>NC_058522.1:285392528-287809403 GCF_904849725.1 Hordeum vulgare subsp. vulgare
CCAGTACAAGACGAAGATGTTCAGCATGCTCTTCTTTGTTCTTCGAAAACACCAGAATATCATCCAGATATACCACGACAAATTTGTCGAGGTAGTCCGTGAATATATAATTCATCAATCGAGAGAAGGTTGCCGGTGCATTGGTTAAGCCGAAGGACATGACGGTGTACTCGTATGATCTATATCGAGTAACAAAGGCGGTCTTTGGAATATCCTCCTTGCGAACACGGATCTGGTGGTATCCCAATCTCAAATCGAGCTTAGAGAAAACGGTGGAACCAGCAAGTTGATCATACAAATCATTTATCCGAGGGAGAGGATATTTGTTTTGAATAGTGGCCTGGTTGATAGGACGATAGTCTTGAACCAATCGATTTGTCCCATCCTTCTTCTTAACAAAGAGAGAAGGTGCTCCCCAAGCAGAGGAACTCGGACGGATGAAACCCAGACGGAGCGAGTTGTCAATTTCTTGCTTAAGTTCAAGGAGTTCATGTGGTGGCATTTTATAAGGACGCTTGGCAATAGGAATGGTACCGGGTACCAAGTCAATGACAAACTCGACATCTCAAGCAGGGGGAATCCCCGGAAGTTCTTCTGGAAAGACATCTTGAAATTCTCGGACCACTGGTATGTTTTCAATCCCTTCCAGAGGCGATGCATTTAATGCATTCAAAGCATACAGTCGTGCCTCAGCATTACGGACGAGATGAGCATGGTATCTTACTAGTTCATCTGAAGGGTGTAGGAGGTGGACGGTTTTGGTGGCACAAACGATCGATGCCGTATGAGCTTTCAACCAGTCCATCCCCAATATGAGATCAATGTTGGATGACTTTAGTAGGATGGGGTTGGCAAGGAATTCTAACCCTTCAATTTCAACTGGAACATGGGGGCAAACCACAGAGGTTCGGCATTCGCCCCCAGGGGTGTTTACCACTATCGGGATGTTCATCTCTTCGCTCCTAATGTCATGCATGTATGCAAAATTTTCCGACATAAAGGAATGCGATGCTCCTGTATCAAACAATACGGAAGCAGGTACTGAGTTAACGAGAAGTGTACCCATCACGGTAGCAGGCTGGTCTTGAGCTTGACCCATATCAATGTTGTTGGCCTGACCACGAACATAAGCAGGCTTAGTGTTGAAGTTGCGGTTCTGGTTGTTGCCACGGCCAGTTGCGGGAAGTGCCAGCTGATTCTGATTCTGCCTGCAGTCTCTAGCACGGTGACCTGGACGGCCACACTTGAAGCACAGCCCGTCCTCAGGACGGGAAGGAGGAACTCGAGGTGGTGGAGCTCGAAGCCTCGGCTGCCTAGGTGGTGGAGGAGGCAGGCGAGGTGCAGCATAGGACGGCCTCGGGGTAGGAGCAGGTGCATGGTACATGTTGTTGGGAATCCAGATCTTCCGCTTCTGTGCAGATGAGCCCGAAGATGAGCCCATGTCACGGTTGCGCTTGCTGCTATCTTTGTATTCCTGCAGACCAGTCTCAACCTGAATAGCCTTGTTCACGAGGGTGGCGAAATCAGCATAGTCCTGAACGAGGAGTGTCAGCTTGATATCAGGGTGGAGGCCTTCACGGAACTTCTCCTGCCTGCGTGCATCAGTCGCAATGTCTTCTTCAGCATAGCGAGATAATTCCAGAAATTCCCGCTGATAAGCATCCACAGTCTTGTTGCCCTGGACCAAGTTGCGGAACTCACGCTTCTTCCGGTCCATGATTCCCTGGGGAATGTATCGAGCATGGAAAGCAGCCTTGAACTCTGCCCAAGTGATGATAGTTCCATCGGGCTGAGAGCGCCTGTGGCTGTCCCACCATTGAGCAGCGGGACCCTTCAGAAAGTAGGCGGCAAAGTTGACATAGCTCGCCAGGGGCATATTGGCAGACTCCAGCTCATAAGAAATGTCACGGAGCCAGTCATCAGCATCAAGAGGCTGAGTTGAGCTGCGGTAGATCGCAGGGTTGAGACGGCAGAAGTCTTGCAGTGTCACGCCTTGTGGTTGGTTCATGTTCGGCCTTTGGAACTGATCCATGAGCCCTTGCATAAACTGGCGGTTCAGCTCAAACTGTTGGATCATCCCCGCCATATACTCAGGAGGCGGGGGTGGTGCATCGTTTGTAGGGCCACGCGGGCGGCCAACTGGTCTAACCATCCTGTTAAATATTTAGCAGGGGTAGTTTAGCTTAAATTAATTGAAAGGCATCGCACGCATTCATGAAGTAATCAAGCATAATGAAAGGGAAATGCGATAGATACTCCATAGTAATTGAGTTCGACATACAGACCCATACATAAGTTCGATTACAGACTAATGGTTAAAAACTCGAAATTTGGCGATAGCCCGGACGCATTTGACGATACCCTGGACTCACTAGGCGGCGCGCAGGCACGCGGTGGAAGAGTACCACAACGAGATGTAGCGATAAGGCTACATCAACGTCGGAGAGGACGATCGAATCCTGGTAGCTGGCGGTGATAGAAGGTAGGGACAGGACCCTGTGTCCCGTTGTGACTCTGGTGAGGGTAACGCATCCAGTCGAGCAGCTGAGGTCCAAGTGCAGGGGTTCTACCCCCAACATCAGTCCACTCGAGAGCTGGTGGTAGCTCTGTCCTGCTCGGCTCGCGGATGCGCATAGGTGGAACCCTCGGACAGTGTGATGGCTGCAGCTCTGTCAACGCGTCGTAAAGACGAGCGCGCGTAGCATACAGCTCCACAGTCAGAGCTCGGAAAGCACGATCCATTGCCTCAGTGTACTGCACCAGAATCCGCGCGTCGTAGCGACGCGTCACGTAGGGGGCGCAGACAGCGACGTAGGAACGGTCGCTGCGCTCCCGAACGTCAGAAGCGTAGGCGGTGAGATCAGACCCAGTCTGATCCCCAGCAGGAGCATGCGGGATGTATCTGAAAGGGCTCTCCTCCAGGTGAGGGTACGCTCCACGGAGACGGGTGATGGAGATGTAGGCCGCATCATGGACGGCCATCTCGACCGACACTCCAATACCACAGAACACGTGGCGCTCGAGGGTCTCGCCGCCCCTCTGGTCGAAGATGCGAACCTCAGCCCGGTACTGGTACTGGTTGTACTCGCAGAAATCCTCGAACACAGTGTACTCGGGGTACCAGCGATATCCCAGCCTGGTCAGGAGATCGACCAAAATGGCCGGGAACCCAGTCGTCTCAGTGGCCTGTGTCAGGCGCACGTGCTGCCTTGCGGGACGCATCTGAAAATAAGATTGACGGATGTCAATGATAGTGTGTGTAATACATATTCAGGAGAAAAAGAGTAGATAGTCCAGCGCTCCGGATTGATGTGATTCGAGAACCTAATGTTAGAGTTAGTAAAATCTTTGACCCGAAAGAGAAGAGAGAGTAGAGCCCAGAGTATAGGAAAGGAGTAAAAGATACTAATACCACCCAATTGAGATGTGGGCCCGTAAGCCACAACATCAGTGTTAGTAAAGTTTTTCAAACACTAGACTCAACTTCGGCCAAGGAGTTGGAAAGGGGGCTACCTACAGGCAGTTGGCTCTGGTACCAACTTGTGACGCCCTTGGCTTAATCGTACGCTAATCATACACACAAATGCGTACGATCAAACCCAAGGACTCACGGGAAGATATCACAACACAACACTAGACACAAATAAAATAACATCAGCTTCATATTACAAGCCAGGGGCCTCGAGGGCTAGAATACGAAAGCTCGATAAACACACGAGTCAGCGGAAGCAACAATATCTGAGTACAGACATAAAACATGGGGTGCCTTAGAGAAGGCTAGCACAAAAGATACAACGATCGAAAGAGGCGAGGCCTCCTGCCTGGAAACCTCCTAACTACTCCTGATCATCAGCGGCCTCCACGTAGTAGTAGGCACCGTCGGGGTAGCAGTCGTCGGCGGCGGGGACCTCCATCTCCTGGGCTTCATCATCTGGTCGCAGCAAACGGATCAAGGGGACAAGGGGGGAGCAAAGCAGCGGTGAGTACTCAATCAAAGTACTCGCAAGTCTTACATCAGAACTATTCTAATTATGCATCAGTATCAAAGAAGGGGGGTTATATGTGGACTGACTGCAGTAATGCGAGAACAGAGAGAGAAGGCCTAGTCCTATCGAACACTAGCATCTTCAGGGTCTTGCAGCAATAGACGAGAGTAGAACAGGGGGGATAACACATTAATAGTCATATTGTTGCAGCAATATTAAAGTGAGGTCACGCCTTGAGATCCTCCCTCGACTCCCTGCGAGGAAGCAATCCCGAGGCAAACTAAATCCAGTTAAGTAACAATTGTAGTTGTAAAAGATCGGGGCACAACTCCAAGTCGTCCTGTAACCTTGGACACGGCTATCCGAATAGTTAATTTTCATCCCTGCAGGGGTGCACCACATGTCCCGTCACGCTCGATAACACTCTGGCCGGACATACTTTTCTGGGTCCTGCCCGGCCTCGGAATATCGACACGTCGCAGCCCCACCTAAGACTAATCAGAGAGGCCAGCCCGCCGGTCTAAATCCTAAGCACAAAGGGTTCGTGGGCCCAGTTCCCCTTCACGCTCCTGCACGTGGCGTGGGCGGCCGACGTCAGTCCTAGCATCCCTTAATCACAAGCGCGATGCATCTCGGGACCACTCGGGCGCGCGCCGCTACACTGCTGGCATCTGAAAAGCTTCGGCTGATACCGCGACGTCGAGTACCCATAATTCTTCCCGCGTAGCCGGTTAGTGCGAAAAGGTCTCCGACCAACCCAGATCAAATACCCAAATCCATTAGCATTTTAATTAGGCCAGCAACACAGTCTCGCGGGAATCCACCCGTCTTACAACTAATCAACCAAGATCCCAGTAACATGGTCGAGTAACTGTGTGGTTGTAACATCGGGGGAATCCGAGGTATCACCCTCGTTGGATCCCGAACGCTGTACCCGTCAAGGTGGGCTTAGAGGAATCACCCTCGGGGGTCCCACACTCGCGGGGTTGCACGACAGAGGCGTCATCGGGAATGGTGAAAGAGGAATCACCCTCGATAACCACGACCGACTAGCAATACTACAGAGATATCATCAGGAGTACTTAGCGAGGTGTCACCCTCGGTACCCGATAGTATCCCTGTAGCGTCGTACAACGAAGGGGGGGTGAACGTGCTGTGTCGGGTCTGGCTCATCGATCTGAGATCGAGATTTGAAAACAAGCGGGGCAACTGATCTACAGGGTCAGAGGGGATGACTGCTCCACCTATACTAAGCATATTAAAAGTACAGGACTGAAAGTAGCAGTTCATCAAAAACAGGCTATGCATCAGATATAGGAGCTAACTACAACAGTAGCAAAAATACTAATGCAAGCAGTAGGAAGAAAGACATAGGCGATATAGGAATGATCAAGGGGAGTTTGCTTGCCTTGCTGCTCTGCGACAAAGGACTGATCGGCAGGGTCGTAGATGTACCCGGCAGCAGCGTCAGTCTCGGGGTCTACCGGTAAGAAGAGAGGGAAGAAACAATAAATAATAGCACCGATGCAACACAAGGCATGACATGGAAAGATGCAGGCTAGATATGAGCTAATGCAGGAACATCCGTCATAGACGGGTCGGAAGAATATCTGACGATATTTTCCGGGTCTCGGGCTACTACCGGTTATACTGGAAACGATGGAAAAGTTCCATGTTTGCTATGCTAGGGACGCGTGACACACGAACGGACCGTGTATCCGGGTTCGTCTCGCTTTGCTGATCAACTTTCATGTTGAAAATATTTTGATCTGACTTACGGATTATTTAATATTAATTTCAAAGTTTTATTAATTATTTAGGAATTAAAAACAGATTTAAATGATTTAATAAAATCCTATTATGACATCATCGCGATGTCATGCTGACATCAACATTTGACCGGTCAACTGACCAGCGGGTCCCGAACGTCATAGGCACAAGTTTTATTTAAGATTAAATATTATTTAATCAGATTAATTCAACGAGGGACCCACGTGTCATACTCTAATTATTCTAATTAATTAATTTAACTAAATATATCTATTTATTTATTTATTTAATAAAACATTATTTTTATAATTTATATTAACTCTCGCGTGGGGCCTCCCTGTCATAGACAGCGGGTGCATTGGCCCCACCGGTAAGTGACCTAAGGCCAAATACACATTTTAAATCACAAATAAATAAACATACAAATGTCGTATCTCTCCACATGCATATATACGCAAATACATACATAATACGGGTATCGAATACATACATACATACATACGGAATACAACAATTGTTTTTATTTTTTTTTCTCTCAAAACTCTCAACACTCATCTCTCTGTTAACACAGAACAACTCTCTGCTAACACAACCTAGAGGAACCAAATACTCAAATCCTCCTACCGGAGTCCACCGTCGACGGATCGAGGCCCCGTTTGCCGGAACGGAACCGTGGCGGCGAGGAGATCGACAAGGTGGGAGGAGCCCGAGGAGGGGCTCACCGACGGTGACGTGACGGCCCGGTGAAGCCGGAGTTCGCGGGACGGGGCGGAGGAGACGGCGTGGTTCCGGTGGAGACGGGCGTGCCGGCGAGGAGGAGCCGGCCGAAGGTTCGCCGAGAGGGGCCCCGGTGAGGAGGGGCCCCCGGAGATGGAGCCGCCAACGGGGAGGGGCGGCCACCGTAGAGAGGGCCGCCGGAGAGGGACCTCCCGGAAGGGGCCGGCCGACGAGATCGGGGGCCGAGGTGGCCGGCACCCCTGCCGGCGGGGTGGAGGCCGAGAGGGGGCTCGCCGCAGAGAGAGGGGAGGGGCCGCCGGCGGGAGGAGGGGGCCGTGGGGTGGTGGTGCTGCCCGGCGTGAGGAGGAGAGGCCGCCGGGGTGGCTCAACGGAGGGAGAGCTGCTCGCCGGCGGGGGGGGGGGAGGAAGGCCACCGGCCGAGGTAGGAGGAGGGTGGATCTGGGAGAGGAGGCCACGGGAGGAGGGAGGGATCGTGGGGATGGGGGGCTCTCGGTTGGTGGGGGCCGAGAGAGAGAGGGAGTTACGGGAGGAGAGGAGAGCGTGGGAGGGAGGCGGGTCGCGTGGGGGAGTGTCGGTGGGTGGGGTGGGGCCCCCCCACGAGGGGGGGTGGCTGGCGGCGGCGCACAGGGGGGGGGGAGGGAGCTGGCGTGGGGGGGGTGGCGGCTCCCTCGCGAGGGAGCTAGGGTTTGGCCGGTTGGGCCCTTTTTGGCCCAGCTGGGCCGGTTGGGGTTGCTTTCTTTTTTTCTTTTTTTTTATTTTGTTTTACCTTTTTCCTTTTTATTATTTCTTTCGTTCAGTTTTCTTTTCTTTCTTTTATCATTATTATTTCTTTAGTACTTTCCTTTTTTTTTACATATATATTCTTTTAATATTTGCAATGAACTCATAACGTACTCTTCGTTTGTCTTCAAATTTTGAATCCGGACAAAACTCGAATCAACGCGGGTCTCAGATGGAAATCCGACGACGTGGCATCATTAGCGGTTGATCACTGTAGCTTAACTACAATCACTACTGTAGCAAAAGTCGAGGATGTCACATTATGATACTGCCTTGCCTGATGATGCTTATGATACTGCCTTGCCTGATGATGCTAGTGGTGCTGCTTTGCCTGATATGCCACTAGGTGCATTCCTTGAGGCTCACATTGCTAGAGTTACTGCTGATGCTTATGATGCTTTTGAAACTGCTGATACTATTGAGATAGAGCCTGCTTTTCTTCTTGTTAGACCTATTCTCCTAGATATGAATTGCCTGATATGCCTGAGGGTTATGTTATGGAGGGAGAGATAGCTGAGGACTTTCTTGCGTGTAAGGATAGCTATGATGTTGAGAAATTACAGCTCAAGTGGAAAGAAAAATCTTTGAACGCTAGGATGAAATACGACCCGAAGCTTGCTACTTCGCCTATCTTCGTTACTGATAAGGATTATGAATTCTCTGTCGGTCCTGAGTTAATCACTCTGGTCGAATCTGATCCTTTTCACGGTTATGAGTTTGAAACGGTTGTAGCCCATCTTACCAAACTGAACGATATAGCCACCCTTTTCACTAGTGAGGAAAAGATTCGCCACTACTATATCCTTAAGTTGTTTCCTTTCTCGCTAAAGGATGATGCTAAGACCTGGTTCACTTCTCTTGCTCCTGGATGTGTACGTAGCCCCCAGGATTTGGTCTACTACTTCTATGAGAAATATTTCCCTGCCCATAAGAAGCAAGCTGCCTTGCAGGAAATATACAACTTTGCTCAAATTGAAGAAGAGAGTCTCCCACAAGCTTGGGGAGGCTTGTCCAGCTGCTAAATGCTTTGCCTGATCACCCTCTTGAGAAGAATGAAATACTTGATATCTTCTATAATGGACTTATCGATGCTTCTAGAGACCACCTAGATAGTTGTGCCGATTGTGTTTTTAGGGAACGAACTATAGAACAAGCTGAGATTCTACTGAATAACATCTTGATCAATGATAATGCTTGGACTATTCCCGAACCACCTCCTAAGCCAACTCCGAAGAAAAGAGGTATTCTATTCGTCAGTCCCGAAGATATGCAAGAAGCCAAAAATCTATGAAAGATAAAGGCATTAAATCTGAAGATGTTAAAAACCTAACACCTATCGAAGAGATCCATGGTCTCGATAACCCGATACAGGTAGTAGAAGTGAATTCTCTGTGTAGATTCAATGAGAGTGATATTCCTTTTGATAAACCTGCTAGCTTATGCTTAGATGAATTTGATAACTTTGTTGCCAAACAACAAAGTTTCAATGATTATGTTAGCAGACAATTGGAACAGAATGCTCGTATGCTTAGTCATTTAAGTGCTTGTGTGGACAGAAATGTAAATGATCTTAAGCTTCTGAGTAAACATGCCTCTATGGTTACTACTCAGGTAGAACAAGTACTTAAGGCTCATAATGACTTGCTCAATGAATTGAATGACTATTCGGTTAGAGTTGTTACTAGAGGATGCAGAATGACTCAGGGACCTTTGTATCTTGAGGGTCATCCTAAGAGAATTGACTCAAGGAGTCAATGCTGATACACCTAGTCATCCTAGGAAGAAGAAGAAGGATGATAGGAACCTACACGCTAGTTCACCGGTTGCTGTCACACCTAAGAACCCAAATGATGTTTCTGTGTCTGATGCTAAAACACAATCTGGTGATGAACATGAACCTGGTGACAATATAGATAACGATGCTCATGTTGATGCTCAACTTAGCAACAATAAGGATGTGGAGATTGAACCTGTTGATCTTGATATCCCACAACCTAAGAATAGGAGATACGATAAGAATGACTTCACTGCTAGGAAGCATGGCAAAGAAAGGGAGCCATGGGTTCAGAAACCCATGCCCTTTCCTCCCAAGCCATCCAAGATAAAGGATGATGAGGATTTTGAGCGCTTTGTTGAAATGATTAGACCTGTCTTTCTGCAGATGCGTTTAACTGATATGCTCAAAATGTCTCCGTATGCTTGAAGGATATTATGACTAATAAACGGAAGATACCAGATCTTGAGATCTCCACCATGCTCGCCAATTACACTTTTAAGGGTGGAACTCCTAAGAAACTAGGTGATCCCGGAGTGCCCACAATACCTTGCTCCATTAAAGGAAACTACGTTAGAACTGCTTTATGCGACCTTGGAGCCAGTGTTAGTGTTATGTCTCTCTCTCTCTTTATCGTAGGCTTGAACTGGATAAGTTGACACCCATTAAAATCTCTCTGCAAATGGCCGACAAATCAACTACTTTCCCTATCGGTATTTGCGAGGATGTGCCTATTGTGGTTGCTAACGTTACTATCTTAACGGACTTTGTTATTCTGGATATTCCCGAGCATGATGCCATGGCGGTCATCCTTGGAAGACCCTTTTTAAACACTGCAGGGGCTGTTATAGATTGCAACAAAGGCAATGTCACTTTCCATGTCAATGGTCGTGAGCATACGGTGCACTTTCCGAAGAAACAATACCGAGTACATTGCATCAATGCTATCGAAAAAACTTCATTGATTCTTATTGGGAGCTTTGAATTCCCCATACCTACTATTAAGATGAAGTATGATTTGCTTGTTGGGGATATACACATCCCCATTGAGGTAACATAGTGGCTATTTGAAAATTCTCTGTCTCCTTTTTGCGATTCGAAAAAGTTTGTTAAGGAGACTTGATCAACCTCGTTGACGGATTTCTTCCGATGACCATGAGATGGATGAATCAACGAGTCACAAACCTTAGTTTTAAGCTTTCACCTTTGGTTGCTTAGAAGAAAAATGATATATTTAGTTTAGTTTTCCTTGTTTTCTGTTTTAGCGTCCCGGAGAAAAGTACCCTGAAAATAAAAGTTCTCCGATTGTCCTTAAAATCAAGTATGATTTTTTCTGGAATTTTTGAAAGATACTGGGACTCAGAGCTAGTTAGGGGGCTGCACCAGTGGGCCACAAGCCCTGGAGGCGCGGGCACCCCCCTGGCCGCGTCTACCTGGCTTGTGGGGCCCACGTGCACCCCCTCCACTCATTCTAGCTCCCATCTACTTCTCCTACCTCTAGAAAAAATTGGTTCGCACGTCAAACCTATGTTCTTGCTCTTCTTGCTGCGATTTTCGATCTCCTTGCTCAAAGCACCATTCTCCAAACTGTTTTGGGGAAATTGCTCCTTGGTAAGTGACTCCTCCATTGGTCCAATTAGTTTTTGCTCTAGTGCCTTATACATCGCGTATTTTTGCTGCCTTGGTGACCCTGTTCTTGAGCTTTGTATGCCAATTTTAGCTGGTCCCAAGTAGTTTTGACGCGTGATACGGCCTCTAGGAACTTAAAGGGGTAGTTGCTACGAGTTTCGTTGAGCATTGTTCACTTTTCTCTTGAGTCACAGAAAATTTCCGAAAAAGAAAAAAATGTTCAGGAGAAAGTATCATGGTGGTTCCTCAAGCAAAAGGGGTCCCCGTCTTTCGATTCCGGAGCCTGATCTTTATCAACCAAGGGACGCACCGGTACAACCATGTGAATGGCCTTCCGGTGAATTCCTGATCAAAGCGGGCATCAAAGATGAGTTTGATACACTTGTTCACAATGCCGGGTTAGAAGAATTCATCTTGGATAAATGTGAACGGTATGCTATGCTCATTGCCTTTTTTGTGCGTAGATTCAAATTTTGAGTTGGCCGTGACACATCCATACTGTTTGATCTGTATGACAAATCCTATACCATGGATTTAGAGGATTTCAATAGAATTTGCAAGATACCCGATTGGGGTAGTCTCAATGACCCTCCAAAGTCTTCGGTTAGAGGTTTTATCTCTAGTATAACTGTTGGAGAAACTAGAGATATTACGCAGGCTACCATGGGGAGTATTCATTTTCCTGCCTTGCATTACTTTGCCCTCTTCATAGGTAGATGCATTAACGGCAAGATTGACCATTGTCGCCTCTATGCACCCGACCTTAGTATTCTTAAGAGCACAGTAACGGGTGACAGAAGCTTCAACGTGGGAGCTATAATAGCAAGGAGGCTGAATAATAATGCTAATGTAGGGGATTTCTTTTTGGGATCTATGCCACTCGCATAGCAAATTTTCTTGGAGTACCCATCCGCGAAGGACATCCCCCGCTCCATGCAGCTTTCCTTGATCGCGTCGCTTTGACACGCTATCAGTTCCTTGGGAGGGATGATGAATCCCTCCTATACTGGTTAATATTTAACCGGCAGCGTGTTTTCCTTATTACCCTTCCTGCTCCTGCCTTCTTTGACTTTCAGGTAAAACGGAGATATTACATAACCAGTGTAGCGACCCGACTCAAGACATGTCAAGCCTCTGTGTTTCTGTGCCATCCCTAGATCAGTATGCTGGCACACACAGTACATCAATGTATATATCAAAGTGCAATCACATGTAAAATAGCGTAAAACTGATATATACCTTAAATAACTCAGCGGAAGCGGTCAAGGGAGTGGAGTACCAATAAACACCAACGGCAAGTTGAGTGTAGACCGTAACCCTGAATCGTACTCTTACTCGTCGGAGAAAGATATCTGCAACATAAGAGGTTGCAGCCGTGTAGGTCAGCATATTGAATATGCCGGCAAGTCACATAAGAGACGGGTGAAAAGTAATCATCTATACTATATGCATATATGGCAGGTGGGGCTATAAGTTTTAGCGTAAACCAAAATTTTCTCCTACAACAAGAGAGGGCTAAAAGCAAAATGTTACTACATTGTTGGTTGTTAACGAGATGGTTCCGCCAACCAGTTCTCATACCCATGATGTCAATAATTACCCTCATCAAATATATATAACGGTGTTGAGAAATCCAGATAACTTCGGTTCCTTTGGCTCAAGTTGTCCATGACAGTGGACACGGCTAATCGATTAGGTTTGAGTACTCTGCAGAGTTTTGCACACATTCCCCACAAGATTTGATCGCCTCCGTGTATGTCCTCGCACTTCAGGGTGTTTGAAGACCGGATGATCAAAACATGGTCTTTCAACGGGTCCCTGTGAACCCCTGTCTGTGCCCATCCATTCCTACCGTTCTTCTACATCTGCTAGCACCGCCTGTCCAGAGTCGCCGTGTTGTCCAACCAAGCCAGAGCCCATAATGGCTTGTGGATGTGCAGGTAAGCCTTGGGTCTTGAAAATATCCGTTCATCTCTTTGAGCCTGGGTGAAGCTTTCCGCAGGATTTCATGGCCGTCCCTAGCATCCCGGGTCATCCACTGGGTTCTCCAGGGAGCCGATCAACCGTCCTTCACCCAGAGTTGCATTGCGTCCGAGGTCTTGAAAATCTTGTCTTAACCGGTCTTGATTATTTAATCAACCTTGCATCACTCGTGTTATGCACTCAACCGAAATCCCGTCTACTCAAGCATAGCAATATGAAATTTGTCGTCCCGGGGCCAAGTATCGGGGTTGTTGTGTGCCTACCACATGATACTACAACCTTTACTAAAATTTCCAAGTACCTAAGCAACATGCAATTGGGCATAGGATGGTAGAACTACGATGCATAAAACATAGGTGATAGTATGATCAAAGTGACTTGCCTGGTGATGTTGACGAAGAAGAATTTCTCGAGAAAATAACTTGATAGACTACTCGTCACTCTCCGATGAAATCTATATAACAAACATATCATTCACATAAGCACTCATACTATCAATCATTCTAGCAATCAAAACAAAAGAGAGAGCGAATAAGAAACCGAAAGGGAACTTCAAATAATACTAGAGAGTCCTCTACTACATCAAACACTAAATAGTTTTGTCTAACAGAAAATAATAACAAGGTACTAAGATATAAGTTTAACTAAGATAAAATAAAATATTTTTCACAAAACTATTTGAAAGTATTCCCAAACGGGATTTGAAACAGTGGGGAAACCAATTGCAAGTTACTAAGGAACTAGAATTGATTTCATGAAACAAATAAAAATAAAATAAAAACTTGTTGCAAAACTATTGTTTAACTAACAGAAACAAAACATAATCTTTCTGAAATAATAAAGAAAATAATTTAAAAGTAACTAAAGAAAGTAAATTAGTCACAATCCTAAAAGAGGTGAAACAGAAATTGTTTCACAAGAAACAGTGAGCTAAAATACATAAACAAATCTGAAATTTTTACCACTCATAAATAAGATCACTAGTGATCTGTAGCAAAAGGAATCAAATTAAAAGCTATTTTTAAACTCCTGGAATAGGCAAAACAAGGTTTAAACTAAATCTGATCTAACTCAAATTTCCAAATTTCAAACATAGACAAATTATATGTTTTTAAAAACTATAGGACATTTTTGAGCTACTGGAAAAAGAATCAACATCATTGGACTTATGTATCAAAAGTTAGGGGCTAAACAAGATTGGAACTTTTCTGTTTTTGAACTAAATCTGAAAAATAGAACAAAAAGGGAATCCATGTGGCGGCTTCTGATTGGCTGATGGGTGTGCGTGGCATAGTCTAAACAGCGAATGGCCTAAGTATAAGAAAAATCTTTGGTTCACTTAACTGATGGACCGGTTCTTTTTAGAAAACCGAAGGGGTAAGTTACTCTAATCTACACCGTTGAAAATAGATCTAAGGAAAACTAAAAAAACAAAACAAGTAAAAAAGAAAGGAAAGAGGGGGCCTTACCGTGGCTGGGAGTAACTCCCTCGCTGGCAATGGTGGCCGACGGTGGTTGGGTCGGGGTGGAGCTCCGGTGGGGTGGGGGTCGCCGGCGAGGGGGTGGGGTGGCAGGGGGGCGGTGGAGGGGGGCGGCGAGGTGGAGGGGGCCTGCAGGGAGGGTGGCGACGAGGGGTAGCTCCTAGCGGACGAGTTTCTGGCAAGAGCTCTCGGCGGGGTGGGGTGGCAGGGGGGTGACGAGGTGGAGGGAGGTGCGGCAAGGGAGGCTAGGGGCGAGGTGGGGCTCGGGAGGGACCTGCACGGGGGCGACGAGGTGGAGTGGTGGATGAGGTGCACGGCAATGGGAGAAGCTCCGATGAGTTCTCTGGTGCCGACTCCGGCGAGGTGGCGTGCGAGCTAGAGGCGAGGAGAGGCGGTTCTCTCGGGAAAATGGAGAGAGGAGATGCTGAGGGTTTTATAGGCGGCCTCGGATGGCGTCCGGAAGGAAAGAAGAGGGACATCGGGAAGGAGGGAATTCCTTCCTCCATGGATGGAAACTCCTGTAACGTGAGGAAGGAGAGAGGTAGGAGATAATCTTGTTGGGCCAGAGAAAAGGAAAGTCTTAATGGGCCACCTGGAGTTTCGTAATAAAAATGATTTCCTTGCCTATTTTTAAAACTAGGAAACTAAAACGATAAAAGGGAATTCAAATCAATTCGGAATAAAGAATTTCTATATACTAAAATTATCAGAAAAATAAAATATAAATGATGGGCATTTTTCCACGGCAAAAATAAAAACTTCAGCAAAAATTATTTTCACAAAATTGCCTAAAAGGTTTATTTTCTTTTGCAAATAATTTTCAAATGACCCTCTAAGTTTTTTGGGTTCAAATAACTTCCCAAATGCCCGTGGGTTTGAGGGTCACGTTCCTCCTCTCTTTTCTGTTTGACAGAATGTATTTCCCGGTATTTCTTGCACGAAGAAAACAAATAGAAATGCAAAAGAATTCAAATGCAAATATGTCCGTTCAAATTCTTTATAGTTGAAGAAGTCATGTCATCTTCTCTCTTTGCTTTTAAAAGGTTGAATTTGAATTCACCGGAGAAGGGGAAAGTCATTTTATTCCCTCTCATTCAAAAGTTTTTGAAAAGTTTCAAATTTCACACAAGTTTCAATCACTCAAGCAAACAAACAAACAATCAATCTAATAATTATATTAACATTCCAAATTTTATAATTTTGGGATGTTACAACCAGAGGAGAGGGAGAGGAGTATGAGAGGGAGGAAAAGGCTGTTCGCCTCCGTGAGGCAGCTATTCAGGCGGTAGCTGCAGCGCTCCCGTACAACCCCCAATATGATTTTGGGTATCGCGTGGACCATCCATGGGAGTAGACCAAGTTAGGCCAAAAGCCTAAGCTTGGGGGAGTACGTGTTTCTCATCGACTTTATATTCTTGCTTACACTTTCACTTTGTTAGTCGGTGCTCACGCTTTGCCACTGTATCATCCATGCTAGTTTATTTTCTTTTTCTCGCTTTCTTTTCGTGTCTTTGTGTCCTTTTGAGAAAACCCAAAAATATTTTCCGTTCTTCTTTTGCTTGTTGGGAGCTTTCCCGTGTAAATACTTTTCTTTTTCTTTGGGTCAAGGTAGAAGACCATGGTTACAATGTTTAGTGGCTCTCGCATGCATATCTATTTATCTGTTAAAGAGCCATATTACTTTGTCTTCTCCTTTGTGTTTGCTTGCAGATTCTAGCTTAGTCCAATGCACGAGCACTCTTATTATTGATCACATTGTTCTGTCGTGCAAGTGAAAGGCAATAATGACGATATATGATGAAGTGACTCAGCCTGGAAAAGCTGGTATGAACTCGATCTATTTTGTTTCTGTAAATTTGACTAGCTCATCGTTCCAGATTTAACTTTGTTGTGAGAGAAACATGTTTGCAATGACAACTTAGAGATCATAGTTTCTGATGCCATGCTTAATTAGCTAGGAGCTGATAATGGTTTGTCTTGGATGACAACATGAATTTTGAGATGACTATGATGTAGTATGATAGGATGGTATCCTACATTGAATAATTCAAGTGGCTTGACTTGGCGCATGTTCACGCATGTAGTTGAAACAAAATCAACATACCCTCTATGATATTCATGTTCATGGTGATTTATTTTCTACTCATGCTTGCACTCAATGTTGTTTAATCTCAATGCATTTTGATGACTGTTTTCGCTCTCTAGTTGGTCGCTTCCCAGTCTTTTGCTAGCCTTCACTTGTACTAAGCGGGAATACTGCTTGTGCATCCACTTCCATAAACCCAAATTTGTTCCATATGAGTCCACCATAGCTACCTATATGCGGTATCTACCTACCGTTCCAAGTAAATTTGCATGTTCCACTCTCTAAACCTTCAAGAAATAATCTATTTTGTTTGCCCGAACCGCTCATGTGGTGACAGGGGGCTATCAGTATCTTCCATGTTAGGCGTGTTATCCTCGATATGTGTTTATTCACTATCATTCACGAGAAAGGGGCCGGTAATTGGAATGCCCAGTTCCATGCTCAAATCGAAAACATAACTGTAAAACAAAACTCCCCCTGGATTGATGATGGTAAGGACGGCACCCGAGTATTCGGCTAATCGTGGAGTGTGATTGATAGGTGGTGGGGGAGTTAAAACTTTACTTTTCTATTTGGGAACCGCCTATAGCATGTGTAGCATGGAAGATGTTGAAAACTCTTGGTCATTGCGTTGACAATGAAAGCATGCCACCCAAAATTATTATCTCTGTTTTCAAAGCTTGAGCTATGGCACCTCTACAAATCAATGCTTCCCTCTGCGAAGGGCCTGTCTATTTATGTTCATGTTGAGTCATCCTCTTCTTATAAAAGCACCAACTAGAGAGCACCTCTGTCATTTTTATGCTTTGCTTTTAACTATTATTGAGTATGACTGTGACTGGATCTTCTATGCTATGAATTACAATGTTTAGTCAGCCCTTGATCTTTTAAGGTGCTCTGCATTTATGTTTTGCGGTCTCAGAAAGAGCTAGCGAGATACCATCTGTTCGTACTACTTCATGATTGTTTTGATTGAAGTGTTGACATCTGAAACTTATTATTATTTGCTCGCTAGTTGATTATGCCATTTATATGAGTTTACCGTGAGACCTAGATGTCATTTTCTTACGTCGTTAGCTTGTGATCTTGCTGAAATTCTGGTTATGAGTTAGACATAGTTGCAACAACAAGATCAAACAGAGTTTTTAAAAGTTTTTCTTTTGTCTCTTTTAGTTTGTCAACTGAATTGCTTGAGGACAAGCAAGGTTTTAAGCTTGGGGGAGTTGATACGTCTCCGTCGTATTTACTTTTCCAAACTCTTTTGCCCTTGTTTTGGACTCTAATTTGCATGATTTGAATGGAACTAACCCGGACTGACGCTGTTTTCAGCAGAATTGCCATGGTGTTGTTTTTGTGCAAAAATAAAAGTTCTTGGAATGACCTAAAAATTTATGAGGAATTTTTGTGGAATATATGAAAACTACCTGCGCAAGAATCAACCGGAGGAGGGTAGCCAGGAGCCCACAAGCCGAGGAGGCGCCCCCCTGGCCGCGCCTACCAGGCTTGTGGGGCACATGGAGCTCCGCCGCCTCCAATTCCAACTCTATTTGTTCCCTTCCGTCCGGAAAAAAATCAAGGAGAAGAGTTCATCGCGTTTTACGATACGGAGGCGCCGCCACCTCCCGTTCTTCCCCTGGAGGGCACATCTGGAGTCTGTTTTGGGCTCCGGAGAGGGGAGATCGTCGCCATCGTCATCATCAACCTTCATTCATCGCCAATTCCATGAAGCTCTTCACCATTCGTGAGTAATCTATCCGTAGGCTTGCTGGACGGTGATGGATTGGATGAGATCTATCAAGTAATCGAGTTAGTTTTGGAGGGAATTGAGCCCTAGTATCCACTATGTTCTGAGATTGATGTTGCTACAACTTTCCCATGCTTAATGCTTGTCACTAGGGCCCGAGTGCCATGATTTCAGATCTGAAATTATTATGTTGTCGTCAATATATGTGTGTTTTAGATCCTATCTTGCAAGTTGTAGTCACCTACTATGTGTTATGACCCGACAACCCCGAAGTGACAATAACCGGAACCACTCCCGGAGATGAACCACTCCTGGAGATGACCATAGTATGAGGAGTTCATGTTTTCACCAAGTGTTAATGCGTTGGTCCGGTTCTTTAGTAAAAGTAGAACCTTAATATCCCGTAGTTTCCATTAGGACCCCGCTGCCACGGGAGGGATGGACAATAGATGTCATGCAAGTTCTTTTTCCTAAGCACGTATGACTACATATGGAATACATGCCTACATGACATTGACGAACTGGAGCTAGTTACATATATCTCCGTGTTATAACTATTGCATAATGAATGCCATCCAGCATAATCACCGATCCAATGCCTACGAGTTTGTCCCTATGGTCCTTGCTATGTTACTTTGCCGCTATTGTTGCCACACTTGCCACTGCTGTTACTTGCTACTGTTGTTACTGCTGTTACATGTTGTTGCTACTGTTACCACTGGTACCGTTGCTACCATACCACCTTGCAACTGATACTTTGCTTGCAGATATTAAATCTTTCAGGTGTGGTTGAATTGACAACTCAACTGCTAATACTTGAGAATATTCTTTGGCTTCCCCTTGAGTAAAATCAATAAATTTGGGTTGAATACTCTACCCTCAAAAACTATTGCAATCCCATAAGCTGGTGGGTTATAAGGACCTATTTCTGGCGCCGTTGCAGGCATCAAGTCAGGAATAGTTGTCCGTCAACACGCTTTTTTTCTGGTGCCATTGCCGGGGATCAAGTCAGGAATAGTTATCCGTCAATAATAAGCACATCATTAATTCTACCTAAGGGTTTATTAATGGTAGAATCCACAAGATGTGAGTTAAGGGAACATTCTTCAATATTAGTGCGACCAAGCACATCACATTTAGGTATAGTTGAAACACTAGAACCAAGGTCACACAAAGCATTGCATTCATATTTATTTATCTTAATTTTGGTATTATGTTCCTACTCATAATGCAACTTAATAGGAATAGAAACTTCAAGCTCAAGTTTCTCATCATAAGCTTTTACCATATCTTCTACTATGTGTGGAGTGAAAGCTTTATTTTGTTCATAAGCATTGGGTGAGCTAATAATGGATTGCGCAAAGGAAATACATTCTAATAAATAGAAATTGTCACAATTAAAGTCCTTTTAATACAACATAGTGGGCACATCACTAGTTATAGTTTTAACCTCTCTAAACCCACTTTCTGGACTTTTATAATTAGAAGCATCACCTTCCCAAGCAAATGGAATGCTCCTTAACTAAAGTTGACTCATATCCAGTCCCTTTATCATTGGTATTAAGATAAATAAACAAATATTCCATACGATAAGTTCCAATCATTTTAAGGTATTCATCCTGATTATGGTATAAACCAGGTGGAAGAGCCTTTTCTAGGAATTCTTGCTTAGCTCTCAATTTAGTAGTCATATCCTTACTCTCATTGATTGAAACTTGGATAGATTTAATAGTCTCATTAAAATCATGCTTAGGAGGCAAAGTTTTACTTTTAAGAGTCTCTACATCCAGAGCAATTCTATCCACATTTTTAGCCAAAGTATTGACAATATACAATTCTTCCTCTACAATAATATTGAAAACTTTTTGAGAATTAATGAATTCCTTAATTGTGTTCTCAATATCAGAGGGTATTCTATTATAATTTGTAGAAGAATCTCCATAGGAATTGCCATAAGAATTTCCATAGTTGTTGAAATAATTACTGGGATATGGCTTAGGATTGCAATTACCTCTATAAGCATTGTTGTTAAAATTATTTTGAGAGACAAAGTTCACATCAATAACATCATTATTTTGATGAATCAAAGTAGACAATGTCATATCAATAGGATCAAAACAAGCATTTTTATTAGCAACCAAATTCATAGGACCATCCACTTTATCACTCAAAGTAGCGATCTCTGCCACATAACTTACCTTCTTACCAGTTGGAGCTCGTTTGGCATGCCATTGAGAATAGTTGACCATGATTTTGTCCATAAGTTTGGTGGCCTCTCCTAGGGTCATATCCATGAAGGTACCACCTGCGGCAGAATCTAGAAGATTTCTGGATGCAAAGTTTAGTCCCACATACAAATTTGGAATAATCATCCATAAATTTAAACCATGCGTAGGAACCTTATCATCAATTTCATTGTGGCCCAAGCTTGAGAAAACTGTTCATGGTCTCGCAATTTAAAATTAATTATTTGATGTCTTAGGGAGGTGATCTTAGCAGGAGGAAAATACTTGGCAATGAAAGCATCTTTACACTTATCCCATTTTCGAGTACTATTACGTGGCAAATGTGGCACCCCGATTCGCAGAACCGGATTACCAGTGTTTCCAGCCCAGAGATCACGTCTTTTGGAAACACTCAACAACTTGATATAGAAATGAGCTGACTTTATTGATAGCGTCACATACATAGCTTACAATAATAGCGAGGCCAAAGGCACCCTCGGTGCTGCAACAGTATCTACATTATTTATGAGACATCATCATGGGCCTCGGAACTATTGGGTACTTCTATGGCGTAGCGGAACATAGCGGCGACTCCACACACAGGGACACTACTGTGGACACTTCCTACTACGAACCATCGGGACCTCCGTCCGGGGCTTCTCCTGCATCTCGCATGATACGCTAGGTGAGTACTTGGAATGTACTCGCAAGCTCACAATAACAAAGTAATGCAGCAAACAAAGCATAAGAACACTGAACATATAACCAACTATATCAAGGATCAACTTACTCGGGACTAGGCTGTCTCATAACACCCAGATTACTCACCAAACATCTTAAACCATACGAAGAGTTCTTCCATCATTAACAATATTAACAGGGTTGACCAACTACTGAGGTCTGGTCGGGCTGTCCAATACCGTGGACTCAGCTATTCGAATAGATTTGACACTCTGCAGAGATTGCACACTTTACCCACACTCTGGAGCACTTACCTCGTGATCCCGTTTGGGTGGACCAGCATTGTTCCAATGAAACTTGCCTAAACCGTGACACTCTCATTGTACCACCGGCAACCACTCTCCTCTGGAGTCTGGCCCTGGGTAGCCCTGTGTCTTCATGACACCTGGCACCGTCGTGGCCAAACTAAACTGTCCCAACCGGGATGGGCCCTAACAACTCAACTGGGCTCACAGGGTTATCACCGCCTACCTGATCAGGGCAGCACGCGTGCATAACCCTCCCTCTTTGGAGGTACAGGTGAGAGCGATCACGCGAACATCTCAAGTCACTGTCGTCCCATATCGGCAAGATGTGGTTGCACGATAAACCCCGGACAGGTGACTCTATGTCAACCACTAAGTTGTTATCAACTTGGAGAATTATGACAACAATTAAATAATTATCATTATTAATTTACTAAGCATTTTCTAATATCAAGTGAATGATCATCATCCATGAAAGTATGCTATGCTATGCAATAGTACACCACATGGATATAATGGCTTGCCTTAATCAGTGAGGTTGTTCAAACACTCCTGTTCTCCAAAGTTTCTCCAAAGTTTCCCTCTGAAATTTATTTGAAATAGCCAAAAGAAAATAAAAGTAATTTAATACCTCTTTATTAACCAGAAATTCTATGAGTATGAGAAAAATACTAAAATTTACCAGATTGTAGAGAAACTCAATACCAACTCAATGCAAAAAGAATCAAGTGATTTGGACTTTTAAATAAAAAGATTTAAATGGTCAGAGTTTCTGTTTGAATCAAGAATATATAAAATAAATTAAATTCTGGCACGGGGGCATGTCGAAGGCGTAAAGTGGAGGGGCGCATCCACTTACCGCTTCGGCCGCGGGCCACAGCCACTCGCAGGTGGGGCCTGCCGCGAGAACAGAGAGGGGGAGCAGGGGAACAGAGGCGAGGCGGCCTTCCGGCGATGGTCGCCGGTGAGTGAGACACGGCGATGCCTGGGATTGGGTGGAATGGAATGGGCAGTCGACGACGAGCACGCACGTACCCACAGCTTGGTGAGAGGTGGACAGACGGCATCGTCCCCTTCTTCTCCGACGGTGGCGTCTTCGGGTGGTCGTCGGAGACGTGCATTCCGGCAGGGAAGAACTCGGGCAAGGAGTCGAGGAGCACTAGTGGGACTCCCTGAACCAGATGGTGGGGTCTATTGAGCTCTCGAGGGGGTGGATGGTGCTATCGACGGTGAGGCTGCAGGCGGCGGAGCTCCGGCGATGTTCGAGGCCAGAGGGCCTCTAGGCCTTGGCTCGCTCTTTGGGAGGTCAATTGGGAGAAGCAGGAGGGGTGTGTAGAGCTCGAGGGGTCGGGCACTCCCTTAAATAGGTCGGCAACGAGCTCGGCCGATTTCTCCCGAAGCGGCAAAGATAAGCTCCAACATAGTCGCCGGGGGGCTAAGGTGGTCATCGCGGAGCGCACTGAGGTGACGGAGGAGGGCATGGATGGGATGGGATAGCTCCGGGCCATTAAGAGCTTGCGGACGAGCACAGTGGCCGGAGCCGTCAGCTCGGTCCTGTGGCAGAGCTTGGCCGGGAGCGGTGGCAGTGCTCTCCGGTGACCCAGCACCTTCGAGAGGTGCCACGCGGCTACCAGGGGCATCGTCGGTGCTCAGGACCAGGAGGGGGCAGCGATTGACGACTCGGGGCGGCTCGGCTATCACTGGAGCTACGTAGAGCACGCTCTGTGGCATGCCAGCACCATGGTCACCATGGTTGTGGCCACCCCGGTGCCATGCAGGCCTGGAAACTTTTTCCATTGCGTTGACCAGACTCTGATTATTCACTCTCCACTCCTTGCTCGATCACTGACACTCAACATTGTCTTGGAGCATCATAAACAGGTTCTTTCTATAGACTTTGGGTGATTCTAGAGCTCAAATGGGTTGGGGTTGGGGTAAGATAGGATGTCTGGGAGGATCAACATAGAAAAGACTCTAAGCTGGCAAAGTTTGGCAAAGTTTGAAGATCAAATGAATATAGTTCCTTTGAAAACCATCTTTCTGGTCTAGAACACAAATGAGCTCCTAGCACTCAATTGCAAACTTTGCTAAAAGTGAGACTAGGTGGGGAAGTCTCATTTGGTAGTGCACACATGCCCAAAAATTTGTAGCTCCACTATGCACTCCTAGCTAGCACTTCATTCACAAGGGTTCAGTTTTAGCAGAAACTTAGCACAGTTTTCCTGCTCAAAATTTGTATTGGACCATTCGGTGTTTTTACATATTGGAACTATATATGATCCCTAGTAACTACAAGAATTTATTGGGAATTTTCTAAAACAGGAATCATGGGGTTGCTTCACAAAGGGACAATTTTGGTCAGAAAAGAAATAATTATTCTGGCCAAAATTCTCCATTGGACAAACAAATATTTTTGAATATTTTTAAATCATATGGTATTGAGAAGATGTTGTAAAATTTTTGGGACTTAAAGCTCATCCAAGCTATAGGTTGCTTCACAACCCATAGCGATGCCATAATTCCCAAAATAGAAAGACGATTATTTGGAGCAATAAAATATTGCAAATAAATCTCACAAAGGTTTTTGGCAAGTTGTGGGATATCTTGAGTTGCTTGGGGGCAAGAAATCAGGGGCTTAGAACCCATCTTGGTTGAAATGGTTCGAAAATCCATCAACTTGCAAATGGAAATCCAAATTATTTTGAAAATAAGAAAGTTTGAAAAATCAGGGTGTTACAAACCTACCCCCCTTATAATGAATCTCGTTCTCGAGATTCGGTTGCTCAGGGAACAAGTATGGATATGCAGATCTCAAAAAATCTTCCCTCTCCCAAGTAGTTTCTTCTTCGGTATGGTGCTCCCATAGTACCTTATAATATTTAAGCACTTTGTTCCGGGTGGTCCTTTCCATCTCGTCCAGAATTCTGACTCGCTTTTCCTCATAGGTCAAGTCCGTAGCCAGTTCTAACTCGCTCATATCTGCCTGCTTTACTGGTGGTGTGATACACTTCCACTACAAGGAATATGCTAATACACGACGCTATATTTTCGTCGCTACATCGTCACGGTTTTTAATTTACGATGATCTCACGGCGAAAAACCAAGCGTCGAAAACGGAGCGTCACAAATGCATAGCAGCGATGTTTGGATCGAAATCGTCGTAACTTTTACGACGATTCCTGGATTGTCGTAACCTTTACGACGATCCTAAATTGTCGTTGGCAATCAAACCCAGTCCTACGTAGCAGTCCTACGTGGCAAAATTACGACGAAATCAAAACATCATGGTTTAAATCATCCCAACCCATTTCAATTGATCACATGGGCTGGTTTTATTTTTTGGGGCTTTTTCTTATTGGGCTTATTTTTAGGCCTTAGCCTATTTACAGCCACTTCTAGTATTTTTTTTTGAATTTTTTGTATCATTATAATTTGGGCCCTGGCCTTTTAGTGCGCAAATACATTTGGTCCAATTTCATTTTCGGCCCTTTTTCATTTTTGAATTCAGCAACATTTTGTTCCAGAAGCTGGTTTCATTTCTATTTGTTGGGCCTTTTCAACCCAATTATTTGTCCTGTATTAAATCCAACACTATTTCATATTCAAATCAAGAAAAGTTGAAGTCGAATTAAAATCATCCATCATATAACATCACATAATACATCTCCCAGGTTTACACAACATAATAAGTAATCTCTTGAATACATTTCCTTACACAGTCATATAGCAAGAACAAACAGAAATGCACAATAGAACAATAGCACATCTGCACAATAGATCTGCACAATAGAATGCCACATCAACACCCAAGCCTTCTCCTTGTCCCCCAGGCACTGCTGCAACTTCTCCCGGGCGGAGCTGATCCAACCCAGCCCTAGCCCCGGCGGAGCTGATCCAGCACAACACAGCACCAGCCCCAGCCCGAGGTGCACCAGCCCCAGCCCGAGGCAGTCGCATATTTGTGCTTGTCTAGGCATGACCCTTCTCCTACAAATGCAATTCAGAAGCACACTCTTAGTAAGTTTGACATAGAAGTACAAATTTGAATGAGAAGTAGCAACAAAAATTTGATTTGCAGGAGAAGCAGCAACAACAAGTTCACTGGAACAACGTCAAGTACTTTCTGCTCATTATGTAAGCAGCAACATAAGTCTGGTTTAGCACAAGCCCATGAGAAGCAAGAAAGAATAAAGGACAGTGAGTTAATAGAGTTAATATAAATGTAGGTGTTTGCATTATCACAATACTTTTAAATTACCTCCACGACTACTCGTCTAAACTATGATTGGCTAGTTAAAAGGAGTGGACATCTAAAACTATTATAGCCTACAAACTGACAAAAATAGTAGTATATGGAGTAGACTGCTGTGCAAGTTCTGTTTAGGATAATATAAATGAAACAGAGTTTATTTCACAAGGTTCAAACCATGATTTTTTCTACGAGTACTAAGTGAATAGCATTTCACTTGTCGCATCACATAATTTTCTAGTTGGACAAATCATGGATCAGAATACTCTTTGTTAAATTTCGAATCACGTATCTTCAACAAAAAAGCATACACAAAAGTTGTATAATCAGAGATGTATCTTTGTAAGAAGCTAGACGTTCAGACCTGCTACTACTATACTCTCGGTTTCTGGAGTTGTACCACATGCGAAAGCTTTTAAGAAATTGAAAACCTCCTTTATTCTGAAAATTTTGAAGTAATCATTCACCACAGATAACCTACCCTAAGGAGCTCCCCATGGGATCTTCTCAATGGTCGGCCCCCTTCTTTCACAAAATCAGAACACCTCTTCATGAACCTGCAAAAAAACACGCACACATCATATTGGGGGAGACCATAGGAAATAGAACAGAAGTAGACAAACAACTCTTGTGTTCAGATTTCTTAAGAGAAAACAAGGCATTTATAATTGAAATCTGGAGCTCTTGTACAATTTCAGAACCAAGTACTATTACTGAAACAATGATTCAGTCCATCACATATACATATATCACATAAGTCGATAAGGCTCAATCTAGTACATGACATCAAAAGGCAAACTTGCACAACACAGGAGATGGTTCAGTCCATCACATAACAACAAAAGGTACACTTGCACAGTAGATAATTGCACATATTTCAGTTTAACAACAATGAGGCAGTGCTTGAGATACCTGCACCTATAAAACAGAAACACAGTATATAGGAAAAGCTCACAGATTCAGTGCATAAATAACATGGACTTGGAAAAAGTTCAGAGATCCATAAATTGTAAGGACAACAAGCAAGCAAATCTGAGGACAGAACTTGGCTGCCTATGGGGTGTACGCATAGTTCATGCTATAATAATTCAGTTTACCCACAGTTCAGTGATTCAGAAATTCAGTGTATGCAAGAGCACACATTTGAGATCAGAAATACATCCATTTGTGCTACAATGAAAGAAGAGTAGAAAAAAGGAGAAATGCGAGGACATAACTTCCCTGTCGATGGGTCTGCTGACTCATTGTAGGCTAGCACGATGGAGGAGCGGCGAAAGAAGAGGGCGGCGCCGCTGCCGACGACCACGGCGAGGGAGGTGGCGGCGGTTCTGGAGAAATTCGAAGTGACCACCACCCAGTGGATCTGCTCCATGGTCGTGCACTTGAGCACCACCTCCTTGCTTGGCGCACTCCTCCTCCCTCGGCCAAGGTGCCATTGGGCTTAGGCAGGCACGTACATATGAAAACAGGTTAGCAAGTAGACCAGGTGCTTTGGTGAAAAAGAACACTATGGCTGCTTTGCAAGGATAGAAATGTGGCATCATTCTAAGTTGATAGAGGTGCATTGCACTGGCACAAAAAGAGTTGGGGGGAAATAGGGGGGCGGACCTTGGTCGTCAGAGAGCAGGGCGAGGATCCTGTCGACGAGTTCCTACAAAAGAAACACGTACATCACATGATTGGTTTAGCGAATGCAGTGAATATTCTTTATTTCTATGTACAAAGGAACAAACTGAACATTTACTTACTCTCCTAATCAAATCCACACGCTCCATAGCACGGCGCAACTCCTCGGACTCCCATATATACCGTAGCTGATCTGCCAAAGAGTAACACCCAGTTTTCCTAGTCAGTTGGGTTATCAAGGAACTGTGAAGTACCTTGCAGCTACATGAACTAATTTGTACAACTAATACTCAGTTGACCCTTTTATACTCCCGGTGGAGTATAAAAGAAGTTATCACTCATGATATGAATCTATCATCTGTAGTGGAAGAAATGGGATAAGTCGGCTAATTCTATTATAAAAGGGTCTCATCTTTCCAGTGCTCGTGCTTACAACAAGCAGACCCACATTTCGTTTTGCTTAGCGTTCATCCGTACTTCGTACCCTACAATTACTTGGACTGAAGAAACAATGCTCGCGATTTTCCTAGATTTACTGGGCCTCTGCTATTCTTGTTATATACGTGTTTCGCAAATTCCGACCTCTTAGTATATCTCTAGATGTTTCGCAAATTCTGCAATCTAATTAAGAACTTATAAAGCTATTCTGAATTGATCGAGACATGATAATCCAGTTAATCAAGAGTTACATGATGTATCCGTACGTGCGACTGAATTTTAGCAGGTTAATCTGGATGAAAGATTAACTTAGATGATTATCTAGTGCTTTTCAGAAAGTAATAATCAAACTAAAGCTTTAAGCTGGCACATAGTATTGTGTTCAGCTCTGCTATTCTTGTTACTGAAAGCTAGTTGGCATGACTTCTAAAAGGTTAAAAATTGACGGCTACATATGTATGCCTTAAATAGGTAGTCCATTTTTGACCTTGACTGCCATCAAGGGGTCGCTTGCTACTCTGGCATCTATGTTGACAAATTGACTATTAGTATTAGTTGGGGGCTATTTCAGTGTGACCAAGTAGTATTTAGTTTTTTTTATTATTTAGCATGTACTCCCTCTTTACCTAGTTCTCCCCAACTATAATTATTTAGCATGTACTCCCTCTCACCAGTAGGGCTCCCCAGTAGGGCTCGTAGAAGCCGAAGTCGGTGAGGAGGTTCCCCGGCGCGTCACTCCCGAAGGCGGCGTAGCCGAAGCAGCCGCAGCAGAGGTAGAACAAGGTGGTGACTAGGATGGAGATGATGGACGCCTTCTTCATCGTCTTGTTCTCGGCAGGTGGCAACTTGAGGGTGTCCTACAATATTGGCACACGAGCGAAACAAAACAAGGTGTCATCATGCTCGGTGGTTTACTGACAGTACTACCAAATACAGTAAGTACTAATTCTGAAAAAACGGGATGTCATCATGCTCAGTGGTTTACTGACAGTATTACTACCTGAATTACTACCTGGCCAGGCCGGAAAAGAAACACGGCATAGTACTTACAGATGGTGCTGGCGAGGCCAAGGCCGAGGCCGATGAAGGTGTAGGAGAAGGACATGACCACGGCAACGACGGAGAGCCACGCCATGTTGTGGAAGTTCGGTATGAAGGAGAGGAGGAGCTGCGCCCCACCGAACATGAGCATGTAGTAGCTTCCGTCGAAGCTGAAGGGCGCGTCGTGCCCGTGCGCGTGGTAACAGTTGGCCTTCAGAATCGCCCAACGGCATGGAAAATGATCAGCTTAAAATAGCAGCACGTACTAGGTGAACACGAAAAGGAAGGAAAGCTATGTAGTAATTCTACTCCAAGTCACATGATTCTTGCTCGATGGATGGTGCAACTAATGCAACTACTGGCCGGCGGCGACTACCTAATGCTAGTGGTGGTGGTGATGGTGTACGCGACGCTGCAGCCATACAGGCTCAGGTACTGCAGCGAGCTGCAAGCCCGGGTTTACTTCTTGCCTGGGTAGGTTGCCAAAGTGATGCACCCAGATCAAATCACAAAGTCACCAGCAGCGCGGGCGCACAGCTCCCCTCGATGGTCGGCGATGAGGCCCCGACGATGGAGGCGGCGTGCCAGGACCTGGTCGAGATCCTAGACGAGGGATCGGGCCGGCTGGACATGGGTCGGTACATGGACCACATCGGCGACCTGTCGGCGAGCGCCATCGCCACCTTCGAGGGCACCACGCGGGACCACTACGACGGGAGACGCGTGGTGGAGCTCCGCTATGAGGCGTACGGGTCCATGGCGCGGTGCCAGCTCGAGGCCATCCTCCGCGAGGCCCGCGCTGCCCACACGCTGTGCCAGCTGGCCGTGGCGCACCGCCTCGGGACGGTCCCCGCCGGTGAGGCCAGCGTGTTCATGGCGGCCGCCGGATCTGGATTTGGATCAGAGAGGAGATGGTTGGGGTTGGCGGCTCTAGTGCGTGGGGGAGAGGGACGAGAGGATAGGGCTACGTGGGTAAGACTGAGAGGGGGTGGGATTGATGGCTGCCGCTGGATCTCGGAGCATCCAACGGTGTTTGCTGCATGATCCGTGGGAAGGGTAGTTCTGCGTTTTGATTGGTCTGAGATATGTAACACTAAAAATAATTTTGAAGTGTTAAAAATATGTGTGTTTGTGAAGCAACTATCAAGAGTGTATTGTAAAATGATGTCACTAAAATTTCCACTCAAGGTATATCATATTTCATGGATTATCACCGCATAAGATGAGGTGGAATAGAATGGACCCACGAGTGACATGTCAACATAGTTAGAACATGTTACGACATTTTTGTAATCGTCGGAAAAGTTATGATGATCTCATCTTATGCGGTTACAATGTTTTTGACTCACATCATCGTAATTTATATGTAGATTCGATCCCCTCAAACGGTTTACGACAATCTCGGATGAAATCTTCATAGATTTATGACGAATTCATCAACGACGTCTTAAAAACATCATGTATGAGCATATTTCTTGTAGTGTTCCTTAGTTGCGAGATGTGAAAAACATCGTGCACATCTGACAGTTCGGGCGGTAATTCCAACTGATAGGCAACTCTGCCTCTTCTCGCGATCACTGTAAAGGGACCGATATATCTCGTTGTGAGCTTCCTTCGAGTGTGAAACCTTCTCACTCCTTTCATCGGGGTTACTCAGAGATATGCATATTCTCCTGGTTCAAAGGTCACTTCTCGGTGTTTTGGGTTATAATAGCTCTTTTGGCGGGACTTAGCTGCCTGGAGGCGTTCTGGAATGTCTTTGACCTATTTCTCAGCCTCCAGCATCAAGTCGGTTCCAAAGATGTGAATGTCTCCTATTTGTGACCAATTCAACGGGGTTCGGCACTTTCTGCCATACAATGCCTCAAAGGGTGACATCTTCAGGCTCGTCTGATAGGTATTGTTGTAGGAAAATTCCGCATAGGGTAAGCTATCTTCCCATTTGGGTCCATGGGTGAGAGTGCATGACCGAAGCATGTCTTCCAAAATTTGGTTCACCCTTTCAGTCTGCCAATTAGTCTGAGGATGGTATGTTGTGATGTGCTTTAACATGGTTCCCAAGGCTTGATGTAATCGTAGCCAGAATGATGAGGTGAATAGAGAGCCTCTATCGGATGTGATGGACTTGGGTACCCCATGTAGGCTTACTATCCGGGACATGTATAATTGTGCTAGCTGGTTGGCATTAATGTAGTTTTCACTGTGTTAAAGTGGGCAACCTTAGTGAGCATGTCCACGATGACCCAGATAGCATCGTTGCCCCTTGTGGACTTAGGTAGTCCGACAACGAAGTCCATACATATGTCATCCCATTTCCATTGGGGAACCGGTAAAGGTTGCAGTAATCCGGCGGGCTTTTGATGTTACGCCTTTACCTTATTGCAAACATCACAGTAGGCGACGTAATAGGCTATGTCTCTCCGCATTCCTGACCACCAAAATGTCCTTCTTAGATCTTGGTACATCTTCGTACCTCCTGGATGAATAGATTATGCGGAATCATGCGCTTCCCTGAGTATTTGCTGTCTCGGGCTATTCTGGTCAGGGACGCATATCCGTTTCCCAAACCATACGATGCCTTGGTCGTCTACTTGAAAGGATTCGACCATCCGTTGTGGAAGTGATGCTTTGATTCTCTTGATTTCCTCGTCCCATTCTTGTGCCTCCTTGATATCTTCTATCAGGGTGGGGGTAATCTCTAGCGTCCATGGAGTTGCTGGACCACAGAGTATCATGTTGAGACTTGTGAATTCTTCTTGCAATCTCGGGTGAATACTTACTGTTAACGCATTGACCGTGATTGGCTTCCTTCTTAGAGCGTATGCCACCACATTGGCTTTTCCTGGGTGATAATTGATTCCCAGGTCGTAGTCCTTGACTAGCTCAAGCCATCGCCATTATCTGAGATTCAGATCTGGCTCGGTAAAGATGTACTTGAGACTTTTGTGGTATGTGAATATATCACATTATTGGCCAATGAGGTAATGCCTCCAAATCTTTAAGGCATGTACCACGGCTGCTAGCTCCAAATCATGTGTGGGATAGTTCTCCTCATGCGGTCGTAGTTGTCGGGAGGCGTAGGCCACAACCTTTCCTTCTTGCATCAGTACACAGCCGATTCCTCTTCAGGAAGCATCACAGTAAATGTCAAAACTCTTGTGAATGTTCGGAAGGACTAGGACAGGTGTTGTCGTTAGTATGGTCTTTAGCTCCAGGAAGCTGCTCTCGCATGCTGTTGTCCAGACAAATTTTTGATTCTTCTTTAGTAGCTTCGTTAACGGCTTGGCTATCTTAGGGAAGCCATCTATAAACTGTCGGTAGCAGCCTCCCAATCCCAGGAAGCTACAGACTTCGGTCACTAAGGCCGGTGTCTTCCAGTTCAGTACTATTGTTACCTTACTGGGATCGACTGTCACACCTTGCTCTGACAGGATATGCCCCAAAAATCCTACTTCCTTTAGCCAATACTCGCACTTGCTGAACTTGGCATACAGTTGATGGGATCTTAGTCTTTCCAAGACAACTCTGAGGTGTTGCTTGTGCTCCTCTTCATCCTTGGAGTATATCAGGATATCGTCTATGAACACCACCACGAATTTGCCTAGGAAATCCATGAAGACTTTGTTAATCATGCTCATAAAGTCAGAGGGAGCATTTGTTAGTCCAAATGACATGACCGTAAATTCGTACAGGCCATATCGGGTGGTAAACATTGTCTTGGGTATATCCTCTTTCTTAATCTTTAGCTGATGATACCTAGTCCTGAGGTCAATTTTGGAAAATACTCGTGCTCCACTCAACTGGTCGAACAAATCATTGATGCGTGGGAGCGGGTACTTATTTTTAATAGTGACCTCATTAAATTCGCGGTAGTCTATGCATATTCGCAAGCTTCCATCATTTTTCTTGGCGAACAATACTGGTGATCCCCATGGTGAGATGCTTGGACGGATGTATCCCTTCTGTAGCAATTCATCCAACTGCTTCTTTAATTCGGCCAACTCAGGTCCTGGCATACGATGGTATTTCTTGTAGATTGGGGCAGTGCCAGGAACCAACTCAATTGCGGATTCCAGTTCCCGATCGGGCGGTATTCCGGGTAATTCCTCTGGGAATACGTCTGGGAACTCACATACCACTGGAAACAAACTCATGTCCGTGACTTCGGTATGATATGCCATCCCTTTCCTTGACTTCATGTTGTCGGCCAAAAATTGGATGGTTTGTCCGGTCGGATTGACCAGCGTGACAGTTCAATTAGCACAGTTGATACACACTTGATGGGGTGTCAACCAGTCCATCCCCAGTATCACATCCAGTCCTGGAGACTCAATAGCAATGAGTGCAGCTGGGAATGCGGCCCCTTGTATCCATATTTCCAGATCTCGGTATACGAGATTTGTTCTGATCCGAGAGCCAGGGGATTGTATCACCATGATCTTATCCAACAGCGAAGGGGGAAATTTGTGCAAGGCGGCAAAATTCCTCGAAATAAAAGAGTGGGAAGCCCCTGAATCAAATAAAACTACTACGGGTATGTTATTAAAAGGAAACATACTGATAACCATGTATGGGGCTTTGCACGCTTCCTTGGCGGAGATGTGGAAGACGCGCCCTTCAGTGTACTTGGGGTTAGGATGGCTTCCAATGGTGTTGACCTGCGGCTTGACGTGAGAGGATATTTTTCCATTGTTGGTGGGGCACTGCCTTGCATAGTGCCCGCTTTGGCCGCAAGTGAAACAAGTGTTATTGTGGCGGCAAGCCTCTAGGACCGGTTGTTTGCCGAAGACCTTGCTCTGACTCACTGTCTTGTTGGTGTTGTTGCTGGGCTTCCAGGTAGGCTTGTATACAGTAGTGTTGGGTTTCCAGGTACGCGGCTTCTATACAACCTTCTCCTTGTCCCTTTTTGGTTCAAACTTCCTCTTGCGATCCTCGTACTCGGTCTTAAGCTCTCGTTCAGCTATGAAAGCCTTGTTTACAAGCGTCTGGAAGTCTAGAAAGTACAGCATGCAGAGCTCACAACGGAGGGTGTGACTTAGACCTCCTAGGAAGCGGTCAACCTTCCTTTCCTCAGTGGATACATCATGAGTGGAGTATCATGCCAGATTGTTAACTTATTCAGATACTCGGCCACAGTCATGCCTCCTTGTGTAAGGGCCAGGAATTCTCTCTGCTTTACCTTCATTATGCCCGTAGGGATATGATACTTGCAAAATGCTTCCTTGAATCTTTCCCACGTAATTTCTTCTCCATAGGGCCATGCTGCCTTTGCGTTGTCCCGCCATATAGTTGTCGGTCCTTCAAGATAGTGGGTGGCAAAAGGAACCTTATCCGCCTCATCACAACGGGCTATCTCTAGTTTCTTCTCAATAGTCCTGAGCCAGTCATCAGCTTCAATTGGGTCTTCTGCTTGGCCAAAATTGGGAGGTTTGGTATGCTGGAAGTCTAACAATTTGGACTGTGCCCCGTTGTTGTTGTTCTAGCCTACCATGGCCTGCATACTTCTCAGAAATTCCATAAGGTCCTGGTTTCTCTTTTCCTCAAACATTCTCATAATCTGTTCAGTGGTGGGTGCTTGAGGTGGTGGAGGTGGTAGATCTTCGGGAGGCTGTCCTGCCTGCCTGGCGGATCGAATTACGGGGCTCCATCATTTCCATGGCTACAGCTTCCCTTCATCCTAAATTATTGTTCCCATTGCAAAACACTAAATTGATGAGCAACATCCATAAGGGAAAGCATGGTCGTAAAACACCAAGAAAAAGTTTGCACGGTAAAGAGAATAAACAACAACATAATTATACTATAAGACTCGACATTATTCATGAGAAGCTAGTAGGGGAAATATCATGACTGGACTCCTCATACGGCAGTTGACATATGCAACGATGCATGCTAGGCAACTCCAACCTTGACTCTAGTGGCGCGGATGGCACGAGCACTGAAAGATCGAAGACTCCTCGTCGTCAGATCCTGAGTCAGAGTCGGAACTAATGATTTTGAGCTCATCCTGTGGACCAAAGGAAACACGGCGACGCTGACGGGACGGTCCTGCTTCCAGGGAAGGAGGAGCACGACGCCTCAGCATTGGAGTAGCAGGAGTGGCAAGGAGTGAGGCCCACTCAGCAGGAGTCCCACGGTGGCTGCCAGACGAAGCGCCTGGTGGCATTAGGGAGCTAACTGGGATGGCATGGCCAGGTGTAGGTGAAACTGGTGGTGCTTGCGGGGGTGGAACAGAAGACTAGGGTGGAGGTGGCACTAAACTTGCAAGAACTAATGTTGCCTGGAGATGGGACAGCTCCTCGGCCAGGGCTACAATCGTGCGATAGCTCGCGTTCACAAAGCGAGACAGCACAACAGTCGCATGATCGCATGCCGGGTCTACGGGAGCAAAAAAGACTCGCCCTGTCGTAGGCGACAAGGTGGGGTAATGGAAGAAACCTGGATGAGTCTGCATCTCGACCTCGTGGAAGCGCAAGTCAGTAAGAGCCCCCACTGCAGCAAACTATATTGCCAGCTCCGAAGTAGAAGCCCTTCCGCCCTTAGTGGAGCGGGAATAACTGCCAATCTCCGAGCTCGCAGCCAGGAAAGCCTCTGCGTGGTACTCGAACACGGACTTAGCAAGCTGCTCTCGGAACACATGATACTCTGGATCTTCTCTGTGGGGATACAGTCAGAGCCAGACATTCTAGAACAGTCCTGGAAAGGTGTACGGTGCAGGCTCATACTGGAAATGGAACGGAACCGGTGTCATCTACACTCACAAAGCCAAAGATTAGTGAAACAATGAATTATGATGCATGCCATGCAGCAATCAAGTGAAACAATCAATATGCAACAAGCAGATGCTTGCCTACGAGACTATACTACTCGTCGAACTAGCGCGGCTAACTAGGGTGTCCTACAGTCAGCGTGGCTTTGATACCAAGCGTTGTGGCACCCCAATTCGTAGAACCGGATTACCAGTGTTTCCAGCCCAGATATCACGTCTTCTCGAAACACTCAACAACTTGATACAGAAATGAGCTAACTTTATTGATAACGTCACATACATAGCTTACAATAATAGTGAGGCCAAAGGCACCCTCGGTGCTGCAACAATATCTACATTATTTATGAGACATCATCATTGGCCTCGGAACTACTGGGTACTTCTATGGCGTAGCGGAACATAGCGGCGACTCCACACACAGGGACACTGTTGTGGACACTTCCTAGTACGAACCATTGGGACCTCCGTACGTGGCTTCTCGTGCATCTAGCATGATACGCAGGTGAGTACTTGGAATGTACTCACAAGCTCACAATAACCATGTAATGCAGCAAACAAAGCATAACAACACTGAACATATAACCAACTATATCAGGGATCAACTTACTCAAGACTGGGTTGTCTCATGACACCCAGATTACTCACCAAACATCTTCAACCATACGAAGAGTTCTTCCATCACTAAAAATATTAACAGGGTTGACCAACTACTGAGGTCTGGTCGGGCTGTCCAATACCGTGGACTCGACTATTCGAATAGATTTGACACTCTACAGAGGTTGCACACTTTACCCACGCTCTGGAGCACTGACCTCGTGATCCCTTTCGGGTGGACCAGCATTGCTCCAACGAAACTTGTCCGGACCGTGACACTCTCATCGTACCACCGGCAACCACTCTCCTCTGGAGTCTTGCCTTGGGTGGCCCTGTGTCTTCATGACACATGGCACCGTCGTGGCCAAACTAAACTGTCCCAACCGGGGACGAGCCCTAACAACTCAACTCGGCTCACAGGGTTATCACCGCCTACCTGATCAGCGTAGCACGCATGCATAACCCTCCCTCTTTGGAGGTACAGGTGAGAGCGATCACGCGAACAGCTCAAGTCAGGGCCGTCCCATATCGGCAAGATGTGGTTGTATGATAAAGCCCGGACAGGTGACTATATGTCAACCACTAAGTTGTTATCAACTTGAAGAATAATGAGAGAAATTAAATAATTATCATTATTAATTTACTAAGCATTTGCTAATATCAAGTGAATGAACATCATGCAAGAAAGTATGCTATGATATGCAATACTACACCACATGGATATAATGGCTTGCCTTGATGAGTGGGGTTGTTCAAACACTCCTGTTCTCCAAAGTTTCCCTCCGAAATTTATTTGAAATAGCCAAAAGAAAAGAAAAGTCATTTAATACCTCTTTATTGACCAGAAATTCTATGAGTATGAGAAAATACCAACATTTACCAGATGGTAGAGAAACTCAATACCAACTCAATGCAAAGAAAATCAAGTGATTTGGACTTGTAAATAAAAAGATTTTAATGGTCAAAGTTTCTATTTGAATCTGGAATTTATAAAAGAAATTAAATTCGGGCAGGGGGCCACGTCGAAGGCGTAAGGTGGAGGGGCGCCACCACTTATCGCTTCGGCCGTGGGCCACATCCACTGGCAGGTGGGGCCTGTCGCGAGAACAGAGAGGGGGAGAAGGGGAACAGAGGCAAGGCGGCCTTCCGGCGATGGTCGCTAGTGACTGAGACGGCGGCGACGTGTGGGATTGGGTGGAATGGAACGGGCGGTCGACGATGAGCAGACACGTACCCGCAGCTTGGCGAGAGGTGGACAGACGGCGTCGTCCCCTTCTTCTCCGGCGGCGGTGGCTTCGGGTGGTCATCGGAGACGTGCGTTCCGGCAGGGAAGAACTCGGGCAAGGAGTCAAGGAGCATTAGTGGGACTCCCTGAACCAGATGGTGGGGTCTATTGAGCTCTGGAGGGGGGTGGATGATGCTGTCGACGATGAGGCTGCAGGCGGCAGAGCTCCGGCGATGTTCGAGGACAGAGGGCCTCTAGTCCTTGGCTCTCTCTTTGGGAGGTCAATTGGGAGAAGCAGAGGGGTGTGGAGAGCTATGAGGGGTCGGGCACTCCCTTAAATATAACGGCGATGAGCTCGACCGATTTCTCCCGAAGCGGCGAAGATGAGCTCCAGCACAGTCGCCGGGGGGCTGAGCTGGCCATCGTGGAGCGCACTGAGGTGATGGAGGAGGGCAAGGAGGCGATGGGATAGCTCATGGCCATTAAGAGTTTGCGGACGAGCACAGTGGTCGGAGCCATCAGCTCGGTGTTGTGGTGGAGCTTGGTCGGGAGCGGCGGCGGCGCTCTCCGGCGACCCAGCACCTTCGAGAGGTGCCACGCGGTCGCCAGGGGCATCGTCGGCACTCAGGACAAGGAGGGTGCAGCGATTGATGACTCGAGGCGGCTCGGCTGTCACTGGAGCTGCTAGAGCACGCTCTGTGGCATGCCAGCACCATGGTCACCATGGTTGTGGCCACCCCGGTGCAACACAGGCCAGGAAACCTTGTCCATTGCGTCGACCAGACTCTGATTAGTCACTCTCCACTGCTTGCTCGATCACTCACGCTCACCAGCATCTTGGAGCATCAGAAACAGGTTCTGTCTACAGACTTTGGGTGGTTCTAGAGCCCAAATGGGTTGGGGTTGGTGTAATATAGGATGTCTGGGAGGACCAGCATAGAAAAGACTCTAAGCTGGCAAAGTTTGGCAAGGTTTGAAGATAAAATGAATATAGTTACTTTGAAAACCATGTTTCTGGTCCAGAACACAAATGAGCTCCTAGCACTCAATTGCAAGCTTTGATAAAGATGAGACTTGGTGGGGAAGTGTCATTTGGTAGTGCACACATGCCCAAAAATTTGTAGCTCCATTGTGCACTCCTAGCTAGCACTTCCTTCACAAGGGTTCGGTTTTAGGAGAAACTTAACAGAGTTTTCCTGCTCAAAATTTGTATTGGACCATTGGATGTTTTTACATATTGGAACTATAGATGATCCCTAGTAACTACAGGAATTTATTGGGAATTTTCTAAATCAGGAATCATGGGGTTGCTTCACATAGGGACAATTCTGGTCAAAAAAGAAACAATTATTCTGGCCAAAATTCTCCATTGACAAAGAAATGTTTTTGAATATTTTGAAATCATATGGTATTGAGAAGATGTTGTAAAGGTTTTGGGACTTAAAGCTCATCCAAGCTATAGGTTCCTTCACAACCCATAGTGATGCCATAATTCCCAAAATAGAAAGAGAATTATTTGGAGGAATAAAATATTGCAAATAAATCTCGGAAAGGTTTTTGGAAAGTTGTGGGAGATCTTGAGTTGCTTGGCGGCAAGAAATGAGGGGCTTAGAACCCATCTTGGTTGAAATGGTTTGAAAATCCATCAACTTGCAAATGGAAATCCAAAATATTTTGAAAAGAAAAAGTTTGAAAAATCAGGGTGTTACAGCAAAGATGAAAACCAAGCTTTTGCTTTATCTCAAAGCAAAAAAGGAAATAATTTTAATTTCACAATATCATTGTCCATGTACTTTTTATTTTGCATATAAAAAAGTTCCACAAAAGTATTGAGATGTGAAGTGGAATCCTCATTAGGACTTCCCAAAAATTGATCTTTCATGACAAGATTTAGCACTGAATCATTAATATCAAAAGCATACGCACTAGCGGTGGATGGTATAGGAGTTCTAATAAAATCATTATTATTAGTATTGAAAAATTCACACAACTTAGTAGTATCTTGAGACATGGTGACTAAGTGTACAAATAACAAGAAAGACAAGCAAACTAGAGAGCGAATATGCAATCTAGTGACAGGCCGAACAAGCAAAGATAAATATTTTTTAAATTTGATTTTTGGTGAGATAAAATAAATATACGAGACAATAACAAGAGGAACAAGTGAATGAAATTTTGTGCCGAGTTAGTTGATAGTTGGTGATGATATTTCTCGGCAGCGGTGCCAAAAATCCTTCCTGATACTTGTGATCTGCGTTGGTTTTTTCGTGAAGATGAACGGGTTATCGCATCACAATGTGGGTAAGTATTTCTCTCAGTTATGGAACAAGGTTTATCAAACCGATAGGTATATCAACCACAACCGTCTTCATCGATTACACAGAAAATAACAAACAACATGTTGTAAGTGCATCTAGTGCCCCCTAGTGATCTTGGTGGTTTCAAGACTTATAGGTTAAGTACCTAATGTGTTCGTGAGTGTACACAGGATCTATTGGTCGCTGAGGAGTTTGAAATATTCGATGAATATCGACCCCTAAAAATGTATATCTACGGCTGAATAAATTGGCCTTCTATTGAAGAATTGAATCGCCAAGAAATTGCGATGAAATTGATATTCCTCATGAAGATATTGAAGATGAGGAATTCGGTGTGTCCTGAAGAAAACCAATCTAAAGACTTTGAAGCATGAAGATTTATTCTTTCTATTTTTGTTTTCTTCACTCTTGAGTCAGAGGAACACCGTACTGTTAAAGGGGTTCTCAATCCAAGCCTAATCCTACCTCAATGAGCATGAAGATTTTGGTAACACTTCAAAATGAATTTCCTCATGATGCTCAATCCAAGCCTAATCCTACCAAAAGCCTCAAGTGAGGAATATGAGAGACATGAGGACTCTCGCAGTTGAGGGTCCCGGCCGTTGCCGCAATTCGCGCCACATCACCGATCTTATCCACACCAACGGTCATATTATTTAAGGGCATTAATGTCAAATCATGTCGGGATGCTCCCAGGCTATAAATAGCTGCCTCCCACAACCATTAGTTGGTTGGCTCCTCCGTTAGAAACTTATACTTATCATAAGAGCAACCCAAAACACCAAACCACAAACCAAAAACCAAGTGATTGAGCATCACTGAAGAATTTGTTCCTGTGTAGAACCGAAGCCTTTTACCTTTGAGGACTGTGCATCCTCCAGACGATTAGGCGTCATGGTCTAGAGCAATCCAGCAGTCAATTGTGGATCGCCGAGTGACCAAGTTTGTGAGGGTTTGGAAGTCTGCCCTGAAGACTTACCACGAGTGTTGGGCAAGGACTGTGTGTTCTTAGCTCAAGGAGAATACGGTAGGGACTGTGTGTTCCGGGACTGCGTGTCTTTTGGTTTCAATACCAAGCCGCTTCAAACCAGATGTACAACTGTCACAACAGTTGGAGCTGGGTCATCAACCATTGTCTTCACTGTGAAACATGTTCTATTTCTTCAACTCTTTCAATTCCTCATATTGTATGTTGAAGATTTTCATTGTCATTGTTTGAAGAATTTGCTGAAGACTTTCTCTGAAATTCCTCAACCCCAAATTCTTCACGTGAGTCAATCCTTGCCTGCTTTCTTTGTGCCTGCATATTGTGCAAACTGCTTTTCATATTCTTCACCTTGAAAACTGCTGTAGTGATACTTTGCACCCCTGATCCTTCGTTGTTTCCGCGGCAAGTTAGTCATCAGTGAGGAATTTCCTCAAAAGGAATTTCCTCAGTGATGAAATTCTAAAAATCTCCTATTCACCCCCACCCCTCTAGTCGATATAACACACTTTCAATTGGTATCACATCAAGGTACTCCCTTGTTCTGTGTGATTTTGGTTTAACTACCTCGAGTTTTAGTTATGTCGACTGCAGGCATGATCAAGGTTACTGCAGGATGTCCTACTTTCTAAGGAAAGGACTTTCCCTTCTGGAATACCAAGATGCAGAGGCATCTACAAGATATTGACAATGATCTCTAGTATATTATGGAACATGGTGTCCCAATCATCACTGCTATTGTCTCTACCGCAGATGTTAAGAAATTCAAGCAACTTGATTCTCAAGTGAAGAATATCATTTGTGGCCATCTGAGCAAAGGTCAGTATGGAATAGTGAGTGCTTTGGGCTCAGAAAAACTAATCTGGGAAAGGCTATCCAAAGTAAATGAAGGAGTATCAACCCAGCGCGATTCTCGTGTTGATGTTCTTCGCAATCTCTTCAATCGCTTTAAGAGGCTTGACAATGAAAGGTGACAAGATACCTTTGATCGCCTCACTGACATATCAAATGAACTGCAAGCACTGGGAGCTCGAGACATTACTGACCATGAAGTTGTGAAGAAACTACTAAGATCTTTGGTTTCTTCATTTGATACTTTGGTTCTGATGATTCAAGAAAGACCAGACTACAAGATACTTGATCCTGTTGATATACTCGAAAGACTCAATACTCATGAATTCCAACAAGAAGAAAAGAGAGATCTATATGGACCAAGCTATTCTAGACCTCATGCACTGAAGGCCAAAGCAATTTCCTCATCCGAAGAAGAAGACTTGGATGGCAGCATTGGTGATCCTGAAGAATTTGGACAGGAGCTTGCAATGCTCATGAGGAAATTCCAGAATTTTACAAGACGTGGTCAGTTTGGTAAATCTTCAAGAAGAGATGTGAGGAAATCAGAATCTTCATCTCAGGACTACAAGAAAAGAACCTTCCACAAATGCAAGAAATCAGGTCAGTACATTGATGATTTTCCTCGTTGGGTGAAGGAATCAAAGAAGAAGAAATACAAGGATGAAAGTTTTGATGACTCGAAGAAAAAGAAGAAATCTTCAAAATCCTCATCCTCAAAGTCCTCATTGTACAAGAAGACTAGTTTCAGAAAGGCTCGGGCACTTATTGGCAAGGAAATGGATTCTGAGGCACAATCTAAGGAATGTGATGAACAGGAGGGTTCTGATGAAGACTCAGAATCTGGACAGGCTAGTCTTGCACCTGTAGCCACAATCGTCAGCTAGTCAATCTTCAACCTTGAAGAAAATGATAACACCATCCACACTGATGACTATGATGATGACTTCGCTCCAACCTATTTCTTCATGGCAAAAGGTTCGAAGGTATCGAATGATCCTTCCTCGTTTGATTCAAGTGACTGTGACGTGATGATTATAAAAAACCCAGTTACAGTAAACTTGCTATCATTGCTACTAAACAACAAACTGCCCTAGAAAAGCTTCAGAAACTGCTAGACAGAAGCGATGACCTTTTGAATGATGAAATGAATCTTACCCAAATACTCACTGAAGATATGAGAAGTCTTCAGTGCAGATTTGATAATCTTCAAGATCGTCATGTCACACTCCTCGCTGATCATGAGAAACTTTCCTATGAATTTCCTCAAAGGAAACTTGATCTTGAGAAGCTCAGGATTTCTCATGATGATCTTCATATGGAAAATGATTCATTGCTCGCTCAACAGATCAGTGCCACTCAGGTTGAATTCATTCCTCCATGTCTTAAATGCATCGAACCTGAAACTGCTAATTTTTCACCGGAATCATCAAATGCTTCTATTGCTACAAATTCTTCAACTGCTCCTGTAGTATCAAATTCCTCACTTGAGGAAACCACAAATGTAACTGACGAAAATGAAGGGCTGAAGGAATTTTATGTGACAGGCATGTACAAAAGTCTCAAAGGGCACCAAACCCATTGCGACATGCTCAAAAAGCAGATTTTGGACAGGAACCCGAGGAAAGAAGGAATTGCCTTTTAGAGGAAATTGAATGTTGATGGATCATACTGGAAACCTGAGTAGTATCCCAAAACCTCATGGGTTGCTGCTAAAGGGCCTCCTGTTGATCCATCCAATCTAACAGGCTTTGCATGTGAATTATCCTATTCCTCACATGAGTCATTTGACTCCAACTATAAACTGTCCAAAAATCAATCTGGTGAAGTATTTTCTCGATATGTTGGAACTAATTGCAGGAATGGACCACCCTTGAGGAAAATCTGGGTCCCCAAGAGTTGCCTTGATAATCTTTAGGTGAATGTCCTCATGACACCACCTATGAAGAATCTGAACCCCAAATCAAATTCCTCAGGAGGACCAAAGTCTTCAAGAGGATCAAAATCCTCAACTGGTCAAAATTATGCTCGTACCCGTGCTAATGCTTCTAACATGCAAGGAAAGTACAAGGAATATGAATATGAGCATTATTATTCCAATCATTATGTTCATAAATCCTCAAAGAAATTCTCTGCATACTCGTTTGAGTACTTTAACCCCCCTACTATAAAGAGAAGTGCATTAGCTTCAATGCCCCCTTTCTCATATGGTGCTCGCAGGATGATGAACTCTTTACCACCCCTTCAGATGTAGGTGGTGAAGAAATTGAACTAATCACTTCTGCAGGTCAGGTCTCGAGATGAAAATCATCATCTGAAGAATTTGCTGGAGGCCTAAGGAAAATTCTTGATAGGACGCAAGTTAACATTGATGAAATGAAAAACGTTTCACACGTCCTCATAATCACCGTTTATGATGAAGTTCCTATCTGATGAAATTGATATCATATTCTTCAAGTCTGAAGAATATGAGATGGTAAGTTGTACTAATTCATCTGCAGGATGACAAATCCAAGAGTACTGAGTGGGTTCTTGATAGCGGCTGCACACATCACATGACTGCTGAAAAAAGCTTGCTGATGAATATGCCACTAACTCCATCACCCCTGAAGAAAATCACTTATGCTGACAAAGGTAAAAGCAAGGTATTAGGACTTGGCAAAGTGGCTATTTCCAAGGACAGGCACATGGACAAAGTGATGCTTGATGAATCCCTTGGGTTTAACCTCATGTCAGTCTCAATGCTTTGTGATCTTGATATGGTTGTTATCTTTCGAAGATATAGATGTGTTGTCATCATGGAATCTGACAAATCCAAAGTCTTCGAAGGTGTTAGAAGAGGGGATTTGTACATTGTTGATTTCTCTACATGTCCTCAACCAGCCACTTGCTTACTAGCAAAAACCTCAGAATGGTGGCTATGGCATCGAAGACTTGGTCATGCAGGCATGAGGAACTTGCACACACTGGCGAAGAAGAAGCATGTCATTGGCATCGAATAAGTAAAATTCCTCAAGGACCACCTCTGCGGTGCTTGTGAGTCTGGGAAAATGACCAGATCCAAGCACCCCTCGAAGACTATCATGACCACTACTCGTCCATTTGAATTGATTCACATGGATCTATTTGGACCTACTCATTATGCCACTCTAACAAATGCAGCATCTTTATATGGCTTTGTCATAGTTGATGATTATTCCAGATACACTTGGCTGCATATCATTCTGTATAAAACTGGAGTGTAGGAAGTCTTCAAAGGATTTTACTCAAGGGCCTCGACAAAATTCGGCGTCAAGATCAAACACATCAGGAGTGATAATGGAAGAGAATTCAAAAACACTGGTCTTGATAATTATCTTGATGAACTTGGTATTACTCACGAATTGTCTGCTCCTTATACTCCTCAACAGAATGGCGTCGCCGAAAGAAAGAACAGGACTCTGGTTGAGATGACATGAACCATGCTTGAAGAATATCAGACGCCTCTTCGTTTCTGGCCTGAAGCAATCAACACTGCTTGCCATATCATCAACAGGGTATATCTTCACAAATTCCTCAAGAAAACCTCATATGAACTCCTCACTGACAAGAAACCCAATGTAAGTTATTTCAAAGTCTTCGGTGCAAAATGCTGGATTAGAGATCCTCACCTTAGCGCAAAGTTTGCACCTAAGGCACATGAGGGTTTTATGCTTGGTTACGGAAAAGGACTCGCACACCTACAGAGTCTTCAACACCTATCACAACAAGGTTGTTGAAACTATAAATGTGCGGTTTGATGAAACTAATGGCTCGCAAAGAAAGCAATTGCCTCCTGATCCAAATAAGTTGTCTCCTGAGGACGCAATAAAGCTCAAAGCTACTTAAGACATTGTTCCTACTAAGGAAATTGCTGAAGAAATCATTCCCAGCACTGATGAAAATCAAGAAGATGCTCCTGAGGAAATTGCTCTAGAACCAATTCCTCATCCGAGACGAAATCCTCAACCAGCTCATCCGAGGATTGCAAATGAAGTAGAACTTGACAAAATCCTTGATGGCATCAACGCGCCAGGTCCTCTCACTCGCTCAAAAGCTTCACACTTAGTTAACATTTGTGGGCATTCTTCTTTTGTGTCTATCAAAGAACTTTCAAAAATTGTTGAGGCTTTCATGGAACCGGAATGGATTCAAGCCATGCAAGATGAACTTCTTCAATTCAAGTTGAATGACGTATGGGAGCTCGTCAAACGACCAGATCCTCACAAGCACAATATCATCAGCACCAAGTGGATTTTCCGAAACAAGCAAGATGAGGATGGTCAACTGGTGAGGAATAAGGCACGACTTGTAGCCCAAGGCTACACGCAGGTTGAAGGAATTGATTTTGATGAAACTTTTGCACCTGTTGCTAGACTTGAAGCTATTCGAATACTACTTGCTTATGCTAATCATCATAACATTACCTTATATCAAATGGATGTGAAAAGTGCATTCCTCAATGGTAAGCTTGAGGAAGAAGTATATGTTGCTGAGCCCCCAGGTTTTGAGGATCCAAAGAATCCAGATAAAGTCTTCAGACTCAAAAAGGCGCTCTATGGTCTCAAGCAAGCCCCTCGGGTGTGGTACGATACATTGAAGGAATTCCTCATGAAGAAAGGCTTCAAACCTGGTTCACTCGATTTAACTCTTTTCACAAAATCCTGTGATAATGAACTATTTGTGTTCCAGATATATGTTGATGACATCATATTTGGTTGTACTGACAAACTATACAGTGATGAATTTCCTTACATGATGAGTGAAGAATATCAGATGTCTACGATGGGGGAGCTCAAATTCTTCTTAGGTCTTCAAATTCGTCAACAACGCAATGGGATCTTCATATCACAGGAGAAATACCTCAAGGATGTTCTGAGGAAATTCGACATGCATGAATGCAAAGGCGCAAATACTCCCATGCCTACCAACGGCCACCTCTGCACTGACGAAAATCGTAAAGAATTTGATCAGCAGGTATATCGCTCCATGATTGTCTCTTTACTGTATTTGTGTGCATCTAGGCCAGATATAATGCTTAGTGTTTGCATGTGTGCACGTTTTCAAGCAAAACCGAAGGAATCACACCATAAGGTTGTGAAGCACATTTTTCGATACTTAGCTCACACACCAACACTAGGATTATGGTACCCCAAGGGCTCAAATCATCATCTTGTGGGATATTCTGATTCTGACGATGCTGGTGACCGTGTGGATCGCAAGTCAACTTCTGGCACATGTCATCTCCTGGAAGATCACTAGTCTGCTAGTCCTGAAAGAAGCAGAACTTTGTTTCTCTCTCCACTGCCGAAGCTGAGTACATTGCTGCTGGTTCATGATGTGCTCAATTGCTATGCATGAAGCAAACCCTCAAGGACTACGGCATCAACATGAAGAATGTGCCTCTCTACTGCGACAATGAGAGTGCAATCAAGATTGCATACAACCCAGTACAACACTCGAAGACTAAGCACATCCAGATTCATCATCATTTTCTTCGGGACCATGTCCTCAAGGGCAATATCCTCATCGACCATGTGAAGACTGACGATCAACTAGCAGATATCTTCACTAAGCCCTTGGATGAGAAAAGGTTTTGCAAGTTGCGGTGTGAGCTAAATATCTAAGAATCTTCAAATGTTTTGCAAAAACATGTACACATCCTAACACTTATGCAAAATTGATGACTTAGATGTGCAACACATGAAGAATCATTTTTCTTCAACTAATGAAGATTATCACTCTTAGTGTGAGGAAATTAATGAAGAAATTGGTTCTCACGGCCCTACGACAATTGTATGCGACGCCTGAAATCATCATTCTTATACGATGGGTCACGCCACCACCCAACTTTGAAAATCCTCAAGTTGATTTTCTTCAAAGTTGTTTTTCATCAAAGTTGATTTTCTTCAAAGTTGATTTTCTTAAAATGTGTTTTTCTTCAAAGCTAGAATTCATCAACATGATGTTTTGTCACAAAATCCTCAAGTTAATCAAAATCTTCAAAACACTTGATGATTTTCATTTGCCTTGATATATATATAGACTGTGATTTCAAAGTCCTCAACAACATTCACTTATAGTTGTTTCTTCAACTTGATATTTCATCTAAGTGAATGTGATGGGACCCTACTCTCCTCTATGCTATACTCACCCAGTCTATTCAATTCTTCATATGTGTTCTACTTGAAACTTTCTTCAAAATCCTCATTGCGTCTTTGTCAGCTGATGATTTTGCAACAAAATCCTCAAAAATGATTTTTATATTGTTACACAGCAACTGAACCCCACTTCCCACGATCAGATAAGCACCATCTCCACCGCTTTAAATGGTAGCTGCAAGTGTCCTGCGGAGACGAAAGGGCAGGGGCAGAATCGGACGGACAGTTTTCACCTAAGCTATAAATATGTCCTTACCCCCTCCGGTCAAAACTCTTTGTTCTATCTCGACCTCCTATCCACTACAGCAAAGACCTAGTGCCACCGCTATAAGTTTCGTCGCCGGTGAGGAACAACTTCACTGCCTTGACCTCTTCATCGCCGAAATCACGCCGGAACTGGAACGTATTCGTCCACCGCCGCTGTAGCCGTCTTCTGTCGCCAAGTTAGGGCGCAGTGGACTCGCACCGAAGAGCATCTACTGCTACTTCTTCTGTTCTTCGTGCGTGCTATATAGGGTAAATCAAATCCTATTTTTACAGTCCCTTTCAATCTACTATTTTACCTTAGATTCGTGGAATCTGTTTTTCCTGAGTGTGTGTCAATCTCTATTCCTCAAACACTTGATGAATTTCACTAAGCAACTACGATTCTTCACGTGATTCCTCAATTGTGCAAATTTTCGAATCTGTACAACTCTCGAACCCAAGATCAGAGTGCTTAGACAAATTCCTCAACCCACTGGTCAAATTCCTCAACTTTAAAAAAATTCAATTTCTTCAAATCTGAGAACGCATATGGCCTCCCCAAATTCCTCGCAACCATACTCTGTTCACAGGTACAAAAATGTCAGCTGATGAATCTCTAGGTTCTCCTCAACTTAACTCATTTGCAGCGTTTCTTGAAGAAAATCTGCCAGTGTCATCAGAATCCTCAAGAGTTCAATTTCCTCAGCAAAAGCCTCAGCTGAAGAAAATGGAAGATGACAGGAAGCAAAAGGGTGGCAACAAACTCGAACAAAACACTGTCATTAATATCCCTGAGGATATATACTTGGAATATTGCACATCAGATGAGCAAGAAACAATGCCCAAGAGGAAAATAAGGCTCCAAAAGATAGAACGCAGGTGGGCTAAGGAGTGGAAGGAATACCAATTCTTCACTCCAAAGTACGCGAAGAAATTCGCTCTTAAGCCACCTGGCAAAAGGCCTCCTCTCGAGGATCATCAGAATGCCCATCCTTCAAGCCTCAAGACAATTGATGATTATCCTGAGGAAAAGACCAAACACTTGTCAAAGCTTTAGAAGCAAGTAGAAGCCGCTGTGAGGAAATTCAATGAAGAATCTGCTGCTGCTGCCGCAGCCACCTCCTCAGCTGCTGAAACTTCTAGCACGGCCATTCCTCAAGTGAAACCTGTGCCACAGAAATCAAAGGCTTCAAAGCCTCAAGAGAAATTGCTTCAAAAGGTTGCGCCTGCGTCTGCGCCAAAACCCTCAACAACCACACAGGGTTCAAAGCCTGAACACAAGCGTATTGTGAAAGCAACTGCCTACTGTCTCCAGCTCCTCTATTCCATCTACAACGAGCTCAGAGACAAAGTCTTCACCAACACCATTGAAGACTAAGATGACTGCTGGAAGAGGAACCAGACCTAGCCCAAGCAAAGTCATCAAAGTCCCTTCTGCATCAGAAGGAAGTGATGAATATGATGATCACACACTGCAAGCAATCATCAGAAACAAGCAGGAGCAGGCCGCTCAAGCTTCAGGCAGCGCCATTCCTCTGGCCATGGACCCAAAAGTCTTGTTGGACTACATCAATGTTTGGTATGATGACCCTAACACACCCATTGATGACTTGAAGCTTCCCCCGGGCATCAGCCATATGGTGGCCACATTCATCAATGAGGCCAAGTGGAAGGAGACGCAAGCCAAACAAGCAAAGGCTCCAAAGCTGAAGAAGGAGAAATTCCTCAGAAAAAATCTCAGCCTGACGCCTGATGCTCTTGTGTCAACCCAGGCAGAACTGAAGACTTTGACAGACAAGTATACCAAGCTATCTGATCGTCAAAGTCTCAAGAATAATTTCATCAAGTTTGCAACCAGCGCAGTTGATGATTACAACAAAAAGTCTGCCCCTCCAGCAAGACCACAACAGCCTGAGGTAGAGGAAGAACAAGCAACCCCTGCTGAGGAAATGCCTCAAGAAAGTCATGCTGATGCACCGGCTATTGAGGAAATAGCTAAGGATATTCCAGCTGATGCATCTAAGCGAGCTGATGAATCTGCTCCAGCTCCGCCTCCTGAAGAGAAAATGCCTTCACCAAAATCCTCAAAGGTGAAGAAAATGACTCCATCTGCATCAGACGTGAAGAAACCAGGGTTGCAGAAAAAGAAGCAACGAAGAGAAAAGGCTCTTCAACACCAGAATCAACAGAGGCCAAGCGCCTCAAATCTCTTGATGAAAATGCTCCTTTGGATGTTGTGCCTCTCAAGATTGCTCCATCCTACGCTATGATTCTCTTCGAAAGCGAAGACAAGGAGCATCTGACTGATGAGGAAATGAATACTGCTGAGTCTAAGGAACACACAGATGAGGAAATTCAAATTGATGATAGTCCTCAGACATTCATTCCTCCTGAAGAACCTGCTCAAGAATCAGCTGCAACAGCTGAAGAATTTGGCTCCTCCTCCAAGCAAATTCCTCAAGCTGAGGAAAACCAAGGAGAAGATCCTCAGCCCGAGGAAAATCCTAATCCTGAGCAAAATCCTCAACCTGAGGTTCAGGCTGAAGAAATTCCTCATCTTGAGCAAAACCCTCAACCTGAGGCACAGGCTGATGAAATTCCTCATCCTGAGGAACATGCTAAAGAAAATGCTCATGCGCCAAATACAGAAACTGCTATTGTGGTTGTCAACACGGAGACTGCCATGATCATCTCTTCTCAAGGGAAGCAGCAAAATCTTCAGCCTATGCATCATCAGCCCTTCTCCAAGAGGCCAAAGTTTCAGAACGAAGCGTTCTATGAAGAACACATGTATTTCATCGGAGACAACCCTTATGAAAATCCTCGCATAAGGCGCATGAAGTTTTGGACAAGGAATTAGCCTAACTATTATGCATCTGTGCTCTGTGGAAGAAACAAAATATTTCAGCACACACATATTCCTCATGTTGAGCTTGAAGAAATTCCTTGCTTCACCCCAGTCCTTAACGTTCTTCATGAAGCTGGACTACTGCCACTTTGCACTGATATCTGTTATTGGAACAGTGACATCATTCTTCAATTTTATGCAACCTTGCACATCTCTGGAGATCCAACAGATATCAACACTTGGGTGCTAGATTGGATGACACAGCACACACACTTCAAGGCCCTGCAAATGAGCTGATGCGAGTACTTCCTGTTTCAATTCCTTCAGAACATGTTGTGAAGATGTATGATGAACGGGAGCTGCCCAATAAGATGATGGACGCCCTCATGAAGCCTTTGGCCAAGGATCAACCACCAAGAACGACCTTCCTGGTCCAAGATCTGAAGTATGAACTCAGGACTGTCTACAGGATTCTGTGCAGTGTTCTTGCTCTAATCAAGGGCCATGATGATGAAGAAGATGTTGTAGGCATCATGAAGAATATCCTGTTCAACATCATCCATGGCATCCCCATAAACCTTCATGACTTCTTCTTGAGGACTCTGGCTGACAATGCTATGTCACCTTTTGATCTGAAGATTTACGCTCCATGGATCATGAGATTCATCAGACACAGGTCAGGCATCAACTATCATGCTAATTTCAATAATCACCTTGGATATATGCCTCCAATAAGAGTCAAGAAGAAGACTTTCGAGCCAGTTGAAGGAAAAGGCAAGTCTGTGATCGATGAAGGAAGTTGGCCCCTTGATGGCCAGTTTCATGAACCAGATGCATACTATTCATGGGATGATAGTGAAACCCAGGAGCCGCCAAGCCCAGTTGCCCCAAGGGTGTTAACTAACAGAGAGCTACTCCTTAGTCTTCATCAAAAGGTCGATCGCAATCACAAATGGGTCAAACGCCAATTCGGCACCATTGTGAAAACCCTCAATGAGACTTAGAATGCAGTGAAGATTAATCATCACTATCTTCATGAGGTTTTTGATCGCACCTGGGCCACACTGGCTCATTTGAAGATTCCAGCAGAACTTGAAGAATTGGAGTTTACACAGGACTTTGACTGGTCATGGCCACCAAAGAATAAATTCAAGCCAATTCCAGGTCCAGACCTTGAGGAGAGTTCCTTTTCTTCATTCTGCACTGCAGAACCCGATGAAGACCATGAAGACACTGCCACTGGTCCAAGGAGGAAGCCCCAACCCAAGAATCCTCACGCGTATTCCTCAACTGCCAAGAAGTGAAAGTCTTCACGGGGCGCTATTCCTCAGTTTTGTCCCTTTTCGTCACTTGATGACAAAGGGGGAGAAATCTGAGAATTAATCTTCACGCGGGGTATATTTTGGGGGCTTATGAACTTTATTAAGTTACAAACTATTGGTTCCTCTGAAGCGTTTTATGTAATGAGTTGTAACTTAAGCCCGATGGTACTCTGACACTTTTGAACGTTTTTCTTCACATGCTTATTCCTCAGAATATTAATGCACGCATGCTGGAATTCGTCAGATACCTTTTCTCATCATGCATTCTCAAATTCTTCATATTATATGTCATATGTATGCATGATTTACAAGACTCAGGGGGAGATCTCCATGATATAAATCATCATTGTGCATTTTCTATGAAAAGCAAAATCCTCAAGATATGCACATCTTCAGGGGGAGTCTCTCTGTATCTTGATTTCAAATTCCTCAAATGAGTATTTACACTTCATATTTTTATCCCCGTTGAAGACTTAACCTAATTGTCATCAACCACCAAAAAGGGGGAGATTGTAAATGCATCTAGTGCCCCTTAGTGATTTTGGTGGTTTGAAGACTTATAGGTTAAGTATCTAATGTGTTCGTGAGTGTACACAGGATCTATAAGTCGCTGAGGAGTTTGAAATATTCAATGAATATCGACCCCTAAAAATGTATATCTTCGGCTGAAGTAATTGGTCTTCTATTGAAGAATTGAATCGCGGAGAAATTGCGATGAAATTGATATTCCTCATGAAGATATTGAAGATGAGGAATTCAGTGTGTCCTCAAGAAAATCAATCTGAAGACTTTGAAGCATGAAGATTTATTCTTTCAGTTTTTATTTTCTTCACTCTTGAGTCATAGGAACACCGTACTGTTAAAGGGGGTCGAGGTAACACTTCGGAATGAATTTTCTCATGATGCTCAACCCAAGCCTAATCCTACCAAAAGCCTCAAGTGAGGAATATGAGAGACATGAGGACTCTCACAGTTGAGGGTCCCGACCATTGTCGTAATTCGCGCCACATCATCGATCTTATCCATACCAACGGTCATATTATTTAAGGGCATTAATGTCAAATCATTTCGGGATGCTCCCAAGCTATAAATAGTCGCCCCCCACAACCATTAGTTGGTTGGCTGCTCCGTTAAAAACTGACACTTGTCATAAGAGCAACCCAAATTCCTCACAGTCTTCGAGAGTAAATCATCAGTGAGGAAATACCCCAAACACCAAACCACAAACCAAAAACCAAGTGATTGAGCATCACTGAAGAATTTGTTCCTGTGTGGAACCAAATCCTTTTACCTTTGAGGATTGTGCATCCTCCAGACGGTTAGGCTTTATGGTCTAGAGAAATCCAACAGTCAATTGTGGATCGTCGGGTGACCAAGTTTGTGAGGGTTTGGAAGTCTTCCCTGAAGACTTACCACGAGTGTTGGGCGAGGATTGTGTGTTCTTAGCTCAATGAAAATACGGTAGGGACTGTGTGTCCCGGGACTGTGTGTCTTTTGGTTTCAATACCAAGCTGCTCCAAACGAGATGTACAAATTTCATAGCAGTTGGAACTGGGTCATCAACCATTGTCTTCACTGTGAAACGGGTTCTATTTCTTCAACTCTTTAAATTCCTCATATTGTATGTTGAAGATTTTCATTGTCACTATTTGAAGAATTTGCTGAAGAATTTCTCTGAAATTCCTCAACCCCAAATTCTTCATGCGAGTTAATCCTCACCTACTTTCTCTATGCCTGCATATTGTGCAAACTGCTTTTCATATTCTTCACCTTGAAAACTATTGTAGTGATACTTTGCACCCCTGATCCTTTGTTGTTTCCGCTACAAGTAAGTCATCACTGAGGAATTTCCTCAGTGATGAAATTCTAAAAATCTCCTATTCACCCCCCTCTAGTCCATATAACGCACTTCCACATGGACCCTGCGCGGCCAAGAAGGTTGTTAATCCCCTTGGTCTCGTTATTTCCAAGAGAATGAGTTGTGTAGATAATTGTAAAATGTAAAATAAAATCAAAGCAAATAATTGGGAGAAAGGTATTGTAGGTTTTAGCAATATGTTGTGTATAGACCCGAGGGCCATAGTTTTCCCTAATGGCATCTCACATGAAAATAACACACAATTGGTAAACAAAATATTGTTGGGCAATTGATAGAAGAGCAGATAGTTATGCAATTTTCACAGCAATGATCATGTAAATATAGGCAACACATCCATACACAAATAGACTGACTCCTGCGTGCACCTATTAATATTACTTCACTACAAGAGCGCTACTATGATTGCCTGTCTACGTATTAAGTTCATGACTAACGAAGCAATGCTTGAAGAAAGATTAGATGATCTAGACAAAGTAAACACAACCAATATGAATAAACCCCATTGTTTTACCCTTAGTATCAGAAACACAAGGACGCAACTTGTCCACTTCTGTCACTGGGATATAGAAATTCGCCAGGTTGAACCTACTACAACACACCTTTCTCACCGAGGAAATATCAATCTAGTTGGCCAAACTATTTCAATAGATTGGAGAGAATTACGAAGATACCAAAATCATGCACATAAGAATCATATTATATATCGAGGAGACTCAAATATTTATCACGAATAATCTGAAAGTAAACCCACAATTCATCAGATCCCAACAAACGCACTATATAAAAGAGTTCCATCATATGGATCAAAGCGAAGATGCGATGATCATTGTATTAAGATCAAAGAGAGAGTGATTACCATCTAGCTACTGGCTATGGAATTGTAGGTCTGTGGTGAAGTACTCACACATCATTATGAGGGCAGCATGGCTGATGAAGAATACCTCCGTGATTGATCCGCCCTCTGGCAGAGTGCCAGAATGGAGCTCTAGATGCCCCCCATCGGAACCGATACTTGCGGAGGCACAAAAATTGTTTCAGGACCTCCCCCGATGTTTTTAGGGTAGACGAGAATTTATAGGCCGGAGGAGAAAGTAGGGAGAGCCACGAGGGGGGCACAAGCTATCAGGGTGCGCCCCAGGGCGCGCCCTATTGGCTTGTGGGGTCCTCGTGCACCCTCGTGCCTTCTTCCGATGCTCCAAGGTCTTGTTTTTCTCCAAACAAATTCACAAAAAGTCTGAGGTCAATAGGACTTTGTTTGGTACTAAAATCCTGAAAAGTGCAAAAACACGCAGAAAACAACAAGTCCAACTCGGCATTGGTCAATAGGTTAGTGCTCAAAACTAATATAAATTGGTAGATAAGTACATAAAAAGTGTTCTATAATGATAACATAATAGCATGGAACAATGAAAAATTATAGATACATTGGAGACGTATCAGAGGTCAATCCTCGATCGGCGGCGGGAGATATAGGAGGAGCTCAATCCTCGTGGTCAGCACTGGCGTGACTCGAGCACGTCCCTCGCGGTCATAGGTGGGATAGTGGAGCTCGGAATTCGCGCAAGTGCCCCACTAAGCTCTGCTCCTCGACTTTGTTATCTCGTCGTGCCGCTCCTAGTTAATTAAGGTATTGTTTTCATTGAGTGGCCTAACTAAGGTATTAAATTCATATGAGGGTACTAGTAATGATGATACATGTATGTTGATTGGTCATTGATTAGTGTCATCACACGGCTAGATAACATTAAGTAGCACCCGCCATAAATTTTGAACATAAATCTTGTGATTTATTCATGCATCTTTGTGCATCCATTAATTAATATATCTATGTCTTTTTTGAATTACCCCTTGCGTGTGCAGGTAGAACAATCTGAATGGATCAGGGATCGATGCTACGGCCACAAAAGTCCTTCCCCGGCAATGACGCCAAGAATCCTTCTGCTGTAGAGACTTCCTTGGCAAATATGCCAAAGGATCTCCTCGCGGCCTTCTGAGCTTGCATTGTTGTTCCCTTGAGGAGGAAATGGTGATGTAGCACCGTTGCAGTAAGTATTTCCGTCAGTTTGAGAACCAAGGTATCAATCCAGTAGGAGGATCGCGCCAAGTCCAAAGTACCTGCACAAACACAAAGAGCTTGCACCCAACGCTATAAAGGGGTTGTCAATCCCTTCTAGATTGTTTTCAAAGTGAGAACTGAAAGCAAAAAAGCAAAGCAAAGTAAAAGTGTAGTGCTGAAATTATGATGATGATAGAGCCGGGGGCCATAGTGTTCACTAGAGGCTTCTCTCAAAATAGCAAGTAGAACGGTGGGTGAACAAATTACTGTCGAGCAATTGATAGAACCGCGCAAAGTCATGACGCTATCTAAGGCAATGATCATACATAGAGGCATCACGTCCGAGACAAGTAGACCGATACTTTCTGCATCTACTACTATTACTCCACACATCAACCGCTATCCAGCATGCATCTAATGTATTGAGTTCATGACAAACAGAGTAACGCCTTAAGCAAGATGACATGATGTAGAGGGATAATCTCAAACCAATGATGAAAACCCCATCTTTTTACCCTTGATGGCAACAACATGATGCGTGCCTCGCTACCCCTTCTGTCACTGGGTGAGGTCACCGCACGGTATGAACCCAAAACCAAGCACTTCTCCCATTGCAAGAATCATAGATCTAGTTGGCCAAACAAAACCCACAACTCGAAGATAATTACAAGGATATGAAATCATGCATATAAGAAATCACCAAAGACTCAAATAATATTCATAGATAATCTGATCATAAATCCACAATTCATCGGATCTCGACAAACACACCACCAAAGAGGATTACATCGGATAGATCTCCATGAACATCATGGAGAACTTTGTATTGAAGATCCAAGAGAGAGAAGAAGCCATCTAGCTGCTAGCTATGGACCCGTAGGTCTGAAGTAAACTACTCACGCATCATCGGAGAGGTAATGGTGTTGATGTAGAGGCCCTCCGTCTTTGAAACCCCCTCCGGCAGGGCACCGGAAAGGTCTCTAGATGAGATCTCGCGGAAACAGAAGCTTGTGGCAGCGGAAAAGTGTTTTCGTGGATGCCCTGATTTTTTATGGGATTTTAGGGAATATATAGGCCAAAGACCTAGGGCAGAGGGGGCTCAGGGGGTCCACGAGCCAGGGAGGTGCGGCCTCCCCCTTGGTCGCGCCTGGGGGGGCTCGTGGGGCCCCTAAGGGTCCCCTGCCTTGGTTCTCAAGCTTCACGATCTTCTTCTGTTACGGAAAAAATATTTTCGGGGATTTTATTCCGTTTGGACTCTGTTTGAAAATCAGATCTGAAAAGGGTCAAAAACACGGAAAAAAACAGAAACTATCACTTGGCACTGAGTTAATAAGTTAGTCCCAAAAAAGATATAAAAGGCATATAAAACATCCAAAGTTTGACAAGATAATAGCATGAAACCATCAAAAATTATAGATACGTTTGAGACGTATCAAGCATCCCCATGCTTAACTCCTGCTCGTCCTCCAGTAGGGAAGTGATAAAGAATGAATTTTTGATGTTGCATGTTACCTAGCATAGTTTTCCTTTATAACTTCTCTTTCGTGACATGAATGTTCAGATCCGTAAGATTCAAAACAATAGTTTGCTATTGACATGAAAACAATAATATTTCAAGCAAACTAGCAAGGTAATCAGAAACTTCCGAAATAACAAGGCCAAAGAAAGTTATCCCTACAAAATCATATAGTCTGGCTATGCTCCATCATCCCCCACACAACTAATTTAAATCATGCCCAACCCCGGAATTGGCCAAGTAATTGTTTTTGCACTCTTATTTTCTCAAACCTTTTTCAACTTTCATGCAATACATGAGCGTGAGCCATGGATATATCACTATAGGTGGAATAGAGTGTGGTGGTGGTTGTGAGACAAAAAGGAGAAGATAGTCACATTGACTAGGCATATTAAAAGGCTATGGAGATGCCCATTAATAGATATCAATGCGAATGAGTAAGGATTGCCATACAAAAGATGCACTAGAGATATGAATATGTGAAAGCTCTAAGGGAGAACTAGTGGGTGTGCATCCAACTTGCTTGCTCACGAAGACCTAGGGCAATTTTGAGGAAGCCCATCATTGGAATATACAAGCCAAGTTATATAATGAAAATTCCCACTAGTTATATATGGTGGTGACAAAGCGAGAGGCTCTCAATCATGAAGAATATGGTGCTTATTATGAAGCACAAGTGTGGAAAGTAGATAGTAGCATTGTCCCTTCTCTCTTTTTCTCTCATTTTTTATTTTGGGCTCTTTGGCCTCTCTCTTCTTCTTTTTTGGGGTTCTTTGGCCTCTTTTTTTGTTTGGGCTCTTTGGCCTCTTTTTTTTATTATTTCCTCACATGGGACAATGCTCTATAATGATGATCATCACACTTCTATTTACTCAAAGCTCAATGATGACTCTATAGGAAATGCCTCGTGCAATGATCTAGCGTAGCAATGACATCAAAAAAAGGACAAGCCATGGAAACGTCATGCTAGCTATCTTATGATCATGCAAAGCAATATGACAATGATGGCACAAGTCATGAGATAGAACGGTGGTGGTTGCATGGCAATATATCTCGGAATGGCTATGAAAATGCCATAGTAGGTACGTATGGTGGCTGTTTTGAGGAAGGGATATGGTGGTTTGTGCACCGGCAAAAATTGCGCGGTACTAGAGATGCTAGCAATGGTGTAGAGGTGAAAGTGCATAAAATCCATGGACTCAACATTAGTCATGAAGAACTCATATACTTGTTGCAAAAGTTTTTATTAGTAATCGAAACAAAGTGCTAAACGCATACTCCTAGGGGAAGGGTTGGTAGGTGTAAACCATCGCGCGATCCCGACCGCAGCACAAAGGATGACAATCAATAGATCAATTATGCTCCGACTTCCTAACATAGCAGTTCACCATACGTGCATGTTACGGGAATCACTAAATTCAACACAAGTATTTCTAGATTCACAACACCCTACTAACATAACTTTTAATATTACCAAATCCACGTCTCAAAACTAATTGAGAGGAATCAAACTCTTATTTCTACTCAATGCACATGAAGTTGGAAGTTTTCATATCCTCTTTGGATAATAACCACTTTTGGGGCTACTTTCATAGCATAAACCAATTACCAAGCCACGCACCGCCGTGCTCTAAAAGATCTAAGTGAAGCACATAGAGAAAAATCAACTAGCTCAAAAGATATAAGTGAAGCACATGTGAGCTAAATTGCCTAACTCAAAAGATATAAGTGAAGCTCAACGAGTATTCTAGCAAAATCACGATGAGTGCATGTCTCTCTCACAAGGTGTGCAGCAAGGATGATTGTGACACAACAAAAATAAAAGACTCCTACGATACAAGACACTCCAAGCAAAACACATATCATGTGGTGAATAAAAATATAGCTCCAAGTAATGTTACTGATGGATTGAAGACGAAAGAGGGGATGGCTCCCCGGGGCATCCCCAAGCTTAGGCTTTTTGGTATCCTTGAATTGGCTTGGGATGCCTTGGGCATTCCCAAGCTTGAGCTCTTTCCACTCCTTAGCTCTTTGTCCATGAGAACATCACCCAAAACTTGAAAACTTCACAACACAAAACTTAAACAGAAACTCGTGATATCATTAGTATAAGAAAGCAAACCACCACTTCCTTAGGTACTGTAGCAAACTTGACTTCTACTTATGTTGGTGTTGGGTTACTGTATTTTTAATTTTCCATGGCTAGTACCCCCCCCCCCCCCGATACTATCCATAGTTTCATCAAAATAAGCAACCAACTCAACAAAAACAGAATCTGTCAAAAACAGACCAGTCTGTAGCAATCTGTATACTTCGTATACTTCTAGTACTCCAACAATTCTGAAAAATTACGACAGCAGGTGCAATTTGTATATCAATCAGAAGAAAAATGAATCAACTCAAAAGATGTTTCTGGGTAGAAATGAAAAATAATTTCGTGAGCAGAAAGTTTTTGTCTTTTTCCAGATGATTAAACAACTATCACCCAAGCTATCATAAAGGCTTTGCTTGGCGCAAACACAAAAAGAAACACCCAAAACACAATCATAACAGAATTATGATGGTGTGTGATGGGGTTATAGTCCCAGAGTACGGTCATAGGCCTGCCCTATAGGTCCTACCCAAGGACTACCCTTCATAGAGGGCAAGGCCCTTAGACAGTTCCGACTGAACTAAGGACCCCCCATCATCCAGTCGGTGACGAGCATTCGGAGCATATTTATCGTACCGACTGAATTCCACTCTGTACATCGTAACCTCCCAGGAGAGCAACGGTCGCACGTTTTCATACACCATTATTAGCATTTAAGGCATACGTTACCTGTAACGTAGGCATTTATTCGCCACTATTCCACCCCTGTCCACCGGGCCGTTGTGGAGGGCAGCGCACTCTATATAAGCCGCCCTTCCCCACTGGTGGAGGGGTTGGCATTTACTGTAATCCTATATTCCACTCGACACTAAGCTCCCAAGGGCATTGAGACGTAGGGCTTTTGGCTCCATCGTAGAGGGGCCTGAACTCATACAACCTCGCCGTAGCTAAGGCTCTGCCCATCCTTTCGTACCCTACACATCTACTGTCAGACTTATACCCACGACAGTTGGCGCCCACCGTGGGGCAGGCGTCTAAGCGACTTCCGGCGAGTTTGCAACTTCATCTTTTCATCATGTCGTCCGGTGGAGATTTGAGCTCGGGTCGTGAGATCCTCTTTGGCGCACTCTCCTTCATCGTCGATGATTCGGCATGGCTTCGGGATGCGCCTCTCGACACCGAGGCGCTCCCCAGTCGCGGGGCTACGCACTTCCGTGCCGGCGCCCGCGGCGTCCTTCTTCTCCAGCAATCGGCCCCGGTGTCGATCTTCGCCCCCGTCACGCGCCGCAACAAGCGGTCCCGCCGTCCGCTGCCTTAGCGTTGGGTGCGACACGCCCAGGCGTGCCAGAACGCGTCCTCTCAAGTGGCGGTCCTCGAGTCGGTTGTGGTCGCGCCGCCGTCCTAGTGCTTGGACTCAGTTCTGACTGACTTGCCTTCTGAGTACTTGGGTCACGGGCCTACAGCCGAAGTTCTCATGCCCAATTCCCATGAAAGTCCCCACCGGACTGGTCGGAACGAGCACGAGGTCGGCGAGTCATCCGGCGCTCGCCGTCAACCCCATCGTTCTGCCAGTCGATGCACTCGTCAGAGCAACGTGGAGGTGTTCCGCACACCCGTCCTCAACCTGGCTGTTGCTGCCAAGATAGCCGATTCCCTCCAACCGACTGATTCAGAGGCTGGTAGAGGGATCGAGCAGATCCGTGCCCTGTTGCACACGGCGCAGCAGTAGAATTCGGCGGTCTCCCAGTGGCACAACAGGATCCACAATAGTTCTGTTCACGCGAACATGCATCGGTCGGTTTTCAGCCCCGATTCTCATCAGCGACGTAGAGGAGGCAGCCATTCCATGAATCCCGAAGATCGTCGCCGTTCACGCACCCCTCCGCGGGGTGGGCCTTACGGGCCCCGACATCATGATGATCGGCGTTCAGTCGGTGACACGTATGATCCAAGGCCCGACGCAAGAGGGTACATCGCCCAGAGGAAGGTCGACAAGAGTCGAGCCCACCGTGATGGTCACGATAGAGACCGTCCGAGTGGAAGCAGGACCATCGTCTCTGGCCCCGAGTGCTTTAGTCGGGCCATCCGTTCGGCTGACATCCCTCCCAACTTCCGATTGGCGACGGGGATCAGCAAGTTCATAGGAGAATCCAAGCCGGAAACGTGGCTGGACGACTACCGACTGGCGGTCCAGATCGGTGGCGGAGATGACCAGGTTGCCACGAAACATCTCCCCCTGATGCTCGACGGCTCAGCACGAGCGTGGTTGAACCAGTTGGCTCCATCAAGCATCTACAACTGGGAAGATCTGTCCCGAGTGTTCATCGGGACCTTCGAGGGCACGTGCAAACGCCCTGCTAGTCTCGTGGAGCTCCAGCACTGTGTCCAGAAGCAGAATGAGCCCCTGCGCGATTTCATCCACCGCTGGACGACCCTCTACCACACGGTGGAGAACGTCATAGAGCATCAAACAGTGTGCGCCTTCAAGGCAGGCGTGCGGTACAGAGATCTGTACCTGAAGTTCGGTCGGACATGCGACATCTCCATGAGCAAGATGATGGAGATAGCCGCACGCTATGCAAATGGCGAAGAAGAGGACCGCACACGTAGCGGCAAGCACAAGGCAGTCGCTGACGGAGATGGGAACAGCAATCGGAAGCAAAAGCAGAAAGCTCCATCCACTCCGTAGGCAGAGGCAGGTGCCGTTACAAATGCCAAGTTCAAGGGCAAGGGGAAAGCTCAGTACACCCCCAAGAAGAAGCAGTTCGGGAACTCCATCCTGGATCAGCCGTGTCCAATCCACACGAAGATGGATGAAGAAGGCAACGCCATATTCCCGAAGCACGCCACTCGGCAATGTCGCCTCCTGATCCAAGGGTTCGGCAAAGGGCAACCGAGTGAAAAGGACAACGAGCAGGATGATGAGGACAAGGAGGATCCGTTCCCCCAAGTCCATGCAACATTGATGATTTTTGCTGACGTGGAAAGCAAGAGTCGACTGAAGCTGGTGAACAGGGAGGTGAACATGGCAACACCAACCAACCCCACGTTCCTCAAATGGTCTCAGACTGCGATCACCTTTGACCAGTCGGACCATCCAGCACATGTGCCCACCCCAGGGAGGCAGGCTCTGGTCGTCGACCCGGTGGTGGAAGGAGTCCGACTGCGCAAAGTCCTCATGGACGGCGGCAGCGGCTTGAACATCATGTACGCCGACACTCTCAAGGGGATGGGCATTCCGATGTCCAAACTTAGTGAGAGAAGCATGCAGTTCCACGGAGTCGTCCCAGGACGAAAGGCCAAGTCACTCGGCCAAATCGCGTTGGACGTCGTTTTCGGCTCCGACAAGAACTTCCGCAAGGAAAAGCTGACATTCCAGGTGGTGGACTTCCAGAGTGCATACCATGCAATTCTGGGCCGTCCGGCTTATGCACGTTTCATGGCCCGTCCATGTTACGTGTATTTGAAGCTGAAGATGCCGGGTCCCAAAGGTGTGATCACGATCACAGGCAATCGGCAGCGGGCCGAAGAGTGTCTGCAGCAGGGGTCGCGGATTGCCGATCAACAGATGGCTATCCTCGAGCTAGATGAGTACAAGAAGACAGCCAACCCCGCTAACTTGATGCATTCGAAGAAGCCAGCTTCGGAGTCCGCATTCCAATCGGCGGGCGACACGAAGAAAGTCAGCATCCACCCGACAGACGACACCGCCGCCCCGATGAACATCTCCACCACCCTTGATCCAAAATAGGAAGTCGAGCTCATCCAATTCCTCCGTGAGAACTGGGACATTTTTGCATGGAAGCTCGCTGACATGCCAGGTGTACCCAGGGAGTTGGCTGAGCACCGACTGCATGTGGATCCTACCGCTCGGCTCGTCCGAGAACGCCTGCGTCGGCCCGCCGCGCACAAAAGGAAGGCAATCGGAGAGGAGGTGGCTAAACTTTTGGCAGCCAACTTCATTCGCGAGGTACACCACTCCGAGTGGCTCGCCAATGTTGTCATGGTGCCCAAGAAGGACAAGTCTCTCCGTATGTGCATCGACTTCAAGCATCTCAATAAGGTCTGCCCGAAAGATCATTTCCCGCTCCCCCGCATTGATCAAATTGTTGATTCGACTGCGGGCTGCGAGCGTTTATCATTCCTTGATGCCTATTCGGGCTATCATCAGATCCGTCTGTATGGTCCGGATGAATTAAAAACAGCCTTCATCACCCCATTCGGGTGTTTCTGCTACATCACTATGTCATTCAGTTTGAAGAATGCAGGAGCAACCTTTATGCGCATGATCCAAAAATGCCTCCTTGACCAAATCGGTCGAAATGTGGAGGCATATATGGACGATATCGTAGTCAAGTCACGCAAAGGTTCCGACCTGCTGACTGACTTGGCAGAAACATTTGCCAACCTTCGTAGGTACGATATCAAGCTCAACCCTGCCAAGTGTTCATTCGGTGTTCCCAGCGGAAAGTTACTCGATTTCTTCGTTTCCGAACGAGGGATCGATGTCAACCCCGAAAAGATCGGGACCATCGTCCGAATGGAGCGGCCGGTCAGAATACATGATGTTCAAAGGCTCACAGGTTTCCTAGCGGCTTTGAGCAGGTTTATCGCTCGACTCGGCGAGAAGGCGTTACCTCTGTACCGACTCATGAAGAAATCAGATACTTTCGAGTGGACAGATGAAGCCCAAATTGCGTTCGATGACCTCAAAGCCTTGCTTTCCACCCAGCCGGTTCTTACTGCCCCGCTCAGTAAAGAACCTCTTCTTCTGTACATCGCGGCTACAAATCAAGTCGTTAGCACTGTTCTCACAGTCGAACGCGAAGAAGAAGGCAAAGCGTACAAGGTTCAGCGGCCAGTATATTATGTCTCCGAAGTCCTGACTCCTTCCAAGCAGAGGTATCCCCATTATCAAAAGCTTATTTACGGGATTTACATGACTGCGAAGAAGGTGGCTCATTATTTCCAAGACCACTCGGTGTCCGTCATTTCTGATGCTCCATTGTCGGAAATCCTCCACAATCGAGACGCATCAGGCCGAGTGGCGAAGTGGGGAATGGAGATGTTATACCGCGACATCAAGTTCGAAGCCAAGAAGGCTATAAAGCCTCAAGCTCTGGCTGACTTCATAGCAGAATGGGTAGAACAACAGCAACCGACTCACATCTACTCGGCTCATTAGACTATGTTCTTCGATGGGTCCAAGATGTTGAATGGCTCCGGCGTTGGCGTAGTGATCATATCGCCAAAAGGTGATAAGCTTAAGTATGTGTTGCAGATACATTTTGATTCTTCCAACAATGAGGCAGAGTATGAAGCTCTCCTTTACAGATTGCGCATGGCCATCACACTCGGCGTCCTCGCCTGATGGTCTATGGAGATTCAGATTTGGTGGTTAATCAACTGATGAAGGAGTGGGATGTCAGGAACCCCACCATGACTGCATACAGCAACGCAGTAAGGAAGCTCGAGAAGAAGTTTGAAGGTATGGAACTTCACCATGTTCCGCGACTGAAGAACCAAGTGGCTAACGAGTTGGCAAAACTCGGATCCACTCGGATACCAGTCTCGAGTGATGTCTGCCTCGAGCACCTACATCTCCCTTCGGTGAAAGAAGATCCGTTTACAAAGGAACCGGTACAACCGAAGAGTTCAACAGATCCGACTGAAGTCGAGTTTCCGCTGTGGTTGATTTGATCATGGAGATTCTTGCCATCATCCCTGATTGGACTGTGTCGTTCATTGCGTACATCCTGAGGCAAGAATTACCAGAAGACGAAGTGCAAGCGAGGCAGATCGTTCGCAGGTCGAAATCTTTCACCGTCATTGATGGCCAGTTGTACAAGGAAAGTGTTTCAGGAGTCCTTCAGCAATGCATCTCCCTGAGGAGGGACAGTTAATCCTGGAAGAAATTCACTCAGGAACCTGCGGCCATCATGCCTCCTCAAGAGCAATCGTCGCCAAAGCATTCAGAGCTAGCTTCTTCTGGTTACAGGCGAATGAAATGGCAAAGGATATGGTCGACCGATGCGAAGGCTGTCATTTCTATTCGAACAAGTCCCACAAGCCAACGTCTGCGCTGAAGAAAATCCCTCTTGTTTGGCCACTCGCCGTGTGGGGGTTGGATACAGTCGGTCCATTCAGAACAGGCCAAGGGGGATTCACACATATGTTGGTAGTAGTCGACAAGTTCACCAAGTGGATTGAAGCCAAGCCCATCAAGAAGCTCGACGCCCTTACGGCCATCAAGTTTGTTAGAGACATCATCGCCAGATTTGGGGTTCCGCACAACATAATCACTGACAATGGCAGAAACTTTGACTCGGACAGATTCAAGGGTTTTTGCACAGGCCAAGGTATCTGAGTGGATTTTGCATCTGTGGCGCATCCCCAAACAAATGGGCAAGCAGAGCGAGCGAATGGACTTATTCTTCAAGGATTGAAGCCTCGACTCCTGCGAGAAGTTGGACATGCCGCCGGCGCATGGGTCACCGAGCTGCCTTCGGTGTTGTGGGGCCTCCGCACAACTCCGAATAGATCTACAGGGCGATCCCTGTTTTTCCTCATTTATGGAGCAGAGGCGGTCCTTCCGAGTGACTTGCTTCACAACTCTCCACGATTCGAACTCTTCTCCGAAGCTGAAGCAGAGCAAGCCAGGCAAGACGGAGTAGATCTACTAGAAGAAGAGCGCGAGATGGCACTGACTCGCTCAACAATTTATCAACAAGATCTGTGGCGATTTCACGCGCGGCACGTCAGGAGTCGCACATTCCAAGCAGGCGACATGGTGCTCCGAGTGGACCAGCAGAGGCCTCACAAGTTGGCTCCCGCCTGGGAAGGACCCTTCATCATCTCTAAGGTGCTGAACAACGGAGCATATCGACTCTACAACCTCGACAGGGAAACGGACGAGCCGCGAGCATGGAACGGAGATCTCCTGAAGCGCTTCTACACGTGACCGCCGACGGAGGCAATGTAAAGAACAAGTATCATTGAAGTAATACAAAGCAGACTGATTTTTTGCAGGTCCAAAATTCTTCCGCGTTTGCAGACTCCGGTCTAAAAAACTCTCTCCGAGTGTGCGCTAACAGCCGCACTCGGGGACTTAGCTCCGACCCAGAGTCGTCTAAGTAAAAAACTCTCTCCGAGTGTGCACTAAAAGTCGCACTCGGGGACTTAGCTGCGACCCAGAATCGCCTAAGTACAAACTCGCTCCGAGTGCGCACCAAAAGCCGCACTCGGAGACTTAGCTGCGACCTAGAGTCGCCTAAGTAAAAAACTCTCTCCGAGTGTGCACTAAAAGTCGCACTCGGGGACTTAACTGCGACCCAGAATCGCCTAAGTACAAACTCTCTCCGAGTGTGCACTAAAAGTCGCACTCGGGGACTTAGCTGCGACCCAGAATCGCCTAAGTACAAACTCGCTCCGAGTGCGCACCATAAGCCGCACTCGGGGACTTAGTTGCGACCCAAAGTCGCCTAAGTAAAAAACTCTCTCCGAGTGTGCACCAAAAGTCGCACTCGGGGACTTAGCTGCGACCCAGAATCGCCTAAGTACAAACTCGCTCTGAGTGCGCACCAAAAGCCGCACTCGGAGACTTAGCTGCGATCCAGAATCGCCTAAGTACAAACTCGCTCCAAGTGTGCACTAACAGCCGCACTCGGGGACTTAGCTGCGATTCAATCGCCTAAGTACAAAACTCGCTCCGAGTGCGCACTAAAAGCCGCACTCGGAGACTTAGCTGCAATCCAGAATTGCCTAAGTAAAAAAGCTTCCTTCGAGTGTATCCTCGAGATCCACTCGAAGGCTTAGCAGACCCTCATTGAGACTCATGTGGATGTGAAGACAACTGACAACTACATGAGTTCAAACTCGCTCCGAGTGCGCACTAAAAGCCACACTCGGGGACTTAGCTGCGATCCAGAATCGCCTAAGTAAAAAGCTTCCTTCGAGTTTATCCTTGAAATCCACTCGGAGGCTTAGCAGACCCTCATTGAGGCTCATGTGGATGTGAAGACAACTGACAACTACATGAGTATCAACTCACTCCGAGTGCGCACGAGATGCCGCACTCGGGGACTTAGCTGCGATCCAGAATCGCCTAAGTAGAAAGCTTCCTTCGAGTGTATCCTCGAAATCCACTCGGAGACTTAGCAGACCCTCATTGAGGCTCATGTAGATGTGAAGACAACTGAAAATTACATGCTCCGCATGTTTGCCATTGGCTTCACCAAGAAACGCCAAACAAAAACCACGAGCCAAAATCGTGTCAAAAAAAACTTGGTGAAAGAAGAGCAAAATATTCGATCCGAATTCAAAGTTGGATCTACGATAGTCGGCTCGGTGTGGATCAAGCTTATCCACACCGAACCACGAATGTTACGGCCAACAGAAGTGGCCCAAGTTTCATACAGATACCACTCGGCATACCGAGGTAAAGTTTTGCAAGCGTCATCAGGACTGGCACCGGGACTGGCAGGCTCCACAAAGGTGTCAAGGTCGATCCCGTCCACGATACGAGTGGCTGTCTCTAGGAAGGTCTCCATGAAATCTTCGAATCGAAGCTTCTTGGTGTTGGCGACCTGCAACGCCTTCAACTTTTCTTCGCGAGCTTCCTTGCAGTGCACTCGGACCAACTATAGCGCCACGTCTGCACCACAACGAGCGGCAGACTTCTTCCATGCCTGCACTCTGTTCGAGATGTCCTCCAGCTGAGTCATCAACCCTTCTATTTCTTGCCGAGAATCATCTTCGGGCCACAGCTCCTTGTCGATCCGGCCGATGACTTCTCTCAGACGGCCGATTAAAGGCCCCACTCTGCCAAGGCGAATATGTGCTCGGAGCATGTCCCGATTGGCTTCGTCGCCGAGTGGAACGTTCGGAACAACCGACCGTTCAATGTCGGCTGCTTCAGCCTCAGCGTCCAGACAAAAATCTGCCAAGAAAAGACAAGCACAAAGTAAGCGCAGAATGAACTACAAAGTCAAGAAGCACTCGGCAAAAAACCTTACCACCGAGCAGTGCAATCATCTTCCTTGCCCAGTCACTGACGTACTTCTCCTGCAAAATGCACCGACTGTTCATCGACTTCATCTGACCCATCAGGTCAGTTCTTTGCTTGCCCGTTTTCTCAACTTCGGCCACCAATGCCTTGTTGGTCTCCCGGGACTCCTCCAAAGACTTCTCTCGGTCAGCAAGAGCCCCCTTCACACCAGCCAACTCATTCACAGCCACCTCCAATTCTGCAGCAAGCTGAACCTTTTCAGCCTTCAGAGCATTGTACGCGGATCCCATTTCGCAAGTCTTCTGCCAAATCAGCGCAAAGGGAAGCTCAGACACATTCAACAAGGAAAACAACCAAAGCTCAAAGTTCTTAAGACCCCTGCCAATGCAAGCACTCGACAGCGGTCTCGGGGACTACACCTAGTGGGTTCACTAAGAGTGACCCCACTGGCACGAAGCTCGAACAGGCCGGCCCTATTGTGCTACATGACAAACAGACAAATCTATGACACTACTATCACCCGACCTGAGTAACACTACTCTCGGGGACTACACCCAGCGGGTGCACTCGAAGTGCCCCCACTGGAACAATTCGGCCAGATCAGCTCTGATCCGCCCACGTAACGGAAAATACATATAAAGACAACTGCCGGTGCAAGCACTCGACAGAAGTCTCGGGGACTACACCCACTGGGTTCACTCCGAGTGAACCCACTGCAAAATAATCCTACTGTATCCGAGTATATCACTTAAACCCCCAGTGGGTTACAAGAGGAAAGTAAACACTTACTAGCGCACTTACTCGGATATTGTCCCGGAGCTCCAAGCTTCTCTTGTACAAAGACGCGATGGAGTCGTACGCTCCCTTGGCATCACCCACCATCAACTCCACCTGCACCATGGCATCCTTGGCGGCTCCCACTTGGTCTTCCGGGACGTGTCGGGCGTCGTACTGGACGGTCGACGGACCTGGCACGACAATAGACTCCTTGGGCATCCCAAGTCCCGCTCCAGTTGGTTCCGCCGCGAGGGGCACCGCCTTAGTCGATGGCATCGTCTCGGTCGGCGGCGCGTCCATGGTGGGAGCGGCAGCAGATGGAACAACCTCAAGGACAGGCGCCAAAGTTGGCCCTGATCCCCTTTGGTCGTCCTCCTCCAGATGAATTACCTCCGAAGGAAGCCCGACTGAACAACATGAGGTTACAGAAAAAGGGCAAGATTAAAGGCAGCACTCGCGAAACAATAATGCAAACTCTCGGAGTCATCACAACGTACCTTGCTGGGATGTGGCAGCGTTATCCGTATCCATGGGATCATCGTCCTGGCGCCGCAGAGAGGTGGCGGAGGTAGCAGCTCTGTCGAGTAAAATCCACTCGACCGATAAGCATGAGTTCAATCAAATACTAAAAGAAGATGGGAGAACAAGACACTTACGCTGAGGCAACTCGAACAGCGATCCTCATCCGAGGCAAAGCTTTCCGAGGCTTGGACCCACTCGGTTTGGCCACCTTGGACGGTTGGTCCGTGGCCTCAACAGCAGCATCCCTGGTCCTCTTCACGCTCTGAACACTCGGAGCCACGGGAGGAGCTGGCGGGGCACTCGGAGCCACGGGAGGAGCTGGCGGAGCACTCGGGGCCGCTGGAGGAGCCGGCGGAGTCGCGGGTTTGTGACGGCGCTTAGTTCGAGGCTCTGATGTTGCAGGTGGCGAGCTCTACTCCCCAACCTCTCCCTCCTCCTCTTCAGACTCCTCCTCCGTCTCCCCACTGTCGGAGATGTACTCGGCGCTATCCATGCTGCCCTCCTGGCTGCCCTCCTCTTCCTCAGCGGGATTCCCATTCGAGACGGCAGAGTGCCAGTTGGTCCACTCCTGCACAAAATACAGTCAACAACGTCAGACACGAGGCGGCGACACACGAAAAGCGATAAATCTAAGAAGATTGAAAGCACTCAACAAGAGGTGCTCACCTCATTCAGAGGAGGATTATCGGCGCGGAAAGGCTTCACCCGACGGGTTCCTCTGTGGTTGTCGCATGCGCCTGTGATGTCGCGGACCCACGCTGTCACAACCTCCCCGGTCACGCATTCTGGATGGGTCCGAGTGGAATCCTCAGGCCCCGCGTAGTGCCACATGGCGTGGTGTCGGGCTTGCAGCGGCTGGATGCGCCGACCCAGAAAAGTCTCCAGCAAATCTGTGCCGGTGACTCCCTTGCGGACGACAGCTATCAGCGCGTCGACCAGAGGTTGGATCTGGATCTTTTCCAACTTTGAGAGTGCAAGCTGCCTGGGAGGAGCCGGACGGTCTAGGCTAAAGGGCGGCAACCCAGTCGCGGCATTCGGACAAGCTATGTCCTGGCAGTAGAACCAGGTCGACTGCCAGTTCCTAACTGACTCGGACAACTGGAGAGGGGGGTAGCTACTCTTCGTTTTCTTCTGAAAGCCTAAGCCCCCACAGAGCTGGAGGAGATGAGTTTTATCGTCCGACTGGATAAGTTTTTTGACAGTCTGAGACCTAGCGGAGAAGATGTACTTAAAGAGCCCCCAATGGGGGGGACATCCAATAAAGCACTCGCACAGAGTGACGAATGCGGCAAGATGGGCTATCGCGTTGGGAGGAAAATGATGGAGCTGCGCCCCGAAGTGATTCATAATACCTCTAAAGAAGGGGTGGGGCGGCAAGGAGAAGCCCCTGTACACGTGGCTGAGTAGCAAGACGCGCTCTCCTTCCTGCGGTGCCGGCTCCGTCTCGCCCTCCGCCGGTAGCCTCCATGACTTGTTGGCAATCATGCCTTGCTCCACCAGCTCCAGCATGTCGTACGCCGTCACCGTGGAGGGGAGGAAATCCCCCTGGATCGAACCCGCCGGCAGTGCCCGCTGTCGCTGCTGAGCAGGGGCCGCCGCCTTCTTCTTCTTCTTCTGCGAGTCGAGCTTGCTCGTCTGCCCCTTCGTCATGGCGAAGGCAGCAGATCTGCAGAGGAGGAGAGGAAGGAGGAGGCTTGGAACGCGCATGGAGCTACGGGAGAAGCGAGGCGAGTGCGAGTAACAAGGGCAGCGCAACAAGAAACCCCCGCCAGAGAAGCTTAAATAAGGTTCCGACTAGGTCACTAACAGGTGGCCCCGAAATCTTATCCCCCGACCGGCTGCTGCAATGTTAGTGGAGAAGATAACGGCGCGGTAATCGAGGCGGCAGAAACTACTCGATGGCAATGTCGACATCCCCGCTGAGCGCGCGGCAACCAAAATTTGAGGATCCCAGAAAATCCGCCGCTGTCAGTTTGACCGGTCACATCGAAAGATTCCGTGGAAGCACTCGGTCCCTGACGGTTCATTTCACTGGTATATTCACTCGGATCACTGGTCGAAAGGATAAAATGGATCGAGGCAAACAACGCCAAAGTCACATCCATACCAGTCGGATCCGTACTCCAGGCATCACTTCGTCATTCCAACCCCGATCCATTCGGGGACTAATGATGGGGTTATAGTCCCAGGGTAGGGTCATAGGCCTTCCCTATAGGTCCTACCCAAGGACTGCCCTTCATAGAGGGCAAGGCCCTTAGACAATTCCGACTGAACTAAGGACCCCCCCCATCATCCAGTCGGTGACGAGCATTCGGAGCATATTTATCGTACCGACTGAATTCCACTCTGTACATCGTAACCTCCCAGGAGGGCAATGGTCACACGTTTTCATACACCATTATTAGCATTTAAGGCATACGTTATCGGTAACGTAGGCATTTATTCGCCACTATTCTACCCCTGTCCACCGGGCCGTTGTGGAGGGCAACGCACTCTATATAAGCCGCCCTTCCCCACTGGTGCAGGGGTTGCCATTTACTGTAATCCTATATTCCACTCGACACTAAGCTCCCAAGAGCACTGAGACGTAGGGCTTTTACCTCCACCGTAGAGGGGCCTGAACTCATACAACCTCGCCGTAGCTAAGGCTCTGCCCATCCTTTCGTACCCTACACATCTACTGTCAGACTTATACCCACGACAGTGTGGACGCAACAAAACATAAACGAAAAAGGATAAATTCGTTGGGTTACCTCCCAACAAGCACTCTTGTTTAACGCCCTTAGCTAGGTATAAGGTGATGGAATCACGTGTAGTCATCTTTGGTGCTCAAACCATAAGTAGCCTTCATCATTGATTCATAAGGCAATCTTATTTTCTTTCTAGAAAAATGCTCCATGCCCTTCTTTTAGGGAAATTGAAATCTAATATTCCCTTCCTTCATACCGATGATAGCATCGATAGTCCATAGGAAAGGTCTACCAAGAATGATGGGGCATGTAGGATTGCAATCTATGTCAAGTACAATGAAATCCACGGGTACATAGTTCCTATTTGCAATAATAAGAACATCATTGATCCTTCCCATGGGTTTCTTGACAGTAGAATCCGCAAGATGCAAATTAAGAGAACACTCTTCAATCTCATGAAAACCAAGAACATCACATAAAGACTTTGGAATCGCGGAAACACTAGCACCCAAATCACACAAAGCATTGCATTCATAGTTTTTGATTTTGATTTTGATAGTAGGTTCCCACTCATCATGAAGCTTTCTAGGTATAGAGACTTCCAATTCAAGTTTCTCTTCAAGAGATTTCATCATAGCATCTACGATATGATCGGTAAAGGCTTTGTCTTGGCTATAAGAGTGTGGAGAGCTTACAATGGATTGCATCAAGGAAATGCATTCAATCAAGGAGCAACTATCATAATTGAATCCCTTGAAATCCAAAGTGGTAGTTTCATTACTACCCAAGATTTTAATTTCTTCTACTCCACTTTTAAAGCTTTTAGCACCAAGATAGATGGACTCCGAATCATTGGGGCGTTTTTCAACCAGAGATGACTCATATCCATTCCCATCATCATTAGGTTTGACACGAGAAAACAAAGATTCAAGGGGACTCACATCAAGCACTTTAAGATCTTCGTGATTCTCATCACGAGAACACACCCTTTTAAGCCATTCATGCTTAGCACGTATTTGGGCGGTTATTTCTTTGCTCTCATTCATGGAAAGATGCATAGATTTTAAAGGTTCATCCAAATTGATCCTAGGAGGAGCACTTTTAACTTTCAAAGCATCAATATCACTAGACATTCTATCAACGCTCCTAGCCAAATCGTCAATTTTGAGTAATTTTTCCTCTATGGACGCATTGAAAATCTTTTGAGAGTTGATGAACTCTTTGATATTACTCCCTAAATAAGAGGGCAATTTGTTATAATTTCCATGGGTATTGTTGTAGGAGTTGCCAAAGTTATTAGAGGAGTTACTAGGAAAAGGCTAGGTACATAGTTTCTTGTAAAAGCATTGTTGTTGGCAGAATTATTCCTACCAACAAAATTAACGTCCAAGCTAGCGTTGCTACTCTCAATCAAGGAAGATAGTGGCATGTCATTAGGATCTAAAGGAGAACTTATACTAGCAACCAAATTCATGAATTCATCCATCTTAGCACTTAGCGAGTTAATTTCTTCTATAGTGTGTACCTTTTTACTAGTAGGTGACCTTTCAGTGTACCATTGAGAGTAATTTGTCATGCTATTGTCTAGGAGTTTTGTAGCTTCTCCTAACGTGATTTCCATGAACGTTCCACGTGAGGTGGAGTCCAAGATATTTCTAGAAGAAAAATTCAAGCCAGCATAAAAGATTTGTATAATCATCCAAAGACTCAAACCATGAGCGGGACAATTTCTAATCATTAATTTCATCCTCTCCCAAGATTGTGCAACATGTTCATAATCAAGTAGCTTAAAATTCATAATATCATTACGGAGAGAGATAATCTTAGCCGGCGGAAAATACTTGGATATGTAAGCATCTTTGCACTTATTCCAAGAATCGATACTATTTTTAGGCAAAGATGAAAACCAAGTTTTTGCTCGATCTCGCAACGAGAACGGAAAAAGCTTCATTTTAATCACATCACTATCCACATCTTTCTTCTTCTGCATATCGCAAAGCTCAATGAAGGTATTAAGATGGGATGCGGCATCTTCACTAGGAAGGCCAGACAATTGCTCTTTCATAACAAGATTCAGCAAGGCAGCGTTGATTTCATATGATTCCGCACTAGTGGCAGGAGCAATCGGAGTACTAATAAAATCATTATTATTAGTATTCGAGAAGTCACAAAGTTTGGTGTTTTCAGCCATGGTGACTTCAACAAGCAAATAAGAACACAAGCAAGAGGAAAACGGGCGGAAAAAGGGCGAAAGAAAAAGGCAAATAAAAACGGCAAATGTGAAGTGGGGGAGAGAAAAACGAGAGGCGACTGGCAAACAAAGTAAATGCAAGAGATGAGTTTGTGACACGTACTTGGATAAGATCTTGACTTGATCCTCCTCGGCAACGGCGCCAGAAATTCTTCTGCTACGGCCACAAAAGTCCTTCCCCGGCAATGACGCCAGGAATCCTTCTGTTGTAGGGACTTCCTTGGCAAATATGACAAGTATCTCCTCACGGCCTTCTGAGCTTGCCTTGTTGTTCCGTTGAAGAGGAAAGGGTGATGTAGCACAGTTGCAGTAAGTATTTCCCTCAGTTTGAGAACCAAGGTATCAATCCAGTAGAAGGATCGCGTCAAGTCCAAAGTACCTGCACAAACACAAAGAGCTTGCACCCAACGCTATAAAGGGGTTGTCAATCCCCTCTAGATTGGTTGCAAAGTGAGAACTGAAAGCAAAAAAGCAAAGCAAAGTAAAAGTGTAGTGCTAAAATTATGATGATGATAGACCCGGGGGCCATAGTGTTCACTAGAGGCTTCTCTCAAAATAGCAAGTAGAACGATGGGTGAACAAATTACTGTCGAGCAATTGATAGAACCACGCAAAGTCATGACGCTATCTAAGGCAATGATCCTACATATAGGCATCACGTCCGAGACAAGTAGACTGATACTTTCTGCATCTACTACTATTACTCCACACATCGACCGCTATCCAGCATGCATCTAGTGTATTGAGTTCATGACGAACAGAGTAACGCCTTAAGCAAGATGACATGATGTAGAGGGATAATCTCAAACCAATGATGAAAACCCCATCTTTTTACCCTTGATGGCAACAACATGATACTTGTCTCGCTACCCCTTCTGTCACTGGGTGAGGTCACCGCATGGTATGAACCCAAAACCAAGCACTTCTCCCATTGCAAGAATCATAGATCTAGTTGGCCAAACAAAACCCACAACTCGAAGAGAATTACAAGGATATGAAATCAGGCATATAAGAAATCAGCAAAGACTCAAATAATATTCATAGCTAATCTGATCATAAATACACAATTCATCGGATCTCGACAAACACACCGCCAAAGAGGATTACATCGGATAGATCTCCATGAAGATCATGGAGAACTTTGTATTGAAGATCCAAGAGAGAGAAGAAGCCATCTAGCTACTAGCTATGGACCCGTAGGTCTGAAGTAAACTACTCACGCATCATCGGAGAGGCAATGATGTTGATGTAGAGGCCCTCCGTCTCCGAAACTCCCTCCGGCAGGGCACCGGGAATGTCTCCAGATGAGATCTCGCGGAAACGGAAGCTTGCGGCGGCGGAAAAGTGTTTTCGTGAATGCCCTGATTTTTTATGGGATTCTAGGGAATATATAGGCCAAAGACCTAGGGCATAGGGGGCTTAGGGGTCCACGAGCCAGGGAGGCGCGGCCTCCCCCTAGCCGCGCCTGGGGGGCTCGTGAGGCCCGTGAGGGTCCCCTGCCTTGGTTCTCAAGCTTCCCAATCTTCTTCTGTTACGGAAAAAATCTTTTCGGGGATTTTATTTCGTTTGGACTCCGTTTCAAAATCAGATCTGAAAAGGGTCAAAAACACAGAAAAAACAAGAACTCGCACTTGGCACTGAGTTAATAAGTTAGTCCCAAAAAAGATATAAAAGGCATATAAAACATCCAAAGTTTGACAAGATAATAGCATGAAACCATCAAAAATTATAGATATGTTTGAGACGTGTCAATCGACCAAGGTCAAATTATATGGATGACATGCAATAGTTCATTACTTTCGTTGAAGGGACAAAGAAGAGAACTGGCGAACAAGATTACGTCCTCTGTCATCACAAGGATTGTACCAATGCGGTGTCACGTCCAATTTATTTGGTCGAGTTACACTTAGACAAGATAGGATTTATGGGTGGATACAAATGATGGACTAGAAATGGTGAAAAGCTGGTTATGGATGAAGGTAATAACATGCATGTCAGTGCGGTGCCAAACCCCGATCAGAGTTGCATGGATGTTGAATTTAACCTCGGGCCTCAGACGTCAAGCTAAAGATAGAAGACTAGCATGCCAGATAACCCAAAGAAAACCCAAGAATGTGAAGTAGTCGACACCGACCTTGATGATATGTCAGATTTTGCTGTTATGATTGCACATTTCGAGGGCCCGGAAGCAGACATAGCCGACTATAATAAGCTGCCAACCATTGATGTGGCCTCCAAGACAGATTTGTATCCATGTTGCAAAAAGAAATATTACAAGTTGAGTGTCAAACTGGCGCTTATCAGATTTAAAGAAGAAAGCAATATATTAAACAAAGCCTTCACATAGTTGTTGAGCCTTTTCATAGACATTGTTCTAGAAGATAACGTGCTCCCCAAAAGCATAAACAAAGTGCAGAAAGTTGTTTGTCCATTGGAACTTGAAGTCCAAAAGATACACGCTTGTGTGAATGATTGTATGTTATACCGTGGTGATGACAAATATTTGTGTTCATGTCGCATAGGCAAGCATCCATGATACAAATACGGGAGAGCAAAGGACAGGTACAAAATGGACGAAAAGATCAAGACAGGAATCCTGTTCAAGGTTGTTTGGTACTTGCCTATAATTCGAAGGTTGAAGCATTTTTTTGCAAACCCTAGAGAGGCAAAGAGGTTGCGGTGGCGTCATGATGAGAGAACTGCGGATAAATATATGAGGCACCCTAAAGATGGGGCTCTATGGGAACAAATCATAGACAGGTTTAAACTTTTGCAGAGGATCCTAGAAATATATGGCTAGGGGAGTGTACTGATGGATTTAATCCATTTGGCGATATGAACAGCCAACACAACACTTGGCCAATGCTTCTGTGCATATCTAACCTTCCTCCTTGGTTGTGTATTAAGGAAAAATACATCATGATGTGGATGATTATCCAAGACCCGAAGCAACCTGGAATTGATATCAACATTTACTTTCAGCTACTTGTAGAAGAACTACTGACACTGTGGGAGCCTGGTGTGAACTGTTATGATGCCTACGCAAATTAGTTTTTCTCGCTACGCATGTTACTAGTGCACACCATTCAAGATATGTCGGTAATAGGCATCACTTCAGGGTAGAAAACAAAGGGACCAGTAGGATGTGTCACATGAATGGATAGGACAATGAGTTGTGTATTTGCTTCATTGTAGGTTCTTAACGAGAGATCACCCTCATCGAAAAATGACAGTTGAATTTGATGGTACGGTAGAGAAAGGAACGGGTGCAAGACCCTATGATTGGAAAGTAGTCCAACACATGGTTAAAAAAATTGAAGTTGTGCTTGGCAAGGGACCTGGTTCAACATCAAGAAAAAACACCCAAAGATTGAATATCCCCTCTCGTAGATGGACATCACCATCATAGGTCTTCGTGCGCGTAGGAAAATTTTTGTTTCCCATGGGACGTTCCCCAACCGTGGCATCATGAGCTAGGTTCATGCGTAGATGTCTTCTCGAGTAGAACACAAAAGTTTTTGTGGGCGGTGATGTGCGTTTTGCTGCCCTCCTTAGTCTTTTCTTGATTCCGCGGTATTGTTGGATTGAAGCGGCTCGGACCGACATTACTCGTACGCTTATGAGAGACTGGTTTCATCGCTACGAGTAACCCCGTTGCTCAAAGATGACTGGCAAGTGTCAGTTTCTCCAACTTTAGTTGAATCGGATTTGACCGAGGAGGTCCTTGGATGAGGTTAAATAGCAATTCATATATCTCCGTTGTTGTGTTTGCGTAAGTAAGATGCGATCCTACTAGATACCCATGGTCACCACGTAAAACATGCAACAACAAAATTAGAGGACGTCTAACTTGTTTTTGCAGGGTATGCTTGTGATGTGATATGGCCAACGATGTGATGTGATATATTGGATGTATGAGATGATCATGTTGTAATAGATAATATTGACTTGCACGTCGATGGTACGGCTACCGGCAGGAGCCATAGGGTTGTCTTTAAACTAACGTTTGTGCTTGCAGATGCGTTTACTATTTTGCTAGGATGTAGCTTTAGTAGTAATAGCATGAGTAGCACGACAACCCCGATAGCGACACGTTGATGGAGATCATGGTGTGGCGCCGGTGACCAGAAGATCGTGCCGGTGCTTTGGTGATGGAGATCAAGGAGCACGTGATGATGGTCATATCATGTCATTTTTGAATTGCATGTGATGTTAATCCTTTTATGCACCTTATTTTTCTTAGAACGACGGTAGCATTATGAGGTGATCTCTCACTAAAATTTCAAGACGAAATTGTGTTCTCCCCGACTGTGCACCGTTGCTACAGTTCGTCATTTCGAGACACCACGTGATGATCAGGTGTGATAGACTCAACGTTCACATACAACGGGTGCAAAACAGTTGCGCACGCGGAACACTCGGGTTAAGCTTGACGAGCCTAGCATGTGCAGACATGGCCTCGGAACACATGAGACTGAAAGGTCGATCATGAATCATATAGACGATATGATTAGCATAGGGATGCTTACCACTGAAACTATACTCAACTCACGTGATGATCGGACTTGAGCTAGTCTAAGTGGATCATGAACCACTCAAATGACTAGAGAGATGTACTTTTTGAGTGGGAGTTTAGCGAGTAATTTGATTAAGTTAAACTCTAATTATCTTGAAAATAGTCTAAGTCCACTTTGAATATATTTGTGTTGTAGATCATGGCTCACGCGACAGTCACCCTGAATTTTAATATGTTCCTAGAGAAAGCTAAGTTGAAACATGATGGAAGCAACTTTGTAGACTGGGCTCGTAATCTTAAGCTAATCTTACAAGCTGGGAAGAAGGATTATGTCCTTAATGCTGCGCTAGGAGATGAACCACCCGCTACGGCTGACCAGGATGTTAAGAACGCTTGGTTAACACGTAAGGAGGACTACTCAGTAGTTCAATGTGCAGTCTTGTATGGCTTAGAACCGGGACATCAACGTCGCTTTGAGCGTCATGGAGCATTTGAGATGTTCCAGGATTTGAAGTTTATCTTTCAGAAGAACGCTCGGATCGAGAGGTATGAGACCTCCGATAAATTCTATGCTTGCAAGATGGAGGAGAACTCGTCCGTCAGTGAACATGTGCTCAAAATGTCTGGGTACTCAAACCGTCTAGCTGAGCTGGGGATTGAACTCCCGCAAGAGGCTATCACTGACAGAATCCTTCAATCACTGCCGCCAAGCTATAAAGGCTTTGTGTTGAACTACAACACGCAAGGGATGAACAAGTCACCCGGCGAGTTGTTTGCGATGCTGAAAGTCGCAGAGTCTGAACTCCGTAAAGAGCATCAAGTGTTGATGGTGAATAAGACCACTAGTTTCAAGAGAAACGGTAAAGGCAAGAAGGGTAATTCAATGAAGAGAGGCAAGCCTGTTGCCAATCCGACGAAGAAACCCAAAGCTGGACCTAAGCCTGAAACAGAGTGTTACTATTGCAAGGGTATGGGTCACTGGAAGCGCAACTGCCCCAAGTATCTGGCTGATAAGAAGGCGACAAAAGAAAAATCAGGTATATTTGATATACATGTTATTGATGTGTACTTAACCGGCTCTCGTAGTAGTGCCTTGGTATTCGATACCGGTTCTGTTGCTCATATTTGCAACTCGAAACAGGAACTGCAGAATAGACGAAGGTTGGCGAAAGATGAAGTGACGATGCGCGTAGGAAATGGTTCCAAGGTTGATGCAATCGCCGTCAGCACAGTTTCACTTCAGTTACCATCAGGATTAGTTATGAACTTAAATCATTGTTATTTAGTGCCTGCGTTGAGAATGAACATTATATCTGGATCTTGTTTATTGCGAGACGGTTACTCTTTTAAGTCAGAGAATAATGGTTGTTCTATTTCTATGAGTAACATCTTTTATGGTCATGCACCCAATGTGAGAGGATTGTTCATATTGAATCTTGATAGTGATACACACATACATAACATTGAGACCAAAAGAGTTAGAGTTAACAATGATAGCGCCATATTTTTGTGGCACTGTCGCTTAGGTCATATTGGTGTAAAGCGCATGAAGAAACTCCATGTAGATGGACTTTTGGAGTCACTTGACTTTGATTCACTTGACACGTGCGAACCATGCCTCATGGGCAAGATGACTAAAACTCCGTTCTCCGGAACAATGGAGCGTGCAAGTGACTTGTTGGAAATCATACATACCGATGTGTGCGGTCCGATGAGCGTAGAGGCACGCGGCGGATATCGTTATTTTCTCACCTTCACTAACGATTTGAGTAGATATGGTTATGTCTACTTAATGAAGCACAAGTCTGAAACGTTTGAAAAGTTCAAGCAATTGCAGAATGAAGTTGAAAATCATCGTAACAAGAAGATCAAGTTCCTACGGTCTGATCGTGGGGGTGAATATCTGAGTTTCGAGTTTGGTGCTCACTTAAGACAATGTGGAATTGTTTCACAGTTGACACCGCCTGGAACACCACAGCGTAATGGTGTGTCTGAACGTCGTAATCGTACTTTATTAGAGATGGTGTGATCTATGATGTCTCTTACCGATTTGCCATTATCATTTTGGGGTTATGCATTAGACACAGCTGCATTCACTTTAAATAGGGCACCATCAAAATCCATTGAGACGACACCATACGAACTGTGGTATGGCAAAAGGACAAAGTTGTCGTTTCTTAAAGTTTGGGGATGTGATGCTTATGTCAAAAAGCTTCAGCCTGAAAAGCTAGAACCCAAAGTGGAAAAGTGCATCTTCATAGGTTACCCAAAAGAGACAGTTGGGTACACCTTCTATCTCAAATCCGAGGGCAAAATGTGTGTTGCTAAAAACGGAGCTTTTCTCGAGAAGGGGTTTCTCTCGAGAGATTTGAGTGGGAGGAAGATAGAACTTGATGAGGTTGTCGAACCTCTCATCCCTCTAGATGGTGGCACAGGGCAAGGGGAAACTTCTGTCGTTGCGACGCCGGTTGAGGAGGAAGTTAATGATGATGATCATGAAACTCCGGTTCAAGTTTCTGTCGAACCACGCAGGTCGACAAGACCACGTGCTGCTCCAGAGTGGTACGGTAATCCCGTCTTGTCAATCATGTTGTTAGACAACAATGAACCTGCAAATTATGAAGAAGCAATGGTGGGCCCAGATTCCAACAAATGGCTAGAAGCCATGAAGTCTGAGATAGGATCCATGTATGAGAACAAAGTGTGGACTTTGGAAGTACTACCTGAGGGCCCGAAGGCTATTCAGAACAAATGGATCTTTAAGAGGAAGACGGACGCTGATGGCAATGTGACTGTTTATAAAGCTCGACTTGTGGCAAAGGGTTTTTCACAAGTTCAAGGAGTTGACTACGATGAGACATTCTCACCCGTAGCGATGCTTAAGTCCGTCAGAATCATGTTAGCAATAGCTGCATTTTTCGATTATGAAATCTGGCAGATGAATGTCAAAACGGCGTTCCTTCACGGTTTCCTTAAGGAAGAGTTGTATATGATGCAACCCGAAGGTTTTGTCGATCCTAAGAATGCTAACCAGGTGTGCAAGCTCCAGCGTTCCATTTATGGACTGGTGCAAGCATCTCGGAGTTGGAACAAATGCTTTGATGAGGTGATCAAAACATTTGGGTTTATACAACTGGTTGGAGAATCTTGTATTTACAAGAAAGTGAGTGGGAGCTCTGTGGCGTTTCTAATATTATATGTGGATGACATATTGCTGATTGGAAACAACGTAGAGTTTTTGGAGAGCATAAAGGATTACTTGAATAAAATTTTCTCTATGAAGGACCTAGGAGAAGCTGCTTACATTCTAGGCATTAAGATCTACAAGGATAGATCAAAACGCCTGATAGGACTTTCACAAAGCACATACCTTGATAAAGTTTAGAGGAAGTTCAAAATGGAACAGTCCAAGAAAGGGTTCTTGCCAGTTTTACAAGGTACGAGATTGAGTAAGACTCAGTGCCCAGCAACTGATGAGGATAGAGAGCATATGAGCACCGTCCCCTATGCTTCAGCCATAGGTTCTATCATGTATGCAATGTTGTGCACTAGACCGGACGTTAGCCTGGCCATAAGTATGGCAGGTAGGTTCCAGAGTAATCCAGGAGTGGATCACTGGACGGCGGTCAAGAATATCCTGAAGTACCTGAAAAGGACTAAGGAGATGTTTCTCGTGTATGGAGGTGACGAAGAGCTTGCCGTAGAAGGTTACGTCGATGCAAGCTTTGACACAGATCCGGACGACTCTAAGTCGTAGACCGGATACCTATTTATTCTTAATGGGGGTGCGGTAAGCTGGTACAGTTCCAAGCAGAGCGTCGTAGCAGATTCTACATGTGAAGCGGAGTACATGGCTGCCTCGGAGGCGGCTAAGGAGGGTGTCTGGATGAAGCAGTTCATGACGGATCTTGGAGTGGTGCCAAGCGCACTGAATCCAATAACCTTGTTCTGTGACAACACGGGTGCCATTGCCCTAGCAAAGGAACCACGATTTCACAAGAAGTCCAAACACATCAAACCACGCTTCAACCTCATCCGCGACTACGTCGAAGGGGAGGACGTAAATATATGCAAAGTGCACACGGATCTGAATGTAGCAGACCCGCTGACTAAATCTCTTCCACGGGCAAAGCATGATCAACACCAGAACTGTATGGGTGTTAGATTTATTATAATGTAATTCGCATGATGATGTGAGGGCTAGATTATTGACTCTAGTGCAAGTGGGAGACTGTTGGAATTATGCCCTAGAGGCAATAATAAATATAGTTATTATTATAATTCATGTATCAAGATGATTGTTTATTATCCATGCTATAATTGTATTGAATGAAGACTTATATACATGTGTGGATACATAGACAAAACAATGTCCCTACCAAGCCTCTAGTTGGCTAGCCAGTTGATCAAAGATAGTCAGGGTCTTCTGATTATGAACAAGGTGTTGTTGCTTGATAACTGGATCACGTCATTAGGAGAATCACGTGATGGACTAGACCCAAACTAATAAACATAGCATATTGATCGTGTCATTTTGTTGCTACTGTTTTCTGCGTGTCAAGTATTTGTTCCTATGACCATGAGATCATATAACTCACTGACACCGGAGGAATGCTTTGTGTGTATCAAATGTCGCAACGTAACTGGGTGACTATAAAGATGCTCTACAGGTATCTCCGAAGGTGTTCGTTGAGTTAGTATGGATCGAGACTGGGATTTTTCACTCCGTGTGACGGAGAGGTATCTCGGGGCCCACTCGGTAATACAACATCACACACAAGCCTTGCAAGCAATGTGACTTAGTGTAAGTTGCAGGATCTTGTATTACAGAACGAGTAAAGAGACTTGCCAGTAAACGAGATTGAAATAGGTATGCGGATACTGACGATCGAATCTCGGGCAAGTAACATACTGAAGGACAAAGGGAATGACATACGGGATTATATGAATCCTTGGCACTGAGGTTCAAATGATAAGATCTTCGTAGAATATGTAGGATACAATATGGGCATTCAGGTCCCGCTATTGGATATTGACCGAGGAGTCTCTCGGGTCATGTCTACATAGTTCTCAAACCCGCAGGGTCTGCACACTTAAGGTTCGACGTTGTTTTATGCGTATTTGAGTTATATGGTTGGTTACCGAATGTTGTTCGGAGTCCCGGATGAGATCACGGATGTCACGAGGGTTTCTGGAATGGTCCGGAAACGAATATTGATATATAGGATGACCTCATTTGATTACCGGAAGGTTTTTGGAGTTACCGGGAATGTACCGGGAATGACGAATGGGTTCCGGGTGTTCACCGGAGGGGCAACCCACCCCGGGGAAGCCCATAAGCCTTGGGGGTGGCGCAACAGCCCTTAGTGGGCTGGTGGGACAGCCCAAGAAGGCCCTATGCGCCATAGGAATAAAATCAAAGAGAAAAGAAGAAAAAAAGAGGAGGTGGGAAAAGGGGGAAGGACTCCTCCTTCCAAACCTAGTTGGACTCGGTTTGGAAGGGGAGGGTTGCCCCCCTTGGCTCGGCCGAACTCCTTGCGGGTCCTTGGACCCCAAGGAAAGGCTCCCCCTCTTCCCCCTATATATACGGAGGTTTTAGGGCTGATTTGACACAACTTTGCCACGGCAGCCCAACCACATATCTCCACGGTTTTACCTCTAGATCGCGTTTCTGCGGAGCTCGGGCGGAGCCCTGCTGAGATAAGATCACCACCAACCTCCGGAGCGCCGTCACACTGCCGGAGAACTCATCTACCTCTCTGTCTCTCTTGCTAGATCAAGAAGGTCGAGATCATCGTCGAGTTGTACGTGTGCTGAACGCGGACGTGTCGTCCGTTCGGCACTAGATCGTGGGACTCATCGCGGGACGGTTCGCGGGGCGGATCGAGGGACGTGAGGACGTTCCACTACGTCAACCGCGTTCACTAACACTTCTGCTATGCAATCTACAAGGGTACGTAGATCGAATATCCCCTCTCGTAGATGGACATCACGATGATAGGTCTTCGTGCGCGTTCCCCAACATGGCTCTAGTGTTATCACAGAAGAGTGTCATTGGATCCGACGCGCTTGGAACCACTCCAAGGTCGGTGATGAGCTCGTTCATCCAAATTCCTTCATGAGCTGCTTCTGAAGCAGCTATGTACTCCACTTCACATGTAGATGCTGCCACGACTTCTTGCTTGCTGCTGCACCAGCTCACTGCCCCACCATTAAACACATATACGTATCCGGTCTGTGACTTAGAGTCATCCGGATCTGTGTCGAAGCTAGCATCGACGTAACCCTTTACGACGAGCTCTACGTCACCTCCATAAACGAGAAACATTTCCTTAGTCCTTTTCAGGTACTTAAGGATATTCTTGACCGCTGTCCAGTGTTCCATACCTGGATCACTTTGGTACCTCCCTACCAAACTTATGGCAAGGTTTATATCAGGTCTGGTACACAGCATGGCATACATTAGAGAGCCCACGGCTGAAGCGTAGGGGACAGAACTCATCTTCTCTCTATCTGCTGCCGTGGTCGGCGACTGAGTCTTACTCAATCTCATACCTTGCAAAACTGGCAAGAACCCTTTCTTTGAGTTTTCCATATTGAAATTCTTCAATATCTTTTCAAGGTATGTACTTTGCGAAAGACCTATGAGGCGTCTTGATCTATCTCTATAGATCTTGATGCCTAATATGTATGCAGCTTCTCCAAGGTCCTTCATTGAAAAAATCTTGTTCAAATAGGCCTTTATGCTCTCCAACATCTCTATATTATTCCCCATCAATAATATGTCATCCACATACAATATGAGGAAAGCTACAGAGCTCCCACTCATTTTCTTGTACAGACAGGCTTCTCCATAAACCTGTATGAACCCAAACGCTTTAATCACCTCATTAAAGCGAATGTTCCAACTCCGAGATGCTTGCACCAGCCCATAGATGGAGCGCTGGAGCTTGCACACTTTGTTAGCACCCTTAGGGTCGACAAAACCTTCTCGTTGCATCATATACAACTCTTCCTTAAGGTTCCCGTTAAGGAACGCTGTTTTGACGTCCATTTGCCAAATTTCATAATCATAAAAGGCGGCAATTGCTAACATGATTCGGACTGATTTCAGCTTCGCTACGGGAGAGAAAGTCTCTTCGTAGTCAACTCCTTAAATTTGTCGAAAACCCTTTGCGACAAGTCGAGCTTTGTAAACGGTTACATTACCGTTTGCATCAGTCTTCTCCTTCAAGATCCATTTATTTTCTATGGCTCGCCGGTCATCGGGCAAGTCCACCAAAGTCCATACTTTGTTCTCATACATGGATCCTATCTCGGATTTCATAGCCTCAAGTCATTTGTTGGAATCTGGGCCCGCCATCGCTTCTTCATAGTTCGAAGGTTCACCGTTGTCTAACAACATGATTTCCATCACAGGGTTGCTGTACCACTCTGGTGCGGAGCGTGCCCTTGTGGACCTTCGCGGTTCAGTAGTAACTTGATCTGAAGCTTCATGATCATCATCATTAACTTCCTCTACAGTTGGTGTAGGCGCCATAGGAACAACTTCCCGCGTTGCGCTACTATCCTGTTCGAGAGGGGGTGTAATTACCTCATCAAGTTCTACCTTCCTCCCACTTACTTCTTTTGAGAGAAACTCTTTCTCTAGAAAGGATCCGTTCTTGGCAACAAAGGTTTTACCTTCGGATCTAAGATAGAAGGTATACCCAATAGTTTCCTTAGGGTATCCTATGAATACGCATTTCTCCGCTTTGGGTTCGAGCTTTTCTGGTTGAAGTTTCTTCACATAAGCATCGCAGCCCCAAACTTTAAGAAACAACAACTTAGGTTTCTTGCCAAACCATAGTTCATACGGTGTCGTCTCAACGGATTTAGATGGTGCCCTATTTAAAGTGAATGCTGCAGTTTCTAATGCGTATCCCCAAAATGATAGCGGTAAGTCGGTAAGAGACATCATAGATCGTACCATATCTAATAAAGTGCGATTACGACGTTCAGACACTCCGTTGCGTTGCGGTGTGCCAGGCGGCGTCAGTTGTGAAACGATTCCACACTTCCTTAGGTGTGTGCCAAACTCGTGACTCAAATATTCTCCTCCACTATCAGATCGTAGACATTTAATTTTTTCTGTCACATTGATTCTCAACCTCACTCTGAAATTCCTTGAACTTTTCAAACGTCTCAGATTTGTGCTTCATCAAGTAGATATACCCATACCTACTCAAATCATCGGTGAGAGTGAGAACATAACGATAACCACCGCGAGCTTCAACGTTCATTGGACCACACACATCAGTATGTATTATTTCCAATAAGTCGGTCGCTCTCTCCATTATTCCTGAGAATGGAGTCTTAGTCATCTTGCCCATGAGGCACGGTTCGCATGTGTCAAATGATTCAAAGTCAAGAGACTCTAATAGTCCATCAGTATGGAGCTTCTTCATGCGCTTAACGCCGATATGACCAAGGCGGCAGTGCCACAAGTATGTGGGACTATCATTATCAACTTTACGTCTTTTGGTACTCAAACTATGAATATGTGTAACATCACGATCGAGATTCATCAAGAATAAACCATTCACCAGCGGAGCATGACCATAAAACATATCACTCATATAAATAGAACAACCATTATTCTCTGACTTAAATGAGTAGCCGTCTCGCATTAAGCAAGACCCTGATACAATGTTCATGCTTAAAGCTGGTACTAAATAACACTTATTAAGGTTTAAAACTAATCCCGATGGTAGATGTAGAGGTAGCGTGCCGACGGCGATCACATCGACCTTTGAACCATTCCCGACGCGCATCGTCACCTCATCCTTGGCCAGTCTCCGCTTATTCCGTAGTTCCTGCTTTGAGTTGCAAATGTGAGCAACAGCACCGGTATCAAATACCCACGAGCTACTACGAGCGCTGGTAAGGTACACATCAATAACATGTATATCACATATACCTTTAACGTTGCTGGCCTTCTTGTCCGCTAAGTATTTGGGGTCGTTTCGCTTCCAGTGACCCTTTCCCTTGCAATAGAAGCACTCAATCTCAGGCTTGGGTCCGTTCTTTTTCTTCTTCCCGGCATCTGGCTTACCGGGCGCGGCAACAGCTTTGTCGTCTTTCTTGAAGTTCTTCTTACCCTTGCCTTTCTTGAAACTAGTGGTCTTGTTGACCATCAACACTTGATGCTCTTTCTTGATTTCTACTTCTGCAGACTTGAGCATCGAGTACAACTCGGGAATGGTTTTATCCATCCCTTGCATGTTGTATTTAAGCACAAAGCCTTTGTAGCTTGGTGGGAGAGACTGGAGGATTATGTCAATTATAGCATCATCCGGAAGTTCGACTCCAAGTGAAGTCAGACGACCGTGTAACCCAGACATTTTGAGTATGTGCTCACTGACAGAACTGTTCTCCTCCATCTTACTGCTAAAGAACTTGTTGGAGACTTCATATCTCTCGACACGGGCATGAGCTTGAAAAACTAGCTTCAGCTCCTGGAACATCTCATATGCCCCGTGTTGCTCAAAACGCCTTTGGAGCCCCGTTTCTAAACTGTACAACATGCCACACCTAACTAGAGAGTAGTCATCACTCCGCGTTTGCCAGACGTTCAGAATGTCCTGGGCTGCTACAGGAGCGGGAGGGTCACCTAGCGGCGCATCAAGGACATCAGCCTTTTTAGCTGCTTCAAGGATGAGCTTCAAGTTGCGAACCCAGTCCGCATAGTTGCTACCATCATCTTTCAGCTTGTTTTTCTCTAGGAATGCGTTGAAATTGAGGTTGACGTTGGACATCTACAATATTTATAAAGACAACTTTTAGACTAAGTTCATGAAAATTAAATTCATTTAATCAAATTAAGTATGAACTCCCACTTAAATCGACATCCCTCTAGTCATCTAAGTGATACATGATCCATGTTGACTAACCTGTGTCCGATCATCACGTGAGACGGACTAGTCACCATGGTGAGCAACTTCATGCCGATCGTATTCAACCATATGACTCATGTTCAACCTTTCGGTATCTTGTATTCGAGGTCATGTCTGTACATGCTAAGCTCGTCGAGTCAACCTAGGTGTTTCGCGTGTGTAAATCTGGCTTACACCCGTTGTATGCGAACGTTAGAGTCTATCACACCCGATCATCACGTGTTGCTTCGAGACAACGAACCTTCGCAATGGTGCACACTTAGGGGAATACGTTCTCGAAATTTTAAGAGGGATCATCTTATTATGCTACCGTCGTTCTAAGCAATAAGATGTAAAACATGATAAACATCACAATGCAATCATATAGTGACATGATATGGCCATTATCATCTTTGCTCTTTCAATCTCCATCTTCAGGCATCGCATGATCATCATCGTCACCGGCGTGACACCATGATCTCCATCATCATGATCTCCATCATCGTGTCTCCGTGAAGTCGTCACGCCAGCTACTACTATCACTACTACTATAGCTAACCGTTAGCAATGAAGTAAAAGTAGTAAGCACATGGCGTTGCATCTCATACAATAAATTAAGACAACTCCTATGGCTCCTGCCGGTTGTCATACTCATCGACATGCAAGTCGTGAAACCTATTACAATAACATGATCATCTCATACATCATACATGCAACATCACAACTTTGGCATATCACATCACATGTCAAACCCTGCAAAAACAAGTTAGACGTCCTCTAATTGTTGTTGCAAGTTTTACGTGGCTGATTTGGGTTTCTAGCAAGAACGCCTTCTTACCTATGTGACAGCCACAACGATGATATGCCAAAGCTATTTACCCTTCATAAGGACCCTTTTCATCAAATCCAATCCGACTAGAGTAGGAGAGACAGACACCCGCTAGCCACCTTTATGCACGGTGTGCATGTCTGTCGGTGGAACCAGTCTCACGTAAGCGTACGTGTAAAGTCGGTCCGGGCCGCTTCATCCCACAATACCGCCGGAAAAGAATAAGACTAGTAGCGCCAAGCAAATTGACAAATCATCGCCCACAACTTTTGTGTTCTACTCGTGCATAGAATCTACGCATAGAAAACCTGGCTCGGATGCCACTGTTGGGTAACGTAGCATAAATTCAAAATTTTCCTACGCATATTCAGATCTTCCTATGGAGAGACTGTTGGAAATATGCCCTAGAGGCAATAATAAATTAGTTATTATTATATTTCTTAGTTCATGATAATCGTTTATTATCCATGCTATAATTGTATTGATTGGAAACACAATACTTGTGTGGATACATAGACAAAACACTGTCCCTAGTAAGCCTCTAGTTGACTAGCTCGTTGATCAAAGATGGTCAAGGTTTCCTGGCCATAGGCAAGTGTTGTCACTTGATAACGGGATCACATCATTAGGAGAATCATGTGATGGACTAGACCCAAACTAATAGACGTAGCATGTTGATCGTGTCATTTTGTTGCTACTGTTTTCTGCGTGTCAAGTATTTGTTCCTATGACCATGAGATCATATAACTCACGGACATCGGAGGAATGCTTTGTGTGTATCAAACGTCGCAACATAACTGGGTGACTATAAAGATGCTCTACAGGTATCTCCGAAGGTGTTCGTTGAGTTAGTATGGATCGAGAGTGGGATTTGTCACTCCGTATGACGGAGAGGTATCTCGGGGCCCACTCGGTAATACAACATCACACACAAGCCTTGCAAGCAATGTGACTTAGTGTAAGTTACGGGATCTTGTATTACGGAACGAGTAAAGAGACTTGCCGGTGAACGAGATTGAAATAGGTATGCGGATACTGACGATCGAATCTCGGGCAAGTAACATACCGAAGGACAAAGGGAATGACATACGGGATTATATGAATCCTTGGCACTGAGGTTCAAATGATAAGATCTTCGTAGAATATGTAGGACCCAATATGGGCATCCAGGTCCCGCTATTGGATATTGACCGAGGAGTCTCTTGGATCATGTCTACATAGTTCTCGAACCCGCAGGGTCTGCACACTTAAGGTTCGACGTTGTTTTATGCGTATTTGAGTTATATGGTTGGTTACCGAATGTTGTTCGGAGTCCCGGATGAGATCACGGACGTCATGAGGGTTTCCGGAATGGTCCGGAAACAAAGATTGATATATAGGATGACCTCATTTGGTTACCGGAAGGTTTTCGTGCATTACCGGAAAAGTTTCGGGCTCATCGGTAGTGTACTGGGAGTGCCGGGAGGGGTGTCGGGGACCATCAGGAGGGGTGTCACGCCCCAAGGGGTCTCATGGGCTATGGGAAGAGATAAACCAGCCCCTAGTGGGCTGGAATAAGTTCCCACTAAGGCCCATAAGGTTTGAGAAGGAAAAAACACAAGGTGGAAAGAGTTTCCAAGTGGGAAGGTGGAATCCTACTCCAAGTAGGATTGGAGTAGGACTCCTCCACCTCCAATTTCGGCCAAACCTTTAGGTTTTGGGGCTGCCTCCTCCCCTCCCTCCCTCCTATATATAGTGGGGTTTTAGGGCTGATTTGAGACAAGTTTTGCCACGGCAGCCCGACCACATATCTCCACGGTTTTACCTCTAGATCGCGTTTCTGCAGAGCTCGGGCGGAGCCCTGCTGAGACGAGATCATCACCAACTTCCGGAGCGCCGTCACGCTGCCGGAGAACTCTTCTACCTCTCCGTCTCTCTTGCTGGATCAAGAAGGCCGAGATCATCGTCGAGCTGTACGTGTGCTGAACGCGGAGGTGCCGTCCGTTCGGCACTAGATCGTGGGACTGATCGCGGGATAGTTCGCGGGGCGGATCGAGGGACGTGAGGACGTTCCACTACATCAACCGCGTTCACAAACGCTTCTGCTGTACGGTCTACAAGGGTACGTAGATCACACATCCCCTCTCGTAGATGGACATCACCATGATAGGTCTTCGTGCGCGTAGGAAAGTTTTGTTTCCCATGCGACGTTCCCCAACAGAGACCAGCAACGAGAGAGGGGTAAGAGCATCTTCATACCTTTGAAGATCGCTAAGCGGAAGCGTTGCTAGAACGCGGTTGATGGAGTCGTACTCGCAGCGATTCCGATCTAGTGCCGAACTACGGCACCTCCGCGTTCAACGCACGTGCAGCCCGGTGATGTCTCCTGCACCTTGATCCAGCAAGGAGGAGGGAGAGGATGGGGAAGAAATCCAGCAGCACGTCGGCGTGGATTCGATGGAGAGACGAGGTCTCCCGGCAGGGCTTCGCCAAGCACCGGCAGAGAGGAGGAGGAAGAGGAGCAGGGTTGCGCCGAGAGAGAGGGAAAATCGTCTGATCCCCAATGGCCAAAAGTGCCCAATATATAGGGGGAGGGGAGAGGGGGTGCCACCCCTAGGGTTCCCACCCTAGGTGGTGCGGCAGCCCCCCCAGATGGGAGGTGCGGCGGCCAGAGGGGGGAGGAGGGGGTGGCGCACCAACTGGTGGGCCTTAGGCCCACCTGGCTTAGGGTTTGCCCCCCCCCATTTTCTCTCCCCTGTGCATTGGGCTGAGTGGGGAGGCGCACCAGCCCACCTAGGGGCTGGTTCCCACCCCCACTTGGCCCACGTTACCTCCCGGGGTCGTTGCCCCCCTTCGGTGGTCCCGGTACGTTACCGGTGATGCCCGAAACACTTCCCATATTCGAAACCATCCGTCCTATACATCAATCTTTACCTTCGGACCATTCCGGAGCTCCTCGTGACGTACGGTATCTCATCCGGGACTCCGAACAACTTTCGGTAACCTCGTATAACAATTCCCTATAACCCTAGCGTCATCGAACCTTAAGTGTGTAGACCCTACGGGTTTAGGAGACACGCAGACATGACCGAGACACCTCTCTGGCCAATAACCATCAGTGGGGTCTGGATACCCATGGTGGCTCCCACTTGCTCCACGATGATCTCATCGGATGAACCACGATGTCAAGGATTCAATCAATCCCGTATACGATTCCCTTTGTCTGTCGGTATAGAACTTGCCCGAGATTCGATCGTCGGTATACCTATACCATGTTCAATCTCGTTACCGGTAAGTCTCTTTACCCGTTCCGTAGCACGTCATCGTGTGACTAACTCCTTAGTCACATTGAGCTCATGATGATGTTCTATCGAGTGGGCCCAGAGATACCTCTCCGTCACACGGAGTGACAAATACCGATCTCGATTCATACCAACCCAACATACACTTTCGGAGGTACCCGTAGTGCACCTGTCTCTTTACTCGTTCCGTAGCACGTCATCGTGTGACTAACTCCTTAGTCACATTGAGCTCATGATGATGTTCTACCGAGTGGGCCCAGAGATACCTCTCCGTCACACGGAGTGACAAATCCCGATCTCGATTCGTACCAACCCAACAGACACTTTCGGAGGTACCCGTAGTGCACCTTTATAGTCACCCAGTTACGTTGTGATGTTTGATACACCCAAAGCACTCCTACAATATCCGGGAGTTGCACAATCTCATGGTCGAAGGAAAAGATACTTGACATTAGAAAAGCTTTAGCATACGAACAATACGATCTAGTGCTATGCTTAGGATTGGGTCTTGTCCATCACATCATTCTCCCAATGATGTGATCCCGTTATCAATGACATCTAATGCTCATGATCAGGAAACCATGATCATTTGTTGACTAACGAGCTAGCCAACTAGAGGCTTGCTAGGGACACATTATGATCTATTTATTCACACATGTATTACTGTTTCGTGTTAATACAATTATAGCATGAACAATAGACGATTATCATGAACAAGGAAATATGATAATAACCATTTTATTATTGCCTCTAGGGCATATTTCCAACAGCAACGTGGTTGACACAAAACCCATCAACTACAATTATGAAGTACCAAGCATACGACATAAATGGCAACATGTTCTACACTAAGGAACATGATGGTAAGACCTCGTATCAGAACAAGTCTGTTCGAATAGAATGCCAAATTGTAGATGAAGATGAGAAACAGGTGTACTATGGAACCATCAAACATATTTGGGAGCTTAACTATGTGCGAGTGAAGGTGTCATTATTCAAATGCACATGAGTCCCTCTTAGTAGCTTAAATGCTGATTCTTACAGGAAGACATATGTTGACCGCAGAAATATGACATATCACAAGGACCCATTTATTCTTGCGAGCGATGCTACCTAGATTTTCTATGTGCCAAACCACCTGCATAGAACTGCCATGTAGCGATATATGAGAAGAGGAGGGTACTAGACATTGAGAATGTTGGTGATATGGAGTAAAAACAATATGATGAGTTGCCACCTGAGGAGGCACGCGACGTGAACGAGGAGAACAGTAAAATCATCAAAAAACCTAAGTTCATTAGGGGTCAACCTAATGATAGCGATGACCCCGTGTACATCAAAATTAATTAAAAAACTAATCATTATGTCTGTTGTACTGAATTGTTGCATGTACTAAATCGTGAGCGATGTGTAGTGAGTTCGTTCTATTAGTAGTTTCGCATATGTACTCTATTGCAAAGTATGCCCGGCCTTATGTTGATTTAGATTAATATGTTGTCAACCGTAGTAATGAATTTGAACTATCTATGATAATTTATCGTACAGCTAGAACGCTCAGTTGATTTCACTCCAGTATGTATGAACTGAACATATGCAGTTTGGTTTACCAATCGCACACGGTTCATTCACTAAAGGCGTATGCCTCCCAAACCTTGGTTGATGACCCCTAATGCACGCAACATAAGTCATCTATTATGATTCACCAGAACCCAAGGCACACAGATCGTACGTCTGCAATGTAGGATGTACCCTGATCGAACGGCAGTCCTTATCCCTCTCGTCAACACACGTTGAAGTTGGGATTTGATTTATATGCACAAAATTCCCTATAAATGCTAAAAATTGTTTAAATATAGCAATTGAACCTAGAAATGTGCTAGAAAATCAAACCTGGTGTATAATGATGATTGACTACCATGGGAAAATTTAGAGAGGCGATGAAGACACCGTCGATTGGGGCTCGATTTTCCACTTATCCCTTTGGAACTATGATCCTTCTACTCACATGCTATGGTTTCCAAGGAGAAATCATCGTAACTTGACCCAAATTGTACCAATAAAATTCACAGTGTCTTGAGATGACGCCACGATGACACATCGACTCTCGTAATCTTCTGACTCCATCTGCATTTCCTGTAATCAAATTACCGACATTTATTGTATTGGTGGATGCATCTCCCATCCAAAATGTCTAAACATTCTTCTCATTACTTGGACAATGCCGAAAATCACACAAAGTGACACATAAATGATTTGTAAGAGCTTCTTTGCTAGCATCCACATGTAATTCATGTTGGGATTTTATTTATATGCACTCATGCATGGTAAATGCAAAAAATGCCTTAGATAGTGTCGGCGATGATAGCTCGACACCTATGGGAATCAACGTGAAACCCTTGTGATCATAGGGCGGGGAGAGGTGACGTGAAGAGCAGAACTAACAATCAGTACCCTGCAAGCCATTTTACCCAGGTTCGGGCCACTTACGCGTAAAACCCTACGTCCTGCTTGTGTGGTTACATTAAGCGTTTTGTTGTGGATTGTTACGGTGACCGTTGATGACCATCTTATGGGTCGATGTCCAAAGAGTCTAACCCCTTTGAAATGAGCTAAGGGCCTCCTTTTATAGGCAAAGAGGTCGCCTACAGTGCTCGGTGGTAGGTTCACGAGGAGTTACAGTGAACCTAGGGCGGTGCTTATCCATCTACCGCTGTCAGATGCATTTAGTGCACGTCTTGTCCTTGACAGCGACGTGCTGGTGAAGACACGTATCCAGGTGTTTCGACACCTGGACGCTGCGCTGGCGCATGCGGAATGCGCTGGCACTTGGGGGCGGTGGCAAGGGTGGCTACCCACCAGTGGCCAGGCCCGTCATCCCAGCAAGGAGCTTGTCGGGGCCTTGAGGTTTCATCCCGACAAGGGAGCTTGCTGGGGGCTTCAGTCGTCATCCCGACAAGGGAGCTTGCCGGGGTCTTGTACTTGGTGAGTTCATCACGCCAACCAAATGGGCGCGCCTTGGTCATCTTCCCAGCAAGGCAGGCTTACCCAGGCCTTGATAATCTTGGGGTTTGTATCTTAACTGGGTCCTATCATGCCGTGCCGGCAGGGGCTCTTCGCGCCCGTGCATAAGTCTGGGGCACTAGGGACCCCAATCTTTAGTGCATCGAGAGGAGCCCCCGAGCCTATGCCACACACGCATGTGAAGCATTGTTGGGCCAGGACCAAAGAGATGCACGGGCTTCCGTGGCTGGATCTGCTGGCAGTTGCTCTTCCCCACGTCGCGCATTGGACGCGTGAAGTGGGGGTTGTGCAAGAAGTGGCCTTTCCACCTCCTGAAATGCATCTGCCACGCGCGTGGCATGCATAGTTATGGATGGACAGGTGGCAGACGTGGCCTTAAAAGGCGTGGTAGTGGCTGGGCCCGCCCGTGAATGCATTGGTGAAACAGGGTGGTTCCCTGCTCTCCCGTGAGCACGAGCGATTTGGCGAGAGGGCTGGTGGCTTCTGGAGCAAGGGAGGCTAGCCCTCGCGCCCCGTCCTATAAATTGGGAGGGTTTGCGAGGGTTTTTGCTCACCCAACTCCTTCTGAATCCACCAACTCCTCAGCCTTGGTCTTCAGAGTCTTCATTTGTTTGTAGGTGGCGCTCGCCCCTAACCATGGTTAGGGGACGGGGTCGGCCACCGTCAGCCTCTAGGGCGGTGAGAGGATCCCGTTCGGATCATGCCACAACTTCTGGGGGTGCCACGGCGGAAGACGGCACGAGCGTCCGTGATGGAGGGAGGGCGAGGAGCCACGGTCGTCATGGAGGTCGAGGTCGGGGAAGGCGGAGCGCTACTCCAGCACCTCCGCCTTCTCCGAGGCTCGCTCCTGCGGCGGTCCTCCATGCTGCTCGCGCAAGGCCTTCGCCCGCGCCCATCTCCTCGAGGACTTGCATGTCCTCCGCTCCAAGCTAGCAGAAGCGAACATGTTGTCCGTCAAGTTCTAGGGGCTCCCACGTGTGCTTCTCGGTTGCTGTGAAGATCGCTCGAGCAGCATTGAATGATCCGCTTCGAGCGACAGCGGCAAAGGGCGGCAGTGGTGACGGTGCAAGGCCTAGTCCCAAGCCCAGGGGAATCGAACCGGAAGGCGATTCCCCTGGCTGGGATTGAGTGCTTCCTGAACTGGCGCGGCCCGGTCACGCCCCTCCCTCTCCTCAAAGGGGGGTCTCAACCGGATGTGTCGCCCCCTTCCCGCAACTTGACGAGGCCGAACCCGCTTCCGTCGGTACAACTCTAGTCCCGGGAGAGCCAGTGTGGATGTACCGCGGGCCTTGCCGCGCCTCGTCTTCATAAACTCCAATTCCTTCGCGTAGGTTGATCCTCGTCAAAAGACAGAGTCTTTAGGTTAGGATAACAACGCTTTGTAACTGGAGTCAAATGTATACATTCAGTTGAATGAAAAGCCTATTTTCCCTTTTCCTGATTTTATTCTTCGTATGATTCGTCTTTGCATTCTCTCGGAGCTTCCCGTCAACTACCGGCAAGGCTCCTTGCCGCGTTCAGTGCAACCATAGAAATTGCCAAGCGTAGCTTGAGACGAAATCAGGCGCTACGTAGCCTCTTGCTCTGTTGATCAGGTTCAAAGCAGTTTGAAAGTGTTGTATGGCCGTTCAGGTCGTTTGAACGAGTTCGAAACAAAGACAAGGTGCACTGATCTTTGGAAAGGCCCTAGTATGCGCAGACTCCACACAAAAAGATTGGAAACTTTTAAAGGGAAAACAGAGAATCTGTCTACTTCAGATCTGAATCTTAAACTTAGGACTTATCTGCTCACGCCATGGTTGCATGGCGCCTGAATCTTTTGTCGGGGCATCGGGGTCCCCGGCAAGCAGGAAATTACCACTCCCGGCAGTTTTTTCTCTGGCAAAGACTTCTTGCCGACAGTCCACGACCGACGTTTGGAGAAAAAGTTGGGCAGGGTGTAACCCCTTTACTTTTCTCTTTCTAGGTTGTGCATGCGGATCCCCCGAGCGCATCTTGGGCAACGATACGACGCTCTCAGGGGCACAACACTTACGCTAGAGTGCGCGTCGGGGCTTCGAGAGCGTTTGGTGCATCCTCAATGACTATGCATCACTCCGCATAGGTGCGTGTGCCGGAGTATGCACCGAGGCCTGTGTGAAGCTCCCAAGTATGCACTCGACAGCCGCGCGTTGGCCCCGAGCGATGCATCGGCCTGACGACACTGCCCTTGGAGCCTCCGCCTCCCTGCCTCATGCTCGCGCAGTCCTTGGGAAGCCATAGCAGAACAGAGTGTCTGCCGCGGTGCCCCGTTTCCGGGGGAACTGCGGCGCAGCGCCCAAACTTCCAAGAATCAGGTGCTGAGTTTGCTCAGATTTGCACAAAACTCCGCAACCCCTACCTGGCGTGCCAAAGATGTCGGCGATGATAGGTCGACACCTATGGGAATCAATGTGAAACCCTTGTGATCGTAGGGCGGGGAGAGGTGACGTGAAGAGCAGAGCTAACAATCAGCACCCGGCAAGCCTTTTTACCCGGGTTCTGGCCGCTTAGGCGTAAAATCCTATGTCCTGCTTGTCTGGTTATATTAAGCATTTTGTTGTTGATTGTTACAGTGACCGTTGATGACCGTCTTATGCATCGATGTCCAAAGAGTCTAACCCCTTTGAAATGAGCTAAGGGGCTCCTTTTATAGGCAAAGGGGTCGCCTACAGTGGTCCGTGGTAGGTTCACGAGGAGTTACTGTGAACCTAGGGCGGTGATTATCCATCTACCGTGTCAGGTGCATTTAATGCATGTCTTGTCCTTGTCAGCGATGTGCTAGTGAAGATACGTATCCAGGTGTTTCGACACCTGGACACTGCGCTGGCTCATGCGGAATGCGCTGACACATGGGGCCGGTGGCATTGTGGGAAGCGTGGTTGCCCACCAGTGGACAGGCCCGTCATCCCGGCAAGGAGCTTGTCGGGGCCTTGAGTCTTCGTCCCCGCAAGGGAGCTTGCCGGGGGCTTGAGTCGTCTTCCCGGCAAGGGAGCTTGTCGGGGTTTTGTACTTTGTGAGTTCATCACGCCCACCAAATGGGCGCGTCCTTGGTCATCTTCCCGGCAAGGCAGGCTTGTCGAGGCCTTGATAATCTTGGGGGTTGTATCTTGACTGGGTCGTGTCATGCCCTACCGGCAGGGGCTCTTTGCACCCCTACACAAGTCTGGGGCACTAGGGACCCCAGTCTTTAGTGCACCAACATATAGAAAACGAGCCATGTAATCCACCAGAAGATAAATAGTAGGAGTACAATGATGTTTGTGTGCCATGGCAAAAAGCGAGGCAAAATGATGAGGTTTACACTGATTGGAGTCCGAAATGCTAACTTTGCTTTTGGAAACTATGATCCTTCTTGTGAGATGCCTTGGTTTCCAAAGGGGCGGTCATCACAACTTACACCAGACATTATTATTTTTCCATGGTAATTCACATCATGCCACGGTGACACACCCATTTTCGTAATTTTCGAAATACATATGCATCCCTCCAATTAAGTTACTACCAAGCCCGACACCCCACAAATCAGTGGATCGTTTGTAGCCTTTTTCGATAAAGAGTGTCGAACCCAACAAGGAGCTAAAGGTAGACTCTCAAGTTCTATCGGCCACCCACACAACTCTATGCATTCTAACTCTTACTGTTGGTGTCAAAACCGGCAGAACTCGAGTAGGGGATCCGAATTTTTGATCTAGGGTCGATGGGTAACAAGAGACGATGAAGACAGTTTTTACCCAGGTTCGGGCCCTCTTGATGGAGGTAAAACCCTATGTCCCGCTCTTCTTGTTATTGATGGAATAGTACATACTACAGAGTTGATCTACTGCGAGATCGGATGTTCTGGTCTAAACCCTAACCGTAATGAGCTTAATCCCCCATACGAGCTATGTCCCTATGGCTTATATAGATGCCACGGGTGCTAGGGTTTACAAAAGGTCGGGTACAACATAGAAGGAATATGTCGTTTACTACATCACCTTGGATTGCACACCACATCTTCGAAAGAGTCCGTATCGAGTACGATACTTGTACTGATGCTCGAACAGGCCCAGGAGTCCGGCCCATAAAAATATGCACGTGGCCCAAGGACCTGTAGTCTTGGACTCCCTTAGTAGCCCCCGAACTACGTCCAATGTCGTAGTTTAGCTTCACCATCTTCCCGTTTCTTCGGTCTTCGGCTTGTGAGGCGAGTTTCACATTATATTCGGTTGAACCATTTCCGCATTGTTCGTGCATTTGTGAATCATGAAACATCACAGGGCCCACAAGACTTGATATTTTCCTTCCACGGAGTGAACCATCTCTTCGATTCTCGCGCGCTAACGGAAATGAGTAGTTCCTTCCCAAAGAAAAGAAGTTACACATCATATAACCTACGCGTGCCCCTCAGCAATGCTCCCCATCCCTTCCAACGCGTCGAGAAGAACTCCTGAGAAACAAAGATATGGCAACCGCCCCAAGCTCCTCCTCACGCCCTCATGACCCACAAGTATAGCGGGTCAATTATAGTCCTTTTGATAAGTAAGAGTGTCAAACCCAACGAGGCACAAAAGGAAATGAGAAGCGGTTTTCAGCAAGGTAATTTCCGTAAGCACTGAAATAGCGGTAACAAGTTGTTTGATAGCAAGATAATTTTAACAAGTGACAAGTAGAAATAGTAATAATAGGTCCAACAAGGTAGATCTATTCTTTTGTGGAGAAGGACAAGCCAGAACAATTTCTTATATTAGGCAAAGCGTTCTTGAGGGGCACAGGAATTTCATCTAGTCACTTTCGTCATGTTGGGTTAATTCGCGTCCGATATTTTGATAATTTGATATGTGGGTGGAATGGTGCTTGGGTGATTTTATTACTTGAAAAAACCTCCCACTTATCATTAACCCTCCCGCAAGAAACCGAAACTACGAGAAAAGTATTAAGAATAAATTCTAAGCATAGCATTAAATATGGGGATCCAAATCAGCCCCTTACAAAGTAGTACATAGACTAGGCTTTAAGTTTCTGTCAGTCTTGCAACACACCCTCTAATTACTACACAATGCATTCCCTTTGGCGCAAAGTATGGTGAAGTATTATGTAGTCGACGTTCACATAACACCACTAAGGGAATCACAACATTCATATCATCAAAATATCGAATGAATATCAACTTCACATGACTACTTGCAACATGATTTATCCCATGGCCTCAAGAACAAAAGTAACTACTCACAAGTGATAAACATGTTCATGATCACAGAGGTAATGAATAGCATAATGGATCTGAACATATAATCTTCCACCAAGTAAACCATAAAGCATCAACTACAAGATGTAATTAACACTACTAGACACACCGAGGTACCAATCTGATGTTCCGGTACAAGATTGAGGACAAGAGATGAACTAGGGTTTTTATATGAGATAGTTTTGGTGAATATGTTGATCAAGGTTGGACTTCCCAAGATGATAGTGTTGTTGGTGATGATGATGGCCATGATTTCCCCCTCCGGGAGGGAAGTTCCTCCGGCAGAATCGCTTCATTGGAGGGCAAAAGTGCTCCTGCCCAGGTTTCGCTTTGAGATGGCGGTCCTTCATCCTAAAAGTCCTCTCCTCAATTTTTTTAGGTTGGAGAAGAAAATATACGAGAAGATGGGCGCCATAGGTGGGCCAGGTGGCCCACTAGACATGAGGCCATGCTAGGGGGCCCTCATGCGCTCTGGTGTCTAGTGCCCCCGTGGTGACCCCCCTCCGGCACTTCTTCGTTCCAGTATTTTTTATATATTCTAAAATAAATCCCCGTATATTTTCAGATCAATTGGAGGTGTGCAGAATAGGTATATTTAACATAGCTTTTTCTCGTCCAAACTTCCATGTGCCGGTATTCTCCCACTTGATATAAACCTTGCATGTTATGAGAGAAAAGGCATTTGAATTACTCCTCTAAGTGGATAAAAGCATAAAAACACTATAAATAACAATGATAAAACATGATGCAAAATGGACGTGTCAACTCCCCCATGCTTAGACCTCGCTTGTCCTCATGCGAAGTCTGATAGCGAAAATCATGACCACATGCTTTGAGAGAGAGAGAGGTGTCAATAAAAACAAAATAAAGACATGGCAGCATCATGCTCATTATTATAAGAGCAAATAAAACTTTATAAAGTATTTCCTCACAACATTTTCACCATATAACTTATATCATAAAGGCTTCTTATAAGCAAGTAGCAATTCATCACAACCATTGAGGAATAAAGCATAAACTCTATTGAAAAGTAACAATCTATGTTCTCACTCGACATTGCAACACAATTCATCATATTTTTAGGAAGGGTCACATGTTGGAACTTTTAAGCAAGTCTACAGACTCAGCCATCATTTAGTCTTCTATGATTGCTAACACTCATCGCATACATATAAGCAAAAGGTTTCAACCGGACAAAGAGAACGATAGGGGCTTATAGTGTTGCCTCCCAACGTATTCACCTCAAGGGTGATGTCAACAATAATAATTCATGCCACTCACATTCAACTAGATATATATGTTTAGATCTTTCCCCATCACATGATGCTTGCCAAAGAGAAGATAAAGGAAGTAGAGGCAAATACTTTGACTCTTGCACAAAAGTAAATACATAAAGGTAAAAGATAGGCCCTTCATAGAGGGAATTAGAGGTTGTCATGCGCTTTTTGGTTGTATGCTAAATCTCTTAGTGCAAAGGAACATTATGTTATATTGCCCCTTGTGATGGAAACCTTCATTATGCAGTCTATCACTTTTATTATCGCCATCACAAGTTTGTACAACGCATAATTTCCCTTAATCTAAACGATCAAACATATTTAGAAGCAATTGTTATTGCTTTGTGCACCAATGGCAACCTACTTGAAGAATCTTACTCAATCCATAGGTAGGTATGATAGACTCTTGAAACATAGGTTTGGGTTTGAGGTTTTGAACGCATAAGTAGTATCTCTACTTAGTACAAAGTTTTTTTCTAGCAAAGGTATTGGGAAAGCACCACATGTTAGAGGATCTATTATAATATAACTTTTATGTGAATATGAACAAGCATAAATCATTACGTTGTCCTCCTTGTCCAATGTCAACAGTTTTGGCATACTATAATTAATGGGGGATCAATCATAAAATATGTCAAGGATAGTGTATTTGCATGTAAATCTTCTCTTCCTTTATTAATTCTTTCATGTGTTCAATACCGACCAATGCTATGTTTGGCAATTTTAAACAAATTTTATCACTTATACTTTTCCTCATGTGGTGTCACTACTTACTATAGGATTGGCATATGATCTTTTTCCTTATTTTTGTTTATTTTTATTGCACCAAGAAACTAGAGAAGCAAAACTCAAACTAAACTTTATTATATAACTCTCACTCAATTACACACATGGATAGATAGATCAGAGAACTAGCATTCAAAAGAAAAATATTGAACTAAACTTTTATTTGACTAGATTTCAAAATAGCTAAAGATCAAACTAGGATGGATAAATAAAAAGAAGGGTGATGGTGATACGACACCAGGGCACATCCCCAAGCTTGGCACAATCCATGGGGAGTTCCCATGCCCGTGAACTCAAGTCTCCTTCTTTGGTGATGAAGATGGAGGTGGTGGTGTAGTAAATGCGTTGGCATCAATCTTCTGCTCCGGCTTCCATGGCAGTGGCTCACCATTATAAGAAGAGACAAGAGTCTCCAGAGTCCTGCAACAGGCAGCCAAACTCATACCTTTAAACCTTTATTCAAACTCAAATGTTTGGTTTTGGAGATCAAAGACTTGGCCTTGCAGAAAACTTATTTGATTGTTGAGGGTGAAGACGATATCCTCCATGGTCCTGCCATCCACCTTTAGATCACGCGTGAATTTCGTGATCATGGTGTGGTTGGCACTGAGTCCATGGTCGACCATGCTTTGCTCCTCCTCCACCGCCTCAAGCCTAGCTTCCACGGTTCCCATCTTCTTCGGCACTTGAACATCCCGTATGTGAAGCACCCCATCACGCATCTTAATGGTTTGAGGGTGCTTCATCACCTCTGGCAAGTAGGGGCTCATGACCTTCTCAAAGAACTTGTCCTTGGAAGAGCTAGATGAGGCCATGGTAATCTAGATCTGTTAGAAAAATACCATGAAACAAGAACTGAGGATTTCTTCAAGGTACGGGGTGAAATCATTGGGTGATATATATATAGATAAATTTTATATAAGGGAATAAATGATCCACAATAAAACGGAGTCGGGAAGGTACCCAAGGGGCCCACTAGGCAACAGGTTGTGCCACAGGGGCTCGGCACACCCTGGTGTCTAGTGGACACGTGTGTTGCCTTCCCGTGTGTTTGTCGATTTTGTAAATTTTCGAAAATTCCAAAACTGCCAAAAAATATTTTTGCAGATTTTTCTGAGCATGTTTACTTACCTATAACATATCTCTTCCTTTTAAGGGTTCTCGAATGTTCTGGAAGGTCTCCCTAATGTGCTCCTTTGGTGTCATGGTTTGGATAATATTTGTTTCAACATTAATTGGTGTACCTCACATGTAGTACTTTATTCTTTGTCCATTGACCACCTTCGGGTTAGTGCCTTTGGGATTATTGATCTTAATAGCTCCAGACTGATAAACTTCTTCGATAATATATGGTTCTTCCCATTTGGATAGAAGTTTTCCTGCAAAGAATCTAAGACGAGAATTGTACAATAGAACGTATTCACCAACTTTGAATTCTCGCTTTTGGATTCTTTTTTCATGTCATCTTTTAACTTTTTCTTTGAATAGTTTGGCATTATCATAAGCTTGGGTTCTCCATTCATCTAATGAGCTAATACCAAATAACCTCTTTTCATCAGCAAGTCTGAAATCATAGTTGACTTCTTTAATTTCCCAGTGAGCTTTATGTTCTAACTGAAGAGGTAAATGACATGCTTTCCCATAAACCATTTTATAGGCAGACATACACATAGGATTTTTGTAAGTTGTTCTATAAGCCCACAATGCATCATCTAATTTCTTAGACAAATTCTTTCGGGGCCTATTGATAGTCTTTTGCAATATTAATTTTATCTCTCTATTGGTTAATTCTACTTGACCACTAGACTGAGGATGATAGGGGGGTGCAATTCTATGGTTAACATCATATCTAACAAGCAGCTTACGGAAAGCACCATGAATAAAATGTGAGCCACCATCACTCATTAATTATCTAGGAACTCCAAAACGTGGCAAAATAACTTACTTAAGCATCTTAATAGAGGTGTTATGATCAGCACTATTGGTTGGAATAGCTTCTACCCATTTAGTGACATAATCAAGAGCAACCAAAATATGTGTGTACCCATTGGAGAAAGGAAAATGTCCCATAGAGTCAAATCCCCAAACATCAAATGGTTCAATAACAAGTGAATAATTCATAGGAATTTCCCGACGTCTACTAATGTTACCAATTGTTTGACATTCATCACAAGAGAGGACAAACTTACGAACATCTTTGAAAAGAATAGGCCAATAAAATCCAGACTGTAATACCTTGTGTGCAGTTCTATCTCCTACATGGTGTCCTCCATAAGCCTCGGAGTGACACTTCCGAAGATATGTTCATTTCCATGCTCATCTATACAACGTCTTAAAATACCATCTACTCCCTCTTTATAAAGATGTGGGTCATCCCAAAAGTAATGTCTTAAATCAAAGAAATTTTTTCTTTTGTTGATAGGTGAAACTAGGGGGTATGTATTTAGCAACAATGTAATTAGCATAATCAACAAGCCACAGTTTGGTATGGGAAATATTGACCATAGCTAGTGTTGGAAATATGCCCCAGAGGCAATAATAAATTAGTTGTTATTATACTTATTTGTTCATGATAATCGTTTATTATCCATGCTATAATTGTATTGATTGGAAACACAGTGCATGTGTAGATACATAGACAAAACACTGTCCCTGGTAAGCCTCTAGTTGACTAGCTCATTGATCAAATATGGTCAAGGTTTCCTGACCATAGGCAAGTGTTGTCACTTGATAACGGGATCACATCATTAGGAGAATCATGTGATGGACTAGACCCAAACTAATAGACGTAGCATGTTGATCGTGTCATTTTGTTGCTACTGTTTTCTGCGTGTCAAGTATTTGTTCCTATGACCATGAGATCATATAACTCACTGACACCGGAGGAATGCTTTGTGTGTATCAAACGTCGCAACATAACTGGGTGACTATAAAGATGCTCTACAGGTATCTCTAAAGGTGTTCGTTGAGTTAGTATGGATCGAAACTGGGATTTGTCACTCTGTGTGACGGAGAGGTATCTCGGGGCCCACTCGGTAATACAACATCACACACAAGCCTTGCAAGCAATGTGACTTAGTGTAAGTTGCGGGATCTTGTATTACGGAACGAGTAAAGAGACTTGCCGGTAAACGAGATTGAAATAGGTATGCGGATACTGACGATCGAATCTCGGGCAAGTAACATACCGAAGGACAAAGGGAATGACATACGGGATTATATGAATCCTTGGCACTGAGGTTCAAACGATAAGATCTTCGTAGAATATGTAGGATCCAATATGGGCATCCAGGTCCCGCTATTGGATATTGACCGAGAAGTCACTCGGGTCATGTCTACATAGTTCTCGAACCCGCAGGGTCTGCACACTTAAGGTTCGACGTTGTTTTATGCGTATTTGAGTTATATGGTTGGTTACCGAATGTTGTTCGGAGTCCCGTATGAGATCACGGACGTCACGAGGGTTTCCGGAATGGGCCGGAAACGAAGATTGATATATAGGATGACCTCATTTGGTTACCGGAAGGTTTTCGTGCATTACCGAAAAAGTTTCGGGCTCATCGGTAGTATACTGGGAGTGCCAAGAGGGGTGCCGGGGACCATCAGGAGGGGTGCCACGCCCCAAGGGGTCTCATGGGCTATGGGAAGATATAAACCAGCCCCTAGTGGGCTGGAATAAGTTCCCACTAAGGCCCATAAGGTTTGAGAAGGAAAAAACACAAGGTGGAAAGAGTTTCCAAGTGGGAAGGTGGAATCCTACTCCAAGTAGGATTGGAGTAGGACTCCTCCACCTCCAATTTCGGCCAAACCTTTAGGTTTTGAGGATGCCTCCTCCCCTCCCTCCCTCCTATATATAGTGGGGTTTTAGGGCTGATTTAGGACAACTTTTGCCACGGCAGCCCGACCACATACCTCCACGGTTTTTTCTCTAGATCGCGTTTCTGCGGAGCTCGGGCGGAGCCTTGCTGAGATTAGATCACCACCAACCTCCGGAGCGCCGTCACGCTGTCGGAGAACTCATCTACCTCTCCGTCTCTCTTGCTGGATCAAGAAGGCCGAGATCATCGTCGAGCTGTACGTGTGCTGAACGCAGAGGTGCCGTCCGTTCGGCACTAGATCGGAGCGGATCGTGGGACGGATCGCGGGACGGTTCGTGAGACGGTTCGCGGGGCGGATCGAGGGACGTGAGGACGTTCCACTACATCAACCGCGTTTCTTAACGCTTCTGCTGTACGATCTACAAGGGTACGTAGATCGGAAATCCCCTCTCGTAGATGGACATCACCATGATAGGTCTTCATGCGCGTAGGAAAATTTTTGTTTTTCATGGAACGTTCACCAACAGCTAGTTGTTCATCAAGAAAGCTATCATCAATGGGTCACTACTAGAAAAATGACTATAGCCAATATAAACATTAATGACGCACCATGTATGTGGTGCGCCACTGCTATATAGCAGTGGCACACCAGATATAGGGTTAGGTCTTAATTCCAGGTTCTAGCTTGTATATGACGGCGATGCATATAGGATTGGATAGCGGCGGACCTCTGGTCCATGCCTGTCGACAGTGGCCGCACGTCAAGAGCTTGTCGTTGTTGTCGCGGCGAGACAGACTGCTCGTTCATGGCGGCCGCATCCACGATTGCGCGCTGGACGGATTCCATGGTCATGTCATAGCATAGCAAGATGTCGTGTGTGTTTATTGGCCTGAGTACTGAAGTACCAACTCGTTGTGACAGCAGCGCCCAAACGCATCAACCTGCTCCATCTCATGCAAATATTGCTTGTTGGATTCTGCTGCTTACTTGCTTATTGGATTCTTGTTTATGTACTGCTTCTCATAAAATCATATTGTGCACAACGACACTTCTTGATGATTTTGTGTATGAAATACATTTACTGACATGATGAAAAAATATGTGAACTACGATGAGTATTTTCATATACTGTTTCTCATGAAATCATAGTGTTCGCTGCCTCATAGATAAAATTCTGGCTGGACATATACTGCTCCATGTACGCTTTGGTTGCTCTTCTCTTCAGCTTGACTGGCTAAACCTATGCTCTGATTTAAGTGTGGTTGTGTTTAGCTGGCATGATGGTCCATGTAACATGCACTAAAAACTGGTACAATATTTGTTTTCATCTATGTAAGGTAAAATCCACAAATAAAAATAGAAAAATACATGTGAGCTCATTGCTTCAAGTAAAATGCATAGAATGGTTTTCGAAGCATGAAAAACAAATATATGTTTCATTCATCTCGATGAGTTTTGCTGGCCTGATGGCTCATAGAACAAACACTAAAATTAATAAATTTGTTCACACGTCCTAAAGAAAAATCCGGACAATAAAAATGAAAAGGACACACGAGCTTGTTGCTAATGTAGTTGCGCTCCTGTCGTGATTTATGTGATGACTAGAACACATGTGACCACTGAAACCTGCTTGCACTTGTTCCTTCATCAAAATCCAATCACCGAACAGTAGACATTGTCGGGTTATGTTCATCACCTTGAAGCAGTAGACTTGTAAATTCCCCTGGAATAATTGGTGGAGCATAGAATGCAGAACAATCACCAAACGACATGGACATAGACAATGATGGAGCTATATTTTGAAAAGAAGCATTCTAGTTTGATGACCCATGTTTCAGTAAAAATAATTAAATTGATTATGTCACTGTTGGACTCCATTTTTACCACGAGTTTACAATAACACTTGCCAATGGAATAAATCATGTGTGCATGCATGGACCCATTGTTTAAGTAACGATCCATGCAAAAAGAAAAAAGAAAAAAAACGTTTGGTGTGACACGAAATCCCTCCTGCTAGCTGGACCTGGACGTGTACGTATTCCAAGAGGTACAAAACCAAGGTGTGCGTCGGTTGGATATAAAAGAAAAATCAATTGTTTGGTTTGACTAAATCCATCAAGGATGAGTACGGGAGCTTGAACAGAATTTGTTGTTTTTTTCCTCCTCAACGGCACCGAGAGTTTAGAGATAAGATTTAGTTTGTTATTAACGGCAACGGCAAGCGAGTCTCCGGTGCTTATCTTTCTATCTACTTGCATGGCTAACCAAGGGATACGAGGCTATAAAAGGGGCTGCTCTAGTGGCTGAGAGGAGGGTTCAGCTTACTCTCCACACACACCACGTTTACACGCTCATCTCACTGCCATGCACCATATCACACACGCACACACTCCATATCATCTCCATTCCAGTATTCACATACACGCACATCTTCGACTCTCGTCCAGCGTCTTCCCCTCGCGGCCGGCATCCATGGCGCAGCCATATGGTGAGTAAATCATATGAAGGTTGCATATGATTTTATTTTTGTTTACTTTACTTTATTTGTTCTTCCTATTTCTTTCGTGGCGTTTCGCGGCTCTACATGGCGATTTAATCGTCGCCGCCGGCGCTTCATGGCTTGAGCTACAAACTGAAAGAGGGTCGTCTCGCGGCTCTACATGGCGATCTAATCGTCGCCGCGGACGTTTTACGGGCCGATCTACAGAAAGTGTTTACCAACACCTGGTGGCTCTACATAGTGATCTAATCATCGCCGTCGGTGTTCCGTGGTCCGAACAAACAAAGAAAGAGAAGAGTTGGCATCTTGTGGTTCTACATGGCGATCAAATCGTCACCGCGGATGTTTTTATTGTTAAATCCGACAAATAAAAAAGGATTTAAGATGACTTTTTTGCGGCGCTACACGACGATCTAATCATCGCTGCGGATTCATCAAAGTTTTCAGCAGTGCTTTTTGCAATATTTCATTCGAGGTGGTAGACAAAGTCCGGCTTTAGAGAGCAATGACACGGCTACATACATACTCAAAAATCAACATCGCGAGTCATCCCATGCAAAGCATCAGGAGTCATTAATAATTTCAAGCAGATCATGCAGCATGCAAAGGATGAGGACTTTTATCCTGCGAATAATAAAGACATGGCCATCTACACCTGAATAAATAAGACGCCATGTTTGGAATTTTGCAAAATCATGTTTCTCAAGTCAAACGATGGGTTCATCTTAAAGTCCATGCTCAGCAAACTTGTTTCCGCGACTGACGAGGCCGGAACTCATATACACTTCCTGACCGACGAGGCGGGATACATTATGTTCGCGACCGACGAGGCCGAACTATTTTTTTTTCACTTCCTGACCGACGAGGCGGGATACATTATGTTCGCGACCGACGAGGCCGAACTATTTTTTTTTTACGACTTGATCTGCATCTCGCGTTTGATCGATGCATGAAATCCGTCAATTTCCAGCATGGCGACATTATTATTTTCCATTGATCGTTTGCATCTTTTATGCCTTGAAGACAGAAGTCATGGGTTAGATAATGATGATGACCGTTTTGAGGCAGTTTAATCGGAGGTCTTTCATGGACATGAATCTATGAATGTAATTTAACTAGAGGTCCTTTCAAGGCCCTAGGAGTCGAGAACTGTACAATTGTCTTTTATATGTCAGATCCTACCGCGAGAGCATGTAAAGTGAGCTTGTATGTCCAAAGTACTAAAGATTACAAGTTTATCTATGTGATATTTTATGTGCTTTGTTTTAATTTGTATACACTCGTATACTGGCACGCCCGCACCTAAAATGCCAACGCAGATAGATTTGATATTTATCATGCGAAAACAGTCACCATGTCAGAATATGAACCATATAGTATGAATATTTACTAATATGCTTACGGAAAATTGTGAGGGTCCAATGACATTCGTTGTTAATTCCATTGTATGATTGAATGGCCTCGTGTACGATGTCGCTGCCACCTTCAACAAAGGATGTCTAGGTATGCAAAGCACTCGATCTGTATGGCGCGATTTAAAATCTTCATATTTTTCTTTTCGTCGAAGATGTGCAACACAATTGTCACACTTTTCTAGCAACTCTGAAAGTGACAGTTTTCCATTGAATGTTGTTTTGAAGGCATTGTTCATCCCTTCACTCCTCTGAGTTGATGTCATGTCCGCGTTAAATGAATCTCGCCTATATACGGTTGCCCATTTCTTACGAAATTTGAACATGTTGTTAATCCAAGAATTATCCTCAAGTCTATACTTAACCAATAAATCATGTCATCTTAATTCAAAATGTGCAACTGACCTTTCTTCATATACACACTGCTTGAGGTCCGTAAGAAATTCTGGATGATTGGCGATAACATGACTTAGATGTTTAACCACATTTTGGTATAAATGCCAAAGACAAAGGCGATGGCTTGTATTTGCGAATACTTCTCCAATTGCATTGGTACTTGCAACACACTGATCGGTGAAAATTGTTTTTGGCTCCTTACCGGACATTGCTTGTAGGAAAGTGCTAAAAATCCACACAAAGGAGTCGGCAGTTTCGTCAAATAATATTGCAGCACCAAAAACAGTAGTCTGCTTGTGATGGTTAACACCCAACAGTGGAGCGAATGGCATTTCAAACTTGTTAGTGGAGAATGTGGTGTCAAAAGAAATAACATCTTCAAAGGATGAATAATTCATTATTGATTGTCCATCAACCCAGAAGAAATTTGCTATTGTACCATCCTCTTTATTAAGTTGAAGAGCATAGGAAAATGATGGATCTTCAGCTTGTTTGTTCTTTAAATACTCCACGAGAGTTTGGGCATCTTTGGTTTCCAAATACTTTCTACGCTCTCTTGTTATGTAGTTATTGGAATCCATCTCCAAGAAAGGCACATTTACTGCTCCTGCACACCATTCTTCAAAATAATTATATATTTTTGATGGTCGTATTTCTGCTGATCGCATGTCGTCAATTATTTGTTTATCGACATCTAGTAGTTGTCGTTGTGATCTTAACATGTGTGCCTTGTCCGGAGATACCATATGATGATTGTGCTTAATGACAGCCTTCTGAATCATCCAAACACCCGTCGGAGTAATATGGAACTGGACACGAGCTTTGCAAGTTGTCCTCGTAGAAGCTTGTTCTTTCGTCGTCTCATGTGTGCTATGTTTTTCTTTCACTCCTTCCTTACTTCAAACTAAATACCTAGCAGATAAGGTATCGCCTGCTTTCTTTTTTATGTGTCCACCTAACATTGGATCCTTTCTTTTTTTGCATATGCATTATAGAACTCGTATGCCTCATCTTCACAATGAAAACACATTCCTTCCTTTGGCACAATTTTATCTGAAGATGCATTCGGATTATCCTGTTACACACATGAAATACACCGACTTCATCAACATTTTAGTATAAATATATTTTTTAAAGTTGATGATGTTAGGGCATATTTATGCCCAAGTGATTTTGGTGATTGATGACAGTACCTCAGTGGACTAATTGTGTGCATTAAGCTTTTCAGATAATACTTGGCAAAGGCACAAGACGAATTGGCTCCCCTCCATGGAATAGAAGCTCGCTGTCTTCTACGATTTTATTCGGTGGTTTTGAGTTGTAGAAAACGCCATACTATTAAGAGGGGATCTGTGTCGGAAAGGTTTGGGTGGAATCAATCTCACACGTACACATTTTATCCCCATCTTTTTCCCCTGGCAACTATGGAGCTTGTTACCCTTTGGGATTTCTCCCCATCTCGCAAAAAGGTCTCTGGCGGTAGTACCGCTGGAGGTGAGCGGTAGTACCGCTAGGGTCCTAGCGGTAGTACCGCACCAGCTGGCGGTAGTACCGCCCGGGCCAGCGGTAGTACCGCTCCAAGATTGTAGTATCGCCTTTCTTGCGGCTGTACTGCGTCGGACTTTTTACGAAGACTTTCTCGGCGGTGGTTGGCCCGGTGGTACCTCTGTGCTATCTTGGGCCCAACGGTAGTACCGCTGGAGCTGGCGGTAGTACCGCTGGCTCTGACGGTAGTACCGCTGATGCCAGCGGTAGTACCGCCGTGCTCGTGCAGAAAGTGAGGGTAACGGTTGGAAATGTTCCCCCACTATATAAAGGGTTCTTTCACTTCAAGAACCCTACCTTTTAACCTCCCAGCCTCCATTGTTGCTCCCTAAGCTCATATGTGCGTGATCTCTCTCCCTAGCCAATCAAACTTGTTGATTTCATAGGGATTGGTTGAGAAGGCCAAGATCTACACTATATAAAGGCCTTCACACCGCTCCAACGGAGACGTACTTCCTGTTAAAAGGAAGGAACTTCGCCAACACGTCCTCGTCTTCATCGGTTTCACTTGTGGTTATCTCTTACCTTTACTTTATATATGTTTTGTTGTTGAGCTTCTCTTACTCGCTTTAGTGGTCTTTGTTAGTTGCATCATATAGGTTGCTCACCTAGCTAATTATTTTAGAGAACCTTTATGCTGCTAACCTCAACTTGTTAAGAAAATATTAAAATTGGTAGTTGCCTATTCACCCCCCCCCCCCCCCGTCTAGTCAACCATATCGATCCTTTCAGATGCATTGTAGTATTTTTTTACCTTCTCGGTCAAATAGTTTTCTTCTCCTTTATCATTCTTTTTGCTCGGTGTCATAGACTCACGGCTCGACTCATACATTGCGTTGTTCCTCAATAAAGGATGCAACACTTCCTGTCCTTCCAGCCATTGGAACTACATAATGTCAAACATCATCAATTTAATCACTTTCAAGTTTGATTGTACAACATATGATATTATGCTTTGGCTTAACATCAGACTGCTATATGATTATCAGCGGCTAGCATGACTAAGTACGCATGCATGCACAGAAATAATGAAATTAGTCAACCAAGAGCTAGCACATGGCTATTCACATGCAGCCTGCTCACTCCGGCATCGTCCTCTCCTCTGATGGATGTGGTCATATGGGTGCAGTCTCGTACAACCGCCGCCACCGTGGACTTCGTCCGCCCGTCCTCCACACCTAGCCGCAAGGCCGCCGCCAACACGGACTCGGTCCGGCTATTCCCCATGACGCCTTGGTGTACGCCTCCAGGGAACGTGATGTCCGTCGGGGCAACAACATGGCATACAGGCACCATGGATGAGCGGTCTGATTCGGTCATGAGGTCCTCCTGCACGGTCAGTGCCGCCATGAACGACAAATCATCGCAATGTCGTGCTGCGCGGCCGCCGCCGCCAAAGTCGTTTGGCGTGGTCGCCATGGACGTGGCCGAGAAAAATAAAAACCTAATTCTTTGGAGTTACGTACCTGTTGGAGCCCATGTAGCAAGCCTAGGATTGCAATTAGAAATACGTACTCGGGATTCAAAAACTGTTGAAAGTAGGATTAGTTGATTTGAGATTGAAAAGGCCACGTGTCTGTTAGGATAATCATGACTTTGATTTGGTCTTGAGTCAGTTGGTTAGCATAGAGGTTAGTTAGCTGCATGCACGTAGTTTGTTTGACCGTTGGCATGAGTCGCGGGATGTTCGTGCATGGCATGCACTAGTGGGGACGGGGCCTTTAGCCCCGGTCCGTAAGGGGCTTTAGTCCCGGTTCACCAACCGGGACTAAAGGGGCGGGACTAAAGGCCTAACCTTTAGTCCCGGCCCTGTTACAAGCCGGGACTAAAGGTGCTCCACTGGGCGCCTCGTAGCGCCCCACGGGCAGGCCCTTTAGTCCCGGTTCGTTACACGGACCAGGACTAAAGAGTTTCATATTTTGCTTATTTTTGGGTTTTTTTTGAATGAAATTATTTTTGGGTTTTAGGGTTTAGGGTTTAGATGTTCGGGAGATTAATGTGATGCCTCGTTTGGTGTTCGGGAATTAGTTTTCATATAATTTAAATAGAAATAATTATGCATATATATATAAGATTAACTTATCTTACAAGCGAGCATATATATACAATTATATGGAGATCTGAATTATCGGGACTAGAGCCCGTCTATTCGATTACATGGACGAACATCAGTAATGGCCCCTAGCTACACTAAATCGTCCTTTGTCATCTATAGCTTTCGTCCTCAGAAATCCCGCAAGCTCCTCTGCAACAGCATTCGCGCGTTGCTCTCATAGGACCTTCGTCCTCATGGTCGTGTACTATATAAGAAGAGGAGATGAATATGAATATCAATCATGATAACAAAGAATGACGGGTAAAAATAGAGGTGTGAATGTTCATTGCTTACGTTGAATCTGTGATCCTTGTGCTCAGAGGTAAACGTGCGAATGGTCTCGCAAACATAGTATCCGCATAGATGCGTTCCCCGTGGCTGCTGGTCGCAATTTACGAGAATAGAATATATATAATCAAAATAATAATCTAGCATCATAAATGTATTGAAAATAGAAGTATATCATACTACTACTTACCTGAGCCGCTCTAAAGGTCAGCTTCTCAGGAAAGTTACCGGGAGTCACGCACTTGAACCGCTTCCAAACCCAGCCCGACAAGGACAATGATTTGCTAAGTTTTTCATTAATTGATATATCAGAAAATCATCGAAAGAGACCGATAGAGCGCAAGAATGATTGAAATTACCTTTGGAGCATGTCCTGCAGGCTTTGGAACTGTTCCAAGGGTCTCGATAATGGGTCGAAGGCATCAACTCTTCCCTTATCAATTTGAATGTCCAACAGAATCCAATGGAAGCTGCACATGTATATATATATATATATATATATATATATATATATATATATATATATATATATATATATGTGTGTGTGTGTGTGTGTGTGTGTGTGTGTGTGTGTGTGTGTGTGTGTGTGTCAGTAACTTATCAATTACACTTATAAGTGAATGGACACAACAGAGTAAAGACCCTCACCTGAAGTTGTATGGAAACAGTATGTGGTCACAGAAATTTTGATCTGTTAGAAACCTTAGAAGGTTTTCCTCCGTCTCCTTGGGTTTATCAGTTAGCGTCACTATATGTATTTTATCTGGGTCAATAAACTCAATATTTAGGATGTTCTTACTTTTACAATCCAGAATCTTCATTCTGCATAATAGAGTACAGGTTATATATAGACAATGAATTGAAATAACTAAACAAGTTATATGTAGACAACGAATTGAAAAACTTACAGACAATAGCAACTCATAAGAGATTTGTCGAGGGTGTCGCCATTGTACATCTGGAAGAGTTCATCAAAGTCGATATGGATTTCTTCGGGGCGGCCGTAGTACTCCCGTGGGACACTCGGCACGATCATCGTTCTCCCATTCTTTGATTCACTTAAGTACCATTGATGCAAGTAACGCATATTTATTGGGAGATGATCTTTGCTGACCAAAGGCTCTCCCATGAAAAACTGTGGCTTAGGGGCTACCACAGCCTTGGGTAACCTGTCGTCTTGGGAAGCCAGAAGATCTTCAACCGAGACACCACATTCAGCCGCCCACTCCTTTGCTATTTCAAAAGCTTGCCCCTGCACCGGAGGGGGAACATTCTCGGTTAACACCTTGAGGGGTGGGATCGACTGTTTGGCCTGTTGTCCAAGCTAAGGAACGTCTGATTTTTTCTTGCTTGTAGTTGAACTTGATTTGCTCCCACTTGCACTTGCACGTGATCTGCTCTTTTTCACTTCCTTCTGCAATGTGCGTGTATAGTCATCAGGCTTATGGTGTAAGTCATACTGTGATGGAAGGGTCGTGAAGTATTTTGCAAATGCTATTTGCTTCTCAGTGTATTCCGGGCGGGGCTCGGGTTCCTTCTTTTTCATCTGCGCATCATGATGTTCCTTTGCTATCCTGGCGTTTTCCTCGGGGGTACGATCATAAGGTCTGATAGGAAGATTAGCATGACGTACCTTTGGGAGGGGCGACCGTTTGCGCTTTGGGGGGCTCCGTCGCTTAGGAATCGTCGGTGGAGCGTTCTTGGTGGCACGCTCCCGCTTAGTATCCGGAGCGGGCGGCGGCGGAGACGGACGACCCAAGTCCGGCAGCGGTGATCGAGATGGACTCGTGTTGTGCTGGCCGACGTCATGTGGAGGGCTTCGAGGTGATCTGCTCTTTTTCACTTCCTTCTGCAATGTGCGTGTATAGTCATCAGGCTTATGGTGTAAGTCATACTGTGATGGAAGGGTCGTGAAGTATTTTGCAAATGCTATTTGCTTCTCAGTGTATTCCGGGCGGGGCTCGGGTTCCTTCTTTTTCATCTGCGCATCATGATGTTCCTTTGCTATCCTGGCGTTTTCCTCGGGGGTACGATCATAAGGTCTGATAGGAAGATTAGCATGACGTACCTTTGGGAGGGGCGACCGTTTGCGCTTTGGGGGGCTCCGTCGCTTAGGAATCGTCGGTGGAGCGTTCTTGGTGGCACGCTCCCGCTTAGTATCCGGAGCGGGCGGCGGCGGAGACGGACGACCCAAGTCCGGCAGCGGTGATCGAGATGGACTCGTGTTGTGCTGGCCGACGTCATGTGGAGGGCTTCGAGGTGATCTGCTCTTTTTCACTTCCTTCTGCAATGTGCGTGTATAGTCATCAGGCTTATGGTGTAAGTCATACTGTGATGGAAGGGTCGTGAAGTATTTTGCAAATGCTATTTGCTTCTCAGTGTATTCCGGGCGGGGATCGGGTTCCTTCTTTTTCATCTGCGCATCATGATGTTCCTTTGCTATCCTGGCGTTTTCCTCGGGGGTACGATCATAAGGTCTGATAGGAAGATTAGCATGACGTACCTTTGGGAGGGGCGACCGTTTGCGCTTTGGGGGGCTCCGTCGCTTAGGAATCGTCGACGGAGCGTTCTTGGTGGCACACTCCCGTTTAGTATACGGGGCGGGCGGCGGCGGAGACGGACGACCCAAGTCCGGCGGCGGTGATCGAGATGGACTCGTGTTGTGCTGGCCGACATCATGTGGAGGGCTTGGAGGTAATGGAGGTGTAGGTGACCTGCGACGACTCGGAGGCGGTGTTGTCCTTGGGGCCGAGCCTGGAAGCTTGATGTAGTTCTTGTCCCATAGGATGACTCCACCCAGTACTTCTCCGAGTGTCCTCTCATCTTCGGGTCCAGCTATGTCGAGCTCCATATCATGAAACCCCGCCAGGATTTCATCCACCCCGACTTTAGCAAAGCCAGCTGGAATCTCACGGCCATGCCAGCGTGCATCAGGGCCAGAAGGTAAAGCTTGTCCGACGGCCACCTTCATGGATATGTTCTTGAATTTCTGATGGAGTTCACATGATGTTGACTCCTTGATTCCATCCACGGGGTAGCCGGGACCGCCCTCTATCATTCTTCGTGCATCGTCGGGCGGGGCCTCAGATTCAGCCACGCTGCTTTTCCGCTTAGATGGGGCGCCGGTAATATCAAGTGCAGGATCTTCCTGGCGCGCTACTCCTCTAAGCTCATCAATCTACTTCTGTTGCTCGTTAATCCTGGCAAGCAACTGGTTGAACTTGTCATTCTCCTCATCCTGCTGCCGCTTCTTTGCTCTCTCTCGGCTTGTGTAAGTGTCTTGGTCTCTCGCAAACCCAAGCCACCATGGGTAAGAAGGACCGAAGCCTCGCGTTCGTCCTCCATGTTCGTCATTGCCGAGGACTAGTGTGAGCAAATCGTTCTCTCTATCTGCAGTGAACTTTCTTTTTCCCTCCTTAATTTCTTTCATTATCCTTTTCCAATTCTCCCTGGGTATCCTAAGACCGTCACTGCAGATGAGGTCCCCTGTTTTTTCGTCGTACGAACCACCATGCGCAAGGAACCAATTTCTTGCTCTCAATTCCCACTCATCACGGAGTGGTTCAGGTACGATGCCTTTATCTAGCAGATCTTGCTCTTTCTTATCCCACTTTGGGATGGCGGTCACATAGCCCCCTGGCCCCAGCTTGTGGTGATATTTCTTCTTGTCGACATTTATCTTGTTCTTTTCTGATAATGCCTGGGCTGTTGGAAATATGCCCTAGAGGCAATAATAAATTAGTTATTATTATATTTCTTTGTTCATGATAATCGTTTATTATCCATGCTATAATTGTATTGATTGGAAACATAGTGCATGTGTGGATACATAGACAAAACACTATCCCTAGTAAGCCTCTAGTTGACTAGCTCGTTGATCAAAGATGGTCAAGGTTTCCTGCACATAGGCAAGTGTTGTCACTTGATAACGGGATCACATCATTAGGAGAATCATGTGATGGACTAGACCCAAACTAATAGACGTAGCATGTTGATCGTGTCATTTTGTTGCTACTGTTTTCTGCGTGTCAAGTATTTGTTCCTATGACCATGAGATCATATAACTCACTGACACCGGAGGAATGCTTTGTGTGTATCAAACATCGCAACGTAACTGGGTGACTATAAAGATGCTCTATAGGTATCTTCGAAGGTGTTCGTTGAGTTAGTATGGATCAAGACTGGGATTTGTCACTCCGTATGACGGAGAGGTATCTCGGGGCCCAGTCGGTAATACAACATCACACACAAGCCTTGCAAGCAATGTGACTTAGTGTAAGTTGTGGGATCTTGTATTACGGAACGAGTAAAGAGACTTGCCGGTAAACGAGATTGAAATAGGTATGCAGATACTGACAATCGAATCTCGGGCAAGTAACATACCGAAGGACAAAGGGAATGACATACGGGATTATATGAATCCTTGGCACTGAGGTTCAAACGATAAGATCTTCATAGAATATGTAGGATCCAATATGGGCATCCAGGTCCCGCTATTGGACATTGACCGAGGAGTCTCTCGGGTCATGTCTACATAGTTCTCTAACCCGCAGGGTCTGCACACTTAAGGTTCGACGTTGTTTTATGCGTATTTGAGTTATATGGTTGGTTACCGAATGTTGTTCGGAGTCCCGGATAAGATCACGGACGTCATGAGGGTTTCCGGAATGGTCCGAAAACGAAGATTGATATATAGGATGACCTCATTTGGTTACCGGAAAGTTTTTGGGCATTACCGGAAAGTTTTCGGGCATTACCCGAAAAGTTTCGGGCTCATCGGTAGTGTACCGGGAGTGCCGGGAGGGGTGACGGGGACCATCGAGAGGGGTGTCACGCCCCAAGGGGTCTCATGGGCTATGGGAAGATATAAACCAGCCCCTAGTGGGATGGAATAAGTTCCCACTAAGGCCCATAAGGTTTGAGAAGGAAAAACACAAGGTGGAAAGAGTTTCCAAGTGGGAAGGTGGAATCCTACTCCAAGTAGGATTGGAGTAGGACTCCTCCACCTCAAATTTCGGCCAAACCTTTAGGTTATGAGGCTGCCTCCTCCCCTCCCTCCCTCCTATATATAGTGGGGTTTTAGGGTTGATTCAAGACAACTTTGCCACGGCAGCCCGACCACATATCTCCACGGTTTTACCTCTAGATCGCGTTTCTGCGGAGCTCGGGCGGAGCCCTGCTGATATTAGATCACCACCAACCTATGGAGCACCGTCACGCTGCCGGAGAACTCATCTACCTCTCCATCTCTCTTGCTGGATCAAGAAGGCCGAGATCATCGTCGAGCTGTACGTGTGCTGAACGCGGAGGTGTCGTCCGTTCGGCACTAGATCGGAGCGGATCGTGGGACGGATCGCGGGACTGTTCGTGGGACGGTTCGCGGGGCGGATCGAGGGACGTGAGGACGTTCCACTACATCAACCGCGTTCACTAACGCTTCTGCTGTGCGATCTACAAGTGTACGTAGATCGAATATCCCCTCTCGTAGATGGACATCACCATGATAGGTCTTCGTGCGCGTAGGAATTTTTTTGTTTCCCATGCGACGTTCCCCAACAGTGGCATCATGAGCTAGGTTCATGCGTAGATGTCTTCTCGAGTAGAACACAAAAGTTTTTGTGGGCGGTGATGTGCGTTTTGCTGCCCTCCTTAGTCTTTTCTTGATTCCGCGGTATTGTTGGATTGAAGCGGCTTGGACCGACATTACTCGTACGCTTACGAGAGACTGGTTTCATCGCTACGAGTAACCCCGTTGCTCAAAGATGACTGGCAAGTGTCAGTTTCTCCAACTTTAGTTGAATCGGATTTGACCGAGGTGGTCCTTGTATAAGGTTAAATAGCAATTCATATATCTCCGTTGTGGTGTTTGCGTAAGTAAGATGCGATCCTACTAGATACCCATGGTCACCACGTAAAACATGCAACAACAAAATTAGAGGACGTCTAACTTGTTTTTGCAGGGTATACTTGTGATGTGATATGGCCAACGATGTGATGTGATATATTGGATGTATGAGATGATCATGTTGTAATAGATAATATCGACTTGCACGTCGATGGTACGGCAACCGGCAGGAGCCATAGGGTTGTCTTTAAACTAACGTTTGTGCTTGCAGATGCGTTTACTATTTTGCTAGGATGTAGCTTTAGTAGTAATAGCATGAGTAGCGCGACAACCCCGATGGCGACACGTTGATGGAGATCATGATGATGGAGATCATGGTGTGACGCCGGTGACAAGAAGATCGTGTCGGTGCTTTGGTGATGGAGATCAAGAAGCGCATGATGATGGCCATATCATGTCACTTATGAATTGCATGTGATGTTAATCCTTTATGCACCTTATCTTGCTTAGAACGACGGTAGCATTATGAGGTGATCTCTCACTAAAATTTCAAGACGAAATTGTGTTCTCCCCGACTGTGCACCGTTGCGACAGTTCTTCGTTTCGAGACACCACGTGATGATCGGGTGTGATAGACTCAACGTTCACATACAACGGGTGCAAAATAGTTGGACACGCGGAACACTCGGGTTAAGCTTGACGAGCCTAGCATGTGCAGACATGGCCTCGGAACACATGAGGCCGAAAGGTCGAGCATGAATCATATAGTTGATATGATTAGCATAGAGATGCTTACCACTGAAACTATTCTCGACTCACGTGATGATCGGACTTGAGATAGTGGATTTGGATCATGTACCACTCAAATGACTAGAGAGATGTACTTTTTGAGTGGGAGTTCTTAGGTAATATGATTAATTGAACTAATTGTCATGAACATAGTCTAATGGTCTTTACGAATTGCGATGTAGCTTGCGCTATAGCTCTACTGATTTTATATGTTCCTAGAGAAAATTTAGTTGAAAGTTGAGAGTAGCAAACTTTGAAGAGGATTGTCCTCGTTGCTGCGCAGAAGGCTTATGTCCTTAAAGCACCACTCGGTGTGCTGCACCTCGAGTGTCGTCTGTGGATGCTGTGAACATCCGATATACACGTTTCTGATGACTACACGATAGTTCAGTGCAAAATACTGAATGGCTTAGAAGCGAGGCGCCGAAGACGTTTTGAAACGTCACGGAACATAAGTGATGTTCTAAAGAGATGAAATTGTGATTTCATGCTCGTGCCCTTGTTAAGAGGTACGGGACCTCCGACAAGATTCTTTGTCCACAAAGTGAAGGATAAAAGCTCAATCGTTGAGCGTGTGCTCAGATTGTCTGAGTACGACAATCGCTTGAATCAAGTGGGAGTTAATCTTCCAGATGAGATAGTGATAGTTCTCCAAAGTCACTGCCACCAAGCTGTGAGAGCTTCATGATGAACTATAACATATCAAGGATAGATACAATAATCTTTGAGTGATTCGCGATGTTTGACACTACGAAAGTAGAAATCAAGAAGGAGCATCAATAGTTGATGGTTAGTAAAACAACTAAGTTTCGAGAAAGGCAAGGGCTAGAAGGGATACTTCGTGAAACGGCAAAACAGTTGCTGCACTAATGAAGAGACCCAAGATTAAACCCAAACTTGAGACTAAGTGCTTCTGTAATGAGGGGAACAATCACTGAGGCGGACCAACTCTAGATACTTGGTAGATAAGTAGGCTGGCAAAAGTCAAAAGAAGTATATTTGATATACATGATGTGTACTTTACTAGTACTCCTAGTAGCATGAGGGTATTGGATACCGGTTCGGTTGCTAAGTGATTAGTAACACGAAATGATAGCTACGGCATTAACGGAGACTATCTAAAGGCGAGGTGACGATACGTGTTGGAAGTGTTTCCAAGATTGATATGATCAAAACATCGCACGCTCCCTCTACCATCAGGATTGGTGTTAAACATAAATAATTGTTATTTGGTGCTTGCGTTAAGCATGAACATGATTGGATCGTGTTTATTGCAATACGATTATTCATTTAAAGAGAGAATAATGGTTACTCTATTTGCCTGAATAATCACCTTCAATGGTTTATTGAATCTCAATCGTAGTGTTACACATGTTCATGATATTGGTGCCAAAAGATACGAGGCAATGATGATAGTACCACTTACTTGTGGCACTGCCGCTTAAGCCATGTTGGTATAAATTGCATGAAGAGGCTCCATGCTGATGGATCTTTATACTCACTTGATTTTGAATCACTAGTGACATACAAATCATACCACATGAGCAAGGCCTTGTTTTCATTGAGATGAAACAAGATAGTAACTTGTTGGAAGTGATACATTTTGATGTATGCAGTCCAATGGGTGCTGAGGCACGCAGTGGATATCATTACGTTCTTACTTCAATGACGATTTGAGTAGATACAAGAGTATTTACTTAATGAATTACAAGTCTGAAATATTGAAAAGTTCAATTCTGTTTCGTAGTGAAGTTCGTCGTAACAAGAGGATAAACTGTCTACGATATGATCATAGAAATGAATATCTGAGTTGTGAGTTTTGGTACGCAGTTAAGACAATGTGGAAATTGTTTCACAGTTCATGCCACCTGGAACATCATAGTGTGATGATGTGTCTGAACGTCATAGCCACGCACTATTTGGTATGGTGCATGCTATGATGTCTCTTATCGAATTACCACTATCGTTTATGGGTTATGCATTAGAGACAACCGCATTCACTTTAAATAGGGCACGGCATATTTCCGTTGAGATGACACAGTATAGATTGAGGTTTAGAGAAATCTAAACTGTCGTTTCTTGAAAGTTTTGGGCTTCGACACTTATGTGAAAAAGTTTCAGTCTCATAAGCTCGAACCCAAAGCGGATAAATGCATCTTCATAGGATATCCAAAACAGTTGGGTACATCTCCTATCTCAGATCCGAAAGCAAAGTGTTTGTTTCTAGAAACGGATCCTTTCTCGAGGAAAGGTTTCTCTTGAAAGAATTGAGTGAGAGGGTGGTAGAACTTGATGAGGTTATTGAACCATCACTTCAACCAGTGTGTAGCAGGGCGCAGGAAGTTGTTCATGTGGCGCCTACACCAATTGAAGTGAAAGCTGATGATGGTGATCATCGAGCATCGGATGAAGTTACTACAAGGAAAAAGTCCAAAACAAACCTTGAAGTTATAGACGAAAGCTAAATCAAACCCTAAACTTTGAATCCCAGAAATCGGCACACCGAACTCACTAATCCTGGTCTATTTTAAACCTTGACAGAACTTAGCCGGGATTTGCTGAATTTGGCCGGCCCCATTAGCGCAGTTGCGCACGCGCTCACCCTCTGCTCTTGTTTTTTTTTTCATTTTATTTTTGCTTTTCCACATGTGTATATTTTTTCAGTATCCAATGTATTTTTCAACACATATATGTATATTTTTTTATAAACTTCCAATATTTTTCAACACATTATGTACATTTTAAAAGTACATCTTACAAAAAAATACATGGTAATACTTTTCTAAATAAATATTTTATATTTTATAAATAACAATAAACATTTTATAAAATTGATATATATATTTTTGAGGTATAAATAACAATAAACGTTGAATGTTTGGCACTAGGATTATGCTCCTACAAATTTATAAAATGCATGTTGGACCAATACGAATAGAATTAAAAATACGAATAGAATTAAAAATACGAATAGATTTAAAAATACGAATAGAACTAAAAATATGAATAGAATTTAAAATACGAATAGAATTAAAAAAAGCCAAACATTTTTTGAAACAAAAAAGACATAGAATTTGTGACAAAAATAGAAAACATAAATATTTTTAACTTCTTAGCAATTTTAAAAATGCGCGAACTTTTTTAAAACTTTGTAATTTTTTTTGTTAGTGGGTCGGTCTAATTTCTGTCTATAAGAGTAGCAGCCTAGCAGGTTATCCCGGTCGGTATTGTGGTATTGCTAGAATCCCGGTGTGCCAAACAGGCCTAGGGTTCAAAACAGACCGGGATTACAAGTTCGGAGTGCCAATTCCAGGGATTCAAAGTTCAGGGTTTGATTTAGCTTTCGTCTATAACTTCAAGGTTTGTTTTGAACTTTTTCCTTACTACAAACCTCATAGGTTGACAAGGTCGCGTACTACTGCAGAGTGTTGCGGTAACCGTGTCTTGGAGGTCATGTTGTTGAACAACAGTGAACCTATGAGTTATGAAGAAAGCAATGGTGGGCCCGGATTCTGACAAATGGCTGGAAGCCATGAAATCTGAGAGAGGATCCATGTATGAAAACAAAGTGTAGAGTTTGGAAGAACTACTTGATGGTCGTAGGACTATTGAGTAAAGATGGATCTTTAAAAGGAAGACAGACGATGATGGTGATAAGTCACTATTATGAAAAGCTCGACTTGTTGCAAAGATGTTTCTGACAAGAACAAACAGTTGACTATGATGAGACTTTCTCACTCGTAGCAATGCTAAAAGTCTGTTAGAATTATGTTAGTAGTTGCTGCATTATTTATGAAATATTGCACGTAGGATGTCAAAACATTGTTTCCTCGACGGTTTCCTTGAGCAAACATTGTATGTGATACAACCAGGAGGTTTTGTCGATCCTAAAGATACTAGCAAGTATGCAAACTCCAGTGATCCTTCAATGGACTGGTGCAAGCATCTCGGAGTTGGAATATACACTTTGATGAGATGATCAAAGATTTTGGGTTTGTTCAAGGTTTATGATATACTTGTATTTCCAAAGAAGTGAGTGGGAGCCCTATAGAATTTCTGATAAGTATATGTGGTTGACATATTGTGGATCAGAAGTAATGTAGAATTTCTGTAAAGCATACAAGGTTGTTTGAAAGGAGTTTTCAAAGGAATACCTGGATTGAGCTACTTGAACGTTGAGCATCAAGATCAATGGAGATAGATCAAAACGCTTAATAGAAATTTCAACAAGATGCATGCCTTGACAAGTTTTTGAAGGAGTTCAAAATAGATCAGCAAAGAAGGAGTTCTTGGTTGCGTTGTAAGGTGTGAATCTGAGTAAGACTCAAAACCCGACCACGGCAGAATAAAGAGAATAGACGAAGGTCATCTTCTATGCCTTAGCCGTAGACTCTAAAGTATGCCATGCTGAGTACCGCACCTGATGTGTGCCTTGACTCAAAGTCTGTTGAGAGGTACAAAGAGTGATCCATGATTGAATCACTAGCAGCGCTCAAAATTTATCCTTAGTAACTGATGGACTAAGGAATTTTTCTCGATTATGGAGGTGGTTAAAGAGTTCGTCGTAAAGGGTTACGTCAATGCAAGCTTTGACACTAATCCGAATAACTATGAGTAGTGAAACGGATTCGTATAGTAGAGTAGATATTTGGAGTATTTCCGAATAGCACATAGTAGCAGCATCTATAAGATGACATAAAGATTTGTAAAGAACACACGGATCTGAAAGTTTCAGAACCGTTGACTAAAACCTCTCTCACGAGCAAGATGTGATCAGACCCCATAACTATATGGGTGTTGGATTCGTTGGAATCACATGGTGATGTGAACTAGATTATTGACTCTAGTGCAAGTGGGAGACTGTTGGAAATATGCCCTAGAGGCAATAATAAATTAGTTATTATTATATTTGTTTGTTCATGATAATCGTTTATTATCCATGCTATAATTGTATTGATTGGAAACACAGTGCATGTGTGGATACATAGACAAAACACTGTCCCTAGTAAGCCTCTAGTTGACTAGCTCGTTGATCAAAGATGGTCAAGGTTTCCTGACCATAGGCAAGTGTTGTCAGTTGATAACGGGATCACATCATTAGGAGAATCATGTGATGTACTAGACCCAAACTAATAGACGTAGCATGTTGATCGTGTCATTTTGTTGCTACTGTTTTCTGCGTGTCAAGTATTTGTTCCTATGACCATGAGATCATATAACTCACTGACACCGGAGGAATGCTTTGTGTGTATCAAACGTTGCAACGTAACTGAGTGACTATAAAGATGCTCTACAAGTATCTTCGAAGGTGTTCGTTGAGTTAGTATGGATCAAGACTGGGATTTGTCACTCCGTATGACGAAGAGGTATGTCGGGGCCCACTCGGTAATACAACATCACACACAAGCCTTGCAAGAAATGTGACTTAGTGTAAGTTGCGGGATCTTGTATTACGGAATGAGTAAAGAGACTTGTCGATAAACAAGATTGAAATAGGTATGCAGATACTGACGATCGAATCTCGGGCAAGTAACATACCGAAGGACAAAGGGAATGACATACGGGATTATATGAATCCTTGGCACTGAGGTTCAAACGATAAGATATTCATAGAATATGTAGGATCCAATATGGGCATCTAGGTCCCGCTATTGGATATTGACCGAGGAGTCTCTCGGGTCATGTCTACATAGTTCTCGAACCCGCAGGGTCTGCACACTTAAGGTTCGACGTTGTTTTATGCGTATTTGAGTTATATGGTTGGTTACCGAATATTATTAGGAGTCCCTCATGAGATCACGGACGTCACGAGGGTTTCTGGAATGGTCCGGAAACGAAGATTGATATATAGGATGACCTCATTTGCTTACCGGAAAGTTTTCGGGCATTACCGGAAAAGTTTCGGGCTCATCGATAGTGTACCGGGAGTGCCGGGAGGGGTGACGGGAACCATCGAGAGGGGTATCACGCCCCAAGGGGTCTCATGGGCTATGGAAAGAGATAAACCAGCCCCTAGTGGGCTGGAATAAGTTCCCACTAAGGCCCAGAAGGTTTGAGAAGGAAAAAACACAAGGTGGAAAGAGTTTCCAAGTGGGAAGGTGGAATCCTACTCCAAGTAGGATTGGAGTAGGACTCCTCCACCTCAAATTTTGGCCAAACCTTTAGGTTATGAGGCTGCCTCCTCCCCTCCCTCCCTCCTATATATAGTGGGGTTTTAGGGCAGATTCAAGACAACTTTGCCACGGCAGCCCGACCACATATCTCCACGGTTTTACCTCTAGATCGTGTTTCTGCGGAGCTCGGGCGGAGCCCTGCTGAGATTAGATCACCACCAACCTCCGGAGCGCCGTCACGCTGCTGGAGAACTCATCTACCTCTCCATCTCTCTTGCTGGATCAAGAGGGCCGAGATCATCGTCGAGTTGTACGTGTGCTGAACGCGGAGGTGTCGTCTGTTCGGCACTAGATCGGAGCGGGTCGTGGGACGGATCGTGGGACGGTTCGTGGGACGGTTCGCGGGGCGGATCGAGGGACGTGAGGATGTTCCACTACATCAACCGCGTTCACTAACGCTTCTGCTGTGCGATCTACAAGGGTACGTAGATCGAATATCCCCTCTCGTAGATGGACATCACCATGATAGGTCTTCGTGCGCGTAGGAAATTTTTTGTTTCCCATGCGACGTTCCCCAACATGGGCATCTTCTGATTCCTTGTACTCTTGAAATGCCTTCCAGTGATTTGCCTGCTTGGCTAGATACCCCTCGAATACTGGCACTTTCTTTGTCTTCAGATAGTTTTTCCATAGCTTATTCTTCCAGCTACGAAACAGTTCGGCCATCTTCTTTAGAGTCCACTGCTTGACTTTGGCCCTCAATTTGTCTGCGGCGTCTTCATTCTCACATTCTGGCATGTTGAAATGTGACATGAGATCATTCCAAAGATTATCTTTGTACCTTTCAGCGACATAGTCATTATCCGCTGCCCCTTTGCGCTTGTTCCACTCCCGAACGCTGATCGGGACGTGATCCCTAACGAGAACTCTGCATTTCTTCTTGAATGTGTCAGCAGCATTCTTAGGAAGCTTGGGTTCGCCCGTAGGCAATATCACCTCAAAGGTGTAATGCGTCCGTGCATCCAACTTTCTAGTCGGGCCTCGTTTCGTAGCTTTGCTTGATGTGGAGGCATAAGAGGGAGAAACATTCGCCAAATGAATGTATATGTATACGATATAGAGCTATCTCCAATATTTTTCACATATTACAAGTGATTGTCGAACTTCATATGTATACCTCGCCAGACTTTATTATTTCTTCACCGGCTTCTCCATCAGTGGAGCTATCACCTTCTCCGTCATTGGACCTATCTCCTGCCCCATCGGCTTCATCTTCGTGTCGCTCGACCTCCATTCCATACCCGGAGGGGTTTAGATATGACGACGGAGATTCAGCTGGTTCAACGTCGGGGCCGTCTTTGATTATATCTTCGAGAAGTTCTTCCTCTTCGAGGTTCCTGATATGTGGATCCATAGTTCTGCAAAAAACGGACATTTGATTAACTAATAAACTAACAAACTATATAAGAGGGGTTGGAAACTTCGAAGTGTCGTTTTATATAGGAGGACCTTTAGTCCCGGGTCTTGGCCAGAACATAAACTCTAAAATACCAGCCGGGCGGAGCCCAGTCCCGGACACTTAAGCATATAAAATAGCAAAATTAAACTAGTTCTATTAATTTTCTTGCTAAAAATAAACTATTAACACTTAAGCATATACAATAGCAAAATTAAACTATTAACACTTAAGCATATACAATAGCAAAATTAAGCAATAATCTAAGAAACACTATTAACACTTAAGCATATACACTATACAATAGCAAAATTAAATGACAAAAAAAATATTTCTTCTTCTTGTAACCCTAAACTAATTTTTCCTCTTCTTCTATTTCTCCTCTTCTTCTACTTCTACTTCTCCTCTTCTTCTACTACTTCTCCTCTTCTCTTCTTCTACTTCTCCTCTCCTCCTCTTTTAATTTTTTCTCTTCTTCTATACTTCTCCTCTTCTTCTATTTTTCCTCTTCTTCTCCTCTCCTCCTCTTCTTATTCTCCTTTTTCTTATTTTATTCTCCTCCTCTTCTTATTTTCCTTTTTCCTAATTCTACATATTACTAACCCTAATAATCTAGCAAAATTAAATCTTTTTCTTCTTTTCTTCCCTTTTTCTTCCTTTCTTCTCCTTTTTCTTCCTTTCTTCTCCCTTTTCTTCCTTTCTTCCCTTTTTCTTCTTTTCTTCTCCTTTTTCTTCTTTTCTTCTCCTTCCCTTTTTCTTCCTTTCTTCTCCTTTTTCTTCATTTCTTCTCCTTTTTCTTCCTTTCTTCTCCTTTTTCTTCTTTTCTTCTCCTTTTTCTTCCTTTCTTCTCCTTTTACTTCTTTTCTTCTCCTTTTTCTTCTTTTCTTCTACTGGCCGGAGTGTTGGGGAGGAGGGGGCGGGGGGCTTACCGGCCGGAGGTGTCGACGGCGCGCGGCGAGGAGGACGGCGGCGCGCGGCGAGGAGGACGGCGACGACGAGCAGGTCGACGGCGACGGCGAGGAGGACGGCAGGCGGCGGCGAGCAGGACGGCGGGCAGCCTGACGGCGTCGTCGAGTTCGTCGCTGTGCCACGCCGGGCAGGAAAACGAGAGGAAGAAGAAGAGAAATGGACGATTTGGGTTGGAAATTTTCTAACTCCCGCTTATACAGGTGGATCTTTAGTCCCGGTTCGGGGCTCGATCCGGGACTAAAGACCCCCTTTAGTCCCGGGTGGAGCCACGACCCGGGACTAAAGGCCCTTTTTCGGCAGACCAGAAGGCGGGAAACAGGGACCTTTAGTCCCGGGGCGTGGTAAGAACCGGGACTAAAGGTTAGGCTATTAGTCCCGGTTTTAGACAGAAGCCGGGAGTAAAGTGTTGCCTATATAAACCCTCGCCCCTGCCCACCATATCCCTTGTTTTTTGGTTGTTGAAGTGTGACCATGCCATGCTCTTGCCACTCTAGTTCATGCACATGACGTGTTCGATGAAATGCCCGAGCCACTCTACTTAAGCTTTCTCCTCTCCAAGCTCGACCTCCAAGCTCCATTTTCTTAGAGTCTGCACATGCGTAGGATGTCGTCCCGTGCCCGTCCTCACCATTGTCGATCGCCCCATGCCGATCTCGTCGCGAGCACCACCGTGGTGAGCCTCTTGTTCTTATCTTCGTTTTAAAATAAAAAAATCTTACTTGTATGATTTAGATACATACTTGTATAAATTACTCACTTTCATTATTTTTTGTTATTATATAGTGCGATGGTTTTGGTATCCGCCTCCGTCGGCCCTCGTCCTGTCTATGATTCGGCTGTGGTATATATATTATCTTTTATAACTATTTGTTTTATTTAGTGTTTATGACAATTATGACGACCAACGTGACATATATTTTTTAATCTAGGAGGTATGTGAACCGGAAATTCCAACCCACATAAAAATTCTTGTCGAGAAGTTAAATTTGGTTGAAAAAGAAAACAAATACTTGAAGAAAAAATTGAAAATAATTGAGGATAAGAATATGGAACTGGAGTTGCATGTCGCCGATGTCATCGATGATCGCAAGATGAAGATTGATGCGATGCGGTTGAAGATGGATGCAATGCGCTTGAAGATGGATGAAATGCGCTTGAAGATTAGGAATATTAGAAAATATGCCATTGATAAAGAGGCTTGGTATCATTATGTTGTTGGGTCAATTGTTACCTTAGTTGCGATTTTGATCGCGTTTGTTGTTGCATTTAAATGTTTTACATAGTTGTATGTTGTTTTATGAGAGAACTTTATGTATTTATTTTTTGCAATAATAACATTTGATCACTAGTGTTCTTTGGCTTTAATGTGATGATGAACTTGTATTAATTTGGTCATATGTTCTGCAATGGTTTTTTGATATATTTAATTTCATAATAGAGATGAATCGCCAATGATAATATTTAATTTCATAATATGGTTTTTTGAACTTATTTGAACTTTTTTTGAGCTAGTTGACCCTGAAATTGAAAAGCACTACAAATGAACTCTGAAAATGTTGAAAGTTGGCATGCTATCATCATTTCACCCACATAGCATGTGTTAAAAAGTTGAGAGGGCTACGACAAAAACTGGATGCACTTCATGTACAAAACGGACAATCTCTCTCGAAGTATCAGGGTTTCGAACGAGAACTCATCTCTTACATGGATACTATGAAAATGAAAAGTGTTTGAAATTTAGTACATTCCATACATGCATTACATAAAAGGTTTAATACATTATTACATTATTGCACCAATATTCCTATCTATTATTTCTGTTTTCTTCTAGGTCGTAGCCATGGAGAATCTTCATCATTCAGTAGGATGCTTGGGTCAGTTTTCACTTTGAAGGGCGGAATTTCATGAAAGTTATTATAATCTTCTGACATGTCTGTCTTGTCATCTACTCCCACGATGTTTCTTTTCCCTGAAAGAACTATGTGGCGTTTTGGCTCATCGGACGATATCTTCTTTTGCTGATTTCTTTTTCTCGTTTTTGTAGACATGTCCTTCACATAGAAAACCTGAGCGACATCTTTGGCTAGGCCAAATGGTTCGTCCATGTACGCAAGATTGTTGAGATCCACTTTTGTCATGCCGTACTTTTGGTCTACAACTACCCCGCCTCCTGTCAGCTTCACCCATTTGCACCGAAACAAAGGGATCTTAAAAGTAGGTCCATAGTCAAGTTCCCATATCTCCTCTATGTACCCGTAATATGTTTCCAAACAGTTCCCATTCTCGTCTATTGCATCAAAGCGGACACCACTATTTTGGTTGGTGCTCTTTTTATCTTGGGCAACCGTGTAAAATGTATCCCCATTTATCTCATACCCTTGGAAAGTACATATAGTCGAAGATGGTGGCCTGGTCAAACAGTACAGCTCATCTCCAACGGTGTCATCATTCATGAGATGTGTCTGCAACCAACTGCCGAAAGTCTTCTCGTGTTCCCCTTTAATCCAAGAGTCAGCCTTCCCCGGGTTTTCGGAGCGTAGAATATTCTTGTGTCTCACGATATACGAAGCCACCACGGTGGAGTTGTGTAGAACTGTGTAGTGTGCTTGAGAGAAAGAATGCCCATCCATACATACTTTTGCTTTCCTTCCTAGTGTGCCTTTTCCTGTCAGCCTACCCTCATACCGAGATTCAGGAACACCAATCGGCTTAAGGTCAGGAAGAAAGTCCACACAAAACTCAATGACCTCCTCTGTTCCATAGCCCTTGGAGATGCTTCCTTCTGGCCTAGCACGGTTACGAACATATTTCTTTAAGACTCCCATGAACCTCTCGAAGGGGAACATATTGTGTAGAAACACAGGACCGAGAATTCTAATCTCTTCGACTAGGTGAACTAGGAGGTGTGTCATTATATTGAAGAAGGATGGCGGGAACAACAACTCAAAGTTGACCAGACATTGGACCACATCAATCTGTAACCCTGATAGACTTTCTCGATCGATTACCTTCTGAGAAATTGCATTGAGGAATGCACATACCTTCACAATTGCCAGGCGAACATTTTCCGGTAGAATTCCCCTCAATGCAACCGGAAGCAATTGCGTCATAAGCACGTGGCAGTCATGAGACTTTAGGTTTTGGAATTTTTTGTCTTTCATATTTACGATTCCCTTTATATTCGACGAGAAGCCAGTCGGGACCTTGATACTGAAAAGGACTTCAAAGAAGATTTCCTTCTCTTCCTTAATAAGAGCGTAGCTGGCACGCCCTTGAAACTGCCCTGGATGCATGCCATCTCTTCCTTTATGACATTCCTGGTCCTCCCGTGCTTCCGGTGTATCTTTTGACTTCCCATACAAGCCCAGGAAGCCTAGAATATTCACGCAGAGATTCTTCGTCACGTGCATCACGTCGATTGCCGAGCAGACCTCATGGACTTCCCAGTAGGGTAGCTCCCAAAATATAGATTTCTTCTTCCACATGGGTACGCGCTTATCAGGGCCGTTAGGAACAGGTTGGCTACCAGGACCCTTTCCAAATATTACTTTTAAATCTTTGACCATATCAAATACTTCAGCACCAGTACGGATGACAGGCTTCCCCCGGGGTTCTGCCTTGCCATTGAAATGCTTGCCTTTTTTCTTTAAGGGATGCTTGGGCGAAAGAAAACGACGATTGTACGGGTACACATTCTTCCTACATTTGTCCAGATATATACTTTCTGTCTGATCCAAACAGTGTGTGCATGCATTGTATCCCTTGTTTGACTGTCCTGAAATGTTACTAAGAGTAGGCCAATCATTGATGGTTACGAAAAGCCACGCTCGAAGGTCAAATTCCTCTTGTTTGTGCTCGTCCCACACACGTACACCTGGTTCGGCTCATGCACAACCAAGGAGGAAGGTTGTAGATACATAGAGTAACGGGCCAGGTGTTGTGACTGCAACTCTGCTCCCCAAAAGGATTCATGCCATATGTACTCAGACCTAACCATAAGTTCCTTGCGTCAGCTGCAAATCTCGGGAACTCTCTCTCGATTTTTCTCCACTACCGACCATCAGCGGTGTGCCTCAACTTATCGTCTTTCATACGATCTTCCATGTGCCATCGCAACAACTTCGCATGATCTTTATTTCTGAACAGACGTTTCAACCGTGGTATTATAGGAGCATACCACATCACCTTGGCAGGAACCCTCTTCCTGGGTGGCTCGCCCTCAATATCACCAGGGTCATCTTTTCTGATCTTATACCGCAATGCAATCCATACCGGGCATTTATCCATATTCTCGTACTTCTCACCGCGGTAGAGGATGCAGTCATTAGGGCATGCATGTATCTTCTGCACGTCTATCCTAGAGGGCAGACAAGCTTCTTTGCTTCGTACGTGCTGGCGGGCAATTCGTTCTTTCTTGGAAGCATCTTCTTCATCAGTATGAACAAATTTTCGAATGACGAGTCAGTCACACCGGTCTCTGCCTTCCACTTCAGCAATTCCAGTGTGCTACCCAGCTTCTTCTGGCCATCTTCACAAGTTGGGTACAACAATTTGTTGTGGTCCTGTAACATCTGCTCGAACTGCAACCTCTCCTTTTCTGTGTCGCAACCTCGCCGTGCATCAGAAATGACCCGGCCAAGATCATCAGCGGGCTCATCTGGTTCCCGTTCTTCATCCTGATCTTCTTCTTCATTGTCTTCCGTTGCGGTATCAGCATACTCAGGGAACATAGATCGATAGTTGTCATCATCGTTCTCTTCTTCTTCATCGTCGTCTTCCATCATAACCCCTCTTTCTCCGTGCTTGGTCCAAACATTATAGCCCTACATAAAACCGGACCGAAGCAGGTGGCTCTGAATGACTCTTGAGGAAGTGTAATCCTTCTCATTCCGACATTCAACACATGGACAAAACATATAGCCACCACCATGCTTGTTCGCATCGGATGCATCTCGAAAAGAAGGCACGCCTTCTCTGTAAGCGGCTGTGTGTCGATCACCATACATCCATGGATGGCTCATCTGTGTTATACGACAGTATATCAAATACAATCACGATCCTAAAAATTAGTACCGCACGGTCTAAACAAGGAAATATAGTTGCTAACCTTTTAGAATAAGTAGAAATAAAGAGGAAGAGGTTTAAGCGTGGCTCAGGCATCTCATATCGTAGTTGTGTTCGGTGAACTGAAGCGGCATCGCTCTAACACACATTTCAGCAAACACCTCTAGTGCATCAAAAAAAGTGGAGAGCTAGCACACACCCACAATCCTCCATCCAAGAAAAATGCAAGGAAGAGGGGAGAGGGGGGCTGTGCTATATATAGCCAGAGGACTTTAGTCCCGGTCTGAGACACAAACCGGGACTAAAGGTGGCGCACATGCGGGCTGCCCACAGCGTAGCCCTTTAGTCCCGGTTTGGGACACGAACCGGGAGTAAAGGCTCCTTACGGGCCGGGACTAAAGCCTCGAGGGAGGCATTGAGAATTGGGGCGACGTGGCCGGGCCTTTAGTCCCGGCCCAGAGGCAGGCCGGGACTAAAGGGTCCCGGCCAAAGGCCCATTTTCCACTAGTGATGGATGTAGCGAGCAGTTAGTGCGTGCATGCAGCAGCTGGATACGGACGTGCATGTAGTTAGCTGGTTGTTAGCTACATGGAGCCAGGTCGTGTGTGCGTGGTGAGCCGGTAGTGCTAGTAGTGGCCGGGTTAGTGGTGTGCGTGCGTGCGTCTGTACTAGCCCGGGTATAAAAGCCCCTGTACATTGGTTGTGAAGGGGTGCCGGTGTGTGTAGGCGTGCTCCGGTGTTTTGCCGAGCAACGGGGTGTGCCGAGCCAAGTGTGAGGGGCTTAGAAGATGTAGTCTCCGTCGGGATCGTGATGTGTGTCCGGTCGACGTGAGAGTTCTTTCAGGTTGTGCCGCGTGCGTGCGTGTGTACCTCATGTATGTGTTCGAGTCTTGTGAGAATAAATACAAAAAGGTTAAGGGGGTGATTGTTAGACTTAACCTTGTTGTTTATGCTTTCGTCATGATTTTATTTCCGAGTGTGCATGTAGGGGAAGCTGCGGCATGTGCACACCTAGAGATGTGGTCACGTGTACACATTGCAAAGCTTGTTACTCGTGTTAGGAGGTGGCAGCTGGGTGCTCTGCGTGTATAGCATCAAGTATGCGTGTGAGTCTGCATCCAAGAGTCAGTTAGTTGCAAGCCTAGATAGTAGGAGGAGCGAATCACACATACATGCATGGATAAAGTTAGTTGGCAGTGGAGGTCTTGCATGGAGGCTCCGAGGCCACGGGTGCGTGGCGTGGCGCGGAGGCCGCGGAGGTCTTGCGTGGCGCTACACGGCTTCTACCAGACGATACCTTGCTACGTGCACGGAGGCGCGTGGTTGTGTCGGGCGGAGATGACTGTGGTGACAACTACGGCATGAGCTGCAACGACGACTACTGTGGGTGTTGCAGGAACACCAACGACGACAAGTCAAGACTACTGTGGGATAATCATGACTTTGATTTAGTCTTGAGTCAGTTGGTTAGCATAGAGGTTAGTTAGCTGCATGCACGTAGTTTGTTTGGCCGTTGGCATGAGTCGTGGGCTGTTCGTGCATGGCATGGATGTAGCGAGCAGTTAGTGCGTGCATGCAGCAGTTGGATACGGACGTGCATGTAGTTAGCTGGTTGTTAGCTTACATGGAGCCACGTCGTGTGTGCGTGGTGAGCCGGTAGTACTCGTAGTGGCCGGGTTAGTGGTGTGCGTGCGTGCGTCTGTACTAGCCCGGGTATAAAAGCCCATGTACATTGGTTGTGAAGGGATGTCGGTGTGTGTAGCCGTGCTCTGGTGTGTTGCCGAGCAACGGGGTGTGTCGAGCTAAGTGTGAGGGGCTTAGAAGATGTAGTCTCCGTCGGAATCGTGATGTGTGTCCGTGTGTCCGGTCGACCTGAGAGTTCTTTCATATTTTTTTTCTCGAAAACCCTAGCCGCTTCTTCTCTCCGCCCACTCCCACCGCGCGCGCCACAGCCGACCGCCGCCTCACCCCAGCCGAGACCTCCTCCTCCCCAGGCAGGCAGGCGCGCCAGGATGACCCACAGTAATACCACCATGGCCGGCGGCAAGATCCAGAAGAAGCGCCACGGCGGCGGCTGCAGGGCGGGATCCCGTTCGAGAAGTCCAAGGGCCAGCACATCCTGCGGAACCCGGCGCTGGTGGACTCCATCATCGCCAAGGCCGGCCTCAAGCCCACCGACACCGTCCTCGTGATCGGGCCTGGAACGGGAAATCTCACCAAGCGGCTGCTCGAGGACGGCGTCAAGGCCGTTGTCGCCGTCGAGCTCGACCCACGGATGGTTCTCGAGCTCAGTCGCCGGTTCCAGGGCCACCCCCTCTCCTCACGCCTCAAGGTACATGCGCTCTCCTTTGTGGCTCCTAGTTTTCTCGTATCTTTGAAAATTTTGTTTTTGGCAGATAATTCAGTACTAGGTTTGTGCTATGCTGCAGTATCTGTTTTCTACTGTGCTTGCTCTGCAATAGACTGCTCAGAGATTGGTGTTTTGGGGTAATTCAGGGTTGTATGATGTTGGGCTCACTGAGCTGAACTATCACGTGTCTTAGTAGTGTTGTTCTGCCCTGTCAACCCAGAGCAATAGCAATACATGTATGAGTGAGTTTTGCGTCTACACCAAAACTGACAACTTCCATATTCTTGATTGTTAAAGTTACTAGGTACTGTTGCATATTATTGGGAATAATTGTAGCGCAATACTGTATGAATGATCACCTGCAATAGGGTTCTAGTGGTGTGTTAGGAGAACTAAGATTGCCTTGCTATTATGGGCATGATTTATAGTTTAAAAGTAAATTTGGATTATAACAAACAGTTATGAATGAGTTATGGTAGAGCTGATGACTATCGGAAGGGGAGACAAATTAAAAAACAAACAAGCTTATATCTAGTCCACACTCTTTCATGATTCTTCAGTCCTAATTTGAACCAAATGATTGTTAATAAAAATGAGTATTCTTGTGAAACATCACGCAGGTTATCCAAGGAGATGTTCTTAAATGTGATCTTCCGTACTTTGATATCTGCGTGGCAAACATCCCATACCAGATATCGTCCCCACTTACATTCAAGCTTCTATCACACCGTCCAATGTTTAGGTGTGCTGTGATCATGTTTCAACGTGAATTTGCCATGAGACTTGTAGCGCAGCCTGGAGACACTCTGTATTGCCGTCTGTCAGTGAACGTGCAGCTCTTATCTCGTGTGTCACATCTGCTGAAGGTTGGGCGGAATAACTTCAGGCCTCCGCCTAAGGTCGATTCTTCAGTTGTGCGCATCGAGCCAAGAAGCCCCTCCCCCTATCAGCTTCAAAGAGTGGGATGGACTTGTGAGGATTTGTTTCAACCGGAAAAACAAAACCTTGGACATTTAGTTTCTTATCAACTATTTTTCCTAAAATAGCACGAGCATCATAGTCACTAGCATCACACATAATTTTAAAAGGCAAGTTTCAATCAGATGGTTGAACAATATGTGCTGAAGTTAAGCCTTTCTTAAGTGTTTCGAAGGCTTCTACACAATCATCATCAAAAATGAAAGGAACATCCTTTTGTAACAAATTGGTAAGAGGACTAGAGATTTTAGAGAAGTCTTTAATAAACCTCCTATAAAAACCAGCATGACCAAGGAATCTACAAATACCTTTGATATCTTTAGGACATCACATCTTCTCAATTGCATCAAATTTAGCCTTATCCATCTTAGTACCCCGTTCAAAAAATTTATGACCCAAGACAATACATTCATTCACCATAAAGTGGCACCTGTCCCAATTCAAGACAAGCTTATTTTGCTAACTAATAATCCCCAATTGCAAGGAATCGTCATAGCAATTTCCAAAGGTGGAAGTGATAAGTATGGAGTGTCGAACCTACAAGGAGGTAAAGGTAAGATCAATATTCTTTCAAGTCCTTTGTGCCGATGATACGACTCTACGTACGCCGAACGTTTGCTTCTAACTAGAAATGAGAAACAAAACTATGTTGTGGGCATGTGTTTCACGTGTTTTTGTGTTTCCTACTTTCAGAAAATCTAAGTTTAATTTTTTTTCTGAAGCACAAGTTATACACGTCTATGATGGATGTACACATATGTACATGTGATAAGTAATAGTACTTGTTTTATCTTTACGTGCATGCATATGAGTTTGGCCACGTGATGGAGTATATGTTATAGTTTTACACACACACACCGGATTACAATTTGGAGGACCAAATCCATGTCTATGTTACGCACACAAGGTAAAATACAGTATACGTATCTCTTTGAGTATCCATATACCCGGCAACCTGGCTGGCCGACGGGTATTTATACATCTCCAAAAGCCCCAAAAAGCGTTGGTTGTATATACTACGTTCCTGCTCGTGCGCCGAGCGGAAGGCAAGCAAGAACAAGGTACGTATACATGTTAAGCAATTGTTTCCTTTTTATATGCAGACGTGTAGGTCAATTATATATATTTAGGAGCAATTTTTATTGCTTTTTGCACCGACGACAACGTACTTGAAGGATCTTACTCAATCCATAGATGGGTATAGTGGACTCTCAAGACAAATTTGGTTTAAGGGTGTTTGGATGCACAAGTAGTATTTCTACTTGGTGCGAAAGTTTTGGCTACTATGAGTGAAAGCAAACACCACATGTTGGAGGATCCATAACAATATAACTTCTATACAAATATACCCAAACATAACTCCTGAAGTTGTCTTTCTTGTCCAATTTTAACTAATTTGCTCGAGTTTGAAAATAATTAATGAGCTCACATTCATAGAAGATGTCCAAGATAGTATATTTATATGTGAAACCTCACTTCCTTCAATATTCTTTTATGAATTGTTCAAGTGACCAATGCGGTGTTTGCTAACTTCAATAAATTTTACCACCTATAATTATTATGTGTCAAGTCATTACTTCCCATGGGATAAGTATATGAAGCATATTTAATTTCAGATTTATGATATTCACTTCATTCAACCATTTACTCATAGGATATAAGTGAAGCACGAAAGTAATTGACAAACTTCTCCAAAAAGATATAAGTGAAGATTAATGAGTAGTCAATTAATGAAATAGCCATGTGAGGACTCTCTCTTATTCAGAATTTCAGATCCAAATCTTTTATCCAAACAGCAAAACAAAATAAAAGTGTCACTCCACACACATCATGCGAACAAATAAAAATTTAGGCTCAACATAGACTAACCGATAGTTGACGAAGAGAGGTGGGATGCGTAGCATCCTCAAACTTAGATGCTTGAGACTTCTTGAAATATTTACATGGGGTGTCTTGGGCATCCCCAAGCTTGAGCTTTTGTATCTTGTTCAATCCTCTAGTGTCCCGGTTTCACCTATTCTTAAAAACTTCATCCACACAAAACTTGAAAAGAACTCGTGAGAAAGGTTAGTGCACATAATAATAAATGAAATCTTTATGTACTGACAAGACAAGTTGCATAATAATTGCAAACAACATCTACTGTTTAATATCATTTCCACAATTTATATCTATCAATATAGGCTATGGAAACTATAGGATAAGTAGATAACAAAACTATGACAGCAATCTGTCCAAACAGAACAATCTGTAGCAATTTATAAAAACAGTGTACTTATGTAACTCCAAATATTATGAAAATTTAGGACATGTTGTAAAATTTATATTATAAGTTGTCTAAAAAATTCCGGAACTTTTGACGTTCTAGTAAAATATGAAAATTCAAACACTACAGCAAAAGTTTCTGTTTATACACAACACACATCAAAACATGAAAGCAAGCATCCTAAAGGAAATTCTTGGAGCTTTTTATTGAAAAAAGATTATAAATAACACCTAACAGAGAACAACAAAATAAAATTATGCTCCAAGCAAAACTCATATTATGTGATGAATAAAAATATAGCTCCAAGTAAGATATACCGATAATGTTGAAGACGAAAGATGTGATGCCTTCCACGCATCCCCAAGCTTAGGCTCTTGAGTCTTCCTTGGATGTTACCTTGGGGTGCCTTGGGCAAACCCAAGCTTAGGTTCTTGTTACTCCTTATTCTCCTCATATCGGTATCTCACACAAAACATGAAAACTTCAATCACACAAAACTCAACATAACTTTGTGGGATGGGTTAGTATAATAAATAATGATCATTCACTTAGGTACTGTCGCGAAAAGATTCATAATTGTTACCACATGATACCTACTGTATTTTACTATTACCATTATTTATAACACCGAAGATAAGCTATGGGAATACTAAAACAAGCAAAGTATGCATGCAAAACAGAATCTGTCAAAAACAGAACAATCTATGAAGATCTGTAGTGTAACCATACTTCTCTGTCTCTAACAATTCTGAAAAAATTAGGACAAACCAGGAAATTTGTATATAAATCATGTGTAAAAGATTCATATAAAAACCACATTCCAATGAATTTACAAAATTCATGTACTGAGAGCAAAAGTTTCTTTCTTTGCACAAAATCAATTCAACTATCATCCACACTATCCCAAAGGCTTTACTTGGCAATTTATTAAAATAGAAAGCATAAAACATGATTAATACAGTAGCTTAATCATGTGAACACCAAAAACATAAAGTAAAAGTTTTGGGTTGTCTTCCAACAAGCGTTTTTCTTTAAAGCCTTTCTAGCTAGGCATGACATTGATACACTTGCAAGCCTAATTTCGATGGAAATTTATTCATACTCTAAAAGATATAAGTGAAGTTCATAGAGCATTCTACAAAGACATACTCAAAATATTTAATTAAAGTGCATGAAGCATTATATAAATAAATGAAGGACTGTCTCAAACTAGAAGGGTGCATAAAAGGAAAGGAAAAACACTATCATATGAACAAAACAAAAACCGAGGTATATCGATAATTGTTGAAGAATAAAGATGTGATGCCTTCATGGGCATCCCCAAGTTTAGGCGCTTGAGTCTCCTTGAAATATTTAATTGGGGTGCCTTGGGAACCCCCAAGGTTGAACCCTTGTCTCTCCATGTTCTTCTTATATCAATACCTCCTCGATCTTCGAACACTTCATCCACACAAATCTTAACAAAACCCTTGTGAGATCCGTTAGTATAATAAAGCAAAATACTACTTTAAGTACTGTTTTTAAATCATTCCAAATTCATATCAACATTATATCTACTTTAGTCCAACTTCACCATGGTTCATACCCCCGGTACTACCCATAAATTCATCAAAATAAGAACACAATGCATAGAAAACAGAATCTATCAAAAACAGGACAATTTGTAACAATCTGGAAACTTCGCAAACTTTTGTAACTCACAAAATTATGAAAATTTAGGACAATTAAACAATTTTTATAGCAGTACTGTGTAAAAATTTCAGAAGCTTTTGACGATCGAGTAACAAAATGAAAATTCATGCATACAGTCAGAGTTTCTGTTTTTGCACCACACAAAGCAAACAAGATATCTAATCATCCTAAAACCAAATCTTGACACATTATTTTTATAATACAATGGATATATACAAGGCGATAATTATTTTTGAGAAACTTCCATGAAAAATTCTACATTTTTTCCACGAGCATGAACACAAGTGTTCAAGGTCGACCCTCACTTCTCCAACTTATTTTTGAAAAACTTCTTAGGCATAAGAGGCAAGTAATTATTTTTTTATTTTTCATTATTTAATTTTTTTGTTTGTTTCACCCACAACTAAATAAATCAAAAAAGGGAAAACAAAATTTACTTAGTGAAGAAAGCAACCAAGCACACACGAGAATACCAACCCCACACTATTGCTCCGAGGCAACAACGCCAAAAAAAGAGCTTGATAATCCCCAAGTTCAAGGAATCATCATAGCAATTTCGAAAGGTGGAAGTGATAAGTATGGAGTGTCGAACCCACAAGGAGCTAAAGGTAAGATTGTTGTGGAACGTTGCATGGGAAACAAAAAATTCCTACACACACGAAGACCTATCATGGTGATGTCCATCTGCGAGTGGAGATTAGATCTACGTACCGTTGTAGATCGCACAGCGAGAAGCGTTAAGAAACGCGGTTGATGTAGTGGAACGTCTTCACGTCCCTCGAACCGTCCCTAGATCCATCCCATGAAACGTCTCGCGATCCGTCCCATGATCCGTTCCGATCTAGCATCGAACGGACGACACCTCCGCGTTCAGCACACGTACAGCTCGATGACGATCTCGGCCTTCTTGATCCAGCAAGAGAGACGGAGAAGTTGATGAGTTCTCCGGCAGCGTGACGGCGCGCCGGTGTTGGTGATGAACTATTCCTGCAGGGCTCCGCCCGAGCTCCGTAAAAATCTAATCTAGAGGAAGAACTACGAGGTGTAGGTTTGAGTTGCACGTGGAAAAGTTGTGTCTCAAAATCCCTAAACCTCTAGTATATATAGGAGGAGGGGAGAGGCAGCCCTAGGCAGCCTTGGCGCACCAAGGAGTCCTCCTTGGGTCGGCCGAAGTGGGAGAGAGGGAGGAGTCCTTCTCCAATCCCACTTGGATTAGGACTCCTTCCTTATTTTTCCACCTCTTTTGGATTTTCCACTTTTTCCTCATGGGCTTTCCTTGGATGACTTTGTCAGCCCATTATACCTTATTATACATCCAATAAACCCATGTGGACCCCTTGGGGCGTGTTGGACCCACCCAGCGGGCCCTTGGAACCCATTCGTCACTCCCGGTACACTGCCGGCAATGCCCGAAAACTTTCCGGAATCCAAACACTAACTTCCTATATATCAATCTTCGTTTCCAGACCATTACGGAAACCCTCGTGACGTTCGTGATCTCATCCGGGACTCTGAACAACCTTTGGTCACCAACACATATAACTCAACTATACTAAAACACCATCGAACCTTAAGTGTGCAGACCCTGCGGGTTCGAGAACTATGTAGACATGACCCGAGACACTCCTTGGTCAATATCCAATAGCGGGACCTGGATACCCATATTGGATCCTACATATTCTACGAAGATCTTATCGGTTGAACCTCTGTGCCAAGGATTCATATAATCCCGTATAATGTTCCCTTTTCCTTCGGTATGTTACTTGCCCGAGATTCGATCATCGGTACCTCTATACCTAGTTCAATCTCGTTACCGGCAAGTCTCTTTACTCGTTCCGTAATACAAGATCCCCGTGACTCACACTTGAGTCACATTGCTTCCAAGGCTTATATGTGATGTTGTATTATCGAGTGGGCCCTGAGATACCTCTCCGTCACACTGAGTGACAAATCCCAGTCTTGATCCATGCTAACTCAACGGACACCTTTGGAGATACCTGTAGAGCACCTTTATAGTCACCCAGTTACGTTGCGACGTTTGATACACACAAGGTAATCCTCCGGGGCCAGTAAGTTACATGATATCATGGTCATAGGAATGAATACTTGACACGCAGAAAACAATAGCAAAAAAATAACACGATCACATGCTACGTTTATAATTGGGTCTTATCCATCACATGATTCTCCTAATGATGTGATCCCATTGTCAAGTGACAACACTTGCCTTGATCAATGAACTAGCCAACTAGAGGTTCATTAGGGACAGTGTGTTGTCTATGTATCCACACATGTATTTGAGTTTCCAATCAATACAATTCTAGCATGGATAATAAACGATTATTATGAACAAGGAAATATAATAATAACTAATTTATTATTGGCTCTAGGGAATATTACCAACAAAGATCAATATTCCCTGAAGTCCTATCTGCCAATGATACGACTCTATGTACGTCGAACGTTTCCTTCCAACTAGAAACGAGAAATAAAACTACGTGGCATGAAGGGAATAGCTATGCAGGATAATGGAGAACTAGAATAAATAAATAGGTCTTGTTTTCATAAAGTTAGAATATATTACAATATATATTACAAACAACGAGTGTGGAATAATGATGGGCGGTGTGCGGAATTGTCCTAGGCAGTTGTTAACAAGATCGGTAATCATTATTGCAATTTTATATGAGGGAGAGGCACAAGCTAACACACTTTCTCTACTTGGATCATATTCACTTATGATTGGAACTCTAGGAAGCATCCACAAATACTAAAGATCATTATGGTAAAACCCAACCATAGCATCAAAGCATCAAGTCCCCTTAATCCCACACGCAACAATCCCCTTACTTGGGTTTATGCTTCTATCACTCAAGCAACCCACTATAAGCGAATCAAGAACGTATTGCAACACCTTAAATAGGGAATCCTTCACGTGTGTGTGGCACATAAGGCACCATAGGACAACACCAAAATAAACATACAACTCAAACCAATATAGGTCATTAGTCAACCCAAAGGACAAAAGAAATCTACTCAAAACATCATATGATGGCAACACATCATTGGATCATAATATGTGGCATAAAGCACCATGTTCAAATAAGGGATTACAGCGAGGTGCAGGAGAGTGGACCGCTGAAAGGACATGAGGATGGTGATGAAAAAGGTGATGTTGATGCAGACGATCACCGCGACGATGGTTCCTCCGGTGGCACTCCGACGCCACCGAGAGAGAGAGACGTTCTCCCCCTTGTTGCTTAAGGAATCATCAAAAAAAGTTCCTTAAATGATTAAATCATCCATGAAGACCTCAACAATCTTTTCACAAAAGTAAAAGAATATAACAGTCATACATCTTTGAAAGGCAGCAGGTGCATTGCTGTGACATCCTCGACTTTTGCAACAGTAATTATTGTAATTGAGCTACAGTGATCACCCTCGGTCATGATGCCACATCATCGAGAATTCCCATCTCAGACCCGCGTTGATTCAAGTCTATCCGGATTAAAAATTTGGAAACAAAAGAAAAGTACTTTATGAGTTCATTACAAATATTAAAAGAATATATATATAAAAGGAAAGTATTAAAAATAATAATAATAATATAAAGTATAAAAAAAAGTATTTAAAAGAAAAATCAAATAGTAAAATAAATAATGAAAGAAACAAAAAAAAAACAAAAAACAAAAAAAAGCAACCCCCACCCCCGTGGCCGAGCTGGGCCAAAAGGCCCAACTGGCCAGGCCCCCGCGCCCCCTCCCGCTCAAACCCTAGCGCCCCCTGGCGAGGGAGCCTCTCCTCGCTACTCCCTCCCCTCCTGGGCGCCGCCAGCCTCCCCCTCGTGGGGGGCCCCACCCCCCACCGACAGCGCCACCAACTCCCCTCGAGGGGCTCTCTCCCCTCCCGTCGCCCCCCCTCTCAGATCCACTTCCTTCCCTGGCCGGCGAGCCTTCTCCCGCCGGCGAGCTCCCCCGTCGCCCCTCCCCTCGGATCCCCACTCCACCGCCCGATCCCCCCTGCCCTCTCCCTCGGTTCCCCTCCCGTCGGCCCCCCTAATCCCGGCCGGCGAGCCCCGCGGCCTCCTCCTTCCCGCCGGCGAGCCCCCCCCCCACGGCCTCCTCCTTCCCGCCGGCGAGCCGCCCCCCCCCCCCTCGGCCTCCACCCCGCCGGCAGGGGCCCCGGCCACCTCGGACCTCCATCGTCGGTCGGCCCCCTTCACCAACTCCGGCGCGTCACCACCATCACCACCGTCCTCACCGGAACCGCGCCGTCACCGTCATCATCACCGCCTTCGGGAACGCCTCCACGCCGTCTCCTCCGCCCCTTCCCGCGAACTCCGGCTTCACCAGCCCCTCCCGTCAACGTCGGTGAGCCCCTCCTCGGGCTCCTCCCACCATGTCGTTCTCCTCGCCGTCCCGATTCCGTTCCGGCAAACGAGGCCCCGATCCGTCGACGGTAGACTCCGGTAGGAGGGATTGAAGTTTATGTTCTTCTATGTTGAGTTGGAGCACACAGTTGTTCTCTGTCTGTTAACACAGAGATAGATGAGTGTTGAGAGTTAAAAGAAAGAAAAAAAAAACAAATGTTGTTTCTGTATGTATGTATGTATGTATGTATTTGATACCCGTATTTATGTATGTATTGCGTATATAGATATTGGAGGAATACGACATTTGTATGGTTATGTATTTGCGATTAAAAATGTGTTTTTGGCCTAGGGTCACTTACCGGTGGGGCCAATGCACCCGCTGTCTATGACAGGGAGGCCCCACGCGATAGTTAAAATAAAAATAAAAATAATGTTTTTATTAAATAAATAGATATATTAGTTAAATTAATTAATTAGAATAATTAGAGTATGACACGTGGGTCCCCCACTAAATTAATCTTAAATAAAACTTGTGCCTATGACGTTCGGGACCCGCTGGTCAGTTGACCAGTCAAATGTTGATGTCAGCATGACATCGCGATGATGTCATAATAGGATTTTATTAAATCATTTAAATCTGTTTTTATTTCCTAAATAATTAATAAAACTTTGAAAATTAATATTAAATAATCCGTAAGTCAGATCGAAATATTTTCAACATGAAAGTTGATCAGCAAAGCGAGACGAACCCGGATACACGGTCCATTCGTTTGTCACGCGTCCCTAGCATAGCAAACATGGAACTTTTCCATCGTTTCCAGTATAACCGGTAGAAGCCCGAGACCCGGAAAATATCGTCAGATATTCTTCCGACCCGTCTATGACGGATGTTGCTGCGTTAGCTCATGTCTAGCCTGCATCTTGCCATGTCATGCCTTGTGTTGCATCGGTGCTATTATTTATTGTTTCTTCCCCCTCTTCTTACCGGTAGACCCCGAGACTGACGCTGCTGCCGGGTACATCTACGACCCTGCCGATCAGTCCTTTGCCGCAGAGCAGCAAGGCAAGCAAATTCCCCTTGATCATTCCTGTATCGCCTATGTCTTTCTTTCTACTGCTTGCATTAGTATTTTGCTACTGTTGTAGTTAGCTCCTATATCTGATGCATAGCCTATTTTTGATGAACTGCTACTTTCAGTCATGTACTTTAAATATGCTTAGTATAGGTGGAGCAGTCATCCCCTCTGACCCCGTAGTTCAGTTGCCCCGCTTGTTTTCTAATCTCGATCTCTGATCGACGAGCCAGACCCGACACAGCACATTCACCCCTTCGTTGTACGACGCTACAGAGATACTATCGGGTACCGAGGGTGACACCTCGCTAAGTACTCCTGATGATATCTCTGTAGTATAGCTAGTTGGTCGTGGTTATCGAGGGTGATTCCTCTTTCACCATTCCCGATGACGTCTCTGTCGTGCCACCCCGCGAGTGTGGGACCCCCGATGGTGATTCCTCTAAGCCCACCTTGACGGGTACATCGTTCGGAATCCAACGAGGGTGATACCTCGGATTCCCCCGATGTTACAACCACACAGTTACTCGACCATGTTACTGGGATCTTCGGTGATTAGTTGTAAGACGGGTGGATTCCCGTGAGACTGTGTTGCTGGCCTAATTAAAATGCTAATGGATTTGGGTATTTGATCTGGGTTGGTCGGAGACCTTTTCGCACTAACCGGCTACGCGGGAAGAATTATGGGTACTCGGCGTCGCGGTATCAGCCGAAGCTTTTCAGATGCCAGCAATGTAGTGGTGCGCGCCCGAGTGGTCCCGAGATGCATCGCGCTTGTGATTAAGGGATGCTAGGACTGACGTCGGCCGCCCACGCCACGTGCAGGAGCGTGAAGGGGAACTGGGCCCACGAACCCTTTGTGCTTAGGATTTTAGACCGGCGGGCTGGCCTCTCTGATTAGTCTTAGGTGGGGCTGCGACGTGTCGATATTCCGAGGCCGGGCAGGACCCAGAAAAGTATGTCCGGCCAGAGTGTTATCGAGCGTGACGGGACATGTGGTGCACCCCTGCAGGGATGAAAATTAACTATTCGGATAGCCGTGTCCACGGTTACAGGACGACTTGGAGTTGTGCCCCGATCTTTTACAACTACAATTGTTACTTAACTGGAATTAGTTTGCCTCGGGATTGCTTCCTCGCAGGGAGTCGAGGGAGGATCTTTAGGCGTGACCTCACTTTAATATTGCTGCAACAATATGACTATTTATGTTTTACCCCTGTTCTACTCTCGTCTATTGCTGCAAGACCCTGAGGATGCTAGTCTTCGATAGAACTAGGCCTTCTCTCTCTATTCTCGCATTGCTGCAGTCAGTCCACATATAAACCCCCTTCTTTGATACTGATGCATAATTAGAATAGTTCTGATGTAAGACTTGCGAGTACTTTGGATGAGTACTCACTGCTGCTTTGCTACCGCCTTGTCCCCTTGATCCGTTTGCTGCGACCAGATGATGGAGCCCAGGAGATGGAGGTCCTCGCCGCCGACGACTGCTACCCCGACGGTGCCTACTACTACGTGGAGGCCGCTGATGATCAGGAGTAGTTAGGAGGTTCCCAGGCAGGAGGCCTCGCCTCGTTCGATCGTTGTATCTTTTGTGCTAGCCTTCTCTAAGGCACCCCATGTTTTATGTTTGTACTCAGATATTTGTTGCTTCCGCTGACTCGTGTTTATCGAGCTTTCGTATTCTAGCCCTCGAGGCCCCTGGCTTGTAATATGAAGCTGATGTTATTTTATTTGTGTCTAGAGTTGTGTTGTGATATCTCCCCGTGAGTCCTTGGGTTTGATCGTACGCATTTGCGTGTATGATTAGCGTACGATTAAATCGAGGGCGTCACAAGTTGGTATCAGAGCCAACTGCCTGTAGGTAGCCCCCTTTCCAACTCCTTGGCCGAAGTTGAGTCTAGTGTTTGAAAAAAAACTTTACTAACACTAATGTTGTGGCTTACGGGCCCACATCTCAATTGGGTGGTATTAGTATCTTTTACTCCTTTCCTATACTCTGGGCTCTACTTTCTCTTCTCTTTTGGGTCAAAGATTTTACTAACTCTAACATTAGGTTCTCGAATCACATCGATCCGGAGCGCTGGACTATCTACTCTTTTTCTCCTGAATATGTATTACACACACTGTCATTGACATCCGTCAATCTTATTTTCAGATGCGTCCCGCAAGACAACACGTGCGCCTGACACAGGCCACTGAGACGACTGGGTTCCCGGCCATTTTGGTCGATCTCCTGACCAGGCTGGGATATCGTTGGTACCCCGAGTACACTGTGTTCGAGGATTTCCGCGAGTATAACCAGTACCAGTACCAGGCTGAGGTTCGCATCTTCGACCAGAGGGGCGGCGAGACCCTCGAGCGCCACGTGTTCTGTGGTATTGGAGTGTCGGTCGAGATGGCCGTCCATGATGCGGCCTACATCGCCATCACCCGTCTCCGTGGAGCGTACCCTCACCTGGAGGAGAGCCCTTTCAGATACATCCCGCATGCTCCTGCTGGGGATGAGACTGGGTCTGATCTCACTGCCTACGCTTCTGACGTTCGGGAGCGCAGCGACCGTTCCTACGTCGTTGTCTGCGCCCCCTACGTGACGCGTCGCTACGACGCGCGAGTTCTGGTGCAGTACACTGAGGCAATGGATCGTGCTTTCCGAGCTCTGACTGTGGAGTTGTATGCTACGCGCGCTCGTCTTTACGACGCGTTGACAGAGCTGCAGCCATCACACTGTCCGAGGGTTCCACCTATGCGCATCCGTGAGCCGAGCAGGACAGAGCTACCATCAGCTCTCGAGTGGATTGATGTTGGGGGTAGAACCCCTGCACTTGGACCTCAGCTGCTCAACTGGATGCGGTACCCTCACCAGAGTCACAACGGGACACACGGTCCTGTCCCTACCTTCTATCACCGCCAGCTACCAGGATTCGATTGTCCTCTCCGACGTTGATGTAGCCTTATCGCTACATCTCGTTGTGGTACTCTTCCACCGCGTGCCTGCGCGCCGCCTAGTGAGTCCAGGGTATCGTCAAATGCGTCCGGGCTATCGCCAAATTTCGAATTTGTAACCGTTAGTCTGTAATCGAACTTATGTATGGGTCTGTATGTCGAACTCAACTACTATGGAGTATCTATCGCATTTCCCTTTCATTATGCTTGATTACTTCATGAATGCGTGTGATGCCTTTCAATTACTTCAAGCTAAACTACCCCTGCTAAATATTTAACAGGATGGTTAGACCAGCTGGCCGCCCGCGTGCCCCTACCAACGATGCACCACCCCCGCCTCCTGAGTATATGGCGGGGATGATCCAACAGTTTGAGCTGAACCGTCAGTTTATGCAAGGGCTCATGGATCAGTTCCAAAGGCCGAACATGAACCAACCACAAGGCGTGACACTGCAAGACTTCTGTCGTCTCAACCCTGCGATCTACCGCAGCTCAACTCAGCCTCTAGATGCTGATGACTGGCTCCGTGACATTTCTTATGAGCTAGAGTCTGACAATGTGCCCCTGGCGAGCTATGTCAACTTTGCCGCCTACTTTCTGAAGGGTCCCGCTGCTCAATGGTGGGACAGCCACAGGCGCTCTCAGCCCGATGGAACTATCATCACTTGGGCAGAGTTCAAGGCTGCTTTCCGTGCTCGATACATTCCCCAGGGAATCATGGACCGGAAGAAGCGTGAGTTCCGCAACTTGGTCCAGGGCAACAAGACTGTGGATGCTTATCAGCGGGAATTTCTGGAATTATCTCGCTATGCTGAAGAAGACATTGCGACTGATGCACGCAGGCAGGAGAAGTTCCGTGAAGGCCTCCACCCTGATATCAAGCTGACACTCCTCGTTCAGGACTATGCTGACTTCGCCACCCTGGTGAACAAGGCTATTCAGGTTGAGACTGGTCTGCAGGAATACAAAGATAGCAGCAAGCGCAACCGTGACATGGGCTCATCTTCGGGCTCATCTGCACAGAAGCGGAAGATCTGGATTCCCAACAACATGTACCATGCACCTGCTCCTACTCCGCGACCGTCCTATGTTGCACCTCGCCTGCCTCCTCCACCACCTAGGGAGCCGAGGCTCCCAGCTCCACCGCCTCGAGTTCCTCCTTCCCGTCCTGAGGACGGGCTGTGCTTCAAGTGTGGCCGTCCAGGTCACCGTGCTAGAGACTGCAGGCAGAATCCGAATCAGCTGGCACTTCCCGCAACTGGAAGTGGCAACAACCAGAACCGCAACTTCAACACTAAGCCTGCTTATGTTCGTGGTCAGGCCAACAACATTAATATGGGTCAAGCTCAAGACCAGCCTGCTACCGTGATGGGTACACTTCTCGTTAACTCAGTACCTGCTTCTGTATTGTTTGATACAGGAGCATCGCATTCCTTTATGTTGGAAAATTTTGCATACATGCATGACATTAGGAGCGAAGAGATGAACATCCCGATAGTGGTAAACACCCCTGGGGGCGAATGCCGAACCTCTGTGGTTTGCCCCCATGTTCCAGTTGAAATTGAAGGATTAGAATTCCTTGCCAACCCCATCCTACTAAAGTCATCCAACATTGATCTCATATTGGGGATGGACTGGTTGAAAGCTCATACGGCATCGATCGTTTGTGCCACCAAGACCGTCCACCTCCTACACCCTTCAGATGAAGTAATAAGCTACCATGCGCATCTCGCCCGTAATGCTGAGGCACGACTGTATGCTTTGAATGCATTAAATGCGTCACCTCCGGAAGGGATTGAAAACATACCAGTGGTCCGAGAGTTCCAAGATGTCTTTCCAGAAGAACTTCCGGGGATTCCCCCTGCTCGAGCTGTCGAGTTAGTCATTGACTTGGTACCCGGTACCACTCCTATTGCCAAGCGTCCTTATAAAATGCCACCACATGAACTCCTTGAACTTAAGCAAGAAATTGACAACTCGCTCCGTCTGGGTTTCATCCATCCGAGTTCCTTTGCTTGGGGAGCACCTTCTCTCTTTGTTAAGAAGAAGGATGGGACAAATCGATTGGTTCAAGACTATCGTCCTATCAACCAGGCCACTATTCAAAACAAATATCCTCTCCCTCGGATAAATGATTTGTATGATCAACTTGCTGGTTCCACCGTTTTCTCTAAGCTCGACTTGAGATTGGGATACCACCAGATCCGTGTTCGCAAGGAGGATATTCCAAAGACCGCCTTTGTTACTCGATATGGATCATACGAGTACACTGTCATGTCCTTCGGCTTAACCAAAGCACCGGCAACTTTCTCTCGATTGATGAATTATATATTCATGGACTACCTCGACAAATTTGTCGTGGTATATCTGGATGATATTCTGGTGTTTTCGAAGAACAAAGAAGAGCATGCTGAACATCTTCGTCTTGTACTGGATAAGCTTCGGGAGCATAAACTCTAAGCGAAGTATTCCAAATGTGAGTTTTGGCTAGACGAAGTGACTTACCTTGGTCATGTGATTTCCAAGGATGGTATTGCGGTCAACCCCGAACGAATTCAAGCTATTCTTGACTGGACTCCCCCGAAGAATGTCAAGCAAGTCAGAAGTTTTCTCGGACTCGCCAGCTATTGCCGTCGATTCGTCGAGAACTTCTCCAAGATTGCGAAGCCCTTAACCAACCTGCTTCACAAAGGTGTTAAGTATGAATGGACTGATAAATGTCAGGAAAGTTTCCAAGCGCTCAAGGACAAACTGACGTCCGCTCCAGTACTTGCTCCTCCAGATACGAAAAGGGATTTTGTCATATATTGTGATGCTTCTCGTCAAGGAATAGGTTGTGTCCTAATGCAGGATCGCAAGGTGATCGCTTATGCTTCACGTCAACTGCGTGCTCATGAAGAGAACTACCCAGTTCATGATCTCGAGCTTGCCGCAGTCATTCATGCATTGAAGGAATGGCGACAATACCTTGTCGGTAATCGCTGTGAAATCTACACCGACCATCAAAGTCTGAAGTACTTGTTCACTCAACCGGTGCTGAACCTGCGTCAACAAAGATGGATGGAGCGTATAGCAGATTTTGACTGTAGTATATCATATACCCCTGGCAAGGCTAACGTAATGGCTGATGCCTTAAGTCGCAAGTCATACTGCAACCACCTCCAGGTTCATCAGGTTCACGATCGTCTGCAAGAGGAATTCCGTAAGCTGAACCTCCACATTGTTCCTCAGGGTTACCTTGTTCCCCCTCCTGAAGATTGTCAAAAGATGAACCTTCGTGTTGTTAATCAGGGTTCCCTCGGTAACCTAGTGGTTGAACCAGATCTTGTGAGCTCCATAAAGAATCTGCAAGACTTTGACGATGATGTCGACAGGATTAAGAGCTATATTGCGAAGGGTAAACCCTCCTTTTTCACTGTTGATGAAGGTGGCGCCTTGTATTTCAAGGGTCGCCTATTCGTCCCAAATAAGAAGGAAAATCTCAAGATGACTGGGAAGGTGATGGAAGAAGCTCATGACACACCATTGTCTATTCATCCGGGTAGTACCAAGATGTACCAAGACATCCGGCAAAGATTCTGGTGGCCCAATATGAAACAAGACATTGCACGCTATGTGGCAGAATGTGATATATGCCGGCGTATCAAAGCAGAACACCAAAAGCCTGCTGGAACTCTGCAACCTATCTCTATTCCCGAGTGGAAATGGGACCACGTTGAAATGGACTTCGTCACTGGTTTTCCCAGGTCTCAGAAAGGTAATGATGCTATTCTTGTCGTCATTGATCGACTGTCCAAAGTTGCACATTTCCTGGCCGTCAAAGAAACGATTAATGCTAGTCAGCTGGCAGATCTTTATATGTCAAGAGTTGTTTCACTTCACGGTATTCCGTTGGTAATCAGTTCGGACCGTGGCAGCTTGTTCACTTCAAAATTTTGGGAAAGTTTTCAGAAGGCTATGGGGACTCATCTGTCCTTCAGCACTGCATTTCATCCTCAATCCCAGGGACAAGTTGAACGAGTCAACCAAATTCTCGAGGACATGCTTCGAGCTTGTGTCATTTCTTTCGGTAAGAAATGGGAGGAATCTCTCCCGTATGCCGAATTCTCTTACAACAATAGCTATCAAGCTAGTCTGAAGATGGCCCCTTTCGAAGTATTGTATGGGCGAAGGTGTCGAACTCCTTTGAATTGGTCAGAAACTGGGGAACGATCACTCTTCGGTCCGGATATTATTCAACATGCCGAAGATCAAGTCCGCATTATTCATGAGAATCTGAAGGCTGCTCAGTCTCGTCAGAAGAGTCAGTATGACCGTCATCATCAAGATATGGTCTATCAACCTGGCGAAAAGGCTTATCTTCGTGTCACACCAATGAGAGGTGCACACCGTTTCGGAATCAAGGGCAAGTTAGCTCCTCGTTATATTGGTCCCTTCACTGTTCTCGAAAGGCGTGGAAGAGTGGCTTATCAATTGGAACTGCCGGCGAACCTTTCTCAGGTTCACGATGTCTTCCATGTTTCTCAGCTCCGTCGCTGCTTCAAGGACCCTATTCGAGCAGTGGATCACGATATGCTTGAGCTACAACAAGACCTCTCTTATAAAGAGCATCCGGTCCGCATTCTCGACCAAGCTGAACGTAAAACTCGTCGCAAGGTCACCAAGTTCCTTAAGGTGCAGTGGTCAAATCACTCTGAAGATGAAGCCACTTGGGAACGCGAGGATCATCTTCGTGATGAATACCCCGGGTTTTTTCCCTCTACCTCTTAATTTTCGGGACGAGAATTCTTGTTAGTAGGGGAGAATTGTGACATCCTCGACTTTTGCAACAGTAATTATTGTAATTAAGCTACAGTGATCACCCTCGGTAATGATGCCACATCATCGAGAATTCCCATCTCAGACCCGCGTTGATTCAAGTCTATCCGGATTAAAAATTTGGAAACAAAAGAAAAGTACTTTATGAGTTCATTACAAATATTAAAAGAATATATATATAAAAGGAAAGTATTAAAAATAATAATAATAATAAAAAGTATAAAAAAAGTATTTAAAAAGAAAAATCAAATAGTAAAATAAATAATGAAAGAAACAAAAAAAAAAAGCAACCCCCACCCCCCTCGCCGAGCTGGGCCAAAAGGCCCAACTGGCCAGGCCCCCGCGCCCCCTCCCGCTCAAACCCTAGCGCCCCCTGGCGAGGGAGCCTCTCCTCGCTACTCCCCTCCTGGGCGCCGCCAGCCTCCCCCTCGTGGGGGGCCCCACCCCCCCACCGGCAGCGCCACCAACTCCCCTCGAGGGGCTCTCTCCCCTCCCGTCGCCCCCCCTCTCAGATCCACTTCCTCCCCTGGCCGGCGAGCCTTCTCCCGCCGGCGAGCTCCCCCGTCGCCCCTCCCCTCGGATCCCCACTCCACCGCCTGATCCCCCCTGCCCTCTCCCTCGGTTCCCCTCCCGTCGGCCCCCCTAATCCCGGCCGGCGAGCCCCGCGGCCTCCTCCTTCCCGCCGGCGAGCCCCCCCCCCCAACGGCCTCCTCCTTCCCGCCGGCGAGCCGCCCCCCCCCCTCGGCCTCCACCCCGCCGGCAGGGGCCCCGGCCACCTCGGACCTCCATCGTCGGTCGGCCCCCTTCACCAACTCCGGCGCGTCACCACCATCACCACCGTCCTCACCGGAACCGCGCCGTCACCGTCATCATCACCGCCTTCGGGAACGCCTCCACGCCGTCTCCTCCGCCCCTTCCCGCGAACTCCGGCTTCACCGGCCCCTCCCGTCAACGTCGGTGAGCCCCTCCTCGGGCTCCTCCCACCATGTCGTTCTCCTCGCCGTCCCGGTTCCGTTCCGGCAAACGAGGCCCCGATCCGTCGACGGTAGACTCCGGTAGGAGGGATTGAAGTTTATGTTCTTCTATGTTGAGTTGGAGCACACAGTTGTTCTCTGTCTGTTAACACAGAGAGAGATGAGTGTTGAGAGTTAAAAGAAAGAAAAAAAAAACAAATGTTGTTTCTGTATGTATGTATGTATGTATGTATTTGATACCCGTATTTATGTATGTATTGCGTATATAGATATTGGAGGAATACGACATTTGTATGGTTATGTATTTGCGATTAAAAATGTGTTTTTGGCCTAGGGTCACTTACCGGTGGGGCCAATGCACCCGCTGTCTATGACAGGGAGGCCCCACGCGATAGTTAAAATAAAAATAAAAATAATGTTTTTATTAAATAAATAGATATATTAGTTAAATTAATTAATTAGAATAATTAGAGTATGACACGTGGGTCCCCCACTAAATTAATCTTAAATAAAACTTGTGCCTATGACGTTCGGGACCCGCTGGTCAGTTGACCAGTCAAATGTTGATGTCAGCATGACATCGTGATGATGTCATAATAGGATTTTATTAAATCATTTAAATCTGTTTTTATTTCCTAAATAATTAATAAAACTTTGAAAATTAATATTAAATAATCCGTAAGTCAGATCGAAATATTTTCAACATGAAAGTTGATCAGCAAAGCGAGACGAACCCGGATACACGGTCCATTCGTTTGTCACGCGTCCCTAGCATAGCAAACATGGAACTTTTCCATCGTTTCCAGTATAACCGGTAGAAGCCCGAGACCCGGAAAATATCGTCAGATATTCTTCCGACCCGTCTATGACGGATGTTGCTGCGTTAGCTCATGTCTAGCCTGCATCTTGCCATGTCATGCCTTGTGTTGCATCGGTGCTATTATTTATTGTTTCTTCCCCCTCTTCTTACCGGTAGACCCCGAGACTGACGCTGCTGCCGGGTACATCTACGACCCTGCCGATCAGTCCTTTGCCGCAGAGCAGCAAGGCAAGCAAATTCCCCTTGATCATTCCTGTATCGCCTATGTCTTTCTTTCTACTGCTTGCATTAGTATTTTGCTACTGTTGTAGTTAGCTCCTATATCTGATGCATAGCCTATTTTTGATGAACTGCTACTTTCAGTCATGTACTTTAAATATGCTTAGTATAGGTGGAGCAGTCATCCCCTCTGACCCCGTAGTTCAGTTGCCCCGCTTGTTTTCTAATCTCGATCTCTGATCGACGAGCCAGACCCGACACAGCACATTCACCCCTTCGTTGTACGACGCTACAGAGATACTATCGGGTACCGAGGGTGACACCTCGCTAAGTACTCCTGATGATATCTCTGTAGTATAGCTAGTTGGTCGTGGTTATCGAGGGTGATTCCTCTTTCACCATTCCCGATGACGTCTCTGTCGTGCCACCCCGCGAGTGTGGGACCCCCGATGGTGATTCCTCTAAGCCCACCTTGACGGGTACATCGTTCGGAATCCAACGAGGGTGATACCTCGGATTCCCCCGATGTTACAACCACACAGTTACTCGACCATGTTACTGGGATCTTCGGTGATTAGTTGTAAGACGGGTGGATTCCCGTGAGACTGTGTTGCTGGCCTAATTAAAATGCTAATGGATTTGGGTATTTGATCTGGGTTGGTCGGAGACCTTTTCGCACTAACCGGCTACGCGGGAAGAATTATGGGTACTCGGCGTCGCGGTATCAGCCGAAGCTTTTCAGATGCCAGCAATGTAGTGGTGCGCGCCCGAGTGGTCCCGAGATGCATCGCGCTTGTGATTAAGGGATGCTAGGACTGACGTCGGCCGCCCACGCCACGTGCAGGAGCGTGAAGGGGAACTGGGCCCACGAACCCTTTGTGCTTAGGATTTTAGACCGGCGGGCTGGCCTCTCTGATTAGTCTTAGGTGGTTTCTCACTTCTTGTGTTTAGTACCAGGTTTTGCACTTCTAGCAGCTTCATTACAGAAGTAAATAACATGCCCATCAATATTTCCAACCAAGAGATCTTTAACCATAGCGGTACTAGGTTCTACCTTAATTTCCTCAGAGGGTTTGGTTGTTCTAACAATAACTTTTGTTAACCATAGTTGAAGCTTTATCATGTTCCTTTATCCTAATAGGGAAAGGTGGTTTCTCAATGTAAGCAGTAACCACAGTTGGGTCAACATTGTAAATAATAGTTCCAGCTTCATCTTTAGTTGGTTGTTCAATTTTTTCTTTAATAGGTGGATGATATTTAAACCAATTCTCTCTAGGGAGATCAACTTGAGCAGCAAAGGTTTCACAAAATGAGGCTACTATCTCACAGTCAAGTCCATACTTAGTGCTAATTGAAAGTATCGGTATTCATAAAAGATTTAACACAATCAAACTTGGGTTTTATACCTGACTCTTTACCTTCATCGAGCTCGTGTGTTTAATTCTTTCCAAAAGAACCCACCTCAATTCAATAGTCTTCTTCATAAAAGAACCACATCAAGAAGTATCGAGCATGGTTTGATCATTACGAGAAATCCGAGCATAAAAATTTTGAACAATAATTTATAGCGAGATTGGGGCATGAATGTAACATTGACTTCAGCCTCCCCCAAGCTAGAGCGATAATTTTGTTGGGGAGTGTTGCATGGGAAACAAAAAATTTCCTACACGCACAAAATACCTATCATGGTGATGTTCATCTACGAGAGGAGATTTCCGATCTACGTACCCTTGTAGATCGCATAACGGTAAGCGTTTAGAAAAGCGGACGATGTAGTGGAACAACTTGCGTGATTCAAATCACCGTAGTCGTACTCTACGTCCCACGATCTGATCTAGTGCCGAACGGACGACACCTCCGCGTTCAGCACACGTACAACGTGATAATGATCTCGGCCTTCTTGATCCAACAAAAGAGACGGAGAGGTAGATGAGTTCTCCGGCAGCATGACGACGCTCCGGAGGTTGGTGATGATCTATTCCAGTAGGGCTCCGCCCGAGCTCCGGAGAAATACGATCTAGAGGAAAAACGGTGGAGTTTATGGTCGGGCTGCCGTGGCAAAAAGTTGTCTCAAATCAGCCCTAAACTCCACTATATATAGAGGGAGAGGTGGGGAGGCTTGCCTTGAGGGCCAAGCCTCCCTTGGTGCGCCGGCCAAGGAGGTGAAGGAGTCCACCTCCAATCCTAGTCTTACTAGGATTGGAAAGTGGAGTCCTTCTCCACCTTCCCACCTTTTTTTCTTTTCTCTTTGGTTTTCCACTTGTGGCGCCATAGGCCCTCTTGGGCTGTACCACCAGCCCACTAAGGGCTGGTGCGCCACCCCTAAGGCCTTGGGCCAGTCCCAGGTGGGTTGCCCCCTTCCGGTAAATACCCGGAACCCATTCGTCACCCCCGGTACGATGCCGGTAATGACCGAAAACCTTTCGGTAACCAAATGAGACAAACCTATATATCAATCTTCGTTTCCGGATGGAAACCCTCGTGACGTCCGTGATTCCATCCAGGACTCCGAACAACATTCGGTAACCAACCATATAACTCAAATACACATAAAACATCGCTGAACCTTAAGTGTGCAGACCCTGCGGGTTCGAGAACTATGTAGACATGGCCCGAGAGACTCCTCGATCAATATCTAATAGCGGGATGGATGCCCATATTGGATCCTACATATTCTCCAAAGATCTTATCGGTTGAACCTCGGTGCCAAGGATTCATATAATCCCGTATGTCATTCCCTTTGTCCTTCGGTATGTTACTTGCCCGAGATTCGATCGTCGGTATCCGTATACCTATTTCAATCTCGTTTACCGGCAAGTCTCTTTACTCGTTCCGTAATACAAGATCCCGTGACTTACACTAAGTCACATTGCTTGCAAGGCTTCTGTGTGATGTTGTATTACCGAGTGGGCCCCGAGATACCTCTCCGTCACACGGTGTGACAAATCCCAGTCTTGATTCATACTAACTCAACGGACACCTTAGAAGATACCTGTAGAGCATCTTTATAGTCACCCAGTTACGTTGTGACATTTGATACACACAAGGCATTCCTCCGGTGCCAGTGAGTTATATGATCTCATGGTCATAGGAGTAAATACTTGACATGCAGAAAACAGTAGCAACAAAATGACACGATCAACATGCTACGTTCATTAGTTTGGGTCTAGTCCATCACATGATTCACTTAATGATGTGTAACGCCCCGGACACACCCGCCGGCGGTCGTTACTCCTGGCAGGATCTAGACTGGCCCCACATATGAATACTAGTCTTTTCTGTGCATTTTGTCCTCACTCATGCGCACCCGGGATGAAGTTCCCGTTCGGTCACCCATCCTAGAACTACTCCAAGCCGAGCATGCTTAACTTGCGAGTTATGTTTGAATGGGCTCCCGGAAAAGAAGGAATTCCTTATTGATATGAGTAGTCTATCATCCCTAATAAGCCAGGCTATCACATACACCACCACTCAGAGGAACCGGCGTCCTCGTCGGGCCACAAGAGCGTTCCCTCTTGGTACAAACGTCTATGCATCCAGTCTAGTACATTTACCATGCCGTGTGCCACGACGGGTCACAAAAGTCATGAACAACATGACCGCACACCTTTCCGCAAACATTCGTGTAACCGCGAGGGTCGGCTCTGATACCAACTTGTCACGCCCAAGATGCGACCCTATCCTCAATTTGGCACGAAGGCCTCGTCACGGATAGAAGCGCATCTCATCGTGACGCAAGAATGGATATCGTTACAAGTACATGTACTGAAAAGAAGAGGTATATAATAGAATTGGCTTACACTCGCCACAAGCTACATCAGAGTCACATCAGTACATTACATTATCATCAAGAATAAGAGCAGGGTCCGACTACGGACGAAAACAAACGACAAAAGAAGAACGATGTCCATCCTTGCTATCCCAGGCTGCCCGCCTGGAACCCATCCTAGATCGATGAAGAAGAAGAATAAGGAGCAACTCCAAATGAACAATCAACGCGCTCGCCTCAAGTAACCATTACCTGTACCTGCAACTGGTGTTGTAGTAATCTGTGAGCCACGGGGGACTCAACAATCTCATTTCCAAAGGTATCAAGACTAGCAAAGCTTAATGGGTGAGGCATGGTTAAGTGGTGAGGTTGCAGCAGCGGCTAAGCATATATTTGGTGGCTAAACTTACGAGTACAAGAGATAAGAGGGGGAAGATCTACGCATAGCGGACGTGAACTACGAATGATCAAATGAATGATCCTGAACACCTACCTACGTCAGACATAACCCCACCGTGTCCTCGATCGGAGAAGGAACTCACGAAAGAGACATTCACGGTTACGCACACAGTTGGCATATTTTAATTAAGTTAACTTCAAGTTATCTAGAACCAGTGTTAAACAAAGTTTCTACGTTGCCACATAACCGCGGGCACGGCTTTCCGAAAGATTTAACCCTGCACGGGTGCTCCAACTAGTCCATCACAAATTACCACAAGCCGCATAGAAATCCTCAATCACGAAGCTCGCGATCTCGTCGGATTCCCTAGTGAAAAACCTCAACTCTGATATTACCCAAAGCATCACCGGAATCCCGATGCACAAGATATCTCGTCAAAGGTAAAACTAATCCAGCAAGGCCGTCCGACGTGTCGACGATCCCGATAGGAGTCGCGTACCTCGTTCTCAGGACACGACGGATGAGCTAGACGTCGGGATCGCTAAACCTCCGGGTGACCAGAGGGGCGCCGAACATCGCTCAGGTGGGACCAACACTCATGAGGAGCACTGGCCCAGGGGTTGATTAAATTATCCTCGGGGTCCGGAAAGTCCCTATGCAATTTTATTAGGTGATTAGGCAAATGTAGTACCAAAGTTGGGCCTTGCCAGACCAGCTTTAATCTAAAACGAATTATCAAGGGGTCCCCATAACAACCCGATCGTGTTAGGAGCGCTCATTTATGGAACATAACACCGGTAGCCGAAACTAAGGGGGCAAAGGTGGAACAAAACACCAGGCTAGAAAGGCCGAGCCTTCCACCTTTTACCAAGTATATATGTGCATTAAATTAAATAGCAGTAATATGGTGATATGACAAGGAACCCATGTTATCACATGGAAGCAACTGCACCTGCAACTAGCAACACTATCAACAGGGTTAAGCAAGCAGTAACATAGCCAATCAGTGGTTTGCTAGGTCGAACAGGTTGAAGGTTAACATGACATTGTTGAGAGGCTGATATTTAACAAGTGGTAGGCAACGAGACTTAAACGATAGAAGCGATAAAACTAGCATGGCAATGATAGTAATGGTATCTGGGGAAATGGTCATCTTGCCTGAGATCCTGCTTGGAAGAAGAATGCATCCGTGAAGCAGACGAACCGACGTAGTCGAACGGGTCCTGACAATCCGGCACGCTGCGGAACTCTATCGAGCCGAAGCAAACCGGAAACACAAATCAACACACGGAATTCACCACACGAAGCACAACACAAATGATGCATGACCAGCTATATACATGCAAGTCACGGCATGACAAATCACACAAACAAACACTACACATTAAGTGAAGTTCAATATGCAACAAGTTGCATATTGACGAAACTCCACTTCTATTTATTTAGTTCTATCCCGATTAGATACACGACATTATTAAATGTGATTAAACATGGCAAGAGATGAAGCGCAATTAATCTACCTATCTAGGCATTTTTAATGAGGTCGGAAATGACATATAACACCTCCGGAACGACCTCATATGTTAATTTACAATTCTGTCCAGATCTGAACTAACACATTTAATTAGTTGTTAAACAGCAAAACAAATAGGTTCACGTGATTCTACGCGCCATTTCAAGCAAACTACACATAGAGATCATCTCCAATGGAGCTACGGATCAAAAGATACAAGCACCGCAAGATATGATGGCATGAATGCAATATGGGTGCAGCGACGGTCACGAGCACTTCAAAACATACAACCAGCAAGAGAAAATGAAACTACACGAGATTCTAAGCAAGTTCCATGTAGGACTCGATCAAAACGGAGCTACGGTTCAAAAGATACGAGCAAAACAAGAAATCACTATAATCTGCCAAAATCAGCCACGTAGCATTTTCTACACCCCACAACTACGGGCTACACAACTCCGATAAACTCAAGTAAGGCATGGCACGAAAGAGGGCAAGAAGCACTACTACAAACAACTAACAACAACTAGCATGGCATCATGGATCACTAGGAAAAGAAGTCACAAAATGGCATCTCACACACTATTTCAGACTTAGTAAAAATTACACCTCATGAAAGTGCAGTTTTCGATCTAAAGGCATATTGACAGCAGCAAAACCTATAGCTACATGACTCCAAATGGCATGAAAATTCATAGCATGCTAGAGAAACACAAGGGCTACAACTTACTCCATTGGACCAACCTCAAAAGAGCTACAGTTCACAAGATACAAGCAAGACAAGACAGCAACAAAATATAACAGATTCCAGACTTAGAAATATTTCAGCTCCTCAAAATCAGCACTATTTCTAGCAACTTGGGAGCAAGCAAACCACACCTAAACATGCATTTCTATTGCAACTAAAAATACCAGGGGCTAGACTAAACATCCAAGAACAACTCTCTAGTTGACAACTCCGTCAAACGAAGCACGGAATAAATCCTACGAAATAAACAAAAGAGCAACATAGCAAAAATATCGCCCGAACTAACTTACTCAAAAGTTAAAACTAATTGCACAAAAAAATCCCATGGATTTTTCTACCCCGAAAACATATAAAATATGTGGGGTTGCTACACGAAAATACTACCGCACGTAAATGCGAGACAATCACCTAAACACGGGAAAATAATCTAGCGGCAATCCCTACACGCAAAAATACAAATGACCGCTCTAAAATACATGGAAAAATGGTTCCTAAAACATAGACATTTATACTACGGCATTCGGGCTATACGGGCACGCGCGAAAAAATATCTACGGGACGAAACAATATAGATAGCACGTTATTCTAGGCATACGGCACGCTAAACGATGTCAAACAAAAATACAAGTTGTAAAATCGCGTTTTACGCGAGAAACTACACGAAAAGCATATACAACTCGCTCCGATCCGACATACGGATTAAAAGTTACGGTCGTTTTAATATCTATATAAATCCTGGAATAACTAATTCGAGAACTCTAAAATAAAAACCTATTGGGCCGAATTCTACAACAGTTGGGTCTACTCACAACGAGCGCACAATAGTAAAACTACGCTGGGGCGCAACAAAGGGGGGCCAGGGCACTCTCACCTTCGGGCCTGGGGAGAGGAGGCCTCTTGGGCCGGCGGTTGGAGGGAGGCCGAAGGTGGCCTGGCTCGGGGGCCAGCTGGGCCGGCCTGGGCGACGCGCGGCAGGGGGGCCGAGCTGGCGGCGGCCCAGGATCACTGCGAGACGGTCAACGCCTATCGAGGAGCTCCTCGTCTCGGTCCAGATCGGGACCGAGGCAAGGCGGCAGAGGCTGGCCGAGCTCCAGCGGGCAGACCAGCGAGGTCTTGCGGCGGCGGGGTCGGCCGGATCCGGGCTAGAGCGGACCGGGACAAGGTTCGCCGGCGGCGGGGTCGCAGGTTGGGGCCGGCGCCATGGATTCCTGCGGGACAGAGAGAGGAAGAAGAAGTGAGAGAGAGAGAGAGAGGAGAGGGAAGGAAGAAAGAGCAGGGAGGAGGAGGCCCGGCGGGGCTCTGCTCTAGCGGGATGAGCTGCAGCGGCCGACGACCAGCGAGGGGAGACGCCGGGAGGAGAACTCGAGCACGCTGCTAGCGGCAGCTGGTGGTGGTGCTGGTCCAGATCGGGCCCGAGTAGGCGAGATCTGGGTTGCGCGGGCCACGGCGGTGGGAGGCGCTGGAGGGCCACGTGGCGCGCTCCGGTTGGCTGCGAGGGCGGCTGCCGACGGCTCAGGTGGCGGCCGGTCCTCTGGGGCGGCGCCAAGTGGCGAGGTGGTGGCGGCTCGGCGGGGAAACGAGGCAGGAGGGTTTGGGTGTCTAAATAAATAGGAAGGGGGTCTATTAATAGAGAAAAGGGGGCTAGGTTTAGCGAAATTTCGACCCGGATCCAACCGCGGGGTCGGATTCGAGTAATTCCGAATGCGGGACGGACGAGTGGCTGAGAAGAGGGGTTTACCGGAGACGAGAGGGAAAACGGGCGGCGCGGCAACGAGTTTTAAAACACCGACAGACGTCTGACGGTAGACCGGATACGGTGCCGCTACGGTCGACCGTTCGGGTACCAGACGGACTCCGATCGCGACGAAATTCGACAAGCGGCCTAGCTATAACTAATCACGACCGCATGCCAAGTTTCACCCCGATCAGAGAAAGTTTTATGCACACTTTTAAAAACAAGATTCGGACGATGCCGCGGGCGCGTGTGTGTGCGGTCGGGCATAGAACGGACAACGACGAGAACCGGCAACTACTAACGGATGCAAGTTTGAGAACTGGCGGCAACGGAGATGCCGATGGAATGCAGATGATGCGCATGATGCGATGATGATGCGACAAAAGAAAATAGACACACGACGAAAACGGAACAGAAGGGGAATCTTCTGGAACGTCGGTCTCGGGCTGTCACCGTACTAATGTTCTTTTTCGTTGAGTTCCTACCGCAACGTTTTGGTATAGTTTCACTTCTAGATATGTTTCGTTTCTGCTTATCACTCCATATGATGCCTTGTGTGTACAGAACGACTCTACATATGTTATCTTCTAGATCATATGTGCACATGTCTTTCGTCGTCTCATCTTTGTATTCCATGTCTTGTTTCATCTATTTTATGATATACTCCCTCCGTTCATAAATATAAGTCTTTTAAGAGTTTTCACTAGGAAACTACATACGGATGTATGTAGACATATATTAGAGTGTAGATTCATTTATTTTGCTCCGTATATAGTCCTCTAGTGAAATCTCTAAAAAGACTTATATTTAGGAACGGAGGGAGTACATGTTTTCCCTAGCTTTTCTTTTAATAAAATCCTATGGTAAATTGCTCATATTTCCAACAGCTGGTATATGCAGGTTTCCCAAGGCATCAACCAAACAAGCCTTGGCTGATGCTGGCTGCTGCAGCTGCATCACAAGCTACAGCCAGCACGTTTGAGCAACTTCAATAAAATCTTATTTTTTAATATAAAATCTGGATTGCAAGTTGAATAAAGGTCCTCGAGGATTACACCCGACCAGAGGTCCTTGGTTGTGGAACCTGGGGCCTCCGCCGCTGTGTTTTCCGTGGAGCCTGGAACCTCAGACGGCGACGTATCTATCGTGGTGGTCGTAATGGTCGTGCCTATGGTTTAGGACACCATGGTCACGGCCGCGCCCGTTGTTTCACACGCCGGTGACTATCACAATGAGCTAGTGAAGGCGTCGTCCGCGGAGATGAGGAGGGAATCTGCGGCGACGGTGTCCAGATCCACGGCAGCGGCGTCAAACCAAAGATAGACTAGTACCAGTGCTTATTTTAGTAATCCATTACCCCCTCCATCCCAAAATAAGTGTCTCAAGCTTAATACAACTTTGTACTAAAGTTAGTATAAAGTTGAGACATATATTTTGAGTCGGAGGGAGTACTAGTGGATTGTCATGTTGTAAGGGTGACCTGTTGATGACATGAACGCCATGGCCTTTGTGTTCCGTAACCAGTCCCAAGTCCCAACTAATGCATCTTTGCATTGTGGAGCCATACTGTTGTTTCTAAATAATTTGAACTTGTTAATATTGTGAACACTGCAGTTAAGTTCCTTGGGCCGGTAGATTACTTATTTGTCACTGCAAGTTGAAAGTTGAAGTGCTAAAGCTGATCTATGGGTATCCATTGAGTAAGTGGTATACTATGATTTAGTTGCGATGGGTTTTTGTTATTGCCATCATTTGTTATTGAATAGTTCTCTTATGACCAGATATTGCATCCGTTACCCTCTTGCTTGGACGTCTTTCAATGGTGTTGGTATACTATGATCTAATCCAATGAAGAAGGTGTCCTCGTTCTTTTTCCAGGGGTATTTTCTTTATTTTATAAATAAATGGTGTTGGTATAAAATTAGCAGCACCATTAGAAAGTTCTCTAAAGAGAATATAATGATACTGACAACGTATAATATAATTAGATTTTGTTGCTTAACTTTTTTTGAGGGGTTTTTATTTCAAATATTTGCTTGGATGGTCGACGTGAGTAAGCAAGGCATTGAGAGGAGGAGCAGGCATGAGGAGATGATGACGCACAGGACGCCGACACATGGGATGATCCATATCGATGTTGGCGGGGTCGGGCGGGGATCGAGAGGAAGGAAGGGGAACTAGTTGACGCGCGGAGCGCCGCCACCCATCTTCGTGGTCACACGCGCAGATGCTCTCCGCTAGGACCGACCGGGACAAGCCTCGGGCCCATCGTCGCAATTACTACTTCCTCGTCATCCGCTGCTCGCTCCGTGGTGAAGGCCTCGCCTGGTCAGGCCTGCTCCACCGCGTGCGCTGCGACGACCCCCGCTGCCACATGGTGGAGCATGTCTCTGTGGTCTTCTTCACCGACCATGAGGCCACCGAGCTCTTGGGCGGGCCTGACCCGGACGTCGTCGTCATCGACGATTGCGTCCTCTTGCTCGCACACGACAACCACGACGATGGGTACGACAATTGTTCAGGCGTCTGAGCGTTCAGTAGTTTCATATGATTTTTTCTTGAATTTTAGCCTGGAAGTTTTCAGGCCTTTTAGGTGTGGCCCGGCTTGGCCCAGCAGAAAGTACTAATTGCGCACGTGACATACTCAAAGCTGGCCAACCTGATCGACGTGACCCGTCGTGGCACGTTTGGTAGCCGAGCCGTGCCGTGCTAGCCCACGTGCGCGGCTCCTCGGCCTAGGCATGACCTGATTTTTAAACGGACCGACGGATGACACTTTTGTCACACTGAACAATAATGTTTTTTATTCTATTAGGCTGTAATTTATGTCACATATATATAAGAAATTCTGAAATGTGCTAACCCACATGCCCAACTTCTAGGCTCGGACACGCCCCGTTTAACCCGTGCCGTGCCAGCGTGTTTGTGGGCCGGCATGATTGGCCCAGCCCGTTTGGCCAGGTATAGACGTACTGACGCGGCCGTGGCTCCGAAATCCCCAAGGGCTTGTCCGGTTAATCCCAACAAAAAGGGGATTGGAGGGGATTGAAATGGAAATTTGACTTATAGGAGATTTAATCTCTCCCAATCCCCTCCAAACCCCTTCAATTCTCAAACAACCGAACAAGGCCCAAAGGGGAACCTAGGTCCATCCCTAGTCGTTCCCAAATCGCGCCGCCTTCTGCTATCCCATCCGGATCTCTTCACCTCCTCCGCTTCCTTCCTCGCCCTTCACGGCCATGGATGTTTCCTCCTGCGTTCCACCTTCTCTGCCCGAGTCCGCGGCCGCGGCCGCCGCCGCCGCTGCCGCCTCCTCAGCCTTGGTCCTCCTCGACAGGTGGAGCTACATCGGCGACCTCCCAAACAACACCACCGCCGAGAGCACCATGAGCAGCGGCTTGCCTATAAAGGTGACCTTCCACGCCGCCCGCCCGCCACATCTCTCCCACTTTTTTGTCCACTGCCCTGGCCTCGACTTGAGCAGGATAGGGGCCAAGATTGTCGCCACCGACGCACATCTCGTCCTCCTCCGCGTTCCCATCGACCCCGACAGGACCACCGGAGCATTGGACTGGGACTACTTCCTCTACAGCCCGCGCGCCCAGCGGCTAGATCTGCTACCAAACCCGGACCCCATCAGGTGCCTCAACGACGACGCAACTGCCCTCATTAGCCGCAAAGATGGCGCTGGGTATGCCGTCGCTGCCCTCGGTGATTGTAAGCCCATCTACGATGGCGACGAGCACCTCATTAGGTGTGAGTTCAACCTCCACCTCTATAGACCCTCCTCAAAATCTAAAGCTTGGATCTCCAAGCGCTTGTCAGTGAATGGGTTGGAGAGGGACAAGCTCATCCCTCTACCTGGAGCAGTCGACAGGCTGTACCACGAGACGGGGAAGACCATCACAATTGGTGGTGAGCATGGCACGGTCGCCTGGGTGGACCTCTGGCGTGGCATCTTCTTTTGTGATGTGCTCAAGAAACGCCCACTCCTCCAGGATGTTCCACTGCCGGTGCCAGCAAGGTCTAGCTGGGATCGCCTCCTCAGAAATGGTAACCCCAGCTACTTGCGGGACGTAACTATCAGCCAAAACAAAGACTCGATCAAGTATGTTGAGTTGGAATTCCGGTCACGACAAGTGCTCAACGCCGCAGCCACCACCCCTGTTTCCTACACTGACTGGGTGAGGAATAACACAACAAGGAAATCTCAGTCTCAGGTCATCCGTGATGGCTGGAAGTCCACAACATGGAACGTGGCAATACCGGTTGGTGGTTTGTACGAGGGCTGGCACCCTGACTGTGTATTTGACGTTAAAGACGTCAGCTTGGAGCCATGTCTTTCTGATTGGATGACTATGCTGAGCAGCAAGACCATGCAGGAACTTCAAGTGGCGTACCCCATCCTAAGCATGGGTGATGATGTCGTTTACTTGCTCTCTCACAACTTGGGAGTGATGTTTGCCTTTGATGTGAGGAAGTCAACATTGCAAGGATTGGCTGAGGTTGATGTGCACAAGTTCATTTTTGATTCCAGCTTCTGCACTAGCGAGATCTGCAGGGGTACCTGAGCAATATTAAGGTAACTTAATATTGGCCAGAACTAGTTACTGTAGGAACTACCAATTTATCTTAATATCTTTCTGAGCCCCAAGCCTTATGTAATCAGTTTACATATTTGAGGATGATGCTTGGTTGTGATTTTCTTTCTATTGTTATTCATGACCATGGCTAGAGATTGGAATGTTCTTAACTGGAATATAAGAAGTGTCAATGATCCTAAGAAATGGAGTGCTCTATCTAATAAAATTGAAGAATCCCATTGTGCTATCTTGTGTCTCCAATAAACTAAAAGAAAACAATTGATAGTGCTTACATCAAAAAATTCTGTCCAAGGAGACTATCAAAATTTGCTTTCCAACCTTTTATTGGTGCTTCTGGAGGTTTACTCACAGTTTGGAATGAACACGTTTTCAAGGGTCGGATTTTAAGTCAAAATGAATTCTCTTTTTCCATCCTCTTCACCTCCTCTCACAATGGGGAGGAATGGATTCTGACTAATGTGCATGGTCCCTGTCATACCACAAAGAGGGTCAATTTCATAAATTGGCTCGTGAACTTTCAAATGCTAGATGATACAAATTGGATGATTGTTGGAGATTTAAACTACACTAGATACCCTCAAAATAAGAGGAGAGATGGACATAGCATATCTGACGTGTTGGCTTTCAATGAGGCCATTAGTAATCTTGCTCTCATTGAAGTTACAACTATAGGCAAAAAAATACATGGAGCAACATGCAAGATGCACAATTACTAGAAAATTTATATTGGTGCTTCACTTCAGAGGCTTGGACTTTGTCATGCCCATCTACTTTTGCCTACCCATTGTATAAAACAACATCTGATCATGTCCCTATCCAAATTAAGATTGGTACTTCTATCCCAAAACTAATATTTTTCATATTTGAAAATTACTCGATGGACACTCTCAGTTCAAGGACATTGTCAAGAGTATATGGGACTAGGAAGTACGGGAACAAGATTCAGCTAAGATCATTGCTGTCAAATTTAAGAGATTAAGAAAAGGACTTAAACATTGGTGAAGAGGTTTATATGATCTTAAGAGGACTATAGATAACACTTCATTCATGATTCTCGGTTATGATATCATTGAGGAATACAGAGATTTGACAGGGGAGTGATCTATGGGTAGATCGGAACTCAAGAATCACCACCAACAGCTACTTGAATACCGGAGGATTTACTGGAAACAGAGAGCCACAATTAGGAGGATTAAGCTGGGGGCAGCTAACACAAATACTTCCAAGCTAGATCCACCATTAAATTCGGAAACAATAACATTGCAGTAGTGAAAGATGAACAAGGTCAAGAACATTTTGATCATGAGACTAAGGAAGCATTTCTATTTAGATCTTTCAAAAATAGAATGGGCACTCTTTCAGAAACTCAAAATCATCTCCAACTTCACCATTTACTTTTGCCAATGGAATTATCTGAACTAGAATCCCCATTTTCAAAGCTAGAGATTGATTCAGTTATCAAGAACATGCATGCAAACAAATCACCTGGACCATATGGCTTTAATGCTGCATTCCTTAAACACTGCTCGGAGATTATTGCGCCACATTTTTACAAGATGATTGATGACTTTTATCATGGCACTTCAAGCATACAGATCATCAATTACTCATTCATCACTCCGATACCCAAGGTTGATGGTGCAGCTGCACCAAATGAATTCAGACATATTTCCCTCCTCAACTGCACCCTCAAAATCATTACAAAATTACTGGCTGACAGACTACAGAAAGTGATTCTCCGTGTGATACATAAGAAATAATATGGATTTCTCAATAACAAATGCATTCAAGATTTTCTAGCTTGGGCTTATGAATATATTCACCAATGCCATCAGTCCAAGGAAGAGATTTCCATGCTCAAACTTGACTTTGAGAAAACATTTGATATGTTAAGCCATGATACATTTTGTGAAATTCTCAAGGCCAAGGGATTTGGGGACACATGGATTCAATGGATCAAATTGATTTATAACACAAGCCTCTCCTCAATTCTGCTGAATGGACTCCCACACAAACAACTTCACAAACAACTTCTTTGCAAAAAAGGAGTTAAACAAGGGGACCCCCTATAACCCCTAATATTTGTCCTAGCTCCAAACATGCTTCAGGCCATGCTAAATGAGGCCAGCAACAATGGGATGATTGCCTCACCATTGATCACAATTCATGTCCAGATTTCCCAATTATTCAGTATGCTGATGATACAATTCTGGTAGCAAATGTAGATGCATCTCAACTTAACCATATCAAGAATCTCTTGGTACATTTTGTTGCATTCACTGGCCTAAAATTTAAGGGTTAATTGGATTCATGCCACTGCAATTTTCATGACTTGGAAAAATGCCATTACAAACACAGAAGTTGGAAATATGCTACTAAAACTTTTTCATGCCACTACATATGCCATTTTCTTCAGTTAATAGAAAAACAGCTCAAAAAAGACTTGTATTTCAACGTGTATTTCAATACTAATCATACTATCCATGTGCTCACCGAACAATTACATTGCAAAATTAGATTTCTGTCACTCCATCTACTTCCGGCGTACACAGCTAGCAAGCTGACTTCCGCCGTTCCGCTCCTAATCAAACCTGGAAGCAGGTAGCACCGGCAAAATGCGCACATACACAGATTGATTTGGCCTTCATGCACGTACACATCAGCCTTGGCCGATCGATTCTGCCGCCGGCCGGAAACATAACGCACGCATGCGAGATTCAACGGCTCGAGGTCGTAGAGGTGTGAAGAACGCGACGGGGCTGGGGACTTGGGCGCGGCCAAGAGGCGGATGCAGCATGGTGAGGGAGCTCCTCCCATGCGGTGGAGTGCAGCGGCGTGGCGGCAAGCTTGTCGAGGATCACGAACGCAACGGGCAGAGACGGCAAGCTCGTCGGGGTCGCAGCTTCGATGGGGTGAAGATGCAGCTGGAGCTCACGCATGTCAGGGCCGACGACTGGGAGTGGACGGGCAGCACGATGTCGACGGCTGGAGGACAGAGGCGACAAGTTCTCAGAGCTCTGGACGTATAATGAAAGGTATTTACAAGCATATATAGGTAGTATATGGGTGGGTATTGTTGAAAATGGCATATGTAGAAGTATGTAAAAGTTGTAATGGCATATTTCCAATTTCAGTTTTTGTAATGGCATTTTTCCAACTCGTGAAAGTTGCAGTGGCATGAATCCAATTAACCCAAAATTTAACTACTCCAAGTCAACTTTGATCCCCATCAATAGTGTTGCAGGCAAAATTTGGTTTCTATCACACATGCTTGGCACCAAAGTGGAAGTTTTCCCACAAAAATATCTTGGACTGCCTTAGAACTTAACCAAGCCAAGATTGGAAGACTATATCCCCATGCTTAAAAGGATTGAAAACAGACTGTTATGCTACTCCACTCTTCTTTCTTCTGGAGATAAACTTACCTTGGTTAGTTCGGTATTTTATGGGATGCCAATTTTCTTTACGTGCTCCATTAGACTACCCAAAACCGTGACTCACTAGATCAACATCTATCTCAAGAGCTACTTCCGGAGAAAGTTTGGATCTCTGGAGAGAGGAATGCCATTAATTGCTTGGGACAAAGTTTGTGAACCTAAAGATCATGGTGGCTTGGGCATTTTAGATATCTCCATCCATAATCACGCACTCCTTATGAAACTGCTTCACAAATTTCTAAACAGAGAAGATATTCCATGGGTCAATATCATTTGGAAAACTCGCTATTCAAATTGTATGACTCGAGAAAGAATGGTGGGGTCTTTCTGGTGGAAGGCTATCCTCAAATTATTGCCTACATATAAGGAGAATGCACTTTGCAGAATTGGTATGGGAGACACAACTCTATTTTGGAGAGACAAATGGCATGGTCAACCATTACTATACACATACCCACATCTATACTCCTTCACAATCAACAAGAAAATCTCTCTGCACCAAGCCCTTTAGTACCAGGAAATTAGCACTATCTTCCACATGCCCCTACCACTCATTACCTTCCAACAACTGAATTCTCTTCAAGACAACATCAAGAACAAAAATACTGATGTGACATCTGATCAATGGTTTTATCCATGGAGCTCAGCAAATTATTCAGCTCAAAAAATGTGTACTATAATAAAGGGAAAGACTTCTGGCAATCATCTGTTCAAGGATATTTGGGCTACCACATGCAGACTCACAGTCACAAAAAAATCTAGCTCAGCATCCATGACAAAGTTAACACAAGGAATATGGTACTCAGAAGGTGTATGCACTTACAGAACTACAAGGGTGCTCTTTGTGGGGAAAATCCAGAAGAAGCAATTGCTCACCTTCTATGGAAGTGCCCTTTTGCTCGACTTTGCTGGGATCAAATTATTCCTCACAGAAACATAGGCATTTCCATTTTTTATGAGATCACTCTTGCGCTATCACATTTTGTCACGCCCTGTTTTCACTACCACTTTTCTGTAATTCAAAAATCTGAGTTTATTAAAACTTTTCAAAACTAATGTTGTGAGTGCCATGATTGTCATTGTATGCTTGTATGCTTGATCATGTGATATTAAAAACCACATTTCTCATGACTTAATTAATTTCGAAACCTTTTTCTTATTTTTGGTTAAAGCAAAACCCAGCTTTGGGTTGCACTACAAGTCCTTGATGGCAAGGAGTGTTCTTAGCCAAAGTTGGTGATCTGGTTCTAGCACCATTTTAGAGCAGCAAAACCATATAATAATTATTTTATGAATTATTTTTCTAATTTAATTGCATGTCCATTTTTAAGGCCAGAAATGGTATTCCTATATGGAAAATTAATTTTCTGCCTTGGAAAATTCTGAGAAAATTTGGAGGTGATCAGAAAGACATATATTTTCCACACATAAGATTTTAAACCCCTATTTATATTATTATTATTTGAGTAAAACCCTTAAAACCCTTTCTGTTTGTTTTGACCTTTTGAAATATTTCCAAAGAAAATATTCTCAATAAATTCATAAAAAATTCTAGTGGTATCCCTAAGCCATATTTGGTCTCCATATAATATTTCACCTTGATCCAAGGTGATTAAGGACACCAAATAGTTGCAAAAACCCCTTCTGTCCAGAATGAAGTTAGAGCAACTCTACATGGCAAAGTTTGTCCAATGGAGTTGAAACTTTGCAGGAGTGCCAAATACCTCAAATGAGGACTCCATGCCAAAAATGGGATTTGTGGGACTTAATTTGCCCATACTCTCTTTGAAAGGAACAGATCTGCTCATTTGGTGATGTTTTCAAGTTTACAAAGCTAAACTTGTCCAATGGAGCTCAAACTTGGTGAAGCCCCTTGTTTTAGCACCAAACCCAATCCAAGTTGCAGAGCCAGTGGTGGGGTGCAACCACCCCAAACCACTATCGACCACCTTCTGACAGATGGGTAAAACCCCTCCTAACCTTAGCTAAACCCCAACCCTTTCTCCCAAACTCTTAGATTAGGTGGCTAGCATCAATGCCAAGCCCCAGTCAACTAGCCCCTCTCTGGTTCAAAGTAGAAATGCCAAAAAACCCAATCTAAGCTTCAGCTCAATGCTGACAGCACCTGTTTTCCTTGTCCCCCTTGACCATCCGAAGCTCCCACGGGCCTCCAACGGCTAGGCATCCCTCAGCTGGTGCCCAAGACACGCTAGACACGTCCAAGGCACCCCAGGGCGCGCCAGCATGACTGGCATGCCAAATCTGCGCTATGGGCGTGCTACAGGGAGCCACCGAGGTGGAGGAGACGCTCTCGGCCAGTTCCAGCCTCCCCTGAAGTGTCTAATCTCTTCCCCGACAACCCCTCTGCGTCAGACGACCATCAGGGCCCCTTCTCTCCCGCGCTAAGAGCTGGTGCGACGCGTGCCTGCGCGCACCAGAACCGACCAGAGATGCGTGGCCACGGTAGCTCGCCTCTTCCCTCTCCCTCTCTCTCGCATTGAGTTCTGGAGGTCCAAAACCACATCCTGAGATCGTGGTTTCGACCTCAGCTTCTCTCTGCATCCCCATGCGCGCCACGGTGAATCACCGGTGCTCCCGAGTCGGCTCACCGTCACGGGCCTATTTATAGCCTCTCCCCTCGCTCCAGCACCCCTCATTCCTCATCGCAGCAACCTCAGTCACCTCCCTAGCCTCCTCTTTGAGCAAGCAGAGCCCCGGTACTCGAGATCGACCGAGGCCCCTCCGCCTCGGAGCTCCGGTCGATCTCCGGCTACACGTCGGCTCCTGCGTTCCTCTGCCCCCCAAACCACTCCCCATGACCTCAGTAAGCTTTCCCCTCTCCTTCCCCGAGCAAATCCATGCCCCTAGCTACCACCTCCACCTTCGCCTGAAACCCCTCCGTCGCGGCTACCTCGTCACTGGTGAACCTGAGCCCCTCCGTTGTCATCTCGACCATCATCAGGTAGGCGACGACGAGCCGGACCCATTCCCATCGTCGTTAGGGCCCGAGGACGTCGGTAGCCACGCCGGCGTGCTCCTCCTCCTCTCTGGCCAAAGGTAGGACATGACCCCGACAGGTGTGCCCCACCAGTTGGTGACCCATCTCTCTCTCCCTCGCTGCCCGCAGCCACTGACCACAGGGGCCCGCGTGTTAGGTTCAAACCTGACGGCGCGCGCGCCTGGGCAAGCTGATTGGCTGGCCATTAGGCCGGCCCAGTCCGAGGCCAAGCCAGGCCAGGGTCTGTAGCCTTTTTCTTTTTGATTTAAATCCTGAGTTTAAATGATTTTTATAAAGAGATTTAACCAGTGTAAAAATTTATTTTTTTCCACTGTTATTCTTCTAAAAATGTGTAGTATTTAACACAACCATTGGTTGAATTTCTGCAGCAACTGTTCTGTTTTACAATAATAAAACGGAATAAATTGGAATAGTTTTGCTTCTCCTAAGTTGATTTTAAAAATATTCTTCCATTAAAATCAGAAACAAATATTTTTAAAATAACAACCTGGATTTATCAGAAATAACCAACATTTTTAAAATGACTTTGTGATCTGTTTTGGAGTGAGCTACTTATTATTTTTATCTTTATACGACGATAGAAAACCCGTGTGACGAAGGAGTCAGAGCGGAAGACCTCGAAGACCCCAGATACCTAGCTGACCAAGGCAAGCAGCCCTTTGATCATGTCTAAGCATATGTTATGATGCATGCTAGTGTAGCAAATATTTATGTTGCATATGATCATAAGTACCGGTAAATCATTGAAGTGATGTTATCGATGGCTCCTCCGGAGCATATGCATTGAGCTTGATCCTACCACCTATGAGGGTCATGCTAATATCATGTTGACAAGTAAATCTAGTATAGCAATAGCATGACCATGTTGTTGGTATAAATCAAAGGTTTATGAAAACCCCGCCGGGTGCCACTAATGCCCAAGGGTGATGATGAGTTAGGTGATCACTTTTGGTGAAGTGGTGCACCGGGTATTTGTGTGTGTATGGTTTCGGAAATGGGATTAGATTTATGTTGTGTCGACCGTCCCAACCTTAGATGTACGACCACGTTACCACTTTATGGGACGGGGATGTGTTGATTACTCTCGTCGGTGCTAGCAAAGAGCCACATGACTAGTGGCGGGAGTGATGTGGTCGTGCCACATAGGGCAACTATGACATTTTTACGTGTTCCACGCACACCGTTGGTCCCCGCATGGTTGATACTGTCCAGAGTCGGTGCTTGTAAGACGTACAACATGTGGGTTGGGTACCAATCGAGTGGACCTCTTTGTCTAGTATCGTCAGGGGAAAGGCATTGATCGGGTACTTACCTCGGGTTTGTTATATATACCGCGAGTCGTGGATTACACGGAAGTTTCTCGGATCTCGTGGGTCCAGCGTACTACCTCCGCACAGTGTAAAACTATTCGAATAGCCGTGTCCACGGTCAAGGACGGTTGGGTAATCCTGCTTAAACTACGTCCAATCGTTTCCGCATAAACCAAGTGTGTGTGAATATGTGGTAAATGGTGTTACATGAAAGAGTCGATATGACCAAGTTTGGTGACTTGGCTTAAAGGGTGAACCCGGAGTGTTCAGCCCTCGACAGATATATTGGTATCTGTAACCTATTCTTCAAATCAACATTTAGCTTATGTTGCATACCCATGATCATGTTTATTTACAACCAAGATGTTATCCACCAAAGATGCATATTATTGTTATCCTTCACTTCCATTGTTCATATCATGGACTGTTTGCGAGTACATTCAGAAGTACTTATTAGCTTACCACTGGTTATACTATTGACCAGACATGGAAGGACCGGAGTTTGGAGAAGAGTATGTCTTCGGAGACACCCCTACGAACTAGGACGCTTCCCAGTCAGAATGCCTGTTGGGGGTAGGCTGATGGCATGGGCACCCGCTTAGCCCTAATATTTCCGCTACTAGTTGTATCCGTGTGATTTGGCCTTATAGGCCCTACCTAGTGAACTTGACCATTCGGTCACGCGATGTAATAACTCGGTATTTGGATATAAGACTCTTAATATTCAGTATCTGTGTGTTTGGTGAGCATTGATCTTTGGGATCACTGAGCACGTTCATTCGACGATCTCGACTCGTAAGTCGGGGTTCCCACAGAGCTGGTATCAGAGCCAAGTTGACTATAGGAAGCCTTAGGTAGCATGGACGATAGCGGAGACGATTAGTGCACCTAGACTTTAACCTGAGATTCTGCACCCACAAAAAACTTTCTAACCCTCTCTCCTACATCTTGTAGATGGCCACCGTACCTGAGATGCTTCTAGAGACGGGCTTTCCTCTACTTTTGGGTGATAGCCTCGAGAAGTGCCAAGTACGCCTGTCACGCCCAAGATGCGACCCTATCCTCAATTTGGCACGAGAGCCTCGTTAGCGATAGAAGCGCATCTCGCCGTGTCGCAAGAATGGATATGTTACAAGTACATGTACTGAAAAGAAGAGATATATAAAGAGTTGGCTTACACTCGCCACAAGCTACATCAGAGTCACGTCAGTACATTACATAATTATCAAGAGTAAGAGCAGGTTCCGACTACGGACGAAAACAAACGACAAAAGAAGAACGACGTCCATCCTTGCTATCCCAGGCTGCCGGCCTAGAACCCATCCTAGATCGATGAAGAAGAAGAAGAAGAAGCAACTCCAAATGAACAATCAACGCGCTCGCGTAAAGTACCCTTTACCTGTACCTACAACTGGTGTTGTAGTAATCTGTGAGCCACAGGGGACTCAGCAATCTCATTTCCAAAGGTATCAAGACTAGCAAAGCTTAATGGGTGAGGTATGGTTAAGTGGTGAGGTTGCAGCAGCGGCTAAGCATTTATTTGGTGGCTAAACTTACGAGTACAAGAGAATAAGAGGGGGATGATCTACGCATAACGGACGTGAACTACTGATGATCAAATGAATGATTCTGAACACCTACCTACGTCAGACATAACCCCACCGTGTCCTCGATCGGAGAAGGAACTCACGAAAGAGACAGTCACGGTTATGCACACAGTTGGCAAGTTTAATTTAAGTTAACTTCAAGTTATCTAGAACCAGTGTTAAACAAAGTTTCCACGTTGCCACATAACCGCGGGCACGACTTCCCGAAAAGATTTAACCCTGCAGGGGTGCTCCAACTAGTCCATCACAAATTACCACAAGCCGCATAGAAATCCTTAATCACGAAGCTCGCGATCTCGTCGGATTCCTTAGTGGAAAACCTCAACTCTGAGATTACCCAAAGCATCACCGGAATCCCGATGCACAAGATATCTCGTCAAAGGTAAAACTAATCCAGCAAGGCCACCCGGTGTGTCGACGAACCCGATAAGAGCCGCGTATCTCGTTCTCAGGGCACACCGTCTATGCATAGTGGACGGTATCCCGATTAGGTATACGACAATATTTAATGTGGTTTAACATGGCAAGAAATGAAGCGTATTTTAAACTACCTGTCTAGGCATTTTAAATGAGGTCGGAAATGACATATAGCATCTCCGAAATGACCCACGCGTTGAATGCTAATTCTGTCCAGATTTTTCCTAATCACATTTTAAGTTTGTTCAACAGCAAAACAAAGTGGTTCACGTGATTCTACTCATCGAATGGGTCCATTTACATATATGCCACTTCTCCAACGGAGCTACGGACAAATAGATATGACCTAAACCGTTTTTATCACGTCGACACGCAAACCGAAGCAAACAGCACCTAAACAGCCTTTAATATGCATGAGAGTTGGAAATTGTTGTTCTATGCAAAATTCCACACATTCTACATATCTACGGTTTTTGCAAATGAGGCGCCGTTAAAAAGTTATAAGCATTTTAAAATCAACCATCTATAATCCCTAGCGCAACCAACAACAAAAAAATGACAGGGACAAATAATATGGGGCTTAGCTGGGATTTGAACCCTGGATCGAGGTGTTGCAAAGAAGAGCGCTGACCAACAGGCTGCCTACATGCTTGTGACACAACAAGGGATCGATGTCAAGTGAACCTAATACAAAAGCTGATCCTCTCGTGATGGAATAAAAATGAGCGAAAAAATAGGATCCTCTCGTGATGGAATAAAAATGAGTGAAAAAAATAGTGCATCAGTGGGGACTTGAACCCACAACCTCTTGCAACGAGGCTGGCACTACTAGCCAACTCGGCTAGCTGCGGGCTAACGTTTAAAATCAGAGCCAACTCTTATTAACCTTAATATGCCCGACGGATCTAGGGACAGAAACAAACATTCAGTTACAGGTCTCACATGGGGAAAAACAGAGATTGACAGGGCAGAGATCCCGCGATTTGGAGCGGACCAGCGGTGAAAAGGGGGGTTGGCGGCGCCAGATCCGGCGGTTGGGGATCCATTCCTGCCTCCAAGAACTCGATTCGGAGTTGGGACGACCGGATCAAGAGCTGCGGGCTCCCGTTCCATGGCGAGGTGGTGTTGCTCCTGTTGGACAGAGAGAGAGACGAGGTGAGAGAGGGAAGAGGGAAGAGGGAAGGAAGAAGGAGCAGGAAGGAGAGGGGAACGAGGGGAAGGGGACCGAGGGACATGGGGTCCTGGCCTGCTGGTGTTCGTAGGCGGCGGTGGCACTCAGGCGGCTCTGGGGCGCGACAGTGAGGGGCTCCAACGAGCTGGCTCGAACGCGGGTCGCTCGGGAGCTCAGGCTGCGGGCGTGGTGGATACTACGAGCGGGTGGACGCTCACGCTACAGACAGCGAACGCGTCCAAGCGCAAGCGGCGGCTGGAGAACTACGGATGTGTGAGCTCGGGCACTAGAGGATCTGGTGGTTGCGCCCTGGGTGTGATTGGCTCGCAGAAGAAATCGAGGAGGGGTTGCGGTTGCGCAGATGGGATCTGGGAGGATACCGAGGGAGATGATTGTGGGTGGCGGCGGGCGACTGGGACTGATTGGACTAGGGTTAGGTCTAGGTTCATCTAGACCCTCCGATTTAGATCGGATGGTCGAGATAATTAGGTTAGGGAGTCCAATAGACTAACCGAAGACGTTTTGCGGTAAAACGGTGTTGATCCAGATCCAACGGTCATGATCGCCGGGTTCGGGTACCGGGAGGTTTTCAGACCAGGTTGCGCGTAGGGGCGGTGCACTGTGCAGAGGCGCTAGGCGGAGGTGACACGGAAAAACAGGCAACCCGGTGACAGAGTTTAAAATACTGAAACGACCGACAGATGACCGGCTATAATGCCGCTATATAATAAACGGCACGAGTAACAAACGAGCTCCGATCGCGATGAAATTTGACGGGCGGCCTACCTATACTAAATGAATACCGCACGCCAAGTTCCAGCTCAATCAGAGAAAGTTTTTAACACACTTTTAAAATAGGTTTTTGACCAAGCCGTGGGCGCGTGCGTGTGCGGTCGGGCTCAGAACGGACAACGACGAGAACCGACAACTACTAACGGATGCAAGTTTGAAAACTGGCGGCAACGGAACGCCGATGCAATGCTGATGATGCGCATGATGCAATGATGATGTGACAAAAGAATATAGACACATGACGAAAACGGAAAGAAGGGGGAATCTTCTGGAACGTCGGCATCGGGCTGTCACAACTCTCCTACACTACAAGAGGATCTCGCCCCGAGATCCAAGAATGAAAGGAGGAGAGGATGAGAATGAATAAGAGGTAAAAACTTAGTCGCTGCTTTGACAAACGAGTGAAACCAACGATCCTTGAAGGTTGCAAAGAGATGAGGAATGATATGAGAAACAAGCAAGAATTCACGAAAAATTTCGGCAGCACTTCGGTAGGAAAATGGGACAAAAAATTCGAAAAGGTAGGAGAAATAGACAATAATCACAACAAACAAGTAAATAGGGCAAGGGAACACCATGATCTTGATAGAACAACAAGATTGACCCAAAGAGCAACAACACAATGCCTCCGGAACAATAGAATGGAACTAGCTTATACGGAAGAAGAGAATGAAGAGAGAATGACAACTATAAACTCCAATGAACTTGACAAGCACCCTTGCGAGAAGAATTAAACGAAGTTGTTGGAAAAACAACAACGAAAAGAACAAGGCAGTAGTGGGCTTGTGAAAATCATCTCAACAAATATGAGGTGACAACCAACCACTAAAAGAAACAAGGATTGATTGGGAGAAACAAGATATTAACAATTCTTACACCAAGAGGATACATTGAGAACTTGGATTAATGACAAGTACCATGATAGCAACAATCCGTAGGAAACGCTTTAGGTAAAATCCAAACCAAGATAGCTCAATGAAGAAATCATGGGTAGAAATATCTCATGATCATAGAATTTGTGGGTTTAATTATCTCATACTTGAAAGAAAATCTCTTCGAGACTCCTACACTAACAAGAATGCTATAATACCACCGCAAAGGATAAAGGAAGAACAATTGCACATAGAAATGCAAGAGAAAGGATACTTGAGGTTCTCCAACAAAAATCTTGAAGAACACTTTGAGAATGAATTGAAACCTTGATGAACCACCATGAAGGACCACCGTATACAAATGAATGATGCAACGATAAGAAGGTAGAAAAGAATAAGATTATGACCTTGCAATAATTTAGATGAAGCTTCACAAAGAGATACTGATAGACTTGGAACTCCAGAAAAGAAAGATAAACACTTGAGAAAAGAATTGATATCATGAGCCACTCCGGAAGAAGAATTCAGGTTACTATGAACAAGAATAAGAATTATGTTATGCTTATCCTTCATCAAATTAAATTGATGACAAGCAACGAATTTAGCATACAACTTATTCTTCTTGAAAGAATGTTGAAGAGACAGAGAGATAATCACCACTTGAAGCATAATTGAAGGAAGCACCCGTAAGAATTCACAATTGAATGGGAACACCACGAATCAATGGAGATACATGAGAATGAAGAGATCATGAGCCACCTGAGAGAAAACTTGAACAAGGCACCGGATAATCGAGAGACGAACGAAGAGACAACAATGGAGAAGAATTGAGGATGAAAGCTGAAAGCTGAGAACGAAGAAGTCTTCTAAAATGATGGCCTTCGGAGGAACGAGAAATAAAACAACTCAGAAATGCACCGGATAGCAAGAAATGAATCACTCATGAAAGAAACAATTGAGAGGATAACACGAAGCTGAGATGACAATCTTCACAAGAATGGAGCAAGATTTGAGAGAAACACTCCTTCGAATTTGCAAGCTGAGAATGATGACGAGAAACAACAGGAAGAATAGTGAGACACTCCGGAATAATGAAGAATGCAAGGTTGAGCCAAATACGAGAATTGATTCAAATAGATCTTGATGAAGGGATATGACTCATGAAATTCATACTTACGTCATAGTTGAAAAGAATTAAAGATCTCCGGAAAAAAATTAGAAGAGACATATAAGATCCTGGGAAAAAACCTGTGGGTTACGGGACCACTCAAAGAAACCACCGTTAGAAAGGATTGCTAGAAAGATAGATATTGCACCAGTACAGATGAAGACTAGATGAGGTGAGGTCGTCGAAATAATTAACGAAATGAAAACGAGAAACTTCCGAGATATCTTCAACACACCGGATAGAAAAGAGAGGAATGAATAACCAGATAGGCCGATAAGAACCTGCAACATGGGAAAGAATTTACAAGGATGAAAAGGATACAATGAACACGGATAATTAAATTAAATTCACCGGAAAAGATGACAAGAATGAACAAATATGACACGAATCTCCTGAGAATCTTCACAATGAATCACCGGGTAAGAGAGAAAAGCAGAGACATCGGAAGCACAATGAAAAGAAAACTCCTGGATGAAAATTGAATCATTGAAGAAAAGGTTGGGAGGGCGGGGAAAAACAAAGACAACTTGAGACAAATGAGATAACTCCGGAAAGAATTGAGAGAATGATCTGCAAAATTAGAGAGGATTGAATTCACTGAAGAGAAGCACACCGGTTGAATGGAATTGATACGATGACTCCGGTTGAAAGGAATTGATAAGACAATTGATAAAGGAAAAGAATTAATACTCTCATAAAAATATGAGAACACCTCTTAGAAAAGATCTGAAATCACCACTTGACATCGAAGCAACTTGAATTACCAAATTCAACAACACAAAGGATGAGGCTTATGAAACAAGCCAGAACAAACTCATGAGAAAGATTTCGTTCGATATTTTTGTGGACAGGAATCCACTAGATGTCGAACCCCAACCTAACATCATGCATTTGTTGGAAGATTGTCCTATAAGCAACTACTTGAATTCCCACCTAAGAATTCCCGAAATATCTGGTCATGCAATCTGGTACACGGATACAAGGAGTAATATCACACAACTCCTATACTAACCCGTCACCTGTATCACATCCGTCAACACACAACCAGAATCTCAGACCTTCATCTACTACAGACCCTCGTGATCACAATGATACAAAGTATGGCAGTACCCCCGAACAATCTGTACCAGTACTGGGGACATCGGGGTTATCTCGCCACTACTAGTATTGAAGCAATTACGAACATCCTTCGTCCTGAGATACTAAGAAATCTGAATGATAACGATGTGCTCAAGAATCCCCTGGAGCTCAACTCCCTTGAAACTCAAAGTAGATAGGAGGCACCAAGACAGAACTCCGTCATATCGGCATCATATAGATTCCAAAAATATCCGCGTGATCCTAAAAAAATTTTGAGTGGGAAGAGGAGTAGAATTAAATTATTACGTCAAGATTCCTCACCAGAGCATAGAAGAGGAGAAAAAAAAATCCTACTCTATGATATATAACTAGACTCAAAGCAGTTTTTCACTAGACTCGGCTCGGCCAAGTTCGACCAATCAAGGGGCTCCTAGGTCGGTACTGCTCTGATACCAACTTGTCACGCCCAAGATGTGACCCTATCCTCAATTTGGCACGAGGGCCTCGTCAGGGATAGAAGCGCATCTCGTCGTGTCGCAAGAATGGATATCGTTACAAGTACATGTACTGAAAAGAAGAGATATATAAAGGGTTGGCTTACAGTCGCCACAAGCTACATCAGAGTCACATCAGTACATTACATAATTATCAAGCGTAAGAGCAGGGTCCGACTACGGATGAAAACAAACGACAAAAGAAGAACGACGTCCATCCTTGCTATCCCAGACTGCCGGCCTGGAACCCATCCTAGATCGATGAAGAAGAAGAAGAAGAAGAAGCAACTCCAAATGAACAATCAACGCGCTCGCGTCAAGTAACCTTTACCTGTACCTGCAACTGGTGTTGTAGTAATCTGTGAGCCACAGGGGACTCAGCAATCTCATTTCCAAAGGTATCAAGACTAGCAAAGCTTAATGGGTGAGGTATGGTTAAGTGGTGAGGTTGCAGCAGCAGCTAAGCATATATTTGGTGGCTAAACTTACGAGTACAAGAGAATAAGAGGGGGATGATCTACGCATAACGGACGTGAACTACTGATGATCAAATGAATGATTCTGAACACCTACCTACGTCAGACATAACCCCACCGTGTCCTCGATCGGAGAAGGAACTCACGAAAGAGACAGTCATGGTTATGCACACAGTTGGCAAGTTTTAATTAACTTAACTTCAAGTTATCTAGAACCAGTGTTAAACAAAGTTTCCACATTTCCACATAACCGCGGGCACGGCTTTCTGAAAAGATTTAACCCTGCAGGGGTGCTCCAACTAGTCCATCACAAATTACTACAAGCCGCATAGAAATCCTCAATCACGAAGCTCGCGATCTCGTCGGCTTCCTTAGTGGAAAACCTCAACTCTAAGATTACCCAAAGCATCACCGGAATCCCGATGCACAAGATATCTCGTCAAAGGTAAAACTAATCCAGCAAGGCCACCCGGTGTGTCGACGAACCCGATAGGAGCCGCGTATCTCGTTCTCAGGACACACCGTCTATGCATAGTGGACAGTAGCCAAACCTCGAGTTGCCCCGAGGTGGCACCGCCGACTGCTAGGTGGGTGGACCAACACTCATGCGGAGCACTGGCCCGGGGGTTGATTAAATTATCCTCGGGGTCCGGAAAGTCCCTATGCAATTTTATTAGGTGATTAGGCAAATGTAGTACCAATGTTGGGCCTTGCCAGACCAGCTTTAATCTAAAACGAATTATCAAGGGGGTCCCCATAACAACCCCGATCGTGTTAGGAGCGCTCAATTATGGAACATAACACCGTTAGCCGAAACTAAGGGGGCAAAGGTGGAACAAAACACCAGGCTAGAAAGTCCGAGCCTTCCACCTGTTACCAAGTATATAGGTGCATTAAATTAAATAGCATTAATATGGTGATATGACAAGGAACCCATGTTTCCACATGGAAGCAACTGCACCTACAACTAGTAACGCTAACACAGGGTTAAGCAAGCGGTAACATAGCCAATCAGTGGTTTGCTAGGTCGAACAGGTTGACGGTTATCATGGCATTATTGAGAGGCTGATATTTAACATGTGGTAGGCAACGAGACATAATCGGTAGAAACGGTAAACTAGCATGGCAATGATAGTAATGGTATCTGGGGAAATGGTCATCTTGCCTGAGATCCCGCTTGGAAGAAGAATGCATCCGTGAAGCAGACGAACCGACGTAGTCGAACGGGTCCTCACAATCCGGCACGCTGCGGAACTCTATCGATACGAAGGAAAACAGAAACACAAATCAACACACGGAATTCACCACACGATGCACAACACAAATGATGCATGAGCAGCTGAATACATGCAAGCCACAACATGACAATTCACACAAACAGACACTACACATTAAGTGAAGTTCAATATGCAACGAGTTGCATATTGACGAAACTCCACGTTAATTATTTAGTTCTATCCCGATTAGGTATACGGCAATATTTAATGTGGTTTAACATGGCAAGAAGTGAAGCGTATTTTAAACTACCTGTCTATACATTTTAAATGAGGTCGGAAATGACATATAGCATCTCCGAAATGACCCACGCGTTGAATTCTAATTCTGTCTAGATTTGTCCTAATCACATTTTAAGTTTGTTCAACAGCAAAACAAAGTGGTTCACGTGATTCTACTCATCGTTCTGGTCCATTTACATATATGGCACTTCTCCAACGGAGCTACGGACAAATAGATACGACCTAAACCGTTTTTATCACGTCGACACGCAAACCGAAGCAAACAGCACCTAAACAGCCTTTAATATGCATGAGAGTTGGAAATTGTTGTTCTACGCAAAATTCCACACATTCTACATTTCTACGGTTTTTGCAAATGAGGCGCCGTTAAAAAGTTATAAGCATTTTAAAATCAACCATCTATAATCCCTAGCGCAACCAACAACAAAAAAATGACAGGGACAAATAATATGGGGCTTAGCTGGGATTTGAACCCTGGATCGAGGTGTTGCAAAGAAGAGCGCTGACCAACAGGCTGCCTACATGCTTGTGACACAACAAGGGATCGATGTCAAGTGAACCTAATACAAAAGTTGATCCTCTCGTGATGGATTCAAAATGAGTGAAAAAATAGTGCTTAAAATCAACCATCTATAATCCCTAGCGCAACCAACAACAAAAAAATGACAGGGACAAATAATATGGGGCTTAGCTGGGATTTGAACCCTGGATCGAGGTGTTGCAAAGAAGAGCGCTGACCAACAGGCTGCCTACATGCTTGTGACACAACAAGGGATCGATGTCAAGTGAACCTAATACAAAAGCTGATCCTCTCGTGATGGAATAAAAATGAGTGAAAAAAATAGTGCATCAGTGGGGACTTGAACCCACAACCTCTTGCAACGAGGCTGGCACTACTAGCCAACTCGGCTAGCTGCGGGCTAACGTTTAAAATCAGAGCCAACTCTTATTAACCTTAATATGCCCGACGGATCTAGGGACAGAAACAAACATTCAGTTACAGGTCTCACATGGGGAAAAAACAGAGATCGACAGGGCAGAGATCCCACGATTTGGAGCGGACCAGCGGTGAAAAGGGGGGTTGGCGGCGCCAGATCCGGCGGTTGGGGATCCATTCCTGCCTCCAGGAACTCGATTCGGAGTTGGGACGACCGGATCAAGAGCCGCGGGCTCCCATTCCATGGCGAGGTGGTGCTGATCCTGTTGGACAGAGAGAGAGACGAGGTGGGAGAGGGAAGAGGGAAGGAAGAAGGAGCAGGAAGGAGAGGGGAACAAGGGGAAGGGGACCGAGGGACATGGGGTCCTGGCCTGCTGGTGTTCGTCGGCGGCGGTGGAACTCAGGCGGCTCTGGGGCGCGACAGTGAGGGGCTCCAATGAGCTGGCTCGAACGCGGGTCGCTCGGGAGCTCGGGCTGCGGGCGCGGTGGATACTACGAGCGGGTGGACGCTCACGCTACAGACAGCGGACGCGTCCAAGCGCAAGCGGCGGCTGGAGAACTACGGATGTGTGAGCTCGGGCACTAGAGGATCTGGTGGTTGCGCCCTGGGTGTGATTGGCTCGCAGAAGAAATCGAGGAGGGGTTGCGGTTGCGCAGATGGGATCTCGGAGGATACCGAGGGAGATGATTGTGGGTGGCGGCGGGCGACTGGGACTGATTGGACTAGGGTTAGGTCTAGGTTCATCTAGACCCTCCGATTTAGATCGGATGGTCGAGATAATTAGGTTAGGGAGTACAATAGACAAATCGAAGACGTTTTGCGGTAAAACGGTGTTGATCCAGATCCAACGGTCATGATCGCCGGGTTCGGGTATCGGGAGGTTTTCAGACCAGGTTGCGCGTAGGGGCAGTGCACTGTGCAGAGGCGATAGGCGGAGGTGACCCGGAAAAACAGGCAACCCGGTGACAGAGTTTAAAATACCGAAACGACCGACAAATGACCGGCTATAATGCCGCTATATAATAAACAGCACGAGTAACAAACGAGCTCCGATCGCGATGAAATTTGACGGACGGCCTACCTATACTAAATTAATACCGCATGCCAAGTTCTAGCTCAATCGGAGAAAGTTTTTAACACACTTTTAAAACAGGGTTTTGACGAAGCCGTGGGCGCGTGCGTGTGCGGTCGGGCTCAGAACGGACAACGACGAGAACCGACAACTACTAACGGATGCAAGTTTGAAAACTGGTGGCAACGGAACGCCGATGCAATGCTGATGATGCGCATGATGCAATGATGATGTGACAAAAGAATATAGACACACGACGAAAACGGAAAGAAGGGGGAATCTTCTGGAACATCGGCATCGGGCTGTCACAACGCCGCATGCCCATATTCCTCTACCAAGAGCACTGGGTCAACGCCGACACCAAGGAATATCACATGGATGTGATAGTGAAGGCTAATGAATCCCCGAATAGTTGGTTCTTCGAAGGACCACAAATGGAGGATTTGATGCCGGCAGTGGAGACAGCCACACGAGACGCGCTCGTGCGTCTCCGCGACATCCTTCCCGAGATGGCTAACGAGCTAGCTACTCGTCACATACCTTTTATTAAGGATGTGATAGACGGGAGTTGGACACTCAACCCATCTTCAGAGGGCGGGACGCCACTAAGGTTTCAGACCTACTTCAGCCTCTCCTCCGACACTTTGACGCACCTTTTGATCAAGGAGTTAACAAAGATTCACCAAGAACTGCACTAAGTCAAGGATCTGCTCCGCATGGAGAAGATGAAGACCCGCAAGGTGAAGGAAGGAGCACCTGAAGGACGATCTGCCGTTGCTTTCCGAGGAGGAGTACCACCGCTGCAGGCCACTCCTATTCAGAGTCGCCGCCTGACCGCAGAAGAGTACACTGAACTCTTCGCTGCCTTGTCAACCAAGATACGCCGTGATGGACCGATTCCTTCTCCCACCCCTCGGAAGGAGGAAAGTACCGATGAAGACGAAGACGATGACCCTGCAGAACCCGCCTACGAAACCGAGCAGTCGGCCGCATAGGATTACGACTTAGGCAGTTAGGAGATTTCCCAAGCGTAGTACGTTTATGTATCGGTTCATGCGAACTATGATGTCGTGAGCATGTTGGATACAAGTCGCATTCTGCCTTAGGCAGCTTGTAAGCGACTACATCGCTCGATTTAATCTAATGCATTAGTCTTTTCCAAAAACCTTTGACTTCAAAATCTCACACCAGCACAGCACCAGACCCCTTTACTAGAGCATCCTCCCTTATGATTCCGGCCAGTTCGGCAAATTGACCTGTCTACTCCCCTGATAGGATGGCGATTGCAACTCGCACCAGCACCTTCGGCAACCCCGGCTCTGCCTCTTTAGGTCAGCAGCAGGGAACCGGAGGGGACGCTCAAGCTGGAGATCACCACGAGCAGTAGTATGACGATGTTTCACCGCCACCGCCTCCTCCTGAAAGCTTGACTATGGCTCAGTTCCTTCAAGCTCTCCGCGAGGAACGTCAAGCCAATAATGCCACTATTCAACAGCTGGCTCAAGTTTTGGTGAACAACCCACCACAGAACGGGAATGGCAATGGTCGCTCTACTCTCTCTGAGTTCATGCGGACTACGCCACCCATATTCATGAAGATGACTGAACCATTGGATGCCGATGACTGGATCCGTACTATCGAAGACCTCCTCGCGCTGGTCAAATGCACTGATGATCGTGAGAAAGTTCTCTATGCATCTCACTGTCTCGGAGGCACGGCCAGAGCTTGATGGGATGGATTTCAAATCATGCGAGCAGGACAAGTCATCACCTGGGCAATGTTCAAGGAAGGATTCTGCGCTGCTCACATTCCTCCCGGAATGATGACCATTAAGAAGCGTGAATTACGAGCTTTAAGGCAAGGCAGTGGATCTGTCAAGGAATATTTGCAGAAGTTCAACCTCTTGTCAAGATATGCACCAGAGGATGTCGACACTGAGGCCACTAATGTGGAACGCTTTATGGAAGGACTGCAGCAGTCACTCCAGTATGAACTGGTTGTTTGTGAATGCCGGACCTTCAGCGATCTGGTTAACAAGGCCCTTACGTTGGAGGATAAGCGTCGTGCAATGGACGACACCCGTAAGCGCAAGCTGATGGGTAGTGTAGGACCTAGTAATCCGAAGCCACGCCCATGGCAGTCAGCTCCAGCAAGACCCAGTTACTAGCAGCAACAGTATAAGTCTCCAACATTTTGCCAGAATTACCAGCCTCAGCAGCAAGTCAACACCAAGTCAACATTCAACCCACTGAACAACGGTGGAGTCAAGACCAACCTTCCAACACAAGTTACCTGTTTTGGATGTGGACAGATTGGGCACTATTCCAGGCAGCGTCCCAACAAGAAGCCCGACGCACCGCGCCCCAATGCGCCAAACCAAGGCCAAGGAGCACCAGGCAGGAACCAAGCTCCCCGCAATCAGCAATATCACAGCAGGGGGCGGCTCAATCATATCTCCGCAGAAGAGGCACGGGAAGATCCGGACTGCATTCTGGGTACGTTTCTCGTCAACTCCACCCGAGAAACAATATTGTTTGATTGTGGTGCTTCGCATTCTTTTGTCACGCAAAGATTTGCGGAAAAATGTGGTTTAAAGCCTACCCTGCTTAACGGGCAAATGGCAATACAAACCCCGGGAGAAGTATTAAGGACCAACCTAGGGTGTAGGAAAGTCGGGATTGTTATCAATGGGATAAGCTTCTCAGTAGATCTCATCGTCATGAAGTTGCAAGGCCTAGAAGTAATTCTCGGCATGGATTGGTTGGCCAAACACCAGAGCATCTTGGACTATGCCAACAGGGCTATTACCATGACAAGCGACCAAGGGGTCAAAGTCAAGTATGTCTCTGAGCGAGTAACAACTCGTGTACCGCAGGTTAACACCCTGTCAGGAGAAGAGCTGGACCGAGTGCCGATAGTCTGTGAGTACCCGGATGTCTTTCCTGATGAGCTACGAGGGATGCCTCCCGACCGAGACATCGAGTTCATCATTGAGCTCATGCCCGGATCAAGGCTATCTATAAGAAGCCTTATAGGATGGGATCCGAAGAGCTACCAGAGTTGAAGAAGCAGCCGGATGAGCAACTCAGGAAAGGGTTCATCCGTCCGAGTGCATCACCTTGGGGATCACCTCTTCTGTTCGTGTCTAAGAAGGATGGGACTATCAGACTCTGCGTCGATTACCATTCTCTCAGTGAGGCCACGATCAAGAACAAGTACCCACTCCCCAAGATTGAAGACTTGTTTGACCAGTTAAATGGAGCCAAGGTATTATCCAAGATCGATCTCCGATCTGGATATTACCAACTGAATATCTGACCTGAAGACATACCCAAGACTGCGTCCGTGACTCGGTACGGTGTATACGAGTGCACGTTCATGTCTTTCGGGTTGACTAATGCCCTAGCTTACTTCATGTACCTCATGAACAAGGTCTTCATGGAATACCTGGATAAATTTGTCGTTGTATTTATTGATGACATATTAATCTTCTCCAAGTCCGAAGAAGAGCATGACCAACACTGGAGGTTACTGTTGGAGAAGCATCGAGAGCACCAACTTTATGCCAAATTCAGCAAATGCCAATTCTGGTTGAACGAAGTTTGATTCTTGGTTCATACCATGACAGCAAGTGGATTGGCAGCCGATCCCTCCAAGATTACTACGGTAACCAACTAGGAGTCGCCAATCAATGTGAAGGAAGTCGGGAGCTTCCTTGGGCTCGCGGGATACTACCGCAAGTTCGCAGAAGGATTCTCCCGCATCGCTCGACCCATGACTCAGCTCTTGAAGAAAGGCAAGAAGTTCGAATGGACGCTGGAGTGTGAAGCGAGATTCGAGGAGTTGAAGAAGAGATTGACTACATCCCTGGTATTGGCTACACCAGATATCAACAAGGAGTTTGTGATATATTGTGATGCCTCCAGAACCGGGCTCGGTGGAGTCCTAATGCAAGAAGGTAGGGTCGTGGCATATCTGTCACAGCAACTGCGCCCGCATGAGGAGAATTATGCCACCCATGATCTCGAGTTGGCAGCAGTAGTGCATGCTCTAAAGACATGGCGACATTACCTTCTGGGGAAGCGATGTGAAATATACACCGACCACAAAAGTCTGAAGTATATCTTCAGTCAAAGGGAATTGAATATGAGGCAACGAAGATGGTTGGAGTTAATCAAGGACTACGATCTCGACATTCAATATCACCTTGGTAAGGCCAATGTAGTGGCTGATGCCTTAAGCAGAAAGACCAGCACCTTGAACGTTATGCTCAAGGAAAGGCTACCCGCCTTATATGAAGAAATGGAGAACTTCGGGTTGGAGCTAGTGGAATTAGGATTCCTAGCTAACCTCGAAGTCAAACCAACGCTGGCTGACAATATCAAGGAGGCCCAGAAGGGGCACAAGAGCATTTAAGGCAACAAGAAGAAGATCCAAGAAGGCAAGGCCCTAGAATTCTCAGTGGATGAGCAAGGAGTAGTGTGGTTTGGGAAACGTTTATGCGTACCCGACAAGGCAGAACTCAAGGACTTGATCCTGCAGGAAGCACATGACACACCCTACTCTATTCACCCCGGTGGTACCAAGATGTATCAAGATCTCCGAGAAAAATTCTGGTGGCATGGCATGAAGAGGGAAATAGCCTCATATGTTGCCAAGTGCGATGTGTGCCAGCGAGTCAAGGCTGAGCATCAGCGACCTGCTCGACTGCTACAACCTCTCCAAGTGCCAGAATGGAAGTGGGACAAAGTAGGCATGGACTTTGTTAGCGGCTTACCAAGGTCTAGCAGAGGCCATCACTCTATATGGGTCATCGCCGACCATCTGACCAAGGTGTCTCACTTCATTCCGGACAGCACCACCTATGGGGGCGACAAGTTGGCTAGCCTCTACATTGAGTGTATTGTGAGCCTTCACGGAGTTTCCAAGGAGATTGTGTCTGACCGAGGCACGCAGTTCACCTCAAGATTCTGGAAGAAGTTCCAAGAAGCCCTCGGAACCAAACTCTCTTTCAGCACCGCCTTCCACCCGCAAACGGGCGGACAGACGGAACGAGTAAATCAGATACTCGAAGATATGCTCCGCGTTTGTGTCTTGGTGCATGGTGCCAAATGGGAAGACTGTTTGTCGTTCGCTGAGTTCTCATACAACAACAACTACCAGTCTAGTCTCCAGATGACCCCATTTGAAGTGTTATACGGACAGAAGTGCCGCACCCTGCTCAACTGGTCTGAAACCGGTGAAGGGTTGATTTTCGGGCCGGAAGTTCTGCAAGAAGCAGAAGATAAGGTGCAGCTCGTTCGAGAAAACTTGAAGGCAGCCAAGTCACAACAGAAGAGCTATGCGGATTCTCACCGCAGAGAAGTGGAGTTCGTTCCCGTAGACTAGGTGTACCTCCGTGTCACACCTCTTAAGGGAACCAAGCGTTTCCACATTAAAGGGAAACTTGCTCCAAGGTTCATTGGACCTTTTAAGATCACGACAGTGCGTGGAGAAGTTGCTTACGAGTTGGAGCTACCTCCGGAGCTTTTGGGTGTGCACAACGTCTTCCACGTGTCACAACTTTGGAAGTATCTTCAAGTGCTAAATCGTCCCGATCTTTACAAGGACATTGACCATCAGGCCATCGACCTTCAGCCAGATCTCACTTACCGCGACAAGCCGATCCACATCCTGGATGAAGAAGAGCGTTGCACCAGAAGCCGCACCATCAAGTATTTCAAGGTTCAATGGAGCAACCACACCGAAGTAGAAGCAACATGGGAGCGTGAAGACTATCTCCGATGTGAGTTTCCGTACCTTTTTAGCACCTAGCTTAGGAATCTCGGGGACGAGATTCTTGTAAGGGGGATAGGTCTGTCACACCCTGTTTTCACTACCACTTTTTCTGTAATTCAAAAATATGAGTTTATTAAAAAAATTCAAAACTAATGTTGTGAGTGCCATGATTGTCATTGTATGCTTGTATGCTTGATCATGTGATATTAAAAACCACATTTCTCATGACTTAATTAATTTCTAAACCTTTTTCTTATTTTTGGTTAAAGCAAAACCCTGCTTTGGGTTGCACTACAAGTCCTTGATGGCAAGGAGTGTTCTTACCCAAAGTTGGTGATCTCGTTCTAGCACCATTTTAGAGCACCAAAACCATATAATAATTATTTTATGAATTATTTTTCTAATTTAATTGCATGTCCATTTCTGAGGCCAGAAATGGTATTCCTATATGGAAAATTACTTTTCTGCCTTGGAAAATTCTGAGAAAATTTGGAGATGATCAGAAGGACATATATTTTCCATACATAAGATTTTAAACCCCTATTTATATTATTATTATTTGAGTAAAACCCTAAAAACCCTTTCTGTCTGTTTTGACCTTTTGAAATATTTCCAAAGTAAATATTCTCAATAAGTTCCTAGAAAATTCTAGTGGTATCCCTGCTACCTCTTGAGCTTGCGTTGGTTTTTCCCTCGAAGAGGAAAGGGTGATGCAGCAAGTAGCAGTAATTATTTCCCTCGGTTTTGAGAACCAATGTATCAATCCAGTAGGAGTGTCGAGATGAGGCACCACAACACCTGCGGAAAAACAACAAGCTTGCACCCAACGCATCAAATGGGTTGTCAATCCCTTCACGATTGTTTGCAAAATGAGATCTGATGGAGACAAAAGGAAAGTAAAAGTGCGGCAAAGTACGAAGGTATGAAGATGTGAAATAGACCCGGGGGCCATAGTGTTCACTAGAGGCTTCTCTCATGAAAGCAAATATTACGGCGGGTGAACAAATTACTGTCGAGCAATTGATAGAGTCGCACAAAGTCATGACGATATCTAAGGCAATGATCACATGTATAGGCATCACGTATGAAACAAGTAGACCGATACTGTCAGCATCTACTACTATTACTCCACACATCGACCACTATCCAGCATGCATCTAGTGTATTAAGTTCATAACAAACGGAGTAACGCCTTAAGCATGATACATGATGTAGAGGGATAAACTCAGGGAATATGATGTAAACCCCATCGTTTTACCATTGATGGCAACAACACGATACGTGCCTCGCTACCCCTTCTGTCACTGGGTGAGGTCACCGCACGGTATGAACCCAAAACCAAGCACTTCTCCCATTGCAAGAATCACAGATCTAATTGGCCAGACAAAACCATAAATCGAAGAGAATTACAAGGATACGAGATCATGCATATAAGAAATCAGAGATGACTCAAATAATATTCATAGATAATCTGATCATAAATCCACAATTCATCAGATCTTGAAAACACACACTGCAAAAGAGGATTACATCGGATAGATCTCCATGAAGATCATGGAGAACTTTGTATTGAAGATCCAAGAGAGAGAGAAAGCCATCTAACTACTAACTATGGACCCGAAGGTCTGTGGTGAACTACTCACGCATCATCAGAGAGGCAATGATGTTGATGAAGAAGCCCTCCGTCTCTGAAACCCCCTCCGGCAGGGCACCGGAAAAGTCTCCAGATGAGATCTCGCGGAAACGGAAGCTTGCGGCGGCGGAAAAGTGTTTTCGTGGCTCTCCTCATTTTTTTTCAGGATTTTAGGGAATTTATAGGCGGAAGAGCTAGGGCAGGGGAGCCCCGGGGGGGCCACAAGCCTGCTAGGCGCGGCCACCCCACTAGGGCGCGCCTGCTGGGCTTGTGGCCTCCCAGGTGGCCCCTTGCCTTGGTTCTCAAGTTTCTCGCGCATCTTTTTCTCTGGAAAAAATCATTCCGGAGATTTTATTCCGTTTGGACTCCGTTTAAAATTCCTATCTGAAAAGGGCTAAAAACACGAGAAAAACAGAAACTTGCACTCGGCATTGAGTCAATAAGTTAGTCCCAAAAATAATATAAAATAGCATATTCATGCATATAAAACATCCAAAGTTGACACTAAAATAGCATTGAATGATAAAAAAATTATAGATATGTTGGAGACGTATCAATCCCTAAGCCATATTTGGTGTCCATATAAAATTTCACCTTGATCCAAGGTGATTAAGGACACTACATAGTTGCAAAACCCCTTCTGTCCAGAATGAAGTTAGAGCAACTCTACATAGCAAAGTTTGTCCAATGGAGTTGAAACTTTGCAGGAGTGTCTAATGCCTCAAATGAGGGCTTCATGCCAAAAATGGGATTTGTGGGACTTAATTTGCCCACACTCTCTTTGGAAGGAACATATCTGGTCATTTGGTGATGTTTTCAAGTTTACAAAGCTAAAGTTGTCCAATGGAGCTCAAACTTGGTGAAGCCCCTTGTTTTAGCACCAAACCCAACCCTGTTAAGTTGCAAAGCCAGTGGTGGGGTGCAAACACCCCAAACCACTGTCGAGCACCTTCTGAAAGATGGGTAAAACCCCAACTAACCTTAGCTAAACCCCAACCCTTTCTCCCAAACTCTCCGATTAGGTGGCTAGCCTCAATGCCAAGCCCCAGTCAATTGGTCCCTCTCTAGTTCAAAGTAGAAATGCCAAAAACCCCAATCTAAGCTTCAGCTCAAGGCTGACAACACATGTTTTCCTTGTTCCCCTTGACCAGCCGAAGCTCCCACGGGCCTCCAACGGCTAGGCATCTCTCAGCCAGTGCCCAGGACACGCTAGACACGTCCAAGGTACCATAGGGCGCGCCAGCATGCCGTGGCATGCCAAATCTGCGCTCTGGGCGCGCTGCAGGGAGCCATCGAGGTGGGGGCGACGCTCTCGGCCAGTTCCAGCCTCCCCCGAAGTGTCTAACCTCTTCCCCGACAACCCCTCTGCATCAGGCGACCATTAGGGCCCCTTCTCTCCCGCGCTAAGAGCTGGTTCGACGCGTGCCCGCGCGCACCAGAACCGGCCAGAGATGCGTGGCTAGGGTAGCCTGCCTCTTCCCTCTCCCTCTCTCTCGCATTGAGTTCTGGAGGTCAAAAACCACGTCCTGAGACCGTGGTTTCGACCCCAGCTTCTCTCTGCAACCCCATGCACGCCACGGTGAATCACCGGTGCTCCCGAGTCGGCTCACCGTCGCGGGCCTATCTATAGCCTCTCCCCTCGCTCCAGCACCCCTCATTCCTCATCGTAGCAACCTCAAGCACCTCCCTAGCCTCCTCTTTGAGCAACCAGAGTCCCAGTACTCGAGATCGACCGAGGCCCCTCCACCTCAGAGCTCCGGCCGATCTCTGGCTACACGTGGGCTCCTGTGTTCCTTTGCCCCCAAACCACTCCCCGTGACCTCGGGAAGCTTTCCCCTCTCTTCCCCGAGCAAATCCGTGCCCCTAGCTACCACCTCCACCTTTGCCCAAAACCCCTCCGCCGCGGTTACCTTGTCACTGGTGAACCTGAGCCCCTCTGTCGTCATCTCGACCATCATCACGTAGGCGACGACGAGCCGGGCCCATTCCCGTCGTCGTTAGGGCCCGAGGACGTCGGTAGCCACACCGGCATGCCACTCCCCCTCTCTGGCCAAAGGTAGGAGACGACCCCGACAGGTGTGCCCCACCTGTCGGTGGCCCATCTCTCTCTCCCTCCCGCCCGCGGCCACTGACCGCAGGGGACCGCACGTCAGGTTCAAACCTGACGGCGCGCGCGCCTGGGCAGGCTGGTTGGCTGGCCATTGGGCTGGCCGAGTCCCACGCCAAGCCAGGCCTGGGTCTGTAGCCTTTTTATTTTTGATTTAAAACCTGATTTTAAATGATTTTTATAAAAAGATTTAACCAATGTAAAAATATAATTTTTCTACTGTTATTCTTCTAAAAACATGTATTATTTAACAGAACCATTGGTTGAATTTTTGCAGCAACTGTTCTCCTAAGTTGATTTTAAAAATATTCTTCCATTAAAACCAGAAGCAAATATTTTTATAACCTGGATTTATCAGAAATAACCAACATTTTTCAAATGACTTTGTGATTTGTTTTGGAGTGAGCTACTTATTATTTTTATCTTTATACGATGATAGAAAACCCGTGTGACGAAGGAGTCAGAGCGGAAGACCTCGAAGATCCCGGATACCTAGCTCACGAAGGCAAGCAGCCCTTTGACCATGTCTAAGCATATGTTATGATGCATGCTAGTGTAGCAAATATTTCCGTTGCATATGATCATAAGTACCGGTAAATCATTGAAGTGATGTTACCGATGGCTCCTCCGGAGCACATGCATTGAGCTTGATCCTACCACCTATGAGGGTCACGCTAATATCATGTTGACAAGTAAAGCTAGTATAGCAATAGCATGACCATGTTGTTGGTATAAATCAAAGGTTTATGAAAACCACGTCGGGTGACACTGATGCGCGAGGGTGATGATGAGTTAGGTGGCCACTTTTGGTGAAGTGGTGCACTGGGTATTTGTGTGTGTATGGTTTCGGAAATGGGATTAGATTTATGATGTGTCGACCGTCCCAACCTTACATGTACGACCACGTTACCCCTTTATGGGACGGGGTTGTGTTGATTATTCTGGACAGTGCTAGCAATGAGCCACATTACTACTGGCGGGAGTGATGTGTGTGTTGGGTAACGTAGCATAAATTCAAAATTTTCCTACGCATATTCAGATCTTCCTATGGAGAGACCAGCAACGAGAGAGGGGTAAGAGCATCTTCATACCTTTGAAGATTGCTAAGCGGAAGCATTGCTAAAACGCGGTTAATGGAGTCGTACTCGCAGCGATTCCGATCTAGTGCCGAACTACGGCACCCGCACCTTGATCCAGCAAGGAGGAGGGAGAGGTTGGGGAAGAACTCCAGAAGCACGACGGCGTGGTGTCGATGGAGAGACGAGGTCTCCCGGCAGGGCTTCGCCAAGCACCGGCACAGAGGAGGAGGAAGAGGAGCAGGGCTGCGCCGAGAGAGAGGGAAAACCGTGTGTCTCAATGGCCAGAACCCCTCTCTATTTATAGGAGGAGGGGAGGGGGGTGCGCCACACCTAGGGTTCCCCCCTAGGTGGTGCGGCAGCCACCAGATGGGAGGGGGGCGGTGGCCACGGCAGGGAAAGGGGGGCGCACCCTAGGTGGGCCTTGGGTCTCACCTGCGCCTAGGGTTCCCCCCCCCCTTCTCTGGTGCGCATGGGCTGGGTGGGGGGCGCACCAGCCCACCTAGGGGCTGGTTCCCACCCCCACTTAGCCCATCTAGCCTCCCGGGGTCGTTGCCCCCCTTCGGTGGTCCCCCCGGGCCACCTCCGGTGGTCCCGGTATGTTACCGGTGATGCTCGAAACACTTCCGGTATCCGAAACCATCCGTCCTATATATCAATCTTTACCTACGGACCATTCCGGAGCTCCTCGTGATGTCCGGGATCTCATCCGGGACTCCGAACAACTTTCGGTAACCTCATATAACAATTCCCTACAACCCTAGCATCATCGAACCTTAAGTGTGTAGACCCTACGGGTTCGGGAGACAGGCAAACATGACCGAGACACCTCTCTGGCCAATAACCATCAGCGGGGTCTGGATACCCATGGTGGCTCCCACTTGCTCCACGATGATCTCATCGGATGTACCATGATGTCAAGGATTCAATCAATCCCGTATACGATTCCCTTTGTCTGTCGGTATAGAACTTGCCCGAGATTCGATCGTCGGTATACCTATACCTTGTTCAATCTCGTTACTGGTAAGTCTCTTTACTCGTTCCGTAGCACGTCATCGTGTGACTAACTCCTTAGTCACATTGAGCTCATGATGATGTTCTACCGAGTGGGCCCAGAGATACCTCTCCGTCACACGGAGTGACAAATCCCGATCTCGATTCGTACCAACCCAACAGACACTTTCGGAGGTACCCGTAGTGCACCTTTATAGTCACCCAGTTACATTGTGACGTTTGATACACCCAAAGCACTCCTACGGTATCCGGGATTTGCACAATCTCATAGTCGAAGGAAAAGATACTTGACATTAGAAAAGCTCTAGCATACGAACAATACGATCTAGTGCTATGCTTAGGATTGGGTCTTGTCCATCACATCATTCTCCCAATGATGTGATCCCGTTATCAATGACATCTAATGCCCATGATCAGGAAACCATGATCATCTATTGACTAACGAGCTAGCTAACTAGAGGCTTCCTGTTAATACAATTATAGCATGAACAATAGACAGTTATCATGAACAAAGAAATATGATAATAACCATTTTATTATTGCCTCTAGGGCATATTTCCAACAGTCTCCCACTTGCACTAGAGTCAATAATCTAGTTACATTGTGATGTATCGAACACCCATAGCATTATGGTGTTGATCATGTTTTGCTCGTGGAAGAGGTTTAGTCAACGGGTCTGCAATATTCAGATCCGTGTGTACTTTACAAATATCTATTACTCCACTCTAGACATGGTCCTGGATGGAGTTGTAGCGGCGTTTGATGTGCTTCGTCTTCCGGTGAAACCTGGGCTCCTTGGCAATGGCAATGGCCCCAGTGTTATCATAGAAGAGTGTCATTGGACCCGACGCGCTTGGAACCACTCCAAGGTCGGTGATGAGCTCCTTCATCCAAATTCCTTCATGAGCTGCTTCCGAAGTAGCTATGTACTCCGCTTCACATGTAGATGCTGCCACGACTTCTTGCTTGCTACTGCACCAGCTCACTGCCCCACCATTCAACACATATACGTATCCGGTTTGTGACTTAGAGTCATCCTGATCTGTGTCGAAGCTAGCGTCGACGTAACCCTTTACGACGAGCTCTTCGTCACCTCCATAAACGAGAAACATTTCCTTAGTCCTTTTCAGGTACTTAAGGATATTCTTGACCGCTGTCCAGTGTTCCATACCTGGATCACTTTGGTACCTCCCTACCAAACTTATGGCAAGGTTTATATCAGGTCTGGTACACAGCATGGCATACATTAGAGAGCCCACGGCTGAAGCGTAGGGGACAGAACTCATCTTCTCTCTATCTGCTGTCGTGGTCGGCGACTCAGTCTTACTCAATCTCATACCTTGCAAAACTGGCAAGAACCCTTTCTTTGAGTTTTCCATATTGAACTTCTTCAATATCTTGTCAAGGTATGTACTTTGCGAAAGACCTATGAGGCGTCTTGATCTATCTCTATAGATCTTGATGCCTAATATGTATGCAGCTTCTCCAAGGTCCTTCATTGAAAAACTCTTGTTCAAATAGGCCTTTATGCTCTCCAACATCTATATATTATTCCCCATAAATAATATGTCATCCACATACAGTATGAGGAAAGCTATAGAGCTCCCACTCACTTTCTTGTACAGACAGGCTTCTCCGTAAACCTGTATGAACCCAAACGCTTTAATCACCTCATTAAAGCGAATGTTCCAACTCCGAGATGCTTGCACCAGCCCATAGATGGAGCGCTGGAGCTTGCACACTTTGTTAGCACCCTTAGGGTCGACAAAACCTTCTGGTTGCATCATATACAACTCTTCTTTAAGGTTCCCGTTAAGGAACGCTGTTTTGACGTCCATTTGCCAAATTTGATAATCATAAAAGGCGGCAATTGCTAACATGATTCAGACTGATTTCAGCTTTGCTACGGGAGAGAAAGTCTCTTCGTAGTCAACTCCTTGAATTTGTCGAAAGCCCTTTGCGACAAGTCGAGCTTTGTAAACGGTTACATTACCGTTTGCATCAGTCTTCTTCTTGAAGATCCATTTATTTTATATGGCTCGCCGGTCATTGGGCAAGTCCACCAAAGTCCATACTTTGTTCTCATACATGGATCCTATCTCGGATTTCATAGCCTCAAGCCATTTGTTGGAATCCGGGCCCGCCATCGCTTCTTCATAGTTCGAAGGTTCACCGTTGTCTAACAACATGATTTCCATCACAGGGTTGCCGTACCACTCTGGTACGGAGCGCGCCCTTGTGGACCTTCGCGGTTCAGTAGTAACTTGATCCGAAGCTTCATGATCATCATCATTAACTTCCTCTTCAGTCGGTGTAGGCGCCATAGGAACAACTTCCCGCGCTGCGCTACTATCCTGTTCGAGAGGGGGTGTAATTACCTCATCAAGTTCTACCTTCCTCCAACTTACTTCTTTTGAGAGAAACTCTTTCTCCAGAAAGGATTCGTTCTTGGCAACAAAGGTTTTACCTTCGGATCTAAGATAGAAGGTATACCCAATAGTTTCCTTAGGGTATCCTATGAATACGCATTTCTCCGCTTTGGGTTCGAGCTTTTCTGGTTGAAGTTTCTTCACATAAGAATCGCAGCCCCAAACTTTAAGAAACGACAACTTAGGTTTCTTGCCAAACCATAGTTCATACGGTGTCGTCTCAACGGATTTAGATGGTGCCCTATTTAAAGTGAATGCTGCAGTTTCTAATGCGTATCCCCAAAATGATAGCGGTAAGTCGGTAAGAGACATCATAGGTCGTACCATATCTAATAAAGTGCGATTACGATGTTCAGACACTCCGTTGCGTTGCGGTGTGCTAGGCGGCGTCAGTTGTGAAACGATTCCACACTTCCTTAGGTGTGTGCCAAACTCGTGACTCAAATATTCTCCTCCACGATCAGATCGTAGACATTTAATTTTTCTGTCACGTTGATTCTCAACCTCACTCTGAAATTCCTTGAACTTTTCAAACGTCTCAGATTTGTGCTTCATCAAGTAGATATACCCATACCTACTCAAATCATCGGTGAGAGTGAGAACATAACGATAACCACCGCGAGCTTCAACGTTCATTGGACCACACACATCAGTATGTATTATTTCCAATAAGTCGGTTGCTCTCTCCATTATTCCTGAGAATGGAGTCTTAGTCATCTTGCCCATGAGGCACGGTTCGCATGTGTCAAATGATTCAAAGTCAAGAGACTATAATAGTCCATCAGTATGGAGCTTCTTCATGCGCTTAACACCGATATGACCAAGGCGGCAGTGGCACAAGTATGTGGGACTATCATTATCAACTTTACATCTTTTGGTACTCACACTATGAATATGTGTAACATCACGATCGAGATTCATCAAGAATAAACCATTCACCAGCGGAGCATGACCATAAAACATATCACTCATATAAATAGAACAACCATTATTCTCTGACTTAAATGAGTAGCCGTCTCGCATTAAGCAAGACCCTGATACAATGTTCATGCTTAAAGCTGGTACTAAATAACAATTATTAAGGTTTAAAACTAATCCCGACGGTAGATGTAGAGGTAGCGTGCCGACGGCGATCACATCGACCTTTGAACCATTCTCGACGTGCATCGTCACCTCGTCCTTCGCCAGTCTCCGCTTATTCCGCAGTTCCTGCTTTGAGTTGCAAATGTGAGCAACAGCACCGGTATCAAATATCCAGGAGCTACTACGAGCGCTTGTAAGGTACACATCAATAACATGTATATCACATATACCTTTAATGTTGCCGGCCTTCTTGTCCGCTAAGTATTTGGGGCAGTTCCGCTTCCAGTGACCTTTTCCCTTGCAATAGAAGCACTCAGTCTCAGGCTTGGGTCCGTTCTTTTTCTTCTTCCCGGCATCTGGCTTACCGGGCGCGGCAACAGCTTTTCCGTCTTTCTTGAAGTTCTTCTTACCCTTGCCTTTCTTGAAACTAGTGGTCTTGTTGACCATCAACACTTGATGCTCTTTCTTGATTTCTACTTCTGCAGACTTGAACATCGAGTACAACTCGGGAATGGTCTTCTCCATCCCTTGCATGTTGTAGTTAAGCACAAAGCCTTTGTAGCTTGGTGGGAGAGACTGGAGGATTCTGTCAATTATAGCATCATCCGGAAGTTCGACTCCAAGTGAAGTCACACGACCGTGTAACCCACACATTTTGAGTATGTGCTCACTGACAAAACTGTTCTCCTCCATCTTACAGCTAAAGAACTTGTCGGAGACTTCATATCTCTCGACACGGGCATGAGCTTGAAAAACTAGCTTCAGCTCCTGGAACATCTCATATGCCCCGCGTTGCTCAAAACGCCTTTGGAGCCCCGTTTCTAAACTGTATAACATGCCACACCTAACCAGAGAGTAGTCATCACTCCGCATTTGCCAGACGTTCAAAATGTCCTGGGCTGCTGCGGGAGCGGGAGGGTCACCTAGCGGCGCATCAAGTACATAAGACTTTTTAGCTGCTTCAAGGATGAGCTTCAAGTTGCGAACCCAGTCCGCATAGTTGCTACCATAATCTTTCAGCTTGTTTTTCTCTAGGAATGCGTTGAAATTGAGGTTGACGTTGGACATCTACAATATTTGTAAAGACAACTTTTAGACTAAGTTCATGACAATTAAGTTCATTTAATCAAATTAAGCATGAACTCCCACTTAAATCGACATCCCTCTAGTCATCTAAGGGATACATGATCCATGTTCACTAACCCGTGTCCGATCATCACGTGAGACGGACTAGTCACCATGGTGAGAAACTCCATGCTGATCGTATTCAACCATACGACTCATGTTCAACCTTTCGGTCTCTTGTATTCGAGGTCATGTCTGTACATGCTAAGCTCGTCGAGTCAACCTAGGTGTTTCGCGTGTGTAAATCTGGCTTACACCCGTTGTATGCGAACGTTAGAATCTATCACACCCGATCATCACGTGGTGTTTCGAGACAACGAACCTTCGCAACGGTGCACACTTAGGGGAATACGTTCTCGAAATTTTAAGAGGGATCATCTTATTATGCTACCGTCGTTCTAAGAAATAAGATGTAAAACATTATAAACATCACAATGCAATCATATAGTGACATGATATGGCCATTATCATCTTTGCTCTTTCGATCTCCATCTTCAGGCATCGCATGATCATCATCGTCACCGGCGTGACACCATGATCTCCATCATCATGATCTCCATCATCGTGTCTCCGTGAAGTCGTCACGCCAACTACTACTATCACTACTACTATAGCTAACTGTTAGCAATGAAGTAAAAGTAGTAAGCACATGGCGTTGCATCACATACAATAAATTAAGACAACTCCTATGGCTCCTGCCGGTTGTCATACTCATCGACATGCAAGTCGTGAAACCTATTACAATAACATGATCATCTCATACATCATACATGCAACATCACAACTTTGGCCATATCACATCACATGTCAAACCCTGCAAAAACAAGTTAGACGTCCTCTAATTGTTGTTGCAAGTTTTACGTGGCTGATTTGGGTTTCTAGCAAGAATGCCTTCTTACCTACGGGACAGCCACAACGATGATATGCCAAAGTTATTTACCCTTCATAAGGACCCTTTTCATCAAATCCAATCCGACTAGAGTAGGAGAGACAGACACCCGTCAGCCACCTTTATGCACAATGTGCATGACTGTCGGTGGAACCAGTCTCACGTAAGCGTACGTGTAAAGTCGGTCCGGGCCGCTTCATCCCACAATACCGCCGGAAAAGAATAAGACTAGTAGCGGCAAGCAAATTGACAAATCATCGTCCACAACTTTTGTGTTCTACTCGTGCATAGAATCTACGCATAGAAAACCTGGCTCTGATATCACTGTTGGGTAACGTAGCATATATTCAAAATTTTCCTACGCATATTCAGATCTTCCTATGGAGAGACCAGCAACGAGAGAGGGGTAAGAGCATCTTCATACCTTCGAAGATCGCTAAGCAGAAGCGTTGCTAGAACGCGGTTGATGGAGTCGTACTCGCAGCGATTCCGATCTAGTGCCGAACTACGGCACCTCCGCGTTCAACACACGTGCAGCCCGGTGACGTCTCCCGCACCTTGATCCAGCAAGGAGGAGGGAGAGGTTGGGGAAGAACTCCAGCAGCACGACGGCGTGGTGTCAATGGAGAGAAGAGGTCTCCCGGCAGGGCTTCGCCAAGCACCAGCACAAAGGAGGAGGAAGAGGAGCAAGGCTGCACCGAGAGAGAGGGAAAACCGTGTGTCTCAATGGCCAGAACCCCTCTCTATTTATAGGAGGAGGGGAGGGGTGTGCGCCACCCCTAGGGTTCCCCCCTAGGTGGTGCGGCATCCACCAGATGGGAGGGGGGCGGCGGCCAGGGCAGGGAAAGGGGGGCACACCCTAGGTGGGCCTTGGGCCTCACCTGCGCCTAGGGTTTCCCCCTCCCCCTTCTCTGGTGCGCATGGGCTGGGTGGGGGGCGCACCAGCCCACCTAGGGGCTGGTTCCCACCCCCACTTAGCCCATCTAGCCTCCCGGGGTCGTTGCCCCCCTTCGGTGGTCCCCGGGCCACCTTCGGTGGTCCCGGTACGTTACCGGTGATGCCCGAAACACTTCCGGTATCCGAAACCATCCGTCCTATATATCAATCTTTACCTCCGGACCATTCCGGAGCTCCTCGTGACGTCCGGGATCTCATCCGGGACTCCGAAGAACTTTCGGTAACCTCGTATAACAATTCCCTATAACCCTAGCGTCATCGAACCTTAAGTGTGTAGACCCTACGGGTTCGGGAGACAGGCAGACATGACCGAGACACCTCTCTGGCCAATAACCATCAGCGGGGTCTGGATACCCATGGTGGCTCCCACTTGCTCCACGATGATCTCATCGGATGAACCACGATGTCAAGGATTCAATCAATCCCGTATACAATTCCCTTTGTCTGTCGGTATAGAACTTGCCCGAGATTCGATCGTCGGTATACCTATACCTTGTTCAATCTCGTTACCGGTAAGTCTCTTTACTCGTTCTGTAGCACGTCATCGTGTGACTAACTCCTTAGTCACATTGAGCTCATGATGATGTTCTACCGAGTGGGCCCAGAGATACCTCTCCGTCACACGGAGTGACAAATCCCGATCTCGATTCGTACCAACCCAACAGACACTTTCGGAGGTACCCGTAGTGCACCTTTATAGTCACCCAGTTACGTTGTGACGTTTGATATACCCAAAGCACTCCTACGATATCCGAGAGTTGCACAATCTCACGGTCGAAGGAAAAGATACTTGACATTAGAAAAGCTCTAGCATACGAACAATAGATCTAGTGCTATGCTTAGGATTGGGTCTTGTCCATCACATCATTCTCCCAATGATGTGATCCCGTCATCAATGACATCTAATGCCCATGATCAGGAAACCATGATTATCTATTGACTAACGAGCTAGCTAACTAGAGGCTTGCTAGGGACACATTGTAATCTATTTATTCACACATGTATTACTGTTTCCTGTTAATACAATTATAGCATGAACAATAGACATGTATCATGAACAAGGAAATATGATAATAACCATTTTATTATTGCCTCTAGGACATATTTCCAACAGTGTGGTCACTCTCATGATGGGGTCGTGCCAAGTAGGGCGTCTATGCCGTTTTTATGTGTTCCAGGCACACCGTTGGTCCCCGCATGGTTGATACTGTCCAGAGTCGGTGCTCGTAAGACGTACAACATGTGGGTTGGGTACCAATCGAGTGGACCTCTTTGTCTAGTATCGTGAGGGGAAAGGCATTGATTGGGTACTTACCTCGGGTTTGTTATATATACCGCGAGTCGTGGATTACACGGAAGTTTCCCCGATCTCGTGGGTCCAGCGTACTACCTCTGCAGAGTGTAAAACTATTCGAATAGCCGTTTCCACGGTCAAGGACGGTTGGGTAATCCTGCTTAAAGTACATCCAGTCGTTTTCGCATAAACCAAGTGTGTGTGAATATGTGGTAAATGGTGTTACATGAAAGAGTCGATATGACCAAGTTTGATGACTTGGCTTATAGGATGAACCCACAGTGTTCAGCCGTCGATAGATATATTGGTATCTGTAACGTGTTCTTCAAATCAACATTTAGCTTATGTTGCATACCCATGATCATGTTTATTTACAACCAAGATGTTATCCACCAAAGATGCATATTATTGTTATCCTTCACTTGCATTGTTCATATCATGGGTTGTTTGCGAGTACATTCAAAAGTACTCATTGACTTGCCACTGGTTATATTATTGACCAGACATGGAAGGACCGGAGTTTGGAGAAGAGTATGTCTTCGGAGACGCCCCTGCGAACTAGCATGCTTTCCAGTCAGAATGTCTGTTGGTGTAGGCTGATGGCATGGGCACCCGCTTAGCCCTAATATTTCCACTACTAGTTGTATCCGTGTGATTTGCCCTTATAGGCCCTACCTTTTGAACTTGGCCATTCGGTCACGCGATGTAATAATTTGCTATTTGGATGTAAGAGTCTTAATATTCAGTATATGTGTGTTCGGTGAGCATTGATCTCTCGGATCACTGAGCACGTTCATTCGGCAATCTCGACTCGTAAGTCAGGGTCCCCACACATTTACCAACTACTTTTTTCTCTGGAGGTCACCATTGTTGGATGTTGGAGCATTTGGTCATGCAGAAATGACAATATATTCAGATCAGCAGTCCCTCACATTTTATGTTGGAAACACTACCTTAAGGAAGGGTTAATAATTGCACAGATCAGAGCTAGACCATAGAAATCAGAGAATATGAAGTCCTGGATTGAATTACATCTATGATGTGCTTTTCTATGTTTCCCAGAACTAGCATTGGCTAATTGTAATTGTTTTCCTTTGATACTTTGATACTTTGTAACTTTATGATATTCATAAAATTACTGTAGAACGGCACATTCCAAGAAAACTGATCTTTTTCTTGCCGAGGACACTTTTGTAATCAACCAGCAAGCGTGAGAACCATCGGTGCCCACCCTTTCTTCCTGATGTAAATTTCAGCAGCTACATGCAACAACAATCTTGCACCTCTGTCTTGCATTCTTCGAAGCCCTCGTTTCTGCAAACCATTCCAAAACTCGATCCAATGAGAGACTTGAGTAGCCACACTACTCGGAAGCATTCTTCTCTGTATTCCTGTTGCATGGATCATCTTCAGTTTGGTGAGTTAACTTCTTCAATGTTCGCCTGAGTCGCCACGGGAGCGACGCGGGCCAAGGTTGTATCATTCTGGACCAATTGTGTGACCATGCATGAAGCATGGTTGCCCCATCACCTTTCTCATTTCCATGGTAGGTGGTTGACTTACATTCGATGGCAGGAGCACAAGCATGCATGAAGCATGATCATTGCAACTGCGGTCAGTCGATCAGCTTTTACTTCTCTAGGAGTACAACGCGATATGACATCCTGTGCCTTTTTCACCCACCAACAGGTATCGCTGTAAAAACAGCAACACTTTACTGGGCGATCGATCATCAGGAGTATCATCTAGAAGTACGTGTCATGTGCGAGTCTGGTGGCAAACGCGGGTAAATAGACAATTTTTCGAGTATATTAATCCACGGAATAATAACTAGCATGATATTGATTAGACTAATGATATATTGATCATGAACTAACTTAGCACATACTACCCATATAGTTGATCCATCTATGCATGCAAGTAGTACTGCTAGGATAAAAACAAACATGAGTGGGATAAACGAGTTATACCCTTCAGTAGGCCAGTTGGCCGTAGCAGCAGCGTTGGCGGTGGACGCGGCCGTAGCAGCAGCATCCTCTGCCCTCTTCTTCTCAGCTTCAAGGGCGAGACGATCGGTCTCGGATGGTTCAGCCATGGTGATGACGAGGACGACGTGGACGTAGATGAAGCAGACGGACCGAGGCGAGCAGTCGCGTGATCGTTCCCCAAAAACCTAATTGCCCCTCTCTCGTACAGGAACCGGAGAGGCGAGGTTTCGGAGGCCTGCTCTCCCGTCGACCGTATACGCGGTAAACGGGACGGAGTCGCCGGCGACAACAACAACAAAGGAACGAACGCGTGAGGCAGATGCGATCTGATTCTCGTGACAGCTAGGGTTGGCGTTAGCCCTGCTTATATAGGCGGCTGGGTGAAGAGACGTGGGCTAAACCCACGTCCGAGTCGGTAACAGCCCACGATCCGACGTCTCAGATCGTGGCATATCCGTTACGTATTCTCCGTTCCTGACCGACAAAAATAAGCGCGTAGGTATGAGTTCGGCTCGGCTCATTCCCGCAACCCGCGGCGCGTCGTGACGAGGCGAGGCGTGGCGTGTCGAGGCGGACGGCGGAGGAGGAGTGCGCGAGGGCATCTTCTCTTCTCACTCTCCAATAGCATGTGGAAGAGAGGCCCTTATAAAGGGGTCCAACTCCTTCTAGAACTAAACTTCCCACCACCTTGTCATGCCACCACCTACAAGGGCCCTTGAAGATTTCTGAAATTCTTTTATAGGCCTAAGGCCCACGGAAATTGCTTTTGGCTCTCGAGCTCCATGGAGCCCTTTAAGTTTGAAACTCAAATTTCATGAAAATTCATATTTTTATAATTCAAAAAATTCTGAAAAAAATACAGGGATAAGTGAAGGCGTAACACACATGTGTGTAAATTTTCAGAAAAAAATACATTGAAATGAGGGCTGTGCAAAAAAGACAAATTTGAGGCTTTTTTACACATGACACTATTCATCTTTTCAGGTCATGAATTTGTCTTCTTTGTGCAGATCGTATTTCAAGGTATTTCATCCTAAATTTTTACACACATACGCATAACATCCTTCTTTATTTCCATATTTTTTTCAGATTTTTTTAAAACCGAAAAGTTTGAATTTTAAATTATTTAAAAAATTCGGCCTTCATGAAGGCCGAGTTCTAAACATGCGCACTCTAAGGCCCACTCCTAATTTCAACATGCGCACGAGCGCGCAGGGAAAGCAAGGGAAAGCATTGCGCAGAATTCCCGGGGCAATGATCGATCCCCCGCTGCAGCACTCGCCGTCTTTCGCTCCACCGGTTCGTGTCCCCCCGCAGCCACCCAAAGCCCAGACCCGATGGTCTATCATGAGCCATGTCCCTCCTCCGGCCTCATCATTCGTACTAGTAGTGCAGTTCCATGCCCAAAACGCACATCACATTATTAACCATCTTTGCGGAAAAAAGCACTATTACGAGCAGAGCAATACTTACCCTGACTTAGACCTCATAGCAAGCAGCGCTCACAATAGTACAACTCTACTACGTATTACTACTAACTAGTATGCGTCACACTACTACTCGATGTAATGTCAAAATAGGAAGAAGCAACGATGAGTTATTACTGGAAGGGCGTGCGTGCACGCACTCAGACTCAGCCGGCAACTATTTGACGCGACAGCGCTGCGCCTGGCCGCGCGCGCGCCCTGCTCCCAATCAATCAAAGGTTGCCTCGTGCGCCCGGTCCAGCCCTCCCCCACCACGTGCGCCATCCAGCGTCGGACAAGGTACCTACGTAGGAGTACGAGCTTGGGTCCCGGCAGTGGCAGCATCTTGTTGGTTGCACCTTGCACGTACGTGCATGGGAGCTTCCTTCCTTCCTAGTAGTACTCCACGGGCGTGCCGGGGCAGCTGTCGTCCGACATGTCGTCGTCGTCGTCGTCGTTGGGGTTCTTCTTCTTCTTCTTCCCCGGGCCGGAGCCAGCAGCCGTGGTGACAGCAGCGCTGAAAGGCGGGGGCACGTACGGCGGCGTGGCGCACCGGAGCAGCGCCCAGTTCACGCCGTTGAAGAAGGGATGCCGCTTGATGGCCGCCGCGCCGACCGTGGCGCCGAGCCTTCGCGCCGGATCCTTGGCCAAAAGCGCGGTGACGAGATCCCTGGTGGCGGACGACACGGAGGGGTCCTTTGGGAACTCGAGCGCGCGGGCCACGATGTTGGCCAGGGTCATCTCGTTGTCGTACCCCTTGAAGGGCGTCACCCCGTAGAGGAGCTCGAAGATGAAGATGCCCAGCGTCCACCAGTCCACGGAGCTGCCGTGGCCCTCGCCGGACACGATCTCCGGGGCCAGGTACTCGTGGGTGCCCACGAATGACATGGACCGCAGCTCCACCGGCTCCGCCACGAACTCCAGGTCCAGCACGCCCGTGGGAAGGCTGCTGTTGTTTCCGCTCATGTTCCCACCGCCACCCGAGGCCTTGTTGCGGCGTCGGCGCCGGCGGCCGCGCCCGGGGAAGAGGCTGAAGCACGACACCGACGGGACGATGCAGGAAGGGATTATACAGGTGGACGACGTGGAGGAGCGGCCGGTGAGGCCGACGGGGTCGGAGATGACGTGCGCCGGAGTCGGGGCCGTCGGATCACACTTGAGGGAGAGATCAAAGTCGGTGAGCATGATGTGGCCGTCGGCGCGGACCAGCACGTTCTCCGGCTTGAGGTCCCGGTACACGATGTCCAGCATGTGGATGTACTCCAGCGCGGCCACCACCTCCGCAACGTAGAACCTGACGCAGTACATGTCATTCACCATTACCACTATATATATATATATACTACTGCTGTACATAATCTATCGAATGCAACCAAATTTTGCAATGAAGGTACACATAGGAAAAGGCATTATTTGGTGGGGAAAAAAGTAAAAATATGGATTTTCACGAATTTTGAATTGAGCCTCCAAAAGCAATTTCCCTTGACTTTATTCACATGCAACCACACGACGGTGTCACCTCACCTGTATATCTGCACCTAGCTAGGGTGGTACTCCTACTAGTGTCTAGGGTGGTGCCTGACACTGTGCGCTCCAGTACTCGCAGCAAGCAAAAAAAAAGTCACAAGGGGAAGAAAGGCACGAGACAGTACTCGAATTAGGGCATCATTGATGCCGGGGCGTTGCACGCTGGTGTGGAGCCTAGTTTAATGGCGAGCATCATTTGTGCATACTACTACTACTGAAGTCCTCGGGTTAATTAGCTTAATCCTTACGACAAGTAGCAGTCGTACGTGCCATTCATGGGCGGCCATGTCTGTGCGTGTGTTTCAGAGCTGTGATTCTTGGCAAATCACATGGGTTGGGGTGGGGTTAATAAAAGCCGGCCTCTCTAGAGTCGAGTCTTGACCAAGCTAGCACCGGTGTTTTATGAGGGTGGGAGTATATTTTAAAAGCCATGTTCCGCGACCGGTTCCCGCGCCGTAGCACGGGGCGGGAGGGAGCGTGGGCGGCTCGTGTGCAGGCCTCACCGTCACCGGTAATGGCTACGGGCGACCGGCCTCCCAATAATGCCACACGTTGATGGTAGTAACACTGTTGCAGTAGCCTTGCATAGAAACTACTCCTACCTGCCGCTGGCTGCTAGTACTAGTACGGCAACAACTAGTGCTACCCGTGAAACGAGGTAGGGATCGATGCTTCATTTTTGCTGGCCGGACTGCACGTCGTTGGCAAGGCTGTATGTGTGTGTGTGTGGGAGTACGTTGTACGACGTGGGCTTTTTAACGGGGTGCATACCATAGGATGGCGCCGAAGGCATACCATTGTTGACGCTCGTCCATGAATTCATGCTTCACTCACGTATGTCGTATTCTTTGCCTTCTCTTTTGCTTATATGATGGACAAAGTTTAATCAAAGACTAATTTCTTTTGCTGGTTAAGCAAAGACATTATTGTTCCGTAAATTCATATACTCCCTCCGTTTTTAAATATAAGTCTTTAAAGATGTTTCATTATTGAATTACATACGAATGTATATAGACATATTATAGAGTATATATTCATTGATTTTGTTCCGTATGTAGATTCCTAGTAAAATATTTTAAATCACTTATATTTAGGAACGGAGGGAGTACTAGTTTGTTCCAAACTTAACGCTTCCCTTTTCTCTTTTTTCTGACTAGCTATGTCCTGCCACGCGATTACCGGCAGACTTGAAGAAATGGGTTATTTTCTCTTTCTACAAATGCGTTACAACTGTGCTTTCTTTCTTACCTGCAAACAGAAAAAAGAACTGTGCTTTCTCTTTCTTATTACTATCAAAAAAATACGAAATCGGAACCTCATCTATCTATGTCAAAAATCAAAATGACCGTCCATGTCCATTCCATAGACAATGGTTGATGCACTAGGAGCTGCCAGCTTTGTGCATGTTGAGTTTGACGAGGACTCTACAAGTGAATGCTATGGCCGGACTAGCGTGTGTATGGTTGAGATCTTGACCAAGTGAATAGAGCCACATGACGCTGTAATAATGGAGCAAACGTATCGTATCCACCAATTCTGCTACTACTACTGCCTCCTATCTGTACTGCACATTTTAGTGAAGCCCGTACCTTTTTGCCATTTTTTTCCTTCTCGTATATAGAGCACGGCCGAGAATAATGCTATTTTAAGTCTATTCCGGAAGGAAATAACATCAGGGTCCGTATATCGAGGGGCAGGCAGAAGATGATGAGGAGAAAGAGAGAAAATGGAGAGATGCGGGAGGGAAGCATGCAAGCGCATACATATGCCAAGGCCACCTTTTCTAGTTTTCTTCCCTTCCGCATGGGCAGGCTTGGTTTCCGGTCTCCACATGCCAACACTTCCTGACTGACTACTCAGTGCAAGTGCAAGGTGATAATGTGGGCGTGCAACTGTGTGGCCGCAACCAAGAAACTGTGGTTGGTGACAGCGAGAGCAGCTGGACCAAACAGCGAGAGCAGCACGATGGAAGATATGGATGGCCCATGAATACGAAGATACAGGGCAAGATGTCGTTTGGATGTTTATTTCATTCATTCATGGCTCCGTTTTGAAAAACCTTATCATCCTCATGTGTCACCATCGTGTGTTGTTAAGGCAGCTAGCTCCATGGTGTGTGTCATCTTGGTTAAGGACCCGTCCAAAAGGGCAGCAGCAATCCATCTTATATATTAGCATGCCTTGATGTTTTTCTCAGTCAGGATGAGTGGCGCTGTGGCTAGACAAGCACTCGATATGAATGGACAGATGCGTGCCCAACCGAAGACACATGGGGCCAGCCGAACCATGCGCACAACTGGGCTTTGCGTCCACTAGATCCTTAAAAATGCACTCTAATTAAACTTATGCAAAAGGGAGGGGACAGAGAAACGGCAAAGTAGTAGTGAAACAGATGAAGCCAACTTGGAGTAGAACGCGCAGGAAACCGGCCACATTCTTCTCCGGAAAAGGCTATATGATCACTGCTACTGTAGTAGCTAGTACTTCATCCTTGGTTTTAGCCTAATGAAATCCGATCAGGCCTGGCAATTGTTCAAGTTTTTTGCTTGTTTTAAACTGCACTTTCTTGCACAGAAACAGAAACAGAGACAGACAGAGACTATGGAAAAGTTGAGCGTTTTCTCCACGTATAATTAACTGCATGAAAGCATATGTGAGTAGTTGTGATTTGTGGAGGAGGAGGTGGCGTACATACCTGACGGCGGCCTCGGGGAATCGGCGGTGCGGCTGCCTCTGGCGGAGGACGTGGAGATCGCCGCCGGGGCAGAACTCGGTGAGGAGGCAGGACCAGCGCTCGCCCTCGGCGACCCCGTAGAGGCGCGGAAGGAACGGATGGTCGACGGCCTCGAGGATCTCACGCTCGGTGCGCGCGCGGCCCTCCTTGTTCCGTCCCTGGAGCTCCTTCCGGTCCATCACCTTGGCCGCCACCAGCGCCCCGCCCTTCCCCTTCACCTCGGCCAGGTAGACGCTGCCGATGTCCCCGGCCCCGAGGCGCCGCACGAAGCGGATGTCCGAGAGCTGCACCGTGCCGAGCCGCGGGGCGAGGGCGGAGGGGTTGGAGACGCCGATTGGCCCCGAGGAGGAGGTGGAGCAGGAGGCCGTGGCGGTGGAGACGGTGGAGGCGGAGCGGGAGCGCTCCGAGGAGCCGAAGCTGAGGCTCTGCAGCTCGTCCGCCGCCAGCTCCGCGTCGCCGTCCGGGGGCATTGCTGCCGCGAGCTGAGCCTGCTCCGGTCTGGATGTGGCAAGTGCGGGGACAGGGGAGGAATAGGAGGAGGTGGTGCGGTTGGGTGCGTGGGTTCCCTTTTTAATTTGAAGAAGAAGAGAAGAGGGGGAGGTTGGTAATGGTTGACGGATGGGGATGGGCCGGGCCGGAAAGCCGTGTCCGGTCCGAGCCAGGCTAGCGTGAGATTTTGCGTCTAATCTTTGGATCTCCGGGGGACATGCAGGCCCTGTTCTCCGGGTGCTAACATTTCTTTTTCTTTTTATTATTATACAAGAAGAACTGCCACGACAGCACTAGGAGATTGTTGCATGGGACGTTGATCGATCGAGAAAAACATTCCAATTACAGGTTGATTCGATAAGATCCTCGGCGTAGAAGATGGGCATTGTTTTCCTTGCATTACAGAAAAGAAGAATTGCTTTCCTCGCGTCAGTGGGTTTGACCTCACCTGAATAATCGCTGCTACGCTAGACCTTACTACTAGTAGTAGCGGCCTTGATGGCTCGAGAAAGGATGGTTTGCCTTGACGCCCTTGTTGCTTCCTTGATTCCTTCAACTCGAATCAATCAGCGACGGCCAACTAGCTTCTCCCTCTCGTGTCGTGTCGCGTCGCGTCCCGCATGAAATACTCGGGCCTAATGGCCTACTGAATTCTGAATTGGACGCACTCGCTTGGATTTGCACCAGCTAGGTGATTGACGTTGCTCAACAACAAGAACAAAAAAAGCTAGGTGATTGACTGGCAAAGGGGAACCAAACCCATTTTTAAAACGGATCGGCGGGCCTACGACACGGACGCGAGCTGCTCATCCATCCCAGCGCAAACAATTGGGACAAGCGGATGGACCCACCGGACAGAATATGGGTGGCCCAAACGCGAGGGACTCAAGCGTTATATAAGGGTGTTTGGTTTTAAGGGACTATTTTTTTAGTCCCAATAACTAAAGAAAAAAAATCTTCAGTAAAGTCTTTTTCTAGTCTCTTAACAAAAAGTCCCTCCTGTTTAGTTACATAGGAACGAAAATGATTTTTTCTAGTCTAGTCCGTGTAACCAAACAGGGACATAATCCCCAATGCACGCACCAATGTCACACGTTTGATCGTAAAAAAAGAAAAATATAAGACTTGTCCGCGAGCAACTTTAAAGAGTCAGCCATTCAACATGAAAAATCTGGCGACCATTTGCTCGGAGAAAGATGGCAAGTAAACCTCTTTTAGTGGCAGCTTTAGTTCCGATACGGGATCAAACCCTGGAAATTTTAAATGAAAAAATGACTTCTCTCACAGAAATTGACATCTCGTTCTGAAGAAACTGGCACCTACTCATAACTAAAAGTGTCATCAAAGTCGTTCGCAAATGCCAGCACTATTGACAAACGTTCGCTAGCTAAAGATCCCTAAATAAAAGTGAATGTAGTATTTTGATTAATATTAAGATTTTTTTTACATAATTGAAAAGACGTGGTTGTCACCTAGAGGGGGTTGAATAAGTGTCTTACAATAATTATGGTATAGGTTTGAACAAATGCGAAATAAAATTAGCGTTTAGTTTGTCAAGCACAAAAACCAAAAACAACTAGGCTTATGTATGTGCATTAACAATTTATGCTAAGCAAAAATAAATAAACAATTAAGAGATAACAAGATATATAAGGTGGAACATTATGGCTATCACAAAATGAAGTGTATAAGTAAAGGACTCGACTAAGAGATAACCGAGGCACGATGAGACAAAGATGCATCCCGAAGTTTACACCCTTGCGGATGCTATCACAAAATGAGGAATCCGAAAGATCCAAGAACTAAAGTCTTGCCCTCAACTACGAGAACAGGTAAGGAACTGCCATCTAGCTCTGCACCTGATTCATCTTCAGTTATGAGTAAGTTTGCGACACCACCTCCTGCTAGAAACTTAGATATGTCGCATGTGCTTGATGATGCTACTTCTGCTGTTCATGATGCTTGTGATGATGCTATGCTTGATACTGCTTTGCCACTAGGTGCATTCCTTAATGCACAAATTACTAGAGTTGCTGCTAGATGTGATGATACTTCTGAAACTGCTGAGATTATTGAGGTAGAACCTCCTATTTTGCCTGTTAAACTAGCTCTCCTAGATATGAATTGCATGTTATGCCTGAGGGTTATGTTATGGAGGGAGAGATTGCTGAGGACTTTCTTGCTTGTAAGTATAGCTATGATGTTGAGAAATTACTGTGCAAGTGGAAAGAAAAATCTTTGAATGCTAGGATGAAATATGACCCAAAGTTTGCTACTTCGCCTATCTTTGTGACCGATAAGGATTATGAATTCTCTGTCGACCCTGAGTTAATCACTCTGGTCGAATCTGATCCTTTTCACAGTTATGAGTCTCAAACGGTTGTAGCCCATCTTACCAAACTGCACGATATAGCCACCCTATTCACGAGTGAGGAAAAGATCCTCCACTACTATATCCTCAAGTTGTTTCCTTTCTCGCTAAAGGATGATGCTAAAACTTGGTTCACTTCTCTTGATCTTGGTTGTGTGCGTAGCCCCCAGGATATGATCTACTACTTCTCTGAAAAATATTTCTCTGTCCATAAGAAGCAAGCTGCCTTGCAGGAAATATACAACTTTGCGCAAGTTGAAGAAGAGTGTCTCCCACAAGCTTGGGGGAGGCTCGTCCAGCTACTGAATGCTTTGCCTGATCACCCTCTTGAGAAGAATGAAATACTTGATATCTTCTATAATGGACTAACCGATGCTTCTAGAGACCACCTAGATAGTTGTATCGGTTGTGTTTTTAGGGAACGAACTGTTGAAAAAGCTGAGATCCTATTGAATAATATCTTGTGCAACGAGAGTGCTTGCACTATTGCCGAACCACCTCCTAAGCTAACTCCTAAGAAAAGAGGTATTATATTCCTCGGTCCTGAAGATATGCAAGAAACTAAGAAATCTATGAAAGAGAAAGGCATTAAATCTGAAGATGTCAAAAATCTACCACCTATCGAAGAGATCCATGGTCTTGATAACCCGATACAGGTAGTAGAAGTAAATTCTCTTCGTAGATTCAATGAGAGTGATATTCCTTTTGATAAACCTGCCAGCTTATGCCTCGATGAATTTGATAACTTTGTTGCTAAACAACAAAGTTTCAATGATTATGTTAGCAGACAATTGGAACAGAATACTCGTATGCTTAGTCATTTAAGTGCTTGTGTGGACATAAATGTCAATGATATTAAGCTCTTGAGTAAACATGCCTCTATGGTTACTACTCAGGTAGAACTAGTACTTAAAGCTCAAAGTGACTTGCTCAATGAGTTGAATGACAATTCTGTTAGAGTCGTCACTAGAGGCGGTAGAATGACCCAGGAACCTTTATATCGTGAGGGTCATCCTAAAAGAATTGAACAAGATTCTCAAGGAGTTAGCACTCATGCACCTAGTCATCCTAGAAAGAAGAAGAAAGATGATAGGAACCTGCACGCTAGCAACCCTGTTGCTGTTACACCTGAGAATCCAAATGATGTCTCTGTTTCTGATGCCGAAACACAATCTGGTGATGAACATGAGCCTAATGATAGTGGTGTTCATGATGATGCTCAACCTAGCAATGATAATGATGTGGAGATTGAACCTGTTGATCTTGATAACCCGCAACCTAAGAATAAGAGATACGATAAGAACGACTTCGCTGCTAGGAAGCATGGTAAAGAAAGGGAACCATGGGTTCAGAAACCCATTCCCTTTCCTCCCAAACCATCCAAGAAAAAGGATGATGAGGATTTTGAGCGATTTGTTGAAATGATTAGACCTGTCTTTCTGCAAATGCGTTTGACAGATATGCTCAAAATGTCTCCGTATGCTAAGTACATGAAGGATATTGTGACTAATAAGAGGAGGATACCCGAGGTTGAGATTTCCACCATGCTCGCTAATTATACCTTCAAGGGTGGAACTCCTAAGAAACTTGGTGATCCCGGAGTGCCCACTATACCTTTCTCCATTAAAGGCAAGTACGTTAGAACTGCTTTATGCGACCTTGGAGCCGGTGTTAGTGTTATGCCTCTCTCTGTTTATAGTAGGCTTGAACTAGATAAGTTGACACCCACTGAAATCTCTCTGCAAATGGCCGACAAATCAACTACTTTCCCTATCGGCATTTGCGAGGACGTGCCTGTTGTGGTTGCCAACGTCACTATCTTAACAAACTTTGTTATTCTGGATATTCCCGAGGACGATGCCATGGCGGTCATCCTTGGAAGACCTTAAACACTGTAGGGGCTGTTATAGATTGCAACAAAGGCAATGCCACGTTCCATGTCAACGGTAATGAGCATACGATGCACTTTTCGAAGAAACTATATCGAGTACATTGCATCAATGCTATCGAAAAAACTTCATCGATTCTTATTGGGAGCTTTGAATGCCCTATACCTACTGTCAAGATGAAGTATGATTTGATTGTTGGGGATATGCACATCCCCATTGAGGTAACCTAGTGACTATTCAAAAATTCTCCGTCTTCTTTTGCGATTCGAAAAAGTTTGTCAAGGAGACTTGATCAACCTCATTGACGGATTTCTTTCGATGACCATGAGATGGATGAATCGAGGAGTCACAAACCTGTGTTCCAAGCTTTCACCTTCGCTTGCTTAGAAGAAAAATGATAGATTTAGCTTTAGTTTTCCTTGTTTTCTGCTTTTAGCGTCCCATAGAAAAATACTCCGAAAATAAAAGTTCTTCGAATGCCGTGAAAATCAAGTATGATTTTTTCTGGAATTTTTGAAAAATTCTGCGACGAAGAGCTAGTCAGGGGGCTGCACCAGTGGGCCACAAGCCCTGGAGGCGCGGACACCCCCTGGCCGCTCCTACCAGGCTTGTGGGGCCCACGTGTACCCCCTCCACTTATTCTAGCTCCCATCTGCTTCTCCTACCTCCAGAAAAAATCGTTTCGCAGCTCAAACCAGTGTTCTTGCTCTTCTTGTTGTGATTTTCGATCTCCTTGTGCAAAGCACCATTCACCAAACTGTTTTGGGGAAATTGCTCCTTGGTATGTGACTCCTCCATTGGTCCAATTAGTTTTTGCTCTAGTGCCTTATTCGTTGCGTATTTTTTCTGCCTTGGTGACCCATTTTCTTGAGCTTTGCATGCTAATTTTAGCTGTTCCCAAGCAGTTTTGATGCGTGATATGGCCTCTAGGCACTTGTCGGAGTAGTTACTATGAGTTTCGTTGAGCCTTGTTCACTTTTCCTTTGAGTCACTGAAAATTTCAGAAAAGGAAGATGTTCAGGAGAAACTATCATGGTGGTTCCTCAAGCAAGAGGGGTCCCCGTCTCGCGATTCAGGAGCCCAATCCTTACCAACAGAGGAACACACAGGTACAACCATGTGAATGGCCTTCTGATGAATTCATGATTGAGGTAGGTTTCAAAGACAAATTTGATACACTTGTTCACAACGTCGGACTCGAAGAATTCATCTCCGATAAATGTGAACAGTATGTTACTCTCACTGCTTCTTTTGTTCGTAGATTCAAATTTTTAGCTGACCGTGACACATCCGTACTGTTTGATCTCTATGACAAATCGTATACTATGGATTTAGAGGATTTCAATAGAATTTGCAAGATACCTATTTGGGGTAATCTCAATGATCCTCCTAAATCTTTGGTTAGAGATTTTTTTTTCTCTAGGATAACTGTCGGAGAAACTAGAGATGTTACACAGGCTACCATGGGGAGCATTCATTTTCCTGCCTTGCATTACTTTGCCCTCTTCATAGGTAGATGCATTAATGGCAAGATTGAGCATTGTCACCTCTGCGCACCCGACCTTAGTATTCTTAAGAGCGCAGTAACGGGTGATAGAAGTTTCAACATGGGAGCTATAATAGCAAGGAGGCTGAATAATAATGCTAATGAAGGGATTTCTTTGGTGGTATCTATGCCACTCGCATAGCAAATTTTCTTGGAGTACCCATCCGCGAAGGAGATCCCCCGCTCCATACAGCTTTCCTTGATCGCGCCGCTTTGACACGCTATCAGTTCCTTGAGAGGGATGATGAATCCCTCCTATACCGGTTAATATTTAACCGGCAGCATGTTTTCCATATTAACCTTCCTGCTCCTACCTTCTTTGACTTTCAGGTAAAACGAAGATATTACATAACTAGAGGAGAGGCAGAGGAGTATGGGAGGGAGGCAAAGGCTGCTCGCCTTCGTGAGGCAGCTATTCAGGCAGTGGCTGCAGCGCTCCCGTATAACCCCCATTATGATTTTGGGTATCGCCCGGACCATCCATGGGGGTATACCAACTTAAGCCAAAAGCCTAAGCTTGGGGGAGTACGTGTTTCTCACCGACTTTATATTCTTGCTTACGCTTTCACTTTGTTAGTCGGTGTTCACACTTTGCCACTGTATAATCCATGCTAGTTTATTTCTTTTTCTCGTTTTCTTTTCGTGTGTTTGTCTAGTTTGAGAAAACCCAAAAAGATTTTCCGTTCTTCTTTTGCTTGTTGGGAGATTTCCCGTGTAAATAGTTTTCTTTTTCTCTGGGTCAAGGTAGAAGACCATGCTTACAATGTTTAGTGGCTCTCGCATGCATATCTGTTTATCTGTCAAAGAGCCATATTACTTTGTCTTCTCCTTTGTGTTTGCTTGCAGATTCCAGTTTAGTCCAATGCACGAGCACTCTTATTATTATTCACATCATTCGGTCGTGCAAGTGAAATGCAATAATGACGATATATGATGAAGTGACTGAGCCTGGAAAAGCTGGTATGAACTTGACCTTTTTTGTTTTTGTAAATATGACTAGCTCATCGTTCCTAATTCAGCTTTGTTGTGAGAGAAACATGTTTGCAATGACAACTTAGAGATCATAGTTTTTGATGCCATGCTTAATTAGCTAGGATCTTATAATGGTTTGTCTTGGATGCCAACATGAATTTTGAGATTATTATGATGTAGTATGATAGGATGGTATCCTCCTTTGAATGATTCAAGTGGCTTGACTTGGCACATGTTCACGCATGTAGTTGAAACAAAATCAACATAGCCTCTATGATATTCATGTTCATGGTGATTTATGTCCTACTCATGCTTGCACTCAATGTTGGTTAGTCTCAATGCATTTTGATGACTGTTGTCGCTCTCTAGTTGGTCGCTTCCCAGTCTTTTGATAGCCTTCACTTGTACTAAGCGGGAATACTGCTTGTGCATCAACTTCCATAAACCCAAAGTTGTTCCATATCAGTCCACCATACCTACCTATATGCGGTATCTACCTGCCGTTCCAAGTAAATTTGCATGTGCCACTCTCTAAATCTTCAAGAAATAATCTTTTTTGTATGCCCGAACCGCTCATGTGGTGACAAGGGGCGATCAGTATCTTCCATGCTAGGCGTGTTATCCTCGATATGTGTTTATTCACTATCATTCACGAGAAAGGGGCCGGTAATTGGAATGCCCAGTTCCATGCTCAAATCGAAAAGATAATTGCAAAAAAAACTCTCCCTGAATTGATGTTGGTATGACGGCACCCGAGTATTCGGCTAGTCATAGAGTGTGATTGATCGGTGGTGGGGGAGTTAAAACTTTATTTTTCTATTTGGGGACCGCCTATAGTATGTGTAGCATGGAAGATGGTGAAAACTCTTGGTCATTGCGTTGACAATGAAAGCATGACACCCAAAATTATTATCTGTGTTTTCAAAGCTTGAGCTCTGGCACCTCTACAAATCAATGCTTCCCTCTGCGAAGGGCCTATCTATTTAGGTTCCTGTTGAGTCATCCTCTTCCTATAAAAGCACCAATTAGAGAGCACCTGTGCCATTTTTATGCTTTGCTTTTGACTGATGTTGAGTATGACTGTGACTGGATCTTCTTTGCCATGAATTACAATGCTTAGTCAGCCCTTGGTCTTTGAAGGTGCTCTGCATTTATGTTTTGCGGTCTCAGAAAGAGCTAGCGAGATACCATCTGTTCATACTGCTTCATGATTGTTTTGATTGAAGTGTTGACATTTGAAACTTATTATTATTTGCTCGCTAGTTGATTATGCCATTGATATGAGTTTACTGTGAGACCTAGATGTCATTTGCTTATGTGGTTAGCTTATGATCTTGCTGAAATTCTGGATGTGAGTTAGACATAGTTGCAACAACAAGATCAAACAGAGTTCGTAAAAGTTTTTCTTTTGTCTCTTTTAGTTTTTCAACTAAATTGCTTGAGGACAAGCAAGGTTTTAAGCTTGGGGGAGTTGATACGTCTCCGTCGTATCTACTTTTCCAAACTTTTTGCCCTTGTTTTGGACTCTAATTTGCATGATTTGAATGGAACTAACCCGAACTAACGTTGTTTTCAGCAGAATTGCCATGGTGTTGTTTTTACGCAGAAATAAAAGTTCTCGGAATGACCTAGAAATTTACGGGGATTTTTTGTGGAATATAAAAAAAATACTTGCGCAAGAATCAACCGTAGGGGTGGAGCATGGAGCCCACAAGCCCACCAGAACGCGGGCCCCCCTGGCCACGCCTGGCAACCTTGTGGGGATCACGTTGCTCCACCGCCTCCAACTCGAGCTCTATTTAGTCCCTTTCATCCGGAAAAAAAAATCAACGAGAAGAGCTCAACGCGTTTTATGATACGGAGGCGCCGCCACCACCTGTTCTTCCTTTGGAGGGCAGATCTGGAGTCCGTTCTGGGCTCCGGAGAGGGGAGATCATCGCCATCGTCATCACCAACCTTCCTTCATCGCCAATTCCATGATGCTCTTCACCGTTCATGAGTAATCTCATCGTAGGCTTGCTGGACGGTGATGGGTTGGATGAGATCTATCATGTAATCGAGTTAGTTTTGACGGGGATTGATCCCTAGTATCCACTATGTTCTGATATTGATGTTGCTACTACTTTGCCATGCTTAATGCTTGTCACTAGGACCCGAGTGCCATGATTTCAGATCTGAACCTATTATGTTGTCGCCAATATATGTGTGTTCTTGATCCTATTTTGCAAGTTGTAGTCACCTACTATGTGTTATGACCCGGCAACCCCGGAGTGACAATAGCCGGAACCACTCCCAGAGATGACCATAGTATGAGGAGTTCATGTATTCACTAAGTGTTAATGCGTTGGTCCGGTTCTTTATTAAAAGGAGAACCTTAATATCCCGTAGTTTCCATTAGGACCCCGCTGCCACGGGAAGGATGGACAATAGATGTCATGCAAGTTCTTTTCCCTAAGCATGTATGACTACATACGGAATACATGCCTACATTACATTGACGAACTGGAGCTAGTTACATATCTCTCCGTGTTATAACTGTTGCATGATGAATAACATCCGGCATAATCATCCATCACCGATCCAATGCCTATGAGTTTTTCCTATTAGTCCTTGCTACGTTACTCAGCTGCTACTACTGTCACTTTGCTGCTACTGGTTACTGTTGCTACTGTTGCTATCACACTACTCTGCTACTGATACGTTTCTGCAGATACTAAGTCTTTCAGGTGTGGTTGAATTGACAACTCAACTGCTAATACTTGAGAATATTCTTTGACTTCCCCTTGTGTCGAATCAACAAATTTGGGTTGAATACTCTACCCTCGAAAACTGTTGCGATCCCCTATACTTGTGGGTTATCAGGGGGCTTGTATTATAGAACGAGTAAAGACACTTGCCGGTAACGAGATTGAACTAGGTATGGGGATACCGAGGATCGAATCTCGGGCAAGTAACGTACTGATGGACAAAAGGAACAATATACGGGATTGATTGAATCCTTGACATCATGGTTCGACCGATAAAGATCTTCGTAGAATATGTAGGAACCCATATGGGTATCCAGGTCCCGCTATGGGTTATTGACCGTTGAGGTGTCTCGGTAATGTCTGCATAGTTCTCAAACCCGTAGGGTGTGCACACTTAACGTTCGATGACGCTAGAGTAGTATTGGGATTTGTACGTTGGTGACCGAATGTTGTTCGGAGTCTAGGATGAGATCCCGGATGTCACGAGGAGATCCGGAATGATCCAGAGGTAAATATTTATACATGGAAGTCCTATTTTGGCTATGAGAAAAGTTTTGGGTTTTATCGGTATTGTACCGGGAAGCTTCTGCAAGGTTCCGAAAGGTTCCACACGGTTACAGAGGAGTCCGGAAGGGTCCCTCCATCCCCTAGGATGTGCATGGGCTGTAAGGTGGCGTCCAAGGCTTGTTGGGCCAGCCCCCAAGGGCCCATGCAGTTTGGAGGGAAGAGTCCCTAAAGGGGAAGGCACCTCCTAGGTGCCATGGGGAGGGAGGAAACCTCCCTAGGCCCATGCCCCTCCTTGGAGGAGGGGCTAGGACTGCGACCCATCCCTCCCTCTTGCCTCCTATATATAGTGGGGAGAGGGAGGGGCTGAACACACCAATTCCCACGTCCCGGGGGTAGCCCTACCTCTCCCATAACTCTGTTTTCTCCTTAGATCGGTTCACCATCATATCCACCATGCCGTCGTGCTTGTTGAGATCTCACCTACTTCTCCTTCATCTCTTGCTGGATCAATAAGGAGGAGACGTCATCGAGTCGTACGTGTGCTGAACGTGGAGGTACCATCCGTTCGGCGCTAGATCGGGACGGATTGTGATGAGATCGGGGTGACGGATCGTGATTGGATCACGAAGATGTTCAACTACATCAACCGCGTTATATACATATATATGCTTCCGTTTAGCGATCTACAAGGGTATGTTTATGCAATCTCCCCTCTCGTAGATGGTCATCACCATGGATAGATCTTGCGTGCGCGTAGGAGTTTTTTTGTTTCCCATGCGACGTTCCCCAACAGTGGCATCATGATCTAGGTCTATGCATAGATGACATCTCGAGTAGAACACAAAGGAGTTTGTGGGCGTTGATGTTCAGATTGCTGCCCTCCTTAGTCTTTTCTTGATTCGACGATATTGTTGGATGAAGCGGCCCGAACCAACATTACTCGTATGCTTACGAGAGACCGGTTTCATCGACTAACATGCAACTTGTTGCATAAAGATGACTGACGGGTGTATATTTCTCCAATTTTAGTTGAATCGGATTTGACCGAGGCGAACCTTGGAGAAGGTTAAATAGCAACTTGCATATCACCGTTGTGATTTTGCGTAAGTAAGATGCGATCATACTAGATACCCATAACAGCGACGCAAAACATGTAACAACAAATTAGAGGACGTCTAACTTGTTTTTGCAGGGTATGCATGTGATGTGATATGGCCAAAGACATGATATGATATATTTGATGTATGAGATGATCATGTTGTAATAGTTAAATATCGACTTGCACGTCGATGCTACGACAACGACATGAGCCATAGGGTTGTCTTTAATTATTTTTGCGCCCGATGATGCTTTACTTTATCGCTAGTTTAGTAGCTTTAGTGGTAACAACATAGGTGATGCGACAACCTCAATGGAAGCACAATGATGGAGATCATGGTGTGGCGTCGATGACGATGGAGATCATGTCGGTGCTTTGGTGATGGAGATCAAGAAGCACAAGTTCATGGCCATATCATGTCACTTACGATTTGCATGTGATGTTAATCCTTTTATGCACCTTATTTGGCTTAGTACGATGGTAGCATTATAAGGTGATCCCTCGCTAAAATTTCAAGATAAAACTGTGTTCTCCCCAAGTGTGTACCGTTGAGACACCACGTGATGATCGGGTGTGATAGACTCTATGTTCACATACAATGAGTGCAAAACAGTTGCACATGCAGAACACTCGAGTTAAACTTGACAAGCCTAGCATGTACAGACAAGGCCTCGGAACACAAGAGACCAAAAGGTTGAACATGAGCCATATAGTAGATACGATCAACATAGATATGTTCACCATTGAAGCTAATTAAACTCACATGATAATCGGACTTGAGTTAGTGAATTTGGATCATGTGTCACTCAAATGACTAGAGGGATGTGTTAGGGCATATATATCCATATGTGGTTTTGGTAATTGATGACAATTCCTTTGGACTAATGGTTGCCTTAAGTTATATTTATAGGATTTGTCCATAGGCACTTCTTGAAGTCCATCTATTGGGTTCAAGGAGTTTATATGATGACCAAGGTGGTATTCAAGGTATTATCCAAAGAATGGTCATAGAGACACAAGGTTGATCAAGATCGTCAGACAAAGAGTAAATCAAGATGATCAACACACAAAGCGTACAAGATGTACCGAGAGGGATCAAGTGATCCCATGGTATGGTAAGCATTGTCCATTACGTATTTATGTACTAACCCATGGTCTTCGTGAGAGTTCTATGTGGGGTTAGGTGTGTTTCCATGGGCTTGCGTCAAGAGGAAGATCTCATACAACCCATGGAGGATGACGTCAAGTGGTGGAGGATGGTGGCAATGGACTTGTGAAGGTATGTTGAACAGCGGCTCACCCATAGTGTGTATGGGGGAGCAATCAACTAGTCTTCATCAAGCCAACGCAATCAAGAAAGGTGGTCCATCTTGAGGAAGCCAAGATCACCGTCATCTAGCTCAAGAGGATGAGGTGCAAGATATAGGTTTGCCCTTGATAGGTTTTATATTTTGGATAGATTGTCGTACTGTCAAGGGGGGCTCTCAAGTGAGTACCTTGATCGTATCGTTTGTTGAGAGCTCAAACCATTTGCATCCTTGCATCATACTTCTTGGTTCTTGTTTGGTGTTTCTCTTTGTGAGTTTTAGAGCTTATGGTCATCTTCATGACCAGCTTGCGTTCATCTAAAACGGGGTCCATATGCATCTTCTATGATGTTTTCGATGTTGGGAGTTTTTACCGGTCTTATTCAAAGAAGGGTTCTCACCATTTTCTTATGGGACTTTTATCACTTGCTTCTAATTGATATTTCTATCAAGATTGTGTTAGCCCATGTCATTAGCTTTCCAACAAACTTGGGTTCGTTGAATTCGGAGTCCGTATGCGAAAGTTAGAGCAGTTTCAGTATCCAGTGGTAGTACTGCTCCTCGTGCGGGCGGTAGTACCGCTCGTGTAGCGGTAGTATCGCTCCAGGAGTGGTAGTACCGCTCTGCCGGACTGTTTTTTGCATCCTTGTTGGCCTCAGCATGGTTGGTGAACCTACCGAGCGGTAGTACAGCTCCATGAGCGGTCGTACCGCTCTGTGCGGGATGTGAAGCATAACGGTTGGATTTGTCCCCACCTTGGGATTTGGGAGAGAAGGACTTGGGCACTCCGTGTGCCCTTGCCATTGCATTAGTTGCATCGTTTGAGTTCTCCACGGTGATACGTGGAAGTGAAGTTTGAGAAGCTTATTACCTTTGGGTACTTGGTACCCCTAGAAGCTTGGTGGTGCCTCGGAGCTCAATCATTGTGGTATAAAGCTCCTGGCAAGCGTCGGGGTCTCCAATTAATTGTGGAGATTGCCCCGAGCATTTGTGGTCACCTCGAAGCCATATGCCATTGTGGTGAAGCTTTGTGGTGTTGTTGGGAGCCTCCAATTAAGTTGTCGAGATTGCCCCAACCTTGTTTGTACGGGTTCGGTGACCGCCCTCAAGGGTCCCTTAGTGGAATCACGACATCTTGCATTGTGCGAGGGCATGAGGAGATTACGGTGGCCTTAGTGGCATCTTGGGGAGCATTGTGCCTCCACAACGCTCCAACGGAGATTAGCATCCGCAAGGGTGTGAACTTCGGGATACATCATCGTCTCCGCGTGCCTCGGTTATCTCTTACCCGAACCCTTTACTTATGCCCTTTACTTTGTGATAGCCATATTGTTTCTTGTCATATATCTTGCTATCACTTAGTTGTTTATCTTGCTTAGAATAAGTTATTGGTGCACATAGTTGTGCCTAGTTGTTTCAGGTTTTGTGCTTGACAAATTAAACATTAGTTTTATTCTGCATTTGTTCAAACCTAAACTGTAATTATTTTAAAGCGCCTATTCCCCCCTCTTGGCGACATCCACGTCCTTTCAATTGGTATCAGAGCTAGGTCTCTCTTTATTAGGTTTAACCACCTAGAGAGTAAGGATGTCGGTTAAGGGTTTAGGATTCTCTGACACTCTTAGTTTCGATGGCACAAATTTTGATGTTTGGGTAATTCACATGCTTAATCACTTTAGGGTCATGGACCCAAACTTGGAGAGAATTGTAGATATGGGTTCTTCTCCTCCAAAGGATTCTCAAAATATATCTTTAGAGGATGAGAAAAACTCTTATCTCAATGCTCAAGCTTCTAATGTGCTTTTTGATGCTTTGAGCAATGTAGTTATATTTCAACTCATGTCATTCCAGGATGCTCATGAGTTGTGGACAAAGCTTCAAGATAAATATGGTATGTCCAAGATTTGTGGGAATGATTGTTCTCGCTCCACCTCCGGTCGTGTGCTCTTCTCAACTTCATCTACTTCACCTACATGTGGATTGCCACAAGGTAATGATATGGTGAGTAGTGGTGATCATTGCAACGATGATAGTGGGTTTATTGTTGATGATCCTTCATCACTATATTATTGCAATGCTTCATCTTTCTGCATTATCACTTCGAGCACTCTAAATGTTTTACATGCTTGTGTTGATAGTCCTTGCATATCATGTAAAAACTGCTTGACTAAATCTCATGATGATATGCTTCCTATATCTTGTTGCCATGATAAAAATGTATATATTTCCTCGAGTTGTAGTGCTAACAATGTAGAGGAAATTCATCACTCCATGGAACAAGATGTGGCCTTGAATGATGCGTCAAGGGATCCTACATCATCATCTATTGTGACTCACTTTTGCCTTATAGCTAAGGCTTCAAAGGTATCTCCTACTTTGAATCCCAATATATCTCATGATGATGATGTTGATGATAATGGGGATGAGAATAATGATGAAGAGAGTGATAATATTGCATCCTTCAAAATTAAGGGTGAAATGATTTTTAAATCTCTTTATAAGAATAAACTTGCTTGTTCCAACTTCTTGGAAATCATGTCTATTGCCACTAAGGGCAAGAAATACATTGAGGAGTTGGAAGCTCATCTCGAGGAGCATGAGGCCACCATTTAGACAATGGAAGGTCATGAGCGTGAATACGCTAACGAGATCGCGGAGCTATCTCAAGCTCTTGAAAATGAACAAACCACCAAGTAATCTCTTGAGGAAACCTTTGCTATAGAATTATCTAGATTAAAGGAATCCCATGATAGAGCTCTCGAGGTGGCTAATGATTTTAGAACTAAAAACGATAAGCTTGAAGTTGCACATGCTAAACTCATTGAGGAGTATGAGCACCTCGAAAATGGCTCAAAGGCTATTAAGAGTTCGCTCATTGAACTCACCGAGTCTCATGCTCAACTTGAAGCTTCATATGCTAAAGATCTTGCCAAGTTGCCTTCTCCTCTTATTGTTAATAATCATTCTTGTGCTACTAATTCTACTTCTTGTGAAGCATCCATTTTAAAGGAGAATGTTGAGCTAAGGGCTCAACTCGAGTTGCTATCTAGCAATTATGGGAAATTGGAAGAAAGTCATGTAATTCTCAAAAGCTCTCATGATGATCTTCTAGTATCCCATAATGTGCTAAAATTAGCTCATGAGGCTATTACTACCAAGGTAACATCGAGTGAGCCTCATGTAGACATTAGCACTACTTCTAGTCAAAAAGCTATATTGCCATGTGCTAGTCCTCGTAATTCATCTACTCACAATGTTGCTACATCTTGTGATGAATTACTTTCCATGCCTTGTTGCTCTAACAATGAAGCTTATACTTCCTCTAGTACTTGTGTTGATACTAACCATGTAGAGGAAATCAAAGAGCTCAAGGCCCAAGTCACTTCCTTGAAGAAAGACTTGGAAAAGAGTCATGAAGGAATGTCCATACTCAACAATGTCTTGTGTGGGCAAAAATTCCCAAATGGCAAAGATGGACTTGGATTCAACTCCAACAAGAAGAATAATTCCAAAAGCTTCAAGAAGAAGGGCCAAGAACAAGTCAAGAATTCGGCCAAGATTATTTGCTTCAAGTGAAAAATTGAAGGGCACCATGTTAGATCTTGCCCACTAAATAAGAAGCCCCAAAGTCACAAGCAACAAGGGAAGCGGCCACAAGTTCAATCACACACTCAACTACAAGTTGAAGAAAGGCCCCTTCCCAAGAAGACCCAAGCGAACACTCCTCATGTTGAGAAATCAATAGGGAAGAAATTAAAGGGTAAATGCTGCTACTTATGTCGTGAGAAGGGTCACTTCGTTTCTTCTTGCACGAGAGGTAATTTATCCAACCCAATCATTATTGATGATATCTATTCTATTGGGAAGGATAATGTTGTCAATGTGTTTGCCAAGTTTGTTGGTACTCAAAGTGGTGTCAAGAAAAGTACCATTTGGGTTGCCAAGCCTATTGTGACTAACCTCTTAGGACCCAACGTGGTTGGGGACCAACAAGCTCAAACTTGATCAATAGGTGAAGGTGGAGGACATTAGAGACTTGGATACATAATGAAGAATTAAGGGGTATTCATCATTCATATTATCTCAAGCCAAGTCATTTGGATTATCGAGTTTCTGTCTTATATCCAATGTGCCTCCTTACGGTAACTTGTACTTAAACCGTTTACATTGTTAGTTTCTTGCCCCTTTGCATGTTGTGGTTTTGTACCTTGCATGTGTTTGTATATGTTGTGCTTATAACTTGCTTATCTTGAGTAATCGAGTATGTGTATGTTGGTTTGCATATCATGTAAATGTGAGTCTTGTATTGAGCCTTTTTTCATCTTGTTTGTATCTTTGTTGGCTCGTGTGAGAGATTAATGGATTATCCCATTGTGGGGGAGTGATGTTCTTTGCACACCTCACAATCCTATAAATGTGTATACATGGGGAATACCACTTAGTATTGATATTTCAAGATTATCTAGTTTCTATGTGGTATGTCTTACTCATGAGAAATTCAAATTCTATATGGTCCATTAATTATCTCTTGTTGGTTTTAATTTGCCACTTGTTAATATTGTTGGATTATCACATTATGGGGGATTAATATGCTATGTGCATATTACAAGCCTAGAAAATGTGTACATTTGAGGTATTGCCACTTAGTGTTGATATTGTAAATTATCTTGTTCCTAGGTGGCATGTTAGCTCTAGAAGTGTCATTTGCTTGCGTTTTATGGGTAAAGATTATGTTGGATATATTTGTGATCTACCAATGAGTATTATTTCCAAAATACTTCTTGTCCTTGACAATTGGTATTCCCATCATGTGGTAGGAATTGCTAATCGTCTTTACATTGGATTTTGTGTTTTGTTTGTCTTCCTTGCCTCTTGTGGATCTATTTTAACATGTCTAGTGTTTTTATAGATATAGAAAAAGTGATGATCCCATCTTGTGCATTTTGTATTTAAATGCAAATTCTATATAATGCACATCCATTGGGGGAGCTATCCTATTTTCTTTAGAACACTCTCTTTATTCGCCCATCATAAAATCTTTTGATCCCCATCAAGTGTGTGTTGATGGGAGGCAAGTCTTGCTCTTTATGATGCTTTGTGCCATCATGAAAAAAATTCGAGGGTTTGGTGTGTTGGAACCTAGCTCTCTTTTGGAAACTAGATACCTCGTGTTTGTTTTCCTTCAATTGGTATCTTGTTTCCTTTTATTTGGCATGTGTAAATGGATATCTCATTCCTTGAGGTATCTTTTAATTGATATCCTCAAGTGATAGTTTTTCGTTTGTTATCTTATTATCACTTGATACCTTGTCTTTTGGTGTATTATCAACTTTGTGTTGAGTTGATACTTGAAAGCCTTGAGCATGCATATTTACTATATATAGCTTCTTTTTCTTGCTTTCTTTCTTTGACCCAATATATAGGGGAAACTACACCTTGTCATAAATTGGCTAAAGTGTGCATGAAATTCAAATTCATATATATGTGCACATATGTATGTGGAGTTTGTCCTATGTATTGTTGGTTTTCTAACTCTTTGGTCCCAATGAGCTTGGGCACCATTTTGTTTGTTTTGTTGTTCCAGGAACAATTGGAGATGCGTTGGATGCTCGGCTCACCTATAAGGAAGGTGTTGAGACCATGTGGTTATTGGAGCCAAGTTAGGATGATCAACGAACAACTATCTACTACATCAATCCAATGTTGTCTCGGTAACAAGTATCTACTTCATGCATTCATTTCTTGCAAAGGCCCAAACCTGTCTTTTCTTTTCTAGGTTGCATCATGGCATGAATCTCTTGATTCGTTCTTGTAGTACTTGTTTCCTTTCTCAAAGCATCCGAACGATGATGTCTTATTGCTAGTTGGGATGTCTTTGATGTTCGTATGTTGGAAGTTCATATTGTACAATAAGAAAATATTAGGCCATGTGCTATGCTTCCAAGCAAAGATCTTGTTGATATATTTATGACTTCCTTTTGGATATCTTGTTTGTTCCTTCTTGTATACATTTCGTGTGTGTCGTGGTTTTGTCACGGCAGATGTCCTCGTGAAAGGACTTAGTACTGGAGCCATCGCACCTTGGTGGCGACTCAAAGGGGTTAAGCGGGAGAGACACGGCGATTTACCCAGGTTCGGCCCCTCGAGAGGAGGTAATAGCCTACGTCCTGCTTTTGTGTGTATTGATATGGATTCGATTACAAGGAAGGTGTAACTCGCCTAAACCTAGCACTCGATGATTTCTAACCTGCCTCTCCCCTTCCAGACTCGCCTTTATATATAGGTCGAAGCCCTAGGGTTTACAAGAGTCTCTTCCCCTTTACAAATCATGACCACCGCGGTCTCTAAGTCGCCGTCCTGCAAAACCCGGAGACCTTCCACAAATCATAACCATCCTGCGACTTTGAACCGCCCAGGCTGAGGCCCAACTAGCCCTAAAGGATGAATCGCCTTACACGTAACCCGGCCCATATTCGGCGGGTCACTTAATAAGCAATATCCCCAACATTAAGCCCCAAATTGACTTGAATCTTCATGCCAATGCCTCCGTTTTAGGTGAAGGCGATTCACTCCTTTGTGTTCCTCCATACGCCAGAAATTTTAACTCGCCAATTGGTACTGGAAAAAGTTTTTGAGCCGCCAATGCATTTCCCGTCAGCACTTTCCTTAGCCCTCGATTTTCGGGAACTCCAACATAATCCCAACGGATCTTTAGTGCATCATTATCCCGAAATTTTCGGACGTCATCATAGCGAATCTTTTCTTCCTCGTCGGTTCCCGCTCACGGTGCCTCGATTCCAGCGCCTGTCCTGATAAATAGGCGGAAGGGACAGGGCTGACGCTGGCCACCTACCAGTCTCGTCAGTCCCCCCATTATCGCAGCAGAGAACCGCACCGCTTCTCGAGGGTTTCGCCACCGGCTGCAAACTCTGACCCCGTTCGAAAAACTCCAGTGCTGCCCGCAAGCCGTCGCCGTTCGAGGAGCTCCGGCGCCGCTCGCAAGCCGTCGCCGCCCGAGGAGCTCCGGCGCCGCTCGCAAGCCGTCGCCGCCCGAGGAGCTCCGGCGTCGCCCGCAAGCCGTTGCCGTTCGAAGAACTCCGGCGCTGTTCGAGGAGCTCCGGCGCCGCCCGCAAGTCGTCGCCGTCGCCAGGCTCCGCCGCCGCCGAGGGTCCCTTCATTCTCCAACAGCCTCCATCATCGCCGATCTTCTTCGACCAAGATCTTCAGGTTAGGCCACCGTTTCCCCTTCTTTAAGGGTAGATTTATTTCTTGTTCATGCTGCCGCCATTGCCATAGCTCCGAAGCCCTATGCTCGTCACCATCTTAACTGTCGAACTGATTAGTCCAAGCGCCATTAGGGCACCCAGCGCTTCGAATAATCCTATCCATCTGTGCCCTTGCGAATTTTCTATATAGACTAGTTTTTTCAAACATGAGGTACCACCCTAATCACACATCGTTCATGTTTTAGCCACGTCCGTAAGCTTTTATATCTGTTGAACAGATCCATTCCTCTTTCACTGTTTGTAAAAAACTGTTTAGAAACCTCGTCCTTCCCTTAGTGTTTCGGAAAGAATAAATTTTACCACCCACAGTAGCGTCGCTTCTGAGAATAGCCCTGCTCCGATAGGTTGCCACATCAGCCCAACCCGGCCTCCCAGTCCGGCGGGTTAAGCAGGAGCTAGTCCCGACTCACATAGTAAATGTTCGAGACATGTAACACCAGTTTCTTGCCTATTTGTAGCATGGGTGCCGTTTTCAAGAGCGATTGGCTTCCCACCAAAGTCGATGATGCTGTTTTGGCGAATTACGTGAAAGCGGGCTGCTTGGATCCTCAAGATGTCATTGGATGGCACACCGGGTTAGGAGAAGACCTCCCCAACCCCAAGGAGGGGGAGATAGTAGTTTTTGTGGAACACTTAGAACGGGGTTTTAAGCCGCCCGGATCTAAATTCCTTAGAGACGCCCTGAATTTTATGAACGTCCGACTCCAGGATTTGGGACCCAATTCCATAAGCAACCTAAGTCAATTCCAAGTCCTTTGCGAAGCTTATTTGCGGATCGAGCCTTCCGTCCCTCTGTTTTGGTACCTTTTCCACTTGAATCGCCAGACGGAATTCCACAATGGCCCCAGTTTGGAACTCGGCGGGGTCAACGTCCAGCGTCGCAGGGATAGTCCGTTCCCTTCACTCACTATGCCTAGCCATCCCAAAGGCTGGGGTGAATCTTGGTTTTACTGCAAAGAAACATCTCCTGCCGGCGAGAACAAACGTCAGGGCTACAGGCCAAGCCGCCTTCCGGTCAACTTCAAGCTCCCTGACAAGCTCACCGAGGAAGAAGAGTCGGAATTCGTCCCAATTCTGTCCGAACTGAGATCCTTGACTAACAACGGTCTCACCGGGGTTGACCTGATCCGCTGCTGGGTCGAATGGCGGATCCTTCTTCTGAGCCGCCGAGAAGGCTTGATGTGCGAATTTGACGGTACTCTGGATCATCCCCAATGCTACTTTCACACAGCATTAAAAGAAAAAGACATCATCGCCATCATCAAGAAGCTGACCGGCGAGCCTACAGCAAAGTGCGGCCAAATCGGCCTTAAGCCCTTCTGCACGATTAACCCGGCGCCCAAGGTAACCAAGGCTAACTCGCCCTCAATTTTTATTCCATCTGTTTTATTGCCATCATGACTTTATGCCATATATCTTTCCAGAAAGGCGACAAGTTCTGGTCTAGGAGACCTAAGAAACAAGCCATGAAGAGTGCTAAGCCGCCTTCCAAGAAAAACAAGGGCAAAAGTAAATCGGCTGCGGCCGAGCCATCTGAAGTCGACGAATCTCAAGCTCGCGACGCACTCTCAGAGGTACCAATCCGTCCTCATTTTCACTCGCCACCTATCACCTTTTAACTTTTATTTATCTCTCGCTCCTCTTATAATAGAATGAAGATAACGAAAGCCAAGAAGACTCTGTCGAGGTAATTTCCGTCTCCTCCGATTCATCTCCTTCTCCACCTAAGCCGGCCCGGCGAATATGTGGGAAAGTTCCTCTCTCACATCCAAATGCCCATTTGGACCCAAATTTCTTACTGAAGAAAACGCAGCACGCCTCGAAACGGAAAACGCGAAGTCATTCTGGCGACCTAACACCTGGCTTGCCAACAACGAACAAAAGAAAACCAAGCGAGGTACCTCCCTTTTTTTTATTTGAGCAATCATTGTTCGTGCTGCTTTGGATCAGAGTCATAACCCGCCTGTATTATCGATGTACAAATTCTGCAGGATTCTCCCCCTACTTCTGGCGACTCAGTGATGTCGACCCTTCCACCAATGATCCGAGTCCCGGGGTAAGTTCCTTGTCCTGATCCTTGAGAATAGCACTCTTTTTAATTTTTTTTAAACACACCTATATCTTTCATTAGGGCGCAGGCCAAAAAGAGGAAGACCAGTGGATCAATCCCTGACGCCACTTCTGAGCTTCCAAGGAAAGCTACTCCGACTCAAGAAGATCCGAGTCAAAACGAGCCAACAATTCAAGCAAACCCTCCTGAATCGCCCAAAGGATCAACGGATGTCCCTAGATCACCGGTCGTAATGGCGACAACTGATGACCCAGATGCTGTGGTCATTACTGGTTTTGGTTTCTCCAAGCCGGCAGCGACAATCCTCTCCAAACATATAGCATCCCCTTCTCCATCAATTCCCGAGTCTGGGCCTTCCAAGGCGAAACTTTCTGACTATGCAGGTCTGGAGTTTAAAGAACTCTGTTCTGGCTTCGCAAGTCGCCTGGAAGCGAGTTACGAGATGGAAAAGAATCTGCTGAAGATGTTAAATAACAAGCATGAGGTAAAATTTATACTCTATATTATCCCCAGTAACCCCCAAGGGCCGGGTCATCAGTAAAATGATGAGCCAGGTCTTTTAAAAGCTTCGCAACCAGTAACCCCCAAGGGCCGGGTCATCAGTAAAATGATGAGCGGGTCTTTTAAAAGCTTCGCAACCAGTAACCCCCAAGGGCCGGGTCATCAGTAAAATGATGAGACGGGTCTTGATTTCTGTATAATTTCCCTTGAGAAATTATACATTAGCCCCCAAGTGTCAGGGGTATTGCCTTGCAATAATTCTGAGACTTGTCTTTGTTTTAAATTTTGAACAGGAAAGCCTTGCCCAGACCGAACTGGCCCTGGGCGACTTAAGGAAAAACTTGGCTGACCAACAAGATGCCCGAACTCAGTCGGAAGACAAATATAATTTGGCTTTGGTTGAACTGGAAAAGCTCAAAGCCGAGTTAGAAAGAACTCAGGCTGACCACAGCGCGGTTTTGACGAGAGCCGAAAAAGCAGAAGCAAAGCTGGCAACTGTGCAGCAGGAGCTATCCGGCTTAAAGCGCCATATTTCCAACATGACACAAGCCATCTTTGGTAAGCTTTACCTAACTCTCCAATCTTATCCTCTTCCTTGGGCAAATTCCTTAATGTTTAACTTACCGGTTATTTAATCATAGGCTCGAGAGTCGCCAATCTGCAAGACGACAGCGTGTTGATGCTGAAGGCGATCTATACACTGACGGAACAACTGTACACAGGCAGTGTGCTGACCGTCAAAGCTGTGATAGGTGCAAAGGAGCCCATAACTTCCATCAAGAAGGTGCTTGGATATCTATCCACACTGCCCCCCCAGATCGGCGAGTTAACCCGATCAGCCGCCCGAAAGGGTGTCCTGACGGCTCTGAGTCGCTGCCTGGCGTATGCTCCAGAAATTAATTTGGAAGAAGTAGCTGCCGGCTTCCCTCAGCTTAAAGATGACGGCTCGGAGTTCGTGGAAGAAGACTACCAGAAGGTTGTCAAGGATTCTCGACTGGCCGCGACTCAACTCGCCGCCAGCCTTGACTTGACAAAATATCAGGCGGCTTATGATGATAAGAATAAGAAAATCAACCCGCCAACCTTCGTGGTGACCAACCTTATCCCTCGGCGACCCAAGAATCCCTTCGACTGGGAAACAGACCTGGCATCAATCTTGACCGATGAAGACGATTTTGCTTCTTTGTCCAGATGCAACTGGGTCTTGGGCGATTTACAAATCGAAGCTGGTCAGAGCTCACGCCAGGACTTAGCGGAATAGACTTTCCTTGAATTTGGCCCAAGAGCCATGTAATAGTCAATACTATCTTTTGATGACATCTTCTGCAAAACCCTTATACCGCTTTTGATGCGGTTTTAAAATATTTTGTTAATCCTTAGCAGAATCGCCTGTAATGCTCAATCCGCCAAGGATGAAAACCTTGAACACATTATCTGTGCAAATAAAAGAACTACAAATAGTTTCAACAAATAAACAGTGAGGATAAGAACCTCCAAGGTCAAATCATAACACGAGTAATTTTGTCGGCTCATACGGTCGCGACAGGAGGAGGCGAGTGAGAAAGCTCGTGCACCCACCCTTAATGCAGGTTTTGTCGGCTCATACGGTCGCGATAGGGGGAGGCGAGTCAGAAAGCTCGTGCACCCACCCTTAATGCAGGTTTCGTCGGCTCATACGGTCGCGACAGGGGGAGGCGAGTCAGAAAGCTCGTGCACCCACCCTTAATGGAGGTTTTGTCGGCTCATACGGTCGCGACAGGGGGAGGCGAGTCGGAAAGCTCGTGCACCCACCCTTAATGCAGGTTTTGTCGGCTCATACGGTCGCGACAGGGGGAGGCGAGTCAGAAAGCTCGTGCACCCACCCTTAATGCAGGTTTTGTCGGCTCATACGGTCGCGACAGGGGGAGGCGAGTCAAAAAGCTCGTGCACCCACCCTTAATGCAGGTTTTGTCGGCTCATACGGTCGCGACAGGGGGAGGCGAGTCAGAAAGCTCGTGCACCCACCCTTAATGCAGGTTTCGTCGGCTCATACGGTCGCGATAGGGGGAGGCGAGTTAGAAAGCTCGTGCACCCACCCTTAATGCAGGTTTTGTCGGCTCATACGGTCGCGACAGGGGGAGGCGAGTCAGAAAGCTCGTGCACCCACCCTTAATGCAGGTTTCGTCGGCTCATACGGTCGCGACAGGGGGAGGTGAGTCAGAAAGCTCGTGCACCCACCCTTAATGCATGTTCTGTCGGCTCATAAGGTCACAACAGGATGTCATGAAATTGCTCTCTCTTTTTCTTAAAGAAGAAGCCCCCGAGTCAGGGAAACATTATATTATTCCATAATGAAAACTGAAAAACTTACAAAGCATGGAGTTTGAAGAACTCAAGTGTAGTAAGGCCGCAAATGGGCAATATTCCAAGGGCGAGTGACTCAGCCCCCGTAGTCGGTCGATCAGGCCGAAGATCCATCAAGTAGTAAGAACCATTGCGGGGGTTCTTGCTGACAACGAAAGGTCCCTCCCAAGGGGGCGAAAGCTTGTGCATGCCTGCCCGATCTTGTATCAGTCGAAGCACCAAATCACCTTCCTGGAAGGTCCGACTCTTCACCCGGCGACTATGATAACGCCGCAGATCTTGCTGATAGATCGCCGAACGAGCCGCTGCTAAGTCACATGCCTCTTCCAAGGCATCCAAAGAGTCCTGACGCGCCAGCTCGTTGTCTCGCTCCACATATGCGGCGACTCTAAGAGAATCATGCCTTATGTCGGTAGGGAGGACGGCTTCTGCACCATAGACCAAGACGAAAGGGGTGAACCCCGTGGACCGATTCGGGGTGGTCCGGATGCTCCATAATACCGAAGGTAACTCCTCCACCCAACATCCTGGAGTTCTTTCCAGGGTAATTATGAGCCGAGGTTTGATCCCTCGCAAAACTTCCTGATTCGCCCGCTCGGCCTGCCCGTTTGACTACGGGTGAGCAACTGCAGAGATATCAAGCCGGATATGTTCATGGCGACAGAAATCCAGCATCGCTCCTTGGGACAAGTTAGTACCATTGTCCGTGATGATACTGTGTGGATATCCAAAACGGAAAATCAGCTTCTTCAGAAATTTTACTGCAGTCTCCGCATCGCAAGTCCCAACAGGCTCTGCCTCAATCCATTTGGTGAATTTATCAACCGCCACCAATAAGTGAGTTTTCTTGTTGGAGGACATCTTAAAGGGACCGACCATGTCCAGCCCCCAGACCGTGAAAGGCCAAGTAATGGAGATCATCCTCAATTCTTGGGCCGGCACATGAGCCTGTCTCCCATATCGTTGGAACCCCTCACACCGCCGTACTATATCTTCTGCATCTGCGTGAGCCGTCAACCAGAAGAAACCGTGTCGAAAGGCTTTTGATACCAAAGAACGTGACCCGGCGTGATGTCCGCAGTCTCCAGAATGGATGTCATTTAGGATTATGCATCCTTCCTCGGAGGAAACGCACCGCTGAAAGACCCCTGAAGCACTTCGTTTATATAGCTCGCCATTAATGATGACCATGGACTTGCTAGCCGAACAATCTGGCGAGCCAAAACTTCGTCAGTGGGTAACTCGCCACGAGCAAGATAAGCTAGATAAGGAAGAGCCCAATCCGGAACGACATGGAGAGCCGCCACAAGCTGAGACTCGGGATCTGGTATCGCCAATTCCTCCTCCGTGGGTACAGTTACAGACGGTTTATGCAGGATATCCAAGAAGACATTAGGGGGGACCGGTTTTCTCTGTGAGCCGAGTCGCGAGAGGGCATCAGCTGCTTCGTTGAGTCGCCGATCAACATGATCAACCTGGTACCCATGAAAATAGCCCGCCACGTCAGATACGGCTCGCCTGTAAGCCGCCATCATAGGATCTCGAGAGTCCCAGGTGCCCGAAACCTGTTGCGCCACCAAATCTGAGTCCCCAAAACATCTGACTCGGGTTAGGTTCATCTCTTTTGCTAGTCGCAAACCGTGAAGCAGAGCTTCATACTCTGCTGCATTATTTGTACAAGGGAACATGAGCCGGAGGACGTAGCAGAACTTATCTCCTTGAGGGGATATCAACACCACACCCGCCCCCGAGCCCTCCAACTGCCTGGATCCATCAAAATAAATAGTCCAATAGGTAAGGTCAGGCCGATCTTCCGGAACCTGAAGCTCCGTCCAATCATTGACGAAATCAACTAGTGCCTGGGACATGATGGCCGTGCGGGGGGTATACTGTATGTGATGTGACCCAAGTTCTATTGCCCATTTGGCGATTCGCCCTGTTGCCTCGCGGTTTTGGATGACGTCGCCGAGGGGCGCGGAACTGACCACGGTGATCGGGTGTGCTTGAAAATAATGTTTAAGCTTTCGACTCGCCATGAACACCCCATAGACCAGTTTTCGCCAATGTGGGTATCGCTGTTTGGAAAGAGTTAACACCTCACTGATAAAGTACACCGGGCGTTGTACCGGGTATTCCTTTCCTTCCTCCTTTCTTTCGACGACCACTGCCACGCTGACTGCTTTGGAATTCGCGGCGATATACAGGAGCATAGGCTCCTTTTCAGTCGGGGCCGCCAGGACCGGCGGGTTAACCAATTGATGTTTCAAGGCCTGAAATGCCTCGTCGGCCTCCTTTGTCCACACGAATCGGTCGGACTTTCTCAACAATTGATAAAGAGGAATCGCCTTTTCTCCGAGGCGGCTCACAAAACGACTGAGAGCCGCAATACGACCCGCCAATCGCTGAACCTGGTTAACATTCGTCGGCTTGCCGAGGGAAGTAACCGCTTCAATTTTGTCCGGGTTAGCCTCGATGCCGCGCTCAGATACCAAGAAACCCAGTAGTTTTCCCGCAGGTACGCCGAAAACGCACCTGGTAAGATTTAGCTTCATCTGATATACCCGTAAATTATCAAAGGTTTCCTTAAGGTCTTCCAGAAGTGTCTCCTCCCGGCGGGTCTTGATCACAATGTCGTCAACATAGGCATGGACGTTGCGGCCAATTTGGCTATGAAGACAATTCTGGATGCAGCGTTGGTAAGTCGCTCCTGCGCTCTTGAGCCCGAACGGCATGGACACATAGCAAAAGGCCCCGAAGGGGGTTATGAAAGCAGTCTTCTCCTGATCTTCCACGGCCATTTTGATCTGATGATAACCTGAATAAGCGTCCAAAAAGCACAATCGTTCGCATCCCGCCACCGAGTCAATGATTTGGTCGATGCGGGGAAGAGCGAAAGGATCCTTGGGACAAGCTCTGTTGAGGTCCGTATAGTCAATACACATACGGAACGTGCCATTCTTCTTGAGTACTAACACCGGGTTAGCTAGCCATTTGGGGTGAAAGACTTCCACGATGAACCCGGCGGCTAAAAGACGGGCGACTTCCTCTCCAATCGCCTTCCGTCGCTCCTCGTTAAACCTGCGAAGGTATTGTTGGACAGGTTTGCATTTTGGGTCAATATTAAGATGGTGCTCAGCGAATTCTCTCGGTACACCCGGCATGTCAGAGGGCTTCCATGCGAAGATGTCCCGATTCTCACGGATGAATTCGATGAGCGCGCTTTCCTATTTGGGGTCCAGACCCGTTCCAATGGTAAACTGCTTGGATGAATCGCCAGGGACGAAGTCGACTGTCTTTGTGTCATCCGTTGGTTTGAACTTGAGGGGCGACTCGGAATCTGTAGTCGGTTTCTTGAGTGGTGACATGTCTGCCGGGTCAATATTGGCCCGGTGGTTTTTGAGCTCCTCCGCCGCGCAGGCGACTTCCGCATAGGCCGCGTCTCCTTCCTCACACTCCTTTGCGATTCTTCTATCTCCGTCGACCGTGAGGGCCCTTTAGGACCAGGCATTTTGAGCTTGAGGTAGACGTAGCACGGGCGGGCCATGAAGCGAGCGTAAGCCGGTCGCCCGAACAGCGCATGGTACGGGCTTTTTAGTTTGACCACCTCGAAGACCAGCGACTCTGACCTGTAATTCTGCGCAGTTCCAAACGCTACTGAGAGCCTGACCCGGCCTATCGGATAAGCCGATTTACCCGGGACGATGCCGTGGAAGACCGTGGTTGAAGGCATCAAGTCTTTCTCTAATAGATTCATCCTCCGGAAGGTGTCGAAGTATAGGATATTAATGCTGCTGCCGCCATCCATTAGTACTTTCGATAGAGTGTAACCCGCCACTTGGGGAGCCACGACCAATGCCAGGTCGCCCGGGTTAGCTATTCTCGGCGGGTGATCCTCTCTGCTCCATGTTATGGTCTGTTCGGACCAGTGGAGATATCTGGGAACTGCCGGCTCAATTACGCTGTACGCCCGGTGATTTACCTTTTTATCACGTCTGCAAGCATTAGTGGTGAAAACATGATATTTCCCATTACTTAGCTGTTTAGGATTGTTGCGGAAGCCCCCATGGTCATCCTGGTCCTGCGGAGCCCCCTGTGGGGGCGGCTGCTGGAAAACTCCCGGCGGGTTGTACCGCCGTTGGTGGTGCACCGGGTACTGGCCGCCGCCTGGCTGCGGCCCCCCCTGAGCCTCTTGTTCGGGAAAACCGCCGAAGGGGTTGTGCCTTTGGTTGGGCGTGGCGAGTTGGTCTTGGCGACGGTTCAGATCTTCGCTCTGGCTCTTCTTGATTGCCTCGGCCCGAAATTCTCGCATCACGAAGCAGTTCTCCCAGGAGTGGCCCGCCGGGCCGTCGGCCGTGGCGTGGTGCGGGCAAGGGCCTTTGAGCAGCTCTTCATAGTTATGCGGTCTTTTCCCACTGAAGCCTCGATTCTTCTTTTTGCCGTCATTGGCGTTGGTGTTGGCAACCAGATCCGAGGGCTCCTCATGCGGCCTACGCTTGCCGTTGGTCCCCTGGTTATGACGGTTGCGGCCTTGGAGGCGGGTATGCTTATTCGTTGAATCGCCCTTCTTGGGCGAGTTACCCTTACCATCCTCGCCGGGATCCTTGGTATCATCGGCTTCGGCGTACCTAGTGAGGGTATCCATCAGCTCGCCCATATCCTGAACTTTCCGTTTGAGTCACCCCAGTTTCTGGACCAGCGGTTCGTAGTGGCAGTTGTGCTCGAGGATAAGCACAGCTTGCGCTGCCGTGATGCCATCCGATGAATGGAGAATTTCCGCGACTTGCCGCGACCAATGATGCGCCGACTCATCCGGGCGTTGCACGCAGTGTTGCAAGTCGACGATTGTCATCGGCCATTTACAGGTTCCCCGGAAGTTTTTGATGAAACTCTCCTTCAACTCGGCCCAGGACTGGATAGAATTGGGGGGTAAAATTTTCAACCAAGTGCGTGCCGATCCCTCGAGCATCATGGTGAAATATCTGGCGCAAACCGCCTCGTTTACGTCGAGCATGTCCATGGCGATCTCATAGCCCTCGATCCAAGATGTTGGTTCGAGATCTGGTGTGTAATTAGGCACCTTTCTCGGTCCTTTGAAATCCTTGGGAATTCTCTCGTTTCGAAGGGCCAGGGATAAGCAGGGCACCCCAACTCGCCCTGTGGTCCCCGCGGGATGAGTCTGAGCCTCTTGAATGTTGGGTGGACCTTTGCCCGGCGGGTCTCGCTCGGGCGGGTTGTCCTGCGGGAGGTGTCGCGGGGTGCTGTTTACGGCTGGTTGATCCTCCGGCCAACCCCTGGTATAACTCGCCTGGGGGGTGGAGTGCAATCGCTCGGGGCTGTGCGAGAACTGCGCGTTTTGGACCACCGCCGTTTTCAACATCTCGATGGCGTTCCTTGCTTCGATCTCAGCTGGGGTGTTGCCGTGGATCGGGAGAGACTCCAGATGGCGAGTTGCGGCAAGCACGTTATCCACCGGGTTAGAGAAGTGGCCTCGAGGGGTACGGAAACGAGGAATTTGACCCTCAGTCGTCTGAATCGGCGGGTTAGGAGGGCGGCCAAGCCCTCCTGCTAGAGCGGCTCCCATCCCGGGTGTTTGGGGAGTGTCGAACAGGCGAGTTGGATTAAGATCATGGGGCAGGCGTCCCTGGTGCCTCCGCTGATGGACGGCGTCGGATGCGCGCTGCTGTCTTTCAAGCCGCCAATTGTCGGTGTTCAACCGCATCCTTTCGGCCGTAATCTAGGCTTGTCGAGTTTCCATCCTGGCGGACTCTGTCTCAGCATCCTGATGGGCCTTTGCCACCGCCTCCCTCAGTTTTGCTAACTCCGCATTTATCTCTTCTTGGTTCTCAGGCGTGAGGGGGGTTGACATTAGTCTTGTGATTTCCGCCGCTAAATCCACCAGGACTGCTGACGCACTTCTGGACGTCCCGCCGGTTCCATCGCCTCCGGCGGGATTCTGTGCGGGTTGAGTCGCCCCGGCCATGTAGATGGCGATCTGGCGGCGGGTTCGATCGAGGATTTCCGGATCCATGGCCAATGACAAGCCCCCGAGACCGTCTCCGTGGAGGGACTGGATGGAATCGAAATCGCCCATGGATGACTCGTCGTCAGAGTTGATGGGGGTAACCTCCTGAGCCGCCGCGTGCTCTGGCTCCTTCGACCCCTGCGTGAAGCCCACAAAGACCGGGTGGGTCAGATTCCGGGTTACGACTGGATGAACGTACCTGGCCGGCTCGACGATGTCGGAGGAGATGTCCGGCTCAGGAACAGATGACCCGATCATGCTGATGAAGACGTTGATCTTGCCGAAGGGGACCCTGTAGCCTGATTCGAGAGAATTTGCTTCAGGTCCCCATCGCCGGTTGTCGATGTAGGCTATGCCGCGTCGGCTCCAAGTCATGAGCACCGCCGCATAACTCCCAGACCCTGGTAGGGCTCCCTTTGAGAACTCAACTCCATCGTGCGCTTGCCCCACGGTGGGCGCCAACTGTCGTGGTTTTGTCACGGCAGATGTCCTCATGAAAGGACTTAGTACTGGAGCCATCGCACCTTGGTGGCGACTCAAAGGGGTTAAGCGGGAGAGACACGGCGATTTACCCAGGTTCGGCCCCTCGAGAGGAGGTAATAGCCTACGTCCTGCTTTTGTGTGTATTGATATGGATTCGATTACAAGGAAGGCGTAACTCGCCTAAACCTAGCACTCGATGATTTCTAACCTGCCTCTCCCCTTCCAGACTCGCCTTTATATATAGGTCGAAGCCCTAGGGTTTACAAGAGTCTCTGACCCTTTACAAATCATGACCACCGCGGTCTCTAAGTCGCCGTCCTGCAAAACCCGGAGACCTTCCACAAATCATAACCATCCTGCGACTTTGAACCGCCCAGGCTGAGGCCCAACTAGCCCTAAAGGATGAATCGCCTTACACGTAACCCGGCCCATATTCGGCGGGTCACTTAATAAGCAATATCCCCAACAGTGTGTACATCCTTCTTTGTGGATATATATCATCATGATTGTCTTCTACTTAGAATCTTTTACACATGAGAGAAGTTACATCTCTAATTGATATCCTCTTTTCTTTCACGTCCACCGTTGCATTTCCTTTTTCAGTTTTTGGTGGCTTCGTGAAAGGATTTGTCTTGAGTGCGTATCTTATTTTCCTACATCTTGATGCACTCTTTGGCCGTGAAGATTATTTTTCCTCATGCTTGTCTTGATGAGGGTTTTGCCATTTCGATTGGTATCCCTCCTCTTGACAAGGCTCTTATTTCCTATCTTCACCATGGGTTGTCACAAGCGTTGGTTCTTATTTTGTTTATTAGTAAGCTTGTGAATCCATTTTCTAGTATGTGTGTGTGGGAATGATATGTCTTGCACTTTGTGTCTCATTTCATCAAGACTATGTTGATGAGTAATGCTCATCCTTATCTTAGTCTTCTCAAGTGCTTTGCCATGACTCACACACATTATTTTGATTGAGCCTATTCTTAAGTTGCTTCTTTTACATGTTGCTCAACCATTTGTTTTGTGCAAGTGATATGCTTATTGTCTCATTTATCTTCTTGCACTCGTTGTGTGTTTTTATTAATTTTGGGGGAGCAACGATCCTATTGTTGGAAATATGCTCTAGAGGCAATAATAAATTAGTTATTATTATATTTCCTTGTTCATAATAATCGTTTATTATCCATACTAGAATTGTATTGATTGGAAACTCAAATACATGTGTGGATACATAGACAACACACTGTCCCTAGTGAGCCTCTAGTTGACTAGTTTATTGATCAAAGATGGTCAAGGTTTCCTGGTCATAGGCAAGTGTTGTCACTTGATAACGGGATCACATCATTAGGAGAATCATGTGATGGACAAGACCCAAACTATGAACGTAGCATATTGATCGTGTTGTTCTATTGCTATTGTTTTATGCGTGTCAAGTATTTGTTCCTATGACCATGAGATCATATAACTCACTGGCACCGGACGAATAACTTGTGTGCATCAAACGTTGCAACGTAACCGGGTGACTATAAAGGTGCTCTACAGGTATCTCCGAAGGTGTCCGTTGAGTTAGTATGGATCAAGACTGGGATTTGTCACTCCGTGTGACGGAGAGGTATCTCGGGGCCCACTCGGTAATACAACATCACACACAAGCCTTGCAAGCAATGTGACTAAGTGTAAGTCACGGGATCTTGTATTACGGAACGAGTAAAGAGACTTTCCGGTAACGAGATTGAAATAGGTATGCGGATACTAACGATCAAATCTCGGGCAAGTAACATACCGAAGGACAAATGAATGACATACGGGATTATATGAATCCTTGACACCGAGGTTCAACCGATAAGATCTTCGGAGAATATGTAGGATCTAATATGGGAATCCAGGTCCCGCTATTGGATATTGACCGAGGAGTGTCTCGGGTCATGTCTACATAGTTCTCGAACCCGCAGGGTCTGCACACTTAAGGTTCGGTGACGTTTTGGTATAGTTGAGTTATAGGTGTTGGTAACCGAAAGTTGTTAGGAGTCCCAGATGAGATCCAAGACGTCACGAGGAGCTCCGGAATGATCCAGAAGTAAGGATTGATATATAGGAAGTCCTGTTTTGGTCACCGGAAAAGTTTCAGGCTCATCGGTAGTGTACCGGGAGTGCCAGGAGGGGTGCCGGGGACCATCGGGAGGGTGTCACGCCCCAAGGGGTGTCTTGGGCTATGGGAAGATATAAACCAGCCCCTAGTGGGCTGGAATAAGTTCCCACTAAGGCCCATAAGGTTTGAGAAGGAAAAAACACAATGTGGAAAGAGTTTCCAAGTGGGAAGGTGGAATCCTACTCCAAGTAGGATTGGAGTAGGACTCCTCCACCTCCAATTTCGGCCAAACCTTGAGGGTTTGAGGCTGCCTCCTCCCCTCCCTCCCTCCTATATATACTAGAGGTATTGAGGGTTTTTGAGACACAACTTTGCCACATGCTGCTCGACCCTATACCACACAGTTTTTCCTCTAGATCGTATTTCTGCGGAGCTTATGCGAAGCCCTGCCGGAGTAGATCATCACCATCACCGGCGCGCCATCATGCTGCCAGAGAACTCTTCTACCTCTCCACCCCCTCTTGCTGGATCAAGAAGGTGGAGATCGTCATTGAGCTGTACGTGTGCTGAACGCGGAGGTGTTGTCCGTTTGGCACTAGATCCGAATGGATCGTGAGACGGATCGCAAGACGGTTCGTGTGACGGATCGCGGGACGGTTCGTGGGACGGTTCGTGGGGCTGACCGAGGGACGTGAAGACGTTCCACTACATCAACCGCGTTTCTTAACGCTTCCTACTGTGCAATCTACAAGGGTACGTAGATCCAAATCTCCTCTTGTAGATGGACATCACCATGATAGGTCTTCGTGTGCGTAGGATTTTTTTTGTTTCCCATGCAACATTCCCCAACAGTGGCATCATGAGCCAGGTTCATGCGTAGATGTTATCTCGAGTAGAACACAAAATTTTTTGTGGGCGGTGATGTGCGATTTGCTGCCCTCCTTAGTCTTTTCTTGATTCCGCGGTATTGTTGGATCGAAGCGGCTCGGACCGACATACTCGTATGCTTACGAGAGACTGGTTTCATCGCTACGAGCAACCCCGTTGCTCAAAGATGACTGGCGAGTGTCGGTTTCTCCAACTTTAGTTGAATCGGATTTGACCGAGGAGGTCCTTGGAGAGAGGTTAAATAGCAATTCATACATCTCCGTTGTGGTTTTTGCGTAAGTAAGATGCGATCCTACTAGATACCCATGGAAACCATGTAAAACATGCAACAACAATTAGAGGACGTCTAACTTTTTTTGCAGGGTATGCTTGTGATGTGATATGGCCAACGACGTGATGTGATATATTGGATGTATGAGATGATCATGTTGTAATAGTTAATATCGACTTGCACGTCGATGCTACGACAATCGGCAGGAGCCATAGGGTTGTCTTTAAACTAACGTTTGTGTTTGCAGATGCATTTACTATATTGCTAGGACGTAGCTTTAGTAGTAATAGCATAGCATACACGAAAACCTTGATGGCGGTACGATGATGGAGATCATGATGATGGGGATCATGGTGTAGCACCGGTGACAAGAAGATCATACCAGTGCTTTGGTGACGGAGATCAAGGAGCACTTGATGATGGCCATATCATGTCACTTATGAATTGCATGTGATGTTAATCCTTTATGCACCTTATCTTGCTTAGAACAACTGTAGCACTATGAGGTGATCTCTCACTAAAATTTCAAGCTCAAATTGTGTTCTCCCCGAGTGTGCACCGTTGCGACAGTTCGTCGTTTCGAGACACCACGTGATGATCGGGTCTGATAGACTCAACGTTCACATACAACGGGTGCAAAACAGTTGCACGCGCATAACACTCGGGTTAAACTTGACAAGCCTAGCATGTACAGACATGGCCTCGGAACACATGAGACCGAAAGGTCGAGCATGAATCATATAGTTGATATGATTAGCATAGAGATGCTTACCACTGAAGCTACTCTCAACTCACGTGATGATCGGACTTGAGATAGTGGATTTGGATCATGTACCACTCAAATGACTAGAGAGATGTACCTTTTGAGTGGGAGTTTAAAATTAATTTGATTAGTTAAACTCTAATTATATTGAACATAGTCAAAAGGTCTTTACGAATTATGTTGTGGCTTGCGCTATAGCTCTACAGTTTTTATGTGTTCCTAGAGAAAATTTAGTTGAAAGTTGGTAGTAGCAACTTTGACTGAGTCTGTAAAACTGAGGATTGTCCTCGTTGCTGCGCAGAAGGCTTATGTCCTTAATGCACCACTCGGTGTGCTGCACCTCGAGCGTCATCTGTGCATTTTGTGAACATCCGACATACACGTTTCTGATGACTACGCGATAGTTCAGTGCAAAAAACTTAATGGCTTAGGAGCAAGGCGCCGAAGACGTTTTGAAGCATCACAGAACATAAGAGATGATCTAAGGAGATGAAATTGTGATTTCATGCTCGTGCCCTTGTTAAGAGGTATGAGACCTCTGACAAGATTCTTTGTCCACGAAGTAAAGGAGAAAAGCTCAATCATTGAGCGTGTGCTCAGATTGTCTGAGTACGACAATCCCTTGAATCAAGTGGGAGTTAATCTTCCAGATGAGATAGTGATGGTTCTCCAAACACACTGCCACCAAGTTGTTAGAGCTTCGTGATGAACTATAACATATCAAGGATAGATACAATGATCCTTGAGCGATTTGCGATGTTTGACACTGCGAAAGTAGAAATCAAGAAGGAGCATCAATAGTTGATGGTTAGTAAAATCACTAAGTTTCAAGAAAGGCAAGGGCTAGAAGGGATACTTCGTGAAACGGAAAAACAGTTGCTGCACTAATGAAGAGACCCAAGATTAAACCCAAACCCGAGACTAAGTGCTTCTGTTATGAGGGGAACGGTCACTGAGGCAGAGCTACTATAGATGCTTGGTAGATAAGAAGGCTGGCAAAGTCGACAGAAGTATATTTGATATACATGATGTTGATGTGTACTTTACTAGTACTCCTAGTAGCGCGAGGGTATTGGATACCGGTTCGGTTGCTAAGTGATTAGTAACACGAAATGAAAGCTACAGAATAAATGGAGACTAGCTAAAGTCGAGGTGACGATACGTGTTGGAAGTGTTTCCAAGGTTGATATGATCAGACGTCGCACGCTCCCTCTACCATCGGGATTGGTGTTAAACCTAAATAATTGTTATTTGGTGCTTGCGTTAAGCATGAACATGACTGGATCGTGTTTATTGCAATACGATTATTCATTTAAAGATAATAATGGTTACACTATTTGCTTGAATAATCACCTCCAATGGTTTATTGAATCTCGATCGTAGTGTTACACATGTTCATGATATTGGTGCCAAAAGATACAAGGTAATGATGATAGTACCACTTACTTGTGGCACTGCCACTTGAGTCATGTTGGTATAAATTGCATGAAGAGGCTCCATGATGATGGATCTTTATACTCACTTGATTTTGAATCACTTGTGACATGCAAACCATACCACATGAGCAAGGCCTTGTTTTCATTGAGATGAAACAAGATAGTCACTTGTTGGAAGTAATACATTTTGATGTATGCAGTCCAATGGGTGCTGAGGCACGTAGTGGATATCATTATGTTCTTACTTCAATGATGATTTGAGTAGATACAGGAGTATTTACTTAATGAATCACAAGTCTGAAATATTGAAAAAGTTCAATTCTGTTTCAGAGTGAAGTTCGTCGTAACAAGAGGATAAACTGTCTCTGATATGATCATAGAGATAAATATCTGAGTTGCGAGTTTTGGTACACAGTTAAGACAATGTGGAAGTTGTTTCGCAATTCATGCCACCAAGAACACCATGGTGTGATGGTGTCATAGCCGCGACCTATTTGATATGGTGCATACTATGATGTCTCTTATCGAATTACCACTATCATTTATGGGTTATGCATTAGAGACAACCGCATTCACTTTAAATAGGGCACCGCATAATTCCGTTGAGATGACAAAGTATGGACTGAGGTTTAGGGAAATCTAAGCTGTCGTTTCTTGAAAGTTTAGGGTTGCGACGCTTATATGAAAAAGTTTCAGTCTGATAAGATCGAACCCAAAGCGAATGAATGCATCTTCATAGGATATCCAAAACAGTTGGGAGCATCTCCCATCTCAGATCCGTAAGCAAAGTGTTTGTTTCTAGAAAACGGGTCCTTTCTCAAGGAAAGGTTTCTCTCGAAAGAATTGAGTGGGAGGGTGGTAGAACTTGATGAGGTTATTGAACCATCACTTCAACCAGTGTGTAGCAGGGCACATAAAGTTGTTCCTGTGGCGCCTACACCAATTGAAGTGAAAGCTGATGATGGTGATCATTAAGCATTGGATCAAGTTACTATAAACCTCGTAGGTCGACAAGGTCGCATACTACCACAGAGTGGTACGGTAACCCTGTCTTGGAGGTCATGTTGTTGAACAACGATGAACCTACGAGTTATGGAGAAGCAATGGTGGGCCCGGATTCTGACAAATGGCTAGTTGCCATGAAATCCGAGAGAGAATCCATGTGTGAGAACAAAGTATAGACTTTGGAAGAACTGCCTGATGGTCGTAGGACTATTGAGTAAAGATGGATCTTTATAAGGAAGGCAGACGATGATGGTGAAACGTCACCAGTAAGAAAAGCTCGACTTGTCGCAAAGATGTTTCCGACAAAGTTCAACAAGTTGACTATGATGAGACTTTCTCACTCATAGCGATGCTAAAAGTCTGTTGGCATTATGTTAGCAGTTGTTGCATTATTTATGAAATATTGCACATAGGATGTCAAAACATTGTTTCCTCGACGGTTTCCTTGAGGAAAGGTTGTATGTAATACAAACCAGAAGGTTTTGTCGATCCTAAGGGTTACTAACAAGTATGCAAGCTCCAGCGATCCTTCTTTGGACTGGTGCAAGCATCTCGGAGTTGGAATATATGCTTTGATGAGTTGATCAAAGCTTTTGGGTTTATACAAGGTTTATGAGAAACTTGTATTTCCAAAGAAGTGAGTGGGAGCACTAGAATTTCTGATAAGTGTATGTGGTTGACATATTGTTGATCAGAAGTAATGTAGAATTTCTGTGAAGCATAAAAGGTTGTTTGAAAGGAGTTTTTCAAAGGAATGCCTGGATTGAGCTACTTGAACGTTGAGCATCAAGATCTATGGAGATAGATCGAAACGCTTAATAGAAGTTTCAGCAAGTTGCATGCCTTGACAAGTTTCTGAAGGAGTTCAAAATAGATAAGCAAAGAAGGAGTTCTTGGCTGTGTTGTAAGGTGTGAATTTGAGTAAAGACTCAAAACCCGACCACGGCATAATAAAGAGAATAGACGAAGGTCATCTTCTATGCCTTAGCCGTAGACTCTAAAGTATGCCATGCTGCGTACCGCACGTGATGTGTGCCTTGTCGCAAGTCTGTTAAGAGGTACAGAGAGTGATCCATGATTGAATAACTGAGCAGCGGTCAAAGTTATCCTTAGTAACTAATGGACTAAGGAATTTTTCTCGATTATGGAGGTGGTTAAAGAGTTCGTCGTAAAGGGTTACGTGGATGCAAGCTTTGACACTAATCCGAATAATTATGAGTAGTGAAACGGATTCGTATGGTAGAGTAGATATTTGGAATATTTCCGAATAGCACATAGTAGCAGCATCTATAAGATGACATAAAGATTTGTAAAGCTCACTCGGATCTGAAAGGGTTGAGAACCGTCGACTGAAACCTCTCTCACAAGCAAGACGTGATCAAACCCCAGAACTGTAAGGGTGTTGGATTCGTTAGAATCACATAGTGATGTGGACTAGATTATTGACTCTAGTGCAAGTGGGAGACTGTTGGAAATATGCCCTAGAGGCAATAATAAATTAGTTATTATTATATTTCCTTGTTCATAATAATCGTTTATTATCCATACTAGAATTGTATTGATTGGTAACTCAAATACATCTGTGGATACATAGACAACACACTGTCCCTAGTGAGCCTCTAGTTGACTAGTTCGTTGATCAAAGATGGTCAAGGTTTCCTGGCCATAGGCAAGTGTTGTCGCTTGATAACGGGATCACATAATTAGGAGAATCATGTGATGGACAAGACCCAAACTATGAACGTAGAATATTGATCGTGTCGTTTTATTGCTATTATTTTCTGCGTGTCAAGTATTTGTTCCTATGACCATGAGATCATATAACTCACTGGCACCGGAGGAATACCTTGTGTGCATTAAACGTCGCAATGTAACTGGGTGACTATAAAGGTGCTCTACAGGTATCTCCGAAGGTGTTCGTTGAGTTAGTATGGATCAAGACTGGCATTTGTCACTCGGTGTGACGGAGAGGTATCTCGGGGCCCACTCGGTAGTACAACATCACACACAAGCCTTGCAAGCAATGTGACTAAGTGTAAGTCACGAGATCTTGTATTACGGAACGAGTAGAGAGACTTTTCGGTAACGAGATTCAAATAGGTATGCGGATACTGACGATCAAATCTCGGGCAAGTAAGACACCGAAGGACAAAGGGAATGACATACGGGATTATATGAATCCTTGACACTAAGGTTCAACCGATCAGATTTCGGAGAATATGTAGGATCCAATATGGGCATCTAGGTCCCGCTATTGGATATTGACCGAGGAGTGTTTCGGGTCATGTCTACATAGTTCTCGAACCCGCAGGGTCTGCACACTTAAGGTTCGGTGACGTTTCGGTATAGTTGAGTTATAGGTGTTGGTAACCGAAAGTTGTTGGGAGTCCCAGATGAGATCCAAGACGTCACGAGGAGCTACGGAATGGTCCGGAGGTAAAGATTGATATATAGGAAGTCCTGTTCTGGTCACCGGAAAAGTTTCGGGCTCATCAGTAGTATACCGGGAGTGCCGGGAGGGGTGCTGGGGACCATCAGGAGGGGTGTCATGCCCCAAGGGGTGTCTTGGGCTATGGGAAGAGATAAACCAGCCCCTAGTGGGCTGGAATAAGTTCCCACTAAGGCCCATAAGGTTTGAGAAGGAAAAAACACAAGGTGGAAAGAGTTTCCAAGTGGGAAGGTGGAATCCTACTCCAAGTAGGATTGGAGTAGGACTCCTCCACCTCCAATTTCGGCCAAACCTTGAGGGTTTGAGGCTGCCTCCTCCCCTCCCTCCCTCCTATATATACTAGAGGTATTGAGGGTTTTTGAGACACAACTTTGCCACGTGCTGCTTAACCCTATACCACACAATTTTTCCTCTAGATCGTATTTCTGCGGAGCCTATGCGAAGCCCTGCCGGAGTAGATCATCACCACCACTGGCGCGCTGTCACGGTGCCGGAGAACTCTTCTACCTCTCCGCCCCTCTTGCTGGATCAAGAAGGTGGAGATCGTCATCGAGCTGTACGTGTGCTGAACGCAGAGGTGCCGTCCGTTCGGCACTAGATCGGAACGGATCGTGAGAAGGATTGCAAGACGGTTCGTGCGACGGATCGCGGGACGGTTCATGGGACGGATCGCGGGACGGTTCATGGGACAATTCGTGGGGCTGACCGAGGGACGTGACGACGTTCCACTACATCAACTACGTTTCTTAACGCTTCCTGCTGTGTGATCTACAAGGATACGTAGATCCAAATCTCCTTTTGTAGATGGACATCACCATGAAAGGTCTTCGTGTGCGCAGGAATTTTTTTGTTTCCCATGCAACGTTCCACCACACCTATTTTGTGCACTTGTATCAAATATAAAAATCTCTTATTAGGGCACAAATCATGGGGAGCTTCTCTAATTTTGATGAAACTCTATGTTGCCTTTATCATAATATCTTTTATTCATGTGGTTCGAAGGACCATATGGTTGTTTGTTCCATCTGGTATCTTTTGATTGCTTGCCCCTATTTTTGTATGTCTTTGTGGCATACGATCCTTTTATTTGCAATCTGAAAAAATTTCAGCCTAATAAACTCGAACCCAAAGCGGATAAGTGCATGTTCATAGGATACCCAAAACAGTTGGAAATACCTCCTATCTCAGATCCGGAAGAAAAGTGTTTGTTTCCAGAAAAGGGTCCTTTCTCGATAAAAGGTTTCTCTCGAAAGAATTGAGTGGGAGGATGGTGGAAACTTGATGAGGTTACTGAACCGTTACTTCAACCGTTACTAAGATGTTCCTGTAGCACCTACACCGGTTGAAGTGGATAGCTGATGATGGTGATCATGAAGCTTCGGATCAAGTTACTACCAAAACTCGTAGGTCAACAAGGAAACGTACTGCTCCAGACTGGTACGATAATCCTGTCTTGGAGGTCATGTTGCTGGACAACGATGAACCTACGAGCTATGGAGAAGCAATGGTGGGCATGGATTCTGACGAATGTCTGAAGCTCATGAAATCCGAGATAGGATCCATGTTTGAAAACAAAGTGTAGACTTTGGAAGAACTACTTGATGGCCATAAGGCTATTAAGTATAAGTGGATCTTTAAAAGGAAGACAAACAATGATGGTGAAAGTCACCATTTAGAAAGCTCGACTTGTTGCAAAGAGATTTTTCGAAAAGTTCAAGGAGTTGACTACGATGGGACTTTCTCACTCGTAGCGATGCTAAAAGTCTGTTGGAATTATGTTAGCAGTTGTTGTATTTTAATTATGAAATCTTGCAGATGGATGTCAAAACATTATTTCCTCGATGGTTTCCCTCAGGAAAGGTTGTATGTGATACAACCAGAAGGTGTCGATCCTAAGGATTCTAACAAATATGCAAGCTCCAGCGATCCTTCTAAGGACCGGAGTAAGCATCTCGGAGTTGGAATATGCGCTTTGATGAGATGATCAAAGCTTTTGGGTTTATAATTTTTTATGAGAAACTTGTATTACCAAGGAAGTGAGTGGGAGAATTATAGAATTTCTCATGAGTATATGTGGTTGACATATTGTTGATCGGAAATGATGTAGAATTTTTGGAAAGCATATAGGGTTGTTTGAAAAGTGTTTTTCAAAGGAAATCCTGGATTGAGCTACTTGAACATTGAGCATCAAGATCTATAGAGATAGATCAAAATGCTTCTGCGGCAACAAAAGTCCTTCCCTAGCGTGTAGGAATTCCTCTTGTTACTTCTCTGATTTGCGTTGGTTTTTCCCTTGAAGAGGAAAGGGTGATGCAGCACAGGAGCAGTAAGTATTTCCCTCAGTTTGAGAACCAAGGTATCAATCCAGAAGGAGGGCCTCGTCAAGTCCAAAGTACCTGCGCAAAAACAAACAACTTGCACCCAATGCTTCAAAGGGGTTGTCAATCCCTTCAAGATTGTTTGCAAAAGTGAGATCTGAAGGCGGAAAGTGCAACGAATTAAAAAGTTTAAGGCTGAAAATATGGTGTGGAGTAGACCCTGGGGGCCATAGTGTTCACTAGAGGCTTCTCTCATAATAGCAAATATCACGGTGGGTGAACAAATTACTGTCGAGCAATTGATAGAACCGCGCAAAGTCATGACGATATCTAAGGCAATGATCTAGCATATAGGCATCACGTCCGAGACAAGTTGACCGATACTTTGTGCATCTACTACTATTACTCCACACATCGACCGCTATCCAGCATGTAGCTAGTGTATTGAGTTCATGACGAACAGAGTAACGCTTTAAGCAAGATGACATGATGTAGAGGGATAATCTCAAACCAATGATGAAAACCCAATCTTTTTACCCTTGATGGCAACAACATGATACGTGCCTCGCTACCCCTTCTGTCACAGGGTGAGGTCACCGCACGGTATGAACTCAAAACCAAGCACTTCTCCCATTGCAAGAATCATAGATCTAGTTGGCCAAACAAAACCCACAACTCGAAGAGAATTACAAGGATATGAAATCATGCATAAGAGAGATCAAAAGAAACTCAAATCAGATTCGTAGATAATCTGATCATAAATCCACAATTCACCAGATCTCGACATACACACCGCAAAAGAAGATTACATCGGATAGATCTCCATGAAGATCATGGAGAACTTTGTATTGAAGATCCAAGAGAGAGAAGAAGCCATCTAGTTACTAGCTATGGACCCGTAGGTCTATGGTGAACTATTCACGCATCATCGGGGAGGTCATGGTGTTGATGGAGAAGCCTTCCATGTCCGAATCCCCCTCCGGCAGGGCACCAGGACGAGCCCCAGATGGGATCTTGTGGAGACAGAAGCTTGCGGCGGCGGAAAAGTGATTACGATGCTCCCCAGATTTTTTGTAGAATTTTTGGGGATAGATAGGCGCAAACCCTAAGGCAGACGTGGCCCAGGGAGCCCACAAGCCTGGACGGCGCGGGCCCCCCTGGCTGCGCCATGAGGGCTTGTGGGGTCCCTGAGGACCCCCTGCCTTGGTTATCAAGTCTCCCGATCTTCTTCTGTTCCGGAAAAAATCTTTTCGGATGTTTTATTCCGTTTGGACTCCGTTCAAAATTCTCCTCTGAAAGGGGTCAAAAACATGAAAAAAACAGGAACTGGCACTTGGCACTAGATTAATAAGTTAGTCCTAGAAAATAAATAAAAGGCATGCAAAACATCCAAAGTTTGACAAGATAATAGCATGAAACCATAAAAAATTATAGATACGTTGGAGACGTATCAATCATCCCCAAGCTTAACTCCTGCTCATCCTCGAGTAGGGAAGTGATAAAGAATGAATTTTTGATGTGGAATGCTACCTAGCATAGTTGTCCTTTGCAACTTCTTTCACGTGGCATGAACGTTCAGATCCGTAAGATTCAAAACAATAGTTTGCTATTGACATGAAAACAGTAATACTTCAAGCAAACTAGCAAAGTAGTCATGGAATTTCAAAATAACAAGGCCAAAGAAAGTTATCCCTACAAAATCATATAGTCTGGCTATGCTCTATCATCCTCACACAACTAATGTAAATCATGCACAACCCCGGAATTGGCCAAGTAATTGTTTTCAAACTCTTACTTTCTCAAACTTTTTATAACTATCACGCAATACATGAGCGCGAGCCATGGATATAGCACTATAGGTGGAATAGAGTGTGGTGGTGGTTGTGAGACAAAAAGGAGGAGATGGTCACATTGACTCGGCGTATCAATTGGCTATGGAGATGCCAATTAATAGATATCAACGTCAATGAGTAGGGATTGCCATACAAGAGATGCACTAGAGCTATAAGTATGTGAAAGCTCAAAAGGAAAACTAGTGGGTGTGCATCTAACTTGTTTGCTCATGAAGACCTAGGGCAATTTTGAGGAAGCCCATCATTGGAATATACAAGCCAAGTTATATAAAAGGTTCCCACTAGCATATGGTAGTGACAAAGCAAGAAGCTCTCAATCATGAAGAACATGGTGCTAATATGAAGCACAAGTGTTGAAAAAGATAGTAGCATTGTCCCTTCTCTCTTTTTCTCTCATTTATTTGATTTGGGCTCTTAGGCCTCTTTTTTTCTCTTTTCTCTTTTTTTTGTCTTTGGGCTCTTTGGCCTTTTTTTTATTTCCTCACATGGGACAATGCTCTAATAATGATGATCATCACACTTTTAGTTACTCAAAGCTAAAAAATCACAATGATGATGACTCCATAGGAAATGCCTCCGGTAGTGTACCCGGATGTGCAACGATCTAGTATGATCATGCAATGGCAATATGAGAGTGATGACACAAGTCATGAGACGAAACGGTGGTAGTTGCATGGCAATATATCTCGGAATGGCTATGAAAATGCCATAGTAGGTAGGTATAGTGGCTGTTTTGAGGAAGGAATTTGGTGGGTTTGTGCACCGGCGAGAATTGCGCGACACTAGAGAGGCTAGCAATGGTGGAAGGTGAAAGTGCATCTAATCTATGGACTCAACATTAGTCATAAAGAACTCACATACTTGTTGCGAAAGTTTTTATTAGGAATTGAAACAAAGTGCTAAATGCATACTCCGAGGGGAAGGGTTGGTAGGTGTAAACCATCGCGCGACCCGGGCCTCAACACAAAGGATGACAATCAATAGATCAATTATGCTCCGACTTCCTAGCATAGCGGTTCACCATACGTGAATGCTACGGGAATCACTAACTTCAACACAAGTATTTCTAGATTCACAACACCTTACTAACATAGCTTTTAATATTCCCGAATCCATGTCTCAAAATTAATTGAGAGGAATCGAAACTTTTCTTTCTACTCAATGCACATGAAGATGGAAGTTTTTTGCATCCTCTTTGGGTACCTAGCACATGGGATTTTTTTTTTCATAGCGTAATCCAACTACCAAATCACGCACCATCGTGCTCTAAAGATATAAGTGAAGCACAAGAGCAAAAGGTATCTAGCTCAAAAGATATAAGTGAAGCACTAGAGCAAAAGTATCTAGCTCAAAAGATATAAGTGAAGCACTATGAGCATTCTAGCAAAATCACAATGAGTGCGTGTCTCTCTCTCTCAAAAAGGTGTGCAACAAGGATGATTGTGACACAACGAAAAGAAAAGACTCCCATGATACAATACGCTCCAGGAAAAACACATATCATGTGGTGAATAAAAATATAGCTCCAAGTAATGTTCCCGATGGATTGAAGACGAAAGAGGGGATGCCTTCCCGGGGCATCCCCAAGCTTAGGCTTTTTGGTGTCCTTGAATTTGGCTTGGGGGGCCTTGAGCATCCCCAAGCTTGAGCTCTTTCCACTCCTTATCTCTCTGTCCATGAGAACATCACCCAAAACTTGAAAACTTCACAACACAAAACTTAAACAGAAACTTGTGATAACATTAGTACAAGAAAGCAAACTACCACTTCTTTTGGTACTTTAGCAAACTTGAGTTCCATCCATATTGATGATGAGCTACTGTATTCTCACTTTTCCATGGCTAGTACCCCCGATACTAACCATAGTTTAATAAAAACAAGAAACCAACTCAATAAAAAACAGAATCTGTCAAGAACAGACCAGTGTGTAGCAATCTGTATACTTCGTATACTTATGGTACCTCAAAAAATCTGAAACATTACAAAGGTCTAGGGAAAAAGCATATAAATCAGCATAAAAACAATCAACTCAAAATCTCTTTCTGAATAAAAATGAAAAATCATCTCGTGAGCGAACAATTTTTGTCTTTTTCCAGCAAGATCAAACAACCATTACCAAGACCAATCATAAAGGTTTTGCTTGGCTCAAACACAAAAAGAAACAAAAAAAACACAATCACAACAGAATTGTGAAAGTGTGGATGCAACAAAACAGAAATAAAAAGATAAATTCATTGGGTTGCCTCCGAACAAGCGCTATTGTTTAACGCCCTTAGCTAGGCATAGTAGCGATAGAATCACGTATCATCGTCTTTGGTGCTCAAACCGTAAGTAGCCCTCATCATGGATGCATAAGGCAATCTTATTTTCTTTCTAGGAAAGTGTTCCATGCCCTTCCTTAAAGGAAATTGAAATCTAATATTCCCTTCCTTCATATCGATGATACCACCGATAGTCCTTAGGAAAGGTCTACCAAGAATAATAGGGCATGTAGGATTGCAATCAATGTCAAGCACAATGAAATCCACGGGTACATAGTTCCTATTTGCAATAATAAGAACATCATTGATCCTTCCCATGGGTTTCTTGATAGTAGAATCAGCAAGATGCAAATTAAAAGAACACTCTTCAATCTCATTAAAACCCAGAACATCACATAAAGACTTTGCAATCGCAGAAACACTAGCACCCAAATCACACAAAGCATTGCACTCATAGTTTTTGATTTTGATTTTGATGGTATGTTCCCACTCATCATGAAGCTTCCTAGGGATAGAGACTTCCAATTCAAGTTTCTCTTCAAGAGCTTTTATCATAGCTTCAACGATATGATCGGTAAAGGCTTTGTTTTGGCTATAAGCGTGTGGAGAGTTTAACATGGATTGCATCAAAGAAATGCATTCAATCAAGGAGAAACTATAATAATTGAATTCCTTGAAATCCACGGTAGTAACTTCATTACTACTCAAAGTTTTAACATCTTCCACTCCACTTTTAACGCTTTTAGCATCAAGATAGATGGACTCCGAATCATTGGGGCACTTTTCAACCAAAGTGGATTCATATCCAGCCCCATAATCATTAGGTTTGACACAAGAAAACAAAGATTCAATGGGAGTCACACCAAGCACTTTAAGATCTTCGTGATTCTCATCACGAGAACACGCCTTTTTAAGCCATTCATGTCTAGCACGAATTTGGGCGGTTCTTTCTTGGCTCTCAATCATGGAGATACGCATAGCTTTCAAAGTTTCATCCATGTTTATTTTGGGAGGAGCACATCTAACTTTCAAAGCATCAACATCACAAGAAATCCTATCAACGCTCTTAGCCAAATCGTCAATTTTGAGTAGTTTTTCCTCTATGGACGCATTGAAAATCTTTTGAGAGTTGATGAACTCTTTGATATTACTCTCTAGATCAGAGGGTAATCTATTGTAATTTCCATGAGTATTGTTGTAGGAGTTGCCAAAGTTATTAGAATAGTTACTAGGAAAAGGTCTAGGAACATAGTTTTCTCTAAAGGCATTGTTGTTGCCAAAGTTATTCCTACCATCAAAATTAACGTCCAAGCTAGCGTTGCTACTCTCAATCAAAGAAGACAAAGGCATATCATTAGGATCCAAAGGCGTACTTCTACTAGCAACCAAATTCATTAACTCATCCATCTTAGCACTCAACGAGTTAATTTCTTCTATAGCGTGTACCTTCTTACTAGTAGGTGACCTTTCAGTGTGCCATTGATAGTAGTTTGTCATGATGTTGTCTAAGAGATTTGTCGCTTCCCCAAACGTGATTTCCATGAACGTTCCACCTGAGGCGGAGTCCAAGATATTTCTAGAAGCGAAATTCAAGCCAACGTAAAAGATTTGAATAATCATCCAAAGACTCAAGCCATGAGCGGGACAATTTATAATCATTAATTTCATTCTCTCCCAATCTTGTGCAACATGTTCATGATCAAGTTGCTTGAAATTCATGATATCATTACGAGAGAGATGATCTTAGCCGGCGGAAAATACTTGGATATATAAGCATCTTTGCACTTATCCCAAGAATCAATACTATTTTTGGGCAAACAAGAAAACCAAGTTTTTGCGCGATCTCGCAGTGAGAAAGGAAAAAGCTTCAATTTAATCACGTCATTATCCACATCTTTTTTCTTTTGCATATCACAAAGCTCAATGAAGGTATTGAGATGGGATGCGAAATCTTCACTAGGAAGGCCAGAGAATTGCTCTTTCATAACAAGATTCAACAAAGCGCCATTGATTTGTATGACTCCGCACTAGTGGCGGGAGCAATCAGAGTACTAATAAAATCATTATTATTAGTATTCAAGAATTCACAAAGCTTGGTGTTTTCGTTCATGGTGACTTCAGCAAGCAAGCAAGCACACGAGCAAACAAAAAGCAGGCGAGAAAAAGGGCGAACGAAAAAGGCGAACGAAAAGGCGAACGAAAAAGGCAAATTGGTGAATTGGGGGAGAGGAAAACGAGAGGCAACTAGCAAACAAAGTAAATGCAAGAGATGAGTTTGTGACACTTACTTGGATGAGTTCTTGACTTGATCTTCCTCCCCGGAAACGGCGCCAGAAATTTTTTTGCTGCGGCAACAAAAGTCCTTCCCTAGCGCTTAGGAATTCCTCTTGTTACTTCTCTGATTTGCATTGGTTTTTCCCTTGAAGAGGAAAGGGTGATGCAGCACAGGAGCAGTACGTATTTCCCTCAGTTTGAGAACCAAGGTATCAATCCAGAAGGAGGACCTCGTCAAGTCCAAAGTACCTGCGCAAAAACAAACAACTTGCACCCAACACTTCAAAGGGTTTGTCAATCCCTTCAAGATTGTTTGCAAAAGTGAGATCTTAAGGCGGAAAGTGCAACGAAGTAAAAAGTGTAAGGCTGAAAATTTGGTGTGGAGTAGACCCTGGGGGCCATAGTGTTCACTAGAGGCTTCTCTCATAATAGCAAATATCACGGTGGGTGAACAAATTACCGACGAGCAATTGATAGAACCGCGCAAAGTCATGACGATATCCAAGGCAATGATCTAGCATATAGGCATCACGTCCGAGACAAGTTGACCGATACTTTGTGCATCTACTACTATTACTCCACACATCGACCGCTATCCAGCATGTAGCTAGTGTATTGAGTTCATGACGAACAGAGTAACGCTTTAAGCAAGATGACATGATGTAGAGGGATAATCTCAAACCAATGATGAAAACCCCATCTTTTTACCCTTGATGGCAACAACACGATACGTGCCTCGCTACCCCTTCTGTCACTGGGTGAGGTCACCGCACGGTATGAACCCAAAACCAAGCACTTCTCCCATTGCAAGAATCATAGATCTAGTTGGCCAAACAAAACCCACAACTCGAAGAGAATTACAAGGATATGAAATCATGCATAAGAGAGATCAGAAGAAACTCAAATAAGATTCATAGATAATCTGATCATAAATCCACAATTCATCAGATCTCGGCAAACACACCGCAAAAGAAGATTACATCGGATAGATCTCCATGAAGATCATGGAGAACTTTGTATTGAAGATCCAAGAGAGAGAAGAAGCCATCTAGTTACTAGGTATGGATCGCGGGACGGATCGTGATATGATCGTGAAGATGTTCAACTACATCAACCGCGTTATATATGCTTCCACTTAGCGATATACAAGGGTATGTATATGCAATCTTCCCTCTCGTAGATGGTCATCGCCATGGATAGATATTGTGTGCGCATAGGAATTTTTTTGTTTCTCATGCAACGTTCCCCAACACATGCTCCTTGGGCTGCGCTCTACCATGACTACATTGTAGTGTGTTTCCGCCTCTCATAGGTTAACCTGACAGCCGATGCAGGCGCTTGTTCTAGCGCACCAAAATCAACGCTATGCTGATACAACATCATCTGCCAGCCACCGCATATGAAGAATCCTAAGATGCCACCTTCAAACAACTAACACGTCAAAACTGCACACGACTTGGAACAGTCGGCATCAAAACACATATAACAAAGATAGTCTCCAGCAACAACAGTTATGTTTACAACAACTCTAAAGAGTGAAATATGATGGATGTGTAGAATAATGGTATTTTGACGAAGATACAACTCATACGACAAAAACAAATAAACCATACACATGTAGAAATATTTTTTTTCTTACAAAGGCTCAAACAAAGCAAAAGGCATATATATTCCTGCCCATGGTGCGCCCCGTGGGATAGTCATATAACGTCATCGATCAAAAACATGTTTTCTGAATAGTTTTTGAATGGATGGCAATCAAGGGGAAAATATTTAAACAAAGTGACTATGCAGTTGTACACGCAAGACTTATGCAGACCTAAGCTATGGTACGCAAAAGGTTTCAAAAGAAGAGTAGGTGGCTTAACAGTAAGTACTAAGCATTCTAAGAAACATATAACTTATATCCATTAAATATAAGAAGAGAGAGCGCATAAATGAAAATGAACATGTCACATCTACTCTATTCACCTACCTACCACAAACATAACACTACCTCGTTTTCTTGCTCACATCTCCCGCGAGGAAGAGCCTACAAGACACTTGCATGTCCATCAAGTTTTAATTATGAAAAATCAAGTTGTTCTATGGGAGCTAATCAATATCCAATTGTCCATAACCACACACACGACCTGCAGGGCTTGCACCAATGTACTGATACATTCACCCTCCTTTATAAGCAAGTCGAGCATATTATATACCAAAACTGACGGGTATAAACGATGGGATGCTCTCCTAACTACATCCAAGTCTAGGAACCCATCCCTGAGTCGATACCCAACTCAAGAGTCTCGTTGAAACTCCAAGTCAGCCTCAACCTTATGCGTGGGGGACAAGTAGGCTAGCGCTCAAACTAAGAATAATCGTTTGCCACCTGGCAACGTTTGTGAACCACTAGGGGTTGTTGCCCTAAACTAGGATCAACCATTCAATGACTGCAATTTGAAGAAGCAAAAGTAAGACTAGCATTGCAGCTCGTGAAAGGGTCTATAGTTTTAGGAGTACCGGTTAAGGGGGTCCCATAAGTCGCCCCCATGCATGGTTAGCGTGCTCATTCTTGGATAAAGACAAGATGAACTCGGTTCATAGGTCATCTTGGGTCAAACAAAACAACAAGGCGAACTTCCTGGCCTTTCAGCGTCACCTTCCTACTTACTACTACACTCCATATCTTAACATAAGTTTCATCACCAGAAGCATAACATAATTAAAGTGAACCAAACGGGAGCATGACATCTGAAGGTAACATGACAATGAGTGCAACCTAAGATTTCAAACTACAACATAAACATGTTGGTGAGCAACATCAAAAGCACCAGGGTATTGCTGGGTAAAAGAGATAAAGATATATGTGGTGCTCAATACGCTATGCATGTGATAGGTATCGCAACACAATTAAAACATCAAATCATATTGGAAGTGTAAGGAAGATAGCATCTGATCAACATGAACAAGGAGGGGGTTGTAAGTCTTACGTGGAATCTCTCTTGGTACATTGCACATCTTGCTCGCAGCTCACATATCAGTAAAATAAAAACCATTTAGAAAACTTGGGCCAAATAAACCACTTTGTAAGTGTATCTAGTGCCACACCTTGTTGGTTTTGGAGTATTAAAGAAAAACGTGGTTGAGGGACTAATGTGTTTGTGAGAGTACACATGATAACACTGGTGGAAGTCCCTAGATATTTGACTTAAACATTGAAGATTACCCTTAGAAATGTCTGAAGACAGTGGAGACAATGGTGATGTGCGAAGCCATTCGCTTGAAGATAATGGAGCGTGAAGACTTAGTATTTTGTAAGATTCATTTTATTCTTTCTTGGGACACAGGAACCATCACATTGTTAAGTTACGTTGATGACCCACAAGTATAGGGGATCAATCTAGTCCTTTCGATAAGTAAAAGTGTCGAACCCAACGCGGACCAGAAGGAAATAATAAGTGGGTTTCAACAAGGTATTCTTTGCAAGTGCTATGAGTAACAGTGCTAGATAGTTTTGTAGCAAGATAATTCATAACAAATGACAAGTAACAATAGCAGCAAGTGTGCAACAAGATAGCCCAATCCTTTTATAGCAAAGGGTGGGCCTAAAAGTACTCTTATATGAAGCAAACGCTCCCGAGGACACATGGGAATTTCTCTCTAGTCAGGTTCATCATGTTGAGCTGATTCACGTTCGTTAAATAATTTGATATGTGGGTGGACCGGTGCTAAGGTGTTGCTCTTACTTGTACAAGCAACCCACTTATGATTACCCCCTCTCACAATCATCCTCAACTACGAAAGAATAATTGAGATAAATCTAACCAAAGGATGAAACGTGTGGATCCAAATCAGCCCCTTATGAAGCAATGCATAAACTGGGATTTAAGCTTTTGTCACTTTCGCAACCCATCAACTACTTGTTATTCCACAATGCCTTACCTTAGGTCCATAACATTGTGAAGTGTCGTGTAGTCAACGTTCACACGACACCACTAAGAGAAGCAACAACATACACATCATCAAAATATTGAAGAAATACCATTTTCACATGATTACTTATAACAAGACTTCTCCCATGTACTGAGGAACAATATTAACTACTCACATGTCATCAACATGTTCAAGACCGGATGTAATAATGGTGATCAACAACCTGAACATAATATCTTTCACCAAGTAATCCAGCAAGCATCAACTACGAGAGGTAATAAACACTACTAGTAACTCACATGTACCAATCTGAGGTTTTGGGACAAAGATCGAATATAAGAGATGAACTAGGGTTGTAGATGAGATGGTGCTGGTGAAGATTTTGATGAATATTGGTCCTCCCATGAATGAGAAAGCGTTGGTGATGACGATGGCTTCGATCTCCCTCTACCGGAGAGGAATTTCCATGGCAGAATCTCTTTGCAGGAGAGCAAAATGGCCTCTACCCAAGTTTCTGCCTTGAGACGGTGGCTCTTCATCCCGAAAGTATGCTTATGATTTTTTAGGTCAAAACACACCATATAGGAGAAGAGGGGGGGGGGGGGGTCGAGAGACCTGCCGGGCCCCCACGAGTCAATAGGGCACACCTAGGGGGGTGGCCACGCCCTGTTGGCTCGTGGCCAGCAGGTGGACTCCTCTGGTATATTTATGGCCCAATAACTCTTATATATTCCATAAAAAATCTCCATGGAATTTTAGGTCATTTTAGTCTAGTGAATTTTCTGCCTTTTTCTTGGTTTTCAGGTCGAGAATTTCAGTTTCCGGTGATTTCCCTCTTGTGATGTACCTTGCACATTCAGAGAGAAAAGACATAAGAATTATATCATAATGAGGAATAATGGACAAGAATAGCATAAATATTAATGATAATTCATGATGCATAATGGACGTATCAACTCTCCCAAGCTTAGACCTAGATTGTCCTCAAGAGAAAGCCGAACTCGATAATAATGACCACATAATTTGAGAGAGTGGTGTCGACAAAAATAGAATACGGAAATGAGGGCATCATGAATATTGTTATAGCAACAAACTTTACATCATATAGCTTCCCATAAGAAAGTAACAATCCATGCAGAATATTTAAAGTGTAAGGCATAAACATTATTGACAATCAACCAACTATGTTCTTAGTTATTGAGACTATCAAAATTCATCATATTCGATATAATAGTTTATGTAAGAGCTTTCATTCTAGCAAGTTCACATACTCAACTATGAGTTAGCCTTCTGTGGTTGCCGACACTCATTCCATATTTTTGGAACTAGTGTTTCTGTCGGACACATAGGAAAATGGGGGCTTTATAGTTTTGGCCACCCAACTTATTTACATCGAGGATAGTGTCAACAATAATGTTTCATGATCACCTACATTCAACTAGATAAATTTATCCAGATCTATCCTCAACACATGATGCTTTCCAACTAGAGAGATGATAGGTTAGAATAAGAATAAGCTTTATTGACTCTTACAATGAAGTGAATTCATGAAGATAGAAGATAGGCCCTTCGTAGAGGGAAGCATATGTTGTCATGCGCTTTTAAGTTTTTTGATGTGCAAACTCTTAATGCAAAGTAACATCACTTTACATTGCCCCTTATGATAGCAGACTTTATTATACACTCTATCGCTTTTATTTCTTGCCATCACAAGATTGTACAAAGTTTATTTTGCCTTTCGATAAAATATCATACATGTTTAAGATCATTTTTTATTGCTTGATCCACTGATGACAACTTACTTGAAGGATCTTATTCAAACCATAGGTAGGTATGTGATACGTCTCCAACGTATCTACTTTTCCAAACTCTCTTGCCCTTGTTTTGGACTATAATTTGCATGATTTGAATGGAACTAACCTGGACTGACGCAGTTTTCAGCACAATTGCTTTGGTGTTATTTTTGTGCAGAAATCAAAGTTCTCCAAACGTCCTGAAAATTTACGGGGAGCAGTTTTGGAAAATATAAAAAATATCTGCGCCAAGTTCCACCTCACGGGGTGGGCCAGTGGGCCACAAGCCCCTGCTCCGCCACCACCCCCCTGGTGGCGGTGGGCAGGCTTGTGGGGCCCACACGCACCTGCTGCCCCCAATTCCAGCTCTCTAAGTTGCCTTTCGTCCCAGAAAAAATAAAAAGAGAAGTTTTCGTCGCGTTTTCGATACGGAGGCGCCGCCACCACCTGTTCTTCATCTGGAGGGCAGATCTGGAGTCCGTCTTGGGCTCCGAAGAGGGGAAATCGTCGCCATCATCATCATCAACCTTCTTCCCTCTCCAATTCCATGAAGGTCTTCGTCGTTCATGAGTAATCTATTCGTAGGCTCGCTGGGCGGTGATGAGTAGGATGAGATCTATCATGTAATCGAGTTAGTTTTGATGGGGATTGATCCCCAGTATCCACTATGTTCTGAGATTTGATGTTGCTACTACTTTGCCATGCTTAATGCATGTAACTAGGGCCCGAGTGCCATGATTTCAGATCTGAAATTATTATGTTGTCACCAATATATGTGTGTTTTAGATCCGATCTTGCAAGTTGTAGTTACCTACTATGTGTTATGATCCGGCAACCTCGGAGTGACAATAACCGGAACCACTCCCGGTGATGACCATAGTTTGAGGAGTTCATGTGTTCACCAAGTGCTAATGCGTTGGTCCGGTTCTTTATTAAAAGGAGAACCTTAATATCCCGTAGTTTCCTTTTGGACCCCGCTGCCACGGGAGGGATGGAGAATAGATGTCATGCAAGTTCTTTTCCCTAAGCACGTATGACGACACACGAAATGCATGCCTACATCACATTGACGAACGGGAGCTAGCCACTTATCTCTCCGTGTTATAGCTGTTGCATGATGAATATCATCCAAACAAATGAACAACCCTTTGCCTACAAGTTTGTCCTACTGTTGCTACTGCTGTTACTTGTCTTGCTCTGCTGCTACTACTGTTGCTACTGCTGTTACTTGTCTTGCTCTGCTGCTACTGTTGCTACTACTGTCGCTTGCTAATGTTGCTACTTGCTACTTCTGTCACTACTGCTGTTCCTTACCCCTGCTATTGCTCGTTACACTGCTGCTACCTTCTACACCGTTGATTCACCAGACCGTTGACGGGAACTGACAACTTCCGTCGAGGCAACAACGGAGGCGCCATTGATACAATCGTTAGGGATAGTCTGCCGTCAACAGATCGTTTTTGACACCGTTGTTATCATATTACTTTGCTGTTACTACTGTGCTTGCAGATACTAATCTTTCAGGTGTGGTTTAATCCAACAAATTTAGCTGCTAATACTTGAGAGTATACTCTCACCTCCTGACCGGCTTATCAACAAATTGGGTCGAATACTCTACCCTCGAAAACTGCTGCGAACCCACGCGCTGGTGGGCAATCAACAACATTCTTCTAGTTTCATTACGGGGGAGTGCTATCAGCATTCTTCTGGTGCCGTTGCAGGAGAAGGTTCGTTGTCATAAGCATTCGTCTAGCTAACGCCAGAGATTGCATGATCAGCATTTTTCTGGCACCGTTGCCGGGGAGGTATTGCTATATTCTCCGAGTCACTTGGGATTTATATCTGCCGATCACTATGAAGAATCTGAAGGATCCGAAGACCAAAGTCTTGCCCTCAACTACGAAGGGAGGTAAGGAATTTCCATCTAGCTCTGCACTTGATTCACCTTCAGTTATGAGTAAGTTTGCGACATCACCTCCTGCTAGAAAGCTTGATACTATGCCTGATGATACTATGCTTGATACTATGCCTCATACTGCTAGAGATACTATGCCCGATACTGCTAGAGATGCTATGCTTGATACTGCTAGAGATACTACTTTGCCTGATGTTCCACTAGGGGTGTTCCTTGATGCTCATATTGCTAGAGTTACTGCAATGCTCGTGATGCTTCTGATACTGCCGATACTATTGAGATAGAACCTCCTTTTGCTCCTGTTAGATCTAGCTCTCCTAGATATGAATTGCCTGATATACCTGAGGGTTATGTTATGGAGGGAGAGATAGACTATGACGCTGAGAAATTACTTCTCAAGTGGAAGGAAAAATCTCGTGAAGCTAGGATGAAAAATGACCTGAAGTTTGCCACTTCGCCTATCTTTGTCACCGATAAGGATTATGAATTCTCTGTCGACCCTGAGATAATCTCTCTAGTCGAATCTGATCCTTCTCACGATTATGAGTTTGAGACGGTCATAGCCCATCTTGCCAAACTATCCAAAACAGCCAACCTTTTCACTAATGAGGAGAAGATCCGCCACTACTATATCCTTAAGTTGTTTCCTTTCTCTCTAAAGGATGATGCTAAAGCCTGGTTCACCTCTCTTTCTCCTGGTTGTGTGCGTAGTCCCCAGGAGATGGTCTATTACTTCTGTGAGAAATATTCCCCTACCCATAAGAAGCAAGCTGCCTTGCAGGAAATATACAACTTTGCTCAACTCCAAGAAGAGAGTCTTCCACAAGCTTGGGGGAGGCTCGTCCAGCTACAGAATGCTTTGCCTGATCACCCTCTTAAGAAGAACGAGATACTTGATATCCTTTGTAACGGACTTACCGATGCCTCTAGAGACTACCTAGATAGTTGTGCCGGTTGTGTTTTTAGGGAACAAACTGTAGAACAAGCTGAGACCCTACTGAATAATCTCTTGATCAACAATAATGCTTGGACTATTCCCGAACCACCTCCTAAGCCAACTCCTAAGAAAAGAGGTATTCTATTCCTCAGTTCCGAAGATATGCAAGAAGCCCAGAAATCTATGCAAGAGAAAGGCATTAGATCTGAAGATGTCAAAAATCTACCACCTATCGAAGAGATCCATGGTCTCGTTAACCCGATAAAGGTAGTAGAAGTGAATTATGTGCGTAGGTTTTACGAGAGTGATATTCGTTTTGATAAACCTGCTAGCCTATGCTTTGATGAATTTGACAACTTTGTTGCCAAACAACAGAGTTTCAATGATCATGTTAGCAGACTTTTGGAACAAAGTACTCGTATGCTTAGCCATTTAAGTGCTTGTGCAGACTGAAATGTCAATGCTCTAAAGCTTCTGAGTAAACATGCCTATATGATTACTACTCAGGTAGAACAAGTACTTAAAGCTCAGAATGACTTGCACAATGAATTAAATGACAACTCTGTAAGAGTCATTACTAGAGGAGGCAAAATGACTCAGGAACCTTTGTATCCTAAAGGTCATCCTAAGAGAATTGATCAAGATTCTCAAGGAACCAATGCTGATACACCTAGTCATCCTAAGGAGAAGAAGAAGGATGATAGGAGCCTACACGCCAGTTCACCAAATACTGTCACACCTGAAGAACCTAATGATATTTCTGCGTCTGATGCAGAAACACAATCAGGTGATGAACATGAACTTGGTGACAATGTGGACATCGATGTTCATAATAATGCTCAACCTAGCCATGACGAGGATGTGGAGATTGAACCTACGGTTAATCCTGATAATCCACAACCTGAGAGATACGACAAGAATGACTTCACTGCTAGGAAGCATGGTAAAGAAAGAGAGCCATGGGTTCAGAGACCTATGCCCTTTCCTCCTAATCCATCCAAGAAAAAGGATGATGAAGATTTTGAGCGCTTCGTTGAGATGATAAGACCCGTCTTTTTGCAGATGCGGTTAACTGATATGCTCAAGATGTCTCCGTATGCCAAGTACATGAAAGATATCGTGACTAATAAACGGAAGATACCAGATCTTGAGATCTCCACCATTCTTGCCAATTACACTTTCAAAGGTGGAACTCCTAAGAAACTTGGTGATCTTGGAGTCCCCACTATACCTTGCTCCATTAAAGAAAACTACGTAAGAACTGCCTTATGTGAACTTGGAGCCGGTGTTAGTGTTATGCCGCTCTCTCTTTATCATAGACTTGAACTGGATAAGTTGACACCTACTAAAATTTCTTTGCAGAAGGCCGACAAATCAACTGCTTTCCCTATCGGCATTTGCGAGGATGTGCCTGTTGTGGTTGCTAACACCACTATCTTACCAGACTTTGTTATCTTGGATAGTCCTGAGGACGATGCCATGGCTGTCATCCTCGGAAGACCCTTTTTAAACACTGCAGGGGCTGTTATAGATTGCAACAAGGGCAATGTCACTTTCCATGTCAACGGTAATGAGCACACCGTGCACTTTCCGAAGAAACGATATCCAGTACATTGCATCAATGCTATCGAAAAGACTTCATCAATTCTCATTGGGAGCTTTGAATGCCCTATTCCTCGTGTCAAGATGAAGTACGATTTGCTTGTAGGGGAGATTCATATCCCCATTGAGGTAAATTAGTGGCTATTCGAAAATTCTCCGTTCTCTCTTGTGATTCGAGAAGGTTTTATCATAAGGACTTGATCAACCCCATTGACGAATTTCTTTCGATGACCATGAAACAGATGAATCAAAGAGTCACATACCTCTGTTTTGAGTATTCATTTTCTGTTGCTTAGAAGAAAAATGATAGAATTAGTTTAGTTTTTCCTGTTTTCTGTTTAAGCGTCCCGGAGAAAAATACTTCGAAAATAAAAGTTCTCCGATGGTCCTGCAAATTTAGTATGATTTTTTCTAGAGTTTTTGAGAATTTCTGGGCCTGAGAGCTGGCCAGGGGGCCTGTCCAGTGGGCCACAAGCTCCCCCACCGCCACCTACCCCCTGGTGGCGGGGTGCAAGCTTGTGGGACCTACAGGCACCCCCTCCACTCATTCCAGCTCCCAGCCTCTTCTTCCACCTCCAGAAAAAATTGTTTCGCAGTTCAAACCCCTGTTCTTGCTCATTTGGCCGTGATTTTCGATCTCCTTGCTCAAAGCACCATTCTCCGAACTGTTTTGGGGAAATTACTCCTTGGTAAGTGACTCCTCCATTGGCCCAATTAGTTTTTGCTCTAGCGCTTTATCCTTCACGAATTCTTGCTACCTTGGTGACCCTGTTCTTGAGCTAGAAAAGTTGATTTTAGCTGGTCTCAAGTAGTTTTAGCACGTGATACGGTCTCTAGGCACTAGTAGGAGTAGTTGATACAAGGTATGGTGGGTCTTTATTCACTTTTCTCTTGAACTTCAAAAATTTCAGCATAAGGAAATTATGTTCAGGAGGAAGTTTCATGGTGGTTCCTCAAGTAAGAAGGGTCCTCGTCTCTCTTTTCGGGAGCCCGAACCTTTTCAACTAAGGGACGCACCGGTGCAACCATGTGAATGGCCTTCCGATGAGTTCATGATCGAAGCAGGCTTCAAGGATGAGTTTGATGCACTTGTCCGCAATGCCGGGTTAGAAGAATTCCTCTTAGATAAATGTGAACAATATGCTATGCTCGCTGCCTCTTTCGTGTGTAGATTTAAATTTTTTGTTGGCCGTGAATCATCCATACTGTTTGATCTGTACGATAAATCCTATACCGAGGATCTGGAGGATTTCAATAGGATATGCAAGATACCCGATTGGGGTAGTGTTAATGATCCTCCTAAGTCTTCGGTCAGAGACTTTGTCTCCAGTATAACTGTTGGAGAAACCAGAGATATCACACAAGCCACCATAGGAAGCATCCATTTCCCTGCCTTGCACTACCTTGCCCTCTTCATAGGTAGGTGAGTTAACGGCAAGGGTGCACATTGTCACCTATGCGCTTCCGACCTTAGTATCCTTAAGAGCGCAGTAACAGGTGACAGGAGCTTCAATGTGGGAGCTATTATAGCAAGGAGGCTGAATTTATGCTACATGCTTAGCAAATTTTCTTGGAGTATCCATCCGTCCAGAAGACCCTCCTCTTCGTACAGCCTACCTTGATCGTGTCGCGCTAACACGCTACCAGTTCCTTGAGAGAGATCATGGATCCCTCCTATACCGCTTGATATTTAACCGACACCGTGTTTTCCATATTACCCTTCCTGCTCCTGCTTTCTTCGATTTTCAGGTAAAACGAAGATACTACATAACCATAGGAGAGGCAGATGAGTATGAGAGGGAGGCGACTGCTGCTCGACTTCGTGAGGCAGCTATTCAGGCGGTGGCTGCAGCACTCCCGTATAACACCCATTATGACTTTGGGTTTTGCCAGGATCATCCATGGGAGTAGACCAAGCTAGGCCAAAAGCCTAAGCTTGGGGGAGTACGTGTTCTCACCGACTTTACATTCATGCTTATGCTTTCGCTTCGTTAGCCGGTGTTTACACTTTGCCACTGTATTATCCATGCTAGTTTCTTTTTGTTTTCTTGTTTTCTTGTTTTGTGTCCTTTTGAGAAAACCCAAAAGATTTTTCTTTCTTCTTTTGCTTGTTGGGAGCTTTCCCGTGTAAATAGTTTTCTTTTTCTTGGTGTCAAGGTAGAAGATATTGGTTACAGTGTTTATTGGTTCTTGCATGCTTACCTGTTTAGCTTTCAAAGAGCCATATTATTTTGTCTTCTCCTTTGTGTTTGCCTGCAGATTCAGCTTAGTCCAATGCACTTATTATCGTTCTCATCGTTCGATCGAGCAAATGAAAGGCAACAATGATGATATATGATGAAGTGACTAAGACTGAAAAGCTGGTATGAACTCTATCTATTTTGTTTTTGTAAATATGACTAGCTTGTCGACCCAGATTTAGCTTTGTTGTGAGAGAACCATGTTTGCAATGACAACTTAGAGATCGTAGTTTCTGATGCCATGCTTATTTAGCTAAGAGATTATAATGGTTTGTCTTGATTGCCAACATAGATTTTGAGATGACTGTGATGTAGTATGATAGGATGGTATTCTCCTTTGAATGTTTCAAGTGGCTTGACTTGGCGCATGTTCATGCATGTAGTTGAAACAAAATCAACATAGCCTCTATGATGTTCGTGTTCATAGTGATTTATATCATGTTCATGCTTGCATTTAATGTTAGTCAAACTCATTGCATCTTGATGACTGTTGTCGCTCTCTAGTTGGTTGCTTCCCAGTCTTTTGCTAGCCTTCGCTTGTACTAAGCGGGAATACTGCTTGTGCATCCACTTCCATGAACCCAAAAGTTTTTCCATGAGAGTACACCATACCTACCTATTTGCGGTATCTACCTGCCGTTCCAAGTAAATTTGCATGTGCCACTCTCTAAACCTTCAAGAAATAATCTGTTTTGCATGCCCGAACCGTTCATGTGGTGACAAAGGGCTATTGGTATCTTCCATGCTAGGAGTGTTATTCATAGTCATTCACGAGAAAGGGGCCGGTATTTGGGATGCCCAGTTCCATGCTTAAATCGAAAACATAACTGTAAAACAAGACTCCCCCCGGATTGATGTTAGTATGGATGGTACCCGAGGACTCGGCTAGCCATGGAGTGTGATTGATTGGTGGTGGGGGAGTTAAGACTTTACTTTTCTGTTTGGGAACTGCCTATAGCATGAGTAGCATGGAAGATATTGAGAACTCTTGGTCATTGCATTGATAATGAAAGCATCCCACCCAAAATTATTATCTCTCTTTTCAAAAGCTTGAGCTCTGGCACCTCTGCAAATCAATGCTTCCCTCTGCGAAGGGCCTGTCTATTTATTTTCCTGTCGAGTCATCCTCCTCTTTTATAAGCACCAATTAGAGAGCACCTCTGTCATTTTTATGCTTTGCTTTTGATTGATATTGAGTATGACTATGACTGGATCGTCGTTGCTATGAATTACAATGTTTAGTCAGCCCTTGATCTTTGAAAGTGCTCTCCATTTACATTTTGCGGTCTCAGAAAGAGCTAGCGAGATACCACCTATTCATATTGCTTCATGCTTGTTTTGATTGAAGTGTTGGTATTTGAAACTCATTATTATTTGCTCGTTAGCTGATTATGCCATTGATATTAGTTTACCGTGAGACCTTTGTGTCATTTTCTTATGTGGCATTAACGGGGAGTGCTATCAGCATTCTTCTGGTGCCGTTGCAGGAGAAGGTTCGTTGTCATAAGCATTCGTCTAGCTAACGCCACAGATTGCACGATCAGTATGGTGGACTCTCATGGAACTAAATTGGGTTTAAGGGGTTATGAATGCATAAGTAGTATCTCTTCTTAGTAGAGAAAATTTTGGCTGGCAAAAGATCTAAAGAAAGCAACGCATGTTAAAGGATCCAAGACTATATAACTTCTAAGTGAATGTAAACTATCATGATCATTACATTGTATTCCATGTCCAACACCAACACTCGATCATTATATAATATTTGATGGGGGCTCACAATCATAAGAGATGTCCAAGATAGTGTATTTTTGTGTAAATTTCCTCTCCTCTATCCTAATCTTGCATAGATTGCATCGATGACTAATGTTATGTTTGTTTATTCTCAACAACATTTGTAACTTACCTTTTCTATGTGAAGTCATTATTCCCCATGGGATTTGCATATGATCGTTTCTATATCCTTTATTTCAAAGCTATGAAGATAGATGCATGAGAGTAAAACACATAAACTCAACTATTCTTTATTATATAACACTCACACTCGATTACAAGGATAGATAGAGCCTAAAGCAAAAAAAAACTTAGCAAAACAAATCTGATTTTTTTCTTCTCTAAATCATGAAGCAACTAAGGATCGGACTAAGATAGATGCTAATGGTGAAGTGATGATGATATGATACCGGGGCACCTGTACCGCCCAAGATGCGGTCCTATCCCTATTTTGGCGCGGGGGCCTCGACAGGGATAGAAATGCATCTCGTTGTTTCGCAAGAATGGATATCGTTACAAGTACATGTACTAAAAAGATGAGTATAAGGAGTTGGCTTACACTCGCCACAAGCTACATCAGAGTCACAACAGTACAATACATACAATCATCATGAAGAAGAGCAGGGTCCGTCTACGCACGAAAACCATCGATAAAAGAACGACGTCCATCCTTGCTATTCTAAGCTGCCGGCCTCGACCCATCCTAGATCGACGATGAAGAAGAAGAACAAACTCCAAATGAACAATCATCGCGCTCACTCCGTAATATTACCTTACCTGTACCTGCAACTGGTGTTGTAGTAATCTGTGAGCCACAAAGACTCAGCAATCTCGTTTCCAAAGGTATCAAGACTAGCAAAGCTTAATGGGTGAGGTCTGGTTAAGTGGTGAGGCTGCAGCAAGCGACTAAGCATTTATTTGGTGGCTAACTTACGAGTACAAGAATAAAAGAGGGGGATGATCTACGTGGACGTGAACTAATAATGATCAAATGAATGATCCTGAACACCTACTTACGTCAGACATAACCCCACCGTGTCCTCGGTCGGAGAAGGATCTCACTAAACAGACAATCACGGTTGCGCACTTAGTTGGCATATTTTAATTAAGCTTACTTCAAGTTATCGATAACAGGATGTTAAATAAAGTTTCCACGTTGCCACATAACCGTGGGCACGGCTTTCCGAACGATTTAACCCTACAGGGGTGCTCCAACTAGTCCATCACAAACTTCCACACGCTGCGACGGAATGACCTCGATCGGGTAAACCCGTGATCTCCTCGGGTTCCTATTTTAAAACCTCAACCTCGAGATAACCCAAAGCATCCTCGGAATCCCTCGCACAAGACACTCGATAAAGGTAAAACAAGTCCAGCAAGGCCACCCGGCGTGTCGACGATCCCGATAGGAGCCGCCTATCTCGTTCTCAGGACATGACGGATAAGCGACGCATACGGTGGCCTGATAGAAATCACCCAAGTTCCCTGGGTTGGCCCCGCACAGTGCTCTATTTTGGACCAGCACCATCAGCACTGGCCCTCCCTGTATTATGTTGAATTACTCCTCGGGTAGCGCTAACTCCCAATGTTTTCAGTATTAAAAGAATTATTATGTTGGGCAAATATAGTACCAATGTTGGGACTTGCCACACGAGCTTTATCCCAAAACGAGAATCTAGGGGGTCCCCATAACAACCCCAAGCATGTTTGGAGCGCTCATTTATGGAACATAAAACTGGTAGCCAAAACTAAGGCGACAAAGGTGGAACAAAACACCAGGCTAGAAAGGCCGAGCCGTCCTCCTTTTACCAAGTATATAGGTGCATTAAATTAAATAGAATTAATAGGTTGATATAACAAGGAACACATGTTATAACATGGAAGCAACTGCACTTGCAACTAGCAACGCTAACACATGGTTAAGCAAGCGGTAACATAGCCAATCAGTGGTTTTCCAGGTTGTGAACAAGTTGAAGGCTTTCATGGCAATGTTGAGAGGCTTATTAAACAGGTGGTAGGCATCAAGACTTAATGATAGAAACGAAACAACTAGCATGGCAATGATAGTAATGGTATCTAGGGAAATGATCATGTGTCTGAGATCCCGCTTGGAAGAAGAACGACTCTGTGAAGCAGACGAACCGACGTAGTCGAACGGATCCTCACATCCCGACACGCTTGAGGAACTCTATCAAGATAAAACAAACCAGAAACAAGAACCGACACATGATATTCACCAGGACACATGCACGACATAACACATTTCACATATGATGCATGATCGGTTTAAATATGCAAGCCATGGCATGACAATTCGCAACAGTTAAACGCTACACATTAAGTGAGGCTCAATATGCAACGAGTTGCATATTGATGGAGCTCCACATTTAAATATTTAGTTCACTCTCGTTTATTAACACGGAAATATTAAAATGTTGTTAACATGGAAAGGGGTGAAGCACAAATTAATCTACCTATCTATGCGTTTTAAATGAGGCCGGAAACGACAAATAGCATCTCCGAAACGACCCCACTCGTTAACTTTGTAATCTGTCCAGATTTGTCCTAATTACATTTTATGTTTGTTAAACGGCAAAAGAAAATGGTTCACGTGATTCTACTCGTCGTTCTAGTCCATTTACATATATGGAACATCTCCAACGGAGCTACGGATCACTAGCTACGAATTAACCCGTTTTATCACGTCGACATGCAAACCAATGCAAACAACACACTAAACAGCTTTAAACATGCATGCAAGTTGGAAAAAAATTATCTACTCGAAATTTTACACATTTTACATATATAACTCTCTGCAATCCGACGCACGTATTTAAATCTACGGTCGATTTAAAATCATGCCTTTTTGTGAAAAAGAATAAATCGCACACGAAAAAAAACGGGCATGGGCTGAATCTGCTAGTAGGCCTAAACAGAGGCATGGCACGAGATAGCTAAACTGCGCCCGATGCGGGGAAAACTGGAAAAAAGGGGGGCGCACCTCGTGGGCTTCGGCCGATAGAGTAGCTCGAGGGAGGCACGCTCGGAGTAGGGCGAGCTGGGCAGGGATCTGGCAGATCTGGCGCAGGGGCCGGCTGGGCCTCGTCAACGCTCGCTGGCTCGGCCAGGGTCGACCCTGAGATTGCAAACTAGGACAGGGCGAGGCCGGCCCACTCGATCGGGTCAACGCCGCAGCGCGCTGGATCTCCTCGATCTAGATCGATCGATAAATAGAATGGGCGACGGCGGGCTCGGAACTCCGGCAGCGGCTGCAGGGGAGCTGATGGCGGGACTGCGAGGTAGGACCGGTGGGGACGCTGTTGCCGCCGGTTGGCGGTGCAGCGTCCGACGGGAGGCGGCGGCACGGCATGCCTTTGGGTAGTCGATGGCCGCGGGGTAGCAACAGCAGCTCGCAGGGAGCCGGAGATTCTCGGACTACTCCCTGCCTCGTCGAGCGGGGCGACGACGGCAGGCTGGCACTGGCCCGACGCTGGCTGGGGCGGCGCGATGGAGCTCCGGCGGCTGGGGACTCAGTCAGAGGAGAGCAGTAGGGCTATTGCTCCTGCCCGAGAGGAGGATGGCGAGTAGGAGCTTTGCTCGGCCCGGATCAGCCTAGGCAGGCCAGATCTGGGCCCGATGGGCCGACGGCTAAGAGGAGAGAGAGGGCTAGCTATTGGCTACTAGGTTTAGGAGTGCGGATCCCGAGGTTGTGGGTTGGCTGCCTATTTATAGACTAGGGCTAGGGTTGGTGTTTTAGTTCCGATTTGGACCGTAGAGTCGCAACCGGACAGTCTCGGCTGCACCCTAGAGTTAGGTGGTTGTGTTAGAGCGGCTAGGTGGGGAAAAGAGGGAAGTTGCGGCCCGGCAACTATAATTTTAAATACCAAAAAACGTCCAACGATAAACCGCAGATGGTACCGCTACGGTCGACCGTGCGGGTATCAAACGTACTCCGATTGCGACGAAATTTGGGAGGCGGTCTACCTACACTATATTAATACTGCACGCCAAGTTTCGAACCAATTCGAGAAAGTTTTATACAGACTTTTAAAAACAATATTTATCGATGCCGCGGGCGCGTGCGTGTGTGGTTGGTCTCAAAATGGTCAACGGAAAAACGGAGAGAACCGGCAACTAATAACAGATGCAAGTTTTGAAAACTAACGGCAATGGAGTGCCGATGGAACGCAGATGATGCACATGATGCGGTGATGAATGCGAGAGACAACCTAATCGCACAACGACAACGGAATAAAAGGGAAATCTTCTGGAGCGTCGGTCTCAGGCTATCACAACTCTCCTACACTAGCAAGAGATCTCGCCCCGAGATCTAAGAATGAAAAGGGGAAGAGAAAGAGAAAGAGCAACAGGTAAAACTTAGTCGCTCTTCGACAAACGAGTGAATCCAATGAATCTTGAAGGTTGCAAAGAGATGAGGAATGATAAGAGAAACAAGCAAGAATTCAAACAAAATTTCGGGAGAGTTTGGTAGGAAATTGAGGACAGAAAATTGATACAATGGAAAGATCTTGAGAAGATTCACAACAAACTAAATAAATTGAAAAACAAGGAAAGAACATGATCTTGATAGAACAAGATGATAGATTCAAGAGAGCAACATCACCACAACTCCGGAACAAGAGAGTAGAAACTAGATCTTTAAGAAGAAAGAATGAAAAAGAAAATGAAAACTTCTATCACAATTGAATTTGACAAGCAGCCTTGCGAGAAGAATTGGACGGAGTTGTTGTAAAACCAACAACAAAAAGAACAAGATTTTAGTGGACTTATGAAAACCATTTCAATTAAGGAGTTCACAATCAGCCACTAACAAGAACAAGGATTGATTGGATGCAACAAGAAAGGCAAAACTTCTTACACCATGATGATATATTGAGAACTTGAATCAACGATAATCACCATAATAGCAACAATCCTTAGAAAAGCTTTAGGTGAATCTAAACCAAGATAGCTCAATGAATAAACCATGGGCCAAAATATCTCGGATCAAAGGATTTGGTGGGTTTACATATTTAATTATCGAATCATCTTATCTTGGAGACTCTTCCACCAACAAGAACGTTATAACACCACCTCAAAGGATAAAGGAAAATAAAAGATGGAGCAGTTGGGAAAGAATTGATATCATCAACCACTCCAGAAGAAGAATTGAAATCACTATGAAACAACAATAAGAATTATGTTATGCTTATCCTTCATCAAGTTAAATTGATGACAAGCAACGGATTTAGCATACCACTTATTCTTCTTGAAATGATTGAGGAGAGATATGAGCACAATTGTAAGAAGTCTTGAATGAAAACACCGGCAAGAATTTGAAATGAATGAGAATACTATGAATGAATGGAGATACATGAGAACGCAGAGATCATGATCTGTCTTGCTGAAAACTTGAACAAAGCACCGGAATAGCTGAGATATGAACGAAGAGACAACTATTGAGAAGAATGTGAGAATGAAAGATGAAAGCTGAGAACGAAGAAATCTTCTGAAATGATGGCCTTCGGAGGATCGAGAATGAAAACAAATTTGAAATGCGACGGATATATATGGAAATAATTCTCATGATTGGGAACAATTGAGAAGAGCACGAAGCTGAGATGACAATCTTCAAAAGAATGGACAATAATTGAGAGAGACACTCCTTCGGTCTTACAAGCTGAAAATGATGAGGAGAACATCACCATGAATAACTAAGACATTCTGGAATAATGAAGAATGAAAGGTCGAGTCAAAGATGAAAATAATAAATTGAAAGATCTTGGAGAAGGAATATGATTGATGGAATCCATACTTATGTCATAATTGAAAAGAAATAGAGATCACCGGAAAAGATTAGAAGAGTGAGATAAGATCCTCGGAAAGAACCTGTGGGTTATGGGCCCACTCAAAAGAAACCACCGTTGAAACAATTGCTTGGAAAGAGAGACACTGCACCTGTATAAAGAAAACTTGATGAGGTGATAACCTCAAAATAATTAAAGATTGAAAAAAAGAAACTTCTGAGACATCTTCAGCACTCCGGATAGAATGGAGAGAGATGAAAGAAAAACAAGAAAGACTTGAATAAGAATTTCCAACATGGGAAAGAATTTAAGGATGAAAAGGATATGAAGGACACCGAGAGATTGAATTGAATCCATCGGAAAAGAGAACAAGAATGAATAAATGATGAACTAGAAATTCTTGAGAACCTTCACAATGAATCACCGGATACACCACAAAAGCGAAGATAGCGGAAGCATCCATGAGTTCAACTCCACTTGGATGATAACTGAAATATTGAAGAAAAAGGGAGGGAGGGCGGAGAAAAACAAAGACAACTTGGGACAAATGAGATGAACTCTGGAAAGAAATGAGAGATTGATCTTGCAAATCTTGAAAAGGATAGAATTCACTTGAAGAGAAGCACACCGGATGAAAGGAATTAACATGACAACTCAGGTTGACAAGAACTGATAAGACAACTTGATTGAGCAAAAGAATTGCATTCCCACAAAAATATGAGAATAGTTGTAAGAAAAGATATGAAATCACCACTTGACATTGAAGCAACTTGAATTACCATACTCCAACAAAACAAAGGATGAGGCTTACAACACAAGCTAGAACAAATTCATGACAGAGATTCCATCCGATATTTTCGTGGATAGGATCGCACGGGCTCGATCGTATAGTAGCCATCATGTACAAGGCAGTGCACTCGACATACGAAGCATCCTCGAGTCATAGGAAGATACAAGGACTCTTTAAGACACAACGAGAACTGCTGTAAGATGACCATGAACAAATGAATCCACTAGATGTCGAACCCAACCTCACATCATGCATCTGTTGGAAGATTGTTCTATAAGTAACTACTTGAATTCCCACCAAAGAACTCCCGAAATTTTCTAGTCATACAATCGGGTACACGGATACAAGGAGTAAAATTCCTCACTCAACTCCTAGCAATAACACTACCCGTCTAGTGTATCACATCCGTCAACACATAAATAGAGATCTCGGAAACTCATCTATCTCACACTCTCGTAATCACAACGATACTAAGTATGGAAGTACCCCCAACCTCTCTGCACCAGTACTGGGGATGCCGGGGTTATCTCGTCACTACTAATATTGAAGTAATTTCGAACATCCTCCGTCGTGAGCTACTAAGAAATATGAATGACAACCTACCCGATATGATATATGAGAATTAGAATTCTCTATGATATGCCTTCCCTATAAAGGACCCGAAATACCTTGCTTACGTATCATTGGAAAGTGCATTAACATAAATACGGCAGTAAGCAGAGGCAGTACAAAGGTATGTAAACTATAAAAACGAGTCAAAGTGGATTGGCCCACTAGCACTTCCGCGTAATAACTCCACTAAAGGCGATCCTATTACCGGAATGGCGTCAGGTACACCTGTCACAATTTTGACTGCCCAATAGCCAATTTGATCCCAAGGCAAAGAATAACCAGTTACACCAAATGATGCAGTCAAAACAGCCAAAACCACACCTGTCACCCAAGTTAATTCACATGAGCTCAAGAATCCCCTAGAGCTCAACTCCCTGAAATAAAATCAACACCGCATGAGGCACCGAGTCAGAACTCCATCACATCGACATCATATAGATTCCAAAAATATCCGCGTGATCCTAAATTTTTTTGAGTGAGAAGAGGAGTGGAATTAAAATTATTATGTCAAGATTCCTCACCAGAGCATAGAAGAGGAGAAAAAGAATCCTACTCTCTGATATATAACTAGACACAAAGAAGTTTTTCACTAGACACGACTTGACCAAGTTCGATCAATCAGGGGGGCTCCTAGGTCGGTACTGCTCTGATACCAAATTGTAACGCCCAAGATGCGCCCCTATCCCTATTTTGGCGCGGGGGCCTCGACAGGGATAGAAACACTTCTTGCTCTTTCGCAAGAATGGATATCGTTACAAGTACATGCACTGAAAAGATGAGTATAAGGAGTTGGCTTACACTCGCCACAAGCTACATGAGAGTCACAACAGTACAATGCATACAATCATCATGAAGAAGAGCATGGTACGTCTACGGACGAAAACAAACGATAAAAGAATGACGTCCATCCTTGCTATCCCAGACTGCCGGCCTCGAACCCATCCTAGATCGACGACAAAGAAGAAGAAGAAACAAGTCCAGAAAGGCCGCCCGGTGTGTCGAAGATCCCGATATGAGCCATGTATCTCATTCTCAGGACACGAGGGATAAGCGACGCATATGGTGGCCTGATAGAAATCACCCAAGTTGCCCTGGGTTGGCCCCCACATAGTGCTCTATTTTGGACCGGCACCATTAGCACTGGCCCTCACTGTATTATGTTGAATTACTCCTCGTGTAGCGCCAACTCCCTATGTTTTTAGTATTAACAGAATTATTATGTTGGTCAAATATAGTACCAATGTTGGGCCTTGCCATATGAGCTATATCCCAAAACGAGAATCTAGGGGGCCCTAATAACAACCCCAAGCATGTTAGGAGTGCTCATTTATGGAACATAACACCAGTAGCCGAAACTAAGGCGACAAAGGTGGAACAACACACTAGGCTAGAACGGCCAAGCCTATCACCTTTTACCAAGTATATAGGTGCTTTAAATAAAATATCATTAATAAGGTGATATAACAAGGAACCCATGTTATCACATGGAAGCAACTACACCTGCAACTAGCAACACTAACACATGGTTAAGAAAGCGGTAACATAGCCAATCAGTGGTTTGCTAGGTCATGAACAGGTTGAAGGCTTTCATGGCAATGTTGAGACGCTTATTAAACAGGTGGTAGGAATCGAGACTTAATGATAGAAACAAAAGATCTAGCATGTCAATGATAGTAATGGTATCTAGGGAAAAAATCATCTGTGTGAGATCCCTCTTGGAAGAAGAACGACTCTGTGAAGTAGACGAAGCGACGTAGTCGAACGGATCCTGAGACTCCGACATGCTTGCGAAACACTATCGAGATGAAGAAAACCGGAAACAAGAATCAACACATGATATTCACCACAGCACATGCATGAAATAATGCAATTCACATATGATGCATGATCGGTTTAAAAATGCAAGGCATGACATGGCAATTCACAACAGTCAAACGCTACACATTAAGTGAAGCTCAATATGCAACGAGTTGCATATTGACGGATCTCCAAATTTAATTATTTAGTTCACTCCATTTTATTAACATGGAAATATTAAAATGTTGTTAACATGGCAAGGGCGAAGCACTACCTATCTAGGTGTTTTAAATGAGTCTGGAAACGACATATAGCATCTCCGAAACGACCCACGCGTTAACTTATATTCTATCCAGATTTTTCCTAATCACATTTTATGTTTGTTAAATGGAAAAACAAAGTGGTTCACGTGATTCTACTTGTAGTTCTAGTCCATTTACATATATGGAACATCTCCAACGGAGCTACAGATCACTAGTTATGAATTAACCCGTTTTTATCATGTCGACACGCAAACTGATGCAAACAACACACTAAACAGCTTTAAACATGCAAGCAAGTTAGAAAATATTAATCTATGCAAAATTCTACATGTTTTACATATATAACTCTCTGTGATCCGACGCACGGATTTAAATCTACGACCGTTTGAAAATCATGCCTTTTTCTAAAAAAGAATAGATCACACACGAAAAAAACGAGCATGGGACGAATCTGCTACTAGGCCTAAACGGAGGCATGGCATGGGATAGCTAAACTGTGCCTGATGGAGGAAAAAAAACTAGAAAAAGGGGGGTGCACCTCGTGGGCTTCGGCCCACACAACAGCTCGGGGGAGGCAGGCTGGGAGTAGGGCAAGCTGGGCTGGGATCTGGCGCACGGGCTGGCTGGGCCTGGTCAATGCGCGCTAGCTGGGCCGGGGTCGGCGCTAAGGATGGAAACTAGGCAGGGCGAGGCCGGCCCATTCGGTCGGGTCAACGCAGCAGCGCGCTGGATCTCCTCGATCCACATCGATCGATGAGGAGACTAGGCGACGGCGGGCTTAGAACTCAGGCGACGGTTGCAGGGGAGCTAACGGCGGGACTGTGAGGTAGGACCAGCGGGGACGCTTCTAGCGGCGGGTGGCGGCGCGGCATCCGACAGGAGGCGGCAGCGCGACATGCCTCCGGGCAGCTGGTGGTCGCGGGGCAGTAGCAGCAGCTCGCAGGGAGCGGGAGATGCTCGGGCTGCAGCCTACCTCGATGAGCGGGGCGACGACGGCGGGCTGGCGCTGGCCCGAAACTGGCTGGGGCAGCGCGATGGACCTCCGGTGGCTGGGGACTCGGTTGGAGGAGAGGAGCAGGGCTGCTGATCCTGCCCGAGAGGAGGAGGGTGAGCTGGAGCTTTGCTCGTCCCGGATCGGCCTGGGCGGGCCAGATCTGGCCCCGGCGGGCGGGCGGTTGAGAGGAGAGAGGGGGCTAGCTACTGGCTACTAGGGTTAGGAGCGCGGATCCCGAGGAAGGAGGCTGGGTTCTTACTTATAGACTAGGGCTAGGGTTAGTGTTTTTTAGTTCCGATTTCGACCATAGGATCGCAATCGGACGGTCTCGACTGCGCCCTAGAGTTAGGTGGTTGTGTTAGAGCGGCTAGGTGGGTAAAACTGGGAAGTTGCTGCCAGGCAACGAGAATTTCAAACACCAAAAAACGCCCGACGATAAACCAAAGACGGTACCGTTGCGGTCCATCGTTTGGGTATCAAACGAACTCCGATTGCGACGAAATTTGGCACGCGGTCAACCTACAGTGTATTAATACTGCACGCCAAATTTCGACCCAATCCGATAAAGTTTAATACACACCTTTAAAAACAATATTTATCGATGTCACGGGTGCGTGCGTGTGTGGTTGGTCTCAAAACGGTCAACGGCATAACGGGGAGAATCGACAACTAATAACGGATGCAAGTTTTGAAAACTGACGACAAAGGAGTGCTGATGCAACGCAGATGTTGCGCATGATGCGGTGATGAATGCGACAGACAACCTAATGGTACGATGACAACGAAATAAAAGGGGAATCTTCTAGAGCGTCGGACTCGGGCTATCACAACACCTCCCGCAAGCTTGGAACAAGCTAATGGTAGTGGCCATACCCATGTACTCAGGTGTCCTTCTTGGGTGATGGTAGTGATGATGTAGCAGGCTTGGCCTCCGCTTTCCAGGGCATAGGCTCCCCACCATAGAAACATGACCTTGTCTCCGGGATCCTGAAAGTGGTAGCGATGCTCATCCTCTTAAACGTGTGTTCATACCCATAATTTTGGTTTTGTAGGTAAAAAATATGGGCTTGGAGATATTCAATCCGCTCTTGAAGTTTGAAGAGAGCCTCTCCCACGTTCCTTGTGTCCATATTGTTCTCCAAGATGATGTCTCTGATCATAGAGTGACTAGCACCCAAACCATGTTCAACCATCCCGTGCCACTTGAAGATCTCCTACTCCACCGCTGCAAGCCTCGCATTCTCGCTCCCCTCCTTCTTGGGGCCTTGAACATCCCGGATATGGAGCACCCCCTCACGCATCTCAATGGCTTGAGGGTGCTTTATCACCTCTGGAAGGTAAGGATTGATGACCTTCTCGTATAACTTGTCATTGGAGGAGCTTGGCAACATCATGGCGATCTATATCTATCTGAGAAACAACCCGAAACAACAATACAGGAGAAACTTGTGATGCAGTGGTCAAAACAAATGGCAGTATATATAATGACTTTTCTAGGTTAGAATATGTGTCCACGAAGAAAACAGAGTCCGGGAGATACACGAGGGCCCCATGACGCAACAGGGCACACCCACGGGGGGTGGCCGCACCGTGTTGGCTCGTTGTCCCCTCGTGGGTCCCCGTGACTCATTTTTATTTTTGGTATTTTGCTAAAATCCAAAAGCAACAGAAGGTGTTCCGGAAGGTCTCTCTTATGTGTTCTTTCGGAGTCATAACTTGGATAATGTTAGTTTCAACATTAAGGGGCATACATGAGATATTGTGTTTAATTCTTTGCCTATTTACCATTCTCAGATTATTTGCCTTCGAAATTGTTAATATTTATAGCACCGGAATGATATACCTCCTCAACGACATAAGGGCCTTCCCATTTGGAGAGAATCTTACCTGCAAAAAATCTGAAATGAGAATTGTACAAAAGAACTAGGTCTCCTACATTGAATTCTCGTATTTGGTTTCTCTTGTCAAGCTATTTTTTTAACTTTTTTCCTTAAACAACTTGGTATTTTCATAGGCTTGTGTCCTCCATTCGTCTATTGAACTAATATCAAATAACCACTTTTCATGAGCAAGCTTAAAATCATAGTTAAGTTCTTTAATTGCCCAGTAAGTTTTATGTTCTAGCTCAAGAGGTAAGTGACAAGCTTTTCCATAGACCATTTTATAGGGTGACATCCCCATGAGATTTTTGTAGGTGGTTCTATAAGCCCATAAAGCATCTTCAAGTTTCTTAGACCAATTCTTTGTAAATCTATTAACAGACTTTTGTAGAATTAATTGTATTTCTTGTTTGCTGAGCTCAACTTGGCCACTAGACTTGGGGTAATAAGGTGATGCAATTCTATGGTTACCATCATAATTAGCTAGAAGCTTACAGAAAGCACCATGAATAAAATGTGAACCACCATCAGTCATTAAAATATCTAGGGATGCAAACCTCAGGAAGATAATATCTTTAAGCATTTTAATATAAGTGTTATGATCAGCACTACTAGTTGGAATAGCTTCTACCCACTTAGTAACGTAATCGATGGCAACTAGAATATGAGTGTACCCATTAGAGGAAGGAAAATGTCCCATATAATCAAAACCCCAAAAATCAAATGGTTCGATAGCAAGTGAATAATTCATAAGCATTTCCTGACATCTTCCAATGTTATCAATTCTTTGACATTCATCACAAGAAAGGACATACTTATGAGCATCTTTAAAAAGAGTAGGACAATAAAAATCGGATGGTAGTACTGAAAGTGCAGTCATGCCCTTAATCGTGTTTTGGTGTTGCTGACAACACACATATAGATAACTAATCACTAATCCCCTTTAAACTATTGTGAATGATCATGTATTGATAAGGACAAGCTCATATGCTAACAAGGACAAGACCAATATAAGCATTCCTGAGCACTACATGCTTGATTCTTGTGGATGTTCACATGGTGGACAAATGAAGATGAATACATAAGCTAGGCTTTCCACATTGTGTATGAGAGAGTTACTTGAAGACTTCATCATGTATTGCTTTCAACTTGAGCCAAGAAGGAACAACAACATCAAGCTCAAGTGAAAGGGCTAACTCAAAGGCATCAGTCCCTTTGACGTTAGTGGTGCGGAGTGATGATCAGCGAATAAAAGTATACACTCAAGTATGGATCATCGGTACCCCTTTTATAATTCTTGAGTCTTTAGGGATCCCGCACTATTAAGAGGGGATCACAGGTTTTGTGATGAACTTGCTCAAACTAGATATCCACTGTTCTGCTCATACCACATCTCCACGACTCTGCTGTTATCAGAAAACAGGACCAGTGCCTCGGACAACCGGCATCCTCCGGACGTCCGAGGGCCGAACGTCCGACCTGCTTCGGAAATCCGAAATCCTTTACCAGAGAAATCAGAGCCATATAACTCGGACTTCCGGCTCCCTCCGGACGTTCGAGGGCCGGTCGTCCGACCAGCTTCAGAAATCCGGAGCTTTGCACCACAAGAACTTGAGCCATATAACTCGTACTTCCGGCTCCCTCCGAACGTCCGAGGGCCGGACGTTCGTCCCCTTTCGGAAATCTGGAATCTTGCACCAGAGAAGTTTGAGTCGAATAACTCGGACTTCCGGCCTTCTCCGGACGTCCGATCCTTGTTCAACTCCACAGTGGTTCCAGATATATTTACATCCCTCGGACGATCGACCCTTGTCGGACGTCCGACCCCTTGTGGATGCCTGGACATCGGTGAACTGCCGGATGTCCGACCCCTGTGTGACTTAAAGTGTCCCCAACGGCTGTTTTACTCTCCCTACTATATGTACCCCCTCCCACTTCGTGAGAGGGTGCCCAACACAGCCATATCCTCATAAGAACACATTTCTACCTCGCACACATTTGCTTACATCAAATCTTAGGTCCCAAGAGCATTTGTGAGCCCCTTTGAGAGTTGTTCCAATCAAAAGATAGATCGTCTCCCTCTCCTTCTCTCAACCCAAGCTATTTGAGATTTGAGCAAGTTTTGAGCATTCCCCAAGATCTTGTTACTCTTGGAGGTTGGAGACTCCTAGGCGGTAGGAGTTCTTCGGAGAGGAATCAATCCGTGTGATTACCCCCCGGAAAAGTTTGTGAGGGTTTGGAAGCAACCTTAAAGGCTTACCACTAGTGGTTGGGCAACGCCTTCGTGGTGTTATCTCAAAGGGAGAATAGGGTGAGCCTTCGTGGCGTTGGTGTGCCTTCGTGGTAACATCCACCTCTCTAACGGTGACTAGCTTCCCTCCAAGGAAGTGAACATCGGGATACATCTTGGTCTCAGTGACCTTGGTTATCCTTAATCCTAACTCCTTACTTGTGGTTTACTTGTGTTACTTGAGCATACATACATTGCATATTGTTTGTGCTCATTATATTGTGTTGGCTATATCTTGTACAAGATTAATCGTTCAAGCATACCCTCTATATCCACACGTTCACACTTGGAGCTTTTGATATATCGTGTGCTATAGTGTGATCTAGTATCTTGTGTTGTTCACCTACTTGTCGGGTGATATAGCTCAAGTAAGTTTGTGTAACTTGCTTTTGCTTGTTAGTAACTGTATTGTTTCCATCTTGGTAGATCGTGTTGTTGATACGCGTTGCAGTGCCTATTGCATTTAGGATTTGTGCTTGAAAAGTATCCTCTTAGTTTATTTCCGCACTAGGTTTAAGCCAAATCCAAAGAAGTTTTTAAATAGCCTATTCACCCCCCCTCTAGGCGTCATCGAGGTCTTTTCAATTGGTATCAGAGCAAGGTCTCTCTTTAATTAGGTTTCACGACCTAGAGAGTATCGATGTCGACTATTGGATTAGTGCACAATGACACCTTTGACTTTGATGGCACAAATTATACCCTATGGAGAATTCGTATGCTTCATCAATTTCGGGCCATGGTCCCAAATACTTTACGAATTGTTCTTGTAGGGATTGCCGACAAAAAGGATGATGCATCTTCATATACTAATGAAATGTATCTTGATTGTGAGGCTTTTCTTGCCATTCAGCGAACCATAAGTCTTGAAGTGTTTAAGTCTATCTCGACTTGCAAGTCAGCTCATGAAGTTTGGACTAAACTTGAAGATATATATGGTGGGTCCAATCTTGATGAAGACGATATTATGATGAAGGAGTTGGTGCATGAGCTCTTCACTCTTTTCGATCATAAAGAGTCCACCACTACTTCCATATCTGATTGCTTGGACACCTCAACATCTTCAATCTCACAAGGTAATGACATGGTGAGTGAAGAAATATATGTTGATGAAAATGTCATAGCCTCTATGGACACGAGCATATCTAGCACAACACGTGGTGTAAATTATTGTGCTGATAGGTCAGGCATTTCACCTAAAGATCCCTCGACAAATGTCTGTGGTGATATGTGTGCTTTCCCGTGTCCTCTTGATCAAAATATCTTGTTTCTCCCTAGTTGTTCTATGACTAATCATTTAGGGGAAATAAAGAAATATGATGTACCTTTGACTAATGAAGAATCTGATTCACCAAAAGAATCATCATCAACTCCTCCAGTTCACATGTGCCTCATGGCAAGAGGTAATAATGAGGTATCATCTTCCCTGTGCAATAACGATGATATTTGCGATGAGGATGATGATGATGACTTGACTGAAAATATCTATGTGATCAGTAAAATTCTTCATAAAGCTAAAAATAACGCTCTTCAAAGATTCCAAGATGTTCTTGCTTACTTTGAAAATTGTAATGATTTACTTAATCATGAACAAGCTAAAAGTGAACAACTTGAACATGAACTTGAGAAGAGTCATCAAGCATGTAGAGACTTAAGATCTTCAAAAGGAGAGATTGAAGTTGCTCATGATAAACTTAAAAAGGATTTTGAGGTCCTTCTCCTTGAATGCAAGAATGTCAAGGGAGAGCTCATCAAAACCTCTAAGATCTATGAGGAGCTTCAATCTACTCATGAGAAGTCTCTAATCGCTACTTACTCCTCTCATATTGTTGATGATACTTGTACATCTAACCCTATCTCTTTTGAAGTATCAACATTGAAGGAGAATGTTGAGCTACGTGCTCAACTTGATTTACTAACTACCGATTATGGGAAGTTGGAAGAAAACCATGTAATGCTCACAAGCTCTCATGCCGATCTTCTAACATCCCATAATGTGAAGAAGTTAGCTCATGAGGCTATCATCACCAAGGTAACATCAAGTGAGCCTCATGTGGACAATGGCACCACTTCTAATCAAAGAACTATATTTCCATGTGCTAGTCCTCGTAATTCGTCTACTCATAATGTTGCTACCTTGTGTGATGAATTACTTTCCTTGCCTTGTTGCTCTAACAATGAAGCTTACACTTCCTCTAGTACTTGCATTGACACTAACCGTGCAGAGGAAATCGAAGAGCTGAGGGCCCAAGTTACTTCTTTGAAGAAAGACTTGGAACAGTGTCATGAAGGGATGTCCACACTCAACAACGTCCTGTGTGAGCAAACATCTCCGAATGACAAACATGATGTTGGAGTAAACTCAAACAAGAACAAGAGTGGCCTAGATAGAGTTAAGAATTCGGCCAAAATCATTTGCTTCAAGTGCAAAGCTAAAGGGCACCATGTTAGATCTTGCCCTCTGAAGATGAAGTCTCAAAGTCACAAGCAACAAGGGAAGCGGCCAAAAACTCAATCACACACTCAGCTACAAGTTGAAGGAAGGCCTCTTCCCAATAAGACCCAAGCCAACACTCCCCGAGGTGAGAAATCAACTGGGAAGAAAACAAAGGGTAGATGTTGCTACTTATGTCGTGAGAAGGGTCACGTCGCTTCGTCTTGCACGAGAGGTAACTTATCCAACCCAATCACCGTTGATGATAGCTATTCCCTTGGGAAGGATAAGGTTGGCAATGTGTTTGCCAAGTTTGTTGGTACTCAAAATGGTGTCAAGAAAAGAACCATTTGGGTTGCCAAGCCTATTGTGACTAACCTCTTAGGACCCAACATAGTTGGGGACCAACAAGCTCAAACTTGATAAATAGGTGACTTTGGAGGACATTGGAGACTTGGATACACAATGAAGATTTGAGGACTCTTCATCATTCGTATCATCTCAAGCCAAGTCACTTGGATTATCGAGCCCATATCCCATATCCAATGTGCCTCTTTGTGGTGACTTGTACTTAAATTGTTTACATTGAAAGTTGCCTGCCCCACTCCTTCTCATGTCTAGGTTTGGTACCTAGCATGTACTTTGACATGTTGCGCCTCTAGTATGATTGTTATATGTTATCTATCATATGTAGGTCGTTATGTATGTCATATAGTTGTGTGTAGTCCTGATCACTACTTGCATCCTAGTTGCACCGTTGTGTGGGTCTTTTGAGACGTTAATAGCTCATCACATTAAGGGGGAGTGTTTCTGCTCTACGCACATCACTAACCCACCCTCAGCCGCAGGGTGACATGGAGATGGAACCTGTTGCTCAAGAACCACCGCTGGCTAATCCTGATGCCCCTGATGCTGACATGCCAATGGCTGCCCCGGACAATGATGCTGAGCCAGAGGAAGATGTGCCTGTGATGGAAGAGGCGCATGATGAGAATCCTTTGGCAATTTTTCTCTACAAACCCCCCCATTCAGACTGACAACATCTTTGTTGGGGCTGCTAGGGTTGTGTATGGGCCTCCTCTGCCGCCTGTAGTGTCCTGGGCACGCACCTTTGATGCTCTTATGGGGGCTGCTACTGCTATGCACGTACCTCGTCAACTGCAGATGCCAATTTTGGAGCCCATTATGATCCCCAAGCGATCCTGGGCAGTGGCTTTCGACACTGACGCTCCAGAACCTCCTCTATCAGAGCCTACTAGTACCTCTCTCTCAATGCAGGAGGTAATCCCTCTTAGTCCTTCTTCATCTACAGAGGACTTATCTTTTCGTTCTCCTGCTCCATCCAAGAAGGGGACCCGCAAGAAGGCCACTCCAGTTGTTGACTCCTCGGTCCGTCGGTGTACTCGCGGCTCCATCAAGCGAGACGGCTTCAAGCCAATTCTACAGGAGCTGCCTGCGCATGTCCCCAAGAAGAGGAAGCCCAAGGCCAAGCCAATGTCCTCTACATCGCAGGAGACTGAGGATGTTCAAGTACCTCCTTCCACTCCTATCCCAGTGATTCAGGAGGTGGGACACTCACTCGGCATAGCCCTTGAGAAGCTCACGGTGGATCGACTTATGGAAGATCCTGCTGATTCTGCGCCATCGTCTTCTGATGTTTAATGCATCTATGTTTATCTGTTACTGTACTGGCTCTATGTACTGTCAAACTTCTGCTTGCGCTGTCTTTTGGTTTTCGGAACCTTGGTTGCACTGGCTATTACATAGCCTTGCTTTTGCTATACATATGATCTGCAATGGATAGTCGTTCTACGAGAAGTTGGTGTGTGCTGTGTTGGAATGTGCGTGGCCTAAATTCGGATCATAGGCAGCGGGCGGTCCGTAACAAGATTGATGAGAGCCTAGCTGCTGTGGTCTGCTTGCAGGAAACAAAAATGCAGTCAATAGAGTTTCGTGCAGTTAAAGGTTTCTGCCCCAAACGCTTTGATCAGTTTGCTTACTCTCCTTCTAGGGGTGCATCAGGAGGGCTTATCACCATTTGGAACTCTTCCATTCTTACTGGTCAATTAGTGGAATGCACACCTTACGGATTGATCATCTCCTTTACCTCAAATCACACGGGTGAATCATGGACTTTAGTTAATGTCTATGGGCCATGTCAAGGAGAGGTCCGAGATATCTTTGTTAGCTGGCTGTACAATCTTAATATTACCACTCGTGCTAATTGGTTGCTTCTTGGAGATTTTAATTTCATTAGATCTCCTGACAACAGAAACCTTCCTGGGGCTAATGTGAATGACATGTTCATCTTCAATGAAATTATTGGGCATCTGGGATTCCTGGAACTACCCATTAAAGGAGATCTTACACTTGGTCCAATATGCAGGATTCCCCGCTGCTGGAGCAGCTTGACTGGTTCTTTACATCAGCCAACTCGATCTCCTCATATCCTCATACTCAAGTGCTACCCCTGGCAAAGACTGCTTCTGATCATGTTCCCTGTGTGGTCACTGTTAACACTTCCATCCCTAAATGCAACCTTTTTCGCTTTGAGAACTACTGGGTTGAAATGGAAGGCTTCATGGAATGTGTACAACAATCCTGGCTCATTACTTCAAGGAAGACACACATTACTGCTGTTATTATGGATAAGATGAAGCATCTTCGGCAGGCTTTGAAGAAATGGTACACGTCTCTGTCACAGTTAAAAACTTTTATTTCCAGATGTAATCAAGTGATGTTATGTTTGGATGAGCTTGAGGAGTTGAGGTCACTTTTCAAACCAGAAGCTAATTTCAGGAAAATTGTCAAATTACATTTGGAACATCTTCTGCATCTTCAGTGCTTGTACTGGAAGAAGAGAGCCACTATTAGATTTGTTAAGGTTGGTGAGGAAAACACTAAATTCTTCCATGCTATGGCCACTGAGAGATATAGGAGGAATTCCATTGCATCTCTCAAGTTAAATGATGGTTCTACCATCTCTGATCATGATCAAATTGCTGCATGTTTTTGGGCATCTTTCAAGGATAGAATGGGAACTTCTCTTGGCATTAACATGGCATTTGATTTACAATCCATGCTGAATGAGGTGGAGGGTCTAGACATTCTCATAGAACCTTTTTCCAAGTCTGAAATGGACAAGACTGTTCAGGATATGCCCATTGGCAAAGCTCCAGGGCCTGATGGTTTCAATGGTGTTTTCTTCAAGAAATGCTGGCACATTATCTCCCCTGAGTTTTACCAACTTGCTGCTGATTTCCATGCTGGACAGGCCCAGCTTGTGAACATGAATTCATCCTATATTACACTGATTCCAAAGAAGAGATCACCTGAATATGTGGGAGATTACAGACCAATATCACTTACTGGAATGGGTCTCAAATTTCTGTCCAAAATGCTTGCTAACAGGCTACAGTTGCAGATTGTGAAGTGTCTTCACAAGAATCAGTATGGTTTTATCAAATCTAGGACCATTCAAGATTGTGTGGGATGGACTCTAGAGTACCTGCACCAATGTCATCAATCCAAGAAGCCTATAGTTATTCTTAAGCTGGATTTTGAAAAGGCATTTGATTCTGTGGAACATGAGTTCATCTTCCAGATTCTTAAGCACAAGGGCTTCAATGACAGATTGATCCTTTGAGTTCGGTAGCTCCTAACTTCTGGATCATCTTCAGTTCTGATCAATGGTGTGCCTGGAAAGAAGGTCATGTGCAAGAAAGGTGTCAGGCAGGGAGATCCTATGTCTCCACTGCTTTTTGCTATTGCTGCTGATTTTCTACAAACTCTGGTTAACCAACTGCTGGTGGAGGGGCTGATACAGCTGCCTATACCTTGTCATGATAAGGATTTCCCTATAGTGCAATATGCTGATGATACTCTTATCATCCTACCTGCTGATAAATCCCAGTTATTGCAGTTCAAGAAAATGCTCTTGCTTTTCTCCCAGTCCAATGGATTACAGGTTAATTACCACAAATCTGCACTTCTACCTGTTAACACTTCTCCTCAGCATCTACAGGATCTGGCAGACTCCATTGGTTGCAGAGTGGGATCTTTACCCTTCACATATCTTGGCCTTCCTGTTGGGACAACTAAACCAAGAATCATTGATCTCATGCCCCTGGTGGATAACATGGAAAGAAGACTCAGTGCTAGTTCATCTTTTCTTGCTCAGGGGGGAAGGCTGCAGTATTTAAACTCAGCCCTGTCTTCAGTACCTATCTTCTTTCTATGCAGTCTGGATATCCCACCAGGTATAATGAAGTAGTTGGAGAGGATTCAAAGCCAATGTCTATGGAGAAGAAATGGGAACGATCATGCACCCTCTCTTGCTGCTTGGCCTCTGGTGTGCAGGCTTAAAAATAAAGGGGGGCTAGGGATTATGAACCTAGCAGTCCAGAATGAAGCACTCCTGCTCAAACATGCTGATAAATTCCTCAATCATGTTGATATCCCTTGGGTTCATCTGATTTGGAACACTTACTATCATAACACTGTACCTCAGGGAACTGCACTTTGTGGTTCCTTTTGGTGGAAGGACATGTGTAAACGGCTTGACAAATTCAGATCAGTTACATATGTTCTGCCGAACAAGGGTGATTCCTTCCTGTTTTGGTCTGACTCCTGGTTGATTGGAAACTCCATTATGCCACTGGCGGCCAGATTCCAAAGACTATTCTCTTTTGTGGCTGACCCTTTCTGCATAGCTCAAGAGGTCTTTACTGCCTTTTATGATGACAACATGCTCTCCATGTTTCACTTACCACTGTCTGCTCAAGCTTATCAGGAACTGCTTTTGGTCCAATCTTTGCTTCAGGACCTGGATCTTAATCATTAGGCCTCTGAAGATGGGTATGGGGAAAGGATGCTAAGGTCTACATAGCCAAGAGATACTATGCTCATATTCATAGCAGTATTGTACCAAACCCTTTACTTAACTGGATCTGGAGAAGCTGATGTACTATGAAGATTAAGATGTTTGCGTGGATGCTCATCATGGACAGGCTAAACACTCAAAATATGCTGGAACGGCATCACTGGAAGGTCTCTGATTCCAACCTTTGTGTTCTATGCCACGCTCAAGTCAAGGAGGACAGAGATCATTTATTCTTCTGCTGTCTTTTCAGTACCAGGGTCTGGAATTACCTGCAGATCACATGGCAGGGTTCATCTATGTGGAGTGCTGCTGTTGCGGCTAGAAAGGACTTTCATAACCCTTTCTTTGCTGAGGTGGTTTTCACTGCATGTTGGAACATCTGGACTATCAGAAATGCAAAGGTCTTCAACCAGGAGCAGCCAAAGTTCAGAAAATGGAGATCTAGATTCATTCATGACATTTCTGTATTAGCTCATAGAATTAAGGCTAGTTTCAGGGATGATCTCCTTAAATGGATTTCCTTTTTGCCTCCTTGAGGTTTGTAATCCTTTGCTCCTCTTCCCCTTGTACATTCTAAATCTCCTCTTGTACATACTGCTCTCATATATGGGAATAAAGGAAAATGGCTGTGGGGGGTTTTCCCTACAGTAGCCGGTCAAAAAAATGTGTATGTATGTATTGGACTCCATCAGTATTCGGTGCAAGATTATCCAATCAATTCGTTTGATGTCAAAGCCATCCGAAGTTCAAATTGGCATCCACTTATCAGCTTAGTTGGATGATTGATTGCCTTGTATGATAAATACATGGATTATCACATTATGGGAGTGTGATATGCTTTGTGCACGTCACATCCTCTGGTATGATAAAACATCCGATGTATGCCACTCAGAATCTACCACATGAGGTTATTCTATAACTATGTGGCATGTCATGCTCCACATATCTTAATTTGCATAATAACCCTGTTGGTGTCTAAATCCCTTAGATGAGCGTGAGTATGGTGTCCTACTACAACAATACTCATGGCTTAGCCACTAGACCATATCTAAAAGAAGGGCATTGTTGATGCATGCTTTTCGAATTATTTCTCCACACTATGATCTAACTAATTGGGATGTTAACGTATGACATCTAAACATTATGCTTATGGTTGAACTCCCATATCACACTTGTGTGAGTATAAAACGATCTTTGTGCTCGTTTGGCACCTACCACCACTAATAATTCTAAATGCCATTGTGTTCTCTCACACATGGTATCTCTGGCTTGGTAGTGTTTTCCATGGTCATTTTATTTCGGCCTTGTCTTCATTTGACCTCCTTAACTTGCCGAGAAATTCATGTCTCTCTCCCGGTAATCTCCCATGCATGTCTTTGAGCTCGCACTAGTTATTTCATAATGTTGTGGGAGTTATAATCATATTACCTACACTTGTACATCTACTAGGGTGAGACATGCATGTAAGGTTGTGCAAAATGCATACCTTACATGGTTTGATGCCTTGACCGGTTCATGTGTTGAACTTGGGGTGCTACCATATGTTGATTTGTCACCCTGATCTATTTTGGACGACATGAATGTTCTGTAATAGAAAATTATGTGTTCATTTGTCCAAATTGTATATCCTTAGATTTTGATAGGCTTGTGTAGGCATATCTACTATGTGTAGATGCACATGCCATGTCTATCGTATCTTTGATCCAATATATGTATATGGTAAATCAGACGTATCCATTAAAAGGTTAAGGCGTGCTTGAAAGTAAAACTTATATCTATATGCACATAATTGAGTTATCTTACCCTATATATATTGTAGTTGGACTAACTACTTCGGACCCAATAAGTTTGGGGACCATATTGTGCTTAATTGGTGGTTTAGGTACTTTGGAGAAGCATTGCTATCTTGACTTATTCTCAGAAGAAGATGGTGCTGGTCACGAAGAAATTAGAGTCAAGACAGGACTCGGCTACTTCTACGCCATACCAATGCTTTTCCGGTAACAAGTATTTACTTCATGCATGTACAACATTAGAGTCAACTGTGTAGGTTGCATCATGGCATGAACATAATACTTTTTCCACTTTGTAATTTCCTGCATGTCCTTGTCAATCACATTGATGAAATGCTTAGTGTTGGTGTTCTCTTAGCATTTCATGGTCATATGAATGAGACAAATTTGTGCCATGACCCTTGTGTCATGTGCCTTGCTCTTATAAGAGGATAACTTGTGCATGATTCTATGCACTCATGCGTTTGACAGTATTTTGGACCCACACTTATCATAGTAATCGTACTAAAAGATTTACATCATACCATGTCCAAAATATGTTAGTTGAGTGGCCCCCCTTGGTTGCTACAGATGCGAGAATACTCATCATCCAAATCCCAGAAATTGCCTCTCCCTTCTCTCTCTCAGTCGTCCGACGGATCTCGGACGTCCGACGGATAAACTCATTCCGGACGTCTGGCCAGTGTCGGTCGTCCAACGGCTAAATCCATCCGGACGTCCGATGCCTGTCGGACGTCCGACACATCGGGGGCCCTATAAATAGAAGGGCGCGGGCTGGGCCTTGCCCTAGCCCCCACGCGCCTCCTTTTTCTCCCAGCCGCCGCTGCCGCCAGCACCAGGGGAGCTCGCCCGCGCCGCCACCTCCGGGATCTGGTTGATCTCCTCCGCGGGATCTGATCTCCTCCGCGGGATCCGTCTCCCCTTCCTCCCCTCTCTCGATCTGCACGTATCCCCTCCGTCCCTCTCGTGTTTGGATTCCTTTTCTCCCAAGTTCACGTGTTCGTTCATATGGTTTGACCGTGACCGTTCCCCATTGGGTTTCCAACCGTGTAGGCTTGTGTTCATCATGCCCAAGATTAAGCACTCCGCCCGGAAGGACACTCCTGGCTCAACCGCTCGTGCCCCTACTGGCACGGGGTCGGACTCCGAAGGGCAACGTCGTCCCTTCAAACGGACTTCCCGGCGTCCTCCGCCTCAACAGCTCCCCTCATCGTCTGATGGCTCTGACTTCGAGGATGATCTTGCAGCTGAGGACCGTGCTGAACAGCCCGTCGTTCGGAAGTCTATGCCAAAGACTGGGACTCGCAGGCCCTCCTATATGCCACCACCTCCTCCTGAACAGCCCGAAGGTGAAGCTCGTCGCATCTCACTTGAACCTCCTGCTACTTTAGGTCGTGAAGTCAAGAACTTCACCACAGTTGCTAAGTCTTCCTACCTCACTTTTCGCCGCGACGTTGATCAATTCTCTGTTGTACGTGACTCTATGGACTCACGTTTCCGCACAAACGTCCTGGCGGACATCTTTACTACGGTCATTGTTCCTAAGGGTCTCTCTGTCCATCACTTTATTGATCTTGAGCATATTCGCACGCATCCGGCGAAATTCCCGGGTGCCATTGAGCTGATTGAGTCATCAGGGCTTGCTGCCCCCTTTGCTTTTCGGCGCGATTTTAACGCTGCTGCTATTCACCAATTTTATGCCACATGTTTCTTTGGTCCAAACAACATTGTTAGCTGGATAACCTCTGACGTTCAGTTCACAACCTCTTATGATGAGTTTGTTGCCGCACTTGGTTTCTCCAACTCCGGCTTCGAAATCCATAAGAATGATCCTAACCATGCACATAAGCCAATTGAGGCGCGTGGGTATCTCCTCAAACCACTCCGTGAACTTGATGCACACGAACGAATGAAGGATCTTAACCAAGTATCCATCTGGCGCTCTCCCTACTTTATTATCTTTCAGTGCCTTATCCGCACCATCTATCCCAAGATGGGTGATAAGGGATCCTGCAGGGGCTACTGTATTGACATCATGTCACATTTGTACGAGCACCCCAAGAGCAAAATTAATGTGCCTCACTTTCTATGGCATGAGATTCGGCTTGCTAGTGTTTAATACAAGCGAGCCTTCCCTCATGCCCCCTTCATCCAGGCTTTTATTAACCATGTTGCTGAATTCACTCTTGCTGTCACTCACACGCATCACAAGTGGGTCATTCCCGCTCACATGGCGGATAACTATGCTCCTAAGAAAACCCAACCATCCACCTCCACTCGCTGCACTGCGTCCCGGTCAGCAACCCCTTCATCCAGCTCAGCTCCTCTCGGTCGCTTTGCCAAATTCATTGGCAAGGCACATTCTGCTATGATGAATTCCTTATCTTTCCAGTGCAGTCAAACTCATGATGTAGTTTCTCGCCTCGTCTCCTCCAAGAATGCCCTCAAGGCTCGTCTGAGAGACTCGGGCGCTCTTGATGTGAGTGACGATGAGGCCCTTCCTGCTGCTCCTCCTCCTGAGTGGGCTGATTTTCTTGATGAGGCTGGTGGCACTGGTTTGCGTGAGGATGAGGATGATGAGAATGATGCATGATGATGATGATATTGATGAGGGTGATATTTGAGTATGTGGTAGCATTGCCGGTTTCCCCTCCTTTTTTGTCCTTGATGCCAAAGGGGGAGAACATTATCTTATCTTAGTTTCGATTGTGTCATCATGTAACGATATTTATGGATGATGAGTTTTATGCTATCCTATTGATTCATATGATATGCTATGAATTATTGATTCTTATGATATGCTATGTATTGCTGAACTATTATGGTGTTATATCATGCTATTATCTTCTTGCACACATTAAGGGGGACCTCCCGCACTTCCCTATTTTACTATGCATATAATAAGGGGGAGATTCATTAGAATCATAACAAATCTCTCCTAAGCCGCACATGTTTATTACTATTTTTAAGAGCTATATGTATGTTGTCATCAACTACCAAAAAGGGGGAGATTGAAAGTGCAATCATGCCCTTAATCGTGTTTTGGTGTTGCTGACAACACACATATAGATAACTAATCACTAATCCCCTTTAAGCTATTGTGAATGATCATGTGTTGATAAGGACAAGCTCATGTGCTAACAAGGACAAGATCAAGATAAGCATTCCTGAGCACTGCATGCTTGATTCTTGTGGATGTTCACATGGTGGACAAATGAAGATGAATACATAAGCTAGGCTTTGCACATTGTGTATGAGAGAGTTACTTGAAGACTTCATCATGTCTTGCTTTCAACTTGCCAAGAAGGAACAACAACATCAAGCTCAAGTGAAAGGGCTAACTCAAAGGCATCAGTCCCTTTGACGTTAGTGGTGCGGAGTGATGATCAGCGAATAAAAGTATACACTCAAGTATGGATCATCAGTACCCCTTTTACAATTCTTGAGTCTTTAGAGATCCCGCACTATTAAGAGGGGATCACAGGTTTTGTGATGAACTTGCTCAAACTAGATATCCACTGTTCTGCTCATACCACATCTCCACTGCTCTGCTGTTATCAGAAAACAGGACCAGTGCCTCGGACATCCGGCATCCTCCGGACGTCCGAGGGCCGGACGTCCGACCTGCTTCGGAAATCCAGAATCCTTTACCAGAGAAATCAGAGCCATATAACTCGGACTTCCGGCTCCCTCCGGACGTCCGAGGGCCGGTCGTCCGACCAGCTTCGGAAATCCGGAGCTTTGCACCAGAAGAACTTGAGCCATATAACTCGGACTTCCGGCTCCCTCCGGACGTCCGAGGGCCGGACGTCCGTCCCCTTTCGGAAATCCAGAATCTTGCACCAGAGAAGTTTGAGTCGAATAACTCGGACTTCCGGCCTTGTCCGGACGTCCGGTCCCTATTCAACTCCACAGTGGTTCCAGATTATTTACATCCCTCGGACGACCGACCCTTGTCGGATGTCCGACCCCTTGTGGACGCCCGGACATCCGTGAACTGCCGGATGTCCGACCCCTGTGTGACTTAAAGTGTCCCCAACGGCTGTTTTACTCTCCCCACTATATATACCCCCCTCCCACTTCGTGAGAGGGTGCCCAACACAGCCATATCCTCATAAGAACACATTTCTACCTCACACACATTTGCTTACATCAAATCTTAGATTCCAAGAGCATTTGTGAGCACCTTTGAGAGTTGTTCCAATCAAAAGATAGATCGTCTCCCTCTCCTTCTCTCAACCCAAGCTATTTGAGTTTTGAGCAAGTTCTGAGCATTCCCCATGATCTTGTTACTCTTGGAGGTTGGAGACTCCTAGGCGGTAGGAGTTCTTCGGAGAGGAATCAATCCGTGTGATTACCCCCCGGAATAGTTTGTGAGGGTTTGGAAGCCACCTCAAAGGCTTACCACTAGTTGGCGGGAAACGCCTTCGTGGTGTTATCTCAAAGGGAGAATAGGGTGAGCCTTCGTGGCGTTGGTGTGCCTTTGTGGTAACATCCACCTCTGTAACGGTGACTAGCTTCCATCCAAGGAAGTGAACATCGGGATACATCTTCGTCTCAGTGACCTTGGTTATCCTTAACCCTAACTCCTTACTTGTGGTTTACTTGTGTTACTTGAGCATACATACATTGCATATTGTTTGTGCTCATTATATTGTGTTGGCTATTTCTTGTACAAGATTAATCGTTCAAGCATACCCTCTATATCCACACGTTCACACTTGCAGCTTTTGATATATCGTGTGCTATAGTGTGATCTAGGATCTTGTGTCGTTCACCTACTTGTCGGGTGATATAGCTCAAGTAAGTTTGTGTAACTTGCTTGTGCTTGTTAGTAACTGTATTGTGTCCGTCTTGGTAGATCGTGTTGTTGATACACGTTGCAGTGCCTATTGCATTTAGGATTTGTGCTTGAAAAGTATCCTCTTAGTTTATTTCCGCACTAGGTTTAAGCCAAATCCAAAGAAGTTTTTAAATAGCCTATTCACCCCCCCTCTAGGCGTCATCAAGGTCTTTTCAAGTACCCTGTGTGCAGTTCTGTCACCAGCATGGTGCCCTCTGTAGGCTTCGGAGTGGCACTTCCGTTTGGTATGTCCTTGTTCATGTGAGGCACACAACATATAGTAACACCACCCACTCCTTATTTTTGAAGATGTCGGTCATCCCAAAGTAATGTCGTAAATCATAAAATATTTTTTTTCTTTTATTGGTAGGTGAAATTAGGTGGTATATATTTAGTGACAATGTAGTTAGCATAATCCGCATAGCAATGAGTACTGTGCAAAGTGTTTATGGCAACAAGTTGCTCATCACGAAAATTATCATCAATAGGAAGAGGGTCATCAAGAATATTTTCCATCCTAGACAAGTTATGTGCTACACGGTTTTTAGCTCCTTACCTATCGACGATATGCAAGTCAAACTCTTGAAATAAAAGCAATGATGTCTACTACACAACCTTCTTCTTATAGACGCCTATTGGGCCTCCAAGCACAAAGTTCTGTAGGACAGTAGGAAATTTCCCTCAAGTGGATGACCTAAGGTTTATCAATCCGTGGGAGGCGTAGGATGAAGATGGTCTCTCTCAAGCAACCCTGCAATCAAATAACAAAGAGTCTCTTGTGTCCCCAACACACCCAATACATTGGTAAATTGTATAGGTGCACTAGTTCGACGAAGAGATGGTGATACAAGTGTAATATGGATGGTAGATATAGGTTTTTGTAATCTGAAAATATAAAAACAGCAAGGTAACTAATGATAAAAGTGAGCACACACGGTGTTGCAATGCTTAGAAACAAGGCCTAGGGTTCATACTTTCACTAGTGCAAGTTCTCTCAACAATACTAACATAGTTTAATCATATGTAACTACCTCACGTGCGACAAAGAGTTCACTACAAAGTCACAAATAGCGGAGAACTAACGAATAAATTATTGTAGGGTACGAAACCACCTCAAAGTTATCTTTTCCGATCAATCTTATGAGCTATCCCTATAAGTGTCACGAACACCTTAAGACACACATCAACCAGAACCCTAATGTCACCTAGATACTCCAATGTCACCACAAGTACCCATGGGCTTGATTATACGATATGCATCACACAATTTCAGATTCATCATGTTCAATCTAACACAAAGAAATTAAAACAATGCCCCAAAGATTCTACCAGAGAGTCAAGACGAAAACGTATGCCAACCCCTATGCATAGATTCCCGAGGTCACAGAACCCGTAAGTTGATCACCAAAACATACATAAAGTGGATCAATAGAACACCCCATTGTCATCATGGATATCCCATCAGAATACATACATCAAGTGTTCTCAAATCCTTAAAGACTCAATCCGATAAGAAAACTTCGAAGGGAAAATTCAATTCATCACAAGAAGATAGAGAGGGGAAAACTCCATATGATTCATATATATTAATAAAGCTCGCGATACATCAAGATCGTGCCATCTCAAGAATATGGGAGAGAGAGAGATCAAACACATAGCTATTGGTACGTACCCTCAGCCCCGAGGGTGAACTACTCCCTCCTCGTCATGGAGACCGCCGGGATGATGAAGATGGCTTCCTGTGATGGTTTCCCCCTTCGGCAGGGTGTCAGAATGGGCTCCCGATTGGTTTTTCGTGGCTCTGGAGACTTGCGGGGGCGGAACTCCCGATCTAGGTTTCTTTTTGGAGGTTTGGATATTTATAGGTTGGAATCACGCGAGGAAGGTTCCCGAGGAGGTCACAAGCCACAGGGCTATCACCAGGGGGTGGTCGCGCCTGGCAGACTTGTGACCTCCTGGTCCACTTCCTGTCCGAGCTCTTCGCTCTAGTATTTTTTATATTTTCCAAAAATATTCTCCGTAAATTTCCAGCCCATTCCGAGAACTTCTATTTCTGCACAAAAACGACACGAGGGTAGTTCTGCTGAAAACAACGTCAGTCCGGGTTAGTTCTAATAAAATCATACAAAATCATATAAATTTGTTGTAAACATGGCATGAATACTTTATAAATTATAGATACGTTGGAGACGTATCAGCATCCCGAAGCTTAATTTCTGCTCGTCCTCGAGTAGGTAAACGATAAAAGAAATAATTTATAAAGTGTGAATGCTAGCAAGTGCACAAGTTTGATCAATGAAAATTTCACTCACTTTTTCTAGCATCATTAGATATCATAAATAGTAGCTCATCTTATAAAACTTCTCATGATGAAGTAACAAGCTATTCACATGTTAAAGTATAGACCAAAAACTTTCTTGAAAACTAACAAACTATGATTTTAGTCATCAAACAATTGCAATTCATCTTATTTTTAGAAAGGGTCCATGTAAGAGCTTTTGATTTAGCAAATTCCACATACTCAACTATCATATAGTCTTCCATGATTTCTAACACTCAAAGCATATTTTAGAGCTTAAAGTTTCGCCTCCCAACTTATTTATCATATAGATAACTGTCAACAATAATAATTCATGATCATATATATGCGAATGGCCATATATTCTTGGATCTTTCCCCACTACATGATGCTTTCCAAGACAAAAAGGCCAAATATAGGAAGTGGTGAAGATCACCATGACTCTTGTATGAAGGTAAGTACTAGAAAGTAAAAGATAGGCCCTTCGCAGAGGGAAGCATTGATTTGCAGAGGTGCCAGAGCTCAAGCTTTTAAAACAGAGATGAATAATAATTTTGAGCGGTATGCTTTCATTATCAACATAACAACCGAGAGATCTCGGTATCTTCCATGCTAGATACATTATAGGCCGTTCCCAAACAGAATGGTAAAGTTTTCACTCCCCCTCCACTAATCAATCACACTACACGGCGAGTGAATTCACGGGTACCGTCCATACAAACAACAATCGTGGGGGAGTTTTGTTCCATTATACTTTGATTTGAATTTTTTTAGCATGGGATTGGGCATCCCGAATACCAGCCACTTTCTTGTGAATGATAGTGAATCAACACAAATCGTGAGAATAACTCACCTAGCATGGAAGATACTGATAGCCCCTAGTCACTACATTGAGCGATTCGGGCATACAAAACAGAATATTATTTGAAGGTTTAGAGTTTGGCACATGCAAATTTACTTGGAACAACAGGTAAATACCGCATATAGGTAGGTATGGTGGACTCATATGGAACAACTTTGGGTTTAAGGGTGTTTGGATGCACAAGTAGTATTTCTACTTGCTTGGAAGTTTTGGCTAGTATGTTGTGGAAGCAAACACCACATGTTGGAGCATCCATAACAATATAACTTCTATACAAATATACCCAAGCATAACTCATCACGTTGTCTTCCTTGTACAACTTCAACTAATTTTCTCAAGTTTGAAAATAATTAACGAGTTTTCACAATCATAGAAGATTTCCAAGATAGTATATTTATATGTGAAATCTCTCTTGCTTCAATATTCTTTCATGAATTGTTCAAGTGACCAATGCGGTGTTTGCTAACTTTCAGTAAATTTTACCACCTATACTTATTATATGTGAAGTCATTACTCCCCATGGGATAATAATATAAAACATATATAATCTGAGATTTATTATATTCAATTCATTAAACCATTTACTCATAGGATATCAGTGAAGCACGAGAGTAAATGACAAAACTAATCCAAAACATATAAGTGAAGATCAATGAGTATTCAAACAATCAAGTAGCTATGTGAGGACTTTATATCTCTCTCTCAATAAAGATTTTAAGATCCAAGTATTTTATTTAAACATCAAGCAAAATAAAAATAGCACTCCAAGAATAGGATGCATCATGTGAACGAATAAAAATTTAGGCTCAGCATAGGCTAACCGATATTTGACGAAGAGACGTGGGATGCGTAGCATCCCCAAGGTTAGGTGCTTGATATTTCTTGAAATATTTACTTGTGGTGCCTTGGGAATCCCCAATATTGAGCTTTTCTATCTTGTTCAATCCTCTCGCATCCCGGTTTCACCTATTCTCAAAAACTTCATCCACACAAAACTTGAAAAGAACTCGTGAGATAGGTTGGTGCACATAATAATAAATCAACTCTTTATGTACTGCAAATACAAGTTGCATAATAATTGGAAAAATCATATACTGTTTACTATTATTTCCACAATTTATATCTATCAATATAGGCTATGGAAACTATAGGATAAGTAGATAACAAAACTATGACAACAATTTGTCCAAACAGAACAGTCTGTAGCAATTTATGAAAATAGCGTACTTATGTAACTCAAACAATTATTAAAATTTAGGACATTCTATAAAATTATTATGAAAACACTGTATAAAAAGTTCATAAACTTTTCATGTTCTAGTAAAATATGAAAATTCAAACACTATAGCACCAGTTTCTGTTTTTACACAGCACCAATCAAAGCATGCAATGCAAGCATCCTAATGAAATTCTTGGCACTTTTTATTGAAAAACAAGATTATAAATAACACCTAACAGATAACAACAAAATAAAATGACACTCCAAGCAAAAATTATATTATGTGACGAATAAAAATATAGCTCCAAGTAAGATATACCGATAATGTTGAAGAAGAAAGAGGGGATGCCTTCCGGGGCATCCCCAAGCTTAGGCGCTTGAGTCTTCCTTGGATATTACCTTGGGGGTGACTTGGGAATCCCCAAGATTAGGTTCTTGTCACTCCTTATTCTCCTAATATCGGTGTCTCATCCAAAATTTTAAAACTTCAATCACACAAAACTTAACGGAACTTCATGAGATGGGTTAGTATAATAAATAATGATCATTCACTTATGTACTATCAAGACAAGATTCATAATTGTTCCCATATGATACCTACTGTATTCTACTATTCCCTAATTTATATCACCGAATATAAGCTACGGGAACACTAAAGCAAGCAAACTATACATGCAAAACAGAATCTGTCAAAAACAGAACGGCATGTGAAGATCTGTAGTGTAACCATACTTCCCTATCTCTAAAACTTCTCAAAAAATAGGACAGCCCAGGAAATTTGTATATCAAGACTGTAAAAATTTCATAAGCTTTTGACGCTCTAGTAAAATCATATAATTCATCTACTGGGCGCAAAACTTTCTGTTTTTGCACAGAATACCACAAACAAGTTTCCACACTATCCCAAAGGCTTTACTTGGAACTTTATTAAAATAAAAGACACAAAACATGATTACTACAGTAGCTTAATCATGTGAACACATCAAAACATAAAGTAAAAGTTTTGGGTTGTCTCCCAACAAGCGCTTTTCTTTAATGCCTTTTAGCTAGGCATGATGATTTCAATGATGCTCATGTAAGAATAATTATTGAAACCTGCAAAAGAGCATCATGAATCTCATGAGAAGCACATTTAAGTCTAAACCACTTCCTATGCATAGGGGTTTTGTTAGCAAACAATATATGGGAGCAATAATCAACTAGCATAGGTAGGCAAAATAAGCACAACTTCAAAACTTTGAACACATAGGGAAGAAACTTGATATTATTGTAATTCCTAGAAGCATATGTCCCCCCCTAATAATAATTTTCAGTAGCATAATGAAGGAATTCAACAATATAACTATCACATACAACATTCTTTTCATGATCTACAAGCATAGAAAATTTATCACTCTCCACATAAGCAGAATTCTTCCCAGTCATAATAGTGGGAGCAAACTCAACGAAATAACTATCATGAGGTACTTGATTGACATAACCACTTTGAATATTGAAATCATGATAACAAGTTTCATGGTTACTATCACTCTTTATGGCCTACATGTCATCACAATAATCATAATACATAGGAGGCATGCTATGATCATAATAGTTTTGCTCATCAAAACTTGGGGGACTAAAAATATCATATTCATCAAGCATAGCATCCCCAAGCTTGTGGCTTTGCGTATCATTAGCATCATGAATATTCAGAGAATTCATACTAACAATATTGCTATCATGCTCATAACTCAAATATTTAGTGCCAAACATTTTAATAACTTCTTCTTCTAACACTTGAGCACAATTTTCCCTTCCATCATTTTCACGAAAGATATTAAAAAGATGAAGCATATGACGCAACCTCAATTCCATCTTTTGTAGTTTTCTATTACAAAACCAAACTAGTGAAAAACAAGAAAGTAAAAGATTTGATTGCAAGATTTAAAAATATACCTTCAAGCACTCACCTCCCCGGCAACGGCGCTAGAAAATTGTATAGGTGCACTAGTTCAACGAAGAGATGTTGATACAAGTATAATATGGATGGTAGACATAGGTTTTTGTAATCTGAAAATATAAAAATAGCAAGGTAACTAATATAAACGGTATTGCAATGCTTAGAAACAAGGCATAGGGTTCATACTTTCGCTAGTGCAAGTTCTCTCAACAATACTAACATAGTTGAATCATATGTAAATACCTCTCATGCGACAAAGAGTTCACTCCAAAGTCACAAATAGCAGAGAAGTAATGAAGAAATTATTGTAGTGTACGAAACCACCTCAAAGTTATCTTTTCCGATCAATCTTATGAGCGATCCCTATAAGTGTCACGAACAGCCCCGGAGTTCGTAATAAAATAACACCTTAAGACACGCATCAACCAAAACAATGATGTCACCTAGATACTCCAATGTCACCACAATTACCCATGGGCTTGATTATACGACATGTATCACACAATTTCAGATTCATCATGTTCAATCCAACACAAAGAACTTCAAAGAATGCCCCAAAGAGTCAAGACAAAAAACGTGTGCCAACCCCTATGCATAGATTCCCAAGGTCACGCAACCCGAAAGTTGATCAAGAAAACATACATCAAGTGAATCAATACAACACCCCATTATCACCACGGATATCCTATCGCAAGACATACATCAAGTGTTGTCAAATCCTTAAAGAATCAATCCGATAAGAAAACTTCAAAGGGAAAACTCAATTCATCACAAGAAGCTAGAGAGGGAAAAAATCCATATGATTCATCTATATTAATAAAGATCACGGTACATCAAGATCGTGCCATCTCAAGAACACGAGAGAGAGAGATAGAGATAGATAGATAGAGAGAGAGAGAGAAAGATCAAACACATAGCTACCGGTACATACCCTCATCCCCAAGGGTAAACTACTCCCTCCTCGTCATGGAGACCGCCGGGATGATGAAGATGGCCTCTGGTGATGGTTTCCCCCTCTCGCAGGGTGCCGGAACGGGCGCCCGATTGGTTTTTCGTGGCTCTGGAGGTTTCCAGCGGTGGAACTCCTGATCTAGGTTTCTTTTCACAGGTTTGGGTATTTATAGGAGTACTTAGCGTTGGAATCACGTCAGGAAGGTTCGTGAGGAGTTTACAAGCCACAGGGTAGCCGCTAGGAGGGGTGGCCGCGCGTGGCAGGCTTTGACCTCCTCGTCCACTTCCTGGCCCACCTCTTCGCTCCAGTATTTTTTATATTTTCGAAAAATATTCTCCGTAAATTTTCAGCCCATTCCGAGAACTTTTATTTCTTCACAAAAAGGACACCATGGTAGTTTTGCTGAAAACAACATCAGTCCGGGTTAGTTCCAATAAAATCATATAAAATTGTTGTAAACATGGCATGAATACTTCATAAATTATAGATACGTTGGAGACGTACCAAGCACCCGCCTAATAAGTCCAGTTTAGCATCTTTCTTTTCCATAATATATTGAATAACAGCATGATTAGTGTGAATAGTAACTTTGGAATCAACAATGTAAGGTCTAAACTGATCACACTCAAACACGACTCCTAGAAATTCTTTCACACTAGTAGTGTAATTCATTTTTTGCATTTTCTAGGGTCTTACTAGCATAACAAATAACATTTAATTTCTTGTCTATCCTTTGCCCTAGAACAGCACCAACAACATAATCACTAGCATCACACATAATTTCAAATGGTAGATTCAAATCAGGTGGTTGGATAATAGGTGCAGAAATCAAGGCTTTCTTAAGTATTTCAAAGGCTTCTACATAATCATCATAAAAAACAAAAGGAATATCTTTTTGAAGAAGATTAGTTAGGGGCCTAGAAATCTTTAATGAAGTGCCTATAAAACCCAACATGACCAAGGAAACTTCTTATGCGTGTGATATCTTTTGGACATGCCATTTTCTCTATTGCATCAACTTTAGATTTTTCTACTTTGATGCTTCGTTTAGAAATTTTATGCCCAAGTATTATACCTTCATTCGCCATAAAGTGGCACTTCACCCAATTCAAGACAAGATTAGTTTCTTCGTGTCTCTGCAAAATTCGATCAAGGTTTCTTAAGAAATCATAAAATGAAGTCTTGTAAACAAAAAAATTATCCATGAAAACCTCAACAATGTTTTCACAAAAGTTAGAGAATATAGCGGTCATACATCTTTGAAAGGTAGCAGGTGCATTGCATAAACCAAAAGGCATACGTCTATAAGCATAGATTTCAAAAGGGCATGTGAAAGTAGCTTTCTTTTGGTCCTCCTTTGACACATGAATTTGAGAGAATCCAGAATATCCATCAAGGAAACAAAAGTGTGTGTGTTTAGATAATATTTGTAAAATTTGATCAATAAAATGCAATGGGTAGTGATCTTACCTAGTAGATTTATTTAATTTCCCAAAGTCAATTACCATTCTATAACCACACACTATTCTTGGTGGAATAAGTTCACTTTTATCATTAGGAACTACAGTTATACCGCCTTTCTTAGGATCACAATGAACAAGACTACCCATCTACTATCAGCAATAGGATAAATTATACATGCCTCTAGAAGCTTTAGTATTTTAGTTCTTACTACTTCATTCATCTTAGAATTTAAGCCACGTTGATGATTGATACGTCTCCAACATATCGATAATTTATGAAGTATTCATGCCATGTTTGTGTATGTTTACAATACAATTATATGGTTTTGATGCACTTTATATGATTTATTTAGAACTAACCCGGACTGACATTGTTTTCGGCAGAATTACCGTGGTGTTGTTTTTGTGCAGAAAATGAAAGTTCTTGGAATCGCGCTAAACTTTTTTTTGTTTTTTCTAGAGGAAATAAGCAATATTGGAGCGAAGAACCACTAGAGTGGAGCCACCAGTGGGCCACAAAGCCAACAGGGTGTGACCCCCTAGGTCGTGGCCTGATAGCTTGTGGGGCCCACGTGGCTCCGTTTGGCGTGATTACAACACTAAAAAAATCCTATATATACTAGAAACTCCAGAATTAAAGAGATAACTTCCGCTCCACTGCCACAACTTTATGTATCAACAAAAACCCATCTGGAGCCTTTCCAATACCGTGCCGAAGAGGAAAATCATCTTTGGTGCCCATCTTCATCATCCCGGCGGAGGCCATGACGAGGATGGAGTAGTTCACCTTTGGGGCTGAGGTTTTGTACCAATAGCTATGTATTTAATCTCTCTCTCTCTCTTTCTTTCGTGTTCTTGAGATGTCACGATCTTGATGTATCACGGGATTTGTTAATCTAGTTGGATCATATGGTGTTTGTCCCTTGCTATTGTTGTGATGAATTGAATCTTTCTCTTTGAGATCTCATTATGTTGGATTGAATATTATGTTTTGAGAACACATGATGTATGTCTTGCATGAGGATACCCGTAGTGACATTGGGGTATTCAAGTGATTCACTTGATATATGGGCATCAACTTGCGGGTTCCGGTGACCTTGGGCACCTATGCGTAGGGGTTGATTGCATGTTTTCACACTATGTTCTCGGATAAAATTTTTGGCGTGCTCCTTGAAGTTCTTTGTGTTGGATTGAATATGAAGAATCTGAAATTGTTTGATGCATGTCATATAATTAGCCCACGGATACTTGAGGTGACATTAGGGTTGATTGTTATGTATCATGGGTGTTATTCTAGTATGGACTCTAGGGTTGTTTGTGACACTTATAGGAATAGCTCAAAAGATTGACGAGAAAGAATAACTTTGAGGTGGTTCTACTAGATTGGAACTTTGGAGTGATTCTTTATTGCATGCTGAGGGATGTTCATGTTATTGTATTATGTTAGCATTGTTGATAGATTGCACTAGTGAAAGTATGAACCCAAGGCCTTATTACCAAGCACTGGTACAATGTTTTACACTTGCTACCTTGCTGTTTTTTTATATTTTCAGATTACAAAAACCTATATCCACTATCCATACTACACTTGTATCACCATCTCTTCGCCAAACTAGTGCACCTATACAATTTACCATTGCATTGGGTGTGTTGGGGACAGAAGAGATTTTTTGTATTTGAGTGCAGGGTTGTTTGAGGGAGACCATCTTCATCCTACACCTCCCACGGATTGATAAACCTTTGGTCATTCATTTGAGGGGAAATTGCTATTGTCCTACAAAACTCCGCGCTTGGAGGCCCAATATAGTCTACAAGAATAAAGTTGCATAGTAGACATCAATGATCAACAACATGTTTAGCATCCAGTTCCATATTAATCTTGCACTGACATAGAGTGGGGGTTATACATTTAAGATCATCAAGAGTAAGGTTATCACTAATAATAACATGATATATCTTATTTTCATAAAGTTAAGCATATTTCAAAGTATCATGTAATGTATTTAACTCAAACACGGGATCTCCTTTTGGTGGAGGAGTATCGCCTAAGATATCAAGAGGCAAGTTGTGTTTGACGATTGGTGCTTGTCTAAGAAATACATCATCTATCTCATATCTTTCATTCATATGCATATCATTTTCATGCTCTAGCAAATATTGCTCTAAGGGATCTGTAAGAGGCACAACAATAGAAGCAAGACCAATAATTTCATCTTTACTAGATAACTCCTTCTCATGTGGTTGTCTACCAAATTTAAAGAAATTAAAATCATGAGACTCAATACCAAAGCTTACTTTAACTATCTTCGTGACAAAATTAATTTCAGCATTAACAGAATTCAAGAAAGGTCTACCAAATATGATGGGACAAAAGTTATCTTGTTCAAAACAAAGTACTAAGAATTCAGTGGGGTACTTGACTTTCCCACACAAGACTTCAACTTCTCTAACAATCCCAAGCGACAAGATAGTATCTCGGTTTGCAAGTTTAATAGTGAGATCAATATCTTCAATCTTAGAGGGTGTTATATCATTCATAATTTCTTTATATAAGGTAAAAGGTATAGCACTAATACTAGCACCCATGTCACATAAATAATGATAGCAATGATCTCTAATCTCAATAGAAACAACAGGCATGCCAACAACTGGTTTGTTTTTATCTAGCTTGTCCTGTTCATTTCTAACAGGTTTTGCAATTCTAGCAGCTTCATCACAGAAGTAAATAACATGTCCATCAATAGTATCGACCAAGAGATCTTGAACTACAACAATATTACGTTCCACATTTATCTGTTTAGAAGGTTTAGTGGTTCTGACATAACTTTTATTAACCATAGTTGTTGCTTTAGCATGTTCCCTAATCCTAACAAGAAATGGAGGTTTCTCAATATAAGCAGCAAGTACAATTGGATCAACATGAAAAACAATTGCTTCCTCTTTGACTTTAATGGGTTCCTCGAATAGTTTTTCAATATGTGGATGATATTTAAACCACTTCTCTTTAGGGAGATCGAGGTCAGTAGCAAATCATTCACAAAAAGTAGCTACTATCTTAGAATCAAGACCATATTTATTGCTAAACCTATGAAAAGTATCAGTTTCTATAAAAGATCTAACACAATCAAACTTAAGCTCTAAACCTAACTCTTTACCATTGTCGATTTCCCAATCTTTAGATTTCTGTTTAATTCTTTCGAGAAGATCCCATTTGAATTCAATAGTCCTGTTCACGTAGGAACCAACAGAAGAAAATTCGAGTTGTACTTGATAATTATGAGAAAGTCGAGCATATTTTTTTGTATAATCATTTCTCTTGAGAGTTCATGGTTTGGGCAGGTGTGCATCATATATTTCAGTGTCCCCAAAGCTTCAACAATGTTTTCTCCTTCACGAGGCCAACAATTATAAATAAAGTTCCGATCACGATGGACTAGGTGCATAGGATAAAACTTATGATGAAATTCTAGCTTCAAGTGATTCCAGTCCCGTGATCCAATATAATCCAATAGCATGTACCACATCAATGCTTTTGCCTCCAAAGATAAAGGGAAAACTTTGTTATTAACTTTGCGTCCAAGAAACCCTGCAAGCTTAACTAATCCACCAACCTCATCGGCATATATCAAGCGGTAATCAGGATGAGTTGTACCATCATAAGGATTAGCTATCAGTTATATAACATACTGATAACCCACAAGTATAGGGGATCGCAACAGTTTTCGAGGGTAGAGTATTCAACCCAAATTTATTGATTCGACTCAAGGGGAAGCCAAAGAATATTCTCAAGTATTAGCAGTTGAGTTGTCAATTCAACCATACCTTAAAGATTTAGTATCTGCAGCAAAGTATCAGTAGCAAGGTAGTATGATAGCAGTAGTAGCAACAGTAACCAGTAGCAGCAAAGTGACAGCAGTAGCAGCAAAGTAACAACAGTAGCAACGGAGCAACAGTAGCAGCAGTGACAGCAGTAGCGGCAAAGTAACGTAGCAAGGACGAGTAGGAAAAACTTGTAGGCATTGGATCGGTGATGGATGATTATGCCGGATGTTATTCGTCATGCAATAGTTATAACACGGAGAGATATGTAACTAGCTCCAGTTCGTGAATGTAATGTAGGCATGTATTCCGTATGTAGTCATACGTGCTTAGGGAAAAGAACTTGCATGACATCTATTGTCCATCCCTACCGTGGCAGCGAGGTCCTAATGGAAACTACGGGATATTAAGGTTCTCCTTTTAATAAAGAACCGGACCAACGCATTAACACTTAGTGAATACATGAACTCCTCATACTATGGTCATCTCCGGGAGTGGTTCCGGCTATTGTCACTCCGGGGTTGCCAGGTCATAACACATAGTAGGTGACTACAACTTGCAAGATAGGATCAAGAACACACATATATTAGCGACAACATACACTAAAAGAAATAAGGTCAATTATGACTCCCTATATTGGTCATAGATTCGTCATTGTTGTTGTTTATTGACCTTTTTTTACCAAATTTACAAGGTCAACAGTTGGCCGTCAAGAATGAACAAACTTGACCTTTCTAAAATTTTGGTCATAGATCTCTATTGACCAAAATTTTCATTTGGTCATTACCTATTTGTGTGCGCCACGTAGGATCTGACGTGGCTGCGCTGACATGGCATTGTTAGTGACCAAATGGAATCATCATAAATTTCACAGCCCAATTCAATAATCTGGTATACATGGGCCTCCACCAATACTATTGTATTATTAAAAATGTATAAATTGTTTAGGCTGATGCATTATTTTACCAAAAGCATTTATATCTCAGGATAGGCCCATTAAAAAACAAGTACAAGATTGCAAATTAGTTGTATATATTTCATTTCAGTAGCACATCACATGAATTACAATACATCATCCATCGACTCCTCTACACATAAAGGTTCAAGGCCCAACAAGTGCACAACAAAATAGTTCTACAAGTACAGGTGTACAGAAAAAGGACCCAACAAGTGCATAATCACACATCAACATAGTTCGACAAAGATTGAATGAGAAGCACAAGTTTTTGTTGATCACACATAACATCAATGATAAACAGAGCTTCTTGTTCCCTCCTCCCGTCCTGTCCTCTACTTCTTCTGGGTGCTACAGATCATCCAAAATAATCAAATGATAATGTGTGTGCATGGGTACTTCTTTACTGTGCTAGCATACTCTCTTTTTTATTTTCCTGTATCACATAAATTCTTCCCATTTTGTGAAATAATGTTGGACAGTAAATGATTGTTATTCTTGAAAGGAGGTATATACTGTACTACATCCAGAGAAAAAAAACTCAACATATACTCCTTCCAAAATTAAGTAGCACATCCATTAGAATGTAGTATATACTTCTTCAAAAAATAGTTAACTCTTTTTGATGGTATAATACTAGGCTCACGAAGTATATATTGTCGAGATAAAAAATAGTAAGAGCTATATACTACTATGCACCCTACAATATATACTATGGAAATTAGGTGGTATATACTTCATTTCCGTAATGGAGAATGAGCGCATACTAATACCAAAAGGATAGAGAGAAAAAATGTAATTTAGGAAATAGATGGTATATACATATGCATGCTTGTAGTATATACTTGATCCTCTCAATTGAAAATAAAGAAAAGGCGGCAGATACTATGTCATCATTAATTGTACTCTTGAAATACCAACTTTTTTAACAAGATACTGCTCGTGTTGCTCATACAAGATATAAAGCATTGAAACCTACAACTATAAAAGGGTCAACATGCATGTTCGGTTGCTCGTTAAAAAATCTAACAACCATGCACACGATCAATTCTGTTATGCATGCAGCGGTGGGCTGTGCAACCATTAAAGGATATATATTCAATTTAAAAAATCAAGTGGATAAACCTATTGGATAAGGTGGGAGTACATACTCTTGGGAGTACAAAAGAGGAGTCCTACCACAACATTGGACCACGCATGAGACCAAATCTTATCGTCCATGTATAACTTCTGTAGTCTAGCCTGCATGTATATGCTCTGCCCCTTCGCAATAATCAAGTCATCTAGTTCAGCTCTTAGCATAAAATAAATATAACTGAGCAAAGCAAAGATATGTGAACTATTGGAAGTTAAGTCGGTTTTCTATTGGCCTTTTTGTGGTTGGCCTATAAAGGATCAAATAAGACGATGAAAATTAAAATTAAAACAGGGAGAAAGAACAAAAGAATTTGAGAAAACTTATGGTACATAGATCCGTTTCTTCGACAGATTCAGATTTGTCAAGTGAGAAAACTTATGGTGCATAAATACCTTAAGAACATACAAAACGCACCTGAAGCTCCTCAGGAGTTTTCTCCTCAAATACAATACCAATTAGTTGGCAAGTGACCTGCATGAACAATATTTATGAATTTCTGTGAAACTATTAAGAAACCATATATGTATTTTATTCATTTCAAGCATAATATTCTTAAAGTGTGTCAGCCTATATCATTATGGTTGTGAATGGTTGCCAGAGCCAACCAGCATGAGGGCTACAACAAGGTTGAGCAAGGGATGGCCTCTTAGGATGCAAGAGTGGTTGCCTAGTTTACACTCTACATTTCCCATTAAAAGCTTTGTGCTCAACCTGGTCATGAGGAGAAGTTGTTTGGTTTGCTGGATATGGGTTGGTTATGACCCCTGGAGTTGAGAAAGAATATTACGCCAAACTTTAGTACGGTATGTATTATTTTGCCTTCACGGCCTTCATTTTTTTTCTTAGTAGCCATTATCAAACCTCACTCTACGCTCACCAAGACTGTCCCTATACGTCGGGTCCTGGAACTACTCACACTCTGTGGTATTCTCCGCATTTTGTTCTGTGGCCTTTTATGGTTAGTTATTATTTAAATCATTTAACTATTGACATGGTTGAAAAGGCAGATTTCATTGTCTTCTCAATTAGGTACCAAAACAAGAGAAATTTTCATATGGGATGTATGTAAATACATAACATTAATGTGCCAACCATGAGTTCGGCAATTTACCCTATGTACAGAAATGTAACCATCACAATATGTCAATAGAGGTTCTATTCCATGATTACAGCAAGTGGTCACTAGGTAAGGCCAATGCATTTGAAGTGTATTCTCATAGATCCTAGACATTTCATTCAGTAAGCTATTTAAGGTGAACTCCAACCACCAACACCACTGGAGAAAGATATTAGCGTTATTTATGTTATAAATACAATATCCTATAGGCACAAATATCCCTTTCCGTGCATCATCGACCATCAGCATTGCAATTGCACCATGTAAGTTTCAATACATATCTCATCTCCATACAAACCAGCACTGGAGAGCACTGAATCAGAGGAAGAGAACATACCCTTCTACAGCCGTCGAGCCGCCTTGCCACGATCTGCCGGGTCGTCAGCAGGGCTAGCACATCGAGCCACAAAGCTAGCTAGCATGATATTCAAGGAAGAGTCGGGCCAGCAAAATCCGGGGCCCTGTACAAAACGAAAAAAGGGGTCGTATGTCAAAAAATAATGTACTAACGACTAGGAACGGAAGTTAATCGAAAAGAAGGATCCGATAAGTACCTGGATGCTCGAGGAGTTGGTCACCGATCTACTCGATGAGACGTCATCGATGAGTCTGAATTTTGAGAGAGGATGCGAGGAAGGCAATGGCGGCCAAATGATATGTATTTGTAAGCTAAAACAATTAAGCATGTCTCGGTGCTTATGCAGCTCCTTGTCGGTGATGCACAACATGGAAGATCACTTAAGAGTGGATTTGTTTTTTATAACAGGTATACATCTTGAAATGTATCAAGAGAAGTTATATTGTGTAGCAGCATATGTATAGATATCTCGATATCAAGCACATCTGATTCTGATAACTGATAAATTGGTGTTAGTGTCTGGACCAAAGTACCAGCGCACACCATATATCACACATACCATCGTATAAAGCATACATATTAGCAGGGTAAACCACTCCAAATGTTTTCTCGTAAGAAATGAATCACCACACATGTATGGATGTACTTAGTATCTTCTCCCTGTGCAGCTGTAATCAGTTTCCTCTTTCTCTTTTTAACTACGACCCACGCAGGCGAAGCACAATTGGTGTAAAGTGTGTACATGAGAATTGTGGCTTAGGCTGAATTTTGATTCTAGGGTTACTCTAAAATCGTGTCGACATCATTTATAGAAGTTCGTTAGGTTCCTACACCATCATACCACCAGTTCTGGTTTCTGCATAGTGGATTCTCAGACAGTCAAAATGGTGAGTGAATCTGCAGGAGGTGACTAGCTAGCTAGGAACAAGCGGCAACGCAAATCGACCTCCTATCAATCGTCCCTCTTCCATGCATTTGGGCCAGAGCTCGTAATAAGCAGAGAAAAGGGTGAGCGAGCGAGTGGGCGGGCGAAACGTACATGGATTTGGGGGGAAGCCTGGCGAGCATCCCCTCAAGGGTGTCGAGCCTGGTCCCGAGGATGGTGACCTTGTGGCAGATGGCAGAGGTGTGGCGCATGGCCTCCGGACCGGACTACCGGAGCGCGGCCCGGTCGGCGACCATGGAGGCGACGTCGTCGGCCAGGCGCACCGCCTCACCGTGCTCCCGCAACCACGGATCCGCGGACGACGCCATCGCCGGCAGGGAGATGGACCCTTTCCGCTCTTGGATTTGGCCATGCAGAGAGGCCCTGGATCCACGGACGACGCCATCGCGTGATGGGAGATGGACCCTTTCGGCTCTTGGATTTGCGACGAGGGCCGCTGGATCAGCTCCCCCGCGGTGATACGGTTCACCACCGACTCCTCCAGTCGTCGGATGCGGGGCTGCTCCCCGCCCCCGGCCCGTCGCGCGGCGCTGCGTCGTCGACCTCCATGCCCATCGCGCCGCGTCTGGGGACCGGGCGGAGGAGGTGGGGAATGGGGAGGCGGAGACGGCAAAGGTTCCGTCGATTTGGGAACGAGGGGTGGATCGGCCGCCATAGGTCGTGGGGGGAGAGAGATGGGTATCACCAAGAGAGATGGGTTGTGGGATTTCTGTCTTTTATTTTTTTTTCTCCTTTTTTTCACTTGGGCAGCCAGCCTATCACATGCGAGGCCACGGATCCCTCCCAGAAACAGATCCTAGCCATCCAATCCTCCTACATCCAACGCTTCAAAACCCTCCCCTCATTCAACACATCTCTATCACTTTTTTTCTTCTTCTTTTTTCAGTAGGTAGCACTTAATGACCAATTTGTGCAATAGTATCATGACCTAATGGACGCAAAAGGTCATAACGTTATGGGCTTTGGACACTCTTAGACTTGCCATGACTAATTTCAGAATTTTGGTCATGGATCAATGACCAATTAAACCACCGTCATTTTTTGGGGTCATAATTGAGCATTTTTCTTGTAGTGATAATAGGTTCAGATCTGAAATCATGGCACTCGGGCCCTAGTGACAAGCATTAAGCATGGCAAAGTAGTAGCAACATCAATCTCAGAACATAGTGGATACTAGGGATCAATCCCCGTCAAAACTAACTCGATTACATGATAGATCTCATTCAACCCATCACCGTCCACCAAGCCTACGATGAGATTACTCACGAATAGTGAAAAGCATCATGGAATTGGCGATGAAGGAAGGTTGGTGATGACGATGGCGACGATCTCCCCTCTCCGGAGCCTAGAACGGACTCCAGATCTGCCCTCCGGAGGAAGAACAAGAGGTGGCGGCGCCTCCGTATCGTAAAACGCGACGAACTCTTCTTCTTGATTTTTTCCGGACGAAAGGGACTAAATAGCCCTGAGATTGGAGGCGGTGGAGTTTTGTGGGCCCCACAAGCCTGTCATGCGCGGCCAGGGGGGCGCGCCTGGTGGGCTTGTGGGCTCCACGCTCCACTTCCTTTGTTGATTCTTGCGCCAGTATTTTTTATATATTCCACAAAAATTATCCGTAAATTTTCAGGTCATTCCGAGAACTTTTATTTCTGTGCAAAAACAACACCATGGCAATTCTACTAAAAACAGTTTTAGTCCGGGTTAATACCATTCAAATCATGCAAAATAGAGTCCAAAACAAGGGCACAAGAGTTTGGAAAAGTAGATACGATGGAGGCGTATCACATACCCAAGGGAATCTCATAATAAATATTTTCACTAGGTTGAGAGGCAACCTTTTCAACTTTCATTCGAGGCGAAGATGCCCCGAACAAGCCACTCAAAGGGTGATCATCCATACTAACAAGCAATAGTAAATTTCAACACCTACCAAAAATGTTTCCGTACCAATTTCCACTTACCAAAGGCGCTTCACTCCCCGGCAACGACGCTAGAAAAGATTCTTGATGACCCAAAAGTATAAGGGATCAAGCATAGTCCTTTCGATAAGTAAGAGTGTCAAACCCAACGAGGAACATAAGGAAATGATAGCGGTTTTCAACAAGGTATTCTCTGCAAGTGCCGAGAGTAACAACGATAGATAGTTTTGTAGCAAGATAATTCATAACAAGTGACAAGTAACAACAGTAGAAATTGTGCAGAAAGATATCCCAATCCTTGTTATAGTAAAGGACATGCCTACAAGTACTCTTATATGGAGCAAGTGCTCCCGAACTGTCTAGTCATGTTCATCGTGTTGAGTTGATTCACATTGGTTACTTTGATAATTTGATACGTGGTTGGACTGGTGCTAAGGTGATGTTCTTACTTGCACAAGAAGCCCACTTATGATTACCCCTCTCGCAAGCATCTGCAACTATGAAAGAAGAATTAAGATAAATCTAACCATAGGATGAAATATGTGGATCCAAATCAGCCCCTTATGAAGCAACACATAAACTGGGGTTTAAGCTTCGGTCACTCTTGCAACTCATCATCTACTTGTTACTACACAATGCCTTCCCTTAGGCCCATAACATGGTGAAGTGTCGTGTAGTCGACGTTCACACAACACCACTAAGAGAAGCAACAACATACACATCATCAAAATATCAAACGAATATCAATTTCACATGATTACTTATAACAATACTTCTCCCATGTCCTCGGGAACAATATTAACTACTCACACCTCATAAACATGTTTAAGATCATAGGTATAATAATGGTGATCAAGGATCTGAACATAATATGTTTCACCAAGTAATCCAACAAGCATCAACGACGATGTAATCAACACTACTAGTAGCCCACGGGTACCAATACGAGGTTTTGGGACAAAGATTGAATACAAGAGATGAACTAGGTTTGGAGATGATATGGTGTTGGTGAGGATGTTGATGAAGAGTGGTGCTCTCATGAAGGAGGAAACATTGGTGATGACGATGGCTTCGATCTCCCCCTCCCAAAGAGAAATTTCGCCGGTAAAATCTCTCTACTAGTTAGCAAAAGGGCCTCTCCCCAGGTTTCCGCCTCGATACGTGTGCTATTCATTCCAAAATTATGCTTATGATTTTTTCTATGTCAAAACACACCATATGGGATAAGACGGGGACAGGAGAGCTGCTAGGCCTCCACGAGGCAACAAGACACGGCTCGGGGGGTGGGCGCGCCATGTTGGCTCGTGGACAGGAGGTGGCCCCCTTGGTATATTTTTGCCCCAATAATTCTTATATATTCCATAAAAAGTCTCCATGAAATTTGAGGTCATTTGGAGTCCACTGAAATTTCAGCCATTTTCTTAGTTTTCAGGTCGAGAATTCCAGTTTCCGGTGATTTCCCTCTTTATGATGTACCTTGCACATTCAGATAGAAAAGACATAAGAATTATACCATAATGAGTAATAATGGACAAGAATAGCATAAATATCAATAAGAATTCATGATGCATAATGGATGTATCGGACATCGAGGTGAAACAAAGTCAAAAACTGATGTGATGCCCAACCCAAAATCCAGTGTCTTCTAGTGAAGCCAATGAGAGAAAATCTCTTCCAAATATGGTTCAATCACCTTTGCTTGTAGCCCAAGTAAAGTTGACGCGCGTGTTTGAAATCCAACCGTTAGGACACGTGTTGGTTGATGACTAACCCAGGGTCAGATTGTAAGTATCATGTTGGGTTTTCCCTTGGCTATAAATAGCCACCCCTTCACCATAAGTTGGTGTCCACTCCGAGTTATTGCAGGGATTTTGCCGTTTTAGAGCAACCCACCTCCAAACACTTTGAGAGAGAGAGAGAGAGAGATAAATATCCTGCAAGGATAAACCCCAACACCCAGAGCCTAGAGTGTTGGAGGATCACTGAAGTCATTATGTTCTGAGTGAGCCAAAGACTTATTATAGTTGAAGATTGTGATCTTCGAGATGATTATACTCCATCTTCTCAGCATCCAAAATTCATTATGGATTGCTGGTGAACAAGTTTCAAAATTCTTCCTTGAAGACTTTCCATAGTGAGTGCTGAAGGTCTAAGTGATCTTAGATCAAGGGGAATAAGGTGAAGTCTTTTATTTTGAGTGAAATCTTAGCCTCCCTAACGAGGCATACAGTTGTCACAACAAATGGATCTGGTCGAGCTATTTTTTGTCTTAACGAAGCAACTGATTCTATCCCCTCACTTCTTTACTTACCATTTTGTACTGTGAAGTCTTTGCTTGCTCGTCCGTGTGTGAAGACATTCCTTCTGTTTGCCTATTTGTCTTCGTGTTTTCCTTCATGTATCCTTTATGCTACCTAGTATGCAAGATGATTATGTCTATCATATATGTTAGTTCATCCTTTGTTGCATGCCTAGTGTGGCTCTAGTCATGTTATACTTTATTTGGATCATGTTTAGCTATTGCATATCAAAGAAGAATTTCATAAAAATCGCCAATTCCCCCCCCCCTTAGTCAATTATTAGCACTTCCACTCCCCAATAGTTTCTGTAAATACACAAAAAACATACAAGATCTCGTAAATTCTCCAAAACTCCCCTCCATCTATAACAAGATGGTCTTCCAGTAAGAATTCGGTGGGAGCCAACTGATGACCCACAAGTATAGGGGATCAATCATAGTCCTTTCAATAAGTGAGAGTGTCGAACCCAACAAGGAGCAGAAGGAAATGACAAACGGTTTTAACCAAGGTAATTTCAACAAGCACTGAAACAACGGTAACAAGTTGTCTGATAGCAAGATTGTGTTAACAAGTGACAAGTAACAATAGTAACAATAGGTGCAGCAAGATAGCCCATTCCTTTTGTGGAAAAGGACATGTCGTAACAATTTCTTATAATAGGGAAAGCGTTCTTGAGGGCACATGGGAATTTCATCTAGTCACTTTCGTCATGCTGTGTTAATTCGCGTTTGGTACTTTGATAATTTGATATGTGGGTGGACCGGTGCTTGGGTCGTGTTCTTACTTGAACAAACCTCCCACTTATGATTGACCCTCCCACAAGCATCTGCAACTACGAGAAAAGTACTAAGAATAAATTCTAACCATATCCTTAAACATAGGGATCCAAATGAGCCCCTTACAAAATATCACATAAACTGGGGTTTAAGTTTCTGTCACTCTCGCAACCCACCATCTAATTACTACTCCACAATGCATTCCCTTAGGCCCAAAGATGGTGAAGTGTTATGTCGTCGACATTCACATAACATCACTAAGGGAATCACAACATTCATATCATTAAAATATCGAACGAATATCAACTTCACATGACTACTTGCAACATGACTTCTCAGGTGGCCTCAAGAACAAAAGTACCTACTCACAAGTGATAAACATGCTCATGATCAGAGAAGTATTAAATAGCATATTGGATCTGAACATATGATCTTCCACCAAATAAACCATTAAGTATCAACTACAAGATGTAATCAACACTACTAGTCACTCCCGAGGTACCAATCTGAGGCTCCGGTACAAGATTGAGCACAAGAGGTGAGCTAGGGTTTTGAGAGGAGATGGTGCTGATGGAGATGTTGATGAAGATTGACCTCCCCAAGATGACAGGGTTGTTGGTGACGACGATGGCATTGATTTCCCCCCTCCGGGACGGAAGTTCCTCCGGTGGAATCGCTCCGCCGGAGGGCAAAAGTTCTCTTCCCAGGTTCCGCCTCGAGACGGCGGTGCTTCTCCCAAAAGTCCACTCCTGATTTTTTGAGGTCAAAAGAGAATTTATACCACAATATGGTCGCCATAGGTGGGCTAGGGGGCCCACTACCCACCAGGTCGCGCAAGTGGGGCTGTCGCACCCTGGTGCCTAGTGGGCACGTGGTAGCCCCCATCTGGTACTTCATTCCTTCGGTATTTTTTATTTATTTCAAAATAAATTTCTGTGAAGTTTCAGCCCATTTGGAGATGTGCAGAATAGGTATCTTTGATGTAGCTTTTTCAAGCCCAGAATTCTATGTGCCGGCATTCTCACTCTTGATGTAAACCTTGCATATTATGAGATAAAAGGCATTAGAATTACTCCACCAAGTGGTATAATTCATTAAAACACTAAAAATAATAGTAAAAAAACATGATGCAAGATGGACGTGTCACCAACCGCGTTGAATTTTCAGGACACTTGCATCATCTTGTTGCGTCCCGATCGCCACCAAACCACGCCGTCCTGCACCTGTCCTTTCCAGTATGCCGCATCACCATGCAGTCGCACTGCATGCACCGTCATGTCTCCTTGTAGCCTTGCACCATGCCACCCACATCGTTCGGCCACCCCGCAACCTCGCACCACGGGCCATCCTATGTGATATCATTGGCCTATCGGGGCTCCACACAGTCGCGTTGCCCCACGTTGGTCAAACGAACTAGCGATGCTCAGGTCGGGTGCAAGGAGGAAGATGATGATGAACCGTTTGAACATGACAAGTTGGCGCAACCCATCATTCTCTTTCTCTCTCTCTACGAAAAAGGGTTTCCCCTCGCTTTATATTACAAAGCAACCAACCGATACAGTCAACGATAGGTGCTGGGGCATAAGAAGCATTGTCATGCCCAAAAGAAATGAAAAAGAAGTAGAAAATAAACAAATGCCGACAACGACGGATCGACAAAAACAAAGAAGCCTCGCGACCACTGTGCCGACCGGAGGTCTCCCACCAAGCTCCAAGACTCTGAAGCACCGGTACCAATCAACGACTCCAAGAAGGGACACGATGATGACGACATTGCTCCCAAGGGTTTCCCCTGGTACGTGGCGAGGAAAAGGGAAGGGTAGCACCCGGTGCCCTGCAGGAAGGTCCAACAACACCCTCAGGCGCCACCACATAGGTGTCGGCCATGCCGATACGGATTTCTCCCGATCCCAACCTTTACCTGGGCACTCCGGAGCTCGCCATCAAACCGACCACCACCTTGCGCCAACACAGACTTGAAGCTTCCACCACTGTCTCACCACGACACTGCACAATAGGACCCGCGCGATGAAGCAAAGGAGTCAGGACTCGGAGCAGCAGCACCGTCAGCAAGCGGGAGGGCCTAACCTCCCCCGTCACCGACAGGATCCTACTGGACACGATAACAGGAGCATACCAGGCCCGTGGGCCCATAGGCCCGGCCAGGCCGTGAACACCCATGAAGCTCCCATTGTCACGCTATAGAGGGCATGCCGTCGATGTCGTTCCTCCCCCTCCGAGCCTCTCCACCACTTCCCCGCATCAGAGGCAGCGAAGCCATGCGTGCGGTGGGCCACTAAGATCCAAATGGGGCCCTCAGGGCTGGGGTCCCTCTCTCTCTCTCCCCTCACTCCCTATCTCCCTCTGAGGGGAGTAGAGGACGATGCCGACCCCTAGGCCGGTGCGCATCTTCAAGCCGTCGAAGTGCATGCACCAGTGCGTAGAGTCGGGGGGAGGTGGCACATAGTGGGTCTCAGCCGAGTCAACGAGGAAGTCGGCCAACGTCTAAGACTTGATAGCCGTATCGGTGTCGTGATCGGTCATGGTGATGGCCCACTTGGTGATCTGGCTAGTGGTGTCCCAGTTGCCCATGATCTCTGAAAGTGGAGTCGTGCTCACCATGGTGATGGTGTGCTCCTGGAACTATTGCTTTAGCTTCATGGCGGCGAAGTATATGCCATATCACATCTTCTAGTAGTGGGGGTAATTCTACTTGGAGTTTGAGAGGACCTTGCTGAGATAGTAGTCATGACGCTGCACCGGCAGCGCCTTGCCCTCCTCCGACCACTCCACGACTAGGACGACGTTCACCACGTGGGTGGTGGACGCGATGCAGGCGAGGATGGGCTCCTTCTCCTTTGGTGAGGCGAGGATGGGCTCGATGGAGAGTATGCGCTTGAGATCACGGGAAGCTTCGTCCGCCTGGTCGGTCCAGTCGAAGGGCGTCCTCTTCTTCATGAGCTGGTAGAGGGGCAAGGCCTTCTCCCCTAGTTGGCTGACGAACCGGCTGAGGGAGGCAAGGCAGCCGGTCAACTTCTGGACGTCGCGCAACTTGGCCGGCTTGGACATGCGCTCGATGGCCTTGATCTTCTCTGGGTTGGCTTCGATTCCACGGGCGGAAACAAAAAAACCAAGGAGTTGGCCGGCTGGGATGCCGAACACGCACTTCTCCGGGTTGAGCCGGATCTTGTACTCGCGTAGGTTGGCGAAGGTCTCCCGGAGATCTTCGAGGAGGCTGAAGTGCTTCTTGGTCTTGAGCTGGAAGGTGGCACTTCTGCAAGCAGTGGCGAAAGGTGGCGCCGTCATTCTTCAGGCCGAACGACATGGTGACGTAGGAGTAGGCCCCAAAGGGGGTGATGAAGGAGGTCTTGAACCATTCGTCCGAGTCAAGCTTGATGTGGTGGTAGCTGGAGTATGCGTCCAGGAAGGACAGCAAATCACAGCCGACAGTAGAATCGATCACCTGGTCGATCCAAGGCAGGGAAAATGGATCCTTGGGGCACACCTTGTTGAGGCTGGTATAGTCGATGCACATGCATCGGGTCTTGTTCTTCTTTAGCACCAGGACTGGGTTTGCCAGCCAGTCCGGGCGATCTCTTCACCTATGACATGTCACTTCTCCTCTAAGAAACGGCAGAGGGGTTGTTTGACCGGCTTGACCTCGGTCCAGAAGTGGAGTTTGTGCTCGGCGAACTTCCTCGGCACACCAGGCATGTCTCTGGGATACCATGCGAAGATGTCCCGATTCTTACAGAGAAAGTCGACGAGCTCACCTTCCTATTTGCTACTGAGGCCGACACTAATAGTGATGCACTGGTTGGGGTTGGCCGGGTCAAGAGGCATGTGCTTAATGTCCTTGGATGACATGAAGGCCAACTCGTTAGGCGACTGGAAAGGTGGAGCCGGCACGGCAGGCTGCACCACAGCCTGGGCCACGAGTCGGTTGAGCTGGCGCCTGTCCTTAGTGATGACTAGGGACTCGGCGAGCGAGCTGTCGGTTTGGGCGCACTCGACGGACTTCTTGTACTCCCCGTTGATGGTGATGATGCCCTTGGGACCCGACATCTTCATCTTGAGGTAGGCATAGTGAGGGATCGCCATGAACTTGGCCAGGACCGAACGACCAAAGAGTGCGTGGTAGGGGTGATACGTCTCAAACGTATCGACTTTTCCAAACACTTTCGCTATTGTTTTGACCTCATTCTTGCATGATTTGGATGAAACTAACCCGGACTGATGCTATTTTCAGCACAAATGTTTGTTTGGTTTTCTTGCACGCAGGAAAATGGATATTTAGATGTCCCGGAAAATTCCCATAAAAATAGAGAAAATCCACGCACCAGAAGGAACCATGGGCCAGAAGATGGGCTAGAGGGGAGCCACAGGGCCCCCAGGCGACCTGCTGGCGTGGCCTGCCCCCTGGCCGCGCCGGGAGGCCTCTTGGGTGGGGCCCACCCCCTCTGGTGCCCTACTTTGGCTCCTATTTTTACCCGTGACCCAGAAATCCTAAAACAGAAGTCGTTTTGCAAGTTCTCGACGCGGAGCCGTCGCCACCCTCGGTTCTTCTTCAGGAGAGCTAATCCGGAGGCTGTTTTGGCCTCTAGAGAGGGGAAATTGTCGCCATTGTCATAACCATCACCACTCCATCATCCATCCATGGCTTCTCCCATCATGTGTGAGTAATTCCCTGTTGTAGGTGAAGGGGATGGGAGAGATTGGATGAGTTAGATCATGTAATAGTTCGTCGGATTGTTGGGGGCATGTTGCATATCATCTACTATCGTGTTTATCATCTTTTCTACTACTTGTTACTCTTAATGCTTGTCACTTTGGGCCCGATGCCATGATTTCAGATATGAATACCTTATGTTTTTAGGAATATATTTGTGTTCTAGATCCTATCTATGAGTAGTATGCACCTATTATAGTCCGGAACCAGCGATCCCAATGGTGACAGCTTGGGACACCAAAGGGGATAGACTATAGTTTGAGGATTCCATGTATCCATTGATTGTTAATGATTTGTTCTTGTACTCATTGATAGGATCACCTTAATCTCCATAAGTTCCTTTTGGCCCCGTTGATAGCGGGATGGTAGGACAAAAGATGTTGCGCAAGTTCTTATTGCAAGCACGCACGACTACCTCGGGATACATGCCTAATGTTTGATATATGCCTAGATGATCATTGCTTTTATATGTGCCTTGCCCCAAGTGAAATACATGATATCTCTCATCCATTACCAACCATCCATCTCCCTAGCCTAAAGTGTTTTAATACTGCTAGTTATAAGTAACTTTACTTCCGCCGTTTTACTTTCGTTGCTTTGCTACTATTATTTCCATTGCCACCTTCACCTCCATATCACCGTTGCTACTAATATTTCGTTGCCAAGCAAGTATCTTTCAGGTGCGATTGTTTTGACAAATCAACTGTTAAAGCTTGTAAATATTCTTTGGCTCCCCTTGTGTCGAATCAATAAATTGGGTTATCTTACCTGCGAAGACTCTTGTGATCCCCTACACTTGTGGGTTATCAAGACCTTTTTCTGGCGCTGTTGCCGGGGAGCATAGCTTTATTTACAAGTCTACTTGGAGTTATTTTGCTTGCTGCGATTTATTCACTATGGGTAAGAAAGGAGACCCCAAGGTTCCAATTTTACCATCCACTACGAGAAAAGGTACGGTTCTTAGCACTAGTGCTACGCTTGGTTCACCTTCCGTTATGAGTAAGTCTGCTTCACCACCATCACATGTTGCTTCTACTGAGTTTGTTACTATGCCTGATACTTTTGATGATGCTTACACTACTATTGATGAGCCTGGTTTACTTGGTTATTTTATTGCGTCTCAGATTGCTAAGGCTGCTAAACAGTCTGGAATCGAACTTCCTGTTACACGCTACCCCATTGGTAGATATTTTGGTTACCAGACTTGAGTGGTCTCAAGGAAAGAATTCTTGATGATGGTTATATTGAACTTGATGATGATTTATGCAGGGAACTTACAGAGTGTGCTGACTCTGACCCTGCTTCTATTAAGAAGCTGCTTGAAAAGCATTCTATGAAGAACAAGTTTACTCCTAATCCTAAGTTTGCTTCATCTCCTATTGGCATTAAGGATGTTGATTTTGATTTCTCTGTTGATCTTTCACTTATATCCACAGTTGAAGATGACCCTTTTTATGGCAGAGAAGATGACGATGCTATTGCACACCTTACCAAACTCACTGAGTTGGGTTGCTTATTCACTACAGAGGACAAGAAAAGAAATTATTATGTTACTAAGCTACTTCCCTTCACTTTGAAGGAAGATGCTAAAGCATGGTATGATGCACTACCATGTGGTTCCATTAAGAGTCCTCAAGATTTAGCTCAAACTTTTGTTGCTAAATATTTTCCTGCTCATAAGCAACATGCTGCTTTACAAAGAATTTATAACTTTAAACAGTTGCAGGATGAGCACCTCCCTAAAGTTTGGGGGAGGTATTGCACTTTGCTTAAGGCTAGACCAGTACATGGAATCCCTAAGAATGAATTGATTGATATATTTTATGCTGGTCTAACCAATGAATCTAGAACCTATCTCGATAGTTGTGTTGGTTGTGTTTTCAGGGAAAGAACACCGGACGATGCTGAAGAATTAATGGGCAAGATAGCTAAGAATCATGATGATTGGTCCGTTCCTGAACCACCTTCATCACCCAAGAAGAGAGGTATGCTTTTCTTGAGCCCAGAAGTTATGCAAGAATCCAAGAAGTCTATGAAAGAGAGAGGTATTAAAGCTGAAGATGTGAAGAATCTACCTGCTATTGAGCAATTATGTGAGCCTACCACTCACCCACCTATGGTAGAGGTACACTCTCTTTTAGAATTCAATGCAAGTGACCTCCCTCATGGTAAGCCTCCTGATCAATGTATAGATGAGATTGATAATTTCATTGTCAAGCAAAATCACTTTAATGAGCGGATTCAAAGCCAACTGCATGATAATCCCCTTGCTATCAAAAGTTTGCTTGATGTTTTAAGTAGAACTGTCAATGATGTTAAAGGTCTTGTTAAGCATTTTCATATGGTTCAAACTCAGCTTGAACAAATTTATTATGCGCAAAAGGATCTGCTTGCTAACAATGTCAAACAAGTTGATACACAGGCATATGGTATAAAGAGCCGAGGAGGTACACATACCTAGGACCCCCTTTATCCGGAGGGGCATCCAAAGAGGATCGAGCAGGATTCTCAATTGCAGGAAGAAGACGTTGTCAGCTCCCCGAAGAAGAAGAAGGAACACAAGGAGGCTGACAAATCCAATGATCTCATAATTGATGAAGAACCTATTGTTGATCCTAATAGTATATCTATTTCTGATGCTGAAACTGAAGATGGTGCTGAACCTGATAAAGATAATGAGAAGATTGAGCCTCCTGAGATACGAGAAGAAGAAGCACCCGACAAGCGCAAAAGATATACTAGGGAATATTTTGTTGCAAGAAAACATGGGAAGGAAAAATAACCATGGGTACAAAAATCAATGCCCTTCCCAGGCAAGTCTTTCAAAACTAAAGAAGAAGAGCATTACAATATATTTTGTGAATGGATGAAACCTCTTTTTCTTCAAATTCCTTCGACTCATGCTATTAAGTTGCCTGTGTACTCAAGGTATATGAAAGATATTGTTACTAATAAAAGAAAAGTTCCTAATGAGGCAATATCTACTATGCTTGCTAATTACTCTTTTAGTGGCAAGATTCCTAAGAAGCTTGGTGATCCAGGTATACCCACCATTCCTTGCTCCATAAAAAACAATTATGTTAGAACTGCTTTATGTGATCTTGGTGCAGAGTGGGTGTTATGCCTTTCTCACTTTAGAAAAGGATTTGTCTAGATAAACTAATCCCTACAGATATCTCTCTTCAAATGGCTCATAAGTCAACAGCCGTTCCTATAGGTATTTGTGAGGATGTTCCCGTTGAGGTTGCTAATTGCTTGATACTTACTGACTTTGTTGTGCTTGACATGCCCGAGGATGGGAACATGTCTATTATTCTTGGTAGACCTTTTCTTAACACCGCAGGTTCTATTATTGATTGTAGTAAAGGAAAGGTGACATTAAATGTTAATGAGAAGGACCACACGGTATATTTTCCGAAGAAGATTGATAAAAGGCATGGCCTTAATTCTATTGAGAATATTGAGACCGTTAAGGTTGGAGAGTGGGATTGTCCTCTACATGTGCACGACAAATACAAAACCATTATGGTGGGACAATATCCATTAAAATAAAGGTACCATGATTGCTTTATAAGAAGTGAAACTTTTTGCTCGATATAACACCTATTTGGTAGTAAGACTTGATGAACCTTGCTAACAAATGTGTTTTATATGAGTAAAAAGAGAAGCTTGTTATGTTTTCATTTCCTTTATCTTTCTTCCTCCTTGTTTATCAAAGTTTTATGTTTTTGAAACTTCATATGTTTAACCATTGTTTCGAGCTTTCCGGAAGTTTTGCAGCTTTCAGTATTTCAAATTTTTCCCAAAAGTGAAGTTGTGAGAAAAATTCCAGAAAAATTAAAATAAAAATTTCCATCGAAAAAGAGACGTAGGGGCACATGGAGCCAGCTAGGTGGGGCACTCTTTGTCCAAGCGGCCAGCTGGCGCGCCCAACCCCCTTGCCGCGCCCACAAGTCGCCTGGGCCCACCTAGGCCCCTTTCGAGGTACTTCTTCCTCCCTTCTCTCTCTCTCTCACTCCAAAAATCCCGATTTTTCTACTGGAGCTCGAGTTCTTGCTGTTCTTGCTGGAAAATTTTGATCTCTCTCTTTAGCCCATCGTTTGAATTGAGAATTTGAGCATTTGCTCCCTGGTACGTGACTCCTCCACTCCTCCAATTAATTGATTGGTGATCTTATTTGTGAGTATTTAGGAGCTTTTGGTGGTATTCATATGAGCTTGCATGCATGCTTAGAAATTTATTTGTGAAGTTTTGATGCAAGCTTATGCATGAAGGAAGTGAGTAGAATAGTTTGCTCCAACTCATTTTTGCTTAAGCCTCCATTTTTTGTTGAACCAAAAATTTCAGAAATGAGCTTGTTTGGAAAAGCAAAAGGATGGCTTGGGAAGAAGAGACTCGAGCCTACTGATAGACTAACTAGAGTTGCAGCTTCATCCTCTACTGTGAGGACAAGTTACAATGATGATATCATGCCACCAGAGTTATTCCACGAGACGGACATGGCACGTGCCATGGCATACTCGTGTTCAGATTTCCTTATGGCGGCAGGTATTAAGGATGAGTTTGACAACCTCTGTGCAGCTGCAGGTTTGACACATCTCGTAACACGACGTGTGCAACAATATCCAAAACTCACCTATTATTTTGTCAACTAGTTTAGATATAATGATAAAACTTCCATGATTGAATTCAGATTATATGAGGATGTCTTTACCATGTCTTTGGCAGAATTTTGTAACATTATAGGTGTGAGAAATGTCGGGAAGACGACCAAAATGAACGTTCAGCCATACAAGCTGAAATACCTATTCGCTTCCCTTTGCAGTAAGGACCCGCGAGAAATTCACCGGGGGAAGATCTCCAGCATCTTGTTTCCTCACATCAAGTATTTCGCATACTATATTGCTCGAGGGGTGATAGCTCATGACAACACGAGCAACATTTCGGCTCCGGATCTCGCTATCTTGGCAGCCGCCCTCTTAGGAGATAACACATATAATATTGGTGCTTTGATTGCTCGTCGCCTCGTCGCTAACAGCGGAAAAGGGCCTCACTTTGGTGGCATTTATGCCACGCTTATCCTCAACCACCTCGGGCGCACAGTGCGCACGGATGATACGCCTTTTTCATTCATAAGTTTTGATCTTACCGCTATGAAGAGGCATGAGTTTGTTACTAGGACTTCCGAGTTTAGTAACCTTGTTTATATCATGTGGTTTGGCGAGATTACTACTCGCGAGACCCGTCCACCTGCACCACTTTTGTTTGATTACACTAGTAGGAACGAGTGGTCTTTCTCCTCGATTGAGCTGGACAAGTTCGTGATTCAGCAGCAGTTCCACCACCCCATGGAGGAGGTTGTTCCCGAGGAAGAAGAGCCTTCTCCTTGGGAGGCCAGCTGGGCATCAGTGTACGCGCCCGAGGCCTCATATGATTCTTGGAGCCACCAGTACCACTCCGGAGCTGGAGGAAGCTCCTCGAGCCCGCAGTAGCCAAGCTCAACTTGGGCCAAGAGCCTAAGTTTGGGGGAGTACGTATCCTTCTCCCCTTTCATTGTATCATTCTTAGTATCCTTTTTAAGTCCTTTCAGAGTTTTTGCTTGTTATTCTTTGTTCTTTCTTTGCAAAAACAACAAAAACATTTCTCTTTTCTTTTTCTTCCGTTTAACCTTTGGAAAACCCAAAAAGGTTTCTTTTCTCTCTTTAGTTTGCTTTGTTTGCAGATTTCAGCTCACGTCCATGGTTGCAATTGCACTTGATTATATCTTTCTACGTTCGATCGTGCAAGTGACGATGCAATAATGACAAAGATCGACAGAAGGAAGGCAACAAGGAAAGTCGGTATGAACTCTATTTGTTTCTACTTTTGTACATATGCTTGTACTTATGATCTAGAGACCAGCTTGTAGCGACTTAGTGCTATGATTACAATGCTCTCCCAGTAGTTCATGCTTTCCTTGTGACTAGTCTCAAATAGCTGGAGTGCATAATGTGTTATTCAAATGTTTAGCATGCATTGCATTGTTCATGGTTTGGCATATTAGAGTGGTATTTACCTTCGGAGAGTTTTTGGATTGACTTGGCACATGCTTACACATGTTTATGACTTGAAGTCTATCAAGCCTTGACGATCTTTTTATTTCCGAATAGTTATAGCGCTTTCATGCCCGATTCAATGTTGCTTTGTCGCTTTGCACGATTATGACCGTTATTGATCTCTAGTTGGTCTCTTCCCCGTCTTTTCTAGACTTCACCTGTACTAAGCGGACTGACTGCTTGTGCATCCAAAATCCTTAAAACCAGTTGCACCATATGAGTCCACCATACCTACCTATATGCGGTATTTATCTGTCGTCCTAAGTTAATTTGCATGTGACGTATTATAAATTTTCAAATGAATATTTTGTTTTGTATGCCCGAATCGCTCATATAGCGACTAGGGGCTATCAATATTTTCCATGCTAAGTAGGTTATTCTCAAGATTTGTGTTGATTCGCTATCATTCACGAGAAAGTGGCTGGTAACCGGGATGCCTAGTTCCATGCTCGGAGTCAAATCAAATTTAATGAAACAAAACTCCCCCAGGATTATTGTTTGTATGGACGGTACCCATGGATTCGGCTCGCCATGGAGTGTGATCGATTGGTAGAGGGGGAGTTAAAACTTTACTTTTCTGTTTGGGAACCGCCTATAATGTATTTAGCATGGAAGATATTGAGATATCTTAGTTGTTACATTGACAGTGAAAGCATACCGGCCAAAATTTTGATTTATCTCTATTTTAAAAGCTCAAGCTCTGGCACCTCTGCAAATCAATGCTTCCCTCTGCAAAGGGCCTATCTATTTTACTTTTCCATTGAGTCGTCCTCTTCTTATAAAAAGCACCAACTATAGAGAGCATAATTGTCATTCTGAGTGTAATGCGCATTGTCCCAAAGCACCACATTGTCTTCTGCATGATTCTGATATTGCTTATTCTGAAATATTTATTTCTAGTCTCCTTTAATACTCCGAAGGAGCGTCTGCATTTATGTTTTGCTTCACTCATGGGGGCTAGCGAGATACCACTCTAGTATATCCAAGTCATGTGCATTGTGACCTCGTTATGATTTTCAGTTACATATTATTTATTCTAAGTTGTTTGAAACTCTTCACATGATAGAAGGATTGCCTCGTGCATTGTCTTTGTAGCATTACTTCAATACTTGTTGGACATGTTCGTAGTGCATGCTTATATACATCTCATGAAGCAAAAGAGTTTATCAAAGTTTTCTTTGTCGTGTTCAGTTCGTTGAACTGAATTGCTTCAGGACAAGCAATATGCTAAGCTTGGGGGAGTTGATACATCTCAAACGTATGGACTTTTCCAAACACTTTTCTATTGTTTTGACCTCATTCTTGCATGATTTGAATGAAACTAACCCGGACTGGCGCTGTTTTCAGTAGAGCTGTTTGTTGGGTTTTCTTGCGCGCAGGAAAATGGATATTTAGACGTCCCGGAAAATTCCCATAAAAAATAGAGAAAATCCACGCACCGGAAGGAACCATGGGCCAAACTATGGGCCAGAGGGGAACCACAGGGCCCCCAGGCGACCTGCTGGCGCGGCCTGCCCCTGGCAGCGTCGGGAGGCTGCCTGGGTGGGGCCCACCCCCTCTGGTGCCCTACTTTGGCTCCTATATTTACCCGTGACACAGAAATCATAGAACAGAAGTCATTTGGCAAGTTCTCGACGCGGAGCCGCCGCCACCCTCGGTTCTTCTTCGGGAGAGCTAATCTGGAGGCTGTTTTGGCCTCCGGAGAGGGGAAATCATCGCCATCGTCATCACCATCACCACTCCATCATCCTTCCATGGCTTCTCCCGTCATGTGTGAGTAATTCCTTGCTGTAGGTGAAGGGGATGGGAGAGATTAGCTGAGTTAGATCATGTAATAGTTCGTCGGATTGTTGGGGGCATGTTGCCTATCATCTACTATGGTGTTTATTATCTTTGCTACTACTTGTTACTCTTAATGCTTGTCACTTTGGGCCCGAGTGCCATGATTTTAGATCTGAATACCTTATGTTTTCATGAATATATTTGTGTTCTAGAAACTATCTATGAGTAGTATGCACCTATTATAATCCAGAACCGGCGATCCCAATGGTGACAGCTTGGGACACCAAAGGGGGTAGACTATAGTTTGAGGATTCCATGTATCCATTGATTGTTAATTCTTTGTTGCGGTGCTCTTTGACAGGAGCACCTTAATCTCCCTAAGTTCCTTTTGGCCCCGTTGATAGCGGGATGGTAGGACACAAGATGGTGTGCAAGTTCTTATTGCAAGCACACACGACTACCTCGGGATACATGCCTAATGTTTGATATATGCCTAGATGATCATTAATTTTCTATATGCCTTGCCCCAAGTGAAATACATGATATCTCTCATCCATGACCAACCATCCATCTCCCGAGCCTAAAGTGTTTTAATACTGCTATTTACAAGTTACTTTTCTTTCACTGTTTTACCTTTGTTGCTTTGCCACTATTATTTCTGTTGCCACCTTCACCTCCATATCACCGTTGCTACTAATATTTCATTGCCAAGCGAGTATCTTTCAGGTGCGGTTGAATTGACAACTCAACTATTAAAGCTTATAAATATTCTTTGGCTGCCCTTGTGTCGAATCAATAAAGTGGGTTATCTTACCCGCGAAGACTGTTGCGATCCCCTACACTTGTGGGTTATCAAGGGGTTGCTCAGGTCCACCACCTCGAACCACACCGGCTCACGCTGGAAGTGGCTCTTAGTGCAAAGGGTACATCGAGCCAGATCTTGCCAATGAGGGAGCAGGACTGCCCCGGCACAATGTTGTGGAAGGCCGTCTGAGTTGGCTGCACGTGGGTCTCCTTGAGACCAAGCTTGAGGAAGGTGTCGCGTTAGAGAATGTTGATGCTGCGGCCACCGTCGACCAACACTCATGAGAATCGGCAGGTGAGCTTGTCGAATGCGATGGTGGGGTCGAGGCCAAGGGCGTAGCCGCCCGGATTTGGCATCATAGCCGGGTGGTCCTCCTGGCTCCACGTGATGGGCGTCTCACACCAATGCATGTATTGAGGGACGGAGGGTACTATGACGTTCACCTCGTGTCGGCGCTTGCACTCAGTGTATTTGCCATCGTCCTTGCTAATGAAGACGACGTACGCTCCGTCCTGCTCAGGGAAGCGGTCCAGGAGCCGGCCATCATTGGGAGGCGGAGCCAACGCCGCCGGAGGCGCCGGAGCCAACTCCTGACTCAAAGGAGGAGGAACGAGGAGGCCCTCGCCCAGCGCCATCCGTTGGAAGAAGCTTCACTAACGGAGGGTGCGCGTGGCGGGTTTCGCGCCGTTGTGCATATTGCACGGCGCGTCGAGCATCTGCTCAAAGTTGAGCTTGGGCAGCAAGGTGGACTTGTTGGCGCGCTGCTGTTGGGTCGACCACTGGTCGGTCAGATGCTGTTCTTCCACGGTCGCCACCAGCAGGCCATTGTAGCACGGGTCCGGCCGTCCAGCATGCGCTTGCTCTTGGTGTCGTTGTTCTGCCAGGGCCGATTGTTGCCAGCCGGCTTCTGAGCGATCGGACGAGCCGGCACGGCCATGCCAATTGCTTTGACCTTGACGCGCATGGCGGAGTTGACGGTGGCGTACTTGCCCGCCTTGATCATGAGGTCTGTGAGGGAGGCCGGCTTGGAGCACATAAGCTTGTGTGTAGCACGGTGCCGTCACGGCAACCCTCGGAGAAGTAGTGGATCACTTGGACCTCATGTACTCCTTCGCAGGAGTTGTGCTGCTCGGTCCAGCAGGTGAGGTAGTCGCACATGGATTCATCCGGGCCTTGGATGCACATGGCCAGCTCGCGGAGATGACCTGGATGCATGTAGGAGTCGGTGAAGTTGCACACGAACACCTCTTCGAAGTTGGTCCAGGTGTTGCTGTTGCCGACCGATAGGCTATTGAGCTATTTTTGGGCCGAGCCGAGCAGCATGAGCAGAACGTAGCACACCTCCACGCACTTGTTGCCCTTGGCTATGCCGATTGCGGTGGTGTAGTCGACCAGCCGGTCCTTCGGCTTGGCGGAGCCATTGTTCTTGGGAGTGTCGCGTGGCAACGTGAAGCCGAAGGGGAACGCCTTGTTGCAGATGCGGGGGCCAAAGCAGGATGGGCTGATCGACCCTTCCTCCTCCAGGAGGTTGAACTCGTCCAGCCGATCGAGGCGGTGGCGAGCGTTGTTCTCATCTTGAACGCGGGGGCCCAGCCGGGCAGCAAGCTCAGGCCACATCGTCGGGCCGGCTGAGGTGACCTTGTCCTCAAATGAAGGCAGTGTGCGCGAGTCCGTGCGGAGTGGACCAGTTTCCTGCCTGTCGTTTCATGCGCCGGTGATCATCGGCTAATCGTCGAGGCATTGGGGAAGCTCGTCCCGGTCCTGGCTGGCGTGGAGGCCGGAGCTAAGGGGGGCATGGGGTGGGTTTGTGTGTTGTGTCGCCTGAGCCCCGCTGTTGCCACAAATGTGGGGGGACACGGAGCCGGCCCGGACCGGCTCGAGCTGGGCTTGGAAGGCGTTGGCGGTGTCGATGAGCTCGTGGACGCGTTGATCCTGCAGCAAACACTCCTCGCACTCCAAGTTGGCTAATGTGACGCGATTTTGATCATACGCTAATTATACATGCAAATACGTATGCCCAAGATCAAGGACTCATGATAAGATATCACAACACAACTCTAGACACAAATAAAAGCATACAAGCTTCATATTGCACGCCAGGGGCCTCAAGGGCTCGAATACAGAAGCTTGAGAAACACACGAGTCAGCGGAAGCAATAAATATCTGAGTATACACATAAAACAAGGTAATGCCTTAGAGAAGGCTAGCACAAAAGATACATAGATCGAAAGAGGCAAGGCCTCCTACCTGGGAACCTCCTGAATTACTCCTGGTCGTCACCCGCCTCCACGTAGTAGTAGGCACCGTCGGGGTAGTAGTCGTCGGCGGCGGGATATACCATCTCTTGGGCTCCATCGTCTGATCGTGAAAATCGTATCAAGGGGAAAAGGGGGAGCAAAGAAACCGTGAGTACTCATCCAAAGTACTAGCAAGACTGACATCAGAACTAAGCTAAGTATGCATCAGTATCAAAGGAACGGGGTTATATTTGGACTGACTGCAAAAATGTAAGAATAGAGAGAAGGTCTAGTCCTATCGAAGACTAGCATTTTTAGGGTCTTGCAGCAATAGACGAGAGTAGAGCAAGTAACACAATTATATAGTCATATCATTGCAGCAAATTTAATTAAGTAACACCCAGAGATTATTCCTCGACTACGTGTGACAAAGCAATCTCGGAGCAAACATTTTACTTAAGTAACCGTTGTAGTTGTATTAGATCAGGATACAATTCCAAGTCATCCTGTAACCGTGGACACGGCTATTATAATAGCTAATTTTCATCACTGCAGGGGTGCACCAACTTACTCGTCACGCTTGATAAACTATGGTCGGACACACTTTCCAGGGTCATGCCCAGACTTGGAACAACAACACGTTGCAGTCCTACCTACGCTCAATAGAGAGGTCAGCCTGCCAGTCCAAATCCTAAGCGCGCACGGGTCATGGGCCCATCACCCTTTTCACTCCTGCATGATGCGAGGGTGGACGAGGTCAGTCCTGGCTCCACTTATACAAGAATGATGCTTACGAGGACCACTCGGGCATGCGCCACTCCGTTGCTGACGTCTGAAGAGCTTCGGCTGATACCACAGCGTAGAGTACCCATAACTTCTCCCACGTGAAGGTTAGTGCGAAAAGGTCTACGATCAACTCAGATCAAATACCCAAAGCCCATTAGAATTTTAATTAACACTGCGGCGAAGATCACCAATCCACGATATGTTGTCCTATCGCCCCGTCTTGAGGATGTGTGGCAAGGGCCAAGAATGCCCGGCCATGCCTCATCACATCCACACGAGAATCCACCCGCAACACACCTCGTGTACCCAATGGAAAGGTCAAATAACTGTGTGGCTGTAACATCAGAGGGATCCGAGGTATCACCCTCGATGGATTCCGAACGATGTAACTATCAAGGCAACCAGGGAGGAATCGCCCTCGATTGTCCACGCTTGAGGGGTTATACGACAGAGTCGTTATCGAAAGTGGTGCAGGAGGAATCACCCTCCGTGAGCCACCGCCGGTTAACTACACTACAGAGCTAACATCAGGAGTACGTAACGAGGTGACGCTCTTCGTACTCGATAGTAGCTTAGCAGCATCGTACAACAACGGGCGTGTGAGTGATGTGACGGGTCTTGGCCCGTTGATCAGTAGATCAAGGCTTTGATGAAAAAGTAGGGGCAACAGGAACTAAGGGGTAAATGGGGATTACTGAGCCACCTATACTAAGCATTTGATATTGTAGTAGAGTATATAGCAGTGTATCAAAAATAGGCTATGCATCAGAATAGGAGCTATCTACAACAGTAGCAAAATCTAATGCAATTATGAGGGAGAAGGAATAGGCGATATAGGAATGATCAAAAGGGGTTGCTTGCCTTGGTAATCTGCGGAAAAGGGCTGGTCATCAGGAGGGTAGTTGTACCCGGAAGCATCGTCGGCATCTACCGGAGATAAGAGGGGGAAGAAACAAGAAATATAAAGCAGGCATATGCATCACGATACATGACATGGCAATGTGCAGTATTAGGCATGAGCTAACATGGTACTAGACGTCATGGACGGAACAGGAAAATATCTGACGATATTTCCCGGGTCTGTGGCTACTACTGGACAGGCGAAAACGATGGAAAAGTTATATCTTCACTATGCTAGGGACGCGTGACACACGAACGGACAGCGTATCCGGGTTCGTCTCGTTTTTCTAATCAACTTTCATGTACAAATTATCACTTACAGATTATTTTATATTATTTTTTAAAGTTTTCTTAATATTTAGAAATTAAATAGATTAAATTTAATCTAGTAACCATTTATGAAATCAGCATGAAGTCATGCTCACATCAACACTCAACACTAGGGTTTACTAGTCAAATTTAACCAATGAGCCCCATGTGTCATAGACTCAGATTTATTAACTTTTATTCTAATTAAATCAGATTAAATAGGGGGTGGGTCCCACCTATCATACTCTAATTAAACTATATTAATTAACAAGTTTAATTAAACAATTCTTATTAGTCCCAATTGGGTTGGGCCCACATGTCGTGGGCTATTAAGTTAACAATAGATTAATTAAGCTAATTAATCTTAATTACACTAGTAAATTAATTAATTAATTTAACTAACTATTTTTTTAATTACTTATTTAAAAAATAATTCATTTACGGGGCGTGGGCCCCCTCTCACATTGAGTAGGGGGCGTTAGTGGGGGGCTTAATCCCCACTAACCACATCGGGCTCGCCAAAGGCAATCAGGCACGCCGGGGGGGGGGGGGTCATCGACGGCTAGATCGGCGAGGCCAGCCTCATCGGCAAGGGGGGCGACAAGCGGCGAGCATGGCGTGCGCTAGCGTGGGTGCGCGGCGAGCAAGGGCCGGTGCGGAGACACGGAGGCGTGCGCATGCGGGCGGCTGGGGCGAGGGCGAGCGGGTGGGCGCAGTGGCGTGGCCGCGGGAGGCGCTGGTGGGCTGGTCCGACCGAAGGGGGAAGGAAAATGGGAGGGGGAAGCTCGGAGCTTCACCTCGAAGGTAGGGGCGGTGGGCTCATGGAGGGGCGGCGGGGTGGCGAAGTGGCAACAACAACGGGCGGCGGTGCACACGGGTGATGGGGCACCGATGGGGAGGGCCGGTGTCTACGGGGAGCAGTGCGGGTGGGGCGGCACCGGCTCGGCCCCGATCAGATTTTGATCTGGAGGAAAGGGAGGAGGAGTGACATGGGCAGGGGGAGTCGGGTGACACGGTGGGGAGCTAGTGTCCCCAACGGGGGGTATAGGCGCGGGCTAGGCCGGTTGGCCTAGTGGGTCGAGGCCCAGTTAGGCTGGGGGGGCTTTGTTTTCTTTTTGTTTAAAAGTTTATGTTTTATTTAAATTAGCAAGAAATACTTTTTGTAAAACAAACCACATGGCCCAAAATAATTATAATGCAATAAAAGGCACAAACACAAAAAGATCGAAAGCCTTTTGAAAATATTTGAAATTTTAGAATTCAAAAGGGCATTTCATAATTGTTTTGCACTCTCTTAAATTGTGTTATAGGCACTAAACACTTTACAAAAACGTGGGTTGGAATTTTAGAAATGACTAGGGAATATTTGAAACCTATTCATGATTTTTATTTCCTGAATTGCAAAACCTTTAAAACCACCTTTCAATGATTCTCAATTGCAAACGAATTTGAATTAGGGTTTATTACAACATTGATTATATTTGGATTAGCAAAATGGATTAGCTTAATCCCCATGTTACTACAGCTTAATTACAAGGGATTACTGTAGCATAATCGAGGGATGTCAGAGCTAGGTCGGCCATGGCGGCATTGGCGGCCTTTAGGTTGGCCACGGACGTGTCGTAGGTTGGGAAGTTCCCATCAAGAATGTTGGCAACAGCGCGACCACGCTGACACACCTCACCACGCCGGCTGGGCTCGGTGCCAGTCGGGGTGAGGTCATAGACGGTGTTGTACTCGTGCTGCGCGGACTCCACTCGATGTTGTGTGGTGGCGGGGGCGGTATCCTCCACAAGCAGGTGCATGTGGGACACCTCGAGCTCGGCCGTGGCAGCGGCCGGGTTGGCAGATGGTGCTATAGGGGTTCGCAGTCCCTACAAGGTGGCACGCAAGGGGTCGAACGAGCTGTCACGGGCGGCAGCCGCGGTCGCCGTCGCCTCGGCCCTGGCACACCCCGAGCTGGAGGTGGAGTCGGTGACCATCACATCAACGCAGAGGTGAAGAAGGCTGGAGTCACCCGAAGCGCTGATACCGAGGGCACGGAGCGGGTCGGAGACGTCGAGCACCACATCGGGGTACTCATCAGAGGCGGGAGTGGCACTGATGCGCAGCTTCGCAAAGCGGTCACAAATATCGCTGATGTCGCTGGGGGACATGCCGCCGGCGGATGGCAGTGGGTGAGAGATGGTAAGTACCTCGCCAGGGTACTCGGGGAAGGCGGGCGAGTCGGTGATGCCCAGCTCGCCAAAGAGTTCGCAAAGGTTATCGATGCCGATGGGGGCGCCTTCGCTCAGCAGCACGTCGAGCGGAATGACAACACCGCCTACGAGGCAGACGGGGCCGACGCCGTGTGACGCACCATCATCCATGGGAGCGGATGCTGCGGGGGTGCATAGTAGCCCGGACGCGATGCACTCGGATGGGGTCACGGGGGTCCCGCCCGGAGTGTATCTTCGGCTGATCCCTTGCACGGCTCCATGGTGGGCGCCAACTGTCATCGTTTTTTCACAATAGATGCGATGGGGTGGCATATCTCGAGTGGTTGGGACCAATGTGCGTCGATGGACTTCGGGAATGGGATTAGGGACAAGCGATGGTGACACACGATGTATCCAGGTTCGTGGTGTTGGAAATATGCCCTAGAGGCAATGATAAAATAGTTATTATTATATTTCCTGTTTCAATATAATCGTTTATTATCCATGCTATAATTGTATTGTATGAAAGCATAGGTACATGTGTGGATATATAGACAAAACAATGTCCCTAGTAAGCCTTTAGTTTGATAGCCACTTGATCAAGGATGGTTAAGGTTTTCTGACCATATGCAAGTGTTTTTGCTTGATAACTGGATCAAATCATTAGGAGAATGATGTGATGGACAAGACCCAAATTATAAGCGTAGCATGTGATCGTGTCATTTTGTTGCTATTGTTTTCTGCGTGTCAAGTATTCATTCCTATGACCATGAGATCATGTAACTCACTAACACCGGAGGAATACCTTGTGTGTATCATGTTGGGGAACGTCGCATGGGAAACAAAAAGTTTCCTATGCACACGCAATACCTATCATGGTGATGTTCATCTACGATAGGACATTTCCGATCTATGTACCCTTGTAGATCGCACAGCGGTGAGCGTTAAGAAACGCGGACGATGTAGTGGAACAGCTTGCGTGATTCAAATCAATGTAGTCGTACACTCCATCCCACGATCTCATCACGATCCGTCCCGCGAACTTCATCACGATCCGTCCCGCGATCTCATCATGATTCTTCCCGATCTAGCGTCGAACGGACGGCACCTCCGCGTTCAGCACACGTATAGCGCGACGATGATCTCAGCCTTCTTGATCCAGCAAGAGAGACGGAGAGGTAGATGAGTTCTCCGATAGCGTGATGGTGCTCCGGAGGTTGGTGGTGATCTAACCCAGCAGGGCTCCGCCCGAGCTCCGCAGAAATACAATCTAGAGGAAAAACCGTGGAGGTATGTGGTCGGGCTGCCGTGGCAAAGTTGTCTCAAATCAGCCCTAATACCCCTGTATATATAGGACGGAGGGGAAGGACCTTGCCTTGAGGCTCAAGAGAGCCTCAAGGGTTCGGCCAAAGGGGGAGGAGGAGTCCCTCTCCAATTCGGTTTGGAGGGGGAGTCCTCCTCTTTTGTCCCACCTCCTCTCCTTTTTTTTCTTTTCTCTCTTGTTGGTTTTTTTCCTTCTTCCTGCGCAAGGGCCCTCTTGGGCTTTCCGACCAGCCCACTAAGGGTTGGTGTGCCCCTACAAAGCCTTTGGGCTTCTTCCGGGTGGGTGGGCCCCTCCCAGTAGAACTCCAGAACCCATTCGTCATTCCCGGTACGATGCCGGTAATGCCCGAAAACCTTCCGGTAACCAAATGAGACAAATCTATATATCAACTTTCGTTTCCGGACCATTCCGGAAACCCTTGTGACATCCATGATCCCATCCGGGCTTCCGAACAACATTCGATAACCAATCATATAACTCAAATACGCATAAAACATCGCCTAACCTTAAGTGTGCAGACCCTGCGGGTTTGAGAACTATGTAGACATGACCCGAGTGACTCCTCGGTCAATATCCAATAGCGGGACCAGGATGCCCATATTGGATCCTATATATTCTTCGAAGATCTTATCGGTTGAACCTCAGTGTCAAGGATTCATATAATCCCGTATGTCATTCCCTTTGTCCTTCGGCATGTTACTTGCCCGAGATTCGATCGTCGGTATCCGCATACCTATTTCAATCTCGTTTACCGGCAATTCTCTTTACTCGTTCCATAATACAAGATACCGTGACTTACACTAAGTCACATTGCTTGCAAGTCTTATGTGTGATGTTGTATTACCGAGTGGGCCCCGAGATACCTCTCCGTCACACGGAGTGACAAATCCCAGTCTTGATCCATACTAACTCAACGGACACCTTCACAGATACTAGTAGAGCATCTTTATAGTCACCCAGTTACGTTGTGACGTTTGATACATACAAGGCATTCCTCCGGTGCCAGTGAGTTATATGATCTCATGGTCATAGGAATAAATACTTGACACGCAGAAAACAGTAGCAATAAAATGACACGATCAACATGTTACGTTCATTAGTTTGGGTCTGGTCCATCACATGATTCTCCTAATGATGTGATCCCGTTATCAAGTAACAACACTTGCCTATGGTCAGGAAACCTTGAGCATCTTTGATCAACGAGCTAGTCAACTAGAGGCTTACTAGGGACAGTGTTTTGTCTATGTATCCACACAAGTATTGTGTTTCCAATCAATAAAATTATAGCATGGATAATAAACGATTATCATGAACAAAGAAATATAATAATAACTAATTTATTTTTTCCTCTAGGGCATATTTCCAACAGTGTCCCACTTGCACTAGAGTCAATAATCTGGTCCACATCACTATGTGATTCAAACGAATCCAACACCCTTACAGTTCTGGGGTTTGATCACGTCTTGCTTCTGAGAGAGGTTTTAGTCGACGATTCTGAACCCTTTCAGATCCGAGTGAGCTTTACAAATCTTTATGTCATCTTATAGATGATGCTACTATGTTTATTCGGAAATATTCCAAATATCTACTCTACCATATGAATCCGTTTCACTACTCATAGTTATTCGGATTAGTTTCAAAGCTTGCATCGACGTAACTCTTTACGACGAACTCTTTAACCACCTCCATAATCGAGAAAAATTCCTTAGTCCATTAGTTACTAAGGATAACTTTGACCGCTGATCTGTGATTCAATCCTGGATCACTCTGTGTACCTCTTAACAGACTTGTAGCAAGGCACACATCAGGTGCGGTACTCAGCATGGCATACTTTAGAGTCTACGGCTAAGGTATAGAAGATGACCTTCGCCTATTCTCTTTATTCTGTCGGGGTCGGGTTTTGAGTCTTACTCAAATTCATACCTTACAACACAACCAAGAACTCCTTCTTTGCTGATCTATTTTGAACTCCTTCAAAAACTTGTCAAGGCATGCATCTTGTTGAAACTTCCATTAAGCGTTTCGATCTATCTTCATAGATCTTGATGCTCAACGTTCAAGTAGCGCAATCCAGGTATTCCTTTGAAAAACTCCTTTCAAACAACCTTTTATGCTTCACAGAAATTCTACATTACTTTTGATCCACAATATGTTAACCACATATACTTATCAGAAATTCTATAGTGCTCCCACACACTTCTTTGGAAACACAAGTTTCTTATAAACCCTGTATAAACCAAAAAGATTTGATCAACTCATCAAAGCATATATTCCAACTCCGAGATGCTTGCAGTAGTCCTTAGAAGGATCGCTGGAGCTTGCATGCTTGTTAGCATCCTTAAGATCGACAAAACTTTCCGGTTGTATCACATACAACCTTTCTGTCGACGAAAACAATGTTTTGACATCCTATGTGCAATATTTCATAAATAATGCAGCAACTGCTAACATAATTCCAACAGATCTTTAGCATTGCTATGAGTGAGAAAGTCTCATCATACTCAACTCTTTGAACTTGTCGGAAAACATCCTTGCGACAAGTCGAGCTTTTCTTAATGGTGACGTTTCACCATCATCGTCTGGCTTCCTTATAAAGATCCATCTTTACTTAATAGTCCTACGACCATCAAGTAGTTCTTCCAAAGTCTACACTTCATTCTCACACATGGATTCTCCCTCGGATTTCATGGCCTCCAGCCATTTGTCGGAATCCGGGCCCACCATTGCTTCTCCATAACTCGTAGGTTCATTGTTGTTCAACAACATGACCTCCAAGACAGGGTTACCGTACCACTCTGTAGTAGTATGCGACCTTGTCGACCTACGAGGTTTGTAGTAACTTGATCCAATGCTTAATGATCACCATCATCAGCTTCCACTTCAATTGGTGTAGGCGCCACACGAACAACTTCATGCGCCCTGCTACACATTGGTTGAAGTGATGGTTCAATAACCTCATCAAGTTCCACCACCCTCCCACTCCAATTCTTTCGAGAGAAACATTTCCTCGAGAAAGGACCCATTTTCTAGAAAAAAACACTTTGCTTCCGGATCTGAGATAGGAGATGCTCCCAACTGTTTTGGATATCCTATGAAGATGCATTCATCCGCTTTGGGTTCGAGCTTATCAGACTGAAACTTTTCCATATAAGCGTTGCAACCCAAAACTTTCAAGAAACGATAGCTTAGATTTCTCTAAACCTTAGTCTATACTGTGTCATCTCAACGGAATTACGCGGTGCCCTATTTAAAGTGAATGTGGTTGTCTCTAATGCATAACCCATAAATGATAGTGGTAATTTGATAAGAGACATCATAGTATGCACCATATCAAATAGGTCACGGCTATGACACCATCACACCATGGTGTTCTTGGTGGCATGAATTGCGAAACAACTTCCGCATTGTCTTAACTGTGTACCAAAACTCGCAACTCAGATATTCATCTCTATGATCATATCGTAGACAGTTTATCCTCTTGAACTTCACTCTGAAACAGAATTGAACTTTTTCAATATTTCAGACTTGTGATTCATTAAGTAAATACTCCTTTATCTACTCAAATCATCATTGAAGTAAGAACATAATGATATCCATTGCGTGCCTCATCACCCATTCAACTGCATACATAAAAATGTATTACTTCCAACACGTTACTATCTTGTTTCATCTCAATGAAAACAAGGCCTTGCTCATGTGGTATGATTTGCATGTCACAAGTGATTCAAAATCAAGTGAGTATAAAGATCCATCAGCATGGAGCCTCTTCATGCAATTTATACCAACATGACTCAAGCGGCAGTGCCACAAGTAAGTGGTACTATCATCATTACCTTGTATCTTTTGGCACCAATATCATGAACATGTGTAACACTACGATCGAGATTCAATAAACCATTGAGGGTGATTATTCAAGCAAATAGAGTAACCATTATTCTCTTTAAATGAATAATCGTATTGCAATAAACACGATCCAATCATGTTCATGCTTAACGGAAGCACCAAATAATTATTATTTAGGTTTAACACCAATCCCGATGGTAGAGGGAGCGTGCGACGTTTGATCATATCAACATTGGAAACACTTCCAACATGTATCGTCACCTCGCCTTTAGCTAGTCTCCGTTTATTCCGTAGCATTCATTTCGTGTTACTAATCATTTAGCAACCGAACCAGTATCCAATACCCTTGCGCTACTAGGAGTACTAGTAAAGTACACATCAACATCATGTATATCAAATATACTACTGTTGACTTTGCCAACCTTCTTATCTACCAAGCATCTAGGGTAGCTCCGCCTCAGTGACCGTTCCCCTCATAACAGAAGCACTTACCCTCGGGTTTGGGTTTAATCTTGGGTCTCTTCAGTAGTGCAGCAACTGTTTTGTTGTTTCACGAAGTATCCCTTCTAGCCCTTTGTCACAGCCCAAGTTTGCCTTGCTTGCCATTGCATTTTCATGCATGCATTGAAATTGCATTGAATCTGAAAATGGGAAGTGATCAAGCCCCAATGAATTGAAATTTGACAAAAGGCAATAAAATATTACCTTAAACGGAACCAGGAAAATGTTCTAAATATTTGGGAAAATAGTGACACGGAATAAATTTGTCAAACCAAAATTTTAGGTCACACGAACATTTTGAAATGGATTTTGGATTTGATCAAATAATTGTTTGGAATGGAGTTATTTTGTTTTATTTTAAAATAAAAGTTTCAAAAATATTGAAACTATTTTGTGGCATTGATTATTTTTATCACTGTCACATAACACTAATTTAGGGTTTTATAAAATATTTAAACATTTTATTTTAAACTCTAAACCTAAATACCAGAAAGAAATAAAACAGAAAAAGGAAAAGAGAGAGAAAGAACTAACCTGCGCTCCTGGCCCAGCCCAGCCCACCAGGGGCACCACTGTCTTCTTCCTCCTGCCAGGAGGAGAAGCAGTTGTGTGCCCGACGCATCGCCAGGCACGACCATGTCCCCTGGCCACCTCCTGCTTGCCCGAGCCATGCAGACGGCGGGGATAAGTACCCCGTGCACGCCTCTCCCTTCTCCACCCCTCTTTGGCTCCTCTCCGTCACTCTCTCGCTCTCTCCCACCATGGCCGAGCACTGCTCGACGCCGCCGATCGTCGTAGCCGTGGCCACTGGCCCTCTCTAGCCCAGCTGATGTGTCCCATAGCTCCGCCGCTCACCTCCCCATCTCTTCACGCGAAGAATCAAGCTCAGACGCCCTGCCGCGCCACCATCCGCATCAACTTCATCATCGGCCGCCGAACCTCCCCGGCGTTGATTCGCCGCAACCGGAGCTTCCCCGGCCTCTACGTGTGCGCAAACCGAACCCCTGTGAGCCGCCGGCCTCATTCCCCCTCTCCTTGTCGAGCTCCCCTTCCTCGAACCTTGCTAGCCGTCGGAGCCGAAGCTCCTGCCGCCGGCCATGGCGTCGCCGTGGCCAGTGCCACCTAGGGCCGCTGCCGAGCACCTCTCTGTTCTCTCCGCGCTCACAGGAAGCCGTAGCCGGCCTCAGATGCTTTCCCCTCGTACCCTAGCCTCGAGCCCGACTAAGCAGAGCTCCGGCCGCCGCTTAGGCTCATCGCCGACGTAGTTCCAGTGCCCCTCCGGCCACCCAGCTGCCACATAAGTACTCAGCGTGTCCCCGCGATCCCATTCCGCTCTTCGGCGCATCAAATGGATGCCGATGATGCGATTCCGGCGAGCCTACGTCACCCTGTTGGTCGCCGGCGTCGAACTCGCCAGCCTCATCCCCTGCCATGTGGGCCCGGCCGGTCAGGATTAGATTAGCCCTAATAATGCTACTAATTAACCGAGAGCCACTAACAAACGGGCCCACTTCTAATTAATTCATTAGTTATCTAATAAAACCCTGTTATTAAACTAGGTCACTGACCAGTGGGCCCCACTGGTCAGGTTTGACCTGGACCAGCTGGTTGACCTGCTGACGCAAGGATGACATGAGCCTGACGCAGTAATAGCTTTTTCTGATTTATTATAATTCTAGAAAATTGCTAACACTTCTAAAAATCATAGAAAATAATCTGTAAGTCCAATGAAAATAATATATATATGAAAAATGATCAAAAAAATCCAAAGAATCTGATTATGGCATTTTCATGCTTGTTTGAGAAAGTTAACATCACCAAATAGGAAAAAATGATGATTAGGGTAAATTTAATAAATAGTTTAGAGTTGGAGTTTGATTCCTATTTGAATTCCACTTCAATTACTATGACCAAACAATGATCTAGGAAACTCAGCACCCAATATGCCATCTTCATGCATGCTAAAACAAGTTTACCTGAGCATCACGTCGAATCAATTAAAAGGGTATCTAGAAAAATACCTGGTTGAAGTGATTTTTGGACTCTAATTCAAATCCAGCTTCAACCTAAGAAATGGTAGCTATATTGGCCCTGCCACATTTCATTTCCATTTCTTGATCATGCATCATAGTGTTGCATTTCCGTGAAGTAATTGTTGTTCCTTTCTTGTTTGTTGGTGATGTTCCCTCTCGGTAGACGATGGTTCCGACGATGTGATCGTTGACATTGATGAAGACTCATCTCTATCTTCAGAAATGTCAGGCAAGCAAACCCCCTTGAGAATACTGATATAAACCCACTCTCTCGCTCCTGATCTCTTTTATTGCATTAGGGAAACACGATTCAACTATTACATGTTCTCGGTAGTTGAACCCATTCCTGTGCATGACCTGATTTTGCCACAGTAAATAGTTGAAACCACTTAGCATGAGTAGCAACTGCTTGAGCCTTGTTGTGCTTACTCAACCATGCTTGTTTACTGTGCCTTCTATGCTTAGAGTCGTGTCGGGTCTGATCCATCTGGATGATGAATCGGAATGGTTGACTTATGTCCTACAGTGTGAGAGTAAATGTGTGAATCCGATTTGGTAAATGTAGCGATGAGAGGCCATGTAGGAGTACATGGTGGGTTGTCTCATTGGGACCGTCCTTAAGAACTAAGTTCTGTGTATGTTATCCAAGACAAGATACTACCACACATTGGGATACTTAATTGACCCTCTCGGCTTATTAATCGCCTAGATCTCTATCCAGGAGTTGCAACTAGTTTCTGGTGTTTGTAGGAAAAGTGTTGGCGGCCGTTTTTAGCTCTGCCCGACGGGGTAGGCTTCTCTATGGTAGATACACAGTGGCACGGTATACCAAGTGGCACCCGGATGGTGGGCTTGAGAACCCTGCGCACATCGTTTGGGGTCGTAGAGGAAACCTCGGCCGGACTTCCTTGCGGGTTCAGTCTCAAATAGGCGATAAACCTGAACTAGGGTTTTGTGTGGTTAACGGTCGTGGCCGACACCCACGCCAGTGCTTCCGCTTGAAGGTTGCCGAGATGCATGACGTGCATATCGTGCTAAGTGGTGAGAGCATGTGTGAAGAAATATACCCCTGCAGGGTGATTTAATCTGTTCGAATAGCCGCGTCCTCGGATATGGACTACTTGGAAACATTACGTGGTACATAGACAATTTAAATGGATACTCTAAAACATGCAAGATAAGTGTGAATCCTATGGAAGGCCTTCTCGTAGGGAGACGAGAATGGATCCATAGTGGTGTATCGAATTGGTGAATATGTGGACTCGTGTGCGCTATCCCACCTCAACGAAAAAACTTGTAGTCGTAGTACAGGTTAGCCAGGAGTCAAAGCTGGCTTGCTGCAATCCAACCCCACAATCCTTTCATTGAAACATGATGCATATGTAGATAGTTCTGATGTAAGTCTTGCTGAGTACCTATGTACTCACGGTTGCTTTATCTATGTTTTGTAGAGAGGTTTTAATCTCTTTAAAAGATTCTACGCGACGTGTTCGATGTTGACCAGACTAGCTTGGGAATCCCAGACAGAGGTCTGGTTCCTTTGGTAGGGTCGTGGTAGCTTTTCAGGCTCCTCCAGCCACTCTTAGTAGATGTTTGTACCCAAACATGTTTTGCTTCCGCTTGATGTTTGTATGACTTGAGTGATGGGTCACGAGACCCCTGTTTGTAATATCATACTATGTTGACTCCTATGAGTCCTTAATAAAATCTTGAATCATAGAGATATGTTGTGAAGCCATGTTGTATCTACGCATATAGTGCATATTGTGTGTATGTTATGAAATGCATTATATGTGTGGGATTCGACACCTAGTTGTGTGCCTTTAGTAGTACTCTTTGCGGGGAAATGCCTCTTTGTGCTTCCTCTGAGCCTTGGTACCTTGCTACTGCTCCGGAAACATCGATTGACCGGTATGTATCCTTCTTTGCTGTTGTGTCTGCCCCTTTGGGGAAATGTCACGCGGTGTAATGGAGTCCTTGTAGCTTGCTACGGCTCGTCTACACACGCTGATGACTAACACATGCCTTGCTGGGTTATGTATGCGTGTCCCTGTACAGATGTACCACTTGGGTTTATAACTAGTCTAGTCGACCCGGGTTCTTTGTCGTTTGAATGCTTACGACACATTCATATACGTGAGCCAAAAGACGCAAACGGTCCAGGCCAAGGTAAGGTGGCAGTCGTGGAGTTTATCATGCGTGAGGTCGCAAAGTGATGTGATGTGTTACAGGCTGGGTTCTTATGATTCAGGATCGGGGTCCCGACAGCTTTGGTATCAGAGTTTGACTGCCTGTAGGATAACCAAGCCAAACTGGTCGATGTTGAGTCTAGCAACTCTTTAGTTATATAAGGGAATTGTTTGTGGAAGGGAACGTAAGGCTCTTTTACTCCTTTCCTTGTGTCATTCTTATTCTGAGTCACCCTCTTCTTTATTCTATGGGGTTTAAGAATTAGGCTTTCTCATCTAATCATTAGGATGACAAGTTACTATGTTGGAGACTTATAGAGAGTTGTTGTCTTCGTGGTTCAGTGTCTTCATAAGAACTCAATAGTTATGTTGTCCGTTTTCTTGCAGGTTGCCTCATATTTCATGCCCGTACAGCCGTTATGTTGTCCGAGTTTTCCAAAGTTTCTAAACAATCTGATGCAATTGCAAATTCCTTCCTCTTATTTCTAATGTCTTTTTGGCCAGACAAAGCACACTAATCATTGTGATGAGGTACTTTGTTACCTCGACCTATTGTTGAAGTATTAGGAAACCATGTCACCTCGAAAACCACCCAATAGTCTAGATGTGCTCTATGTTTCCAATGTGATAATTCTGGCCATCATTTTAGAAAACATCTCGTGATGTTATTTAGTTTGTAGGTATTCTATTTCTGGGGTTCTTGAATCCAAGGATCATTCTGTTCACTTTTGTTGATAGTGTTGCTAGTTCCTTTAGACTGGTTAGTAACCTTGTTGTAGTTTCCAAGGTTCATGGTATATCATTCTTCCAACACCATGGATCATCTTTGGCAGAAGTTCTTCGTGAACTAAAGATCATAACAAAAGTGCTCGTGATGAGTTCCCTACTCCATATTGTGATTCTGCCTACTTCGCCCTTCTGCATGGGTTATCTGGAAGAATTATGTTGAACTCGTTCGACATGCTAATCTATGCATCCACAACTCAATAAATCATGTGCTCTTGAGTTGGCCCTATCTAGTTGTATTCTGACCTTCATCCATGAGAGGATAGTCAAGAGTAGTTGTGCATTCGTGTCATCAATGTCTTTTATTCCTGTGGTCTGTCAAGTTGTTCTATTCTCGAATGACTGGGAGAAGCAAACTCCAGTACCTCATCCATTTCTTGGATTGGGTCAAAGTAGTTGTATTCTGCAGATCGAAATGCTAACCCAGCTTTTCTTCTGTTCTATCTGGGAGTATTACCCTCTTTTTGTCAAGAGTGTCGTGAGAATTGCACCATCTCTTATGAGCTCTTGATGTAGTGATACTTTTCGCTATCATTGTTCATTCCTCGGTTTTCGTGTTGGTTGTAACCGGAATATCGACAAGTGAACCATGATGTGCGAAATCAATACTCCTAGCAATGTTATTGCTTGGTAGCTAATGGACAATAATTTCACTCTTATGGTGATGGTGATTGAATCGTCATCCTAAGATTGAGCGTGCTACCTAGTCCATGTTTCATGGTGCTATCGGGACCCCGACTTACGAGTCGAGATCGCCGTGCTCAGTGATCCCAGAGATCAATGCTCACCGAACACAGATACCGAATAAAAGAGTCTTACATCCATACATATCGTTTGATACAATAAATGACCACTTCGGTCGAGTCTTACATACCTAGGGCCTTAAAGGCCAAAGCACCAAACTAGACCAATAGCGGAATTATTGGTTGAAAGCGTGAACCATGCCATCAGCCTTAACCTACAGGCGTTCTGACTGGGAAGCATCCTAGCTCGCAAGAACGTCACCGAGTTAATCTTCACCGTATCCTGTCTTTCACACCTGGTCAATGAAATAACCAGTGGCAAGCCAATGAGTACTTTGAATGTACTCGCAAACAGCCCATGATATGAACAATAAAAATGATGGACAACATTTTCATGCATCTCTAGTGTAACTCATCTGGGTGGAATGATCGTGTATATGCATCAAGTTAAAGAATTACTCTTGAAGAACAGGTTACAGATATCAACATATCTGCTAAGGGTTGAACCATCCGGGTTCACCCTGTATGCCAAGTCATCGGACTTGTCATAACCTCAATGTATTAATGAGGGCTAAACCATCCGGGTTTACCCTATATGCCAAGTCATCGAACTTGGTCATATTATTACTCGCATAACAACACCTTTTTAACACCACACACACACACTTGGTTTATGCAGAAACGTTGGACGTAGTTTAAGCAGCACCACCCAACTGTCCTTGACCGTGGACACGGCTATTCGAATAGTTTGACACTCTGCACAGGTAGTACACTGGACCCACGAGAAATGGGAAACTTCCGTGTTATCCACGACTCGCGGTATATCACATATACCCGAGGTAAGTACCCGATCATCATCTTTCCCCTGACGATACTAGACAAAGAGGTCCACTCGATTGGTACCCAGCCCACATGTTGTATCTCTTACGAGCACCGACTCTGGACTGTATCAACCATGCAGGGACCAACGGTGTGCCTGGAACTCATAATAATGGCATAGTCGTCCTACCTGGCACGACCCCATCACGAGAGTGACACCGATCACTCCCGCCACTAGTAATGTGGCTCTTTGCTAGTACCGACCAGAGTAATCAACAAAGCCCCGTCCCATAAAGGGGTAACGTGGTCGTACTGGTAAGGTTGGGACGGTCGACACATCATAAATCTAATCCCATTTCCGAAACCATACTCACACAAAACACCGGTGCATCACTTCACCAAAAGTGATCACCAACTCATCATCACCCTCGGGCATTAGTGGCACCCGACGGGGTTTTCATAAACTCTTTATTTAACTCATCATCATGCTCATGATAAAATGCTTTTACTTTACTTGTCAACATGGTATTAACATGACCCTCAAGGATCAAGCTCAGTGCAATGAACCTATAACTTTACTAGCCAACATGACAGTAGCATGATCCTCATAGATGGTAGGGTCAAGCTCATCATGCTTGTGCTCCAAGGAGCCATATGAATAACATCACTACCATGCAAGGGCTTTGGAGAAGCCTCCGGTGCCATCACCACAATGATGAACCGGCATCGTGATCACATGCAACGGGAGAATACCAACTATACTAGCATGCAACAATGTTTATGATCAAGTCATGGTCAAAGGGCTGCTTGCCTTGCTCACGCAAGTCCTCTGGGTCTTCGAGGTCTTCCGCTCCAACTCCGAATACTCCGTCTACCGTTAACTATCATCGGAAACAACTATAGTAAGCCATATAGCAAGCAGAATAAAAGTGTTCTATAAATAGAAGTTTTATTTTTCTTGGACCTCTCTGGTCATAAGAAAAATACCTGAATCATTTCATAGGAGATTTGGATCACCAAGGATTTCTGAATGGATGGAAAGAGCAATAGGTTATCATTGTATAAGCCAATAGAAACCATTCTGTTAAAAAGGACTGGAGGCACCCATTTAACAGAGAATGATTTTAGAAATATTTAGGAAGTGGTTTCACTGGATTTGGAGGTGGTATGAATATTCTAGAGATTTTACATTGTGGAATAAATAGCAATATGAGCTATTTATTTATTGCAACAGAAGTAAGCCACACAAAAATGTTGACCAGGGTTCTAAAAATGGAGAATGATTTTAGAAGGCTCTGGGAGTTTGAATCACTCCATTTGGAGTTTATTTGAATCCTCTAGGATTTTTGCAAGATGGAGTTTTCAATGTCCAGATTGACATTTGAAAAATAATACTATAGGAAAAGTGCTTGGAAAAATGTGCAAGGCACATAGGTGGGTAGAGTTGGATTTGAGGAGCCTGCAGAAATTTGAATCAATGAAATTGGAGTTAATATGAATTTATGGTGGAATTTGTAAGTTGAAGCAAATATGAAAAAGGGAAAAGCTTAGCTTTGGGGGGGGGGCTATCCTGCGCACTGGGCGCTTGGTAGGCCTCCAGGCCGGCCCAGCTGCGCTAGCTGGACAGCTAAGTGGCCACGTCGATGGCGGCTTCCGCGAGGTACGTCTTCCAAGCGGGAAAACGACCTTCTCGGAGAGGCGCGACCACTTACCCCAAGGGCCCGACCTGGGGAGGCTTACAGGGGGGCCCGCTTGTCGGGTCCTTCCCCTTCTTCCCGCCCGATCTGGCCATGCATAAGGAATGGCCGGTCGATGCAGGGGCCGACTCCGGTGGCTCCATCCAGTCTTCGGCGGCCCTCCGGCCAGCAGGGGCTCGAGGCAAAGCCTCCAGCGCCCTAGGAGGAGCCAGCTCCGCGAGGGGAGCCCCGGGCGAGGGAGTTCCCTGCCATGGCGGAGGCCGACGGTGGAAGTCGTGGGGAGGGCGCCCCAACGGCTGAGAGGGGGAAAGGAGGAGTGGGGTGGCTCCGTGGTGGCCTCGGGGTCCTCCTGGACGAGCTAGGGGAGGAGAGAGGGGCTAGAGAGCCCAGGCGCAGTCATGACCGAAGCTGGCCATGGCGGCCATGGGAGGAGAGGAGGAATCTTGGGAGGAGAAGGAGCTCAAGGGGGAGCTCAGGAGGAGCCCAAGGGAGAGGGGGAGAGGATTCTGGAGTCTTAGGGCGCTCGGGAGGCTCTAAGTGGGGGAGGAGGAGCCGAGAGAGCTCAGGAGCTCGCTAGAGCTCTGAGAGCACGGGGTAGACACGCGTCCCTGGGACGTCTTGGAGGCTAGCTAGTGTCGGGAGGAGGTTGGACCAGTCAATTGGGATACCCTGGTGCCCTGAGACATACTGGGACAAGCTGCTTCGCCAAGAAACGGTCGGGAGGAGAGAAACTAGGTGCAGAGCACCCGGTTTGCACGTCAGGGTGGTGGTCACCACGGCCACTCACGCCCAGAGGTTTGCAATAACCAGCCAAAACTGTCCGGGAGGTGGGGCATGCTATCAGGAAGAGAACTCTGGAGTTTGGAGGCTAGTGGAGTCGGTTTGAACTAGTTTTGACTGCTGCCAAGTTTCTAACAGCAAACTTAGAGCTGATAAAAATGGGTCTCACGAGGGAAGCCTTGGGGAGAAATTATGTCTGGCAGTGTTAGGCATGGAAGGACTTTAATACTGCAAAGTTTCAGCCCAAACAAGGGAGGATAGCTACTACTTGTTGTTCAAAGCCATGATTCAGCCAGAAATCTATTTGAAGAAGTGCTGCTCATTTTTCCCACATAAGCAGGCCATATCTTGGTTCTAAATGAAGACTTGAAATATAATAGATGCTCTCGAAAGAGTTGGGAGTGATAGCTTAAGCAGAATAATGGAAAGAAGGGTAAAACAGTGCTGCCGAGGGCGGAAATGAGAGAAACTTACAAAGGTTCCTTCCCAAATAATTGACAAGTGGTCATGGGAAAGTTACTAGAGGTGAAATATAACTATGTGAGGCTGTGGTGGAAAGTTGAGCTCAAGGAATAAAGTGGAAGGGGCAAAAGAAGCCAAATTAGTGAGTGCGCACAAGGTGTTTGATCTGGGGTTAGGCCACCAGATGGATTCCAATGGCTATGAAACTTAACAGGATCAAATAATAGATGAAAATAGGCTTGCACACCAAATTTGGGATTTGCTGGAGAAGTTTTCCAATGTAGACTTGAAAAACCATAGAAAGGGGCAGAAATGGGTTTCTGCTTAGAACCCTATTCAAATAAATTCCCACAAATCAAATATTTGGTGTAGGGGCATCATTTGAACATTAAGGCATGCACAAAAAGTTTGAGGTCAATTGGACAAACTTTATAATGTAAAGTTTGTCAAAGTCGGAAATCAACAGAGAGGGTTTTGAGGGTCTTAGGACAAGTTCCTCTATTCTCCTTGGTGTACCACTTGGTGTGGATGCCTCATTGGAGTACTGTAACATGTCCACCAAATTTGAGCACAATTGGAGACACTTCACAATATAGAGTTGCTCAAATTTGATTCTGGACAAATAGGATTTTAGAGTGATTAGGGGAGTCAACTCAACTTGGATTGAAATGAAACTTGGCAAGATCATCAAGAATATCATAGATGACATGCTAGAATTTTACTGGAATTTATTGATAATATTTCTTATAGAAATATTCCAAAAGCTTGAAATAGGCAGGAATGGTTTTGGGGGGGTTTGCCCAATATTTTGAACATGACCATGTGTTGAAACTCATAAATATGGAATAAATATATCCACTGAGTTTCCCTAAATTTTCTTAAATATTTTGAAGGAAATAAAAATAACTTTCCTTCATAGAAGACCATTTCTGGCCTCACAGAAGGGCTTTTAAATAAAATAATAAAATAAATTTTAAAATAATAATATGGTGGTTTTTGAATGTCATTTTGATAATGGTTTTAAATAAAACAATTGGTGCAAAATAAACTCCCTAATTTGAGGACTTGTAGTACAAACCTCATCTCAGGGGTTTGAAAGTTTAATTCAAAGAAAAGTTTTTTGGTAAAAATAATATTTGGTAAAAATAGATATTTGTCCTAAACACATGGTATGATCATTAGGCAGGAGATCATGGAGTGAGGAAGTGATTAGGAGGATGGCAAGAATTAATGGGGATCAATCACATGCAATTAAACAAACAGGCAGACAATAGTCACTCCAAGCATCACAAGCATTCACAAAAAAATTAATTGGTCCTAAATTTTGAAATAAGTTAATTAGTGAGGAAAGCCAAAAACTGGGGTGTTACAGACCTTACCCTCTTAAGAAAATCTCGTCCCCGAGATTTCTAGGCTAGGGGTTGGTGAGATACAAAATCTTGAGTCGGAGGTAGTTTTCATGTCCCCATGTTGTTGTGGTGGTCTTGAGGTGCTTGATGATACAACTTCGAATGTCCGCACATCCCTGACTGATCGTGAGCGGGACGTGGCAATAGGTTATGCTTGACCAAGGTCAAGGGCTTGGTGATCTAAGTCCGTGCAAGGTTTTGGCTTGCAAGTGTACTCCAAGTCAGAATACGTGGCAAGATGGTGTGTCTGGGTTCTGGTCCTGGGGTTCGCATGCCGGTTAGTGACATCAAGATGTCTCATGTTAGAATGCACTGCGAAAGTCTACGCATGGCTTCCTGCTTACGGGGAAGTCCTTGACTTCCTTTCGACAGTCAAGCTATGGTCGCAAATAGTCTTCGTAGGCTTCTCGTGAAAGGGTCCGGGTTGGGTCTCACCTATGAGTCTAAGCTTAGAGGCTCAGAGTCCAGAACAGGTCCTGCCATCTTGGGAGTTTGCGAGGGTTTCTAGATAAGCTGGCTACCCAAGAGTATAGACCAGTCATCCATTCCCAAGGTCTACGACTCGGCAAGCGGAAATCACCTTTAACAGGTTCCCATCACGACCTACTAGTACTTGCGTCCTTAATATGGACCAAGGAGAGGTTGTCTGATTCTTTCGCTTGTCCAAGGGCTTCGTCATCTTGAATCGTCGAGGCTTCTTGACGTCGTTGATGTAGTCGGTGGGCGGTCGGTGGTTGACTTCTGTTGCTTCATCGTCATTGTCGTGGCTTCCTCGTCACGGCGGTTCTTCGTCTTGACTTGAGTAGAATAGACTTCCGTCGTCTTGAGATTGCTTCAAGAAGTCCACCTTCTCGAGATAACATTGTACCCTCGAGAGGCATAACAATCGGCGTTCCTGGATTCATCCAAACATGACTAAGGTGTGTTCTTCCTCTTACCGGTGAGTAAGTACGTCATCAGTGGAGATGACAACCTACCTTCCCAAACACGACATAAGCACAGTGCTCAAAGTCAGGTGAGGAGAACGGGACTTGCTATGGGCGGGTACTGGCCACATTTCAACGACTTAGAGTCGTTTTCTATGGTCGTAGTCCATCCATGTTGTGGCTCAGCGAGGCTTTAGGGTCTTAAGGAACTTAGGATGTGGGCGAACAGTTATGATCTTATATCTAAGCACATTCCTTAGATGCCAATAGTTCGACCGCTAACTTGAGACAACATCACCTCATCTCATCAAGGATATCATCCCACGTGGGTCAACTCCGCACCGCTCATGCTAGTCAACCCCGGGTTGAGGGAAGAACTAAACCCAAACACTACAAGTATGGCGTAGCCCCAACTCTACATGCATTACTATGCAAGGACCTTAGGGAGACATACAGCTACCACGATTGAATCTGAGGCACAACAAATCCAATTGTCCACCTAAGTCATCCAATGGATAGGGTACTACACTACTATATTAAGGAAACACGTAGTAGACCAATCCAATATTTTGTTTCCTTCCTATGAATCCGATCAAGTGATCCATCAATCTGATCAATCATTACTAGACCTATCACTCTTACAAATCCAACACGGATGGGGTTCTACATAATCTCTTAGAGTCCTCATAATTCACATAATACTGCAAGAATTACGTCGTAGTATATCCAGCAACTTCAATAATCATGGCCATCTAATCTCCAAGGCCAAACTACATAGGTTGTAAATCTATTTGACAACTCCAAGTATACGTACTCTATATCCACCGAGAAACATGGTATCATGATCGAGATTAATGAGCTAAATCCAATTTACTCCAAACCATGTGGTCTTTGTCATCCTTAATACTCTATTAAGATTACCTATTTAAATCCAAGACTCAATCCAATAAGAAGTCTACTTGATACTCCAAGTTATCTTGGCAAATGCATCAAATCATGCCAACTACTAGCTAAAGTCATGTATACCACCAAGAATAAGGTTCACGATCATAATCATCCTACTAAATCCAATCTTACTCCAGATCATGTAGGTTATACTACTGTATCAACTCGTTCCACCAAATTCACCTACTTTGTAAGTGTCTCATGATCCACCAAAATAGTCTGGCTATATCCTCAGGACAACTATTATCATCACAACAATCTTAGTTTAATGCTCTCATATCGGAGATCGGTCCTCTTATGGCAGCAATGTTACATTGCTAGCTTGAGATGGAAGGATACTTGTTCACTGTGATCACTCGTTCCATTAAGAACCTGGTGCTTAGCGGGGTTTATTGGGGACCTACACGAGTTCCGGCAAGTCCGTGTACTAGACATGTGACCAGAAAATTTGAGCCGGAAAGGCTTGTGGAGGTTAGTCTGGTCTGGTGTGGTTTTTCCGTCTTGAGGGAAAAACATCACTACTACGGGTTGCGTGTGGTTAAGCGTAGCACAGTCAGTGTCTTCAACGTCAGCCGTCCTTCGAAGCGGATCCTTGGCGCATCTGCCTTGCCGTCTTCAGTTGTCGAGAGAGGTGAGGGAAAGAGAGAGAGTACCAAGGGGAATGTCTAAGGGTCTTAGTGCAATCCAGCAAGCATCGGAAAGTCAACTCAAACAAGTTAAAAAATTATTTTGAACATCAAAATAAGACAAGTGATATAACCGCATGCTTGTTGCCTAAGCAAAAGTGCGACTTATATCAAAGCAAAAACAACAAAAGCAAACAACACATAACATGGTCCATCCGAACCATTCCACGGACTCGACTTCTCATAGGGGACTGACGACTCATACTATCCTAGGTTCAGGGACTCGACAGTCGTGCTTGCTTCTTGCTCCGGAGAGCAGTCCGCTACATCTTTTGGACCTTCTCATGGTGTTGTCACGCCTCTGGTTGTTGCTTGCCGAAGCGATTCACTTGAGTTTGCAAGGAACTCTTGTTGTCTTCTCGTCCGGAAAGTTGCTGACGAAGGTGGTTCTTCATAGTTGTCACTGACAGGGTCTTCTGTTGTCTTCGTGATCTTGTCAGTGTCTTCTTGTCTTCCGAGGCGTCGAGAGGCTCAAGTGGACATCTTCATGCACCGATATTCGCATGACATGATAGAGTTCTGATCTGTCAATCATACTAATTGCGATATCGACACCTAGAGCGGGGGATGAAGAGAACTGTTTTCCTGCTCACTAAGGTGAGGCGGACCAAATGACAAGGTTCTCATCCACCGGTGGTGGTCGGCACAATTACTTATAACTGACAGGGTCGCTCTACTAGTGATGCAGATCAAGGTTTGCATATATTATGTCCATATTATCATAGGCAAAAGTGGCATCACTCTGGAACGGTGCCCAGGGTTTCACCATCTTCTAAGCCTCGATAACCTTGTTCCTCGTGGAGGTACTACTGTTGGCGTCGTCTGGTCGCAGAGTGGTCTTCTCTGTCTTTCAGCACAGGTGTTTGCCTGGAAAGGTTACTTCCTTCCAGGCTGCCCACGAGGATTTCAATTTATCCCGTGGTCAGAAGGGCATAAGGTTCTAGCGACCATTAGCAAGTTTTGAAGAAGTAGACGAGGAGTGTCAAGAAAATAAGAGTGGAAGGCTAGAGCATAACCTTCAATTTCTTTGAAGTTTTAGGAGAGTTGAGAAAATATATAAGTTTTGTAAGTATTTTGAAGGATCTGGAAAGCAGTTTTATCCTAACTAAGTCCATGCTAACTAAGGGATTCCTACAGTCGGGATGGCTCTGATACCAGCTCTCTGGGGACCCCGACTTACGAGTTGAGATTGCCGTGCTCGGTGAACCCAGAGATCAATGCTCACCGAACATAGATACCGAATAAAAGAGTCTTACATCCATACATATCGTTTGATACAATAAATGACCACTTCGGTCGAGTCTTACATACATAGGGCCTTAAAGGCCAAAGCACCAAACTAGACTAATAGCGGAATTATTGGTTGAAAGTGTGAACCCATGCCATCAGCTTTAACCTACAGGCATTCTAACTGGGAAGCATCCTAGCTCGCAAGAACGTCACCGAGTTAATCTTCACTGTATCCTGTCTTTCACACCTGGTCAATGAAATAACCAGTGGCAAGCCAATGAGTACTTTGAATGTACTCGCAAACAACCCATGATATGAACAATAAAAATGATGGACAACATTTTCATGCATCTCTAGTGTAACTCATCTGGGTGGAATGATCGTGTATATGCATCAAGTTAAAGAATTACTCTTGAAGAACAGGTTACAGATATCAACATATCTGCTAAGGGTTGAACCATCCGGGTTCACCCTGTATGCCAAGTCATCGGACTTGTCATAACCTCAATGTATTAATGAGGGCTAAACCATCCGGGTTTACCCTATATGCCAAGTCATTAAACTTGGTCATATTATTACTCGCATAACAACACCTTTTTAACACCACACACACACACTTGGTTTATGCGGAAACGTTGGACGTAGTTTAAGCAGCACCACCCAACTGTCCTTGACCGTGGACACGGCTATTCGAATAGTTTGACAGTCTGCAGAGGTAGTACGCTGGACCCACGAGAAACAGGAAACTTCCGTGTCATCCAAGACTCGCGGTATATCACATATACCCGAGGTAAGTACTCGATCATCATCTTTCCCCTGACGATACTAGACAAAGAGGTCCACTCGATTGGTACCCAGCCCACATGTTGTATCTCTTACGAGCACCGACTCTGGACTGTATCAACCATGCAGGGACCAACGGTGTGCCTGGAACTCATAATAATGGCATAGTCGTCCTACCTGGCACGACCCCATCACGAGAGTGACACCGATCACTCCCGCCACTAGTAATGTGGCTCTTTGCTAGTACCGACCAGAGTAATCAACAAAGCCCCGTCCCATAAAGGGGTAACATGGTCGTACTGGTAAGGTTGGGACGGTCGACACATCATAAATCTAATCCCATTTCCGAAACCATACTCACACAAAACACTGGTGCATCACTTCACCAAAAGTGATCACCAACTCATCATCACCCTCGGCCATTAGTGGCTCCCGACGGGGTTTTCATAAACTCTTTATTTAACTCATCGTCAGGCTCATGATAAAATACTTTTAATTTACTTGTCAACATGGTATTAACAGGACCCTCAAGGATCAAGCTCAGTGCAATGAACCTATAACTTTACTAGCCAACATGACAGTAGCATGATCCTTGTAGATGGTAGGGTCAAGCTCATCATGCTTGTGCTCCGAGGAGCCATATGAATAACATCACTACCATGCAAGGGCTTTGGAGAAGCCTCCGGGCCATCACCACAATGATGAACCGACATCGTGATCACATGCAATGGGAGAATACCAACTATACTAGCATGCAACAATGTTTATGATCAAGTCATGGTCAAAGGGCTGCTTGCCTTGCTCACGTAAGTCCTCGGGGTCTTCGAGGTCTTCCTCTCCAACTCCGAATACTCCGTCTACCGTTAACTATCGTCGGAAACAACTATAGTAAGCCATATAGCAAGCAGAATAAAAGTGTTCTATAAATAGAAGTTTTATTTTTCTTGGACCTCTCTGGTCATAAGAAAAATACCTGAATCATTTCATAGGAGATTTGGATCACCAAGGATTTCATGGAAAGAGCAATAGGTGATCATTGTATAAGCCAATAGAAATCATTCTATTAAAAGTGAGTGGAGGCACCCATTTAACAGAGAATGATTTTAGAAATATTTAGGAAGTGGTTTCACTGGATTTGGAGGTGGTATGAATATTCTAGAGATTTTACATTGTGGAATAAATAGCAATATGAGCTATTTATTTATTGCAACAGAAGTAAGCCACACAAAAATGTTGACCAGGGTTCTAAAAATGGAGAATGGTTTTAGAAGGCTCTAGGAGTTTGAATCACTCCATTTGGAGTTTATTTGAATCCTCTAGGATTTTTGCACGATGGAGTTTTCAATGTCCAGATTGACATTTGAAAAATAATACAATAGGAAAAGTGCTTGGAAAAATGTGCAAGGCACATAGGTGGGTAGTGTTGGATTTTAGGAGCGTGCAGAAATTTGAATCAATGAAATTGGAGTTAATATGAATTTATGGTGGAATTTGTAAGTTGAAGCAAATATGAAAAAGGGAAAAGCTTAGCTTTGGGGGGGGCTATCCTGCGCACTGGGCGCTTGGTAGGCCTCCAGGCCGACCCAGCTGCGCTAGCTGGCCAGCTAAGTGGCCACGTCGATGGCGGCTTCCGCGAGGTACGTCTTCCAAGCGGGAAAACGGCCTTCTCGGAGAGGCGCGACCACTTACCCCGAGGGCCCGACCTGGGGAGGCTTACAGGGGGGGCCCGCTTGTCGGGTCCTTCCCCTTCCTCCCGCCCGATCTAGCCATGCAGAAGGAATGGCCGGTCGATGCAGGGGCCGACTCCGGTGGCTCCAGCCAGTCTCCGGCGGCCCTTCGGCCAGCAGGGGCTCGAGGCAAAGCCTCGAGCGCCCTAGGAGGAGCCACCTCCGCGAGGGGAGCCCCGGGCGAGGGAGTTCCCTGCCATGGCGGAGGCCGACGGTGGCAGTCTCGGGGAGGGCGCCCCGACGGCTGAGAGGGGGAAAGGAGGAGTGGGGCGGCTCCGTGGTGGCCTCGGAGTCCTCCTGGACGAGCTAGGGGAGGAGAGAGGGGGCTAGAGAGCCCAGGCGCGGTCATGACCGAAGCTGGCCATGGCGGCCATGGGAGGAGAGGAGGAAGCTTGGGAGGAGAAGGGGCTCAAGGGGGAGCTCAGGAGGAGCCCAAGGGAGAGGGGGAGAGGATTATGGAGTCTTAGGGTGCTCGGGAGGCTCTAAGTGGGGGAGGAGGAACCGAGAGAGCTCGGGAGCTCTCTGGAGATCTAAGAGCACGGGGTAGACACGCGTCATTGGGACGTCTTGGAGGCTAGCTAGTGTCGGGAGGAGGTTGGACCAGTCAATTGGGATACCCTGGTGCCCTGAGACATACTGGGACAAGCTGCTTCGCCAAGAAACGGTCGGGAGGAGAGAAACTAGGTGCAGAGCACCCGGTTTGCATGTCAGGGTGGTGGTCACTACGGCCACTCACGCCCACAGGTTTGCAATAACTAGCCAAAGCTGTCCGGGAGGTGGGGCATGCTATCAGGAAGAGAACTCTGGAGTTTGGAGGCTAGTGGAGTCGTTTTGAACTAGTTTTGACTGCTGCCAAGTTTCTAACAGCAAACTTAGAGCTCACAAAAATGGGTCTTAGGAGGGAAGCCTTGGGGAGAAATTATGTTTGGCAGTGTTAGGCATGGAAGGACTTTAATACTACAAAGTTTCAACCCAAACAAGGGAGGATAGCTACTACTTGCTATTCAAAGCCATGATCCAGCCAGAAATCTATTTGAACAAGTGTCGTGGTTTTGTCACGGCAGATGTCCTCGTGAAAGGACTTAGTACGGGAACCATCGCACTTTGGTGGCGACTCAAAGGGGTTGAACAGGAGGAGCGCGGCGGGTTACCCAGGTTCGGCCCCTCGCGTGGAGGTAATAGCCTACGTCCTGCTTGGCGTGTATTGATGTGGATTTGATTACAAGAAAGGCGTAACGCGCCTTACCTAATACTCGATGATTTCTAATCCTCCTATCCCCCTTCAAACTCGCCTTTATATAGAGGTCGAGGCTCTAGGGTTTACAAGAGTCCCTTCCTCTTTACAAATCGTGACCACCGCGGCCTCTGTGTCGCCGTCTTGCAAAACCCAGAGACCTTCCATAAATCACAACCATCTTGCGGCCTTAAACCGCCCAGGCTGAGGCCCAAATGAGTCAAAGTATGAACCGCCTACTAGTAACCCGGCCCATATTGGGCGGGTCACTTAATAAGCAATATCCCCAACATTAGGCCCCAAATTGACTTGAATCTTCATGCCAATGCTTCTGTTTTAGTTGAAGGCGATTCACTCCTTTGTGTTCCTCCATAGGCCAGAAATTTTAACTCGCCAACCGATACCGGAAAAAGTCTTTGAGCCGCCAATGCATTTCCCATCAGCACTTTCCTTACCCCTCGACTTTCGGGAAATTTAACACAATCCCAACGGATCTTTTAGTGCATCATTATCCCAAAATTTTCGGACGTCATCATGGCGAATCTTTTGTTCCCAAGCAGTTCCCGCTCACGGCGCCTCGATTCCAGCGCCTGTCCTGATAAATAGGCGGAAGGGACAGGGCTGACGCTGGCCACCTACCAGTCTCGTCACTCCCCCCATTATCGCAACAGAGAACCGCACCGCTTCCCGAGGGTTTCGCCGCCGGCCGCAAATTCCGCCCCCGTTCGAAGAACTCCAGTGCTGCCCGCAAGCCGTCGCCGTTCGAAGAGCTCCGGCGCCGCCCGCAAGCCGTCGCCGTTCGAGCTCCAACAGCCTCCATCACCGCCGATCTTCTTCGACCAAGATCTTCAGGTTAGGCCACTGTTTCCCCTTCTTTAAGGGTAGATTTATTTCTTGTTCATGCTGCCGCCATTGCCATGCTTCCGCATTTGCCATAGTTCCGAAGCCCTCTGCTCGCAACCATCTATTACCCTCGAACTGATTAGTCCGAGCGCCATTAGGGCACCCAGTGCCTCGAATAATCTTATCCATCTGTGCTCTTGCGAATTTTCTAAATACACTAGTTTCTTCAAACATGAGGCACCACCCTGATCACACATCATTCATGTTTTAGCCATGTCCGCAAGCTTTTATATCTGTTCAACAGATCCATTCCTCATTCACTGTTTGTAAAAAGCTGTTCGGAAACTTCGTCCTTCCCTTAGTGTTTCGGAGAGAATAAATTTCACCGCCCACAGTAGCATCGCTTCTGAGAATAGCCCTGATCCGATAAGTCGCCACATCAGCCCAACCCGGCCTCCCAGTCCGGCGGGTCAAGCAAGAGCTGATCCCGATTCACATAATAAATGTTCGAGACATGTAATACCATATTCTTATCTATTTGTAGCATGGGTGCCGTTTTCAAGACCGACTGGCTTCCTACCAAAGTCGATGATGCTGTTTTGGCGAATTACGTGAAAACGGGCTGCTTGGATCCTCAAGACGTCATTGGATGGCGCACCGGGTTAGGAGAAGACCTCCCCAACCCCAAGGAAGGGGAGATAGTAGTTTTTGTGGAACACTTGGAACCGGGTTTTAAGCCGCCCGGATCTAAATTCCTTAGGGACGCTCTGACCTTCATGAATGTCCGACTCCAGGATTTGGGCCCCAATTCCGTAAGCAACCTAAGTCAATTCCAAGTCCTTTGCGAAGCTTATCTGCGGATCGAGCCTTCCGTCCCTCTGTTTTGGTACTTTTTCCACTTGAATCGCCAGACGGAATTCCACAATGGCCCCAGTTTGGAACTTGGCGGGGTCAACGTCCAGCGTCGCAGGGACAGTCCGTTTCCTTCACTCACTATGCCTAGCCACCCCAAAGGCTAGGGTGAATCTTGGTTTTACTGCAAAGAAACATCCCCTGCCGGCGAGAACAAACTTCTGGGCTACAGGCCAACCCGCCTTCCAGTCAATTTTAAGCTCCCTGACAAGCTCACCGAGGAAGAAGAGTCGGACTTCATCCCAATTCTGTCCGAACTGAGATCCTTGACGAACAACGGTCTCACCGGGGTTGACCTGATCCGCTGCTGGGTCGAATGGCGGATCCTTCCTCTGAGCCGCCGAGATGGTCTGATGTGCGAATTTGACGGCACTCTGGATCATCCCCAATGCTACTTCCACACAGCATTAACGGAAAAAGACATCGTTGCCATCATCAGGAAGCTGACCGGCGAACCTGCAGCAAAATGCGGCCAAATCGGCCTTAAGCCCTTCTGCAAGATTAACCCGGCACCCAAGGTAACCAGAGCTAACTCGCCCTCAACTTTTTATTCCATCTGTTTTACTACCATCATGACTTCATGCCATATTCCTTTCCAGAAAGGCGACAAGTTCTGGTCTAGGAGACCTAAGAAACAAGCCATGAAGAGTGCTAAGCCGCCTTCCAAGAAAAACAAGGGCAAAGGTAAATCTACTGCGGCCGAGCCATCTGAAGTCGACGAATCTCAAGCTGGTGACGCACTCTCAGAGGTACCAATCCGTCCTCTTTTTCACTCGCCACCTATCACCTTTTAAATTTTATTTATATCTCTCACTCCTCTTGTAACAGAATGAAGATAACGGAAGCCAAGAGGACTCCGTCGAGGTAATTTCCGTCTCCTCCGATTCATCTCCTTCCTCGCCTAAGCCGGCCTGGCGAATATGTGGGAAAGTCCCCTTCTCACATCCGGATGCCCATTTGGACCCAAATTTCTTATTGAAGAGAACACAGCACGCCTCGAACCGGAAAACGCGAAGTCACTCCGGCGATCTAATACTTGGCTTGCCAACAAAGAACAAAAGAAAACCAAGCGAGGTACCTCCCTTTTTTTATTTGAGCAACCATTGTTCGTGCTGCTTTTGGGTCACAGTCATAACCCGCCTGTATTATCGATGTATAAATTCTGCAGGATTCTCCCCCTACTTCTGGCGACTCAGTGATGTCGACCCTTCCACCAATGATCCGAGTCCCAGGGTAAGTTTCTCGCCCTGATCCTTGAGAATAGCGCTCTTTTTAATTTTTTAACACACCTATCTCTTTCGTTAGGGCACAAGCCAAAAAGAGGAAGACCAGTGGATCAATCCCTGACGCCACTTCTGAGCTTCCAAGGAAAGCTACTCCGACTCAAGAAGATCCGAGTCAAGATGAGCCGACAATTCAAGCGGACCTTCCTGAGTCGCCCAAAGGATCAATGGATGTCCCTAGATCACCGATCGTAATGGCGACAGCTGATGACCCAGATGCTGTAGTCATTACTGGTTCTGGTTTCTCCAAGCCGGCAACAACAATCCTCTCCAAACATATAGCATCCCCTTCTCCATCAATTCCCGAGTCTGGGCCTTCCAAGGCGAAACTTTCTAACTATGCAGGTCTGGAGTTTAAAGAACTCTGTTCTGGCTTCGCAAGTCGCCTGGAAGCGAGTTACGAGATGGAAAAGAATCTGCTAAAGATGTTAAATAACAAGCATGAGGTAAACTTTTATACTCTATACTATCTCCATTAACCCCCAATGGGCCGGCTCATCAGTAAAAGGATGAGCCGGGTCTTGATTTCTGTATAATTTTTCTTGAGAATTATACATTAGCCCCCAAGTGTCAGGGGTATTGCCTTGCAATATTGATGAGACTTGTCCTTGTTTTAAATTTTGAACAGGAAAGCCTTGCCCAGACCGAACTGGCCCTGGGCGACTTAAGGAGAAACTTGTCTGATCAACAAGATGCCCGAACTCAGTCGGAAGATAAATATAAGTTGGCTCTGGTTGAACTGGAAAAGCTCAAAGCCGAGTTAGAAAGAACTCAGGCTGATCAAAGCGCGGCTTTGAAGAGAGCCGAAAAAGCAGAAGCAAAGCTGGCGACTGTCCAACAGGAGCTATCCGGCTTAAAGCGCCATATCTCCAACATGACACAAGCCATCTTTGGTAAGCTTTACCTAACTCTCTAACCTTATCCTCTTCCTTGGGCAAATTCCTTAATGTTAACTTACCGGTTATCAATTCCCAGGCTCGAGAGTCGCCAATCTGCAAGACGACTGCGTGTTGATGCTGAAGGCGATCTATGCGCTGACGGAACAGCTGTACACAGGCAGTGTGCTGACCGTTAAAGCCGTAATAGGTGCAAAAGAGCCCATCACTTCCATCAAGAAGGTGCTTGGATATCTATCCACACTTCCTCCCCAGATCGGCGAGTTAACCCGGTCAGCCGCCCGGAAGGGTGTCCTGACGGCTCTGAGTCGCTGCTTGGCGTACGCTCCGGAAATTAATTTGGAAGAAGTAGCTGCCGGCTTCCCTCAGCTTAAAGATCACGGCTCGGAGTTCGTGGAAGAAGACTACCAGAAGGTTGTCAAAGATTCTCGGCTGGCCGCAACTCAACTCGCCGCCAGCCTTGACTTAACAAAATATCAGGCGGCTTACGATGGTAAGAATAAGAAAATCAGCCCGCCAACCTTCGTGGTGACCAGCCTAATCCCTCGGCGACCCAAGAACCCCTTCGACTGGGAAGCAGACCTAGCATCCATCTTGACCGATGAAGATGATTTTGCTTCTTTGTCCAAGTGCAATTGGGTCTTGGGCGATTTACAAATCGAAGCCGGTCAAAGCTCGCGCCAGGATTTAGGGAAGTAGACCTTTCTCGAATTTGGTCCATGAACCATGTAATAGTTAATACTATCTTTTGATGACCCCTTCTGCCAAAAAAGACAACCTCATATCGCTTTTGAAGCGGTTTGAAATATTTGATCCGCCTTTATAAAAATCTTCTGCAATGCTTAATCCGCCAAGGACAGACCTCTGAACATATCATCTGGGAACATAAAAGACACTGCAAGTAGTTTCAAAAAAACATGCAGAGGATAGAAAAAACCTCCAAGTTCAAACCTTAACACCAGTAATGCAGGTTTCGTCGGCTCATACGGTCGCGACAGGGGGAGGTGAGTCAGAAAGCTCGTGCACCCACCCCTAATGCAGGTTTCGTCGGCTCATACGGTCGCGACAGGAGGAGGCGAGTCAGAAAGCTCGTGCACCCACCCTTAATGCAGGTTTCGTCGGCTCATACGGTCGCGACAGGGGGAGGCGAGTCAGAAAGCCCGTGCACCCACCCTTAATGCAGGTTTCGTCGGCTCATACGGTCGCGACAGGGGGAGGCGAGTCAGAAAGCTCGTGCACCCACCCTTAATGCAGGTTTCGTCGGCTCATACGGTCGCGACAGGGGGAGGCGAGTCAAAAAGCTCGTGCACCCATCCTAAATGCAGGTTTCGTCGGCTCATACGGTCGCGACAGGGGGAGGCGAGTCAAAAAGCTCGTGCACCCACCCTAAATGCAGGTTTCGTCGGCTCATACGGTCGCGACAGGGGGAGGCGAGTCAGAAAGCTCGTGCACCCACCCTAAATGCAGGTTTCATCAGCTCATACGGTCGCGACAGGGGGAGGCGAGTCAAAAAGCTCGTGCACCCACCCTAAATGCAGGTTTCGTCGGCTCATACGGTCGCGACAGGGGGAGGCGAGTCAGAAAGCTCGTGCACCCACCCTAAATGCAGGTTTCGTCGGCTCATACGGTTGCGACAGGGGGAGGCGAGTCAGAAAGCTCGTGCACCCACCCTAAATGCATGTTCTGTCGGCTCATAAGGTCGCAACAGGATGGCACAAATTGCTCTTTTTTAAGGAAGAAGCCCCCAAGTCGGGGAACATTTTATTACTTCATAACGAGACTGAAAAAACTTACAAAGAATGGAGTTTTTAAGAACTCAAGTGTAGTAAGGCCGCAAATGGGCAATATTCCAAGGGCGAGTTGACTCAGCCTCCGTAGTCGGTCGATCAGGCCGAAGATCCATCAAGTAGTAAGAGCCGTTGCGGAGGTTCTTGCTGACGACGAAAGGCCCTTCCCAAGGGGGCGAGAGCTTGTGCATGCCTGCCCGATCTTGTATCAGACGAAGTACCAAGTCGCCCTCCTGGAAAGCCCGACTCTTAACCCGGCGACTATGATAACGCCGCAGATCTTGCTGGTAGATAGTTGAACGAGCCGCCGCTAAGTCACGCGCCTCTTCCAAGGCATCCAAGGAATCCTGGCGCGCCAACTCATTATCTTGCTCCACATATGCGGCGACTCTAAGAGAATCCTGTCTTATGTCGGTAGGAAGGACAGCTTCTGCTCCATAGACCAAAAAGAAAGGCGTGAACCCCGTGGATCGATTCGGAGTGGTCCGGATGCTCCATAATACCGAAGGTAGTTCCTCAACCCAACACCCTGGAGTTCTTTCCAGGGGAACCATGAGGCGAGGTTTAATCCCTCGTAGGACTTCCTGATTCGCCCGCTCCGCTTGCCCGTTTGACTGCGGGTGAGCAACTGCAGAAATATCAAGCCGGATATGTTCACGGCGACAAAAATCCAGCATCGCTCCTTGGGACAAGTTAGTACCATTGTCCGTGATAATACTGTGTGGATATCCAAAACGGAAAATCAGCTTTTTCAGAAATTTGACCGCAGTCTCCGCATCGCAAGCCCCAACAGGTTCCGCCTCAATCCATTTAGTGAACTTATCAACCGCCACCAATAAGTGAGTTTTCTTGTTGGAGGACATCTTAAAGGGACCGACCATGTCCAGCCCCCAGACCGCGAAAGGCCAAGTAATGGGAATCATCCTCAATTCTTGAGCCGGCACATGAGCCTGCCTCCCATATCGTTGGCACCCCTCACACCGCCGTACTATATCTTCTGCATCTGCGTGAGCCGTCAACCAGAAGAAACCATGTCGAAAGGCTTTTGATACAAAAGAACGTGACCCGGCGTGATGCCCGCAATCTCCAGAATGGATGTCATTTAGGATTATGCATCCTTCCTCGGAAGAGACGCACCGCTGAAATACCCCTGAAGCACTTCGTTTATATAGCTCGCCATCAATGATGACCATGGACTTGCTACGCCGAACAATCTGGCGAGCCAAAACTTCATCAGTGGGTAACTCGCCTCGAGCGAGATAAGCCAGATAAGGAAGAGCCCAATCCGGAGTGACATGGAGAGCCGCCACAAGCTGAGACTCGGGATCTGGTATCGCCAATTGCTCCTCCGTGGGTGCAGTCACAGACGGTTTATGCAAGACATCCAAGAAAACATTAGGGGGGACCGGTTTTCTCTGTGAGCCGAGTCGCGAGAGGGAATCAGCTGCTTCGTTGAGTCGCCGATCAACATGATCAACCTGGTACCCATGAAAATAGCCCGCCACGTCAGACACAGCTCGCCTGTAAGCCGCCATCATAGGATCTCGAGAGTCCCAGGTGCCCGAAACCTGTTGCGCCACCAAATCTGAATCCCCAAAGCATCTGACTCGGGTTAGGTTCATCTCTTTTGCCAGTCGCAAACCATGAAGCAGAGCTTCATATTCTGCCGCATTATTTGTGCAAGGGAACATGAGCCGGAGAACGTAGAAGAACTTATCTCCTTGAGGGGATATCAACACCACACCCGCCCCCGAGCCCTCCAACTGCCTGGATCCATCAAAATAAATAGTCCAATAGGTAAGGTCAGGCCGATCTTCCAGAGCCTGAAGCTCCGTCCAATCGTTGACGAAATCAACTAGTGCCTAGGACTTGATGGCCGTGCGGGGGGTATATTGTATGTGATGCGACCCAAGTTCTATTGCCCATTTGGCGATTCGTCCTGTTGCCTCGCGGTTTTGGATGACGTCACCGAGGGGCGCGGAACTGACCACGGTGATCGGGTGTTCCTGGAAATAATGTTTAAGTTTTCGACTCGCCATGAACACCCCATAGACCAGTTTCTGCCAATGTGGGTATCGCTGTTTGGAAAGAGTTAACACCTCACTGATAAAGTACACCGGGCGTTGCACCGGGTATTCCTTTCCTTCCTCCTTTCTTTCGACAACCACAGCCACGCTGACCGCTTTGGAATTCGCGGCGATATACAGGAGCATAGGCTCCTTTTCAGTCGGGGCCGCCAGGACCGGCGGGTTAACCAATTGATGTTTCAAGGCCTGAAATGCCTCGTCAGCCTCCTCTGTCCATACGAATCGGTCAGACTTTCTCAACAATTGATAAAGAGGAATCGCCTTTTCTCCAAGGCGGCTCACGAAACGACTGAGAGCCGCAATACGACCCGCCAATCGCTGAACTTGATTAACATTCATCGGCTTGCCGAGGGAAGTAACCGCCTCAATTTTATCCGGGTTAGCCTCGATGCCGCGCTCCGATACCAAGAAACCTAGTAGTTTTCCCGTAGGTACGCCGAAAACTCACTTGGTAGGATTTAGCTTCATCTGATATACCCGTAAATTATCAAAGGTTTCCTTAAGGTCTTCCAGAAGTGTCTCCTCCCGGCGGGTCTTGATCACAATGTCGTCAACATAGGCATGAACGTTGCGGCCAATTTGGTTATGAAGACAATTCTGGATGCAGCGTTGGTAAGTCGCCCCTGCGCTCTTGAGCCCGAACGGCATGGACACATAGCAAAAGGCCCCGAAGGGGGTTATGAAGGCGGTCTTCTCCTGATCTTCCACAGCCATTTTGATCTGATGATAACCTGAATAGGCGTCCAAAAAGCACAATCGTTCGCACCCCGCCACCGAGTCAATGATTTGGTCGATGCGGGGAAGAGAGAAAGGATCCTTGGGACAAGCTCTGTTGAGGTCCGTATAGTCAATACACATACGGAACGTGCCATTCTTCTTGAGTACTAACACCGGGTTAGCTAGCCATTTGGGGTGAAAGACTTCCACGATGAACCCGGCGGCTAAAAGACGGGCGACTTCCTCTCCAATCGCCTTCCGTCGCTCCTCGTTAAACCTGCGAAGGTATTGTTGGACAGGTTTGCATTTTGGGTCAATATTAAGATGGTGCTCAGCGAATTCTCTCGGTACACCCGGCATGTCAGAGGGCTTCCATGCGAAGATGTCCCGATTCTCACGGATGAGTTCGATGAGCGCGCTTTCCTATTTGGGGTCCAGACCCGTTCCAATGGTAAACTGCTTGGATGAATCGCCAGGGACGAAGTCGACTGTCTTCGTGTCATCCGTTGGTTTGAACTTGAGGGGCGACTCGGAATCTGAAGTCGGCTTCTTGAGCGGTGACATGTCTGCCGGGTCAACATTGGCCCGATGGTTTTTGAGCTCTTCCGCCGCGCAGGCGACTTCCGCATAGGCCGCGTCTCCTTCCTCACACTCCTTTGCAATTCTTCTATCTCCGTCAATCGTGATAGGCCCTTTAGGACCAAGCATTTTGAGCTTGAGGTAGACGTAGCACAGGCGGGCCATGAAGCGAGCATAAGCCGGTCGCCCAAACAGCGCATGGTACGGGCTTTTTAGTTTGACCACCTCGAAGACCAGAGACTCCGACCTGTAATTCTGCGCAGTTCCAAATGCTACTGAGAGCCTGACCCGGCCTATGGGATAAGCCGATTTGCCCGGGACGATGCCGTGGAAGACCGTGGTTGAAGGCATCAAGTCTTTCTCTAACAGATTCATCCTCCGGAAGGTGTCGAAGTATAGGATATTAATGCTGTTGCCGCCATCCATTAGTACTTTTGATAGAGTGTAGCCCCCCACTTGGGGAGCCACGACTAATGCCAGGTCGCCCGGGTTAGCTATTCTCGGCGGGTGATCCTCTCTGCTCCATGTTATGGTCTGTTCGGACCAGTGGAGATATCTGGGAACTGCCGGCTCAATTACGCTGTACGCCCGGTGATTTACCTTTTTATCACGCCTGCAAGCATTAGTGGTGAAAACATGGTACTGCACATTACTTAGCTGTTTAGGATTGTTGCGGAAGCCCCCATGGTCATCCTGGTCCTGCGGAGCCCCCTGTGGGGGCGGCTGCTGGAAAACTCCCGGCGGGTTGTACCGCCGTTGATGGTGCACCGGGTACTGGCCGCCGCCTGGCTGCGGGCCCCCGTGTGCCTCTTGTTCGGGAAAACCGCCGAAGGGGTTGTGCCTTTGATTGGGCGCGGCGAGTTGGTCCTGGCGACGGTTCGGATCTTCGCTTTGGCTCCTCTTGATTGCCTCGGCCCGAAATTCACGCATCACGAAACAGTTCTCCCAAGAGTGGCCCGCCGGGCCGTCGGCCGTGGCGTGGTGCGGGCAAGGGCCTTTGAGTAGCTCTTCGTAATTACGCGGCCTTTTCCCACTGAAGCCTCGATTCTTCTTTTTGCCGTCATTGGTGTTGGTGTTGGCAACCAGATCGGAGGGCTCCTCCTGTGTTCTACGCTTGCCGTTGGTCCCCTGGTTGTGACGATTGCGGCCTTGGAGGCGGGTGTGGTTTTTGGTTGAATCGCCCTTCTTGGGCGAGTTACCCTTACCATCCTCGCCGGGATCCTTGGTATCATCGGCCTCGGCGTACCTAGTGAGGGTATCCATCAGCTCGCCCATATCCTGAACTTTCCGTTTGAGTCGCCCCAATTTCTGGACCAGCGGTTCATAGTGGCAGTTGTGCTCGAGGATAAGTACATCTTGCGCTGCCGTGATGCCATCCGATGAATGGATAATTTCCGCGACTCGCCGCGACCAATGGTGTGCCGACTCATCCAGGCGTTGTACGCAGTGTTGCAGGTCGACGATCGTCATTGGCCGTTTACAGGTTCCCCGGAAGTTTTTGATGAAACGCTCCTTCAGCTCGGCCCAGGACTGGATAGAATTGGGGGGTAAGTTTTTCAACCAAGTGTGCGCCGATCCCTCGAGCATCATGGTGAAATATCTGGCGCAAACCGCCTCGTTTACGTCGAGCATGTCCATGGCGATCTCATAGCCCTCGATCCAAGATGTTGGTTCGAGATCTGGTGTGTAATTAGGCACCTTTATTGGTCCTTTGAAATCCTTGGGCATTCTTTCGTTTCAAAGGGCCAGGGACAAGCAGGGCACCCCAACTCGCCCTCCGGTCCCCGCGGGAGGAGTCTGAGCCTCTTGAATGTTGGGTGGACCTCTGCCCGGCGGGTTCCGCTCGGGCGGGTTGTCCTGCGGGAAGTGTCCCGGGGCACTGTTTACGGCTGGCTGATCCTCCGGCCTACTCCTGGTATAGCTCGCCTGGGGGGTGGAGTGCAATCGCTCGGGGCTGTGTGAGAACTGCGTGTTTTGGACCACCGCCGTTTTCAACATCTCGATGGCGTTCCTTGCTTCGATCTCAGCTGGGATGTTGCCATGGATCGGAAGAGACTCCAGATGGCGAGTTGCGGCAAGCACGTTATCCACCGGGTTAGAGAAGTGGCCTCGAGGGGTGCGGAAACAAGGGATTTGACCCTCAGTCGGCTGAATCGGCGGGTTAGGAGGGCGGCCCAGCCCTCCTGCTGGGGCGGCTCCCATCCCGGGTGTTTGAGGAGTGTCGAACAGGCGAGTAGGATTGAGATCATGGGGCAGGCGACCCTGGTGCCTCCGCTGATGGACGGCGTCGGACGCGCGCAGCTGTCTTTCAAGCCGCCAGTTGTCGGTGTTCAATCGCATCCTTTCGGCCGCAATCTGGGCTTGTCGAGTTTCCATCCTGGCGGACTCCGTCTCAGCATCCTGATGGGCCTTTGCCACCGCCTCCCTCAGCTTTGCTACTCCGCGTTTATCTCTTCTTGGTTCTCTGGCGTGAGGGGGGTTGACATTAGTCTTGTGATTTCCGCCGCTAAATCCACCAGGACTGCTGACGCACTTCTGGATGTCCCGCCGGTCCCATCGCCTCCAGCGGGGTTCTGTGCGGGTTGAGTCGCCCCGGCCATGTAGATGGCGATCTGGCGGCGGGTTCGATCGAGGATTTCCGAATCCATGGCCAATGACAAGCCTCCGAGACCGTCTCCGTGGAGGGACTGGATGGAATCTGAATCGCCCATGGATGATTCGTCGTCAGAGTTGATGGGGGTAGCCTCCTGAGCCGGCGCGTGCTCTGGCTCCTCCGACCCCTGCGTGAAACCCACAAAGACCGGGTGGGTCAGATTCCGTGTTATGACTGGATGAACGTACCTGGCCGGCTCGACGATGTCGGAGGAGATGTCCGGCTCAAGAACAGATGACCCGATCATGCCGATGAAGACGTTGATCTTGCCGAAGGGGACCCTGTAGCCTGATTCAAGAGAATTCGCCTCAGGTCCCCATCGCTGGTTGTCGATGTAGGCTATGCCGCGTCGGCTCCAAGTCATGAGCGCCGTCGCATAACTCCCAAACCCTGGTAGGGCTCCCTTTGAGAACTCAACTCCACCGTGCGCAGGCCCCACGGTGGGCGCCAACTGTCGTGGTTTTGTCACGGCAGATGTCCTCGTGAAAGGACTTAGTACGGGAACCATCGCACTTTGGTGGCGACTCAAAGGGGTTGAACAGGAGGAGCGCGGCGGGTTACCCAGGTTCGGCCCCTCGCGTGGAGGTAATAGCCTACGTCCTGCTTGGCGTGTATTGATGTGGATTCGATTACAAGAAAGGCGTAACTCGCCTTACCTAATACTCGATGATTTCTAATCCGCCTATCCCCCTTCAAACTCGCCTTTATATAGAGGTCGAGGCTCTAGGGTTTACAAGAGTCCCTTCCTCTTTACAAATCGTGACCACCGCGGCCTCTGAGTCGCCGTCTTGCAAAACCCAGAGACCTTCCATAAATCACAACCATCTTGCGGCCTTAAACCGCCCAAGCTGAGGCACAAATGAGTCAAAGGATGAACCGCCTTACTAGTAACCCGGCCCATATTGGGCGGGTCACTTAATAAGCAATATCCCCAACAAGAAGTGTTGCTCATTTTTCCCACATAAGCAGGCCATATCTTGGTTCTAAATGAAGACTTGGAATATAATGGATGCTCTGGAAAGAGTCGGGGGTGATAGCTTAAGCAGGATAATGGAAAGAAGGGTAAAACAGTGCTGCCAAGGGTGGAAACGAGAGAAACTTACAAAGGGTCCTTCCCAAATAATTGACCAGTGGTCATGGGAAAGTTACTCAAGGTGAAATGTAACTATGTGAGGCTGTGGTAGAAAGTTGAGCTCAAGGAATAAAGTGGAAGGGGCAAAAGAAGCCAAATTAGTGAGTGCACACAAAGTGTTTGATCTGGGGTTAGGCCACCAGATGGATTCCAATGGCTATGAAACTTAACAGGATCAAATAATAGATGAAAATAGGCTTGCACACCAAATTTGGGATTTGCTGGAGAAGCTTTCCAATGTAGACTTGAAAAACCATAGAAAGGGGCAGAAATGGGTTTCTGCTTAGAACCCTATTCAAATAAATTCCCACAAATCCAATATTTGGTGTAGGGGCATTATTTGAACATTAAGGCATGCACAAAAAGTTTGAGGTCAATTGGAAAAACTTTATAATGTAAAGTTTGTCAAAGTCAGAAATCAACAGAGAGGTTTTGAGGGTCTTAGGACAAGTTCATCTATTCTCCTTGGTGTACCACTTGGTGTGGATGCCTCATTGGAGTACTGGAACATGTCCACCAAATTTGAGCACAATTGGAGACACTTCACAATGTAGAGTTGCTCAAATTTGATTCTGGAGAAATAGGGTTTTAGAGTGATTAGGGGAGTCAAATCAACTTGGATTGAAATGAAACTTGGCAAGATCATCAAGAATATCATATATGACATGCTATAATTTTACTGGAATTTAGTGAGAATATTTCTTATAGAAATATTCGAAAAGCTTGAAATAGGCAGGAATAGTTTTGGAGGGGTTTTCCCAATATTTTGAACATGGCCATGTGTTGAAACTCATAAATATGGAATAAATATATCCACTCAGTTTCCCTAAATTTTCTGAAATATTTTGAAGGCAATAAAAATAACTTTCCTTCATAGGAGACCATTTCTGGCCTCACAGAAGGGCTTTTAAATAAAATAATAAAATAACTTTTAAAATAATAGTATGGTGGTTTCTGAAAGTCATTTTGATAATGGTTTTAAATAAAACAATTGGTGCAAAAGAAACTCCACAATTTGAGGACTTGTAGTACAAACCTCATCTCAGGGGTTTGAAAGTTTAATTCAAAGAAAATCTTTTTGGTAAAAATAGATATTTGGTAAAAATAGATATTTGTCCTAAAGACATGGTATGATCATTAGGCAGGAGATCATGGAGTGAGGAGGTGATTAGGAGGATGGCAAGAATTAATGGGGATCAATCACATGCAATTAAACAAACAGGCACACAATAGTCACTCCAAGCATCACAAGCATTCACAAAAATTTTAATTGGTCCTAAATTTTGAAATAAGTTAATTAGTCAGGAAAGCCAAAAACTGGGGTGTTACAGGTGCACTTTTCGATCAATGGGTTAGTATTGTGTCAATCCTTCGCTCTTTGATCACATCATCTTGCCCTGAAAAGCGAGATTGTTCCTGAGCTTAACAACATATCGGTGGTTTGTGATTTTCCGAATATCTTATCGGAAGTATTACCAGGTTGTTTCCTGACTATTATGGTAGAGCTCGTGATCAAATTGGTTTCTCTATAAGTCATCTTCTCCAAGAATCCGTGTTGGATACCCCGAGCTAGTGGGTTAAGCTAAACAACAACTTGGAGAGTTGGAGGATAAAATCTTTGCCTAAACTTAGCTCATTTAAAAAGGATATTTTTCCTGTTGTGTGAGTCTGAAGAAGGATGATATTTTCATCAGTTGATTCGTGTGATCAATTGTTGCATATATTATCTTGTTTAATTTTGATTTGAGTATGGGCTATTGTCAAATCAAACTGAGAACCAAAGATTTTAGTAACGGTGTCTTACTCATGGATTTCTCTGAGCATACGCCATTATATTCTTTGATCTGACCAATGCTATTATCTTGCTCACATAGTTGTGGAAATCCATTTATATGGGTATCTCGATGAATTGTTGTTGAACCCATCGGCAACATTTTCATTTGTTCCATGATTTATGTTGGACATTAAGCTAGTGTTGGAAACTTTGTAGACATTATCTTTGTGTCTCGAGCATGAGGTATATGTTAGGTGTAAGAAGTGACTTCCTCTAATTCATGTGCATTGGTGCAAGTTGCTGCCACGAATTTGAGAAGGTTGTTTTGTTTTCTTCGGAATCATCCCAAGTCAATCATGCACGTGTGAAGTATTCGATGGTTTGATAGACTGATCATCTCCACTCCATATGTATCTCCTAGCACACCAAGCCACTGATTGATTTGTTTAAGAAAAAGGAGTTCCCTCCCAAGAGCTAATCATATGACTTGTGTAAGGACTTTGGTATTCTTAATGATGGTTCCCATCTAGAACTCGGTAGTGTTTTGTTGTAAGAATTTTCATGTGGTCATCATTGTCTTGGGCAGTGTGTTCACATGTGTCTTGCAATCCAGCTCATATTTTGGAGTTGGCTTCCATAGTTCATTTCCAGAGAATCTCGCAATGTTTTCTCGTCGATTTGTGTTGCAAACTTTCTCTTTGGACATGCTGAGTCTGAAACATCCTCTCACCAACCAAATCTGAATCTCAGGCAGATATGCTGGTTGTAGCGCTTCCCAAGGATTATAATATTGGTCTCTCTATAACTCGGTAAAGTGATGTTGTGGCTAACACACCTAACCGGAAGACTTAAGATTATAATATCTTGCATCAGCAACTTTAGCCATCTTTACGTGGGGTTTTTGTATGACTTATTTTATAAGTTGTTTCTCATGGACCCATTTGAGCCCCGAAGTCCGACCTATACTTGTTGTGCTAGATATCAAGCATGACCTATAATTGGGTTGTGCTAGTACATCAAGGAGAACATTAGAAGCGGAGTGCTAAGTGTCTCTCGGTCGATCAACCAGATTTTGTTTCCTTGGTATAGCTAAGGTGAATCTGAGGAAGTGTTGTCTTCCTTTGCATCTGCATCCTCCATCACTGTTCATCATGGTAGTATGTTGTGTCACCAAGATCTTGGCACAGATATTGGTAAAACTTTGATGAATATGGAAATGCTCAAGTTCTTGAGAGCACGCTCATACACTAGGTTATATCCTCGGTAGTAACTGGAATGTGCCTTCCGTTCGCCGAGTTGTTCTATAACCCTAGTTTCTTTCCAACCTGATTATGCCCTTCTTTCAAATTCCTTCAAACAATCATTTGTGAATTTCCTTCCTTGGTATGAAGAGTTTCAATGATCTCTGTATCAAAAGTAATTCTTTTTGCCACTTAAGGGAATAACTCTACGAGTCACCCTCCTATGGTGCCCCGTTATGGTATGAAGGGTAGCTTAATCCTCGCTACTTTGAACCATCGTCTCCATCTAATTTAAGTGTGGGATTGTTGCCTACCAATTGAACCTTTGTCATATGCCTCACTTCCTCGTTTCTGTCTTGAGTGTTGTGTTTCAGCTCAATGGACGTCTCTATGTCTCATTCTATGAGTTGATATTGAGTTGCTCGATCTTGAGGAGATCGAATCTTGTAGAGTCCTCCTGTTCTTGTCATCGCATTAGATGAAGACCTCAAAGACAAAGATGCCAAGATCAAACCGATGCAATGAATCAACACCTTCAAGAAGGGCAATTGGATCGTGAAGATTCCGATAATCTAGTGCCCCTCTTCCTCTTTCCGACTACGCCTGAATCTCGGGATGAGATTCTTGTTTAGTTGGCGTGAGTTGTCACAGCCCAAGTTTGCCTTGCTTGCCATTGCATTTTCATGCATGCATTCAAATTGCATTGAATCTGAAAATGGGAAGTGATCAAGCCCCAATGAACTGAAATTTGACAAAAAGGCAATAAAAATATTACCTTAAAAGGAACCAGGAAAATGTTCCAAATATTTGGGAAAATAGTGACAGGGAATAAATTTGTCAAACCAAATTTCTAGGTGACAGGAACATTTTGAAATGGATTTTTGATTTGATCAAATAATTGTTTGGAATGGAGTTATTTTGTTTTCTTTTAAAATAAAAGTGTCAAAAATGTTGAAACTATTTTGTGGCATTGATTATTTTTATCACTGTCACATAACACTAATTTAGGGTTTTATAAAATATTTAAACATTTTATTTTAAAACCTAAACCAAAATGCGAGAAAGAAATAAAACATAAAAAGGAAAAGAGAGAGAAAGAACTAACCTGCGCTCCTGGCCCAGCCCAGCTCACCAGGGGCACCACTCTCTTCTTCCTCCTGCCAAGAGGAGAAGCACCTGCGTGCCCGACGCATCGCCAGGCACGGCCACGTCCCCTGGCCACCTCCTGCTTTCCCGAACCATGCAGAAGGCGGGGATGAGTACCCCGTGCATGCCTCTCCCTTCTCCACCCCTCTCTGGCTCCTCTCCGTCACTCTATCGCTCTCTCCCACCATGGCCGAGCACTTCTCGACGCCGCCGACCGTCGTAGCCGTGGCCACCGGCCCTTGATACGTCTCAAACGTATCTATAATTTTTGATGGTTTCACGCTGTTATCTTGTAAACTTTGGATGTTTTATATACCTTTTATATCTTTTTTGGGACTAACTTATTAATTCAGTGCGAAGTGTCGGTTCCTGTTTTTTCTGTGTTTTTGGCTCTTTTCAGATCTGATTTTGGAACGGAGTCGAAACGGAATAAAATCCCAAAATGATTTTTTCCCGAGCGGAAGAAGATCAGGGGGCTTGTGGGCCAAGCCAGGAGGGCTACAGGGAGCCCACAAGCCCCCACTCTGCCACCAGGGGGCGGCGGTGGGCAGGCTTGTGGCCTCCCTGGCGCCCCCCTGACCTAGATCTTGCGCCTATATATTCCCTAAAAATCAGAAAAAAAATCAAGGGATCCACGAAAATACTTTTCTGCCGCTGCAAGCTTCCGTTTCCGCGAGATCTCATCTGGAGACCCTTCCCGGTGCCCTGCCGGAGGGGACTTTGGAGTTGGAGGGCTTCTACATCAACATCATCGCCCCTCCAATGACTCGTGAGTAGTTCACTTCAGACCTACGGGTCCGTAGTTAGTATCTAGATGGCTTCCTCTCTCTCTTGGATCTTCAATACAAAGTTCTCCATGATCTTCATGAAGATCTATCCGATGTAATCTTCTTTGGCGGTGTGTTTGTCGAGATCCGATGAATTGTTGATTTGTGATCAGATTATCTATGATATATATTTGAGTCTTTGCTGATTTCTTATATGCATGATTCGATATCCTTGTAAGTCTCTCCGAGTCTTGGGTTTTGTTTGGCCAACTAGATCTATGATTCTTGCAACGGGAGAAGTGCTTGGTTTTGGGTTCTTACCGTGTGGTGACCTTTCCCAGTGACAGTAGGGGCGGCAAGGCACACATCGTGTAGTTGCCATCAAGGGTAACAAGGTGGGCTCTGTCATAGATATGAGATTGTCCATCTACATCATGTCATCTTGCTTAAGGTGTTACTCTGTTCTTTTAGACTTAATACACTAGATGCATGCTGGATAGCGGTCGACGTGTGGAGTAATAGTAGTAGATGCAGAAAGTATCGGTCTACTTGTTTTGGACGTGATGCCTATAGATATAATCATTGCCATAGATGACGTCACGACTTTGCGCGGTTCTATCAATTGCTCGGCAGTAATTTGTTCACCCACCGTCTACTTGCTTTCATGAGAGAAGCCACTAGTAAACACTATGGCCCCCGGGTCTATTCACACCTATCGTTTCCACTTTTGCTTTTACTTTGCTTTGTTACTTTGTTGCTTTCAGTTCTCAGTTGGCGAACAATATATAAGGGATTGACAACCCCTTCATAGCGTTGGGAGCAAGCTTTTTGTGTTTGTGTAGGCTCTTGTGATATTCCTTCACTGGATCGATACCTTGGTTCTCAAACTGAGGGAAATACTTACCACCACTGCGCTACATCACCCTTTCCGCTTCGAGGGAACACCAACGCAAGGCTCCAAGGCCACGGGGGAAATCCTTTGCATATTTTCCTAGGAAGTCCCTTAAGGCGTAGCCGTAGCAGAAGGATTCCTGGTGCCGTCAACACACCTATTTCTGGAGCCGTTGGAAGGTCTTTTGTTGCAGTAGCAGAAGTATTTCTCGCGCCGTTGGCGGGGAAGGAGAGATCTATCCAAGTAGGTCTCACAAACTCATCTCTTGCATTTACTTTTTTTGCCAGTTGCCTCTTGATTTCCTCTCCCCCACTTCACATTTGTCGTTTTCATTTGCCTTTCTCCTTTGACGTTTTCTTTTGCCTTTTGCCTTTTTCGTTCGCCCTTTTCTCTCGCTTGATTTCTGTTCGCTTGTGTGCCATGTGCCTTCAATATGCTTGCATCTTCCCTTGCTGAAAATCTAGTGATATGGATCCTCATCCACTAGCTAATCTCTTTAAGAGACCCACTTATGTGGAACGAATTGCTAGTGAGTTGAGTGCACTTGACTTTCTCTATGGAGTTTTGCTTGAGATGCGTGAATCTGAAAATCGTGATGAAGAACTTTATGAAGTGATTCACGAGGGCTCCTTGGATGAAAAGCATGATTTCAATGGTTTCACTATAAATTCTATTAGTGACAATCATGCTAAAAATATGCAAAACCCTAAGCTTGGGGATGCTAGTTTTGCTATGTCCACTACTTGTGGCAAAAATCATGATTGGGGTGATGATCTTTCTTATGATCTTGAAAATTTGTTCAAACCTCGTGATGAATATGATATTTGCAACAATATTGAAAGTGGGATTGGAGAAGTCATGACTTTAGTTGATGATAATCCCACTATTTTTTAAGAGCGTCAACTTTGCATGCATGTGGATCATGAAAAGAATATCCTATGTGATAGTTACATTGTTGAATTCGAATATGATCCCACATGTAATTTCTATGAGAGAGGAAAATATTTTGGTAGAAACTTTCATGTTACCAAATTACCTCTCGTTATGTGGAGATTGCTATTGCCTCTTTCTTCTTCCTTGCATATTGCAACTATTGATTGTCTTGACAATCTGTTTTCCTATAAAATGCCTATGCATAGGAAGTATGTTAGACTTATATGTGATTTTCACATGCTTTATGATGCTCTCGTTGTGTTTCAATCCTTACCTTTTATGTGAGCATCATTGAAATCAATGCCTAGCTAGGGGCGTTAAACAATAGCGCTTGTTGGGAGGCAACCCAATAAATTTATCTTTTTCTTTCTGTTTTGTGTTTTCTACACTTTCATAATTCTGTTATGATTGTGTTTTTTGTGTTTCTTTTTGCGTTTGTGCCAAGCAAAACCGTTATGATTAGTCTTGGGGATGATCGTTTGGTCATGCTGAAAAAGACAGAAACTTTCTGCTCACGAAACGAATTTTCATTTTTATTCTGTAAGAGATTTTGAGTTGATTCTTTTTGCGGCTGATTTCTACGCAAATTATTCAGACTGTCGTAATTGTTCAGAAGTTTTGAAGTAACAAAAGTATACGAAATATACAGATTGCTACAGACTGGTCTGCTGTTAACAGATTCTGTTTTTTTTTGTGTTGGTTGCTTATTTTGATGAAACTATGGATAGTATCGGGGGGTATTAGCCATGGAAGATTGAATATACAGTAACCCAACATCAACATAAGTAGAATTTAAGTTTGCTACAGTAACTAAGGAAGTGGTGGTTTGCTTTCTCATACTAATGTTATCAGGAGTTTCTGTTTAAGTTTCGTGTTGTGAAGTTTTCAAGTTTTGGGTGAAGTTCTTATGGACAAAGAGATAAAGAGTGGCAAGAGATCAAGCTTGGGGATGCCCAAGGCACCCCAAGAGATTCAAGGATGCCTTAAAAGCCTAAGCTTGGTGATGCCCCGGGAAGGCATCCCCTCTCTCGTCTTCAATCCATTGGTAACGTTACTTGGGGCTATATTTTTATTCACCACATGTTATGTGTTTTTGCTTGGAGCGTCTTGTATCGTAGGAGTCTTTTATTTTTGTTGTGTCACAATCATACTTGCTGAACACCTAGAGAGAGAGACATGCACTCACCGTGATTTTGTCGAGCTTCACTTATATCTTTTGGTAGACAATTCAGCTCACATGTGCTTCACTTATATCTTTTGAGCTAGATACTTTTGCTCTATGTGCTTCACTTATATCTTTTAGAGCACAGCGGTGCGTGGCTTGGTAGTTGATCTATGCTTTGAAAGTAGTCTCAAAAGGGGTAGTTATCCAAAGGGATAAAAAAACTTCCACCTTCATGTGCATTGAATAGTTAGAGAAGTTTGATTCATCTCAATTAGTTTTGAGTTGTGGTTTTGGTAATATTAAAGTTATGCTAGTAAGGTGTTGTGGATATAGAAATACTTGTGTTGAAGTTAGTGATTCCCGTAGCATGCACGTATGTTGAACCGCTATGTGATGAAATCTGAGCATGATTAGTCTATTGATTGTCATCCTTTGCGTGGCGGTCGGGATCGCGCGATGGTTTATATCTACCAACCCTTCCCCTAGGAGTATGTGTTGAATGCTTTGTTTCGATTACTAATAATACTTTTGCAACAAGTATATGAGTTCTTCATGACTAATGTTGAGTCCATGGTTTATATGCACTTTCACCTTCCACCATCACTATCTTCTTAGTGCCGTGCAACTTTCGTCGGTGCACAAAACCCACCATTAGCCTCCCTCAAAACAGCCACCATACCTACCTACTATGGCTTTTTCAAAGTCATTCCGAGATATATTGGCATGCAACTACCACCATGACATGTGCCATCACGTCTACATTGCCATTGCATGATCATAAGATAGCTAGCATGATGTTTCCATTAATGTCTATGACATGCTAGATCATTGTCACGGTACACTACCGAAGGCATTCCATATAGAGTCATTGTTGCTCTGAGTTTTGAGTTGAAAGTGTGATGATCATCATTGATGGAGCATTGTCCCATGTGAGGAAATAAAAGAGGCCAAAGAAGCCCACCAAAAAAAAGAAAAAAAAGAGGCCAAACAGCCCACCAAAAAAATGAAAGAAAAATAAAGAAGGGACAATGTTACCACTTTTCCACACTTGTGCATATTAAGCTCCATGATCTTCATGATTGAGAGTCTCTCGTTTTTTCACCACCATATCGCTAGTGGGAAATTTTCATTTTATAACTTGGCTTGTATATTCCAATGATAGGCTTCCTCAAAATTGCCTTAGGTCTTCGTGAGCAAGCAAGTTGGATGCACACCCACTAGTTTTCTTTAAGAGCTTTCACATACTCTAAGCTCTAGTGCATCATTTGTATGGAAATCTCTACTCATTCACATTGATATCTATTGATGAGCATCCCCACGGCTCATTGATATGCCTAGTTAATGTGACCATCTTCTCCTTGTTTTTTCTTGCAACCTCCACCACACTCCACACCATCTATAGTGCTAAAACCATGGCTCACGCTCATGTATTGCGTGAGAGTTGAAAAGGTTTGAGAAAGTAAAAGTGTGAAAGAATTACTTGGCCAATACCGGGGTTGTGCATGATTTAAATTCGTTGTGCAATGATGATAGAGCATAGCCAGACTATATGCCTTTGTAGGGATAACTTTCTTTTGGCCTTGTTATTTTGAAAGTTCATGATTACCTTGCTAGTTTGCTTGAATTATTATTGTTTCCACGTCAATAGCAAACTATTGTTTTGAATCTAATGGATCTGAACATTCACGTCACATAGGAGGAGTTACAAAGGACATCTATGCTAGGTAGCATGAAAGCATCAAAAATTCATTCTTTATCACTTCCCTACTCGAGGACGAGCAGGAGTTAAGCTTGGGGATGCTTGATACGTCTCAAACGTATCTATAATTTTTGATGGTTTCATGCTGTTATCTTGTCATCTTTGGATGTTTTATGTACCTTTTATATCTTTTTTGGGACTAACTTATTAATTCAGTGCCAAGTGTCAGTTCCTGTTTTTTCTGTGTTTTTGGCTCTTTTCAGATCGGATTTTGGAACGGAGTCCAAACGGAATAAAATCCCCGAAATGATTTTTTTCCCGAACGGAAGAAGATCAGGCGGCTTGAGGGCCAAGCCAGGAGGGCTACAGGGAGCCCACAAGCTCCACTCCGCCACCAGGGGGCGGCGGTGGGCAGGCTTGTGGCCTCCCTGGCGCCCCCTGGCCTAGATCTTGCGCCTATATATTCCCTAAAAATCAGAAAAAAATATCAAGGGATCCACGAAAATACTTTTCCGCCGCAGCAAGCTTCCGTTTCGCGAGATCTCATCTGGAGACCCTTCCCGATGCCGTGTCGGAGGGGACTTTGGAGTTGGAGGGCTTCTACATCAACATCATCACCCCTCCAATGACTCGTGAGTAGTTCACTTCCGACCTACGGGTCCGTAGTTAGTAGCTAGATGGCTTCCTCTCTCTCTCTCTTGGATCTTCAATACAAAGTTCTCCATGATCTTCATGGAGATCTATCCGGTGTAATCTTCTTTGTGGTGTGTTTGTCGAGATCCGATGAATTGTGGATTTGTGATCAGATTATCTATGATATATATTTGAGTCTTTGCTGATTTCTTATATGCATGATTTGATATCCTTGTAAGTCTCTCCGAGTCTTGGGTTTTGTTTGGCCAACTAGATTTCTGATTCTTGCAATGGGCGAAGTGCTTCGTTTTGGGTTCTCACCGTGTGGTGACCTTTCCCAGTGACAATAGGGGCAGCAAGGCACACATCGTGTAGTTTCCATCAAGGGTAACAAGGTGGGCTCTGTCGTAGATATGAGATTGTCCATCTACATCACGTCAGCTTGCTTAAGGCGTTACTCTGTTCTTTTGGACTTAATACACTAGATGCATGTTGGATAGCGGTCGACGTGTGGAGTAATAGTAGTAGATGCAGAATGTATCGGTCTACTTGTTTTGGACGTGAAGCCTATAGATATAATCATTGCCATAGATGACGTCACGAATTTGCGCGGTTCTATCAATTGCTCGGCAGTAATTTGTTCACCAACCGTCTACTTGCTTTCATGAGAGACGCCACTATTAAACACTACGCCCCCCGGGTCTATTCACACCTATCGTTTCCACTTTTGCTTTTACTTTGCTTTGTTACTTTGTTGCTTTCAATTCTCAGTTGGCGAACAATCTATAAGGGATTGACAACCCCTTCATAGCGTTGGGAGCAAGCTTTTTGTGTTTGTGCAGGCTCTTGTGATACTCCTTCACTGGATCGATACCTTGATTCTCAAACTGAGGGAAATACTTACCACCTCTGTGCTACATCACCCTTACCGCTTCGAGGGAACACCAACGCAAGGCTCCAAGGCCACGGGGGAAATCCTTTGCATATTTGCCTAGGAAGTCCCTTAAGGCGTAGCCATAGCAGAAGGATTCATGGTGCCGTCAACACACCTATTTCTGGCGCCGTTGGAAGGTCTTTTGTTGCAGTAGCAGCCCTCTCTAGCCCAGCTGATGTGTCCATAGCTCCGCCGCTCACCTCCCCATCTCTACGCGCGAAGAATCGAGCTCAGACGCCCTGCCGCGCAACCATCCGCATCTACTTCATCGTCGGCCGCCGAACCTCCCCGGCGTCGATTCGCCGCAACCGGAGCTTCCCCGGCCTCTACGTGTGCGCAAACCAAATCCCCGTGAGCCGCCGAACTCGTTCCCCCTCTCCTTCTCGAGCTCCCCTTCCTCTAACCTTGCTAGCCGCCAGAGCCGAAGCTCCTACCGCCGGCCATGGCGTCGCCGTGGCCAGTGCCACCTAGGGCCGCTGCCGAGTACCTCTATGTTCTCTCCGCGCTAGCAGGAAGCCGTAGCCGGCCTCAGATGCTTTCCCCTCGTCCCCGAGCCTCGAGCCCAACTAAGCAGAGCTCCGGCCGCCACTTAGGCTCATCGCCGACGTAGTTCCGGTGCCCCTCCGACCACCCAGCTGCCACATAAGTACTCAGCGTGTCCCCGCGATCCCATTCCGCTCTTCGGCGCATCAAATGGATGCCGATGACGCGATTTCGGCGAGCCTCCGTCGCCCTGTTGGTCGTCGGCGTCGACCTCGCCGGCCTGAGCCACTGCCATGTGGGCCCGGCCGGTCAGGATTAGATTAGCCCTAATAACGCTACTAATTAACCCAGAGCCACTCACAGACGGGCCCCACTTCTAATTAATTCATTAGTTAGCAAATAAAACCCTGTTATTAAACTGGGTCACTGACCAGTGGGCCCCACTGGTCAGGTTTGACCTGGACCGGCTGGTTGACCTATTGACGCAGGGATGACATCAGCCTAACGCAATAATAGCTTTTTTTGATTTATTATAATTCCAGAAAATTGCTAAACCTTCTAAAAATCATAGAAAATAATCTGTAAGTCCAATGAAAATAATTTATATATGAAAAATGATCAGAAAAATCCAAAGAATCTGATTATGGCATTTTCATGCTGGTTTGAGAAAGTTAACATCACCAAATAGGCAAAATGATGATTAGGGTAAATTTAATAAATAATTTGGAGTTGGAGTTTGATTCCTATTTGAATTCCACTTCAATTAATATGACCAAACAATGATCTAGGAAACTCAGCACCCCAATATGCCATCTTCATGCATGCTAAAACAAATTACCTGAGCATCAGGTTGAATCAATTAAAAGGTTATCTAGACAAATACCTTGTTGAAGTGATTTTTGGACTCTAATTCAAATCCAGCTTCAACCTAAGAAATGGTAGCTATATTGGCCCTGCCACATTTCATTTCAATTTCTTGATCATGCATCATAGTGTTGCATTTCCGTGAATTAATTGTTGTTCCTTTCTTGTTTTCCGGTGGTGTTCCCTCTCGGTAGACGATGGTTCCGACGATGTGATCGTTGACATTGATGAAGACTCATTGCTATCTTCAGACGTGTCAGGCAAGCAAACCCCCTTGAGCATACTGATATAAACCCACTCTCTCGCTCCTGATCTCTTTTATTGCATTAGGGAAAACACGATTCAACTGTTACATGTTCTCGATAGTTGAACCCATTCCTCTGCATGACCTAATTTTGCCACAGTAAATAGTTGAAACCACTTAGCATGAGTAGCAACTGCTTGAGCCTTGTTGCGCTTACTCATCCATGCTTGTTTACTGTGCCTGCTATGCTTAGAGTCGTGTCGGGTCTGATCCATCTGGATGATGAATCGGAATGGTTGAGTTATGTCCTACAGTGTGAGAGTAAATGTGTGAATCCGATTTGGTAAAGGTAGCAATGAGAGGCCATGTAGGAGTACATGGTGGGTTGTCTCATTGGGACCGTCCTTAAGAACTGAGTTTTGTGTATGTTATCCAAGACAAGATACTACCACACATTGGGATACTTAATTGACCCTCTTGGCTTATTAATCGCCTAGATCTCTGTCGAGGAGTTGCGACTAGTTTCTGGTGTTTGTAGGAAAAGTATTGACGGCCGTGTTTAGCTCTGCCCGACGGGGTAGGCTTCTCTACGGTAGATACACAGTGGCATGGTGTACCAAGTGGCACATGGATGGTGGGCTTGAGAACCCTACGCACATCGTTTGGGGCCGTAGAGGAAACCTCGGCCAGACTTCCTTGCGGGTTTAGTCTCAAATAGGCGATAAACCTGGACTAGGGTCTTGTGTGGTTAACGGTCGTGGCCGACACCCGCGCCAGTGCTTCCGCTTGAAGGTTGTCGAGATGCATGACATGCATATGGTGCTAAGTGGTGAGAGCATGTGTGAAGAAGTATACCCCTGCAGGGTGATTTAATCTGTTCGAATAGCCGCGTCCTCGGATATGGACTACTTGGAAACATTACGTGGTATATAGACAATTTAAATGGATACTCTAAGACATGCAAGATAAGTGTGAGTGCTATGGAAGGCCTTCTCGTAGGGAGACGAGAATGGATCCATAGTGGTGTCTTGAATTGGTGAATATGTGGACTCGTGTGCGCTATCCCACCTCAAAGAAAGAACTTGTAGTCGTAGTACAGGTTAGCCAAGAGTCAAAGCTGGCTTGCTGCAATCAAACCCCACAATCCTTTCATTGAAACATGATGCATATGTAGATAGTTCTGATGTAAGTCTTGCTGAGTACCTTTGTACTCACAGTTGCTTTATTTATGTTTTGCAGAGAAGTTTTAGTCTCTTTAAAAGGTTCTACGCGACGTGTTCGATGTTGACCAGACTAGCTTGGGAATCCCAGACAGAGGTCTGGTTCCTTTGGTAGGGTTGTGGTAGCTTTTCAGTCTCCTCCAGACACTTTTAGTAGATGTCTGTACCCAGACATGTTTTGCTTCCGCTTGATGTTTGTATGACTTGAGTGACGGGTCATGAGACCCCTGTTTGTAATATCATACTATGTTGACTCCTATGAGTCCTTAATAAAATCTTGAATCATAGAGTCATGTTGTGATGCCATGTTGTATCTATGCATATAGTGCATATTGTGTGTATGTTATGAAATGCATTATATGTGTGGGATTCGACACCTAGTTATGTGCCTTTAGTAGTACTCTTTACGAGGAAATGCATCTTTGTGGTTCCACCGAGCCTTGGTAGCTTGCTACTGCTCCGGACACATTGATTTACCAGCATGTATCCTTCTTTGCTGCTGTGTCTGTCCCTTCACGGAAATGTCACGCGGTGTAATCAAGTCCTTGTAGCTTGCTACGACTCGTCTACATACGCTGATGACCGACACCTTCCTTGTTGGGTTATGTATGCCTGTCCATGTATGGATGTACCACTTGGGTTTATAACTAGTCATGTCGACCCGGGTTCTTTGTCGTTTGAATGCTAGCAACACATTCATATACGTGAGCCAAAAGACGCAAACGGTCCATGCCAAGGTAAGGTGGCAGTCGTGGAGTTTACCGTGCGTGAGGCCGCAAAGTGATGTGATGTGCTACACGCTGGGTTCTTATGATTCAGGATCGGGGTCCGACACCCTTGCCTTTCTTTAAACTTTGTGGTTTTACTAACCATCAACTATTGATGCTCCTTCTTGATTTCTACTTTCGCAATGTCAAACATCGTGAATCGCTCAAGGATCATTGTATCTATCCTTGATATGTTATAGTTCATCACGAAGCTCTCACAGCTTGGTGGCAGTGACTTTGGAGAACCATCACTATCTCATCTGGAAGATTAACTCCCACTTGATTCAAGCGATTGTCGTACTCAGACAATCTGAGCACACGCTCAACGATTGAGCTTTTCTCCTTTACTTCATGGACAAAGAATCTTGTCGGAGGTCTCATACCTCTTAACAAGGGCACGAGCATGAAATCACAATTTCATCTCTTTAGAACATCTCTTATGTTCCGTGACGTTTCAAAACGTCTTCTACGCCTTGCTTCTAAGCCATTAAGTATTTTGCACTGATCTATCGCGTAGTCATCAGAAACGTGTATGTCGGATGTTCACAACATCCACAAACGACGCTCGAGGTGCAACACACCGAGTGGTGCATCAAGGACATAAGCTTTCTACGCAGCAACGAGGATGATGTCCCACAAGCGTATGGGATCGCATCAGTTTTCGAGGGTAGAGTATTCAACCCAAATTTATTGATTCGCTCACAAGGGGAAGCTAAAGAATATTCTCAAGAATTAGCAGTTGAGTTGTCAATTCAACCACACGTGAAAGATTAGTGTCTGCAAGCAAAGTATCAGTAGCAAGGTAGTATGATAGCAACGGTGCCAGAAAAATCCTTGGTTGACGGGATTGTCAGTACCGCTTACCTAGCCCCGACAATGGCGCCAGAAAAAGCCTTGCAACAAGTAACAACAGAGTAGCAAGGAACAGTAGTAGCAGCAGCAGCAAAGTAACAAGTAACATCAGTAGCAACAGTAGCAGCAAAGTGACAGCAGCAGCAAAGTGGCCCAATCCCTCTTGTAGCAAGGGACAAGCCTAGGCAAAGTAACATAGCGAGGACCAGTAATAAAAGACTCGTAGGCAGTGGATCGGTGATGGATGAGTGTGACGGATGTGATTCATCATGTAACAGCTATAACACGGAGAGATATGTAGCTAGCTCCCGTTCATCAATCTAATGTAGGCACGTATTCCATATGTAGTCATACGTGCTTAGGGAAAAGAACTTGCATGGCATCTATTGTCCATCCCTCCCGTGGCAGCGGGGTCCTAATGGAAACTACGGGATATTAAGGTTCTCCTTTTAATAACAAACCAGACCAACGCATTAACACGCAGTGAATACATGAACTCCTCATACTATGGTCATCTCCGGGAGTGGTTCCGGCTATTGTCACTCCGGGGTTGCCGGGTCATAACACATAGTAGGTGACTACAACTTGCAAGATAGGATCTAAAACACACATATATTGGTGACAACATAATAGGTTCAGATCTGAAATCATGGCAATCGGGCCCTAGTGACAAGCATTAAGCATAGCCAAGTAGTAGCAACATCAATCTAGAACATAGTGGATACTAGGGATCAATCCCCGTCAAGAACTAACTCGATTACATGATAGATCTCGTCCAACTCATCACCGTCCAGCAAGCCTATGATGAGATTACTCACGAACGATGAAGAGCATCATGAAATTGTCGGTGGAGAAAGGTTGATGATGACGATGGCGATGATTTCCCCTCTCCGGAGCCCGAAATGGACTCCAGATCTGCCCTCCAGATGAAGAACAGGATGTGGCGGCGCCTCCGTATCGCAAAACGCGATGAAACCTTCTCTTTGATTTTTTTCCCGGGCGAGACGGAAGATATAGAGCTGAGTTTGGGGGCGGTGGAGCCACGTGGGCCCCACAAGCCCTCACGGTGCGGCCAGGGGGGGTGGCCTGTGGGCTTGTGGCCCACTGGTCCACCTCCTCCGGTGGATCTTTGCGCATGTATTTTTCTTTTATTCTAGAAAAAATCTCCGTAAATTTTCAGGACATTCCGAGAACTTCTATTTCTGCACAAAAACAACACCATGGCAATTCTGCTGAAAACAGCTTTAGTCCGGGTTAGTTCCATTCAAATCATGCAAATTAGAGTCCAAAACAAGGGCAAAAGAGTTCGGAAAAGTAGATACGACGGAGACATATCAAAGGACAATCCTCAGTTTTACAGACTCAGTCCGCAAAGTTTGCTACTATCAACTTTCAACTAAGTTTTCTCTAAGAGCATATAAAAACAGTAGAGCTATAGCGCAAGCTACATCGTAATTCGCAAAGACCATTAGACTATGTTCATGATAATTACTTCAATTAATCATATTACTTAAGAACTCCCACTCAAAAAGTACATCTCTCTAGTCATTTGAGTGGTACATGATCCAAATCCACTATCTCAAGTCCGATCATCACGTGAGTCGAGAATAGTTTCAGTGGTAAGCATCTCTATGCTAATCATATCAACTATATGATTCATGCTCGACCTTTCGGTCTCATGTGTTCTGAGGCCATGTCTGCACATGCTAGGCTCGTCAAGCTTAACCCGAGTGTTCCGCGTGTGCAACTATTTTGCACCCGTTGTATGTGAACGTTGAGTCTATCACATCCGATCATCATGTGGTGTCTCAAAACGACGAACTGTCGCAATGGTGCACAGTCGGGGAGAACACAATTTCGTCTTGAAATTTTAGTGAGAGATCACCTCATAATGCTACCGTCGTTCTAAGCAAGATAAGGTGCATAAAGTATTAACATCACATGCAATTTATAAGTGACATGATATGGCCATCATCAAGTGCTCCTTGATCTCCACCACCAAAGCACCGGTATGATCTTCTTGTCACCGGCGCCACACCATGATCCCCATCATCATGATCTCCATCATCGTGCTGCCATCGAGGTTGTCGTGTATGCTATGCTATTACTACTAAAGCTACGTCCTAGCAATATAGTAAACGCATCTGCAAACACAAACATTAGTTTAAAGACAACCCTATGGCTCCTGCCGGTTGCCGTAGCATCGACGTGCAAGTCGATATTAACTATTACAACATGATCATCTCATACATCCAATATATCACATCATGTCGTTGGCCATATCAAATCACAAGCATACCCTGCAAAAACAAGTTAGACGTCCTCTAATTGTTGTTGCATGTTTTACGTGGTTGCCATGGGTATCTAGTAGGATTGCATCTTACTTACGCAAACACCACAACGGAGATGTATGAATTGCTATTTAACCTCTCTCCAAGGACCTCTTCGGTCAAATCCGATTCAACTAAAGTTAGAGAAACCGACACTCGCGAGTCATCTTTGAGCAACGGGGTTGCTCGTAGCGATGAAACCAGTCTCTCGTAAGCGTACGAGTAATGTCGGTCCGAGCCGCTTCAATCCAACAATACCGCAGAATCAAGAAAAGACTAAGGAGGGCAGCAAATCACACATCACCGCCCACAAAAACTTTTGTGTTCTACTCGAGATAACATCTACGCATGAACCTAGCGCATGATGCCACTATTGGGGAACGTCACATGGGAAACAAAAAATTCCTACGCACACGCAATACCTATCATGGTGATGTCCATCTACGAGAGGAGATTTCCGATCTACGTACCCTTGTAGATCGCACAGTGGTAAGCGTTAAGAAACGCGGACGATGTAGTGGAATAGCTTGCGTCATTCAAATCACCGTAGTCATACACTCCATCCCACGATCTCATCACGATCGTCCCACGAACTTCATCACGATCCGTCCCGTGATCTCATCATGATCCTTCCCGATCTAGTGCCGAACGGACGGTACCTCCGCGTTCAGCTCACGTACAGCGCGACGATGATCTCGGCCTTCTTGATCCAGCAAGAGAGACGGAGAGGTAGATGAGTTCTCTGGCAGCGTGACAGCGCTCCGGAGGTTGGTGGTGATCTATCCCAGCAGGGCTCCGCCCGAGCTCCGTAGAAATACGATCTAGAGGAAAAACCGTGGAGGTATGTGGTCGGGCTGCCGTGCCAAAGTTGTCTCAAATCAGCCCTAATACCCTAGTATATATAGGAGGGAGGGGACGGACCTTGCCTTGAGGCTCAAGGGAGCCTCAAGGGTTCAGCCGAAGGGGGAGGAGGAGTCCCTCTCCAATTCGGTTTGGAGGGGGGAGTCCTCCTCTTTTGTCCCACCTCCTCTCCTTTTTTTTCTTTTCTCTCTTGTTGGTTTTTTTCCTTCTTCCTGCACAAGGGCCCTCTTGGGCTTGCCCACCAGCCCACTAAGGGCTGGTGTGCCCCCACAAAGACTTTGGGCTTCTTCCCGGGTGGGTGGGCCCCTCTCGGTAGAACTCCGGAACCCATTCGTCATTCCCGGTATGATGTCAGTAATGCCCGAAAACCTTCCGGTAACCAAATGAGACAAACCTATATACCAATCTTCATTTCTGGACCATTCTGGAAACCCTCGTGACGTCTGTGATCCAATCCAGGACTCCGAACAACATTCGATAACCAACCATATAACTCAAATACGCATAAAACATCGCTGAACCTTAAGTGTGCAGACCCTGCGGGTTCGAGAACTATGTAGACATGATCCGAGTGACTCCTCGGTCAATATCCAATAGCGGGACCTAGATGCCCATATTGGATCCTACATATTCTCCAAAGATCTTATCGGTTGAACCTCAGTGTCAAGGATTCATATAATCCCGTATGTCATTCCCTTTGTCCTTCGGTATGTTACTTGCCCGAGATTCGATCGTCGGTATACGCATACCTATTTCAATCTCGTTTACTGGCAAGTCTCTTTACTCGTTCCATAATACAAGATCTCGTGACTTACACTAAGTCACATTGCTTGCAAGGCTTGTGTGTGATGTTGTATTACCGAGTGGGCCCCGAGATACCTCTCCGTCACACGGAGTGACAAATCCCAGTCTTGATCCATACTAACTCAACGGACACCTTCGGATACCTGTAGAGCATCTTTATAGTCACCCAGGTATGTTCTGACGTTTGATACATACAAGGCATTCCTCCGATGCCAGTGAGTTATATGATCTCATGGTCATAGGAATACATACTTGACACGCAGAAAACAGTAGCAATAAAATGACACGATCAACATGCTACGTTCATTAGTTTGGGTCTAGTCCATCACATGATTATCCTAATGATGTGATCCCGTTATCAAGTAACAACACTTGCCTATGATCAGGAAACCTTGACCATCTTTGATCAACGAGCTAGTCAACTAGAGGCTTACTAGGGACAATGTTTTGTCTACGTATCCAGACAAGTATTGTGTTTCCAATCAATACAATTATAGCATGGATAATAAACGATTATCATGAACAAAAAAATATAATAATAACTAATTTATTATTGCCTCTAGGGCATATTTCCAACATATCAAACGTCACAAAGTTACTGGGTGACTATAAAGGTACTCTACAGGTATCTCCAAAGGTGTCCGTTGAGTTAGCATGGTTCAAAACTGGGATTTGTCACTCCGTGTGAGGGAGAGGTATCTCGGGGCCCACTCGGTAATACAACATCACATATAAGCCTTGCAAGCAATGTGACTCAAGTGTAAGTCACGGGATCTTGTATTACGGAACGAGTAAAGACACTTGCCGGTAACGAGATTGAAATAGGTATAGGGATACCGACGATCAAATCTCGGGCAAGTAACATACTGAAGGACAAAGGGAATGTTATACGGGATTATATGAATCCTTGGCACAGAGGTTCAACTGATAAGATCTTCGTAGAATATGTAGAATCCAGTATGTACATCCAGGTCCCGCTATTGGATATTTACCGAGGAGTGTCTCAGGTCATGTCTGCATAGTTCTCGAACCCGCAGGGTCTGCACACTTATGGTTCGGTGGCGTTTTAGTATAGTTGAGTTATAGTTGTTGGTGACCGAAGGTTGTTCGGAGTCCCGGATGAGATCACGAACGTCACAAGGGTTTCCGGAATGGTCCGAAAATGAAGATTGATATATAGGATGGTTTCATTTGGTCACCGGAAAGATTTCGGGCATTACCGGGAGTGACGAATGGGTTCCGGGTTTTCACCAGGAGGGGCCCACCCACCCGGGAGTGAGCCCAATGGCACTATGGTGGCGCACCATCCCTTAGTGGGCTGATGAGGCCAGCCCAAGTGGGCTATGGCGCCACAAGGCGAAAAACCAAAAGAAAGAAAAAAAGAGAGAGGGAGGTGGGAAGGAAGGATTGGACTCCTCCTCTTCCAAACCGAATTGGAGTGGGAGTCCACCTCCTCCCTTCGGCCGGCGCCCTTGGGGCTCTCTTGAGCCCCAAGGCTAGCCCCTCCCCTCCTCCTATATATATTGGTGGTTTTAGGGTTTTTGATACATAACTTTGCCACGTGCAACTCAAACTTATACCTCGTAGTTCTTCCTGTAGATCAGATTTCTGCGGAGCTCGGGTGAAGCCCTGCATGAGTAGATCATCACCATCACCAGCGCGTCGTCACGCTGCCGGAGAACTCATCTACTTCCCCGTCTCTCTTCTGGATCAAGAAGGCGGATATCGTCATCGAGTTGTACGTGTGCTGAACGCGGAGGTGTCGTCCGTTCGGTGCTAGATCGGGACGGATCGTGGGACGACGGTGATTTGAATCACGAAATTGTACCACTACATCAACCGCGTATCTTAACGCTTCCCGCTTAGCAATCTACAAGGGTATGTGGATCCGATCTCCCTCTCATAGATGAACATCACCACGATAGGGCTTTGTGTGCGTAGGAAAATTTTTGTTTCCCATGCAACGTTCCCCATAAGTGACATCATGAGCTAGGTTCATGTGTAGATGTAATCTCGAGTAGAACACAAAAGTTTTTGTGGGCGTTGATGTTAAATTTTCTGCCCTCCTTAGTCTTTTCTCGATTCGGCGGTATTGTTGGATTGAAGCGGCCCAGACCGACATTACTCGTACGCTTACGAGAGACTGGTTTCATCGACCAACATGCAACTCGTTGCATAAAGATGACTAGCGGGTGTCGGTTTCTTCAACTTTAGTTGAATTGGTTTTGACCGAGGCAGTCCTTGGAGAGAGGTTAAATAGAAATTTGTACATCTCCGTTGTGGTTTTTGCGTAAGTAAGATGCGATCATACTAGATACCCATAGCAGCCACGTAAAACGTGCAACAACAAATTAGAGGATGTCTAACTTGTTTTTGCAGGGTATGCTTATGATGTGATTTGGCCAAAGACATGATGTGATATATTGGATGTATGAGATGATCATGTTGTAATAGTTAATATCGACTCGCACATCGATGCTACAGCAACCAGCAGGGGCCATAGGGTTGTCTTTAAACTAACGTTTGTGTTTGCAGATGCGTTTACTATATTGCTAGGTTGTAGCTTTAGTAGTAATAGCAAAGATAGCACGACAACCTCGATGGCGACACGATGATGGAGATCATGATGATGGAGATCATGGTGTGGCTTCGATAAAAAGAAGATCATACCGGTGCTTTGGAGATGGAGATCAAGAAGCACAAGATCATGGCCATATCATGTCACTTATGAATTGCATGTGATGTTAATCCTTTTTTGCACCTTATCTTGCTTAGAACGATGGTAGCATTATAAGGTGATCCCTCACTAAAATTTCAATATAAAATTATGTACTCCCCGACTGTGCACCGTTGCGCCAGTTCGTCATTTCGAGACACAATGTGATGATAGGGTGTGATAGACTCAACGTTCACATACAACGGGTGCAAAACAGTTGCACACGCGGAACACTCGATTTAAACTTGACTAGCATGTGCAGACATGGCCTCGGAACACAAGAGACCGAAAGGTTGAGCATGAATCGTATAGTTGATATGATTAGCATAGAGATGTTTACCACTGAAACTATACTCAACTCACGTGATGATTGGACTTGAGTTAGTGAATTTGGATAATGCCACACTCAAGTAACTATAGGGATGTCTATTTGAGTGGTAGTTTATTAGTAATCTGATTAGTTAAACTCTAATTGTCTTGAACATAGTCTAAGTCCACTTTGCAATATTTTATGTTGTAGATCAATGGCTCACGCAGTAGAAACCTTGAATTTCAATACGTTCCTAAAGAAAGCTAAGTTGAAAGATGATGGAAGCAACTTTGTAGACTAGGCACATAATCTTAGGCTCATCCTACAAGCTAGGAAAAAGAATTATGTCCTTGATGCTGCGCTAGGAGATGAACCACCCGCTACGTCTGACCAATATGGTTTGAACGCTTGGCAATCGCGTAAGGAGGACTACTCACTAGTTCAATGTGCAGTCTTGTATGGCTTAGAACCAGGACTTCAACGACGTTCTGAGCGTCATGGAGCATATGAGATGTTCCAGGAGTTTAAGTTTATCTTTCAGAAGAATGCCCGGATCGAGAGGTATGAGACCTCCGATAAATTCTATGCTTGCAAGATGGAGGAGAATTCGTCTGTCAGTGAACATGTGCTCAAAATGTCTGGGTACTCAAACCGTCTAGATGAGCTGGGGATTGAACTCCCGCAAGAGGCTATCACTAAAAGAATTCTTCAATCACTGCCAGCTAGCTATAAGAGCTTTGTGTTGAACTATAACATGCAAAGGATGAACAAGTCACCCGGCGAGTTATTCGCGATGCTGAAAGTCGCAGAGTCAGAACTCCGGAAAGAGCATCAAGTGTTGATGGTCAATAAGACCACTTGTTTCAAGAGAAACGGCAAAGGCAAGAAGGGTAACTCCAAGAAGGGCGACAAAACTGGTGCCAATCCGACGAAGAAACCCAAGGCTGGACCTAAGCCGGAAATAGAGTGTTATTATTGCAAGGGGATGGGTCACTGGAAGCGCAACTTCCCCAAGTATTTGGCTGATAAGAAGGCAGCCAAAGAAAAATCAGGTATATGTGATATACGTGTTATTGATGTGTACTTAACCAACTCTGGTAGTAGTGCGTGGGTATTTGATACCGCTTCTGTTGCTCATATTTGCAACTCGAATCAGGAACTGCGGAATAAACGAAGGCTAGCGAAGGATGAAGTGACGATGCGCGTGGGAAATGGTTCCAAGGTTGATGCAATCGCCGTCGGCACAGTCTCACTTCAGTTACCATCAGGATTAGTTATGAACTTAAATAATTGTTATTTAGTGCCTGCGTTAAGCATGAACATTATATCTGGATCTTGTTTATTGCGAGACGGTTACTCATTTAAGTCGGAGAATAATTGTTGTTCTATTTTTATGAGTAATATATTTTATGGGCATGCACCCAATGTGAGAGGATTGTTCATATTGAAACTTGATTGTGATGACACACATATACATAACATTGAGACCAAAAGATGTAGAGTTAACAATTATAGCGCCATGTTCTTGTGGCAGTGCCGCTTAGGTCATATTGGAGTAAAGCGCATGAAGAAACTCCATACCGATGGGCTTTTGGAGTATCTTTATTTTGAATCACTTGACACGTGCGAACCATGCCTCATGGGCAAGATGACTAAGACTCCGTTCTCTGGAAAAATGGAGCAAGCAAGTGACTTGTTGGAGATCATACATACTACTGTGTGTGGTCCAATGAGTGTGGAGGCGTGCGGCGGATATCATTATTTTATCACTTTCACTGATGATTTGAGTAGGTATGGATATATCTACTTGATGACGCACAAGTCTGAAACGTTTGAGAAGTTCAAGCAATTTCAGGGTGAAGTTGAAAATCATCGTAACAAGAAGATCAAGTTCTAACGTTCTAATCATGGGGGCGAATATCTCAGCTTCGAGTTTGGTGCTCACTTAAGACAATGTGGAATTGTTTCACACTTGACACCGCCTGGAACACCAAAGCGTAATGGTGTGTCCGAACGTTGTAATCGTACTTTGTTAGATATGGTGCGATCTATGATGTCTCTTACCGATTTGCCATTATTGTTTTGGGGTTATGCATTAGAGACAGTTGCATTCACTTTAAATAGGGCACCATCAAAATCCGTTGAGATGACACCATATGAGCTATGGTATGGCAAGAGGCCAAAGTTGTCGTTACTTAAAGTTTGGGGATGCGATGCTTATGTCAAAAAGCTTCAGCCTGAAAAGATGGAACACAAAGCGGAAACATGCATCTTCATAGGTTACCCAAAGGATACAGTTGGGTACACCTTCTATCTCAGATCCGAGGGCAAAGTGTTTGTTGCTAAAAACGAAGCTTTTCTTGAGAAGGAGTTTCTCTCGAAAGAATTGAGTGGCAGGAAGATAGAACTTGATGAGGTTGTAGAACCTTTACTCCCTCTAGGTGGTGGCGTAGGGCAGGGGGAAACCTCTATCGAGGTGACACCGGTTGAGGATGAAGCTAATGATGATGATCATGAAGCCTCGGATCAAGTTACTATCGAACCTGGCAGGTCGACAAGATCATGTACTGCTCCTGAGTGGTACGGTAATCCTGTCTCATCTATCATGTTGTTAGACAACAATGAACCTGCGAATTATGAAGAAGCAATGATGGGCCCGGATTCCAACAAATGGCTGGAGGCCATGAAGTCCGAGATGGGATCTATGTATGAAAACAAAGTGTGGAATTTGGAAGTATTACCTCAAGGTCACAAGGCTATTCAGAACAAATGGATCCAAAGAGTTGTATATGATACAACCCGACGGATGGATGTCAAATCGGTGTTCCTTAACGGTTTTCTTAAGGAAGAGTTGTATATGATACAACCCGACGGTTTTGTCGATCCAAAGAATGCTAACAAAGTATGCAAGCTCCAGCGATCCATTTATGGACTAGTGCAAGCATCTCGGAGTTGGAATAAGCGCTTTGATGAAGTGATCAAAGCATTTGGGTTTATACAAGTTGTTGGAGAATCTTGTATTTACAAGAAAGTGAATGGGATCTCTGTGGCGTTTCTAATATTATATGTGGATGACATATTGCTGATTGGAAACAATGTGGAGTTTTTAGAGAGAGAAAAAGATTACTTGAACAAAAAAAATCAATGAAAGACCTAGGAGAAGCTGCTTACATATTAGGCATTAAGATCTATAGGGATAGATCGAGGCGCCTAATAGGACTTTCACAAAGCACATACCTTGATAAAGTTTTGAAGAATTTCAAAATGGAGCAGTCCAAGAAGGGGTTCTTGTCAGTATTACAAGGTATAAAGTTAAGTAAGACTCGGTGTCCAGTAACTGCGGAAGATAGAGAAAAGATGAGTACCGTCCCCTATGCTTCAACCATAGGGTCCATCATGTATGCAATGTTGTGCACTAGAGCGGACGTCAGCCTAGCCATAAGTATGGCAGGCATGTTTCAAAGTAATCCAGGAGTGGATCACTGGACGGCGGTCAAGAATATTCTGAAGTACTGAAAAGGACTAAGGAAATGTTTCTCATTTATGGAGGTGACGAAGAGCTCGTCGTAAAGGGTTATGTCGATGCAAGCTTTGACACTGGTCCGGATGACTCTAAGTCTCAAACCGGATACGTATTTATTCTTAATGGGGGTGCGGTAACCTGGTACAGTTCCAAGGAAAGCGTCGTAGCAGATTCTACATGTGAGGTGGAGTACATGGCTGTCTCGGAGGCAGCTAAGGAGGGTGTCTGGATGAAGCAGTTCATGACAGATCTTGGTGTTGTGCCAAGCGCACTAAATCCAATAACTCTGTTCTGTGACAACACTCGTGCCATTGCTTTAGCAAAGGAACCAAGGTTTCACAAGAAGAACAGACACATCAAACGACGTTTCAACCTCATCCGCGACTACGTCGAAGGAGAGGACGTAAATATTTGCAAATTGCACACGGATCTGAATGTAGTAGATCCGCTGACTAAACCACTTCCACGAGCGAAGCATGATGAACACCAGATTTGTATGGGTGTTAGTTTCATTCCAATGTAAATCGCATAGCGATGTGAGACTAGATTATTGACTATAGTGCGAGTGGGAGACTGTTGGAAATATGCCATAGAGGCAATGATAAAATAGTTATTATTATATTTCCTGTTTCAAGATAATCATTTATTATCCATGCTATAATTGTATTGAATGAAAGCATAGATACATGTGTGGATATATAGACAAATAATGTCCCTAGTAAGCCTCTAGTTGGCTAGCCAGTTTATCAAGGATGGTTATGGTTTTCTGACCATATGCAAGTGTTGTCACTTGATAACTCGATCACATCATTAGGAGAATGATGTGATGGACAAGACCCAAATTATAAACGTAGCATGTGATCGTGTCATTTTGTTGCTATTTTTTCTGCGTGTCAAGTATTCATTCCTATGACCATGAGATCATGTAACTCACTGACACCGGAGGAATACCTTGTGTGTATCAAACGTCACAACGTTACTGTGTGACTATAAAGGTACTCTACAGGTATCTCCAAAGGTGTCCGTTGAGTTAGCATGGATCAATACTGAGATTTGTCACTCCGTGTGACGGAGAGGTATCTCGGGGCCCACTCGGTAATACAACATCACATATAAGCCTTGCAAGCAATGTGACTCAAGTGTAAGTCACGGGATCTTGTATTACGGAACGAGTAAAGAGACTTGCCGGTAACGAGATTGAAATAGGTATAGGGATACCGACGATCAAATCTCGGGCAAGTAACATACCGGAGGACAAAGGGAATGTTAAACGGGATTATATGAATACTTGGCATAGAGGTTCAACCGATAAGATCTTCCTAGAATATGTAGGATCCAATATGGACATCCAGGTCCCTCTATTGGATATTCACCGAGGAGTTTCTCGGGTCATGTCTACATAGTTCTCGAACCCGCAGGGTCTGCACACTTAAGGTTCGGTGACGTTTTAGTATAGTTGAGTTATAGTTGTTGGTGACCGAAGGTTGTTCGGAGTCCCGGATGAGATCACGGACGTCACGAGGGTTTCCAAAATGGTCCAGAAATGAAGATTGATATATAGGATGGTTTCATTTGGTCACCGGAAAGATTTCGGGCATTATCGGGAGTGTACGGGGAGTGACGAATGGGTTCCGGGTTTTCACCAAGAAGGGCCCACCCACCCGGGAGTGAGCCCAGTGGCACTAGGGTGGCGCACCAGCCCTTAGTGGGCTGGTGAGGCCAGCCCAAGTGGGCTATGGCGCAACAAGGAGAAAAACCAAACGAAAGAAAAAAAAAGAGAGGGAGGTGGGAAGGAAGGAGTGGACTCCTCCTCTTCGAAACCGAATTGGAGTGGGAGTCCACCTCCTCCCTTCGGCCGGCACAATTGGGGCTCTCTTGAGCCCCAAGGCTAGCCCCTCCCCTCCTCCTATATATACTGGCGGTTTTAGGGTTTTTGAGACACGACTTTGCCACGTCCAAATCAAACCTATACCTCGTAGTTCTTCCTCTAGATCGGATTTCTGCGGAGCTCGGGCGGAGCCCTGCAGGAGTAGATCATCACCAGCACCGGCGCACCGTCACACTGCCTAAGAACTCATCTACTTCCCCATCTCTCTTGCTGGATTAAGAAGGCGGAGATCGTCATCGAGCTGTACGTGTGCTGAACACGGAGGTGTCGTCCGTTCGGTGCTAGATTGGGACGGATCGTGGGACGACGGTGATTTGAATCACGAAGATGTACCACTACATCAACCGCGTTTCTTAACGCTTCCCGCTTAGCGATCTACAAGGGTATGTGAATCCGATCTCCCTCTCGTAGATGAACATCACCATGATAGGTCTTCGTGTGCATAGGAAATTTTTTGTTTCCCATGCAACGTTTCCCAATACGTGGCCCTTCATGGGAGGTAACACCCCTAGTCCTGTCGAAGTTGTTATCTGATAAATGAGAGCTACAGTGGTGCTCCTTGAACTGTTGGCTAGAGGAGGAAGAAGGAGCTCTTTTGCACTCCTTTGTTCTCTACGTGAATGGGTGTGTGTGAGCTGATCGGTCGAGCCCCTTGCATGGGGGAGGGTCGGGGGCTTTATACTCCAGCCCCCCAGCTTATATTATAGACGAATGGTGTAGGGTGTGGCCCAACTGGCGGTCTCTCTTGACGGTTGAAGGGTCCTACTTCTAGTTTGGTGTTTTCGCTGACGGGGCCTGCTGGATGCGGGGTCCCGTCGAAGGGGTGGCCCATGAAGCATTAGTCGTTCCTGTCTGTGGCTGGTGGTACAGCCGAATCCCGTGCTGCCATGTGTGAGGGGTGGCAGGGAGTAGGCGATGATGAGTAGTAGACCCAGTGTGGCCTCGTCCGATCATAGTCGGGAGAGGTCGACGGTACGGCCGCCTCCATTGTGGCCATGCAGATACGGCGCCATCGAGTGGTTGGTCTTGTGTCGCGTCCCGTGGGGAGGGGGGTGAGTCTTGTCGTATGGGCGGATGACAGGCAGGAGGGGGGCTGTCGGCTGGCAGTTCGTCCGGAGCTGGAGGGGCGAGGATCCAGTCACGAGTCGGCCGAGCCTTCGACCCGCTCGAGTCGACGTCTCATGTTTTTGAAAACGGACGTGAAAGGAGACGAGGCTACCCATGAAATTACTAGTTAGCGAGTACACCTTCCAATGATTACTCTCACGTCCACAGGTTGCGACAAGTGGCGTACTGCATGCGTGCCACTTGTCGCAACCTGTGAGTTTTCCCTTTTTTCGTTGATTCGTATTTTAAAAACATTTTATCTCTTAAACCGTGCGTCCAAATCTCGAACCGTTTTCACCGTTGGCTTTCTCGCGTTGAGATCTTGAAAACTAGATCCCATGTTGATAGGTTTTGACGAACTTTTTCTTCACGAAAAAAACGAAAAAAAAAACATGCCTCATGCGATAAAAAACAGAAAACACGTTTTTTCCCTTTCCGAGAGGCATGGGTCGTGCGTGTCGCGAAGGCAAAACCGTGCCTCTCATAGAAAAAGAGAGCAGAAAACGTGTTTTTCCCTTTGGAGAGAGGCACGGGTATGCCTCTCGCGAGGCAAAACCGTGCGTTTGACGGAAGCAAAACCGTGCCTCTCGCAAAAAAACAGAAAACGCGTTTTTCCCCTTTCGGGAGAGGCGCGGACGTGCCTCTCGCGAAGGCAAAACTGTGTCTTTCGCGAAAGCAAAACCGTGCGTCTCGTAAAAAAACAACAGAAAATGTATTTTTTCCTTTCCGAGCCTCTCGTTAAGGCAAAACCGTGCCTCTCGCAAAAAAATAAAAAACCGTTTTTTTAAAACAAAAAACATGGTTTTTCGCGATTTTTTTAAAAAATATATATTTTTCGTCCAAAAGTTACAGAAGACCGATGAAAAACCGAAACACCAGAAAAATCCGAAAAAAACCCACTTAAAAAACCGAAAACACGTGAGAAAAAATAAAAAAAACAAAGAAAACGTTTAGAACACGACACGTGGCGGCGTGCGAGAGTGATCGCTGGAAGGCTCTCGAAGAAGTGCTAACTAACTAGTTGCTCTCGGCTACCGGGTTATTCCCAGACGCTCCTCCCTCCCTCCCTCCCTCGCGAACATGACACTTGTGTTTTCTTCTTCGTTAGGCCTTGTTCGATTCTTTCATATTCGAAGGGGGTTAGAGGGGATTGGGAGGGATTAAATCTCCTGCAAGTCAAATGCCACCTCAATCCCTTTCCATCCTTTTCAATCCCCTTATGGAAGGAATTAACCGTACCAGCCCTTACCGAAGCTGCTCTTAAATGAGAAGAGGTTTTCTAGAGGTACGTGAGAAGAGATTAGCAGTAGAGATTTCACTACCATATCATTTTTTTTTTCTCACGGGGGCCGGCGTCCGGCGCTAAGCCTTAATCTGTTTCCGCCGCGCAGCAAGAATTCGTGAGTAACACTACCGGTTTCTTCTACGTGCCACGGGTGTTCTTGAGTCGTTCAACTTTTGATTGCGAGAGGAACAACCAAATATACTTGTGAGTTTCGCTTGGGATAACGAAGACCTGTTCTTGCCGACAGGGGAAGATTAGGCTTCTGCATCGGTCTTTTAAATGCAGTGTTATTGCCCCTGCTTCAACATCTAGTACTATTGAGCTGGAGGATTTAGCACTGGAATCTTTATCCGTAGCTCTAGATGTATATAATACTCCCTTCATTTTAAAATAAGTGTCTTAATTTTGAATTAGCTCTACTATAAAATTGTATTAAGTTTAAGACACTTATTTTGATACGAAGAAAGTATATGACTAAGTTTCATAGTATTGAAGGCCTCACAATCAATTGAGGTCTTTAATTGAAATTTGGTCATCCAATTTTAACCGGATCAACAGTTTTTAAAAAGTCTCTCATTCAATTTTTTATACAATATATTATGCTTTTTATTTTTAAATCTTTACAATCATTGGAGGCTTCATCTAGAATTGGGTCATCCAATTTTAACTCGGCCAACAATTTTTCAAGGAGCTCCCTCATTTAATTTTTTAATTTATATGTTTCTTAATTTTAAAGCTCTTTCATTCGATTGAAGTATTCAATTTGGGATTTGATTTACGATTTTGATCGGTCTAACAATTTTTTAAATCAATCAACATCGACCGACTTATAAAAACATATCAATCCCTCGCACACTCCCATTATCCAGGAAAAAAGCGCCGCTACTAGAGCACGAATATAGTATATGCAACCATCAATGTAAAAATATCCCCACACAAATATGGGTTAATTAGCGGATAACACATAATCACAGCGCGAAAGGCCTACCAAATAATCACATTACAAATAAACATAAAAACTCTCCATCATCTCCCCACCCGGCCAAACTAAATATTCCACCAGTTTCCAAATGTAAGGGTTATTACTTTTTAGAAAGTCATTTTCTTTAACTTTGACCAAGATCAGAGCAAAAAATATCAACATCCACAATATTAAACAGAAAAAATGAAAATTTGTTTCATGATGAATCTAATAACACCAATTTGATATTATGAATTTTGACATATTTTTCTACATATTTGATCAAACTTAAAGATGTTTGACTTTTCAAGAAAGTAATACACCGTATATTTTAAAATAGAGTGAGTAAAGAAATTTAAGAATCCAAACAAATTCAACGGCGCAGCAAAATGCACCCAACCCTTCTAGTATGTTACTATTGACGACTCGGTTTCCTTGAGTTTGCCATGATTAGCTGGTAAACACTGTATACTGAATATTTTTTTGTTAATGCGTTGAAGGATGAATTATCTATAAAATATTCTGCATTCTGCGGTTCATTCTAAAATGTAGCAATACTCCTCCAAACTTTGCAATTCGTTCTACAAATATTTATGTTGGTAAACAATGTATCTTTTATATCTAAATAGCTAGCCCCCACCCAATAAATATTTATCTCAACATGTAAGTATGCCACATCATCTCACACCATGAAGGAGAAAAGTCTCATCCTTACTATCATATGTCTGTGTTGTTGGTTGATACCACAAGACATGTCGGATTTTCGATTTCTATGATGTAGACAGGTGTGGAGAAGATCATGGTGACTAAGATGGAATGATTAGTTAGACAGACGGGGCCTTCGAGGCGATGGAGTCATGCATTTATTTGATAACTCTCAGAAGCAGCAACATCAAGTTGGGGCGATGTCACTAGAGGAATTCATTTTTCGTGGTGCTCCTCAGGTGCCGAGCCGAGGATTTTAGGGTGAAAACCTAAGGTTTAGTATTCATTGGTTGCACGAGGCCATTACCTTGCCAAAGGAATTGTTTTGAGAATTCGGACTTCTCAAGGGTGAAAACCTAAGATTTGGGCTCGAGCAGTGACGACGTTTGTGCATTGTTTTCTTCTTGGAGCTCTATCACAGTCGTTACTTTCTGAGTTTATTTCGACATTGTCTCTCATTTCTTTTAAGCTATCTAAGACAAGATTTAGCAATGTTTCATCTAAGTTGTTGCTTGTTCGATCTTGCTGTTGTAATTTTCATGCAAATTCTTGGTGTTGTGTCATCGGCCGACGTATTCTTGTATCGCCTTGTTTTGTTTTGTTCATCTTTTCGGTATTTTCTGCTTGCACTTTTTTGTTTCATCCTAGTTGGAAGTTGATCCTTGACTCACAATTGTGTTCATAATTTCGTCGTTGTCCTACTTGTAAGTCCATCCTCGACTTGCAGATGGTCTCGTAGTTGTCCCAATTGCATGTACACCCTCAACTCGCAACTGGACTAGTACTTTGTCATTGTCCCAGTTGCAAGTCCAACCTCGACTCCCAAATGACATCGTAGTTTGTGTAGTTTTGTCACTTGCAAATCCGTACTCAACTCACAAAAAAGTTCGTCCTCAGCTTACAAAAAAAACTTTGTCCTCAACTCACAACCATGCCCATAGTTTGTTCCGTCGCTGTTGGAAGACCACCCTCGGCTCAAATGGACGTGTAGTTGTCCCAATTGTAAGTCCACCCTCAATTTGCAACTCGGCATGTGTTTTGTTTTTCATCTCAGTTGTGAGTCCACGCTCGGATCGCAACTTGGACCCTAGTTTGTTATTGTCCCTGCACCCTCGACTCACAGATGGTATCATAGTTTATGTAGTTGCTCTAGTTGTAAGTCCACCATTGACTCACAACTAGGTTTTTAGTTTATTTCATCACTATCGCAAGTTCATCCTTGTTTCGTTGTTGGGCTCGTAGTTTCGTAGATGTCCCAATTGCAAGGCCACCCTTGAGTCGCAAATGGGCTCATAGGTTATTTTCATACGAGTTGCAAGTCGGCCATTGAATCACGGTTGGGCTCATAGTTTCGTAGTTGTCCCGGCAGAGATTCCAACCTCAATTTGCAACCGGGCCCATAGCTTTGTTGTCGTACCAGTTGCAAACCCACCCTCCAACTTGCAACTAGGCCCATAGTTTGTTTTCCTCCTAGTTGCAACTCGGCCATTGACTTGCAACTAGGCCCGTAATTTTGTAGTTATCTCAATTACAATTGCACACTCGATTGGCAACTCGGCTCATAGTTTTATTATTGTACCAGTTGCAAGTCCATCCTTCGACTCGCAATTAGGCCCATGGTTTGTTTTCATCTAAGTTGCAAGTCCATGCTCGAATCGCAACTAGTATCATAGTTTCTTGTAGTTGTCCCAGTTGCAAGTCCACACTCGACTCGTAATTAGGTGCATAGTTTGTTTCCCATCTGAGTTGCAAGTTCACCCTCGACTCACATATGGGCTCATAGTTGTCCTCAATTGCAAGTTCACCCTTAATTCACAACTAAGCATTTGTTTGTTTTTCATACCAGTAAAAATTCACACTTGACTCACAACTGGTCTTGTAGTTTGTTATTGTCCAAGTTGCACGTTCACCCTTGACCCATAAATGATATCAGTTTTATGTAGGTGTCCCAGTTCAAAGTTCGTCCTTGACTTGTAACTAGGCTCGTAGTTTGTTTCATGCGAGTTGCAAGTCCTTTCTTGACTCGCAACTAGGCTTGTAGTTTGTGGTTGTCCTACTTGTAAGTCCACCCCCGACTCATAATTGGGCATCTAGTTTCTTTGTTGCCCGAGTTGCAAGTCCATCCTTCAATTCGCAACTCGGCCCGTAGTTCGTTTTCGTCATAGTTGCAACTCCACGCTCGACTTGCAACCAATATCATGGTTTTGTGTAGTTATCTCAGTTGTAAGTACATCCTCAACTCGCAAGTAGGTTCATAGTTTGCATGTCTACTCTTGGCACACAACTCGCTCTTCAAATCAGTACCCCTATTTAATTGTATTTTTCGTTTGCAAATAGATGTCAACTTTCCTAATGCACATTGTATATTTCTTGTATATACGAGGAACATTTTTTGTACACACGTTGATTTAAAAAAATACATGATGAATATTTTTTCAAATACAACCCCGGGCATTTTGTTAGAATACATGGTAAAGAGTTTTCAAATTTCTGATGATCACTTCTCTAAATAGTTTGCATTTTTTAAAATAATTACACAAACATTTTTTATATTGCATAAAAATATTTTCAAGAAAATGTTGTGTTTTTTTTAAATACATGGAGTTGCTTTCGAAAAATTGCCACAAACATTTTTTTGAATGTTATGTAACATGTTTATGTTGTATAATACCTTTTTTAAAACATCACAGACTATATTTGTGAAATGCATAAACATTTTCTAAGTGGTGCAAATGACTTTTTATTCAAGATTTATGATTAAAATGAAGAGTACACTAAATTTATTCATGTTGTCAGAAAATGATTGGAAATTTGAAAAGACTCCACACTTTTAAAACCGTTCGGAACTTTTCCAAAATTGTTCACGTTTTCAAAAAATATTGTGTGAACAAATTGTTCGGGTTACCAATTTTTTCTTATTTCTTAAAAGATTTTCAGAATTACAAAGTTTACTCACATTTGAAAAATACCTTTCGAATTTTTTTAAAATATATTCGACAATTCAAAATTGTTCACGATTTGCAAAGAGGGATTTTAAAAATTCGAAAATGTCTTCTAATCTCCATGCTGTACTGGTTATTGAACATTTCCCTCTTCACTAAAATCAATATCAGCTTATAGTTGGAGTGGTAGAAGCCGTCGTTCCCCAGGTTGTGGTCTCGAGTTTGATTCCCTGGTTAAGCAGTGCATCACTTGCAATTTTTTAGTAGCACTCCAATCGTCCGGCCCAATGGAAGTAAAAACTAATAAGAGAACATGGTGGGCTGGACGAGATTAAAAAAAATTATATGTCTCTCAACATGCAAGTTTAGATGTAATATATTCAGACCCTTAATGTATTCCTCTTTTCAAAAATAAATAAACCATATGTCTCTCAACATGCAAGACATCCATGGAAAAAAGACCAATCTAAACATGCAAACATAGATGAGAATTTCATTATGTTATGCTTTATATATTTAATAAACATTATACAAATATATAGTAATAAAACATAATAAATTAAATGTATTTTTAGTTTTAGCCTTTTATATTATTATTTTTAATATTCATGTTTCATACCACGAATCACATTGAATATATTGTAAAATATTTTTACAACAGCGTGCGGGGTATCATCTAGTGCTCAGCAATTCTGATGTGCATAAGGATGAACTATCTACAAAATATTTCGCATTCTGCAATTCATTCCTCCCAACTCTGCCTATACTACGGCTCTGAGGATGTGTAGTTTTCTTGTCTGAATACTGCAGAAGAAGCATCATGCCAGGCGGTGCCGTAGTATCCGGATGGAAAGGTCAGTTTTCTTGCCAAGTGGAAGATGATACTCTCCGTTGTAAACTAATAGCAATTTCAACGGAGCGATCTATTTCGTCCGTCGTCGTTCGTTTGGATATGTACGGACAAAAAAGTCGGTCCAACGCGTCGATCCAAACGGACGCGTGTGCTTTTTGTCCGTCTGCCAACCCATTTTCGATTCAATTTTGAGCCCGATTTGGATCGGTACGGACACAAAGCAAACGACCGTTGTTGACGATTCCTCATCCGACGATGAGGAGATGCTACTTGCCGTGTTGGTCCATGACCGCCTTAATAGGCAGCGACCGTTGTTTCGGGGCTCGATTCCGGGGCATGTTCCGGTGTTGAATCGCAAATGAGAGAGCGGTCATTTCCTTTTATGAAAGGACTACTTTGACACAAGCAATCCGATGTTCAAACATTAGAAATTTCGTCGCCGTTTTCGTATGGCTAGGCATGTTTTCAACCGGATTCGAGAGGGGGTGGTCGGATACGATGACTACTTCGAGTGCAAAGAGGATGTCATTGGAAAGATTGGCTTCTCATCTTATCAGAAATGCACTGCAGCTATCCGGATGCTTGCTTACGGAGTACCCGGTGATCTCATCGATGAGTACGTTCGTATGAGTAAGTCTACGTGCCTAGAGTAGTTGCACAGATTCTATAAGGCTGTGGTTGCGGTGTTTGGCCCTGAGTACTTGAGAGAGCCGACTGCTGCAGACACAACCCGCTTTTTGGTGACCAATGCCAGTTGGGGCTTCCCAGGGATGCTTGGCACCATAGAGTGCATGCAGTGGGAGTGGAAGAACTGTCCTTTTGCTTGGCAAGGCCAGTACAAGGGCCATGTCAAGGCTTGCACTCTGGATCTGACACTCTTTCTTTGGCATGGCCGAATCACACAATGATATCAACATGCTACAACGATCGTCGGTGTTTGCAAGGCTTGCCGAAGGCAACAGTCCGCCTTCGGTTGCAAGGCTTGCCGAAGGCAGCATAGACTGCATGCACTCGGAGTGAAAGTACTCATATTCAGTTGCAAGATGATTTGTTTGAGCATATTTGGGATCATGTTGGCAACCAATAGGTGCATCTTTTTGGTTGTGAAACTATGTTATTTCATTTGCTTTTGGAAAAAAAATGCAAAATGTTTGTATTTACCGACGGTTAACCGGCCACGCGGACAAATATGGGTCGGCGTGTTGGGCACGCCGCCGACCCAAATCATAGACCGGGCGAACACAAAGCCGGCGGACGACCCAGACGGACGAAAAGCGGACAAAATCGTCGTCTGTTTGGGTCTGTCGGTTGGAGTTGCTCTAATACCCCGCTGTATAAGACATTCTATATCACTAATAGTGATCTTAGTAGTATTTATTTATTTTCTCTTGAGGAAGTATCCAAGTGTGCCATGTTAAGAGCATCTCCACCCCCCCCACCCCCCAAGCCCCCAGAAGCACTCCGACGGACGAAAAAAGCCCTAGTCACGCCCCCACGAGCTCGAATAGCACAAGATTTGATCAAAATTACGACAGGCGATTCCAACCCAAACTCAGGATCCTAGGAGCAGCCGGGGGAGGAGAGACATTGTTTCGCATGTCATTTGGCCCACCGTCGGCCTCCCACTCCCTTTCTCCCCACTTTTCCTCCAGGGGCCCACCCACATGCTGCTCTGTATTCTCTTCTCTTTTCCTCCGGGGACCATGGAGGAGGTTGACGTCTCTCGCCTGCCAGGGAAGAGGTCAACGCAGTGAGCTCGGCTGCCGCGCGGAGCACGGCGTGGCCCTGGTAGCGGCGGGCCTGCCGGCGGGCGCATCCGGACGTGGGAGGGCTTGTGGCGGGCGGGAGAGCAGAGCATCAGCGGGTGGCGATGTCAGGCTCACTGCTAGAGGCTGGTGATAGCCGTTGATCGTGCATCCGACGGCCCCTGTGCCTCGTCTTGCTTTCTAGCATGAGCATGTGCGCTCCTCTGCTTTTTTGCTTTGCTTTACATGTAATGGCTTTATAACATGTCCCTCCCTCTCGGTCTGAGGCATGTAATTTGGTACCTGGGTATTAATCCTAGCCTCCGGTGGTCGTGCTACACTACTTTCCCCTTTGTGGCAATATAAACCCTAGCTGAATTCCCTGATTATGTTGAGAGTTCTCTGAAATCAGTCCCGTGTTCTTCCTTAGAGTAGCTCGGGTCCTGACAATTGGTATCTAGAGCCAATCGGTTCTTGATGGAGGCATGAAACCTGCAGTCGGGCGGTGGTGTTCGTCGGTGGCGGCCGGAGTGGCACAGTTCGGAGGCAGTCAGAGTCGAGTCGGGGTTGCTGGGAAGAAATTTCCCGTGGTAAAATCCCTGTGGCTGCGTTCTGACGGTGCTTCTTGGTGGCGGGAGTGATTGTGGGCTGTGGCGACGGTAGACCGGAGGACGTGAATCTAAATTTCCCTCCCTTTCCCACCATGTTACTTCTGTTTGTCCAGATCGAGGAACAAGCATGTCGAACCCCGTGGATTGAGGCGATACAGCAGGGCTGCAACTGCAGTCGTTGGAACTTGACATGAAAACCTTGCAATGGTATCGTGAAGAAGACAGGAAGGAGTTCAAGGACTCCCAAACACTGGTAACCCGAAACTTTGTCACCATGCAGAAGAATTTCGACGAAATCCAAGAAAATTTCAAACTTTTGTTGATCAATACGGAGCAAGAGGAAGTGTTGGATGAGCAGTCAGCTCAGGGCAGCGCACAACCGAAGCAACACCAGACCCAATGCCCAGCGGTGCAGCCGGGTCGACCCAAGCAGCTTCAGGCTGGTACACCTCCTTCGGTGGGCATGCCAGAAAAGGAGGCTCAACAGGTTGTGGGCACGGCAGTGTTAAGGGATGTCCAGGGCAAAGAATTGAACTTGGATGGTACCCCAAAGGCCCCTTACAGACACCCAAATTTTGGCACTACCAGGAACATCGCTCCTCAACAGGCACCAGTGATAGCACATCAACAACAGCAACCACTTGTGGAGAATGTGGCTCAAGAGGAATGGCCAGATGGAGGAGAAAGAAGAGGTAGACCGAATTCCCCCTATGAGAACAGAAGAAACTAGAAGATAACCTGCGCGTTGCAGCGGGATGGTAGGATGAAAATATGGATAATTAGGTTGATGACATGAATAGTAATGAGAATTACTTAAGATGTGATGGAAATGGCAGCCATGCATAATTTGTTGATGTCAAAGGGTTGCATGCATGGATAAAATAGTTAGTGGGATGGTAGATTAATGAGCTGACCGCACATGCATGGTTGGTTGATGTGGAAGCTCTGCATGCTTAGAAAAAATAGTTAGTGGGTTACAACTATTTAAGAATAGAAGATGTGCTTACGGCGAAACCAGCAAAACTGAACATTTCAGAATTCGATGGGCGTGATCCTGAATCTTGGATTCAAAACTTGGAGTAGTACTTTGCAGAAGCTAGAACTCCACTGGAGCATCGAATTGAATTAGCAGTGCCCTACTTAGAGGGTCCAACAGTGCAGTGGTGGAGAGGAACTGGATACTCCCCACAGAATGTTCCTTGGCACAAATTTTGTTCCTATATATCTGAAAGATTCTCCCTTGACTCTGTATGTGACATTGTAAACTCATTCCATGCAGTAACCCAAACATCTACTGTGGATGTGTATGTGGAGCAGTTTGAGCAACTGGTTAACAACATGAGGAGAGAAAATTCTGCTATCCCCAATGATTATTATGTGACCAGCTTTATGTCTGGGCTAAGCCCTTACATTAGAGGACATGTGGAGTGCTTCAAGCCTAAAGATATGCAAACCGCAGTGTGGTATGCCAGAAGAATGGAAAAAGTTACTGCACCTATGACCGCTAAGCCTTACAATCCTGAACGTAAAAGACAAGTGGTGTTTGAACAAGCTAAACTGAGTCCTGGTGGTCCAGTCCAAAACAAAAATGCTATCATTCAGCAAGCCAAAAAAACCAAGTGCGCTATAAATGCAGATAACCCTGGGTACCTGGTCACGGATAGGTCTGCAAAATGAGCCAAAAGGCTCAAATCCAAGCATTACAGGCTCAAGAGGAAAATGAGCCTGAGATCATTTTTGTCACTGATGCTGATGATCCAGAGCTAGAGCAGTCTGACCCTTTTACTGATAATACCGTGCTAGAAATGTCATTGCATGCTGCTATGAACATAGGTGTTGCCAAAAATACTTTCATTCTCTCTGTCAAAATTGGGTTCATAATGGCCACAGCCTTGGTGGACAGTGGTAGCACACCAACATTTGTATCTCCTGAAATGGTAGCTAAGTTACCTGTGGTTCCAGTACCTACTCCTAAGGTGAAAGTGGTTGTGGCAAGTGGAGGAATACTGTGGAATGAATTTACTTCTTTAAATTGTCCTTACGAAATTCAGGGCCATAGTTTCATGGACAGTTTCAGGGTTCTGAAACTGAAGGGCTATGATATGATCTTAGGGGTGGATTGGTTGAGAAAATATAGCCCAATTCAGTTGGACATTACAAAAATGGAAATGAAGATTAGTCATCCCCAAGGACAAATGATAACCTTTGTGGATGAAACAGTGCCAAAAGGACACCCTGTGGAAACTAAGGGTAATGCTGAAACATTGTTGGACCAAGTTGTGTGTGGTTTCTTCCCGCTAACTGCTTGTTGTTCCATGGAAGTGGTGGACAACCAAGACTTTCCTTCTGCACTTCAACAAGTGATACAAAAGTTTGACAAGGTGTTTGCACAACCTACTGCTCTGCCTCCTGCCAGACCCTGTGATCATAGAATTCCCCTGGTAGATGAAAGCCAAGTGGTCAATCAAAGGCCCTACAGATTACCACATCACCAGAAGGAAGCACTGGAGAAAATTATAGTGGAAATGCTCAAGTCAGGAGTAATCAGACCTAGCACTAGTCCTTTTTCTTCCCCTGTTCTATTGGTAAAGAAGAAAAATGACACTTGGAGGCTATGCACTAATTACAGAAAACTCAGCAAGATCACAATCAAGAACAAACACCCTATACCAGTCATTGAGGATTTGCTGGATCAACTTAAGGGAGCTAAACTTTCCAAGATTGACTTGAGAAATGGTTATCATCAAATCAGAATGGCTGAAGCAGATATTCATAAAACTGCATTTCCACTCACATGGGCCACTATGAGTATCTAGTTATGTCCTTTGGGCTAACTAATGGACCTCCCTCCTTTCAAGCCCTCATGAATTTCTTGTTTGGTCACTTCAAGTTTGTAGTGGTATTCTTTGATGATATATTAGTGTTCAGTATATCCATAGAGGAGCACAAGGAGCATCTAACTCAAGTATCGGGCATATTGGGTGACAACAAGTTGTTTGCTAGGTTGGAGAAGTGTTCATTTGGACAATCTGAGGTGGAATATTTGGGACATGTGATTAACCAAGAGGGAGTAGCTACTGACCCAACTAAGGTTGCTGCTATCAGGGATTGGCCAGCACCTACTAATGTTACTTAACCAAGGAGCTTTTTGGGATTAAGTTGATATTACAGGAGATTCATTCAGGGCTATGGAGTGATTTGCAGACCACTATTTGATAGTTTGAAAAAGGACTCTTTTGTGTGGTCCAACACTCAACAGCTCACCTTTGACAATCTCAAGAACAAACTAACAAACGCTCTAGTTCTAGCCCTGCCTGATTTTGCAAAACCTTTCATTCTAGAGGCTGATGCTTGTGGATATGGTCTCGGAGCTGTTTTAATTCAAGAGGGCAGGCCACTATCTTATTACAGCAAAGCAATTGGACCAAAAGCAGCAGCTTTATCCACTTATGATAAGGAAGCCTTGGCTATTATTGAAGCTGTGAAGAAATGGAAGCATTACTTTGCTGATACATCTCTGGTGATTAGAACTTATCAAGAAAGCTTGAAATACATACAAGAACAAAAGTTAACTGAAGGTGTTCAACACAAACTGTTGCTGAAACTGTTGGGATACAATTTTACTATTGAGTACAAGAAAGGAAAAGAAAACAAAGTTGTTGATGCTCTCTCAAGAGTGAAGTACAGGGTCTCTGCTCTTACTGCTAGTGCCTCAACTCGTGTCTAGGTCATAGAAGTGGTGAAAAGTTACCAAGATGATCAGAAAATTCAAGATCTGATTGCTGAATGTACTGTGAGCAAAAACAGTGACTCCTCTTACACCTTCAAGAATGGAATCCTCAGGTTTCACAACAAGATTGTGATAGGCAAGGCAACTGCACTAAAACTAGATATCTTAAAAACATTTCATACTTCTGAAGTGGGAGGACATTCTGGAGAAAGAGCAACTTATCAGAGAATCAAGCTAATATTTCACTGGCATGGCATGAAGCAGGAAGTTATTGAATTCATCAAACAATGCCCAGTGTGCCAACTCAATAAGTCTGAACATACTCCTTATCCACGGTTGTTGGAACCCGTGCCAGTGCCTGATTTGCTTGGTCCCATATCAGTATGGACTTTGTGGAGGGCCTACCTGCTTCTGAGAACAAGAACTTGATACTCGTGGTAGTGGATAGATTCACTAAGTATGCACATTTCATAGCAATGCAACACCCCATTACTGTGCAGTCTGTGGCTAGAGCATTCTCCGATACAGTCTTTAAGTTACATGGTATGCCCTTGGTCATTGTCACTCAGAGGGATAGAATCTGCACAAGCAACCTGTGGCAGCAGTTGTTCAAGTCCCTCAACATCAAACTCCACATGAGCACTAGCTATCACCCCCAGACAGATGGTCAAACTGAGAGAGTTAATCAATGCTTGGAGAATTACTTGAGATGCATGTGTTTCAGACAACCTAAGAAGTGGCATGGGTGGTTAGCTCATGCTGAATGGTGGTACAATACCCGCTATTTGGAATGGATCCAATTCTACTGAGTCCGACTCATAGTGATCATTTCTCTTTAACAAAGAATGACCTTGGTTATCAAAGGATTGAACAACCGGGATCCATTTACTTATGATACCCAGGCGAGCGGGGCAACGGCAAGCAGCGGCAGCAGCTCGCAGTAGCGATGGGACACGCACGCGGGTTGTGCGGGGAGCAGCGGGTTGCGGCTGTCGAAGCAGCAACAACAGCTACAACAAACAGCAGAACGAGGCGAGTGGTGATACGCAACGACGGGGCGCCCACACAGACGACGTGGGTCGTGGCCGGGCACGGCCACGCGATGGAGGGCCACGGCCAAGCACGAGCTCTGGAGGGCCACGCCAGGGAGGAGCTCTGGAGGGCCACTGGACGGCGAGCCAACCAAGGAGAGAAGAGAACCCGGCCCAACGACTCGAAATTGTCTGGGGGCTCAAATCTTCATTCGGCACAAAAATCGTCCCTGGGGGCACAACGGTTGGAGATGCTCTAACCGGTAGGCTTTTAAAATACGAGGTGTGCTTCGGTACCCCCCCCCCCCCCCTTCACAAAACGTATAAAGAAGAACGTATACCCATCTCGTATTGTACACTATAGGCCGCCGTACGTATGCAATACGAGGTGAGTATACGTATGTCTCCTGTAGTGTACAATAGTATACAACACGAGGTGGGTATACGTTTCCCCTTCTACGTTTTGTTGGGGGTGTACCGAAGCAAAAGTGTTACTTTTAACTTGCACTGCCAACTGACGTTGAATTTGCATCAGAACGTCTCTGCTGGCTCCACTGCATCCAGACACGACATCACAGCTTTGCAACTACATGTGTCTGTAGTCCTAAGCATCTGAGTGAAGAACAGGTCATAGAGTGTTCACTGTGGCTGCAGGGGCTGCGCCAGTGATGACTAAGTCTAGTACTGATGACACTATATTCACACATTATACCAGGTGAACTGCTGGTGGATGGATTTAAAACGTTGTGCTGATCCGGTGATATCGCGAATTTTGACTTGTTCATCCTCATCGCTGATACTGCCTTCTGCAATTCTGATGTATCTGTTTGCAATGTCAGTGAGGATACTTTGAGAAATTTTCAAATGCACCTCTTGTGAGTCAAAGATTCTCCTTGAATTTGATCATGGTTTGTAGGCTTTGTCCCTGAATGTTTTCTGGTTGTCGTAAGCAAGCATACAACCGTATTATGACATGTGAAACAGGAAACTCTGTTGAAGCTATTTCTGCAATAATGATATTTGGCGGGAAAAGGTGCAATCATACATTGTTAAATCAATTCGACCAAATTGGAACTCATACAATCTTCACCGGATCCATCCGAGCTACAAACGGGTTCATGGAACTAGGTAAAACAGCAAGCGCAAACTTGTGACCTTTGCGGCACCCAGCTAATATGAAGCAGCAGAACTACACAGCTATTGCCTTAAACTCAAGTTCCTAACTTGGCTGGGGCAGGGATGCCTGCAATGGCATGAGCGGCGGCGTTGGCAAGGTGGGGGAGAGGCATGATGGTACCCTCCACGAGGCCGGAGGAGTCGACGCCCTCGGCGAGAGTTGTACCATCTCCAGCGCCTGCATTCTGAGCTCTATCGGATAATCCTTCACACACCCAATTCTTGGACCATTTCCAGTGCTCCATTTCAGGGATAGCCTGTGGCCGAGCTGATAGGATTTTGACTTGCTCTTGGAATTCACCCTCTCAAGAATTGCATCCTGCGAGACGACGGCGTCTCTAGGACTTTGCAGGCCACCTGATAAGGTTCTTTGGTAGGTTGGCCTTGCTTGCTCCACACGGACATTATTGTCCTCGTCAGCTTCAGTCTGTGAAGATGGCCCAGATGCCTTGTCTTCTTCTACCATGTTGGAAGGCAGAATCAATTGTGGAGTATTGGATGCCATCATAGCAGCAGCAGGGTTCTGCTTGATATTAGGCACTGGATCTTCATAGTAATCTTCCTTGGTGGATGAGCCCACCTGAATATGCCAAAATAAGTTGATTAAGTGAATCGTCTTACATTTGGTAACACATAGGAGTGTGATTAGATTTAACTGGACCAAAAATAGTATACCTCAACTTCTTTCAGATCAACTCCATTTTCTTCTAGAAAGCTCATGAAGTTGTTAAGGTTCTCCCCACTCGGCTTGTAATGTCCACTATAGGCCCAAATGGACTGAAATGAGAAGAGATCACCAAAGCATCATATTAGCACAATGCATCGAAGGAGAAAGCACAAGAACAAAATTGTGACTTTGTGAGTATGCTAGATCTTGTGGGACAAAGATGCAGAGGCCGGGGTTATCCTCCTTTTCTAAAATCTATGTGTAAAATACAATATTTAAGTAACAATTCACCAAGTGTAATATCTAAGTGTAAATAGTAGCACTAAGATAGGATGGTGGTTCTCGACAATACCTTGATAACTCCATTTTCTGCAGTAAACCTTCCAGCAGCTATGGTTGCACCTCCTGCTAAAAAGCTGGAGTGCTGGAATACACCTTTCTCCTTCTGGATATAGAAATAAGCATACAAGTTGAACATTTAGTGAAGCTAATCTTCCAAGAGCAGTTTTAGCATGCTCCCTCTTACCCCCTCTTTTCACATGAGAGGTAAGATATATAATAGATCTGAGCCGTTAATCCCATTAATTAGTGATCTGATTAGCTCTTACCTTACCTCACATGTAAAAAGAGGGGTAAGATGGAGCATGTTAAAATTTGCGATCTTCCAAATCATGATATAACAGTGCTCAGCAGCAATATAATGATGTGAGTTATCAAACTACCTGCCCAGCATAAAGTTTCTTTGCTGTGCTCATAACAAAAATCCATTTTGTCCCTTTAGGGCCCTGGCTTGTATCAAGTGCTTCTTCAGATACCCTGTGGATAATCTTTCCCTCTTTAATGATGTATTCATAGTACTCACGCTCTTGCTGCAAAATATTAGACAACTGTTACAGAGTTCATGCTCAACAATCTTCTTCCAAACTTTCACGTGGCAATTTGTCATGACAAATCTGAACATGTTGGGTGTATTGTGGTTAAGATGAACAGTCAAATAGAAGTATAAATGGCAAAGGCTAGGGAGTTCTATGACCTCATTAAACATAATTCAAGACTTCTGGAACTTTGGCAGTAAAATTTATCTTCAATAACTCTCTCCAGAAATATAAGGAAGGAATGCACGTTTCCAAGATGTAACTTTGACCAACGATTTGCCCAACTATGTGGATTGTCTCGTACAAATTGATACCACTGAAAAGTGCTTTTAGGATGAATCCAACGATACCAATTTTTGTATTAACGTTATCCACATACTATTGACCAGCAAATTTGAGAAGTGTGTGTGTGTGTGCGCGCGCGTGCCTTACAATTCTGGGTGGAGGAAGTATTTATTTTTTTACAATGGGATTAAGACCCTTCCCCGGACCTTGTGCAAGCGGGAGCAACGTGCATCGGGCTGCCCTTTTTTTTGCAATAGCATTAAAACATATATGTGCCGCGGGCTGCAGAAGTCCAGAGACGGAGGAGAGTGCACTCGTTCTCATGTAGATGCTGGCACGGCCCAATCCCTGTCGAAGTTAGGCAGGCTCTTTGGCTTAGTTTTGTCTTTGCACCTGAGATACCCTTACCAACTAAATGACATATCTCTTGCCTAACTAAATATCATTCCATAAAAACTGTCAATATTTTCCTATTTTAAGCTATCTCTTTTCTAACTAAATAGATATACTTACAAACTAAATAATGTATTGACTATTGTTCTTAACTCCTTTATCAATTGATCCACATATTATTTAGCACTCTGAAGTTCTAATGCAGCTCTCAGTGAAATATTTTCAGTAAGAACGGTATCGTTCCAAATAAAGATAGCATCCATTATGCAAATGATCTTACTGGACCAAGATATCTTATGCATTGCTTTTTCAGCAGAGCCCTTGAGCATTCTGGAAGCTCTACATCTTTTCCCTCACCAATATCGAGCCTGAATATGCAAAAAGAAAAGGACCTATCAATTTTCGTGCAAAATCGATCAGACTTATCTCGCAGGAAAATGACAGCTACATATTGATTGCTTCATTTCATTTGAACAACCAAATTTTGATATACACAATGGCAGTCATTTCCTTACCAGTAGAAGAACGGCTGGCCAGCCTGGGTCTGGGACCAGGCATCATAGTAGAAATGCAGGTTGTGCCCGTACCTATGCCTTGGATCAATCTACAAGATGGCAGATGGATTTCAAAATTTTGCAAGCCGAAGTCCAAGTCAACCGTGAAAGCTGTAGAGCTTTTATCATGGATGTTCGCAGCTAACGGAAAGTCCAAGTCAACTGATACTGCGAAGCTGATTCTTTTCACACTCATTTGGAGAGCGGAGAAAGGCAACGAATACAACACTAGTACTACTAAAATTAGATTAAAATCAGTAGTTGATGTGTAGGATTTCTGTACTCACAGCCTCGATCCAGTGCTGGAAAGCCAGCTTAAGAGCCTTAGCATCCTTGGATAAACCCTGACCCACCTGCATCAAGCTCATGAACATGTGTTGGAGTTAAAATCGAGGAGAATTCCAGTCAAAAGAATCATTCTCTTGTGAGGGGAAAGGCCATGGTGAGCTGCCTTGCGCTGGCGATTGATGCGGGGAAAGGGAAAGCGGCAAGACCTTGGATGCATTGAGGCTGACGCGGTTCCAGCGCGAGGCGGCGGTCTCCGGCTCCGGGCCATCGTAGAAGGAGACGGTGCTGTGGTTTAGCCGCGCGAAGTCCAGCGCTTGCCACCTTCATTCAATCCAAACAAAAAAAAAAAAACAGTTTGATTTTCAGCACCCGTAACCATCATCAAGACAAATCAATGATGCAGAGGCCGGAGGCCTCCTTTCCAAAAAAAAATAAAAAAAAATCAGGACGAAGCAAATCAGGCATTGCCGACACCAAAATCAGCGTCTCACGGGAGGGCAACAACTAACAAGCAAGAAAAGGGCAGCAATAAGCGCAGAATCCCAAGAAAGACGGGTTTGGACGATTTTCTTTGCCAAAATTGTCAGACGACCAAATGGGAGAAAGGAAACAGGCACGGTGGTGATGTTATCTTTTTTTTTTTGTGTGTGTGTAGGAAGGATCTGTTTACCAGAGCTCCTCGACGACGACGGCGGAGTCGGCAAGCTTGCGCCTGGTCCGGTAGCTCCGGTAGACCTTCTGCACCTTGGTCGCCGCGCCATTCGCGCTGCCTCCAGCCGCCGGCGACGGCGAGGAGGCCTCCGTGTGATTCGGCTCCCGCGCGGCAGAGCCCACGCGGTCCAGCCCGGCCGCCGGAGTAGGCATCGCAGTCTCCACCTCCATCTATCAAGGTAATGGTGGACTAATGGTTGTAGTCTTATCAAGCAGGAGGAAGGGGGAGGAGGAGGAGGCGGCAGCAGCAGCAGGAATTTAAGGTGTAACACGAGAGGTTGTTGGAGAATAATTTAATTTAATGCGCTCATTGAGTTACTAGTGTAGGAGTAGTATTCTCTCCTGCTGGCGGGAACTACGGGCAGCGTACAGAAAGATTTCCCGGCAACAACAGAAAGAAAAAGAGAGGGCAGAAATGTTATGTTATTCAGCCTGCCGAGTAGGCGTGGCATGCGAGTGTGTGTATGCCAAGGTCCACGGTGACGTGGATTGCCGGTCATGACGGGCTGCATGCCGACGCGGTCGCCGATAGTGTGTGGTATCGACCGCCGGGTCGGGTCGTGTCCACCGTGCGTTTCCTATAGGAGCCGCACATAGATACTCCGGTGTATTTCCAGAATTCCTGTCCATACAACTCACACGTCTCCTCAGGTGCACGCTGCATGCAAATGTATGTGATTCTAGAGCAGCACATACGTCTATTTCCAAACGCATTTATGGTCCGCTACTACTGGTAGCTTTCCTGAATAGGAATTCACTCCAAAGGACAGCGATTTCGTTTCTTTTTTGTCTGTTTGAATCGGTTAGGCGGACACGAACGTTTGCTTTCGCAAATGGATCGGCTCGTGCGCACAACGCTGACCGGACCTCTTTTTTGTCTAAAAAAAAGACATAATACATAATTAAACATTAGAAACCGGTCACGAAGGCCGGCGATAGTTCACGCGTCGCGTTCACATTACATTAAATAAAAATAAAATAAAAAACTAAAACTGCGTCCATGTAGCCCTAGGCGTCATCGTCGTCGTCGTCGGGGCCGGTGAGGTCGACCAACGTTGGTGCAGGGGCGGCCCATGGGAACGTCGAGTTCCAGAGCGTAGCTGCCTGCGCCTCCGTTGTCTGCCCCGCCGGCGCGGGATGTGGTGGTGGCGGTGGCAGCGCAGCAGCACGAGCACACTCCTCCTCCTCCGCCTCCCGTCGTTCCTCCTCCTCCTCCTTCTCCAGCTCCATGAGCCGCAGGCCTTCGACGCGCTCCGCCTGCAGGTGCACCGACCTCCAATGCTCGAGGCAGGCCTGCTCCTGCAGCAGGGACGCGCCCCAGCCAGATGGGCGGCGCGCTGACGAACTCCTGGACGACACCGGTCCACTGGTAGACCTCCCGCGGCAGCACGGGCTCGGGCTCCGGTGGAGGTGGCACGACGCAGTCGCAGGCAGCCGACAGTGCCATGGCCTCCGCGACCTGTTGCTGGTACGCCGTCTCCTCTTCGACCATGCGTCAGGCTTCTTCCTCGCTGTCGCGGAGGACACCAGCGAGCGCCGCCTGGTAGGCGGCCTCAGCCTCTTGGTCCTCGTCGTCGACGATAGGCGGGGGCGGCGGAGGGCCTCCTGGTTGCACTTGGCGCACACCACGGCGGCGTTGCTTCTCGTGCTCCACCGCGAACCACACCTCCCAGTTAGGGGAGTCGGCCGCGTATGTGGGGTCTCGTCGCTGCTCTGCCGTCAGCAGACACCGTCGCTTGGTCACCTCCTCCGCATGCAGCCGCGTCGACCGCGACACGCCCGGCACCGGAATCCTCTCCGGATCCAGATGCTAGCCGTGCGGCAGCGTGACGTCGGGGGTAAGGAAGTGCACGTGTTGCTCCTAGTGCCACCGCACTTGGTGCACCGGGACGCTCACGCGCTGGCGAGGCCGGTGGGAAGACGACGGCGGGGAGGTGGCGCGGGGGAAGAGCGGGGCCTTGCCCTTGTTTGGGAAGCCGTCGGCCATGGTGGGCTAGGGTTTCGGTCCCTTGGTCGCCGAGGAGGTGGCGAGATGGGGACGGGGGTGGGTTTTGGCAGCAGATGGCGGAACCCACCGAACGCTCGGATTAAAAAAGGCCAGCCGCGGTCGCCGACGCGTGGGCCCGAGGATGGCGACCGTCATAAATTATGTTGACCGCGGTGGTTGGGGGCGGACACCGAGGGGGCATGCGCGCGTCCGCGCCGACGCATTTCAGTCCCAAATTTGGGCGAGAAATGGATCGGCGCGGACGCGAAGCGAACGCGTTTTGGCAATGGATCGGCGCGTTGGGCCATCATTTTTGTCCGCGCCGACCCAAACGGACGGCGACGGACGAAATGGGTCGCCCCATTGGAGTTGCTCTTATTACTCTTTAAGGGTTGAAATTCACATTATTGCTTTACCTACTACCCCGTGGTACTCGTGGCAGCTGGCTTCGTGCCCGCATCCTTTTGTGCCATAGGTATGTGCCAATGCATCATCTCTTAGCACGTAATCATACACATAATAAAAACATAAAAAACAACTTATATAATGCATTGTATCTTATATATGTGGTGTATTAAAATTTAATGATTTATGACTTCTCCATGCATGTGATTGGGTTAGCATCTCTTTTTTGCCTATGGTCACGTGCTAAAGTTGTATGTTAGCTAAGATACAATCTTACTATCTCTCTTCATTAAATATAGTGTCACATAAGTAAAATGCCTATGAAACCATGCTAAGAGACTTGCATTGGCACATGCCTTAGTCTAGCCATAACGGGGTAACATAACTATTATCATATTCTTAGAACTAGCAAACATGCCGATGTGTCATATAATATTGTTATTTTGCTTGATTTGTTTTAGGACCGATTTTTATTTCCTTGTGCTAAAAACCGTAGTATGTCCGGTCCGTTTCTTTTATTTTCTTCATATAAAAATTGGTGCGCACACAAGAGGATTTGATCCTTGTACCCCTCATGAGGTAACTCAACTAGCCAACCAGCTCATCTATGTTCCTTTTTCTTGACAAAACGAAACCAAATAGGTTATTTAACTTGTCTCCTCTTCTATGTTTGCACAAAAGTTAACACAATGTCCAATCTTTTCCACACTTAAGTAGACTATTTTTTACCAACTCATCTAGAGTCGATAGCACCGTGGTAATTTTAGTGATCAGGGGGATACACCCCGGTCACTTTTGTGTGAATATCAGGGTAACTCGCATATCACAAACCTGATAAACTTATATAACCCAGTCTTGATAACTTTGGCGTGGGGGTGGGGGTTGATGAAATATCTTCGGGTAACTTTGGTGTGAATAGCATGGTAACTCACACATTTGTGACGTGATAACTTATGCAGCCCAGTCCTAGTAACTTTGACGAAGAGAGTTGATGAAATATACCTCTGATAATTTTTATGTGAATATCACGGTAACTCACACATCACTAAAAACTTATGTACCTCGGTCTTGGTAAATTTGGCGACCGGGTGGAGGGAGGCACGTTGATGAAATACCCTCGGTTAATTTTTGTGTGAATAGCTTGATAACTCACACATCGCATACCTAATAATTTCTGATAGAAAATATGTTGGAACAAATCTTGATGTTAGTAGTTTCCATATTTGTAGTTTTATAGCCTGAAAAATCATGCTGAAGCTGAGAATTGAAGTCAAGAATTCAATATTGAGATCTTAACACACTAGCCAACTCACCCACTACATGGCTCCTCACAAGTTCAAATAAAGTACCACTTTTTTGACCATGCAAACCACAAAAGTTATTGAAACATACCCCCGGTAACTTGAGTGTAATCAAGATGTTAACTTACGCACAACTAACCTGATAACTTACATATAAACACACTGATAACTTTTCACCTTGGACGAAAAGTTCTAGAAATATCCCCTCATAACCTAGTGACAATAGCATGGTAATTTACGCACCAGCCACGCGATAACTTACATACAACACATTGATAACTCTTTACACATGGGAAAACGTTACTGAAACATGTCCCGGTAACTTCTGTGTAAATAGCATGGTCATTTATGCATCGAGGACCTTATAACTTACGTTCAACCACCATGTTAATTTTGACTTTGAGGAAAAACATTGAAATATAACTCCTCCAGTAACTTTCATTTAAATTTATGACAATTTTATGCATCACAGACCTGATATCTTACGTTTAAACATCATGGTTTCTTTCATCCAAGGGAAAAAGTTTTTGGAAACATTTCACTAGTAATTTTTGTGTTAAATTACCATACTTCCCCATGCTTTAACCTTCTCATATTGTAGTTACCAGCCTTATTATGGTATAATTATCATGTTGCTCATACTATATTTATCACGCTGGTCATGCCAAAGTTACCAAACCAATCTTTTTTTCCTGAAATGGCAGAAATAAGAAAAGTTCAAATAACATTGCTTATCTATAATAGACATCAACAAAAGATGGCTTAGTTGATTATCAGGCTCAATAACTATCCATATACCTCGGTTTGAATCCTCTTTCAATTAAAGCACTTTTATTTTTATCATATTATGCAGCAAAAAACCAGAAAAAACCACTAGGGATTTACTACGTTTTTGAGAGAAGGAAAAAAATCAGTGCAAGTGAGCATGGGATGATAGCGATCACGAATGAAGAAATCGTGTGGATCTGTCGCTAACCTCTCGTCGACTGGAAGTTAGCACAATCCTATAATTAAAGAAGAGAGAGAAGGTTAAAGTAACATACGTAGATACCGTATCATGTTAAGCGCTACGCTTCTATGTGTCATGCATGTTAATAAATAAGATCATCTATGAATACTAGTTTATGATACTATACACTATAAAGGTAGTATCATATGCATGATACTATTATATGATACTCCCCACTATGAATAGCCTTAGCAAACATATACAACCGGAACTTGCAACCGAAACTTGCAAATCCGGCCCCTGAATCGTCCACGGACGCATCCGGTCAGTGACAGAACGTATCCGTTTTGAACTCTTACTTTTTCATTTGTGCAGTCGCGCCTCTCATATTTTTTCTCATATGTTCGACCACTTGCACATAATTGGTGGAGAGGAAAAGAAAGAGAAAAGGAGAAAAAGAATGAATAAAAAAAGAAAAAGTAGTCTGAGGTGGGATCGCGTCATACGTGGCGGACTGATCGGGCTTGCCAGGGCATGTCCTCGAGCCCTCATATCGTCTCCATATTTGAGATGGATATGAGGGGTGCTGGTCAGTCCGGGTGTTTGAGATATGTATGAGGGATTTGGCTGGATCAATTTTTTATGACCGGTCAGTGATCGGGCGAGCTGCCCGGACGTTCGAAGCGGGTTTGAGGGGTCCAGTTGTAGATGCTCTAAGAGCATATACAACTGAGCTCCTAGAATGCCTTCTGTATGTCCCTCGTAAAATCGGGATGCTGATGTTTTTTTTAAACTGGTTCTATATGTTTAGATTGATCCGCACCCACATCCAACACATATCAAGGGCGGATATAAAATGAGCGGACATGTCTTAAAATGTACTTCACGTCAGATTCGACATACAAGACCCACCATAAATTTCAGCGAATCCATCCTCCCCCAACTTAGTCGGGCCAGCCTTTTTTCTCTCTTCTCTTCTCTCTCGTTTGCGTCGGCCCTTCCCTAGCCACATTTCCACCCCTAGATTCGGCGTCATCCTGACCCCTCGACGGTGCCACCATGATATATCCACACGAGTGTCGTCGCGTGGATGCCATCATGGTAGGTCTCTCTCTCTCTCTCGTCTCAGATTACACTTGCCCTTTATGCGTTCGATAAAATATGTGAGCTATTTTTTTGGATTATTTTGTAGGAAAAAATATGGATATAGGGCTCCTTTAATTCAAAGGAATTCTATAAGATTTTTGAAGGATTGAAATCCCTTAGAATTTTTCCTACGTTTGCCATTGGATTCATATGATTGAATTCCACAGGAAATTTCCTATGGAATCTTTTATACTACATTTCATAAGAAATGTAACTTGCACTTCAACATCTTTTAAAATTCCTTTCCTTTTCTCATGACATCAAACATTCCTTGCTAATCATGTAGGATTCAAGTGGGCATGCCACTTCAATTCTATACTTTTCCTATTTCCTAGTTTTTAAAATCCTACGAATCAAAGAGGCCCTCAAAGGGTTCGTCACATGAGGAGTATCAAGACAAGGAGATTGATGAATCAATTCCAAATGTGCTCGTCAATTCATCAGATATGGTCGAGCTATTCGTCATCCTAGGTGAGGAATAGTTATTCTTCACCCCCTCTATTTTAACATCAATGCACCGCAATTTTACGTTCCATAAATTCTATCTTATTTTATACATAAAAAGAGACCGTAAGAAAATATAATCAATGTAAAAATATTTTATGTCACGTAAAATTACGAACATACAAAAATAGTGCAAAAATACAATAAATTCAATTTTTTTGACTTGTCACATATATTTTTGTTTTTCTTTTGTCAAATTTTACGATATAATTTATTTGTAAATTGATCGTAAGATTATCTTGGGTGAAGAATAAACTATTCAGCATCCTGGGTGATGAATAGTTTATTCTTCACCCGAGATAATCTTACGATCAATTTACAAGTAAATTATATTTGAAATACAAATAGTTACATTTATATTGAATCACTACGTAAAATTTGACAAAACAAAAACAAAAATATAGGTGACAAAAAAATGAATTTATTGTATTTTTGCACTATTTTTGTATGTTCGTAATTTTACGTGACATAAAATATTTTTACATTGATTATATTTTCTTACGGTCTCTTTTTATATATAAAATAATATAAAATTTATGGAATGTAAAATTACGGTGCATTGATGTTAAAATAGAGGGGTTGAAGAATAACTATTCCTCACCTAGGGTGACGAATAACGCGACCCTATATATATATATACCTCGGAAATGAAAAATCCCCACAAAGAGCGAGGTTCATGATGCGTGGTATGTGCTACCCCTCCCCCCCCATTCGACGTGTGGTATATATATAGTCCTATTGTAGCACAAACCAAAAAGAATCATTCCTTGATGGTCAAATTAACCTCTCCCCCATTGGGTCAAAGTGATGGAGGACAACCTCACGGGCCCATAGATGGAAGTGCCGCACACGAGTGAGTTCCTATAGGGTAATCACTGCCTGCATGGTATTACGTGATGTTTGAATACCAATGCACAACTTTGATGTGGCACCTGCGTGGGGAACTAGAAAGTCCTCACATGGAGCGAGGTTATTACACATATATAGTATACATGTTGCCCCCTCTTTGACATGTACTACATACTTCTACCATGCACATACCTAACACAAAATAAAAAATAACCATCCTTGTTGGTAAAATTAACCTCTCTCTCGTTTTAGGATCAACTGATCGACGACGACCTCACGGGCCCATGGAGAGAGTCACACGCGAGTGAATGTCATAGGACAACCACCGCGTGCATGTGCCCAAAGGAGTTGTGTTGTGTGATGTTTGAATACCCAATGCACAACTTTGATGTGGCACATGCTTCGCAAAATGGAAAACCACTACACAGAGGTTCACGATACGTAACCCCCTCATTTTGAGTCGGTGGGAGGGACTCATGTGTATGCACGTGCTTGAACTTTGATATTTAATCTCACCATGATCCACAGTGTAACCCACATGCCAAGATGAATACACCTTTGGTCAAATGCCTCTCGCTGTTGGTGGAGACTGAAAACCTTTGTGGGCTAAAGAATGGAAACATCACTAATAACCGCACGAGGGGCTGTCTTAGAGGGCCACCAATACATGCATGTGGCCCGAACATGTATGTATGGAAGGGCTGTGTAATGTTTGAAGTAACCAATTCACGACTTTGATGTGGCATATATATATGAATCACAAAATGATCAATCCCACATGGAGGCTCACGACTCATAGTTTACTCTCGGACCCCCCCCCACACACACATATCCCGCACCACCACCGCCACGTTATGGCATGTCAAACTTTTTCTGAAGTGAATATGTGACCAAAGGAGTGTCGTGTTAAAATTACAAAAAAACAGAGATCATTCAACCATTTTTATACATTGATTGATTTCCTATGGATTTATGTGCAAAAATCAAATTTGAGCTACATGTGCACCAAAATGGATTGCAAAATCATATATGTGTCCCTCGATGCATGTTTCCCCATGCAAGAGATTTCAAAACGTTGAGAATATTGATTTTTAAAATTCAGTAAATTCAAAACTAAGTCGAAATTCATAAAACTTATCGTGGTGTCACATGGACCCTAGTAGACTATGATATTGTATTTTTCATCAAATTTGAGACAAGTTTTGATATAATCTTCTTACAAAAGGGAGATTGTTAATACTCCCTCCGTTCCTAAATATAAGGTGTATTAGTTTTTGAAAAAGTCAAACCATGTCTATCTTTGACAAACATTATAGCAAAATATGTAACAATTTACAATACCAAATATAAAAAAATATACAAATACATTTCATGATGAATCTAGTGATAATGATTTGGTATTCTAGACCTTGATATTTTGGTCTACAAACTCGGTTAAAGTTCGACAAGTTTGACTTTTTGAAAAAATAATACACCTTATATTTAGGAACAGAGGGAGTAATTGGCAACCAATATCGCATACGGATTATTTATTCGGACCGTGTGTGTTAGACCAACAATGTATACATGTCACGCTTTGGTTAAGCAATAAAACGACAGAATTAATCATCAAAAATGAAAAACAATAAATGTGCCATCATGCACCCCGTATGTCATGCGAGCAGGTGTAAGTTGACGGGACGCATGCGAGAAGTCCGCCATGCACGCAGACCGGGAGGCTTGCATGCAGGTGTGTGAACTGATGGGAGGAGTTTTCGCTGCACAGTGTCACCGGGAGGCGTGTGAGTAGCTGTGTGAAATGATGGTTGGAATGCGAGAAGTCCGCCGCGCAAGCTCATCGGGAGGCGAGACAACCTTTGATCGCCGCCCGCCTCACTCCAATTGCTCCATATTAATGGCACACCCGAGCGCTGACCATATATAATAGGTGGCCGCACCCCCGTCCACATTGGTCACCACCTTTGGAGAGTATGAGGATGCCTCCAAAGCGCATCATCGGAGCGAGTGGCGACACCAGGACTGGTGAAGCACCCGTGCAACACATGAAGTTGGCCATAGAGATTGTCGTCGGCACCGATGAGGTATCACGCGGGCATCAACATGACCTTGACTTCATCGATGCCGTCGTGCCCCCCCTGCCCCCGCACCCCAGCCGGAGCCGAAGGTCTACATCAACTCCGGCAATGACTACGACTCCGACCGAAAACTGGTTAGTCATCTATACCCATTTGTGTGCCAAACTATCATGTGTTTTCTCTGGTTACGCCCCCCAAACCTCTAATTTTTCTCGAATACAAATGCTATGGTTACGTTCTCTCAATCCATGAAATCAGAATAATTAAGATCTGCCAGATGCATGTTGTGTATTGATTGTTTGAATGCTATCCGTATAGGGTTAGTAATTAATTGTTTGTTCTATACAAATGATTTTTGCTAATAATCTGACTGGGGTTAGCGTGTGTACTAATAATTCGTGGCCATATCTCCAGAATTGATTTTGAATGCCCTACATATATGTTTGTGCCTTTTTTCTTCCAAATCTTGAGAATTGATTTCGAATGTCCTACATATATGTTTCTGCCATTTGTTAGATTGGTATGTACACACTTGAGGCTCCGGCCAGCGACGCTGTCGGTGGTAGATCCTGCACCCAACAGCACGACCAGAAGCGGCCACTGCCCCCTAGGATCCGAGGAACCTATAGAATCTCGGGCGGACCGCATCAGCGATCTACCGGGCGTCGTCCTTGAGGAGCTCATCTCCCTTCTCCCCACTGATACTTGTGATCTGCGTTGGGTTTTCTCTGAACAGGAATGAGTTATCGTAGCAAAATATGGGTAAGTATTTCCCTTAGTTATTAATCCAAGGTTTACCGAACCAATAGGAATATCAATGTAGCGACCCGACTCAAAACGAGTCAAGCCTCTGTGTATCTGTGCCATCCCTGGATCAGTATGCTGGCACACACAGTACATCAATGTATATATCAAAGTGCAATCACATGTAAATAACGTAAATTTTGATATATACCTCAAAATCTCAGTGTAAACAGTCAAGGGAGTGGAGTCCCAATAAACACCAACGGCAGGTTGAGTGCAGACCGTAACCCTGAATCGTACTCTTACTCGTTGAAGAAAGTATATGCAACATAAGACGTTGCAGCCGTGTAGATCAGCATATTAGATCAGCATATTGAATATGCCGGCAAGTCACAAAAGAGAGAGGTGTAAATATCATCTATACTATATGCATATATGGTAGGTGGGGCTGTAGTTTAACTTTTGCGTAAAGCAAATTTTCCTACAACAAGAGAGAGGGTAAAAGAAAAACTTACTACATTGTTGGTTGTTAATGAGAAGGTTCCACCAACCATTTCTCATACCCAAGTTATTAATATTACCCACATCAATAAGTCAATGGTGTTGAGAATTCCTGATAGTTTCAGTTCCTTTGGCTCAAGTTGTCCATGACCGTGGACACGTCTAATCGATTAGGTTTGAGTACTCTGCAGAGTTTTGCACACGTTCCCCACAAGATTTGATCACTTTGGGGTGTTTGAGAACCGGATGATCAAAACATGGTCTTTCAACGGGTTCCTCCGAGCCTCTGTCGGTGCCCATCCAATCCTACCGTTCTTCTACATCTCGTAGCACCGTCCGTCCAGAGTCACCACATTGTCCAACCAAGCTAGAGCCCATAATGACTTGTGGCTGTGCAGGCAAGCCTTGGGTCTTGAAATATCCATCAATCTCTTTGAGCCTGGGTGAAGCTTTCCGCAAGATGTCACGGCGCTTCTCCATGCATCCCGGGTCCTCCGCTGGTTTTCCCAGGGAGCCCATCTGAACCATCCTTCACCCAGAGGTATATTTCGTTCTGAGGTCTTGTAAGTTTTGGAGTCTTCAGGTCCTGATTATTAAGTTTCTCACAACACTCATGATAAACACTCAACCAAACCCCGTCTACTAGGAGCATAGCAAAATAACGTCCCGGCCAAAGTAACAAGGGTTTAGGGGTGCCTATCATAACATACTACTCAATAACCAAAGTTTCCAAGTACCTACTTGCATGCAATGGGTGAAGAAGGTTGAAACTAATGCAATAAACCATAGGTAAAAATATGATCAATGTGAACTTGCCTGGTAAGGTTGATGGAGATAGATATCGCTCTCAAGAAATAACTTGATAGAACTATTCGTCACTCTCCGATGAAATCTATATAATCAAACATAGTATTCATATAAGCAATCATACTATCAATCATCCTAGCAATCAATATAACAAACAATAATAAAAATTGATGCAATAAAATCAATAAGAAAAATAGAAATCCAAAGGAAACTTCAAAGAAAAACTATTAGTCTTCTACTACAACAATCACTAAATAGTTTTTGTTCTAATTAAACTTAACAGAAAATAAAACACTAAAATAGGAAAATAACAGAAAATAAAATATAAAATTAACTAAGGTAACATAAAGCATTTTTCATAAAACTATATTATTTTGAAAGCATTTTCAAATAGGGAATTAAACTAGCAATGAAATCAATTTGCAAGTTATCATAGAACTAGAATTGATTACATGCAACCCAATAAAAATAAAATTTTGTTGTTGTTGAAAACCTATTGTTAACTAATAGAAAACAAAATATAAACTTTGACTAGTATAAAAGAAAATAAATTAAAAAAAATAATAGCAAAAGGAATAGCAATAATCCTAGAAAGAACTAAAACACAATCCGTTTTACATAAAATAATGATTTCAAATACTCCAAAAATTCTGAAATTTTACCTACTGATAAATAAGATCACTAGTGATTAGTAGGAAAAAGAATCAACTAATAATCTATTTTTAAACTCCAGATATTAACAAAACAAGATTTAAACCAAATCTGTTTAAATTTAAAATTTAAAATTTCAAACATGGATAAATTTTATATCTACATAGACTAAATAATTTTTTTGATCCAATGCAAAAATAATCACCTAATTTGGAGTTATAGAATAAAAGTTATAAGCATTCTAAATTTGTGTTCAAATCTGTTTTCAAAGTTAAAAACAGAAAAGATTAAAAAAGAAAAGGCGACGTGGCAGGTTGTGATTGGCTGGAATCCGTGCGCGTGTTAGGCTATCTAACGGACGGCCGCAACTTAGAGAAAACCTTTTCGGTTAAATCTAACTAATAAAGAACCGCGGTTTTATTAAACAAACCGAAGCGGTATCCGGTGCATCTAATCTAAATCGTGTAATTTAGATCCTACGGTGGGAGAATAAAAAGAGAGAGAGGGAGTACTACCGTGTCTGTAGAGCTGAGAACACCGGCGTGGCTGCTCCTGGACAAAGTGGGGCGGCGAGGTGGGGTGGCTCCGGAGTGAGGAAATGGCGGCGGAGGGGTGCGGCCGGCGGAGGAGGGTCCCGGCGAGATCTGCTGGCGTCACGAGGGCGCTGGAGTGACGGCAGGGAGCTCGTGGTGGCTCGGCGTGGGCAAGCTCTTCGGCGAGGTGGCTGGCGCTGCTAGAGGCGAGGAGAGGCACGGGTCTTGGGGAAAATGGAGAGAGGAGGGGGTGGGGATCTTATATAGGGCGACGGGAGGTGCTCGGAGGGAAAGCTCGAGGAGATCGGGGCAGATTTCCGGCGAGGAAGCTTCCTGGAAGGAGTCCGTGTGTAGAGAAGGGAGGTAACGTGAGGAAGAAGAAGGGAAGTATCGGGCCAGAATCGGTTTTTTCCTAATGGGCCCAGATGGCTTTCCAAATATAGATGATTTGTTTCCTTTTAATAATAACAGGAAAGTAAAACCTAAAAAGGAAAATAAATATAACTTCAAATATATAAGTATTATATATCAAAATTATCAGAAAAATAAATCCAATAAGATGGACATTTTTCCAAGGCCAAATTAAAAACTTCAGAAAAAAATATTTTCAAAAAATTGCCTAAATGATTTATTTCTTTTTACAAATAATTTTTCAAATGACCCCCCTAAGTTTTAGGGTTCAAATAATTTTTAAAACTCCCCTGGTTTGGAGGGTCATGTTCCTCCTCTCATATTTTTAATACATAAATTCAATTAAACTTTGAAATAGCAATAGGATCAAATACGAAAATGAAATCCATATAGGAAATCTTTTATTAGTTTTCAAATCCACCTTTCAAAATATTTATAGTTGAAGAAGTCATGTTATCTTCTCTCACTCATTTTAAATGGATGAATTTGAATTAAAATAAATGGGAAAGTCCTTTTATTCCCTCTCATTCAAAAGTTTTAAAATGTTTCAAATTTCACTCACGTTTCAATCACTCAAACAAACAAACAATCAATCTAGTAATTATATTAACATTCCAAAATTTGGGATGTTACAATCAACCACAACCGTCTTCAGCAGCTGCACACAAAAGAACAAACAACTTGCACCCAACGCGGTCAAAAGGGTTGTCAATCCCCTTGGTCTAGTTATTTGCAAGAAAGTAAGATGTGTAGATAGTTGTAGATAATTATAAATTGCAAAATAAAATAAAAACAAGTAAATGACAACAAGGTATTGAAGGTTTTGTAAATATGTTGTGAATAGACCTGGGGCCCTAGTTACCCTAATGGCATCTCTCATGGAAAATAGCATACGGTGGGTAAACAAATTATTGTTGGGAAATTGATAGAAAAACTAATAGTTATGCGATTTTCACGACAATGATCATGTATATATAGGTATCACCTCCATAAACAAATAGACGGACTCCTGCCTGCACCTATTACTATTACTCCACTCATCGACCGCTATCCAGCATGCATCTAGAGTATTAACTAAAACAGAGTAATGCTCGGGGAAAGATGACATGATGTAGACAAACTAAACTCAACCAATATGAATAAAACCCATCGTTTTATCCTTAGTAACAAAAACACAAAGACACATCTTGTCCCCTTCTATCACTGGGATATAGAAATTTGCCAAGTTGAACGTACTACAACGCACCTCTCTCACCAAAGAAACATCAGTCTAGTTGGACAAACCATTTCAATAGATTGGAGAGAATTTAGAAGCTATCATAATCATGCACATAAGAATCATATAAGATTTCAGAGAAGACTCAAATATTTATCATGAATAATCTGAACATAAACCCACAATTCATCAGATCCCAAGAGACGCAACGCACAAAAGTGAATTACATCATGTGGATGAAAGTGAAGATGCGATGACCATTGTGTTGAAGATGAAGAGAGAACTTCCATCTAGATACTAGCCATGGACTTGTAGGTCTCTGGTGAACTACTTACACATGATCATGAGGGTAGGAAGGTTGATGAAGAGGCCCTTCGTGATTGATCCCCCCTCCGCCAGGGTGCCATAATGGAGCTCCAGATGGCCTCCCGTTGGAACAGAGACTTGCGACGGCGTAAAAAGTGTTTTGGGGCCTCCTTTAGAGTTTCTGGAATAGATGATAATTTATAGGCCATAGAATGGAGTCGAGAGGGCCATGAGGGAGGCACAAGCCATCAGGGCGCCCCTTAGGGTGCTCCCAGTTGGCTTGTGGGACCCTCGTGTGGCCTCCAGCCTCCTTCCGATATTTCTCGGTCTTCTTTTGGTCAAGAAAAAATAACCAAAAAGTTTCAAGTCCATTGGACTTCGTTTGGTATTGAAAACATGAAAAGTGAAAAACATGTAGAAAACAACAACACGCACTGGGTCAATAGGTTAGTGCTCAAAAATAATATAAATTATTAAGAAAATACCCCAAAAATATTCGAAAATGATAATATAGCAACATGGAATCATCAAACATTATAAATACGTTGGAGAAATATCAAGCATCCCCAAGATTAACTCCTGCCCGTACTCGAGTAGGTAATTGGTGAAAACAGATTTTTTGATGTGACATGCTATCCATGGTGTAATCTTATGCGTGTATGATCATTGGGAAACGATGAATTAACAAATGTTACCATAGCAATACTTGTTGGGGAACGTTGCATGGGAAACAAAAAATTTCGTACGCACACGCAATACCTATCCATCGTGATGATCATCTATGAGAGGGGAGAGTGAATCTACATACCCTTGTAGATCGCTAAGCGGAAGCGTATATAACGCGGTTGATGTAGTGGAACATCTTCGCGATTCAAATCGCAGCTCGTCCTACGATCTCATCACGATCCGTCCCGCGATCCCATCACGATCCATCCCGATCTAGTGCCGAACGGACGACACCTCCACGTTCAGCACATGTACTGCCTGATGGCGATCTCTGTTTTCTTGATCCAGCCAGAGGGGAGGAGAGGTAGATGAGTTCTCTAGCACGGCGGCGTGGTGATGAACAATCCAACAAGGCTTCGCCAAGCTTCTGCAGAACTAATCTAGAGGAGTAAACGATCTAGAGGGAGAGAGGGCTGCGCCTTTTCTTGAGGTACAAAAAAAGCTTCTCTACCCGCTAGTATATATAGGAGGGAGGGTGTGGGGACCCTAACTTACGAGTCAAGATCGCCAAATGAACATGCTCAGTGATCCTAGAGATCAATGCTCATCGAACACACAGAAACTGAATAACAAGAGTCTTACATCCATACATACCGTTTGATACAATAAATGACCATTGCGGTAAAGTCTTACATATATAGGGCCTTGTAGGCCAGCACATCGAACTTGAAAAATAGCGGAGATATTGGTCGAAAGCTTGAACCCATGCCAGCAGCCTTGACCTATAGCCATTCTGAGTGGGAAGCGTCCTAGCTTGCAGAAACGTCACCAAGTTACTCTTCACCATTTCCTGTTCTCTCATACCTGGTCAATGAAATAACCAGTGGCAAGCCAATGAGTACTTTGAATATACTTGCAAACAGCCCATGATGTGGATCAAGGTATTAAAGGAACAGGAACAAGCATAAGAATGCAGCCTTTGCGGAAAGCAAGTTTTGATTGTAAATAAGCATTGTCAAATACTTGTATGGACATGCATCATAACTGGATGGTATTCATAATAACATGTCACAGATATCAACATATCTACCGGGGTTGAACACCACCAGTTCACCCTATATGCCAACTCACCGAACTTGTCATATCATCTTTCTCAGATAACACCTTTAAACACACACACACACACACACACTTGGTTTATGCGGAAACGACTAGACGTAGTTTAAGCAGCACCACCCAACTGTCCTTGACCGTGGACACGGCTATTCGAATAGTTTTACACTCTGCAGAGGTTGTACGCTGTACCCACGAGATCCAGGAAACTTCCGTGTCAACCACGACTCATGGTATATAACATACCTGAGGTAAGTACCCGATCATTGCCTTTCCCCTGACAACACTAGACAAAGAGTCCACTCGATTGGTACCCATCCCACATGATGTACGTCTTACGAGAACCGACTCTAGACCGTATCATCCATGCGGACACCAACGGTGCACCCAGAACACGTGAAAACGACATAGTCGATTGTTGGGGAACGTTGCATGGGAAACAAAAAAAATCCTACGCACACGAAGACCTATCATGGTGATGTTCATCTACGAGAGGGAGATAGGATCCACATACCCTTGTAGATTGCTAAGTGGGAAGCGTTAAGAAACGCGGTTGATGTAGTGGAACAGCTTTGTGATTCAAATCACCGTCGTCCCATGATCCGTCAGATCTAGCACCGAACAGACGGCACCTCCGCGTTCAGCACACGTACAGCTCGATGGCGATCTCCGCCTTCTTGATCCAGCAAGAGAGACGGGGAAGTAGATGAGTTCTCCGGCAGCGAGAAGGCGCGCCGATGATGGTGATGATCTATTCCTGCCGGGCTCCGCCCGAGCTCCGTAGAAAACCAACCTAGACGAAGAACTACTAAGTAGAGGTTTAGGGTTGCATGTGGCAAAGTTGTGTCTCAAAAACCCTAAAACCACTAGTATATATAGGAGGAGGGGAGGGGCTAGCCGTGGGGCTCAAGAGAGCCCCTAGGGAGTCGGCCGAGTGGAGGAGGAGTGACTCCCACTCCAATTCGGTTTGGGAAGGAGGAGTCCCTTCCTTCCTTCCCACATCCTCTCTTTTTTTCCTTTTCTCCTTTGATTTCTCCTCTTGGCCGAAATAGCCTGATACGTCTCCAACGTATCTATAATTTTTGATGGTTCCATGCTATTATCTTGTCAAACTTTGGATGTTTTGTATGCCTTTTATATCTTTTTTGGGACTAACTTATTAACTCAGTGCCAAGTGTCAGTTCCTGTTTTTTCCGTGTTTTTGACACTTTTGAGAGGAGGATTTTAAACGGTGTCCAAAGGAATAAAACTTCCGAAAAGATTTTTTCCGGAACAGAAGATATGCACGAGACTTGAGAACCAAGGCACGGGCCACCAGGGGACCCCACAAGCCCCCTTGGTGCGGCCAGGGGGACCCGCGCCTAGCAGGTTTGTGGCCCCCCTGTGGCTCGTCTGCCCTACCTCTTCCGCGTATAAATTCAAAAAAATTCCAAAACTGCGCGAGAGATCCACGAAAATACTTTTCCGCCGCCGCAAGCTTCTGTCTCCCCAAGATCCCATCCGGGGCATGTTCTGGTGCCCTGCCGGTGGGGGGATTCGGATACGGAGGGCTTCTTCATAGACACCATGACCTCTCTGATTATGTGTGAGTAGTTAACCATAGACCTTCGGGGTCCATAGTAGTAGCTAGATGTCTTCTTCTCTCTCTTGGATCTTCAATACAAAGTTCTCCATGATCTTAATGGAGATCTATCCGATGTAATCTTCTTTGCGTTGTGTTTGTCGAGATCCGATGAATTGTGGATTTGTAATTAGATTATCTATGAATCTTATTTGAGTTTCTTCTGATCTCTTATATGCATGATTTCATATCCTTGTAATTCTCTTCGAGTTGTGGGTTTTGTTTGGCCAACTTGATCTATGATTCTTGCAATGGGAGAAGTGCTTGGTTTTGGGTTCATACCATGCGGTGACCTCTCCCATTGACAGAAGGGGCAGCGAGGCACGCATCATGTTGTTGCCATCAAGGGTAAAAAGATGGGGTTTTCATCATTGGTTTGAGTTTATCCCTCTACATCATGTCATCTTTCTTAAGGCATTACTCTGTTCGTCATGAACTCAATACACTAGATGCATGCTGGATAGCGGTCGATGTGTGGAGTTATAGTAGTAGATGCAAAAAGTATCGGTCTACTTGTCTCGGACGTGATGCCTATATGTATGATCATTGCCTTAGATATCGTCATGACTTTGCGCGGTTCTATCAATTGCTCGACAGTAATTTGTTCACCCATCGTATTATTTGCTATCTTGAGAGAAGCCTCTAGTGAACACTATGGCCCCCGGGTCTACTTCACACCATATTTTGAGCCTTACACTTTTACTTCATTGCACTTTCCGCCTTCAGATCTCACTTTGCAATCAATCTTGAAGGGATTGACAACCCCTTTACAGCGTTGGGTGCAAGCTCTTTTGTGTTTGCGCAGGTACTCTGTACTTGACGCTGTTCTCCTACTGGATTGATACCTTGGTTCTCAAACTGAGGGAGATACTTACTGCTCTTGTGCTGCATCACCCTTTCCTCTTCAAGGGAAAAACCAACACAAGCTCAAGAGGCAGCAGAAGGATTTCTGGCGCCTTTGCCGGGGAGGATCAAGTCAAGAACTCATCCAAGTAAGTGTCGCAAACTCATATCTTGCATTTACTTTTTTGCCTCTCGTTTTCCTCTCCCCCACTTCTGAATAACAAAAATTTACTAAAATATTTGCCTTTTTCGTTCGCCCTTTTCTTTCGATTGCTTTCTGTTCGCTTGTGTGCTATGTGCCTTCAATATGCTTGCATGTTCGCTTGCTGAAAATCTATTGATATGGATCCTCATCCACTTGCTAATCTCTTTAAGAGATCCAATTATGTTGAACCAATTGCTAGTGAGTTGAGTGCACTTGACTATCTTTATGGAGTTTTGCTTGAGATGCGTGAATCTGAAAATCGTGATGAAGAAATTTATGAAGTGATTCACGAGGGCTCCTTGGATGAAAAGCATGATTGCAATGGTTTCACTATGAATTATATTAGTGACAATCATGCTAAAAATATGCAAAACCCTAAGCTTGGGGATGCTAGTTTTGCTATGTCCACTACTTGTTGCAATGATCTCTAGCGACCCAACTCAAGACGAGTCAAGCCTCTGTGTTTCTGTGCCATTCCTGGATCAGTATGCTGGCACACACAGTACATCAATGTATATATCAAAGTGCAATCACATGTAAATAGCGTAAAACTGATATATACCTTAAATATCTCAGCGGAAGCAGTCAAGGGAGTGGAGTCCCAATAAACACCAACGACAAGTTGAGTGTAGACCGTAACCCTGAATCGCACTCTTACTCGTCGAAGAAAAATATCTGCAACATAAGACGTTGCAGCCGTGTAGGTCAGCATATTGAATATGCCGGCAAGTCACATAAGAGAGGGGTGAAAAGTAATCATCTATACTATATGCATATATGGTAGTGTTGGGGAACGTCGCAAGGGAAACAAAAATTTTCCTACGCGCACGAAGACCTATCATGGTGATGTCCATCTACGAGAGGGGATGAGTGATCTACGTACCCTTGTAGATCATACAGCAGAAGCGATTAGAGATCACGGTTGATGTAGTGGAACGTCCTCACGTCCCTCGATCCGCCCCGCGAACAATCCCGCGATCAGTCCCACGATCTAGTACCGAACGGACGGCACCTCCGCGTTCAGCACACGTACAGCTCGACGATGATCTCGGCCTTCTTGATCCAGCAAGAGAGACGGAGAGGTAGAAGATTTCTCCGGCAGCATGACGGCGCTCCGGAGGTTGGTGATGATCTTGTCTCAGCAGGGCTCCGCCCGAGCTCCGCAGAAACACGATCTAGAGGAAAAACTATGGAGGTATGTGGTCGGGCAGCCGTGAGAAAGTCGTCTCAAATCTGCCCTAAAAGCCCCATATATATAGGAGGAGGGAGGGAGACCTTGCCTTGGGGTCCAAGAGAACCCCAAGGGGTCGGCCGAGCCAGGGGGGAGGACTCTCCCCCCCCCCCCCCCCAAACCGAGTCCTACTTGGTTTGGTGGGAGGGAGTCCTTCCCCCTTCCCACCTCTCCCTTTTTTTTTCTTTCCTTTGATATTTTCTCTTCCTTGGCGCATAGGATTTGGTGGGCTGTCCCACCAGCCCACTAAGGGCTGGTGTGACCCCCCCAAATACCTATGGGCTTCCCCGGAGTGGGTTGCCCCCCTCCGGTGAACCCCCGGAACCCATTCGTCATTCCTGGTACATTCCCGATAACTCCGAAAACCTTCCGGTAATCAAATGAGGTCATCCTATATATCAATCTTCGTTTCCGGACCATTCCGGAAACCCTCGTGACGTTTGTGATCTCATCCGGGACTCCGAACAACATTCGGTAATCAACCATATAACTCAAATACGCATAAAACAACGTCGAACCTTAAGTGTGCAGACCCTGCGGGTTCGAGAACTATGTAGACATGACCCGAGAGACTCCTCGGTCAATATCCAATAGCGGGACCTGGATGCCCATATTGGATCCTACATATTCTACGAAGATCTTATCGTTTGAACCTCAGTGCCAAGGATTCGTATAATCCCGTATGTCATTCCCTTTGTCCTTCGGTATGTTACTTGCCCGAGATTCGATCGTCAGTATCCGCATACCTATTTCAATCTCGTTTACCAGCAAGTCTCTTTACTCGTTTCGTAATACAAGATCCCGCAACTTACACTAAGTTGCATTGCTTGCAAGGCTTGTGTGTGATGTTGTATTACCGAGTGGGCCCCGAGATACCTCTTCGTCACACGGAGTGACAAATCCCAGTCTTGATCCATACTAACTCAACTAACACCTTCGGAGATACCTGTAGAGCATCTTTATAGTCACCCAGTTACGTTGCGACGTTTGATACACACAAAGAATTCCTCCGGTGTCAGTGAGTTATATGATCTCATGGTTATAGGAATAAATACTTGACACGCAGAAAACAGTAGCAACAAAATGACACGATCAACATGCTACGTCTATTAGTTTGGGTCTAGTCCATCACGTGATTCTCCCAATGACGTGATCCAGTTATCAAGCAACAACACCTTGTTCATAATCAGAAGACACTGACTATCATCGATCAACTGGCTAGCCAACTAGAGGCATGCTAGGGACGGTGTTTTGTCTATGTATCCACACATGTAAATGAGTCTTAATTCAATACAATTATAGCATGGATAATAAACTATTATCTTGATACAGGAATTATAATAATAACTATACATTTATTATTGCCTCTAGGGCATAATTCCAACAGTCTCCCACTTGCACTAGAGTCAATAATCTAGCCCTCACATCACCATGTGAATTACATTGTAATAAATCTAACACCCATACAGTTCTGGTGTCGATCATGTTTTGGCCGTGGAAGAGGTTTAGTCAGCGGGTCTGCTACATTCAGATCCATGTGCACTTTGCATATATTTACGTCCTCCTCCTCGACGTAGTCGCGGATGAGGTTGAAGCGTCGTTTGATGTGTCTGGTCTTCTTGTGAAACCTTGGTTCCTTTGCTAAGGCAATGGCACCAGTGTTGTCACAGAACAAGGTTATTGGATCCAGTGCACTTGGCACCACTCCAAGATCCGTCATGAACTGCTTCATCCAGACACCCTCCTTAGCCGCCTCCGAGGCAGCCATGTACTCCGCTTCACATGTAGAATCTGCTACGACGCTTTGCTTGGAACTGCACCAGCTTACTGCACCCCCATTAAGAATAAATACGTATCCGGTTTGCGACTTAGAGTTGTCCGGATCTGTGTCAAAGCTTGCATCGACGTAACCTTTTACGGCGAGCTCTTCGTCACCTCCATACACGAGAAACATCTCCTTAGTCCTTTTCAGGTACTTCAGGATATTCTTGACCGCCGTCCAGTGATCCACTCCTGGATTACTCTGGATCCTACCTGCCATACTTATGGCCAGGCTAACATCGGGTCTAGTGCACAACATTGCATACATGATAGAGCCTATGGCTGAAGCATAGGGGATGGAGCGCATATGCTCTCTATCTTCATCAGTTGCTGGGCACTGAGTCTTACTCAATCTCGTACCTTGTAACACTGGCAAGAACCCTTTCTTGGACTGTTCCATTTTGAACCTCTTCAAAACTTTATCAAGGTATGTGCTTTGTGAAAGTCCTATCAGGCGTTTTGATCTATCCCTATAGATCTTAATGCCTAGAATGTAAGCAGCTTCTCCTAGGTCCTTCATAGAGAAACTTTTATTCAAGTAACCTTTTATGCTCTCCAAAAGCTCTACGTTGTTTCCAATCAGTAATATGTCATCCACATATAATATTAGAAACGCCACAGAGCTCCTACTCACTTTCTTGTAAATACAAGATTCTCCAACCACTTGTATAAACCCAAATGCTTTGATCACCTCATCAAAGCGTTTGTTCCAACTCCGAGATGCTTGCACCAGTCCATAAATGGATCGCTGGAGCTTGCACACTTTGTCAGCATTTTTAGGATCGACAAAACCTTCGGGTTGCATCATATACAACTCTTCCTTAAGGAAACCGTTAAGGAACGCCGTTTTGACATCCATCTGCCAAATTTCATAATCGAAAAATGCAGCTATTGCTAACATGATTCTGACGGACTTAAGCATCGCTACGGGAGAGAAAGTCTCATCGTAGTCAATTCCTGGAACTTGTGAAAAACCCTTTGCCACAAGTCGAGCTTTATAAACGGTCATATTACCGTCAGCGTCCGTCTTCTTCTTAAAGATCCATTTGTTCTGAATAGCCTTGCGGCCCTCAGGCAGTATCTCCAAAGTCCACACTTTGTTCTCATACATGGATCCTATCTCGGATTTCATGGCTTCCAGCCATTTGTTGGAATCTGGGCCCACCATTGCTTCTTCATAATTTGCAGGTTCATTGTTGTCTAACAACATGATTGATAAGACGGGATTACCGTACCACTCTGGAGCAGCGCGTGATCTCGTCGACCTGCGTGGTTCAACAGAAACTTGAACTGGAGTTTCATGATCATCATCATTAACTTCCTCCTCAACCGGCATCGCAATGACAGAGGTTTCCTCTTGCCCTGCGCCACCATCCAGAGGGATAATAGGTTCGACAACCTCGTCAAGTTCTATCTTCCTCCCACTCAATTCTCTCGAGAGAAACTCCTTCTCGAGAAAAGTTCCGTTCTTAGCAACAAACACTTTGCCCTCGGATTTGAGATAGAAGGTGTACCCAACTGTCTCTTTTGGGTAACCTATGAAGACGCATTTTTCCGCTTTGGGTTCCAGCTTTTCAGGCTGAAGCTTTTTGACATAAGCATCACATCCCCAAACTTTAAGAAACGACAACTTTGGCCTTTTGCCACACCACAGTTCGTATGGTGTCGTCTCAACGGATTTCGATGGTGCTCTATTTAAAGTGAATGCAGCTGTTTCCAATGCATAACCCCAAAACGATAACGGCAAATCAGTAAGAGACATCATAGATCGCACCATTTCTAATAAAGTACGATTACGACGTTCGGACACACCATTACGCTGCGGTGTTCCAGGCGGTGTTAACTGCGAAACAATTCCACATTGTCTTAAGTGAGTACCAAACTCGAAACTCAGATACTCACCCCCACGATCAGACCGTAGGAACTTGATCTTCTTGTTACGATGATTTTCCACTTCACTCTGAAATTGCTTGAACTTTTCAAATGTTTCAGACTTGTGCTTCATCAAGTAGACATAACCATATCTACTTAGATCGTCAGTGAAGGTGAGAAAATAACGATATCCGCCGCGTGCCTCCACGCTCATTGGACCACACACATCGGTATGTATGATTTCCAACAAGTCACTTGCACGCTCCATTGTTCCGGAGAACGGAGTCTTAGTCATCTTGCCCATGAGGCATGGTTCGCACGTGTCAAGTGAATCAAAGTCAAGTGACTCCAAAAGTCCATCAGCATGGAGTTTCTTCATGCGCTTTACACCAATATGACCCAAGCGGCAGTGCCACAAAAATATGGTGCTATCATTGTTTACACTAACTCTTTTGGTCTCAATGTTATGTATATGCGTATCTCTATCAAGATTCAATATGAACAATCCTCTCACATTCGGTGCATGACCATAAAAGATGTTACTCATAGAAATAGAACAACCATTATTCTCAGACTTAAAAGAGTAACCGTCTCGCAATAAACAAGATCCAGATATAATGTTCATGCTCAACGCAGGCACTAAATAACAATGATTTAAGTTCATCACTAATCCCGATGGTAGTTGAAGTGACACGGTGCCGACAGCGATTGCATCAACCTTGGAACCGTTTCCTACGCGCATCGTCACTTCGTCTTTCGCCAGCCTCCGTCTATTCCGCAGTTCCTGCTTCGAGTTGCAAATGTGAGCAACAGAACCGGTATCGAATACCCAGGCACTACTACGAGAGCTGGTTAAGTACACATCAATAACATGTATATCAAATATACCTGATTTTTCTTTGCCCGCCTTCTTATCTGCCAGATACTTGGGGCAATTGCGCTTCCAGTGACCCATACCCTTGCAATAGAAGCACTCTGTTTCAGGCTTAGGTCCAGCCTTGGGTTTCTTCGGCGGATTGGCAACAGGCTTGCCGCTCTTCTTCGAATTGCCCTTCTTGCCTTTGCCGTTTCTCTTGAAACTAGTGGTCTTGCTCACCATCAACACTTGATGTTCTTTACGGAGTTCAGACTCTGCGACTTTCAGCATCGCAAACAACTCGCCGGGAGACTTGTTCATCCCTTGCATGTTGTAGTTCAACACAAAGCCTTTATAGCTTGGCGGCAGTGATTGGAGGATTCTGTCAGTGATAGCTTCTTGCGGGAGTTCAATCCCTAGTTCAGCTAGACGGTTTGAGTACCCAGACATCTTGAGTACATGTTCACTGACAGACGAGCTTTCCTCCATCTTGCAAGCATAGAATTTATCGGAGGTCTCATACCTCTCGATCCGGGCGTTCTTCTGAAAGATAAACTTCAACTCCTGGAACATCTCAAATGCTCCATGACGCTCAAAGCGACGTTGAAGTCCCGGCTCTAAGCCATACAAGACTGCACATTGAACTATCGAGTAGTCCTCCTTACGTGCTAGCCAAGCGTTCTTAACATCCTGATCAGCCGTAGCGGGTGGTTCATCTCCTAGCGCAGCATTAAGGACATAATCCTTCTTTCCAGCTTGTAAGATTAGCTTAAGATTACGAGCCCAGTCTACAAAGTTGCTTCCATCATCTTTCAACTTAGCTTTCTCTAGGAACGTATTAAAATTGAGGATGACACTTGCGTGAGCCATGATCTACAACACAAATATATTCAAAGTGGACTTAGACTATGTTCAAGATAATTAGAGTTCAACTTAATCAAATTATATGCTAAACTCCCACTCAAAAAGTACATCTCTCTAGTCATTTGAGTGGTTCATGATCCACTTACACTATCCCAAGTCCGATCATCACGTGAGTCGAGAGTAGTTTCAGTGGTAAGCATCCCTATGCTAATCATATCAACTATATGATTCATGATCGACCTTTCGGTCTCATGTGTTCCGAGGCCATGTCTGCACATGCTAGGCTCGTCAAGCTTAACCCGAGTGTTCCGCGTGCGCAACTGTTGTGCATCCGTTGTATGTGAACGTTGAGTCTATCACACCCGATCATCACGTGGTGTCTCGAAACGACGAACTGTAGCAATGGTGCACAGTCGGGGAGAACACAATTTCGTCTTGAAATTTTAGTGAGAGATCACCTCATAATGCTACCGTCGTTCTAAGCAAAATAAGGTGCATAAAAGGATTAACATCACATGCAATTCATAAGGGACATGATATGGCCATTATCACGTGCTTCTTGATCTCCATCACCAAAGCACCGGCACGATCTTCTTGTCACCGGCGCCACACCATGATCTCCATCAACGTGTCGCCATCGGGGTTGTCGTGCTACTTATGCTATCACTACTAAAGCTACATCCTAGCAAAATAGTAAACGCATCTGCAAGCACATATGTTAGTATAAAGACAACCCTATGGCTCCTGCCGGTTGCCGTACCATCGACATGCAAGTCGATATTTCTATTACAACATGATCATCTCATACATCCAATATATCACATCACATCATTGGCCATATCACATCACAATCATACCCTGCAAAAATAAGTTAGACGTCCTCTAATTTTGTTGTTGCATGTTTTACGTGGTGACCAAGGGTATCTAGTAGGATCGCATCTTACTTACGCAAACACCACAATGGAGATATATGAGTTGCTATTTAACCTCATCCAAGGACCTCCTTGGTCAAATCCGATTCAACTAAAGTTGGAGAAACCGTCACTTGCCAGTCATCTTTGAGCAAAGGGGGTCACTCGTAACGATGAAACCAGTCTCTCGTAAGCGTACGAGTAATGTCGGTCCAAGCCGCTTCGATCCAACAATACCGCGGAATCAAGAAAAGACTAAGGAGGGCAGAAAAACGCACATCACCGCCCACAAAACCTTTTGTGTTCTACTCGAGAAGACATCTACGCATGAACCTAGCTCATGATGCCACTGTTGGGGAACGTCGCAAGGGAAACAAAAATTTTCCTACGCGCACGAAGACCTATCATGGTGATGTCCATCTACGAGAGGGGATGAGTGATCTACGTACCCTTATAGATCATACAGCAGAAGCGATTAGAGATCGCGGTTGATGTAGTGGAACGTCCTCACGTCCCTCGATCCGCCCCGCGAACAATCCCGCGATCAGTCCCACGATCTAGTACCGAACGGACGGCACCTCCGCGTTCAGCACACGTACAGCTCGACGATGATCTCGGCCTTCTTGATCCAGCAAGAGAGACGGAGAGGTAGAAGAGTTCTCCGGCAGCGTGACGGCGCTCCGGAGGTTGGTGATGATCTTGTCTCAGCAGGGCTCCGCCCGAGCTCCGCAGAAACACGATCTAGAGGAAAAACTATGGAGGTATGTGGTCGGGCAGCCGTGAGAAAGTCGTCTCAAATCTGCCCTAAAAGCCCCATATATATAGGAGGAGGGAGGGAGACCTTGCCTTGGGGTCCAAGAGAACCCCAAGGGGTCGGCCGAGCCAGGGGGGAGGACTCTCCCCCCCCAAACCGAGTCCTACTTGGTTTGGTGGGAGGGAGTCCTTCCCCCTTCCCACCTCTCCCCTTTTTTTTCTTTCCTTTGATATTTTCTCTTCCTTGGCGCATAGGATTTGGTGAGCTGTCCCACCAGCCCACTAAGGGATGGTGTGACCCCCCCAAATACCTATGGGCTTCCCCGGAGTGGGTTGCCCCCCTCCGGTGAACCCCCGGAACCCATTCATCATTCCCGGTACATTCCCGGTAACTCCGAAAACCTTCCAGTAATCAAATGAGGTCATCCTATATATCAATCTTCGTTTCCGGAACATTCCGGAAACCCTCGTGACGTCCGTGATCTCATCCGGGACTCCGAACAACATTCGGCAACCAACCATATAACTCAAATACGCATAAAACAACGTCGAACCTTAAGTGTGCAGACCCTGCGGGTTCGAGAACTATGTAGACATGACCCGAGAGACTCCTCGGTCAATATCCAATAGCGGGACCTGGATGCCCATATTGGATCCTACATATTCTACGAAGATCTTATCGTTTGAACCTCAGTGCCAAGGATTCGTATAATCCCGTATGTCATTCCCTTTGTCCTTCGGTATGTTACTTGCCCGAGATTCGATCGTCAGTATCCGCATACCTATTTCAATCTCGTTTACCAGCAAGTCTCTTTACTCCTTTCGTAATACAAGATCCCGCAACTTACACTAAGTTGCATTGCTTGCAAGGCTTGTGTGTGATGTTGTATTACCGAGTGGGCCCCGAGATACCTCTCCGTCACACGGAGTGACAAATCCCAGTCTTGATCCATACTAACTCAACTAACACCTTCGGAGATACCTGTAGAGCATCTTTATAGTCACCCAGTTACGTTGCGACGTTTGATACACACAAAGCATTCCTCCGGTGTCAGTGAGTTATATGATCTCATGGTTATAGGAATAAATACTTGACACGCAGAAAACAGTAGCAACAAAATGACACGATCAACATGCTACGTCTATTAGTTTGGGTCTAGTCCATCACGTGATTCTCCCAATGACGTGATCCAGTTATCAAGCAACAACACCTTGTTCATAATCAGAAGACACTGACTATCATCGATCAACTGGCTAGCCAACTAGAGGCATGCTAGGGACGGTGTTTTGTCTATGTATCCACACATGTAAATGAGTCTTCATTCAATACAATTATAGCATGGATAATAAACTATTATCTTGATACAGGAATTATAATAATAACTATACATTTATTATTGCCTCTAGGGCATAATTCCAACAGGTAGGTGGGGCTATAAGTTTTTAGCGAAAAGCAAGTTTTCTCCTACATCAAGAGAGGGCTAAAAGCAAAATGTTACTACATTGTTGGTTGTTAACGAGATGGTTCCACCAACCAATTCTCGTACCCATGTTGTCAATAATACCCACATCAATATTATTATTTGTGTTGAGAATTTCAGATAACTTCAGTTCCTTTGGCTCAAGTTGTCCATGACCGTGGACACGGCTAATCGATTAGGTTTGAGTACTCTGCAGAGTTTTGCACATGTTCCCCACAAGATTTGATCGCCTCCGAGTATGTCCTCGCACTTCAGGGTGTTTGAAGACCGGATGATCAAAACATGGTCTTTCAACGGGTCCCTCTGAATCCCTGTCGGTGCCCATCCATTCCTACCGTTCATCTACATCTCCTAGCACCGCCTGTCTAGAGTCGCCGCGTTGTCCAACCAAGCCAGAGCCCATAATGACTTGTGGCTGTGCAGGTAAGCCTTGGGTCTTGAAAATATCCGTCCGTCTCTTTGAGCCTGGGTGAAGCTTTCCGCAAGATGTCATGGCCGTCTCCAGCATCCCGGGTCATCCACTGGTTTCTCCAGGGAGCCGATCAACCGTCCTTCACCCAGAGTTGCATTGCATCACGAGGTCTTGAAAAGTCTTGACTTAACCGGTCTTGGTTATTAAAGTATCCTCGCATCACTCGTGATAAACTCTCAACCAGAATCCCGTCTACTCAAGCATAGCAATATGAAATTTGTCGTCCCGGGCCTAGTAACGGGGTTGTTGGGTGCCTACCACATGATACTACAATATGTAACCATAATTTCCAAGTACCTAGTGAGCATGCAATTGGGCATAGGATGGTAGAACTACGATGCATAAAACATAGGTGATACATGATCAAATGACTTGCCTGGTATTACTTGATGAAGATAGTCGCTCTCAAAATCCTGATAATTCTACTCGCCACACTCCGAGCAATCTATCGTAAATGAATAGCATTCAATAAACATTCATGCCAAAAAGGAAGAACCAAGAGAACATAAGAACAAAGCATGTCTTGGTGCAAAATAACAACGTACTAAGGTTTAATAAAAAGGTCCTAAGTGTGTTGTAAAGTGAAGGTGCATGAATGAGATCAAAAGAGGTAATGGACGATGAACTATTGCTATATAAGCTCGACTTGCATACACTATGGGAGATGATAAAAAATATTGGGAGAACAACATGAATGTTATTTGACAAATAGTATAAGACATACAAATTTATTTGTAGAAAGAATTTCTTGAAATGGTGCACTACAACGCAAGTTATAGCGAATTGAAGTATGAATTGAATTTGCATTCAAAAGGTCAAGAGAAGTTGAACTGAAGTACGATGGTTACGTACAAAAATATATGACATGAGTGTTTAGGGGTAAAAGGAATCAATTGAAAAGGTGGTACGATTTGCAAGATAAGATCAAATGAATGTTCGAATACAAATTTGAATTGCTCAAATTTGTAAGGTTCAAAGGTCGAAACTAATGATGCTACTGGATATAGGAGATCAATATGATCGTGTAGGAAAAAGAATTACTAGATTTGAACTAGCGGATCAAAAGATACAAATACTTCAATATAACATTGAATCGGCTTAGAACGATGTGAACACTTTTGGGCACTAATAGATAAATCTGATTTTATCATAATTATAAGTTGAAAAGTTAAAACTAATGATACAAACGGAAAGATTACTTTGATACGAATCCGACGCAATTGAATTCATCTAAAACGGAGCTACGGATAAAAAGATATGATCAAAAGAAGTTTGAATATGAATATGAACAAATTTCGAAATTTGAAAATTTCAAAAAGTTGATATGATAGGTTCACAGGATAGGTGGGATCAAGACGAAACTCTAGGCGTTGGTTTCATCTAATTCGGATAAACGAGTAAAAAGTTATGGCTATTTGAAAAATCAGGGCCAAACTGTTTTACGGAATAAAAGTGCTACGTCTAAAAGAATTCTAGTACTAATGTGGAAATACGAAGACTAATTAATATATCTAATTACTCTACCGTATACTAGTGTAGGAATACTAGTCTAGAAATAATAAACTACGGGAGTATAAAAAATACGAAGAGAAATACCTTCAGAATGCAGAGTAAGAATTAATTCCAATGAGGAGACGACTTCGAGAAATCCCGCCGAAGAGAAAAGAATATTTTTATTTAATAAACCTAGTCAAACCAAAAGATTGATTTAACCCGAAATAGATGATTTTTGAATGCTCCTATGTGTCAATATTTATAGGTGGAAGGGAGGTCTAATGGTCCATAGATAGGCAATGTGGGACTAAACATATACGTATTGTAGGAAAACTAGAAAAAAAGAGAGGGAAAGAGAGATGTGCCGAATGAGCTAAGTGATTCGGCCGGCAGCATAGGCTGTTCTGCCAGCGGAGCGCTTTTTTTTTTTTTGCAGACGAACAATTTTTTCTGAAAAAACAAAGAAGAAAAACGTATAAATGAAAAAGAGAGAACATTTTATATAGACATATTATATATCAAAATTTTAAGAATAAAATTTTCTAAAACATGAACATATTTTCAAAACCAAAAAAATACTTTTTTAAAAAAATTATTTTTTTGCAATAACTTTAAAGTGAAAAGGAATTTGAATTTCAAATAAATTGTAAATACTTAAAATTTGAATCAAGACATTGTCTCTGATTTTGGAGTGTCATTTTCCTCCTCTCGTTTGATTTTTTTTTCAAAGGGTTTTGAAAATATTCAAACTCAAAATTGAAAAGGGATTCAAAATAGAGAATTTTGGGAAAGTCATTTTATTCCCTCTCATTTTTTTGAGAAGTTTCAAATTCCACTCAAGTTTCAATCACTCAAACAAACAAACAATCAATCTAATATTTATTTTAACATTCCAAAATTTGGGATGTTACATGATCATGATTGGGGTAGTGCTTTTTCTTATGATCTTGAAAATTTGTTTAACCCTCATGATGATTATGATATTTGCAATAATATTGAAAGTGGGTTTGGAGAAGTCATGACTTTAGTTGATGATAATACCACTATTTTTGAGTAGCATCAACTTTGCATGCATGTGGATCATGAAAAGAATATCCTTTGTGATAGCTATATTGTTGAATTTGATTATGACCCCATATGTAATTGCTATGAGAGAGGAAAATATTGTGGCAGAAACTTTCATGTTACCAAATTACCTCTCGTTATGTTGAGATTGCTATTGTCTCTTTCTTCTTCCTTGCATTTGGTAACTATTGGTTGTCTTGCCAATTTGTTTTCCTATAAAATGCCTATGCATAGGAAGTATGTTAGACTTAGACGTGATTTTCACATGCTTTATGATGCTCTCGTTGTGCTTCAATTTCTATCTTTTACGTGAGCATCATTGAATTATCAATGCCTAGCTAAGGGCGTTAAACAATAGCGCTTGTTGGGAGGCAACCCAATGAATTTATCTTTTTCTGTTTTGTTGCGTCTACACCATCATAATTCTGTTATGATTGTGTTTTTTGTGTTTGTTTTTGTGTTTGAGCCAAGCAAAACCTTTATGACTAGTTTTGGTGATGGTTGTTTGATCCTGCTGTGAAAAGACAAAAACTTTTCGCTCACGAGATTATTTTGCATTTTGATTTAGAAAGAGATTTTGAGTTGATTATTTTTGCTTCCGATTGATATGCCTTTTGCCCAGGCTGTCGTAATTGTTCAGAATTTTTGAGGTACCATAAGTATACGAAGTATACAGATTGCTACAGCCTGGTATGTTTTTGATAGATTCTATTTTTGTTGTGTTGGTTGCTTGTTTTGATGAAACTATGGATAGTATCGGGGGGTACTAGCCATGGAAAAGTGAGAATACAGTAATCTAACACAAATATAAATAGAAATCAAGATTTCTACAGTACCTAAATAGGTGGTGGTTTGTTTTCTTGTGGTAATGATATCACGAGTTTCTGTTTAAGTTTTGTGTTGTGAAGTTTTCAAGTTTTGGGTGATGTTCTCATGGACAAATGGACAAAGAGTGGAAAGAGTTCAATCTTGGGGATGCCCAAGGCATCCGAAACCAAATTCAAGGACACCAAAAATCCTAAGCTTGGGGATGCCCGGGAAGGAATCCCCTCTTTCGTCTTCAATCCATCGGTAACATTACCTGGAGCTATATTTTTATTCACCACATGATATGTGTTTTGCTTGGAGCATCTTGTATCGTAGGAGTCTTTTATTTTTGTTGTGTCACAATCATCCTTGCTTCACACCTTTTGAGAGAGACATGCACTCATCGTGAATTTGCTAGAATGCTCATCGTGCTTCACTTATATCTTTTGAGCTAGACCATTTTGCTCTGTGTGCTTCACTTTGATCTTTTAGAGCATGGCGGTGCGTGACTTGGTAGTTGGTTTGTGCTATGAGAATAGTCCCAAAGGTGATAGGTACCCAAACAGGATACAAAAACTTCCATCTTCATGTGCATTGAGTAGAAAGAAAAGTTTGATTCCTCTCAATTAGTTTTGAGACGTGGATCTGGTAATATTAAGAGTTATGTTAGTAAGTTGTTGTGAATCTAGAAATACTTGTGTTGAAGTTAGTAATTCCCGTAACATGCACGTATGGTGAACCGCTATGTTATGAATTCGGAGCATAATTGATCTATTGATTGTCATCCATTGTGTTGCGGTGGGGATCGCGTGATGGTTAACACCTACCAACCCTTCCCCTAGGAGTATGCGTTTAGCACTTTGTTTCGATTACTAATAAAAACTTTCGCAAAAAGTATGTGAGTTCTTCATGACTAATGTGAGTCCTTGGTATAGATACACTTTCACCTTCCACCATTGCTAGCCTCTCTAGTACCGCGCAATTTTCGCCGGTGCACAAACCCACCACATGCCTTCCTCAAAACAGCCACCATACCTACCTACTACGACATTTTCATAGCCATTCTGAGATATATTGCCATGCAACTCCCACTGTTCCGTCTCATGACTTGTGCCGTCACTCTCATATTGTCATTGCATGATTGTAAGATAGCTAGAGAGATGTTTCAACATCATACGCCAAGCTAGATCGTTGCACATCCCGGTACATTGCCGGAGGCATTTCCTATAGAGTCATCATCGTTCTGAGCTTTGAGCTGTGAGTAAATAAAAGTGTGATGATCGTCATTATTAGAGCGTTGACCCATGTGAGCAAAAAAAGAGAGGCCAAATTTGCCCACAATAAAAAAGGAGAGAAAAAGAGGCCAAAGAGCCCAAATAAAAAAAAGAGAGAGAAAAAGAGAGAAGGGACAATGCTACTATCTTTTTCCACACTTGTGCTTCATAATAACATCATGTTCTTCATGATTGAGAGCCTCTCGTTTTGTCACCACCATATACTAGTGGGAATATTTATTTTATAACTTGGCTTGTATATTCCAATGATGGGCTTCCTCAAAAACTCCCTAGGTCTTCGTGAGCAAGCAAGTTGGATGCACACCCACTAGTTCTTCTTTTGAGCTTTCACATACTTATAGCTCTAGTGCATCCTTTGTATGGCAATCCCTACTCATTCACATTGATATCTATTAATGGGCATCTCCATAGCCCTTTGATACGCCGAGTCAATGTGACCATTTCCTCCTTTTTGTCTCACAACCACCACCACACTCTATTCCACCTATAGTGCTATATCCATGGCTCACGCTCATGTATTGCATGATAGTTGAAAAAGGTTTGAGAACGTAAGAGTGCGAAAACAATTACTTGGCCAATACCGGGGTTGTGCATGATTTAAATTAGTTGTGTGGGGATGATGGAGCATAGCCATACTATATGATTTTGCAGGCATAACTTTCTTTGGCCTTGTTATTTCGAAAGTTCATGATTATCTTGCTCGTTTGCTTGAAGTATTATTGTTTTCATGTCAATAGCAAACTATTGTTTTGAATCTTACGGATCTGAACATTCATGTCACTGATGACCCACAAGTATAGGGGATCAATCGTAGTCCTTTCGATAAGTAAGAGTGTCGAACCCAACGAGGAGCAGAAGGCTCTGATAAACGGTTTTCAACAAGGTAATAACTGCAAGCACTGAAAGTAGCGGTAACAAGTGATGGTGTAGCGAGGTGAAACGTTGCAAGCAAAGAGTAACAAGTAACAAGTAGTAGCAATGGTGCAGCAAGTGGCCCTATCCCTTTTGCAGCAAGGGACAAGCCTGAACAAAGTCTTATAGGAGGAAAAGCGCTCCCGAGGACACACGGGAAGTTCTGTCATGCTAGTTTCATCATGTTCATATGATTCACGTTCGTTACTTTGATAGTTTGATATGTGGGTTGACCGGCGCTTGGGTACTTCCCTTACTTGGGCAAGCGTCCCACTTATGATTAACCCCTCTCGCAAGCATCCGCAACTACGAAAGAAGAATTAAGACAATGTCTAACCATAGCATTAAACTAGTGGATCCAAATCAGCCCCTTACGAAGCAACACATAGACTGGGGTTTAAGCTTCTGTCACTCCAGCAACCCATCATCTACTTACTACTCCCCAATGCCTTCGTCTAGGCCCAAATATGGTGAAGTGTTATGTAGTCGACGTTCACATAACACCACTAGAGGAAAAACAACATACAACATATCAAAATACGGAACGGATATCAAATTCACATGAGTATTATCAGCATGACTTATCCCATGTCCTCAGGAACAAAAGTAACTACTCACAAAGCATAATCATAATCATGATCAGAGGTGTAATGAATAGCATCAAGGATCTGAACATAAACTCTTCCACCAAGTAATCCAACTAGCATCAACTACAAAGAGTAATCAACACTACTAGCAACCTTACAAGTACCAATCGGAGTCGTGAGATGGAGATTGATTACAAGAGATAAACTAGGGATTGGAGAGGAGATGGTGTTGATGAAGATATTAATGAAGATGCCTCCCCTCCGACGAGAGGAGTGTTGGTGATGATGATGGTGACGATTTCCCCCTCCAGGAGGGAAGTTTCCCCGGCAGGATCGTCCTGCCGGAGCTCTAGATTGGATCTGCTCAAGTTCCGCCTCGTGGCAGTGGCGAAACCACGAAAAAGCTCCCGATTGATTTTTTCTAGAACGAAACCCTTCATATAGCAAAAGAGGGGGGCTAGTGGGCCGTTAGGGAGCCCACAAGCTTGCCCTCCGCCACCAGGGTGTGGCGGTGGCAGGGCTTGTGGCGCCCTGGCAGCCCCCCTCTGGTACTTCTTTCGCCCAATATTTTTTATATAATCCCAAAAAATTCCACGTAACTTTTCAGGGCATTTGGAGATGTGCAGAATAGTGGACTAAGATTTGCTCCTTTTCCAGTCAAGAATTCCAGCTGCCTGAATTCTCCCTCTTCAAATAAACCTTGCAAAATAAGAGAGAAAAGGCATAAATATGGCACCACAAAGTAATATAACAACCCATAAAGCAATAAATATCAACATGAAAGCATGATGCAAAATGGACGTATCAACTCCCCCAAGCTTAGACCTCGATTGTCCTCAAGCGAAAACCAAGTTCCATAAACATGTCCACATGTTTGGGGACGAAGGTGTCGTTAAAACATAATACGGACATGAGGGCATCATGATCACACGTAGGACAACAATCTTTACCTACTAATAAAGCAAACAGTGCTTCTTCCGTACGTCATCCAAATTGCCCTTAAAGTTGACTAAAATTACCCACCAATGCCACCTATAAGTCATAAAAAAACGTTTCAAACAGGAAAATATTCGGACTGGGCCGGCCCATGTAGGCACCTCCTATATTACGGTCTGTGCGTTGGAAAAAGATGCAGCACACCTGTTTGGGCCGGCCCATGCGTGGGTGCCTATTTTTTAGTTTATTTTTTTTATTTTTCTTTTCAGTTTCATTTTTTTCTACTTTAAATAATTTAGAACTTCAAACAACTTTTCTCAATTTTAAGAAACTGATAATTTCAAAATAAAATATTCAAAAAATCATTTTTTTGAGAATTCAAAAACTACTCAGGAGTTCTGAAAAATGTTTAAACTTTGAAAAAATGTCCATAAAATAAAAAAGTCAACGATTTTAAACAAAAGTCCGTGTAAAAATCTTAAAAACTGTTCGTGCCTCTGTTTTTAGTCTCATTTTTTATTTTTATTTTTCTGTTCCATTTTTTAGTTTAAATAATTTAGAACTTTGAAAAACTTTTGCAATTTATAAAACTGGGAATTTTGAAATAAAAGTTTGAAGAAAATATAAAATGTTTGTGAATTCAAAAAATGCTTGGGATTTTTGTAAAAATATTCGCATATTCAGAAAAATGTTCATAATTTTGAGAAGAATGTTGGTGAAAACAATAAAAGTCCAGGATTTTGAAAAAAAAGTTTGTGTGTTATTTTTTGAGTGCAATTGAAAAAAATGTTTGCTAATTCAAAAAATGTTCATGCATTTCAAGAAATGTCCTAAAATTTTAAAGACATAATATAATCAGCACCATTGGAGATTATTATTGTTTTTCTCCCGTTGCAACGCACGGGTCCTTTTGCTAGTACATCATAAAGATTCTTATGGGAAAGTAACAATTCCTTCACAAAGCAAAGCATGAAGCAAAAACCTTACCGAGAAGTAACCAACAACAGTCCAAAGTCATTGAAGCAATTGCAATTTATCACAATATCAGAAAGAGTCAAATAAGAGCTTGTATGGCAAATCCACATACTCAATCATCTCTTTTGTTTTCCACAATTGTTACAACTCACGTGGTACTCATGGTGTCAAAGTTTCAGCTGGACACAGAGGAAGATAGGGGCTTATAGTTTTGCCTCCTAACGATTTACCTCAAGGGTAAAGTCAACAATAATAAAGCATAAGTACTCAACTCCAAGTTGATATATGAATATAGATCTTTGCCAAGCATGTGACGGTAGCCAAGAAAAAGGAAAAAATAGGGAATTGGTGAAGATCACCATGACTCTTACAAGGGCAAAAAGTAAAGGTACAAGATAGGCCCTTCGCAGAGGGAAGCAGAGGTTGTCATGCGCTTTTGAGGTTTGAATGCGTGCCCTCTTAGTGCGGAGGAACGTCACTTTATATTGCCTCGTGTGATAAAGAACTTTATTATGCAGTCTGTCACTTTTATGTCTTCCTCATCACAGGTTCGTACAAAGCTTATTTTCCACACACTAATAGATCATACATATTAGAGAATTTTTATTGCTTGCACCCATGACAACTTACTTGAAGGATCTTATTCAATCCATAGGCACGTATGGTGGACTCTCATGGAAAAACCGGGTTGAAGGCTTATGGATGCACAAGTAGTATCTCTACTTGGTGCGGGAGTTTTGGCTAATATGAGGTGGAAGCAATCGTCACATGCTAAGGGATCTATAATCATATAACATTGTTTGGAACCAAGCAAGCACAATTCATTATGTTGTTTTCCTTGTCCAACATCTACTCCTAAGCATGTAATAGTTTGGTGAGTGCTCACAATTGTAAAAAGTGTCTAAGATGATATATTTATATGTGAACCTCTCTTTCCTTATTACTTCATATTAATTGCAACAATGACTGAGGTCTATGTTGATTTATTCTCAACAAGTTTTAATCATCAAACGTGTCATTTGTGAAGTTATCAGTTTCCATAAGATCGTCTCATGATCTTTCATGCTATCGTTCTTTTCATACTTTTGATCATGACACAAAGCAAAGCCCTTGACTAAGATACTCTTTATTATATAGCTCGTAAGCTCGAATACATCGGAGGAGAGACAAAAGAAAAAGACTCAAACTAAACACTAAAGACTTATTCCTCTAAGAGAAGAAATAAAAACTGAAAAGGAAAGAACTAAAACAAAGGTAAAAGCAAAAGATATAAAGGTGATACGATACCAGGGAAACTCCCCCAAGCTTGGCAGAAGCCAAGGGGATTGCCCATACCAATGCTTAGTTGTCTTCCTTCGGTGGTGATGGTGGTGGAGTTGTTGAAGCAGTCTTGAGCTTGTCTAATTTCCACTTGAGTAAAAAGTTCTGCTCCCTTAAATCGTCATTTTCCTCCTCAAGCTTCAACACTCTATGGCAAAGCTCCTGCTTACTCTCCTGCAAGAAACGAGAGGGGATAAATATGGTCTTAGGCTTCCTCCTGGAGTTGGGGAGGCTTGACTTCTTGAACTCCACATGTGTGTTTGCAGGTTGAGGTAGAGGAGACTCCTCTTCATCGGAACTCGTTTGTTCCTTCCCCTTGGGCTCATAGTCCTCTTCCTCATCAGTGGTCCAACCATATGGTTCCAAGTCCCCATAGACCTTGGGGTTAGCAAGGTAGTCAGCCACATAGCTCTCCCCCTCTTAATCCTGAGAAGACATCTTGACCTAGATCTGCGGCAGAAATAGGCTCGAAACGAAAACAGAGGAAAACTGCGTGATACGGAGATCAAAACCTTCGGACGAATATATATTGATTTTTTATGGACTAGAAGGAGTGTTTCACATGAAAACGGAGTCCGGGAGGCACACGAGGTGCCCACAAGCCCTCCGTCCACCACCAGGGGGGTAGGTGGCGGCGTCCAAGCTTGTGGCCGCCTCGTGCGCTCTCCGGACTGCTTTTGATTTTTCTAATTCTCCAAAAATTCCAAAATGGAGGAAATTTCCTATTGGGAAAGCGTCGGATTCCAATTTCTTACCGAAACAGATACCTCTTCGTTTTCAGGGTCTGAAACAGGCTGATAAACATCCCTTATGTACTCCTCTGGAGTTATGACATTGACGATATTGGTCTCAACATTTATGGGAGTACCAGAGATGTAATGCTTGATTCTTTGCCCATTTACTACTCTAGGAAAATTTCCTTTCATGTTATTGATTTTGATGGCACCGGAACGATATACTTCTTCGATAACATAAGGACCTTCCCACTTAGAGAGAAGCTTACCTGCAAAGAATCTCAAACGAGAATTGTATAGCAGGACATAATCACCTACATTGCACTCTCGTTTCTGTATTCGTTTATCATGCCATCTCTTAACCTTTTCCTTGAACAACTTGGCATTCTCATATGCATAGGCCCTCCATTCCTCTAACGAGCTGATATCAAACAACCGCTTTTCACCGGCAAGTTTGAAGTCAAAGTTGAGCTCTTTGGTTGCCCAATAAGCTTTGTGTTCCAGCTCAAGAGGTAAATGACAGGCCTTACCGTAAACCATTTTATGCGGTGACATGCCCATGGGATTCTTATAAGCAGTCCTATAAGCCCATAGTGCATCGTCAAGTTTGCTAGACCAATTCTTTCGAGACCTATTGACGGTATTTTGTAGGATCAATTTGATCTCCCTATTACTCAACTCCACTTGACCACTAGACTGAGGATGATAAGGAGATGCAACTCTATGGTTGACATCATACTTAGCAAGCATCTTGCGGAAAACACCATGAATGAAGTGTGAACCGCCATCAGTCATCAGATATCTAGGGACTCCAAATCTTGGGAAAATGACTTCTTTAAGCATCTTAATAGAGGTGTGGTGATCAACATTTTTAGTGGGGATAGCTTCTACGCACTTAGTGACGTAATCCACAACAACTAAGATGTGAGTGTACCCATTGGAACTCGGGAAGGGTCCCATATAATCAAAACCCCAGACATCGAAAGGTTCAATGACAAGTGAATAGTTCATAGGCATTTCCTGATGCTTACTGATATTCCCTATTCTTTGGCATTCGTCACAAGACAAGAAAAACTTATGGGCATCCTTGAAGAGAGTGGGCCAATAGAATCCTGATTGCAATACCTTATGGGCAGTTCTATCTCCAGCGTGGTGTCCTCCGTAGGCTTCGGAATGACACTTCTGCAAGATCTGTCCCTGTTCATGTTCATGCACACAACGTCTAATAACACCATCTACTCCTTCCTTATAAAGGTCAGGATCATCCCAAAAGTAGTGTCTCAAATCAAAGAAGAATTTCTTCTTTTGCTGATAGGTGAAACTGGGTGGTATATATTTGGCTACGATATAGTTTGCATAATCAGCATACCACGGTGCACTATGTGAAGTGCGGATGACATTTAATTGCTCATCGGGAAAGCTGTCATCAATAGGTCGTGGGCCATCAAGGATATTCTCTAGCCTAGACAAGTTATCTGCTATAGGGTTATCAGCACCCTTTCGGTCAACGACGTGCAAATCAAATTCCTGTAGCAGGAGAACCCATCTGATCAGTGTAGGCTTAGCGTCCTTCTTCTCCATAAGGTACTTAATAGCAGCATGATCAGAGTGAATAGTGATTTTAGAGTCAACTATGTAAGATCTGAACTTTTCATATGCAAACACGACTGCTAAAAACTCCTTTTCCGTAGTGGCATAGTTTCTTTGGGCACTGTCTAGAGTTTTACTAGCGTAGTGAATAACATTCAACTTCTTGTCAACTCTTTGTACTAGAACAACACCAACATCATAATCACTAGCATCGCACATGATTTCAAAGGGTAAGTTCCAGTCAGGTGGTTGAACAATAGGTGCGGTTATCAAAGCCTTCTTAAGTATTTGGAAGGCTTCCTCACAATCCTCATCAAAAACAAAAGGAACATCCTTCTGCAAGAGGTTGGTAAGAGGCCTAGAAATCTTAGAGAAGTCTTTAATGAACCTTCTATAGAAACCAGCATGGCCTAGGAAACTTCGTATACCTCTGATATCTGTGGGGCAAGGCATTTTCTCAATTGCATCAACCTTAGCCTTATCAACTTCAATGCCTCTCTCAGAAATTTTGTGTCCTAAGACGATACCTTCGTTAACCATAAAGTGACACTTCTCCTAATTCAAGACGAGGTTGGTATCTTCGCATCTCTGTAAGACTCGATCAAGGTTGTTGAGGCAATCATCAAAGGAAGACCCGTAAACGGAGAAGTCATCCATGAAAATGTCGGGACCCCGATCCTAAGCCATAGGAATCTAGCCTGTAACCCATCGCATCCCTTTGTGGTCTCACGCACGGTTAACTCCACGGCTGCAGCCTTACCTTAGCCGGGACCGTTTGCGTCTTTTGACTCACGTATGCGATAGTATCGCTAGCAATCCAATGTCAAAGAACCCGGATCGACATGTCTAGTCATAAACCAAAGTGGCAGTACCGCACAAGGACAGGCATACATGACCCAACAAAGCAGGTGTCGGTCATCGGCGAATGTAGACGAGTCGTAGCAAGCTACAAGGACTCCATTACATCGCGTGACATTTCCTCAAAGGGGACAGACACAACAGCTAAGAAGGACACATGCCGGTCAACCAATGTGTCCGGAGCAGTAGCGAACTACCAAGGCTCGTTGGATCACAAAGGGGCATTTCCTTGTAAGGAGTGCTACTAAAGTTCACGACTAGGTATTCGAACCCCATACATATCAGGTAAGACACACGTACGCATGGCATACCGATATGTATAGATACATCGATGGCATCACAACATAACCATAAACATACAAGCTTTATTTAAGAGGCTCGGAAGAGCCACACACATAATATTACACATTAAGGGTCTCTCGACCCATAATAGCAGTCATACAATTACAAACCAGCGGAAGAGTTATAAACTGTCTGGGTACAGACAGAGCAACTAGAAGGCACATGGCCTGACTATACTACAGAGCTGACGTAGGGCCAGATCGTAGCTGGGACACCAGCTACTCGTCGTCGTCGATGTCTACGAAGAACCCTCCATTAGGGTCATTAGCAACCTCTGCAACATTTATTAAGCAAACATGAGTACGAAGGTACTCAGCAAGACTTTAGGATGACTAACTACTCATGCAAGGTATCAAGAAGGTATTGTGGGGTTTCATGCGGCAAGCCAGCATTTGACTCGTGGCTAGACAACTTGCTTTTTTAAATTAGTTTTGACAACTTGATTTCTCGCACACGAGTCCACTAACACCACAACAATACACTATCGTGGAATCATTCCGTCTCCATACGGAAATGCCGTCCACGACACTCACGCTTATCTTGACAATTTTATGAGTAGCCATTGAAGTTATCTATGAACAACATATGTCTCCAAGTAGTCCATATCCGCGGACGCGGCTATTCGAATAGATCATAACCCTGCAGGGGTGTACTTCTTCACACACGCTCCCGCCACTTATCGCCATGTGCACGTCATGCACCTCGGCAACCTTCAAGCGGAAGCCCAGCGAGGGAGTCAGCCACGACCATTAACCACACTAGTACCTAGTCCAGGTTTATCGCCTATCTGAGAGTAACCCGTACGGAAGTCCGGCCGAGGTTTCCGCCACGGCCTCAAACGATGTGTGCAGGGTTCCCAAGCCCACCATCCGGGTGCCACTTGGTACACCATGCCACTGCCTACCGCATCACGGTCCACCTCTCAGGTCAGCACCATGCACGGCCTCCAGCATTACTATAAACACCAGAAACTACTTGCAACTCCTGGACCGAGTACTACGCGATTAATAGGCCGAGCGGGGTCATATTTCAGGGCCCAGCGTGTGGTAGTATCTAGTCTTGGATTACATACACGGAACTCAGTTCCTAAGGACGGTTCCAATGAAACAACCCGCCATGTACTCCTACACAGCCTTTCACCGGTACCTTTACCAAATCAAGTTCAACACACGACCTTTGCTCACCGAACACATTCCACAATTCTGTTCATCTCCCAGATGACAGACCATACACAACTCTAAGCATAGCATGCATAGCAGGATAAGGCACATTATAGCTCAAGCAACTACCAGGTATGCTAGGTTGCAAGGTTCTGCTATTTACTGTGACAAGGTTAAGTCATGCAAAGGAAGTGGGTCCAACTATCGTGGCAAAAGCAGTTGAAGCATTTGATCCTAATGCAATAAATAGGTGCAGGAGCAAGAACATGGGATTTAACGGGATGATCAAAAGGGGTGCTTGCCTTGTTGCTCAGAGGAGGAACGATATCCGTCAGACGGATATTCGGTGGAATCCGGGGGTGCGGAGCCTACCGAAATGAATGGCAACATTCAATAACAATCATATGCAATCAAAATGATGCATGAGCATGGCATGAGAATGCAAGTGATAAGTTATTATAATCAAGATGTTTTATGTTTAGAGTTGATTTGAATCACACTCGAATAGCAATTCAAACGGGTATTCTTGGATACCGGTTTAATTGATTCGACCTGATGCTCAGATCAACCTAATGTTAACATGCATGAAATGTCATGTTATGGTACTGATTTATCTCTAGGGCAGTGTGTGATCATTGTATTTATAATGAAATTTGGATATTTTTGCAAATTCCATTTATAAAGTGATTAAAAGAATTGAATTATTCTTTATTTCACAATTTAGGGTTCGGTAACTTTTTCAAACATAGTTGAAAATAGCATAATCAGAATCCTTGAATTTTTCTGATACTTTTTCATATATAAATTATTTTCATTGGAGTTACAGATTAATTTCTATGATTTTTGCAATTTTTAGCAATTTCCTGAATTATTTTTATACTGGAAATTCCATTTATTGCATCAGGCTGACGTCAGCAGGTCAGCCGACCTGTTCAGGTCAAACCTGACAGGGGGGCCCCACTGGTCAGCCTCTCTGGGACTAATCCCGCGCTGACCAGCCCCTAATTGGGGTTTGACCAGGCGTGGGGCCCTCTGTCAGCGACTGAGGGGAGGGCGATTACGCCCTAATGGTCGGCCACGTCGAAGACCACCGGAGGGTGGTCGCCGGCGACCAAACTCGCGGCGGAGGGCTCGCCGGAGGCAACCTAGACGGCGCTGCACAGCACGAAAACGCACGCGGTTGGCAGCTATAGCAAGCTCGCGAAGTGGCCGATCTGGCAGGACCAACTGGGGAGGCTAGGGTCGCCGGAAGAGGCGTCGGCGACGAGCCGGAGCGGCGGCCGAAGCTCGGGCGTCGTCGGGGGCTTTGAATCAGGGGGATCCACGCTTAGTTCTTAGCTGCTACGGCATCTACGCGTCGTCCTGGAGCTTCTGGTGCTCTCGGGAGGACGAGCTGGACATCGGAGGGCTACCGGCGACGAGCGGCAGCGGCGGTGCTCGTCGGGCTCCGGTGAAACCAGGGCTAGAGGAGGGGATCGACGGGGAAAACTTTGGGAAAACCACCGCATGCTCACAGGGAGTGCAGAGAAGAGCTCAGACGGCTCGGGGAAGGCCTGGGGGCGACGAATCGACGGGAGAGGTCCGGCGGCCGGAGGAGGAAGACGACGGCGTTGCGGGCGTTGCAGGGCGCGAGGAAGCTTCGGCTTCTGCAGGAATGACCAGGGCGACGAGGCGGAGCTAATGGCGTGCTCGGGGAGGGGATCCTATGGCCAGGGGCACGGCCAGCTCGAGCTCGAGCTCGGCTCTAATGGCGGCAGCAGGGAGAAGGAGGGGATCCGGGAGGAGGGGAAGAACCGAGGCGGGGAATGGATAGGGGAAGCTCTGGGGAGCTTATCCCCGTCGTCGCCAGCGCGAACCGGCGGCCAGGCAGGCACGCAGGTGCGTGGCCGTGCCGGAGGAGGCGGCGGCCACCTCCTGCTGCCTACTGGCGCGAGGGAGGGGACGAGCGGCGAGATGGGCCGGGCCTGGCTTGGGCGACAGGTAAGACTTTTTCCATTTTCTCTTTTTTTTGTTTTTTCTGTTTTGCTATTTATTGCTTTGCTAATTATTTCAGCTCCAAAACAAAAAGTAAAAACTATTTTAGACCTCCTGAAATATTTATTATAATATCCCCACTCATTTCCAAGACTTTCAAAATTTTTGGAAAATTATAATTTCTGATTTCAAATTTTAAATTTGAAACCACTGGCTGTTGCATTTATTTAAAATGCTTAAAGTGTCAAGAAAATAGTTTTCTCCAATGCTCATTTACTTTCATGATTTATCAGAAAGTTTGAACATTTCTTGAGGCCATTTTGGGTTCATTGATTTGAACTAGTTTGAAATTTCCTTTAGTTGAAATGGTGGCTAAGGTTTTTAGTTTTTCCTTTGCCACTTTGTTGTTTTTGTTGAAACTTCTTAGATGCAAATGCAAAGAAGACATGAGCACAATGCTATCTTGCTTAAGGGTTAGGGATGTGACAACTCACCCCCACTCAAAAGAATCTCGTCCCGAGATTTAGAAGTCGTCGGGAATAACGCAGGATATTCAAGTCGGAGACGATCCTCTCTTTCCCAAGTTGCCTCCTTTTCAGAATGATTTGACCATTGAACTTTAAGAAACTTGAGGTTTCGACGTCGAGTGGTACGCTCAGCTTGATCAAGAATACGCACGGGGGATTCTCGGTAAGAAAGGTTATCTTGTAGATCAAGCGTTTCGTGGTCCACTTCACGGATAGGATCCGAAAAGCAACGCCTGAGTTGCGAGACGTGGAAAACATCATGAACCTTGGAAAGGTGCGGAGGAAGTTCCAACTGGTAGGCAACTTCTCCTCGTTTGGCAAGAATGCGAAAAGGTCCAATGTAACGAGGATCCAACTTTCCCTTGATACCGAAACGATGGGTACCCTTCAAAGGTGTAACCCGAAGGTAAGCCTTCTCGTCAACTTCAAAGGTCACAGCCTTATGATGACGATCATATTGGCTCTTTTGACGAGACTGGGCTGTTTTCAACTTTTCACGAATAATGCGAACCTGCTCTTCTGCATCCTGGATCATGTCCGGGCCAAAGAGTTGCCTCTCTCCGGTTTCTGACCAATTAAGAGGTGTTCGATATCTTCGTCCATAGAGAACTTCAAAAGGGGCTTTGCCCAAGCTTGATTGATAACTATTGTTATAAGCGAATTCGGCGAATGGAAGGCACTTCTCCCAATTCATACCGAACGAAATAACACAAGCTCGGAGCGTATCTTCTAGGATTTGATTCACTCTTTCTACTTGACCACTTGATTGGGGATGGAAAGCAGTGCTAAAAGACAAGTGAGTCCCCATGGCATTCTGAAAACTTTCCCAGAAGGGAGCAGTAAAGATACTCCCACGGTCCGAGTTAATTTCCAGGGGAACACCATGAAGAGACACTATTCGAGAGATATATAACTCTGCTAGCTGGCTAGCTGTTATACTCTCACGAACAGGAAGAAAATGAGCCACTTTGGAAAGACGGTCAATGACCACAAAGATAGCATTATTTCCTTTCTTGGTCTTGGGAAATCCGGTAATGAAATCCATGCTAACTTTATCCCATTTCCATTCAGGAATAGCTAGAGGTTGAAGGGTGCCAGCAGGCCTTTGATGTTCTGCCTTAACTCGACGACAAACATCACAGTTAGCAACGAACTCAGCAATTTCTCTCTTCATCCTAGTCCACCAGAACCTCTGGCGTAGGTCCTGATACATCTTAGTACTACCAGGATGAATGGTGAGATGAGAATCATGAGCCTCCTTGAGGATTAACTGCCTTAGATGTGGGTTCTTAGAAACCACTAAACGATTCTGGAAGAATACCACACCTTGATCATTCATGGAAAATTCTTTAGCGTTTCCGCTAAAAATATTCTCCTTAATCCGTGATATACCGTTGTCACGCTTTTGGCCAGCTATAATTTGATCCTTAAGAGTAGGCTTCGCCACTAGGGTAGAAAGAAATCTTTGAGGAACAATATGAAGATTCAACTTCCGAAAGTCCTCATGGAGATGTGGTTGATCTTGTTGTAGCATCAAATTGTTACAATAAGATTTACGACTTAGTGCATCGGCCATAACATTGGCCTTCCCCGGGGTGTAAGTTATCCCTAAGTCGTAATCTGAGATCAACTCAACCCACCGTCTTTGCCTGAGATTCAAATCCGGCTGGGTGAAGATATATTTCAGACTTTGGTGATCAGTGAATATTTCGCAACGATTACCCAGAAGGTAATGTCGCCAGGTTTTTAGTGCATGGACCACAGCTGCAAGCTCAAGGTCATGTGTGGGATAATTATCCTCATGTGGACGCAACTGTCGAGATGCGTATGCGATCACATGTCGATCTTGCATGAGAATGCAACCTAATCCTTGTCGCGAGGCGTCGCAATAGATAACAAAGTCCTTAGAAAAATCTGGTGGTAGCAACACAGGTGCGGAAGTCAGGCGTCTTTTCAGTTCCTGAAAACTATGCTCACACTGTGGTGTCCACTCGAACTTTTTATCCTTCTTGAGGAGTTCAGTCAGAGGCTTTGCAACCTTGGAGAAATTCTCGACGAAGCGGCGACAATAGCTCGCTAGACCAAGAAAACTCCTAACTTGCTTAACCGATTCAGGTTGAGTCCAATCAAGGACAGCTTGAACTCTCTCGGGATTGACAGCAATACCCTTACCAGAGATTACGTGGCCTAGATAGGTCACTTCTGGTAACCAGAATTCACATTTTGAAAATTTGGCATAAAGGCGATGCTCTCGAAGTTTCATCAATACCAGCCTTAGATGCTCGGCATGTTCTTGTTCACTCTTGGAGTAGATGAGAATATCATCGAGGTATACTACGACGAATTTATCCAAATACTCCATAAAGATTGAATTCATCAGTCGAGAGAAGGTGGCTGGGGCATTGGTTAAACCGAAGGACATAATGGTGTACTCATATTGGCCATAACGAGTAACAAAGGCCGTTTTTGGAATGTCCCCGTTCTTAATCTTGATTTGATGGTATCCCAACCTCAAATCCATTTTGGAGAAGACTGAGGATCCAGCGAGCTGATCGTACAGATCGTTGATCCTGGGGAGCGGATACTTGTTCTTTATGGTGACCAGGTTAACTGGTCGGTAATCTACAACCATCCGATCCGTTCCGTCTTTCTTCTTGACGAAGAGAACGGGACAAGCCCAAGGAGAAGAGCTAGGACGAATGGAACCCTTGTTCAAGGCCTCATCTAATTGCTTCTTAAGTTCGGCTAGCTCCAGGGGTGCCATCTTATAAGGTCTTCTGGCTATTGGGACAGTTCCCGGAACAAGATCTATCACAAACTCTACATCTCTGTCAGGTGGAATTCCTGGCAGTTCCTCTGGAAAAACATCCGGGAAGTTACGGACTACCGGAATGTCTTCAAGTTCCGGAAGAGGGTTGGCATTTAGGGAATAGAGCTGGCATTTGGCAACTCGAGTAGAGACATTTACTATCTCACCCGAGGGATGGGTAAGCTGGACATTTCTAGAGCGAGTATCAATCTTGGCATAGTGAGCTGACATCCAGTCCATGCCCAAGATGATATTAATATCCGAAGATTTCAACGCTATCAAAGAGGCTAGAAAAACTAGCCTGTCTACTAGAATTTCATTGTCATAGGTTATCCTAGAGGTTTGCCATTTACTACCAGGGGTTTGGACAACCAATGGGATTGGCATATCACAAAATGACATGTTATGCAACTGTGCATAACTTTCTGAAATGAAGGAATGAGAAGACCCAGTGTCAAAGAGAACGGACGCTGGGTTATGATTAACAAGAAGCGTACCCAGCATGACGTCGGGATCCTCTGCAGCTTCTTCTGCTGACACATAGTTCACACGGCCACGTGCAGGAGTTGGCTTCACATAAAACGCTTTGCCCGACTTGGTCTGCCCGACGGACTTTCCAGGTTGCTTGGCACCCACATTCTGAGGACACTCACGGGAATAATGCCCTGGTTCTCCACACTTGTAGCATATCACCTGGTTGGCACGTGGTGCAGCATTGCTAGCTGGACCACCATAAGCTTTTGATGGGGGGTTGGCCTGATTCGTCTGAGGCGCCATGTAGGATGGCCTCGGAGTGTATCTTGGCGGTAGAGAACTGTTTGGAACCCACAGCCCGCGTTTTGGAAACGCGGAACCAGAAGACGAGCCAAAGTCACGGGAGTGCTTCCTTGTGGCTTCGAAGTCAGTATGACCAGTCTCCGCACCGATCGCTTTGTTGACTAGGGCTTGAAAGCTTGCACACTCATGGAGGCGCAAGTCTCGACGGAGCTCAGGGCTCAGACCCTTACGGAATCTTGCTTGCTTCTTGGCGTCAGTAGACACCTCCTCTGTTGCATAGCGGGCGAGGTTACCGAACTCGCGGCTATAGGCATCCACAGACAACTTGCCCTGAGTGAAGGCACAGAACTCCTCTCTCTTTTTGTCTATCAGGCCCTCTGGAATATGGTGCAGACGAAAAGCTGCACTGAAGTCTGCCCATGTGGCCACTGGTTCAGCGGGACGCATAGCTTCAAAATTCTCCCACCACAGATTGGCGGGTCCCTCTAGGAAATACGCCGCAAAGGTCACCTTGTCGGCCTCAGACACATTCGCAGAGCGAATCTTGCGTGAAATGCTGCACAGCCAGTCATCAGCGTCGAGGGGATCGACGGAATGATGAAACTTTGGAGGATTCAGCTTCACAAAATCATTGAGGGACACTGCAGCATTCCTAGGCTGTCGAGCCGTATTCTGCTCAATTCGCTCTAGCAGTCGGTTGGTCTCCCTTTTGTTTCTTTCTGCCTCAAGCATCACTTCTACCAGAGAAGGTGGGTGAGGCAGGTCTTCCTGCGACGCTTGACTACCCTCACCTTGCTCATGAGCAGGGGCACGGTTCAACCTGGTGAACACCATCCTGACAAACAAACTCATAGCTTAGACCAATATCATATCAATACTAACTATGGATTAAGAATGTACTGAACACACGGAATGCGGAAATGAATATCCGAACAACATGGCAACAAGCAATTGCTATATATACACCATGGTTCATACACACCCTTACATAGTTCAGTACAAACTTACTCGAAGAGCAAACTACTGAAATGGTGGAACTACTCATCAGAGGCTTACAAGCTTCCTATACATTATTTATCTAGGCCTCCGGAATTCGTTTCACATTACTACCATACTCCACAAGTCACGCATGACTGTGAACATACGGCTACTACCATACTATCCTTCCGCTCATAGCTCAGGCATCCGCATAGAACATCTCATAGAGGTTACCTCCATGACCCGGAAGCTCAACCTGCGGATCAGGAAACACTCCAGCCTGAGATCCCTGGGATCCATAAGGACACGGATGTGGCCTTGGTCCCCTGACTGGTGGTAAGAGGGGTCCCCGAAGAGGTGTGACTCCTCCTATAGCTGGCCAGTCAACCTGGGCCGGAAGATGGGTCCTAACAGGGTTCAGCATCTCCATCTCTCCATACCCTATCTGGACTACCGGTGCCAGCTGCGTCAAGGCTGTCCACAGACGGGCACGGGTAGCGTAAAGCTCCATGCGGAGAGCACGAGCATCCTTGTCTCTGTTCTCTAGCATCTCAACAGTGGACTACAGAAGTGGGTCCTCCATAGAGGAATCAAAATAGACTCCACTGAGGTATCCCTCTTCGCCAGAGTGAGAGGCCGGAACATAGCAGAACTCTGAATTCTGCAGCAGTGCATGTCTCGCTCTCATAATAGTCAGCATTGAGTAGGCAGCATCTTGTACTGCCATGTCAACAGTGACTCCCAACCCATAGGACCAATGGATTGGCTTCTCCGCTCCAGGGTAATTTGGAAATACCCTAACAGTGCAAATGTACTGGCTCTGGTTGAAGTCTCGGTACTGTTCCTCCACTGTGTACTCGGGGTACCAGCGGTAACCGCACACCGACATCACCCTGACCAGCATGGCCGTATGACCCGGTACATCAATGCACCTGGTCAAACGTACCACCTGACGAGAAGGACGGCCAGGCATATGTAAATAGAGAGTAATGCAAAAAGCATTAGAGCTCTGAATGCAAAATTGGGCAGCATAACGGCTGTAAATGCTCAAAAACAAATTTTGAGACAACCCAAAATGGAATAGCGTAACCACTCAACTATCAAGTTCAATTATCTGGTCACCAAACTTACTTCCTGCTTCCTAGGAATAAAAGAAACCCAATATCTCTCGACCCGTAGTCCTATAATCTACCGATCAAAAATCCGAGCCTAGGAGAAGATGAGTAACCTAGTCCTTAATTCCCGCAGAAAAGACGAGGATGACCAGAATAGAATATCTTGAGAAGAGAACAAGAGTGTTACGTTCCCTTCCACAAACAATTCCCTTATATATAACTAAAGCAATTCTAGACTCAACTTCGACCAGTTTGGCTTAGTAATCCTACAGTCAGTCAGGCTCTGATACCAACGCTGTCGGGACCCCGATCATAAGCCATAGGAATCTAGCCTGTAACCCATCGCATCCCTTTGTGGTCTCACGCACGGTTAACTCCACGGCTGCAGCCTTACCTTAGCCGGGACCGTTTGCGTCTTTTGACTCATGTATGCGATAGTATCGCTAGCAATCCAATGTCAAAGAACCCGGATCGACATGTCTAGTCATAAACCAAAGTGGCAGTACCGCACAAGGACAGGCATACATGACCCAACAAAGCAGGTGTCGGTCATCGGCGAATGTAGACGAGTCGTAGCAAGCTACAAGGACTCCATTACATCGCGTGACATTTCCCCAAAGGGGACAGACACAACAGCTAAGAAGGACACATGCCGGTCAACCAATGTGTCCGGAGCAGTAGCGAACTACCAAGGCTCGTTGGATCACAAAGGGGCATTTCCTTGTAAGGAGTGCTACTAAAGTTCACGACTAGGTATTCGAACCCCATACATATCAGGTAAGACACACGTACGCATGGCATACCGATATGTATAGATACATCGATGGCATCACAACATAACCATAAACATACAAGCTTTATTTAAGAGGCTCGGAAGAGCCACACACATAATATTACACATTAAGGGTCTCTCGACCCATAATAGCAGTCATACAATTACAAACCAGCGGAAGAGTTATAAACTGTCTGGGTACAGACAGAGCAACTAGAAGGCACATGGCCTGACTATACTACAGAGCTGACGTAGGGCCAGATCGTAGCTGGGACACCAGCTACTCGTCGTCGTCGATGTCTACGAAGAACCCTCCATTAGGGTCATTAGCAACCTCTGCAACATTTATTAAGCAAACATGAGTACGAAGGTACTCAGCAAGACTTTAGGATGACTAACTACTCATGCAAGGTATCAAGAAGGTATTGTGGGGTTTCATGCGGAAAGCCAGCATTTGACTCGTGGCTAGACAACTTGCTTTTTGAAATTAGTTTTGACAACTTGATTTCTCGCACACGAGTCCACTAACACCACAACAATACACTATCGTGGAATCATTCCGTCTCCATACGGAAATGCCGTCCACGACACTCACGCTTATCTTGACAATTTTATGAGTAGCCATTGAAGTTATCTATGAACAACATATGTCTCCAAGTAGTCCATATCCGCGGACGCGGCTATTCGAATAGATCATAACCCTGCAGGGGTGTACTTCTTCACACACGCTCCCGCCACTTATCGCCATGTGCACGTCATGCACCTCGGCAACCTTCAAGCAGAAGCCCAGCGAGGGAGTCGGCCACGACCGTTAACCACACTAGTACCTAGTCCAGGTTTATCGCCTATCTGAGAGTAACCCGTACGGAAGTCCGGTCGAGGTTTCCGCCATGGCCTCAAACGATGTGCGCAGGGTTCCCAAGCCCACCATCCGGGTGCCACTTGGTACACCGTGCCACTGCCTACCGCATCACGGTCCACCTCTCAGGTCAGCACCATGCACGGCCTCCAGCATTACTATAAACACCAGAAACTACTTGCAACTCCTGGACCGAGTACTACGCGATTAATAGGCCGAGCGGGGTCATATTTCAGGGCCCAGCGTGTGTTAGTATCTAGTCTTGGATTACATACACAGAACTCAGTTCCTAAGGACGGTTCCAATGAAACAACCCGCCATGTACTCCTACACAGCCTTTCACCGGTACCTTTACCAAATCAAGTTCAACACACGACCTTTGCTCACCGAACACATTCCACAATTCTGTTCATCTCCCAGATGACAGACCATACACAACTCTAAGCATAGCATGCATAGCAGGATAAGGCACATTATAGCTCAAGCAACTACCAGGTATGCTAGGTTGCAAGGTTCGGCTATTTACTGTGACAAGGTTAAGTCATGCAAAGGAAGTGGGTCCAACTATCGTGGCAAAAGCAGTTGAAGCATTTGATCCTAATGCAATAAATATGTGCAGGAGCAAGAACATGGGATTTAACGGGATGATCAAAAGGGGTGCTTGCCTTGTTGCTCAGAGGAGGAACGATATCCGTCAGACTGATATTCGGTGGAATCCAGGGGTGCGGAGCCTACCGAAATGAATGACAACATTCAATAACAATCATATGCAATCAAAATGATGCATGAGCATGGCATGAGAATGCAAGTGATAAGTTATTATAACCAAGATGTTTTAGGTTTAGAGTTGATTTGAATCACACTCGAATAGCAATTCAAACGGGTATTCTTGGATACCGGTTTAATTGATTCGACCTGATGCTCAGATCAACCTAATGTTAACATGCATGAAATGTCATGTTATGGTACTGATTTATCTCTAGGGCAGTGTGTGATCATTGTATTTATAATGAAATTTGGATATTTTTGCAAATTCCATTTATAAAGTGATTAAAAGAATTGAATTATTCTTTATTTCACAATTTAGGGTTCTGTAACTTTTTCAAACATAGTTGAAAATAGCATAATCAGAATCCTTGATTTTTTCTGATACTTTTTCATATATAAATTATTTTCATTGGAGTTACAGATTAATTTCTATGATTTTTGCAATTTTTAGCAATTTCCTGAATTATTTTTATACTGGGAATTCCATTTATTGCATCAGGCTGACGTCAGCAGGTCAGCCGACCTGTTCAGGTCAAACCTGACAGGGGGGCCCCACTGGTCAGCCTCTCTGGGACTAATCCCGCGCTGACCAGCCCCTAATTGGGGTTTGACCAGGCGTGGGGCCCTCTGTCAGCAACTGAGGGGAGGGCGATTACGCCCTAATGGTCGGCCACGTCGACGACCACCGGAGGGTGGTCGCCGGCGACCAAACCCGCGGCGGAGGGCTCGCCGGAGGTGACCTAGACGGCACTGCACAGCACGAAAACGCACGCGGTTGGCAGCTATAGCAAGCTCGCGAAGTGGCCGATCTGGCAGGACCAACTGGGGAGGCTAGGGTCGCCGGAAGAGGCGTCGGCGACGAGCCGGAGCGGCGGCCGAAGCTCGGGCGTCGTCGGGGGCTTTGAATCAGGGGGATCCACGCTTAGTTCTTAGCTGCTACGGCATCTACGCGTCGTCCTGGAGCTTCTGGTGCTCTCGGGAGGACGAGCTGGACATCGGAGGGCTACCGGCGACGAGCGGCAGCGGCGGTGCTCGTCGGGCTCCGGTGAAACCAGGGCTAGAGGAGGGGATCGACGGGGAAAACTTAGGGAAAACCACCGCATGCTCACAGGGAGTGCAGAGAAGAGCTCAGACGGCTCGGGGAAGGCCTGGGGGCGACGAATCGACGGGAGAGGTCCGGCGGCCGGAGGAGGAAGACGACGGAGTTGCGGGCGTTGCAGGGCGCGAGGAAGCTTCGGCTTCTGCAGGAATGACCAGGGCGACGAGGCGGAGCTAATGGCGTGCTCGGGGCGGGGATCCTATGGCCAGGGGCACGGCCAGCTCGAGCTCGAGCTCGGCTCTAATGGCGGCAGCAGGGAGAAGGAGGGGATCCGGGAGGAGGGGAAGAACCGAGGCGGGGAATGGATAGGGGAAGCTCTGGGGAGCTTATCCCCGTCGTCGCCAGCGCGAACCGGCGGCCAGGCAGGCACGCAGGTGCGTGGCCGTGCCGGAGGAGGCGGCGGCCACCTCCTGCTGCCTACTGGCGCGAGGGAGGGGACGAGCGGCGAGATTGGCCGGGCCTGGCTTGGGCGACAGGTAAGACTTTTTCCATTTTCTCTTTTTTTTGTTTTTTCTGTTTTGCTATTTATTGCTTTGCTAATTATTTCAGCTCCAAAACAAAAAGTAAAAACTATTTTAGACCTCCTGAAATATTTATTATAATATCCCCACTCATTTCCAAGACTTTCAACATTTTTGGAAAATTATAATTTCTGATTTCAAATTTTAAATTTGAAACCAGTGGCTTTTGCATTTATTTAAAATGCTTAAAGTGTCAAGAAAATAGTTTTCTCCAATGCTCATTTACTTTCATGATTTATCAGAAAGTTTGAACATTTCTTGAGGCCATTTTGGGTTCATTGATTTGAACTAGTTTGAAATTTCCTTTAGTTGAAATGGTGGCTAGGGTTTTGAGTTTTTCCTTTGCCACTTTGTTGTTTTTGTTGAAACTTCTTAGATGCAAATGCAAAGAAGACATGAGCACAATGCTATCTTGCTTAAGGGTTAGGGATGTGACAGAAAACCTCGACAATCTTTTCACAAAAGTGAGAGAATATAGCGATCATACATCTTTGGAAGGTGGCAGGTGCATTGCATAAGCCAAAAGGCATACGTCTATAAGCAAAGGTACCGAAGGGGCAGGTGAAAGTGGTTTTCTCCTGATCAGATTGTGCAACAGGTATTTGCAAGAAACCTGAATAACCGTCTAGAAAGCAGAAGTGTGTGTGTTTTGATAGCCTTTCTAGCATTTGGTTGATAAACGACAAAGGATAATTATCTTTCCTGGTTGCCTTGTTCAGTTTCCGAAAGTCTATCACCATCCTATAGCCGGTAATAATCCTTTGTGGGATTAGTTCATCCTTATCATTAGGAACGACGGTGATACCTCCTTTCTTAGGTACGCAATGTACTGGACTTACCCAATCACTATGAGCAACAGGATAAATGATTCCTGCTTCTAGAAGCTTTAATATTTCTTTTCTAACGACCTCTTTCATCTTAGGATTCAATCTCCTTTGATTATCAACAACTGGTTTGAAGTCAGGATCTGTTTTAATCTTGTGCTGGCATAGAGTAGGACTAATACCCTTAAGATCATCAAGAGTATATCCAATAGCAACACGGTGCTTCCTCAGAGTTTTTAGTAACTTCTTCTCTTCGTGCTATGAGAGGAGGGCACTAATAATAACAGGATATATCTCCTTCTCATCAAGATAGGCATACTTAAGAGTATTAGGCAACTGTTTAAGCTCGAACACAGGATCACCCTTTGGTGGGGGAGGATCCCCAAGCAGTTCAACATGCAGATTATTCTTGAGAATAGGATATTGTTCTAAGACAATTTTATCTATCTCATCTCTCTCCTTCATATGCATATCATTTTCATGCTCAAGCAGATATTGCCCTAAAGGACCCGTAGGAGGTACGGCAATAGAGGCAAGAGCAATGATTTCATCCCTACCAGACGACTCTTTTTCATGGGGTTGTCTTCCAAACTTGGAGAAGTTAAATTCATGAGACACACCCTCGAAACTAATTGTGACAGTCTGCTTAATGCAATCAATGTGAGCATTGACAGTGTTGAGAAAGGGTCTACCCAATATGATGGGACAAAAGCTATCTTGTGCAGTACCAAGGATGAGGAAATCAGTATGATACTTCGTCTTACCACACAGGACTTCTATGTCTCTCACAATTCCCAGAGGGCAGATAGTGTCTCTATTAGCTAGCGTAATAGTGACATCAATGGGTTCTAACTCAGCAGGTGCAATCTCATCTTTGATTTCATCATATAGAGAACGGGGTATTGCACTAACACTAGCTCCCATATCACATAAACCATGGTAACAGTGATCTCCTATCTTGATAGAAACAACGGGCAGGCCAACTACATGTCCGTATTTGTCTTTCGCGTGAGGTTTAGCAATTCTAGCGGAGTCCTCATAGAATTTGATAACATGCCATCTATGTCTTCGGCTAAGAGATCTTTGATAATATCAATACTAGGTTCAACTCTAATCTCCTCAGGGGGTGCAAGTGGTCTAATGTAACCCCTACGTATCACAGTTGGAGCTTTAGAATAATCCTTTATCCTAGCAGGGTATGGTGGTTTCTCAGTGTAAGCAGAAGGAACAACATGATCACTAAAAGCAATGACTTTCTCCTCAACTAGATTGGTTTTGCCTATGTTGCTTTCTACAGGAGGATGATATTTAAACCACTTCTCTTTGGGAAGATCAACATGAGCAACAAAAGATTCAAAAAGAGAAGCTACTATCTCAGAGTCAAGTCCATACTTAGCGCTAAAATCTCTAAAAGTGTTTGTCTCAACAAAAGATTTAACGCAATCAAACTGTAAATTCATACCTGACTCCTTACCTTCCTACAACTCCCAATCTTCAGAGTTGCATTTGATTCTTTCCAATAAACTCCACTTGTGATCAATATCCTTCTTCATAAAAGAACCGGTACAAGAAGTGTCAAGCATGGTACGATCTTCAGGAGAAAGCCGAGCATAAAAGTTTTGAGTGATGATTTCTCTCGAGAGCTCATGATTGGGGCATGAATGTAGCATTGATTTAAGCCTCCCCCAAGCTTGAGCTATGCTTTCCCTGTCACGAGGCCAAAAGTTATAAATAAAGTTTCGATCACGATGTACGAAATGCATAGGATAAAACTTTTGATGAAATTCCAATTTCAACCGATTGTAGCCCCATGATCCAGTATCATCACATAGCCTATACCATGTCAACGCATTATACTTCAAAGATAAAGGAAAGACTTTCTTCTTTACCTCATCCTCGGGAAAACCTGCAAGCTTAAATAAACCACAAACTTCATCTACATAGATCAGATGCAAGTCTGGATGTGAAGATCCGTCTCCTGTGAAAGGATTAGCCAGTAGTTTCTCAAGCATACCCGAAGGAATTTCATAACAGATATTTTCAATAGGTACCTCAGGTTGAGGAACAACTCCTCGTGCTTCCGTTCATGGTGAAGATACCCCGAACAAACTCCTCAAAGGAACAGTTTCCATAGTGACAAGTGACAATAAATTTCAGCACAGTATATAGATGTTTCCTTACCAATTTCCACTTACCAAAGGTGCTTCACTCCCCGGCAACGGCGCTAGAAAAGAGTCTTGATGACCCACAAGTAAAGGGGATCAATCATAGTCCTTCCGATAAGTAAGAGTGTCGAACCCAACGAGGATCAGAAGGCTCTGATAAACGATTTTCAGCAAGGTAATAACTGCAAGCACTGAAAGTAGCGGTAACAAGTGATGGTGTAGCAAGGTGAAACGTAGCAAGCAAAGAGTAACAAGTAACAAGTAGTAGCAACGGTGAAGCAAGTGTCCCAATCCCTTTTGCAGCAAGGGACAAGCCTGAACAAAGTCTTATAGGAGGAAAAACGCTCCCGAGGACACACGGGAATTTTTGTCATGCTAGTTTCATCATGTTCATATGATTCGCATTCGTTACTTTGATAGTTTGATATGTGGGTGGACCGGCGCTTGGGTACTGCCCTTACTTGGACAAGCATCCCACTTATGATTAACCCCTCTCGCAAGCATCTGCAACTACGAAAGAAGAATTAAGACAACATCTAACCATAGCATTAAACTAGTGGATCCAAATCAGCACCTTACGAAGCAACGCATAGACTGGGGTTTAAACTTCTGTCACTCCAGCAACCCATAATCTACTTACTACTCCCCAATGCCTTCGTCTAGGCCCAAATATGGTGAAGTGTTATGTAGTCGACATTCACATAACACCACTAGAGGAAAAACAACATACAACATATCAAAATACGGAACGGATATCAAATTCACATGACTATTATCAGCATGACTTATCCCATGCCCTCAGGAACAAAAGTAACTACTCACAAAGCATAATCGTAATCATGATCATAGGTGTAATGAATAGCATCAAGGATCTGAACATAAACTCTTCCACCAAGTAATCCAACTAGCATCAACTACAAAGAGTAATCAACACTACTAGCAACCTTACAAGTACCAATCGGAGTCGTGAGATGGAGATTGATTACAAGAGATGAACTAGGGATTGGAGAGGAGATGGTGTTGATGAAGATGCCTCCCCTCCAACGAGAGGAGTGTTGGTGATGACGATGGCGACAATTTCCCCCTCCGGGAGGGAAGTTTCCCCGACAGGATCGTCCTGCCGGAGCTCTAGATTGGATCTACTCAAGTTCCGCCTCGTGGCAGCGGCAAAACCACGAAGAAGCTCCCGATTGATTTTTTCTGGAACGAAATACTTCATATAGCAAAAGAGGGGGTCTAGTGGGCCGTCAGGGAGCCCACAAGCTTGCCCTACGCCACTAGGGGGTGGCGGTGGCAGGGCTTGTGGCGCCCTGGCAGCCCCCCTCTGGTACTTCTTTCGCCCAATATTTTTTATATAATCCCAAAAAATTCCACGTAACTTTTCAGGGCATTTGGAGATGTGCAGAATAGTGGACTAAGATTTGCTCCTTTTCCAGTCCAGAATTCCAGCTGCCTGAATTCTCCCTCTTCAAATAAACCTTGCAAAATAAGAGAGAAAAGGCATAAATATGGTACCACAAAGTAATATAACAGCCCATAAAGCACAACATGAAAGCATGATGCAAAATGGATGTATCAGTCACATGAAAGAAGTTACAAAGGACGGCTATGCTAGGTAGCATTCCACATCAAAAATTTAGTCTTTATCACTTCCCTACTCGAGGACGAGCATGAGTTAAGCTTGGGGATGCTTGATACGTCTCCAACGTATCTATAATTTTTGATGGTTCCATGCTATTATCTTGTTAAACTTTGGATGTTTTGTATGCCTTTTATATCTTTTTGTGGACTAACTTATTAAGTCAGTGCCAAGTGCCAGTTCCTGTTTTTTCCGTGTTTTTGACCCTTTTCAGAGGAGGATTTTAAACGGTGTCCAAATGGAATAAAACTTCCGAAAAGATTTTTTCCGGAATAGAAGATACGGACGAGACTTGAGAACCAAGGCAGGGTCCACAAGGGGACCCCACAAGCCCCGTAAGCGCGTCCAGGGGGCCCCGCGCCTAGACGGCTTGTGGGCCCCGTGTGGCTCGTCTGCCCTACCTCTTCTGCCTATAAATTCAGAAAAATTCCAAAACTACGCGAGAGATCCACGAAAATACTTTTTCGCCGCCGCAAGCTTCTGTCTCCGCAAGATCCTATCTGGGGCACATTCTGGTGCCCTGCCGGAGGGGGATTCAGATACGGAGGGCTTCTTCATCAACACCATGACCTCTCCGATGATGCGTGAGAAGTTCACCATAAACCTTCGGGTCCATAGCTAGTAGCTAGATGGCTTCTTCTCTCTCTTGGATCTTCAATACAAAGTTCTCCATGATCTTCATGGAGATCTATCCGATGTAATCTTATTTATGGTGTGTTTTTCGAGATCCGATGAATTGTGGATTTATGATCAGATTATCTATGAATCTTATTTGAGTTTCTTCTGATCTCTTATATGCATGATTTCATATCCTTGTAATTCTCTCCGAGTTTTGGGTTTTGTTTGGCCAACTTGATCTATGATTCTTGCAATGGGAGAAGTGCTTGGTTTTGGGTTCATACCGTGTCGTGACCTCTCCGAGTGACAGAAGGGGCAGCGAGGCACGCATCATGTTGTTGCCATCAAGGGTAAAAAGATGGGTTTTTCATCATTTTTTTGAGTTTATCCCTCTACATCATGTGATCTTTCTTAAGGCGTTACTCTGTTCGTCATGAACTCAATACACTAGATGCATGCTGGATAGCGGTCGATGTGTGGGGTAATAGTAGTAGATGCAGAAAGTATCAGCCTACTTGTCTCGGATGTGATGCCTGTATGTATGATCATTGCCTTAGATATCATCATGAATTTGCGCGATTCTATCAATTGCTCGACAGTAATTTGTTCACCCACCGTATTATTTGCTATTTTGAGAGAAGCCTCTAGTGAACACTATGGCCCCCGGGTCTACTTCACACCATATTTTGAGCCTTACACTTTTACTTCGTTGCACTTTCCGCTTTCAGATCTCACTTTGCAATCAATGTTGAAGGGATTGACAACCCCTTTACAGCATTGGGTGCAAGCTCTTTTGTGTTTGCGCAGGTACTCTGGACTTGACGCGATTCTCTTACTGGATTGATACCTTGGTTCTCAAACTAAGGGAAATATTTACTCCTCCTGTGCTGCATCACCCTTTCCTCTTCAAGGGAATAACCAATGCAAGCTCAAGAGGCAGCATAGCCCTATTGGGCTGGCCTCACCAGCCCACCAAGGGCCGGTGTGCCACCCATGGGCTTTTAGGTTCTCTCCCGGGTGGGTGGCCCCTTCCCGGTAAAACCCGGAACCCATTCGTCACTCCCGGTACACTGCTGGCAATGCCTGGAATCTTTCCGGTGGCCAAATGAAACAATCCTATATATCAATCTTCGTTTCCGGACCATTCCGGAAACCCTCGTGACGTCCTTGATCTCATCCGGAACTCCAAACAAACCTTAGGTCACCAACACGTATAACTCAACTATACCGAAACGTCACCGAACCTTAAGTGTGGAGACCCTGCGGGTTCGAGAACTATGCAAACATGACCTGAGACACTCCCCGGTCAATATCCAACAGCGGGACCTGGATGTCCATATTGGATCCTACATATTATACGAATATCTTATCGGTTGAACCTGTGTGCCAAGGATTCATATAATCCCATATATCATTCCCTTTGTCCTTCGGTATATTGCTTGCCCGAGATTTGATCGTCGGTATCCCTATACCTATTTCAATCTCGTTACCGACAAGTCTCTTTACTCGTTCCGTAATACAAGATCCCATGACTAACACTTTAGCCACATTGCTTGCAAGGCTTATATGCGATGTTGTATTACCGAGTGGGCCCCGAGATACCTCTCCGTCATACGGAGTGACAAATTCCAGGCTTGATCCATGCTAACTCAACGGGCACCTTCGGAGATACTTGTAGAGAACTTTTGTAATCACCTAGTAACGTTGCGACGTTTGATACACACAAGGTATTCCTCTGGTGTCAATGATTTACATGATCTCATGGTCATAGGAATGAATACTTGACACGCAGAAAACAATAGCAACAAAATGACACGATCACATGCTACGTTTATAGTTTGGGTCTTGTCCATCACATCATACTCCAAATGACGTGATCCAGTCATCAAGTGACAACACTTGCATATGGTCAGAAAACCTTAACCATCCTTGATCAACTGGCTAGTCAACTAGAGGCTTACTAGGGACATAGTTTTGTCTATATATCCACACATACATTTATGTTTTGATTCAATACAATTACAGCATGGATAATAAACAATTATCTTGAAACAGAAAATATAATAATAACAATTTTATCATTGCCTCTAGGGCATATTTCCAACAGTCTCCCACTTGCACTAGAGTCAATATCTAGTCTCACATCACTATGCGATTTACATTGGAATAAATCTAACACCCATACAGTTCTCGTGTTGATCATGCTTCGCTCGTGGAAGAGGTTTAGTCAACGGATCTACAACATTCAGATCCATGTGCACTTTGCAAATATTTACGTCCTCTCCTTCGACATAGTCGCGAATGAGGCTGAAGCGTTGCTACCTCAAAAAGATCCCCGGCAACGGGTCGGGAATACTTCTGATTGTTCTGCTGTGTATCCCTTGCAACGGCACTAGGAAGTAGTTGTGTTGACGGCACCAGGAATCCTTCAGCTACGGCTACGCCTTAAGGGACTTCCTAGGCTAGTATACAAAGGATTTCCCCCGTGGCCTTGGAGCCTTGCGTTGGTGTTCCCTCGAAGTGGAAAGGGTGATGTAGCACAGCGACGGTAAGTATTTCCCTCAGTTTGAGAACCAAGGTATCAATCTGGTGGAAGAGTATCTCAAGATCCTTCACAAACACAAAATCTTGCACCCAACGCTATGAAGGGGTTGACAATCCCTTATAGATTGTTTGCCAAGTGAGAACTGAAAGCAACAAAGTAACAAAGCAAAGTAAAAGCGGAGATGTAAACGATGGATGTGAATAGACCCGGGGGCCATAGTGTTTACTAGTGGCTTTTCTCATGAAAGCAAGTAGACAGTGGGTGAACAAATTACTGTCGAGCAATTGATAGAACTGTGCAGAGTCATGACGATATCTATGCAATGATTATTTATATAGGCATCACGTCCGAAACAAGTAGACCGATACTTTCGGCATCTAATACTATTACTCCACACGTCGACCGCTATCCAGCATGCATCTAGTGTATTAAGTCCATAAGAACAGATTAACACCTTAAGCAAGATGACATGATGTAGAGGGATAATCTCAAACCAATGATAAAAACCCCATCTTTTTACCCTTGATGGCAACTGCTTGATGTGTGCCTTGCTGCCCCTACTGTCACTGGGAAAGGTCACCACATGGCAGAACCCAAAACCAAGCACTTCTCCCATTGCAAGAATCATAGATCTAGTTGGCCAAACAAAACCCAAGACTCGGAGAGACTTACAAGGATATCAAATCATGCATATAAGAAATCAGAAAAGACTCAAATATATATCACAGATAATCTCATCACAAGTCCACAATTCATCGGATCTCGACAAACACACCGCCAAAGAAGATTACATCGGATAGATATCCATGAAGATCATGGAGAACTTTGTATTGAAGATCCAAGAGAGAGAAGAAGCCATCTAGCTACTAACTACGGACCCGTAGGTGTGAAGTGAACTACTCACGAGTCATTGGAGGGGCGATGATGATGATGAAGAAACCCTCCACCTCCAAAGTCCCCTCCGGTAGGGTGCCGGGAAGGGTCTCCAGATGAGATCTCGCGGAAACGGAAGCTTGCGGGGGCGGAAAAGTATTTTCGAGGCTCCCCTGATTTTTTTGCGGAATATTTGGGAATATATAGGCGCAAGATCTAGGTAAGGGGGAGGCCAGGGTGGCCACAAGCTTGCCCACCGCCGCCTCCCCCTGGTGGCGTGGTGGGAGCTTGTGGGCTCCCTAGGGCCCACCTGGCTTGTCCCAAAAGCTCCTTGGTCTTCTTTCGTTCGGGAAAAAATCGTTTCGGGGTTTTATTCCGTTTGGACCCCGTTCCAAAATCAGATCTGAAAAGAGTCAAAAACACGGAAAAACAGGAACTGGCACTTGGCACTAAATTAATAAGTTAGTCCCAAAAATATATAAAAAGGTACATAAAACATACAAAGTAGGCAAGATAACAGCGCGAAACCATAAAAAATTATAGATACGTTTGAGACGTATCAAGCATCCCCAAGCTTAACTCCTGCTCGTCCTCGAGTAGGGAAGTGATAAGAATGAATTTTTGATGCTTTCATGCTACCTAGCATAGGTGTCCTTTGTAGTTCCTCTTATGTGACGTGAATGTTCAGAATTATTAGATTCAAAACAATAGTTTGCTATTGACGTGGAATCAATAATAATTCAAGCAAACTAGTAAGGTAATCATGAACTTTCAAAATAACAAGGCCAAAAGAAAGTTATCCCTACAAAAGCATATAGTCAGGCTATGATCTATCATCATTGCACAACGAATTTAAATCATGCACAACCACGGTATTGGCCAAGTAATTGTTTCACACCTTTACTTTCTCAAACATTTTCAACTCTCACGCAATACATGAGCGTGAGCCATGGTTATATCATTATAGATGGTGTGGAATGTGGGGGAGGTTGCAAGACAAAAAAGGAGAAGATAGTCACATTAACTAGGCATATCAATGAGATGTGGAGATGCTCATCAATAGATATCAATTGGAATGAGTAGGGATTGCCATACAAATGACGCACTAGAGCTACAAGTATGTGAAAGCTCTTAAAGGAAACTAGTGGGTGTGCATCCAACTTGCTTGCTCATGAAGACCTAAGGCAATTTTGAGGAAGCCTATCATTGGAATATACAAGCCAAGTTATATAATGAGAATTTCCCACTAGCTATATGGTGGTGACAAAATGAGAGACTCTCAATCATGAAGATCATGGTGCTCAATATGCACAAGTGTGGAAAAAGTGGTAGCATTGTCCCTTCTCTCTTTTTCTTTCATTTTATTTTTATTTTGGTGGGCTCTTTGGCCTCTTTTTTTATGGGCTTCTTTGGCCTCTTTTGTTTCCTCACACGGGACAATGCTCCAATAATGATGATCATCACACTTTCAACTCAAAACTTAGAGCAATTATGACTCTATATGGAATGCCTTCGGTAGTGTACCATGGCAACGATCTAGCATGGCATAGACATCAATGGAAACATCATGCTAGCTATCTTATGATCATGCAAAGGCAATGTAGACGTGGTGGCACATATCATGGTGGTAGTTGCATGGCAATATATCTCGGAATGACTCTGCAAAAGCCATAGTAGGTAGGTATGGTGGCTGTTTTGAGGGAGGCTAATGGTGGGTTTTGTGTACCGGCGAAAGTTGCACGACACTAAGAAGATAGTGATGGTGGAAGGTGAAAGTGCATCTAAACCATGGTCTCATCATTAGTCATGAAGAACTCATATGCTTGTTGCAAAAGTTTTATTAGTAATCGAAACAAAGCATTCAACGCATACTCCTAGGGGAAGGGTTGGTAGGTATAAACCATCGCGCGATCCCGACCGCCACGCAAAGGATGACAATCAATATACTAATCATGCTCAGATTTCATCACATAGCGGTTCATCATACGTGCATGCTACGGGAATCACTAACTTCAACACAAGTATTTCTAGATCCACAACACCTTACTAGCATGACTTCAATATTACCATAACCACAACTAAAAACTTATTGAGATGAATCAAACTTCTCTAACTATTCAATGCACATGAAGGTGGAAGTTTTCGTATCCCTCTGGATAACTACCCCTTTTGAGACTACTTTCAAAGAATATATCAACTACCAAGCACGCACCGCTGCGCTCTAAAAGATATAAGTGAAGCACATAGAGCAAAAGTATCTAGCTCAAAAGATATAAGTGAAGCACATGTGAGCTGAATTGTCTACCAAAAGATATAAGTGAAGCTCGACAAAATCACGGTGTGTGCATGTATCTCTCTCTAGGTGTGCAGCAAGGATGATTGTGTCACAAAAAAAATAAAAGACTCCTACAATACAAGACGCTCCAAGCAAAAACACATAACATGTGGTGAATAAAAATATAGCCCCAAGTAACGTTACCGATGGATTGAAGACGAGAGAGGGGATGCCTTCCCGGGGCATCCCCAAGCTTAGGCTTTTACGGCATCCTTGAATCTCTTGGGGTGCCTTGGGCATCCCCAAGCTTGAGCTCTTTCCACTCTTTATCTCTTTGTCCATAAGAACTTCACCCAAAACTTCAAAACTTCACAACACGAAACTAAAACAGAAACTCATGATAACATTAGTACAAGAAAGCAAATCACCACTTCCTTAGGTACTGTAGCAAACTCAAATTCTACTTGTGCTGATGTTGGGTTACTGTACTTTCAATCTTCCATGGCTAATACCCCCCGATACTATCCATAGTTTCATCAAAATAAGCAACCAACACAACAAAAACAGAATCTGTCAACAGCAGACCAGTCTGTAGCAATCTGTATGTTTCATATACCTTTGTTACTTCAAAAATTCTGAAAAATTACGACAGTCTGAAGAATTTGTGTAGAAATCAGCATAAAAAAGAATCAACTCAAATGCTCTTACATAAAAAAATGAAAATTGTTTTCGTGAGCAGAAAGTTTGTGTCTTTCCCAACATGACCAAACGATCATCCTCAAGACTAATCATAATGGTTTTGCTTGGCACAAACGCAAAAAGAAACACAAAAAACACAATCATAACAGAATTATGAAAGTGTGGAAAACACAAAACAGAAAGAAAAAGGATAGATTCGTTGGGTTGTCTCCCAACAAGCGCTTTTGTTTAACGCCCTTAGCTAGGCATAAGGTGATGCTCTCACAAAAAACAAGAATTGAAGCACAACGAGAGCATCATAAATCTTGTGAAAATCACATCTAAGTCTAACATACTTCCTATGCATAGGCATTTTATAGGAAAACATATTGTCAAGACAACCTATAGTTGCCATATGCAAGGAAGAAGAAAGAGACAATAGCAATCTCAACATCACGAGAGGTGATTTGGTAACATGAAAGTTTCTACCAAAATATTTTCCTCTCTAATAGCAATTACATGTGGGATCATATTCAAATTCAACAATATAGCTATCCCCTAGGATATTCTTTTCATTATCCACATGCATGCAAAGTTGCCGCTCTTCAAAAATAGTGGGATTATCATCAACCAAAGTCATGACTTCTCCAAACCCACTTTCAGTGTTGTTGCAAATATCATATTCATCATGAGGTTTGAACAAATTTTCAAGATCATAAGAAAGATCATCACCCCAATCATGATTATTGCAACAAGTAGTGGACAAAGCAAAACTAGCATCCCCAAGCTTAGGGTTTTGCATATTATTAGGATGATTGTCACTAATAGGATTTATAGTGAAATCATTGCAATTATGCTTTTCATCCAAGGAGCCCTCGTGAATCACTTCATGAATTTCTTCCTCACAATTTTCAGATTCACGCATCTTACGCAAAACTCCAAAGAAATAGTGAATTGCCCTCAACTCAATAGCAATTTGTTCCACACGAGTGGGTCTCATAAAGAGACTAGCTACTGGGTGAGGATCCATATCAATAGATTTTTAGCAAGCGAAGATGCAAGCATATTGAGGGCACATGGCACACAAGTGAACAGAAAGCAAGCGAGAGAAAAGGGCGAACGGAAAAAGGCAAATGAAAATGGCAAATGTGAAGTGGGGGAGAGGAAAACGAGAGGCAACTGGCAACAAACGTAAATGCAAGAGAAGAGTTTGTGAGACCTACTTGAATAGATCTTGATTTCTCCTCCCCGGCAACGGCGCCAGAAATAGGCACGTTGTCGGGAGAATATTCTTGACGATCCTCCTCCCTGGCAACGGTGCCAGAAATACTTCTGCTACCTCAAAAAGATCCCCGACAGCGGGCCGGAAATACTTCTGATTGTTTTGCTGTGTATCCCTTGCAACGGCGCCAGGAAGTAGTTGTGTCGACGGCACCAGGAATCCTTCAGCTACGGCTACGCCTTAAGGGACTTCCTAGGCAAGTATGCAAAGGATTTCCCCCATGGCCTTGGAGTCTTGCATTGGTGTTCCCTCGAAGCGGAAAGGGTGATGTAGCACATCGACGGTAAGTATTTGCCTTAGTTTGAGAACCAAGGTATCAATCCGGCGGAAGAGTATCTCAAGATCCTGCACAAACACAAAAGCTTGCACCCAACGATATGAAGGGGTTGTCAATCCCTTATATATTGTTTGCCAAGTGAGAACTGAAAGCAACAAAGTAACAAAGCAAAGTAAAAGCGGAGATGTAAACGATGGATGTGAATAGACCCGGGGGCCGTAGTGTTTACTAGTGGCTTCTCTCATGAAAGCAAGTAGACGGTGGGTGAACAAATTACCGTCGAGCAATTGATAGAACCGCGCAAAGTCGTGACGATATCTATGGCAATGATTATATCTATAGGCATCACGTCCAAAATAAGTAGACCGATAGTTTCTGCATCTACTACTATTACTCCACACGTCGACCGCTATCCAGCATGCATCTAGTGTATTAAGTCCAAAAGAACAGAGTAACGCCTGAAGCAAGATGACATGATGTAGAGGGATAATCTCAAACCAATGATAAAACCCCCATCTTTTTACCCTTGATGGCAACTGCTTGATGTGTGCCTTGCTGCCCCTACTGTCACTGGGAAAGGTCACCACATGGCAGAACCCAAAACCAAGCACTTCTCCCATTGCAAGAATCATAGATCTAGTTGGCCAAACAAAACCCAAGACTCGGAGAGACTTACAAGGATATCAAATCATGCATATAAGAAATGAGCAAAGACTCAAATATATATCATAGATAATGTGATCACAAGTCCACAATTCATCGGATCTCGACAAACACACTGCCAAAGAAGATTACATCGGATAGATCTCCATGAAGATCATGGAGAACTTTGTATTGAAGATCCAAGAGAGAGAAGAAGCCATCTAGCTACTAACTACAGACCCGTAGGTCTGAAGTGAACTACTCACGAGTCATTGGAGGGGCGATGTTGATGATGAAGACGCCCTGCACCTCCAAAGTCCCCTCCGGCAGGGTGCCGGGAAGGGTCTCCAGATGAGATCTCGCAGAAACGGAAGCTTGCGGCGGCGGAAAAGTATTTTCGAGGCTCCCCTGATTTTTTGCGGACTATTTGGGAATATATAGGCGCAAGATCTAGGTCAGGGGGCGGCCAGGGTTGCCACAAGATTGCCCACCGCCGCCTCCCCCCTGGTGGCATGGTGGGAGCTTGTGGGCTCCCTGGGGCCCACCCGGCTTGGCCCAAAAGCTCCCTCGTCTTCTTTCGTTCGGGAAAAAATCATTTCGGGGTTTTTATTCTGTTTGGACTCCGTTCCAAAATCAGATCTGAAAAGAGTCAAAAACACGGAAAAAACAGGAACTCGCACTTGGCACTGAATTAATAAGTTAGTCCCAAAAAGATATAAAAAGGTACATAAAACATACAAAGAAGGTAAGATAACATCGTGAAACCATCAAAAATTATAGATACGTTTGAGACGTATCAAGCGTTGTTTGATGTGTCTGGTCTTCTTGTGAAACCTTGGTTCCTTGGCTAGAGCAATGGCACCACTGTTGTCATAGAACAGAGTTATTGGATTTAGTGCGCTCGGCACAACTCCAAGATCCGTCATGAACTGCTTCATCCATACACCCTCCTTAGCCACCTCCGAGGCAGCCATGTACCCTGCTTCACATGTAGAATCTTCTACGACGCTTTGCTTGGAACTACACCAGCTTACCGCACCCCCCTTGAGAATAAATATGTATCCGGTTTAAGACTTAGAGTCATCCGGATCAGTGTCAAAGCTTGCATTGACGTTACCTTTTATGACGAGCTCTTCGTCACCTCCATAAACAGAAACATTTCCTTAGTCCTTTTCAGGTACTTCAGAATATTCTTGACCACCGCCCAGTGTTCCACTCGTGGATCACTTTGAAACCTACTTGCCATACTTATGGCCAGGCTGACGTCTGGTTTTGTGCACAATATTGCATACATGATAGACCCTATGGCTGAAGCATAGGGGACGATACTCATCTTTTCTCTATCTTCTGCAGTTACGTGACACTAAGTCTTACTCAACTTTATACCTTGTAACACTGGCAAGAACCCCTTCTTGGATTGCTCCATTTTGAACTTCTTCAAAACTTTATCAAGGTATGTGCTTTGTGAAATTCCTATTAGGCGCCTCGATCTATCTCTATAGATCTTTATGCCTAATATGTAAGCAGCTTCTCCTAGGTCTTTCATTGAAAAACATTTGTTCAAGTAATCCTTTGCGCTCTCTAAAAACTCCACATTGTTTCCAATGAGCAATATGTCATCCACATATAATATTAGAAACGCTACAGAGCTCCCACTCACTTTCTGGTATATACAAGATTCTCCAACAACTTGTATAAACCCAAACACCTTGATCACCTCATCAAAGCGCTTATTCCAACTCCGAGATGCTTGCACCAGTCCACAAATGGATCGCTGGAGCTTGCATACTTTGTTATCATTATTTGGATCGAAAAAACCTTTGGGTTGCATCATATACAACTCTTCCTTAAGAAAACCATTAAGGAACGCCGTTTTGACATCCATCTGCCAGATTTCATAATTGAAAAGTGCATCTATTGCTAACATGATTCAGACGGACTTAAGCATCGCTACCCCTGAGAATGTCTCATCGTAGTCAACTCCTTGAACTTGTGAAAAACCCTTTGCCACAAGTCGAGCTTTATAAACGGTCACATTACCGTCCGCGTCCGTCTTCTTCTTAAAGATCCATTTGTTGTGAATAGCCTTGCGACCTTCACATAATAATTCCAAAGTCCACAGTTTGTTTTCATACATAGATCCTATCTCGGATTTCATGGCCTCTAACCATTTGTTGGAATCTGGGCCCACCATTGCTTCTTCATAATTTGCAGGTTCATTGTTGTCTAACAACATGATAGACAAGACATGATTCCCGTACCACTCAAGAGCAGTACGTGATCTTGTCAAACTGCGAGGTCCGACAATAACTTGATCTGAAGAATCATGATCATCATCATTAGCTTCCTCCTCAACTGGTGTTGCCTCGACAAAGATTTCCCTCTACCCTACACCACCATCCTGTTGGAGCAGAGGTTCCACAACCTCATCAAGTTCTAGGTTCCTCCCACTCAATTCTTTTGAGACAAACTCTTTCTCAAGAAAAGCTCCATTTTTAGCAACGAACACTTTGTCGTTGGATCTGAGATAGAAGGTGTACCCAACTGTATCTTTTGGGTAACCTATGAAGACGCACTTTTCCGCTTTGGGTTCCAGCTTTTCAGGCTGAAGATTTTTGACATAAGCATCGCATCCCCAAACTTTAAGAAATGACAACTTTGGCCTCTTGCCATGCCATAGCTCATATGGTGTCATCTCAACGGATTTTGATGGTGCCCTATTTAAAGTGAATACAGCTTTCCCTAATGCATAACCCCAAAACGATAATGGAAAATCGATAAGAGACATCATATATCGCACCATATCTAACAAAGTACGATTACGACGTTCGGACACACCATTACGCTGTGGTGTTCGAGGCGGTGTCAACTGTGAACATTGTCTTAAGTGAGCACCAAACTCGAAACTCAGACATTCGCCCCCTTGATCAGATCATAGGAACTTGATCTTCTTGTTACGATGATTTTCAACTTCACTCTAAAATTGTTTGAACTTTTCAAACGTTTCAGACTTGTGCTTCATCAAGTAGATATATCCATACCTACTCAAATCATCAGTGAAGGTGAGAAAATAACGATATCCGCCTCGTGCCTCCACACTCATTGGCCCGCACACATCAGTATGTATGATTTCCAACAAGTCACTTGCACGCTCCATTGTTCCAGAGAACGGAGTCTTAGTCATCTTGCCCATGAGGCATGGTTCGCACGTGTCAAGTGATTCAAAATCAAGTGACTCCGAAAGACCATCAACATGGAGTTTCTTCATGTGCTTCACACCAATATGACCTAAGCGGCAGTGCCACAAAAGGTGGCGCTATCATTGTTAACTCTACATCTTTGGGTCTGAGTGTTATGGATATGTGTGCCATCACAATCAAGATTCAATATGAACAAACCCCTCACATTGGGTGCATGACTGCTACGGCGACAGAAATCTTCTGTCGTCTCTTGAGCTTGCGTTGGTTTTTCCCTTGAAGAGGAAAGGGTGATGTAGGACAGGAGCAGTAAGTATTTCCCTCAGTTTGAGAACCAAGGTATCAATCCAGTAGGAGAATCTCGTCAAGTCCAGAGTACGTGCACAAACACAAAGAGCTTGCACCCAACGCTGTAAAGGGGTTGTCAATCCCTTCAAGATTGATTGCAAAGTGAGATCTGAAGGCGGAAAGTGCAACGAAGAAAAAGAGTAAGGCTGAAAATATGGTGTGGAGTAGACCCGGGGGCCATAGTGTTCACTAGAGGCTTCTCTCAAAATAGCAAATATTACGGTGGGTGAACAAATTACTGTTGAGCAATTGATAGAACCGCACAAAGTCATGACGATATCTAAGGCAATGATCATACATATAGGCATCACGTCCGAGACAAGTTGACCGATACTTTCTGCATCTACAACTATTACTCCACACATCGACCGCTATCCAGCATGCATCTAGTGTATTGAGTTCATGACGAACAAAGTAACGCCTTAAGCAAGATGACATGATGTAGAGGGATAAACTCAAACCAATGATGAAAACCCCATCTTTTTACCCTTGATGCCAACAACATGATGCGTGCGTTGCTACCCCTTCTGTCACTGGTTAGGTCACGGCACGGTATGAACCCAAAACCAAGCACTTCTCCCATTGCAAGAATCATAGATCTAGTTGGCCAAACAAAACCCACAACTCGAAGAGAATTACAAGGATATGAAATCATGCATAAGAGAGATCAGAATAAACTCAAATAAGATTCATAGATAATCTGATCATTAATCCACAATTCATCAGATCTGGAAAAACACACCGCAAATTAAGATTACATTGGATAGATCTCGATGAATATCATGGAAAACTTTGTATTGAAGATCCAAGAGAAAGAAGAAGCCATCTAGCTACTAGCTATGGACCCGTAGGTCTATGGTGAACTACTCATGCATCATCAGAGAGGTCATGGTGTTGATGAAGAAGCCCTTCGTATCCGAATCCCCCTCGGGTAGGGCACCAGAACGTGCCCCAGATGGGATCTTGCGGAGACAGAAGCTTGCGGCGGCGGAAAAGTACTTTCGATGATCTCCTGATTTTTCTGGGATTTTAGGGAATTTATAGGCAAAAGACCTAGGGCAGAGGTGGCCTAGGGAGCCCACAAGCCTGGGAGGCGCGGGCCCCCTGGCCGCGGCTAGGGGGCTTGTGGGGTCCCTGGTGGCCCCCTACCCTGATTCTCAGGCTTCCCAATCTTCTTTTGTTTCGAAAAAAAATCTTTTTGGTAGTTTCGTTCCGTTTGGACTCCGTTTAAAGTCCTCGTCTAAAAGGGGTCAAAAACATGGAAAAAACAAGAACTGGCATTTGGCACTGAGTTAATAAGTTAGTCTCAAAAAAGATATAAAAGGCATACAAGACATCCAAAGTTTGACAAGATAATAACATGAAACCATCAAAAATTATAGATACGTTGGAGACGTATCAAGCATCCCCAAGCTTAACTCCTGCTCATCCTCGAGTAGGGAAGTGATAAAGATTGAATTTTTGATGTGGAATGCTACCTAGCATAGTTGTCCTTTGCAACTTCTTTCATGTGACATGAATGTTCAGATCCGTAAGATTCAAAAAAATAGTTTGCTATTGGCATGAAAACAATAATACTTCAAGCAAACTAGCAAGGTAATCATGAACTTTCAAAATAACAAGGCCAAGGAAAGTTATGCCTACAAAATCATATAGTCTGGCTATGCTCCATCATCCTCACACAACTAATGTAAATCATGCACAACCCCAGTATTGCCCAAGTAATTGTTTTCGCACTCTTACTTTCTCAAACTTTTTATAACTATCGCGCAATACATGAGCGTGAGCCATGGATATAGCACTATAGGTGGAATAGAGTGTGGTGGTGGTTGTGAGACAAAAAGGAGGAGATGATCACATTGACTCGGCGGATCAAAGGGCTATGGAGATGCCCATTAATAGATATCAATGTGAATGAGTATGGATTGCCATACAAAGGATGCACTAGAGCTATAAGTATGTGAAAGCTCAAAAGGAGAGCTAGTGGGTGTGCATCCAACTTTCTTGCTCACGAAGACCTAGGGAAATTTGAGGAAGCCCATCATTGGAATATACAAGCCAAGTTATATAATGAAGATTCCCACTAGCATATGGTAGTGACGAAACGAGAGGCTCTCGAACATGAAGAACATGGTGCTATTACGAAGCACAAGTGTGGAAAAAGATAGTAGCATTGTCCCTTCTCTCGTTTTCTCGTTTTTATATATAGGCTCTTGGGCCTCTTTTTTTATTTTTTTTATTTGGGTTCTTTGGGGTCTTTTTTTATTTCCTCACATGGGACAATGCTCTAATAATGATGATCATCACACTTTTATTTACTCACAGCTCAAAGCTTAGAAATGGCTCTATAGGAAATGCCTCCGGCAGTGTACCGGGATGTGCAACGATCTAGCTTGGCGTATGACGTTGAAACATCTCGCTAGCTATCTTACGATCATGCAGTGGCAATATGAGAGTGATGGCACAAGTCATGAGACGGAACGGTGGGATTTGCATGGCAATATATCTCGGAATGGCTATGAAAATGCCATAGTAGGTAGGTATGGTGGCTGTTTTGAGGAAGGCATATGGTGGGTTTGTGTACCAGTGAAAATTGCGCGGCACTAGGGAAGTTAGCAATGATGGAAGGTGAAAGTGCATCTATACCATGGATTCACACTAGTCATGAAGAAATCACATACTTGTTGCGGAAGTATTTATTAGTAACCGAAACAAAGTGTTAAACGCATACTCCTAGGGGAAGGGTTGGTAGGTGTTAACCATCGCGCGATCCCGACCTCAACACAAAGGATGAAAATCAATAGAACAATTATGCTCCGACTTCCTAACATAGCGGTTCACCATACGTGCATGCTACAGGAATGACTAACTTCAACACAAGTATTTCTAGATTCACAACACCCTACTAACATAGCTCTTAATATTACTAAATCCACATCTCAAAACTAATTGAGAGGAATCAAGACTTCTCTTTCTACTCAATGCACATGAAGATGGAGGTTTTTGTATCCTCTTTGGGTACCTATCATATTAGGGACTACTTTCATAGCATAAGCCAACTACCAAGTCACACACCGCCATGCTCTAAAATATCTAACTGAAGCACATAGAGCAAAATTATCTAGCTCAAAAGATATAAGTGAAGCACTATGAGCATTCTAGCAAAATCATGATGATTGCATGTCTCTCTCTAAAGGTGTGCAGAAAGGATGATTGTGACACAACAAAAAGAAAAGATTCCTAAGATACAAGACGCTCCAAGCAAAACACATATGATGTGGTGAATAAAAATATAGCTCCAAGTAACGTTACCGATGGATTGAAGACGAAAGAGGGGATGCCTTCCCGGGGCATCTCCAAGCTTAGGCTTTTTGGTGTCCTTGAATTTGGCTTGGGATGCCTTGGGCATCCCCAAGCTTGATCTCTTTCCGCTCCTTATCTCTTTTTCCATGAGAACATCACCCAAAACTTGAAAACTTCACAACACAAAACTTAAATAGAAACTCATGATAACATTAGCACAAGAAAACAAACTACCACCACTTTAGGTACTGTAGAAATCTTGATTTCTATTTATATTGGTGTTGGGATACTGTATTCTCACTTTTCTATGGCTAGTACCCCTGGCACTATCCATAGTTTCATCAAAACAAGCAACCAACTCAACAAAAACAGAATCTGTCAAAAACAGACCAGTCTGTAGCAATCTGTATACTTCGTATACTTATGGTACCTCAAAAATTACGACTGCCTGGGAAAAAGGCATATCAACCAGTAGCAAAAAGAATCAACTCAAAATCTCTTTCTGAATAAAAACAAAAAATAATCTCGTGAGCAAAAAGTTTCTGCCTTTTTCCAGCAGGATCAAACAACCATCACCAAGACTAGTCATAAAGGTTTTGCTTGGCTCAAACACAAAAAGAAACACAAAAGACACTATCATAACAGAATTATGATGGTGTGGACGCAACAAAACAGAAAGAAAAATACAAATTCATTGGGTTGCCTCCCAACAAGCGCTATTGTTTAACGCCCTTAGCTAGGCATCTATAATTCAATGATGCTCACACAAAAGAAAAGAATTGAAGCACAATGAGAGCATCATAAAGCATGTGAAACTCACATCTAAGTCTAACATACTTCCTATGCATAGGCATTTTATAGGAAAATAGATTGTCAAGACAACCAATAGTTGCCATATGCAAGGAAGAAGAAAGAGACAATAGCCATCTCCACATAACGAGAGGTAATTTGGTAACATGAAAGTTTCTACCACAATATTTTCCTCTCTCATAGCAATTACATGTGGGATCATAATCAAATTCAACAAAATAGCTATCACAAAGGATATTATTTTCATGATCCACATGCATGCAAAGTTGATTATCATCAACTGAAGTCATGACTTCTCCAAACCCACTTTCAATATTATTGCAAATATCATATTCATCATGATCATTGCAACAAGTAGTGGACATAGCAAAACTAGCATCCCCAAGCTTAGGGTTTTGCATATTTTTAGCATGATTGTCATTAATAGAATTTATAATGAAATCATTGCAATCATGCTTTTCATTCAAGGAGCCCTCGTGATTCACTTCATAAATTTCTTCATCACAATTTTCAGATTCACGCATCTCAAGCAAAACTCCATAGAGAAAGTGAAGTGCACTCAACTCACTAGCAATTGGATCAACATAATTGGATCTCTTAAAGAGATTAGCAAGTGGATGAGGATCCATATCAATAGATTTTCAGCAAGCGAAGATGCAGGCATATTTAAGGCACATGGCAACACAAGCAAACGGAATGCAAGCGAAAGAAAGGGCGAACGCAAAAGGCAAATATTTTTGTAAATTTTTGTTTTTCAGAAGTGGGGGAGAGGAAAACAAGAGGCAAAAAAGTAAATATAAGAGATGATTTTGCGACACTTACTTGGATGAGTTCTTGACTTGATCCTCCCCGGCAACGACGTTAGAAATCCTTCTCCTACGACGACAGAAATCTTCTGTCGTCTCTTGAGCTTGCGTTGGTTTTTCCCTTGAAGAGGAAAGGGTGATGCAGGACAGGAGCAGTAAGTATTTCCCTCAGTTTGAGAACCAAGGTATCAATCTAGTAGGAGAATCTCGTCAAGTCCAGAGTACGTGCACAAACACAAAGAGCTTGCACCCAACGCTGTAAAGGGGTTGTCAATCCCTTCAAGATTGATTGCAAAGTGAGATCTGAAGGCGGAAAGCGCAACGAAGAAAAAGAGTAAGGCTGCAAATATGGTGTGGAGTAGACCCGGGGGCCATAGTGTTCACTAGAGGCTTCTCTCAAAATAGCAAATATTATGGTGGGTGAACAAATTACTGTCGAGCAATTGATAGAACCGCACAAAGTCATGACGATATCTAAGGCAATGATCATACATATAGGCATCACGTCCGAGACAAGTTGACCGATACTTTCTGCATCTACAACTATTACTCCACACATCGACCGCTATCCAGCATGCATCTAGTGTATTGAGTTCATGACGAACAGAGTAACGCCTTAAGCAAGATGACATGATGTAGAGGGATAAACTCAAACCAATGATGAAAACCCCATCTTTTTACCCTTGATGCCAACAACATGATGCGTGCGTCGCTACCCCTTCTGTCGCTGGGTGAGGTCACCTCACGGTATGAAACCAAAACCAAGCACTTCTCCCATTGCAAGAATCATAGATCTAGTTGGCCAAACAAAACCCACAACTCGAAGAGAATTACAAGGATATGAAATCATGCATAAGAGAGATCAAAAGAAACTCAAATAAGATTCATAGATAATCTGATCATAAATCCACAATTCATCGGATCTCGACAAACACACCGCAAAAGAAGATTACATCGGATAGATCTCCATGAAGATCATGGACAACTTTGTATTGAAGAAGCAAGAGAGAGAAGAAGCCATCTAGCTACTCGCTATGGACCCGTAGGTCTATGGTGAACTACTCACGCATCATCGGAGAGGTCATGGTGTTGATGAAGAAGCCCTCCGTATCCGAATCCCCCCTCCGACAGGGCACCAAAACGTGCCCCAGATGGGATCTTGCGGAGACAGAAGCTTGCGGCGGTGGAAAAGTACTTTCGATTATCTCCTGATTTTTTCTGGGATTTTTGGGAATTTATAGGCGAAAGACCTAGGGCAGAGGTGGCCCAGGGAGCCCACAAGCCTGGGAGGCGCGGGCCGTTCCGTTTGAACTCCGTTTAAAATCCTCCTCTGAACGGGGTCAAAAACATGGAAAAACAGGAACTGGCACTTGGCACTGAGTTAATAAGTTAGTCTCAGAAAAGATATAAAAGGCATACAAAACATCCAAAGTTTGACAAGACAATATCATGAAACCATCAAAAACTATAGATACGTTGGAGACGTATCAATGACCATAAAAGATATTACTCATAAAAATAGAACAACCATTATTCTCTGACTTAAATGAGTAAACGTCTCGCAATAAACAAGATCCAGATATAATGTTCATGCTTAACGCCGACACTAAATAACAATTATTTAAGTTCATAACTAATCCCGATGGTAACTAAAGTGAGAGCGTGCCGACGACGATTGCATCAACCTTGGAACCATTTCCCACGCGCATCGTCACTTCATGCTTCACCAACCTTCATTTATTCCGGAGTTCCTGCTTCGAGTTGCAAATGTGAGCAATAGAATCGGTATCAAATACCCAGGCACTACTACGAGAGTTGGTTAGGTACACATCAATAACATGTATATCACATATACCTGGTTTGGCGTCGGCCGCCTTCTTATCAGCCAAATACTTGGGACAGTTGCGCTTCGAGTGACCCATCCCCTTGCAATAATAGCACTCTGTTTCCGGCTTAGGTCCAGCCTTGGGTTTCTTCGTCGGAGGGGCAACCGTTTTGCCGCTCTTCTTAGAGTTACCCTTCTTGCCTTTGCCGTTTCTCTTGAAACCAGTGGTCTTATTGACCATCAACACTTGATGTTCTTTTCGGAGTTCTGGCTCTGCGACTTTCAGCATCGCAAATAACTCGTCGGGTGACTTATTCATCCCTTGCATGTTATAGTTGTTGGAAATATGTTCCCCAACAATAGTTCAACACAAAGCTCTTGTAGCTAGGTGGCAGTGATTGAAGAATTCTGTCAGTGATAGCCTCTTGCGGGAGTTCAACTCTCAGCTCAGCTAAACGGTTTGAGTACCCAGATATTTTGAGCACATGTTCACTGACAGACGAGTTCTCCTCCATTTTGCAAGCATAGAATTTATCAAAGGTCTCATACCTCTCGATCTGGGCATGCTTCTGAAAGATAAACTTCAACTCCTGGAACATCTCATATGCTCCATGATGTTCAAAGCATCGTTGAAGTCCCAATTCTAAGCCATACAAGACTGCACATTGAACTACTGAGTAGTCCTCCTTACGTGCTTGCCAAGCGTTCAAAACATCCTGTTCAGACGTAGCGGGTTGTTCATCTCCTAGCGCTGCATCAAGGACATAATTCTTTTTCCCAGCTTGTAGGATAAGCCTCAGATTATGAGCCGAGTCCACAAAGTTGCAACCATCATCTTTCAGCTTCGCTTTCTCTAAGAACGTATTGAGATTCAGGGTTGCTACTCCGTGAGCCATTGATCTACAACATAAAATATTGCAAAGTTTACTTAGACTATGTTCAAGACAATTAGAGTTCAGCTAATCATATTACTAATAAACTCCCACTCAAATAGACATCCCTCTAGTTATTTGAGTGTGGCATGATCCAGATTCACTAACTCAAGTCCGATCATCACGTGAGTTGAGTGTAGTTTCAGTGGTAAACATCTCTATGTTAATCATATCAAACATACGATTCATGCTCGACCTTTCGGTCTCTTGTCTTCCGAGGCCATGTCTGTACATGCTAGGCTCGTCAAGTTTAACCCGAGTGTTCCGCGTGTGCAACTGTTTTTGCACCCGTTGTATGTGAACGTTGAGTCTATCACACCCGATCATCACGTGGTGTCTCGAAACGATGAACTGTCGCAATGGTGCACAGTCGGGGAGAACACAATTTTATCTTGAAATTTAGTAAGGGATCAGCTTATAATTCTACCGTCGTCCTAAGAAAGATAAGGTGCATAAAAGGATTAACATCACATGCAATTCGTAAGTGACATGATATGTCCATGATCTTGTGCTTCTTGATCTCCAATACCAAATCACCGACATGATTTTCATCGTCACCGGCGCCATCGAGATTGTCGTGCTATCTATGCTATCACCAATAAAGCTACAACCTAGCAATATAGTAAACGCATCTGCAAGATCAAACGTTAGTTTAAAGACAACCCTATGGCTCCTGCCGGTTGCCGTACCATCAACGTGCAAGTCGATATTTAACTATTAAAACATGATCATCTCATAAATCCAATATATCACATCATGTCTTTGGCCATATCACGTCACATGCATACCCTGCAAAAACAAGTTAGACGTCCTCTAATTTGTTGTTGCATGTTTTACGTGGCTGCTATGGGTATCTAGTATGATCGCATCTTACTTACGCAAAACCACAACGGTGATGTGCAAATTTCTATTTAACCTCTCTCCAAGGACCGCCTCGGTCAAAACCAATTCAGCTAAAGTTGAAGAAACAGACACCCACCAGTCATCTTTATGCAACAAGTTGCATGTTAGTCGATGTAACCAGTCTCTCGCAAGCGTAGAGTAAGGTTGGTCCGGGCCGCTTCAATCCAACAATACTGACGAATCGAGAAAAGACTAAGGAGGGCATCAAATCAAACATCAACTATCACGACTAAGATGCGACCCTTTCCTTATTTGGGGGCGAGGCCTCAAAAGGGAAAGGGGTGCATCGAAACGTTTTGCAAGCGAGATAATCATAACATTACATAACTGAAAGAGTGACAAGTAGGGGATACACTTGCCATCTGATAAGAATATAACATATAACTTACAGGCACACGTTACTCAAAGTATGGTTTAGTCTAACTACGGACAACATGAAAACAGATAAAGCTATGAAATCCCGCATGCTGGCCCCACGATCATGACCACGGCCTCTAGTCGTACGGGTAACTCACGTACAGTCTGCCAGAGTCCTCATCGAACTCCCACTTGAGCTGGCTGTCATTAGGATCTCCTGCATCAGGCATACCTGTACCTGTGGGTGTTTGTAGTAAACCGTGAGCCACAAGGACTCATCAATCGAATGACCTTGGCGCTGAATCTAGCCGAGTTAATGGATGAGGAAGGTTAAGTGTATGAGTTTGCAGCAACCTAAGCATGTATGGTGGCTACCTTACGATGATCAGAGTAAACATATGGTGGTCTACGCAAGTCGGTCGAACACTAGATTTATCACTAAGTGATCCCAAACACCTACTTACGTCAGACATAACCCCACCGTGTTCTCGATCACAAAACGATCTCCGAAAGAGACAGTCACGGTTACGCACTCAGTTGGCAGTTTTATTAGAGTTACTTTAAGTTGTCTAGAACCGGATGTTAACAAAATATCCATATTTGCCACATCACCGCGGGCACAACTTTCCAAAATATTAAACCCTGCAGGGGTGCTCCAACTAGTCCATTACAAATTACCATAGGCCGCATAATAATCCTCTATCACGAAACTCGTGATCTCGTCGGATTCCTAAGAGGAAAACCTTAACTTTTAGGAGACCCAAAGTTTCACCGGAATTCCAATGCGCAAGATATATCGCTAAGGTAAGACAAATCTGGCAAGACCTCACGACGTGTCGATGAACCCGATAGGAGCCGCGTATCTCATTCTCAGGACACGACGGATGAGCGATGGTTACCACGCCAAAACACCGAGTTGCCCCGGGGAGCATTAATAAGCTGCTCTGGGTTGGACCAACACTCATGAGGAGCACTGGCCCGGGTGGTTGATTAAATCCTCGGGGTAGCTATTCCCTATGCATGTTATTATTAAGTTATTAGAAATTAAAACCAAAGTCGGGTCCTTCCAGCCAAGCCTTAACACTATACGATTTATCAAGGGGGTCCCCATAACAACCCCGAACGTGTTAGGATTGATCCGTTATGGAATAAAACACTGGTAGCCGAAACTAAGGCGGCAACAACGGAAGAAATTACCCGACAAAAGGCTAGGCCTTCCATTATTTACCAAGTATATAGGTGCATTAATTAAATAACTGAAAGTGCGTTATATCAACTAGAGGGGGGGGGGGTGAATAGGAGATTTTTAGAATTTCATCACCGAGGAAATTCCTTTTGAGGAAATTCCTCACTGATGACTAACTTAAAGCGGAAACAGTAAAGGATCAGAAGTGCAAAGTTTCACAATAGCAGTTTTTCAGAGTGAGGAATGTGAAAATAGATTGCACTGTGAGCAGGCACGCAGAATACAGATGAGGATTAACTGACGTGAAGAATTTGGGGTTGAGGAAATTCAGAGAAAGTCTTCAGCAAATTCTTCAAACATTAGCAGTGAAAGTCATCAACACATAATATGAGGAAAGTAAGGAGTTGAGGAATTAGAACCCGTTTCTTAGTGAAGACAGTCGTTGATGACCCAGTTCCAACTGCTGTGACAGTCGTACATCTGGTTTGGAGCGGCTTGGTATTGAAACCAAAGGACACACAGTCCTGGGACACACAGTCCCTACCGTGTTCTCCTTGGGCTAAGAACACACGGTCCTCGCCCAACACTCGTGGTAAGTCCTCAGGGCAGACTTCCAAACCCTCACAAACATGGTCACCAGGCGATCCACAATTGACTGCTGGAAAGCTCTAGACCATGATGCCTAACCGTCTGGAGGATGCACAGTCCTCAAAGGTAAAAGGCTTCAGTCCCACACATGAACAACTTCTTGAGTGATGCTCAATCACTAGGTTTGGTTTGTGGTTTCGGTGTATGGGGTATTTCCTCACTGATGAATTACTCTCGAAGACTCTGAGGAATTGGGTTGCTCTTATGACAAGTGTCAGTTTCTAACGGAGCAACCAACCAGCTAATGGTTGTGGGGGGTGGCTATTTATAGCCTGGGAGCATCCCGACATGATTTGACACTAATGCCCTTAAATAATATGACCGTTGGAGTGGATAAGACCAATGACTTGGCGTGGCTATCGAAACGGTCGGAACCCTCAACTTTGAGAGTCCTCATGTCACTCGTATTCCTCACTTGAGGATTTTGGTAGGATTAGGCTCGGGTTGAGCATCATGAGGAAATTCATTCCAAAGTGTAACTTCGACCCCCTTTAACAGTATGGTGTTCCTATTACTCAAATGCGAAGAAAATAAAACAGAAAGAGTAAATCTTCATGCTTCAAATTCATCAAAGTGATTTTCTTCAGGACACACCGAATTCCTCAATTTCCTTATCTTCATGAGGAATATCAATTTCATCGCAGATTCCTCGCGATTCATTTCTTCAGCTTCAGACCAATTTCTTCAACCGAAGATATATATTTTAGGGGTCGATATTCTTCAAATATCCCAAAGTCCTCAATGACTTATAGATCCGGTGTACACTCATAAACACATTAGAGACTTAACCTATATGTCTTCAAACCACCAAAATCACTATGGGGCACTAGATGCACTTACAATCTCCCCCTTTTTAGTGGTTGATGACAATTAGGTAAGTCTTCAAGAGGGATCAAAAATATGAATTGTAAATACTCATTTGAGAAATTTGAAATCAAGATTCAGAGAGACTGCCCCTGAAGATGTGCATATCGTGAGAATTTTGCTTTTCACAACAAATGCACATTGATGATTTATATCATGGAGATCTCCCCCCTGAGTCTTGTAAATCATGCATACATGTAACATATCATATGAAGAAAATGAAAATGCATGATGACAAATGGTATCTGACGAATTCCAGCATGCGTGCATTAAAGCTTGAGGAATAAGCATGCGAAGAAAAACGTTCAAAAGCGTCAGAGTACCATCGGGCTTAAGTTACAACTCATTACATAAAAACTTCAGAAGAGCCAAGAGTTTGTAACTTAAATATAGTCATAAGCCCCAAAAATATCCCGTTTGAAGACTAACTCTCAAGTTTCTCCCCCTTTGTCATCAAGTGACAAAAAGGGACAAACTGAGGACTAACGCCCGTGAAGACTTCACTTCTTGGCGGTTGAGGAAGAGCCGTGATGCTTCTTGGGAGTAGTCTTCTTCCTTGGACCGGTAGCAGTGTAGAGTTGTTCTTCATTAGTTTCAGCGGTGCGGAATAAAGAAAAGGAGCTGTCTTCAAGGTCTGGAACTGGAATGGGCCTGAACTTCTTCTTGGGAGGCCACGACCAGTCAAAGTCTCGCTCAAACTCCATTTCTTCAAGCTCAGTCTGAGTCTTCAGATGTGCAAGTGTAGCCCAGGTGCGATCAAAAACCTCATGCAGATAGTGATGGTTGAGCTTCACAGAGTTCTGTGTCTCAGTGAGGGTTTTCACAATGGCGCCAAACTAGCGTTTGACCCACTTGTGATTGCGACCCACCTTCTGGTGAAGACTGAGGAGGAGCTCTCTTGTATTCATCACACGAGGAGGAACGGGGCTTGCCGGACGAGTCTCAGTATCATCCCATGAAGAATAAGCTTCTGGCTCTCTGAACTGGCCATCAAGGGGCCTACTGCCTTCTTCAATCACTGATTTGCCTTTTCCTTCAATGGGCTCGAAAGTCTTGTTGTTGACCCGGATAGGAGGCATATAACAAATATGGTTTTGGCACTCAGCGAGAAAGTTGATGCCTGTCCTTGTCGTGATGAATCTCATGATCCATGGGGCATATATCTTGTGATCAAAAGGACACATAGCATTGTCGGCCAAAGTCCTCAAGAATAAATCATGGATGTTGATAGGAATACCATGGATGATGTTGAAGAGGATATTCTTCATGAGGCCTACGACATCTTCTTCATCATCATGGCCTTTGATCGGCGCGAGCACACTGCAGAGGATTCTGTAGACAGACCTGGGTGTATACTTGAGCTCGTGGACGAGGAATGTTTTTCTCGGTGATTTTCCTTTAGCCAAAGGCTTCATGAGGACTTCCATCATCCAATTGGGCAGCTCACGCTCACCATAAAGCTTCACAGCCTCCTCTGAGGGAATTGGTACATGCAGTTCATGGAGGAGCTCAGTAGCAGGAGCCTTGTAGTGAGTGTTTTGTGTCATCCAGTCAAACACCCAAGTGTTAATGTCTTCAGGGTTGCCAGAGATGTGAAGAGTGGCATAGAACTGAAGAACTAGCTCGTTGTTCCAGTCAGATATGTCGGAGCACATTGGTAGTAAACCAGCATCATGGAGTACATTGAGGACTGGCTCTAGGCACGGTATAGCTTCAAGTTCAACGTGAGGAATATGCCTGTGCTGGAATATCTTGTTTCGTCCACATAGCACAGAGGCCTAGTAATTCATCTGTGTCCTAGTCCAAAACTTCAGATGCCTCATTTGAGGCTTGTCATAGGGTTCTCTCCAATGAAGTACATGCGTTCTTCAAAGAAATTCTCCTTTTGAAACTTTGGACGCTTGGAGAATGGCTGACGCTGAACTGGCTGAAGATTTTGCTGAGGAACAGGAGGGGAGACAACAATTGCAGTCTCGGGGTTGAGCACGACGAAAGCATAGTCTTGGTCAGGTGCATTTTCCTCAGCATTTTCCTCAGGGTGAGGAATTTCAGCAGCTGGTACTTCACGCTGAGGAGATGGTTCTGGCTGGGCGTCAAGCTGAGGGGCTTGCTCTGGTTGTGCATCAGGCTGAGGAATAGTTTCATCTTGCTCAGTTGGAGGAGTTGGGTCAGCCTATTCCTCATCGTGAAGATTTTGCTCAGAGCTTTGAATTTCATCAGCTTGAGGATTTTCAGGTTGTTCTTCCTCATCTGGCTTGGTGGTAGAGGTAGTTTCTTCAGTTGGTGCAGCTGATCCTTGAGCAGTGTCTTTCTGAGGAATGAAGGGCTGAGGACTGTCGTCAATACGAATTTCTTTGTCGGTGTGTTCCTCAGCGGAAGCATCCTTCATTTCCTCATCTGCCCCTTTCGCTTGTTCATCAAGGATGACCATTTCATAAGAAGGAGCGACATTTAGGGGCACATGGTCTAGAGGGGCAGTCTCTTCAAGCGCTTTGAGGCGCTTGGCCTCTGTTTCTTCTTCTGCTGAGGAGGCCTTTCTATTTTTGGCTTCCTTCTCAGCAACCCTGGTTTTCTTCACGTCTGATGCAGACGGAGTCATCTTCTTCACCTTTGAAGCTTTTGGTGAAGGGGTTCTCTCGATAGATTCTTTAGCTGGTATTGAGGAACCAGCTGGAACAGAGTCATGAGCTTGCTTTGATGAAGCAGCTGGGTTAGGGGCAGTCTCATCAGCTGCAGCAGATTCATCAGCTCGAGCTTCCATGATGATTTCTTCAATAGATGGTACATCTGCACGGCTTTCTTGGTGGATTTCCTCAGCTTGAGGAGTTTCCTCATCATGAGGAGATTCGTCTGCTGGCTCCTCAATCAAGGGCTAAGAAGTTGGTGCTGGGGGTGCAACCTTCTTGTTGTAGTCATCAACAACTTTAGTGGCCAGCTTGATGAAATTGCTTTTGAGGCTCTTACGATCTGACAGCTTGGAGTACTTGTCAGTCAAATTCTTCAACTCTTCCTGTGTTGATACGAGTGCATCAGGCGTCAAGCTGAGGAGATTCTGCTTGAGGAATTTCTCCTTTTTAAGCTTTGCTACCTTGGCCTGCTTGGCCTGCTGTTCTTTCCACCTGGCTTCATTAATGAAAGTGGCCACCATGTGGCTGATGCAAGGGGGAAGTTTCAAATCATCAAGTGGAGTGTTTGGGTCCTCATACCAGATGTTGATGTAGTCAAGGAGGACCTTGGGGTCCATGGCCAGAGGAATGGCACTGCCTGATGCTTGAGCTACTCGTTCCTGCTTGTTTCTGATGATGGCTTGTAGGGTTTGATCGTCATATTCATGACTGTCCTCTGATGCAGACGGGACAGTGATGATTTTGCTGGGGCTCGGCAGAGTTGCTCGTTCAGCAGACACCTAATTCTTCACAGGAGGTGGTGAAGACTTTGTCTCCGACCTGGTTGCAGATGGGAGTGAGGAGCTGGAGCTGGCGGTCATAGGCTTCATGACTTGCTTCTGTACTGGTGTCTCTTGAGGCTTTGGTGGTGGTGCTGAGGATTTTGGAGCTGAGGAGATTGGCGCTGAGGGTTTTGGCGCTGATGGTTTTGGTGCTGAGGGTTTTGTAACTAATGCCTGAGCAGACTTCTCTTGAGGCTTTGGAGCCCTTGGCTTTGACGGTGCAGACTGCGGTTGAGGAATTGCTGAACCAGAGGTCTCAGCGGCATAGGAAGTAGCTGCACCTGAGGCAGCAGCTGAGGATTCATTGAATTTCCTGAGTGCAGCTTCTGCCTACTTCTTGAGCTTAGCCAGATGCTTTTCCTTCTCATCTGGATAGTCATCAATGGTCTTGAGGCTTGAGGGATGTGCTACTTGATGAGCCTCAAGTGGGGCCCGTTTGCCACGGGGCTTCAGAGCGAATTTCTTCGCATACTTGGCAGTCAAAAACCTGTATTCTTTCCATTCCTTCACCCATCGGCCTTCTATCTTCTGCAGCCGTATCTTCCTCTTGGCCATTGTCTCATTTTCATCAGGTGTGCAATAGTCCAAGTAAATATCCTCAGGGATATCCACAGCTGTGTTTTGCTCAAGTTTCTTTCCTCCCTTGTGTTTTCTGTAATCCTCCATTTTCTTCAACTGAGGATTTTGCTGATGAGATTGAACTCTTGAGGATTCTGATGAGACTTGAAGATTTTCTTCAAGAAACACTGCAAATGAGTTAATGTGATGAGAACCGAGAGATTCATCAGCTGACATGTGTGTAACTGTGAACAGAGTATAGTTGCGAGGAATTTGGAGAGGTCATATGCGTTCTCAGATTTGAAGAAAATGAAAAAGTTTGACAGTTGAGGAATTGAACCAGTGGTTGAGGAATTTGCCTAAGCATACTGTTCTTGGGTTCCAGAGTTGTACAGATCCGAAAATTCGCACAATGGAGGAATCTCGTGAAAATCTTAGATGCTTAGTATAGTTCATCAATCATGTGGTGATAGGCAGTGTTTGAGGAATCTAGTGCTTATCGATTCTTGAGGAAAAACAGATTACACATAGAAGATGGAAAATTGTAGATCTAACTTGCGGTAAAAGTGGGATTTTATTTACCCTTGAAGGAGCACACGAAGAACACACAGAAGTTGTGTAGAGAGGCTCTTCGGTCGCGTGTCCAATGCACCCTAACCCGGCGACAGAGGACGTCTACGACGGCGGCGGACGAAGATGGTCCGACTCCGGCGTGGTTCCGGCGACGGAGAAGTCGAGGCAGTGAAGCTCTTCCTCACCGACGACGAGACTACCAGCGATGACGCTAGGGTTCAGTGATGTTTGCTGTAGCAGGAGAGCGATGGAGCGAAGAAGAGTTTGCCGAGGGGGATAGGGACATATTTATAGCCAGACAATTACTGTTGGCGCGAAGATTTCGGACCAAACAGCCCCTGCCTCTACGTCTTCGCAGGACACGTGTAGTTCCCGAACAAGGCGATGGAGATAGTGGAGATCGTGGTTATCCGATCGTGGGAAGTGGGGTTCAGTTACTGTGCATTAAAGAAACAATTTTTGAAGATTTGAGGATTTTTGTTACAAAATCATCAGCTGACAAGGACGTAGTGAGGATTTTGAACAAAGTTTCAAGTGGAACGCATATGAAGAATTGAATAGACTGGATGAGTATAGCATAGAGGGAAAGTAGGGTCCGATCACGTTCACTTAGCAGAAATATCAACTTGAAGAAATAGCTATAAGTGAATGCTGTTGAGGACTTGAAATCACAGTCTATCTAGTCAAATGAAAGTCATGAAGTGTTTTTGAAGATTTTGTGATAAATCATCACAATGAAGAACAACTTTTTTGAAGAAAAACACGTTTTGAGGAAATGGAACATTTGAAGAAAATCAACTTGAGGAATTTCACATTGGGCGGTGGCGTGACCCACCATATAAGAATGTTGATTATAGATGCCACGTACAATTGTCGTAGGGCCCTGAGAATCAATTTCTTCGTTGATTTCTTCACATTCAGAGTGACATTCTTCATCAGTTAAAGAAAATCGATTCATCATGTGTTGCACATCTAAGTCATCAATTTTGCATAAGTGTTAGGATGTGTGCATGTTTTTACAAAACATTTGAAGATTCGTAGGGCCCTGAGAATCAATTTCTTTGTTGATTTCTTCACATTCAGAGTGACATTCTTCATCAGTTGAAGAAAATCGATTCATCATGTTGCACATCTAAGTCATCAATTTTGCATAAGTGTTAGGATGTGTGCATGTTTTTACAAAACATTTGAAGATTCTAAGATATTTAGCTCACACCGCAACTTGCAAAACCTTTTCTCAACCAAGGGCTTAGTGAAGATATCTGCCAGTTGATCATCAGTCTTCACATGGTCGATTAGGATATTGCCCTTGAGGACATGGTCCCGAAGAAAATGATGACGAATCTAGATGTGCTTGGTCTTTGAGTGTTGTACTGGGTTGTATGCAATCTGATTGCACTCTCATTGTCACAGTAGAGAGGCATATTCCTCATGTTGATGTCGTAGTCCTTGAGGGTTTTCTTCATCCATAGTAATTGAGCACAACACGAACCAGCAACAATGTACTCAGCTTCGGCAGTGGAGAGTGATACGCAGTTCTGCTTCTTTGAGGACCAGCAAACTAGTGATCTTCCGAGGAAATGGCATGTGCCAGAGGTTGATTTGCGATCCACATGGTCACCAGCATAGTCAGAATCAGAATACCCTACCAGATGAAGATTTGAGCCCTTGGGATACCATAATCCTAGTGGTTGTGTGTGAGCTCAATATCGAAGAATATGCTTCATAGCCTTATGGTGTGATTCCTTCGGTTTTGCTTGAAAACATGCACACATGCAAACACTAAGCATTATATCTGGCCTTGATGCACATAGATGCAATAAAGAGCCAATCATAGAACGATATATCCGCTGATCGAAATCTTTACCATTTTCATCAGTGCCGAGGTGGCCGTTGGTAGGCATTGGAGTCTTGGCACCTTTGCATTCATGCATGTCGAATTTCCTCAGAACATCCTTGAGGTATTTCTCCTGTGATATGAAGATTCCATTGCTTTGTTGACGAATTGGAAGACCTAAGAAGAATTTCAGTTCCCCCATCATGGACATCTGATATTCTTCACTCATCATGTAAGCAAATTCATCACTTTATCGTTTGTCAGTACGGCCAAATATGATATCATCGACATATATTTGACACACAAATAGCTCATTATCATAGGATTTAGTGAAAAGAGTTGGATCGAGTGAACGAGGTTTGAAGCCTTTCTTCATGAGGAATTCCTTCAATGTATCATACCATGCCCGAGGGGCTTGCTTGAGACCATAAAGAGTCTTTTTGAGTCTGAAGACTTTGTCTGGATTCTTTGGATCCTCAAAACCTGGGGGCTGAGCAACATATACTTCTTCCTCAAGCTTACCATTGAGGAATTCACTTTTCACATCCATTTGATATAAGATGATGTTATGATGATTAGCATAAGCAAGTAGTATTCGAATAGCTTCAAGTCTAGCAACAGGTGCAAAAGTTTCATCGAAATCTATTCCTTCAACCTGGGTGTAGCCTTGGGCTACAAGTCGTGCCTTGTTCCTCACCTCTTGACCGTCCTCATCTTGCTTGTTTCGGAAAATCCACTTGGTGCCGATGATGTTGTGCTTGCGAGGATCTGGTCCTTTGACGAGCTCCCATACGTCATTCAACTTGAATTGAAGAAGTTCGTCTTGCATAGCTTGGATCCACTCCGGTTCCAGAAAAGCCTCAGCAACTTTTGAGGGTTCTGTGATGGATACAAAGGAAAAATGCCCACAAAAGTTAACTAAGTGTGAAGCTTTAGCGAGTGAGAGGACCTGGTGTGTTGATGATTTTGTCAAGTTCTACTTCATTTGCAATCCTCGGATGAGCTAGTTGAGGATTTTGTCTGGGCTGAGGAAGTGGTTCATGTGCAATTTTCTCAGGAGCATCTTCTTGATTTTCATCAGTGATGGGGATCGTTTCTTCACCAATTTCCTCAGTGGGGACAATGTCTTCAGTAGGTTTGAGCTTTATTGCTTCCTCAGGAGACAACTTATCTGGATCAGAAGGCAATTGCTCTCTTTGCGAGCCATTAGTTTCATCGAACCGCACATCTACAGTCTCAACAACTTTGTTGTGATAGTTGTTGAAGACTCCGTAAGTGTGCGAGTCCTTTCCATAACCGAGCATAAAACCTTCATGTGCCTTAGGTGCAAATTTTGAGCTATGGTGCGGATCTCTAATCCAGCATTTTGCACCGAAGACTTTGAAATAACTTACATTGGGTTTCTTGTCAGTGAGGAGTTCATATGAGGTTTTCTTGAGGAATTTGTGAAGATATACCCTGTTGATGATATGGCATGCAGTGTTGGTTGCTTCAGGCCAAAAGCGACGAGGAGTCTGATATTCTTCAAGCATAGTTCTTGCCATTTCAACCAGAGTCCCGTTCTGCCTTTCGACGACACCATTCTGCTAAGGAGTATAATGAGGAGATAATTCGTGAGTAATACCAAGTTCATCAAGATAATCATTAAGACCAGTGTTTTTGAACTCGGTTCCATTATCACTCCTGATATGTTTGATCTTGATGCCAAAGTTCGTCGAGGCCCTTGAAGAAAATCGTTTGAAGATTTCCTGCACTTCAGTTTTATACACTATGATATGCACCCAAGTATATCTGGAATAATCATCAACTATGACGAAGCCATATAAAGATGCTGCATTAGTTAATGTGGCATAGTGAGTAGGTCCAAATAGATCCAAATGAAGCAATTCAAATGGACGTGTAGTGGTCATGATAGTCTTCGAGGGATGCTTGGATCTGGTCATTTTCCCAGATTCACAAGCACCGTAGAGATGATCCTTGAGGAATTTGACTGATTCGATGCCGATGACATGCTTCTTCTTTGCGAGCGTGTGCAAATTCCTCATGCCTGGATGACCTAATCTTCGGTGGCACAACCATCCTTCTGAGGTTTTTGCTAGTAAGCAAGTGGCTGGTTGAGGACCTGTAGAGAAATCAACAATGTACAAATCCCCTCTTCTTACACCTTCGAAGACTTTGGATCTGTCAGTTTCCATGATGACTACACATCTATATCTACCAAAGATAACAATCATATCAAGATCACAAAGCATCGAGACTGACATGAGGTTAAAACCAAGGGATTCAACAAGCATCACTTTGTCCATATGCCTATCCTTGGAAATAGCCACTTTGCCAAGTCCCAATACCTTGCTTTTACCTTTGTTAGCATATGTGATTTGCTTCAGAGGTGATGGAGTTAGTGGAAAATTCATCAGTAAGCTTTTATCACCAGTCATGTGATGTGTGCAGCCACTATCAAGAACCCACTCAGTATTCTTGGGTTTGTCGTCCTGCAGATGAATTAGTACATCTTACCATCTCATATGCTTCAGATTTGAAGAATATGATATTAATTTCATCAAATAAGAATTTCATCACAACAGAAATATAAGGACGTGTGAAATATTTCTATTTCATCAATCATTAGCTTGCGTCCTATCAAGCATTTCCTCAGGTCTCCAGCAAATTCTTCAGATGATGATTTTCATGTGGAGACCTAACCTACAGAAGTGATTAGTTCGATTTCTTCACCACCCACATCTGAAGGGGTGGCAAAGCATTCATCATCCTGCGAGCACCATATGAGAAAGGTGGCATTGAAGCCAATGCACTTCTCTTAACAGTAGGGGGGTTAAAGTACTTATATGAAAAGCCAGTTAGATTAGATGGATCAAAAGGAGGCCCAGTAGCAGCAACCCATGAGGTTTTGGGATACTGCTCAGGTTTCCAATAAGATCCATTAGCATTTAGTTTCCTCTCAAAGGCAATTCCTTCTTTCCTCGGGTTCCTGTTCAAGATCTGCTTTTTGAGCACATCACAAAGGGTTTGATGTCCTTTGAGGCTTTTGTATATGCCTGCCACGTACAATTCCTTCAACCCTGCATTTTCATCAGTAAAATTTGTGTTTTCCTCAAGTGAGGAAATAGACACAACAGGTGCAGTTGAAGAATTTGTAGCAATAGTAGCATTTGATGATTCTGGTGAGGAATTAGCAGTTTCGCATTCAATGCATTCAAGACATGGAGGAATGAATTCAACTTGACCAGCGCTGATCTATTGATCTAGTAACGAATCATTTTCCATACGAAGATCATCATGAGACATCCTCAGCTTCTCAAGATCAAGCTTCCTTTGAAGAAATTCATAGGAAAGCTTCTCATGATCAGTGAGGAGTGTATCATAACGATCCTGAAGATTATCAAATCTAGACTGAAGACTTTTCACATCTTCAATGAGGATTTGGGTAAGGTTCATTTCATCATTCAACAAATCATCACTTTTATCTAGCAGTTTCTGAAGCTTTTCCAGGGCAGTTGGTTGTTTAGTGGCAATGATAGCAAGTTTATTGTAACTGGGTTTCTTATAATCATCAGGTTCATAGTCACTTGAATCAGAGGAGGAGGAATTATTTGGTACCTTTGAACCTTTTGCCATGAAGGAATAGGTTGGAGCGGAGTCATCAGCATAGTCATCAGTGTGGATGGTGCAATCATTTTATTCAAGATTGAAGATTGACTTGCTGACGAAAGTGGTTGCCAGTGCAAGACTAGCCTGTCCGGATTCTGTCTCTTCATCAGAACCCTCTTCTTCATCACCTTCCTCTGATTCTGCCTCTGAGTCCATTTCCTTGCCAATAAGTGCCCGAGCCTTTCCGAAACTAGTCTTCTTGTGAGAGGAGGGCTTTGAAGATGAGGATTTTGAAGATTTCTTCTTCTTCTTCGAGTCATCAGAACTGTCATCCTTGTATTTCTTCTTCTTTGATTCCTTTCCCCAACGGGACAATCAGCAATGTAATGGTCTGATTTCTTGCACTTGTGGCAGGTTCGTTTCTTGTAGTCCTCAGATGAAGATTCTAATTTCCTCATGTCACTTCTTGAAGATTTACCAAACTGGCCACGTCGTGTAAATCTCTGGAATTTCCTCACGAGCATTGCAAGCTCCTGTCCAAATTCTTCAGGGTCACCAATGCTGTCATCTGTGTCTTCTTCTTCAGACGAGGAAATTGCTCTAGCCTTCAGTGCACGTGGTCTCGAATAGCTTGGTCCATATAGATCTTTATTTTCGTCTAGCTGGAATTCATGAGTATTTAGCCTTTCGAGTATATCAGCTAGATCAAGCATCTTGTAGTCTGGTCTTTCTTGAATCATCAGAACTAAAGTATCAAATGAAGAATCCAAAGATCTCAGCAGTTTCTTCACAACTTCGTGATCAGTGATGTCTCGAGCTCCCAGTGCTTGCAGTTCATTTGATATGTCAGTGAGGCGATCAAAGGTGTCTTGGCAGCTTTCATTGTCATGTCTCTTGAAGCGATTGAAGAGATTGCGAAGAATATCAACACGAGAGTCACGCTAGGTTGATACTCCTTCATTTACCTTGCACACTCTCTCCCAGATCAGTGTTGCTGAGCCCAAAGCACTTACTCTTCCAAACTGGCCTGGGCTCAGATGGCCACAGATGATATTCTTCGCTTGAGAATCGAGTTGCTTGAATTTCTTCAAATTAGCAGCAGAGACACTAGCAGAGATGATGGGGACGCCATGTTCCACAATATACCAGAGATCATTATCAATAGCTTGTAGATGCATTTGCATTTTGTTCTTCTAGAAGGGAAAGTTCTTTCCTTCGAAGGTAGGACATGCTACAGTCACCTTAAACATGCCTGTAGTCGACATAACTAAAACTCCAGGTGGTTAAACCAAAATCACACGGAACAAGGGAGTACCTTGCTCTGATACCAATTGAAAGTGCGTTATATCGACTAGGGGGGTGAATAGGAGATTTTTAGAATTTCATCACTGAGGAAATTCCTTTTGAGGAAATTCCTCACTGATGACTAACTTACAGCGGAAACAGTAAAGGACCAGAAGTGTAAAGTTTCACAACAGCAGTTTTACAGAGTGAGGAATGTGAAAACAGATTGCACTGTGAGCAGGCATGCAGAATACATATGAGGATTAACTGACGTGAAGAATTTGGGGTTGAGGAAATTCAGAGAAAGTCTTCAGCAAATTCTTCAAACAGTAGCAGTGAAAGTCATCAACAAATAATACGAGGAAAGTAAGGAGTTGAGGAATTAGAACCCGTTTCTCAGTGAAGACAAGTCGTTGATGACCCAGTTCCAACTGCTGTGTCAGTCGTACATCTCGTTTGGAGCGGCTTGGCATTGAAAACAAAGGACACACATTCCCTACTGTGTTCTCCTTGGGCTAAGAACACTCAGTCCTCGCCCAACACTCGTGGTAAGTCTTCAGGGCAGACTTCCAAACCCTCACCAACTTGGTCACTAGGCGATCCACAATTGACTGTTGGAAAGCTCTAGACCATGACGCCTAACCGTCTGGAGGATGCACAGTCCTCAAAGGTAAAAGGCTTCAGTCCCACACAGGAACAACTTCTTCAGTGATGCTCAATCACTAGGTTTGGTTTGTGGTTTCGGTGTATGGGGTATTTCCTCACTGATGAGTTACTCTCGAAGACTCTGAGGAATTGGGTTGCTCTTATGACAAGTGTCAGTTTCTAATGGAGCAGCCAACCAGCTAATGGTTGTGGGGGGTGGCTATTTATAGCCTGGGAGCATCCCGACATGATTTGACACTAATGCCCTTAAATAATATGACCATTGGAGTGGATAAGACCAATGACTTGGCGTGGCTATCGAAACGGTCGGAACCCTCAACTGTGAGAGTCCTCATGTCACTCGTATTCCTCACTTGAGGCTTTTGGTAGGATTAGGCTTGGGTTGAGCATCATGAGGAAATTCATTCCAAAGTGTAACTTCGACCCCCTTTAACAGTACGGTGTTCCTATTACTCAAATGCGAAGAAAATAAAACAGAAAGAGTAAATCTTCATGCTTCAAATTCTTCAAAGTGATTTTCTTCAGGACACACCGAATTCCTCAATTTTAGTATCTTCATGAGGAATATCAATTTCATCGCAGATTCCTCGCGATTCATTTCTTCAGCTTCAAACCAATTTCTTCAACCGAAGATATATATTTTTAGGGGTCGATATTCTTTAAATATCCCAAACTCCTCAATGACTTATAGATCCTGTGTACACTCATAAACACATTAGATACTTAACCTATATGTCTTCAAACCACCAAAATCACCCAGGGGCACTAGATGCACTTACAATAATAGATAATATAATGATATCAAAGTGCCCATGTTATCACATGGGCTAGCTGGCACGTGCAACTAGCAATGCTATCCATTAGAGGTTGAGCAAGCCTACTTAGCCAATCAATAGTTTCCCGGAATGGGAAGTGTATGGGGTTCATGGCAAAGACATATGGCTTACATATCATGTGTTAGGTAGCGAGCATGTAACGATGGAAACGTATCTCTAATCATAACAAAGCTAGAAACGGTGTCAATGTCACGGTCATCTTGCCTGTGATTTCTTCAGCCTGGAACTGGTCTTGTTCTTCCTGCACGTACTCTCCAGAATCCACGTACACGCTCTCCGATACCGATGCTACCCAAGACAAGATGACAGCAAATAAATACCAGCAAAACACAATGCAACAACCAACATGATGCATGGGTGATGAAGAGATCACGCATCACTAATCTAGTCACTTTCACATGCATTAGTTGAGTTAATTCAATTCTGGACAGCACCTCATGTTAATTTATCTTGACATGCATGAACATGGCATAATCATGTGCATCATGAGAAAATGAAGCAAAAACATATAAAGAACGTTGTGAACGGAGTCCCGGATCAACCGGAAACTACGAAACAAGTTACAAAGGCCTACGGGTTCAAAACAGCCACAAACACAACTAAATGCGCACTCACTGGTGTAACCAGGATGCCAAGTTATCAAGCATCAAGATACAAGTGGAATGGTGCTTGAGAACACACCACACCATCAACCAATGCTCACACAAGCTCTAAAACCATCTAAGCACACAATCTATATTTAACAGCAATATGGCAGTTTGACTACCAGATCTACAACATCTACTGCCCTCTAAATAATTCAAACAAGACATGAAACTGAAGCCATCCAAAAGCATTACAAACTATAACAAGAAGCTAAGGCAAAGTAATCACCCATGAGCAGATCTACAACCTCTAACTTGGACAAAATATCACAGATTGGGACTTAGTGAAAATTACAGCTTTTCACCAGCTACTTATGCTCTGAAGCATTTTGGCAGCCACCAAAATGATAGCTACAGGAGGTGTCTAAGCATGAAATTTTACACGGAGCGAGATAAATATATTAGCAAACAAACATTAGTTTGTTTTATGTACCTTTTTATATCTTTTTGGGGACTAACTTATTGATTCAGTGCCAAGTGCCAGTTCCTGTTTTTCCGTGTTTTTGGCTCTTTTCAGATCTGATTTTGGAATGTAGTCCAAACGGAAGAAAAACCCCGAAATGATTTTTTCCCGAACGGAAGAAGTCCAGGGAGACTTTGGGCCAGGCCAGGTGGGCTCCAGGGAGCCCACAAGGGCCCATTCCGCCACCAGGGGGAGGCGGCGGTGGGCAAGCTTGTGGCATCCCTGGCCTCCTCCTGACCTAGGTTTTGTGCCTATATATTCCCAAATATTCCGCAAAAAATCAGGGGAGCCTCGAAAATACTTTTCCGCCGCCGCAAGCTTCCGTTTCCGCGAGATCTCATCTGGAGACCCTTCCCGGCACCCTGCCGGAGGGGACTTTGGAGGTGGAGGGCTTCTTCATCATCATCATCGCCCCTGCAATGACTCGTGAGTAGTTCAGTTCAGACCTACGGGTCCGTAGTTAGTAGCTAGATGGCTTCTTCTCTCTCTTGGATCTTCAATACAAAGTTCTCCATGATCTTCATGGAGATCTATCCGATGTAATCTTCTTTGGCAGTGTGTTCGTCGAGATCCGATGAATTGTGGACTTGTGATCAGATTATCTATGCTATATATTTGAGTCTTTGCTGATTTCTTATATGCATGATTTGATATCCTTATAAGTCTCTCCGAGTCTTGGGTTTTGTTTGGCCAACTAGATCTATGATTCTTGCAATGGGAGAAGTGCTTGGTTTTGGGTTCTGCCATGTGGTGACCTTTCCCAGTGACAGAAGGGGCAGCAAGGCACACATCACGCAGTTACCATCAAGTGTAAAAAGATGGGGTTTTTATCATTGGTTTGAGATTATCCCTCTACATCATGTCATCTTGCTTAAGGCGTTACTATGTTCTTATGGACTTAATACACAAGATGCATGCTGGATAGCGGTCGATGTGTGGAGTAATAGTAGTAGATGTAGAAAGTATCGGTCTACTTGTTTCGGATGTGATGCCTATAGAAATAATCATTGCATAGATATCGTCACGACTCTGCACAGTTCTATCAATTGCTCGGTAGTAATTGTTCACCCACCGTCTACTTGCTTTCATGAGAGAAGCCACTAGTAAACACTACGACCCCCGGGTCTATTCACATGCATCGTTTACAACTCCGCTTTTACTTTGCTTTGTTACTTTGTTACTTTCAGTTCTCACTTGGAAAACAATCTATAAGGGATTGACAACCCCTTCATAGCGTTGGGTGCAAGATTTTGTGTTTGTGCAGGTTGGTGAGATACTCTTCCGCCGGATTGATACCTTGGTTCTCAAACTGAGGGAAATACTTACCGTCGCTATGCTACATCACCCTTTCCGCTTCGAGGGAATACCAATGTGCCGTAGTAGGAGTATTTCTGGCACAATTGCTAGGGGTACACAGCAAACATCAGACCACAATGAAGGCGCTACGGGGCTGCTGCGACTGACCACGCAGAGCTCAACACCGGCGACAGTCCGGCGTTGAGGCTGGTCCTAGCGCGGGGAAAAGAAGAGGGGGACGAGGCGCTCACCCTGGGGTTCTCGGAGTCGCTCTTGCTGCCGAGAAGAGGAAGAAGAGGCGAGGGCGACGATGGCGTCACTGCTCCCTTCCGTCTCCTGTCGAGGTCGACGAGGAGGGGCCGACAGAGGAGGGGATTCGCCCTCCTAACGCCTGGAACGGGACGAGGGAGGATCCATCATCCTCCCTACGTGCTTGGATTCGACGGGGAAGGACCGGCGACTAGGGGAGGGACGGCAACGGCGACGAACTCTCTCTCTCTGAACCTCTATCCTCTCTCTAAAACTCTCCCTGGATCTCTTACGTGCACAGGAGAACGAAGGAGGAAGAAGGGCTGGCGGCGCGATGGGGAATTGAGGGAAACCCTACCGGGCACGCACACCGAGGCCTAAATAGGCACCAATGGGACGGCTGACGGCGTGTGCGGCCTCTCTTTCCTCTTGCTGACAGACGGAAAGAAGGTAGAAGGAGGCAACGACGTCAGAAGGAGGAAGAAGAGACGACCAACGGGCTCCAGCGAGCCGAGGGGAGGAGATGGGCCAGGCCCACTCCTCTGCACTCTCTAAATCAAACAAATAGGTTACATTTTAAATAATAAAGCTTTGGAAGAAATAAGAGAAGTAAAACCAGGATAAAGGGAAAAATAAAAGGAAAATAACTATGGGTGTCAAAAATGTTGCTCCTATTTGTAAAAATAGAAGTGGCATTTTTGAGCAAAGGAAATTAATTGACTTTTGTGAAATCAGCCCCTGTTTTAAATTAAAACAAGAGGGAGAATAATTTCAAATCAGTGAGGTTTTGCATCCACAAATATTTGAAAGAAACTCCAAAGAACTGGAAATTTTTTAAAACCCCAAAATAGCAACTAAATTCCAACTCAAACTTATAAGAAGAGTGGGGGGGGGGGGTTGGGCTATGGTGCAACATAGTGTTGAGGTCATTGTTGCATCCACACCACACTCTACAAGACCACACAAGCCACATGAAATCGTCACAACAAGGTAGACAAGAAGAAGATAATCACAGAATGATGATGATATGATGCATGAGATGAACATGAAATGACAACACACCTCATCAGTTCCATAACATAGATTCAATAATGTGCCACAAAAGGAAAGGGGGGTTACAAATAAGGAAAGAAATCATCTGGGCTGTTACATCAACGCCCACAAAAACTTTTGTGTTCTACTCAAGATTACATCTACGCATGAACCTAGCTCATGATGCCACTGTTGGGGAACGTTGCATGGGAAACAAAAAATTTCCTACGCACACGAAGACCTATCATGGTGATGTTCATCTACGAGAGAGATATTGGATCCACATGCCCTTGTAGATCGCTAAGCGAGAAGCGTTAAGAAACGCGGTTGATGTAGTGGAATAGTTTCGTGATTCAAATCACCGCCGTCCCATGATCCGTCCCGATCTAGCACCAAACTGTGATAGCCTGGCTTATTAGGGATGATAGACTACCGATATCAATAATGAATTCCTTCTTTTCCGGGAGTCCATTCGAACATAACTCCCAGGTTAAAAGTGCTTGGCTTGGAGTAGTTCTAGGAAGGGTGACCGACCGGGAAGTTGATCCCAGGTGTGCATGAGTGAGGACAAAGTGCGCAGAAAAGACTAGTATTGATATGTGGGGCCAGTCTAGATTCCGCCAGGAGTAATGACCGTCGGCGGGTGTGTCCGGGGGGTTACAAGTTTGGTATCAGAGCTGACCCTCGCGGTTACACGGATGTTTGCGGATAGGTGCGCGGTCATGTTGTTCATGACATTTGTGACCCGTCGTGGCAGGCGGCATGGTACATGTACTGGACTGGATGCAGAAACGTTTGTACCAAGAGGGAACGCTCCTGTGGCCCAACGAGGACGTTGGTTCCTCTGAGTGGTGGTGTATGTGATAGCCTGGCATATTAGGGATAATAGACTACTCATATCAATAAGGAATTCCTTCTTTTCCGGGAGCCCATTTGAACAGAACTCCCAGGTTAAGCGTGCTTGGCTTGGAGTAGTTCTAGGATGGGTGACCGATCAGGAAGTTGATCCCAAGTGCGCATGAGTGAGGACAAAGTGCGCAAAAAAGACTAGTATTGATATGTGGGGCCATTCTAGATCTCGCCAGGAGTAACGACCGTCGGCAGGTGTGTCCGGGGCGTTACACGAACGAACGACACCTCCTCGTTCAGCATATGCACAGCTCGATGACGATCTCCGCCTTCTTGATGCAGAAAGAGAAACGGGGAAGTAGATGAGTTATTCGGCAGCGTGATGGTGCGCTGGTGATGGTGATGATCTATTCCTGCAGGGTTCCGCCCGATCTCCGCAGAAAACCGACCTAGAGGAAGAACTACGAAGTAGAGGTTTTGGGTTGCACGCGGCAAAGTTGTGTCTCAAAAACCCTAAAACCTCTAGTATATATAGGAGGAGGGGAGGGGCTAGCCTTGGGGCTCAAGAGAGCCCCTAGGGTGTCGGCCGAGTGGAGGAGGAGGGACTTCCACTCCAATTCGGTTTTGGAAGGAGGAGTCCCTTCCTTCCTTCCCACCTCCTCTTTTTTTTTTCCTTTCTCCTTTGATTTTTCCTCTTGGCCGAAATAGCCCTATTGGCCTGGCCTCACCAGCCCACCAAGGGCTGGTGCGCCACCCATGGGCTATTAGGTTCTCTCCCGAGTGGGTGGCCCCCTCCTGGTAAAAACCCGAAACCCATTCGTCACTCCCGGTACACTGCCGGCAATGCCCGAAATCTTTCTGGAGCCCAAATGGAACAATCCTATATATCAATCTTTGTTTCCGGACCATTCAGAAAACCCTTGTGACGTCCGTGATCTCATCCGGTACTCCGAACAAACCTTCGGTCACCAACACCTATAACTCAACTATACTGAAACGTCACCGAACCTTAAGTGTGCAGATCCTACGGGTTTGAGAACTATGCAGACATGACCTGAGACACTCCCTGGTCGATATCCAACAGCGGGACCTGGATGTCCATATTGGATCCTACATATTCTACGAAGATCTTATCGGTTGAACCTCTGTGCCAAGGATTCATATAATCCCGTATACCATTCCCTTTGTCCTTCGGTATGTTACTTGCCCGAGATTTGATCGTCGGTATCCCTATACCTATTTCAATCTCGTTACCGGCAAGACTCTTTACTCATTCCGTAATACAAGATCCTGTGACTAACACTTTAGCCACGTTGCTTGCAAGGCTTATATGTGATGTTGTATTACCGAGTGGGCCCCGAGATACCTCTCCGTCACATGGAGTGACAAATCCCAGTCTTGATCCATGCTAACTCAACGGACACCTTCAGAGATACCTGTAGAGCACCTTTATAATCACCCAGTAACATTGTGACGTTTGATACACATAAGGTATTCCTCTGGTGTCAGTGAGTTACATGATCTCATGGTCATAGGAATGAATACTTGACGCAGAAAACAATAGCAACAAAATGACACGATCACATGCTACATTTATAGTTTGGGTCTTGTCCGTCACATCATTCTCCCAATGATGCGATCCAGTCATCAAGTGACAACACTTGCATATGGTCATAAAACCTTAACCATCCTTGATCAACTAGCTAGTCAACTATAGGCTTACTAGGGACATAGTTTTGTCTATATATCCACACATGCATTTTTGTTTTCATTCAATACAATTACAACATGGATAATAAACGATTATCTTGAAGCAGGAAATATAATAATAACTATTTTATCATTGCCTCTAGGGCATATTTCCAACATCGACCTACTTGGTACGACCCCGTCACGAGAGTGACCACATACCACTCCCGCCACTAGTAATGTGGCCTCTTTTCTAGCATCGACCAAAGTAATCAACAAATCCCCATCCCATAAAGGGGTATCGTGGTCGCACATGTAAGGTTGGGACGGTAATCTAATCCCATTTCTGAAACCACTCACACAAAATATTCCCGGTGCACCACTTCTTTCACAAGTGGTCACCTAACTAAACATCATCACCCTCGGGCATTAGTGGCACCCGACGGGGTTTTCGTAAAACCTTTGATATCAACTCTGTGTCACCATCATCATGCACATGCTCTTTCTATGCGTAGAACTACTGTCTACTTGTCGACATGTTATCAGCGTGACCCTTATAGATGGTAAGGTCATGCTCAATGCAAGTGCTCCGGAGGAGCCATCGGTAACACCATGCTGGGTGCACCGAATAACCTTAACTGTATGCATCGAAATAAAGTATTCAACTTGGCATGCATGAAAATGTTTTATCACACATGGTCAAAGGGCTGCTTGCCTTTTCTCACATAAGTCCTCGGGGTCTTCGAGGTCTTCCAGTTCAACTCCGAGTACTCCGTCTACTCTGCCAACTATCGTCAGAAAGAACTACACTAAGCCACACAGCAAGCAGAAACAAAAATGCTACATAAATAGGAGTTTTTTTCTTGGACCTCTTTGGTCATCAGAAAAATACTTGAAGCTTGCTATAGGAGATTTGGACCATCGGGTATTTTTGAATGGACGAAAGGAGGAATAGGTGACCCTTAAAGAAGCCTACAGAAATCATTCTGTTAAAAATGAGTGAAGGCAATCAATAAAAAGAGCATGAATTTAGAAATATTTAGGCAGTTTTTTCACTGGATTTGGAGTTGGTATGAATATTCTACGGATTTTACAATCTGGAATAAATAGGAATATGCACTATTTATTTAATTCAACAGAAACAAGGCAGGGAAAAATGTCCACCTAGGCTAGTAAATTAGGTAATGAGTTTGTATGCCTCTCGAAATTGGAATCACTTCAGTTGGAGTTGATTTGTATGCTATTACAAAGTGGGGTTTGAATAAATCAAATTCATGTTTGGATATGATATCTACAGAAAATGTTCCTCGAAAATTGTGCAAAGCACAGATCTGGGTAGGTCTTGATTTAAGAAACCTGCAGAAACTTGAATCATCAAATTTGGAGGTCACATGGATTAGATATGAGTTTTTGAAGTTTCTGATAAAAGGAAAAAGAAAAAGAAAGGGGCTATACCAGAGAGTTAAACTGCGGACAAATCGCTAAATAAGCTTCGGGACGGCCGAGCTCCTCAACCACGCGGGCAGCCCAACCACGTCGAAGGCGCATTCATAGGAATGTGTCTCCAAGCGGGGGAGGCAGTTTCCAGCCAGAGGTGCGGCCACTTAATGGGGTGGGGCCACCCGTCTGTGCCTCGGCCTGAGACCGACAGGCGGGGCCCAACGCCCCTTTTCCGTCCCCTTCTCCCCTCGTCTCCTACCTCCCGACAGGAGGCCGAGGTGGAGCACCGGCCGTTGCGTCGTGGCTTTCACGCCGCGCCGGAGGCCAAGCCGGGGGCCTGGGTGTGTGTCCGGCCTTAGGCCGCGCTCGGGGGAGATCTCGCTGGCTCAGGGGCGGCTGGAAGCAAGGCACCGACGGGAGGCAGACTGCAACGGTTTCGGCCCTCGCTGGCAAGCGTGGCTCCGCGACGGGGGGAGATGGAGGGGCTGCCGCGAGAGATTGGTCCGCCGTGGGGGTCTTTCACATGAGGTTTGAGTGGGGAGGGGGGTCAGAGAGCTCGAAGTTGGGGGTGGCCTAGGTGGCATCATGGCGGCCTTGGGAGGGAGCAGAGAGCTTGGGAGGAGAGCAGGGCTCAAAAGGGGAGGCCGTGGAGGTGCACAGGGGAGAAGAGAGTTAGTGGGAGAAAGTGAGGCTCGGGGAGAGGCCAAGTAGGGGAGGGCAACCGAGGGAAGCTCGGATTCGCCTCGGTGCTCTCTGGCATGGGGGAATACACGCATCTCTGGGCGTTTGGAGGCTAGCCAGTGTTGGGGAGTGGTTGGTGATGACGAGTTGATGGATATACTTCTCGCCCCTCGTTGGTTACCCCAAGTGGAAGGTGGAGATGTAGTCAGCAGCAGATTTCCCTTACACGGAGACTGTAAGGTTTATCGAACCAGGAGGACTCCTAGGCTCAACAAGTAGGTGTCTTCCACCCTGGCGCTACTTTGCCCCCTACGAGAACAAATAGGTTGTCAATCTCTCCGGCCTTGTAGTTTGCAAAGGATCAAAACACAAGCGGGGAGGTAATAGTGATTGCAACGGAAAAGTAAATGGAAGCGGTAAATGATGGAGGTGTAAATAATGATGGTGATATGGACTGAAGTCACATGATGTTCACTAGTGATGTCTCGCTCCCAAAAGACGATAAACAACTATGCTTGGGTAAACAAACCAAAGTTGGGCAATTGAGAGGATTATGATCGCACCACAATGCTAATTATGCTACTTGATAGTTAGAGGTTCAATAGGAATGGGCAGTACGCCAAGACAAGTAGATCATTTATTCATCATCATCTACTTACTAATCATCCTCCTTGAGATATCTATCCAGAACATCTCTCCAGTATTAAATTGCGAGGCCCACCCAAAGTGTAAACTCATAGCAACGGACAACTTCATTAACAAACTATGCGTAAGGTAAACAATCCTTGCAACCGTGGTCACAAGCACCGTTATTTTCTCCCTAGTGGGAACAAGCACATCCCCTAGTCTCATGTTTTTATCACTCAAGCTAGACATCGAGGGACATGAACCCACAATCATGCATAACACTCCCTCTTGGAGTTACAATCTACTACTTGGCCAAAGCATTAAATAGCAACGAAGAACATGCATGAATCACTAAGGAACATAATATAAAAGGATAATCAAATATATAACTCATAACAATCTGAACATAATCTCATAATCCATCGGACCCCAACAAACCGAGCATAGCAATAGCAATAGAATTACATAGATGCCTTCATCATGTAGGGTAGCTCACAAGGACTAACCATTGAAGCACAAGATTGGAGAGAAGACATCACATAGCTACTGGTCATGGACTCATGGTCCAAGGAGGACTACTCACGACACGTTTGGGAAGCGTCCATGGCGATGGAGAATCTCCCGGAGGTCAATCCTCCCTCCGGCAGGGTGCCGGGAAGAGGTCCTGACGCTCCCGATCTCGAAAGCGCTGCGGCAGCGGAACGATGGAAAAATTCGCGATTCCAGAAATTCTGCGAGGGTTTCCTCTTGGGATTCTAAATATAGGCCAAAGGAGGGCACCGGAGGAGGTGGGACCCACCCAGGGTACCTCCTAGCACGGCCTAGGGTGTGGCCGCGCCAGCTGGCCGCCTGGGAGGCCACTGGCCCCCTCTGGCCCTTCTTCGGTGATCGGGAAGCTTCTATTTCGCTGATTTTTTATATATTTTTTCTAGAATTTTTCGGGCTTCGAAAAATTGGGTAAAAGCCCCTGCAAAATAGACATCAACGGACAGAAACTGGCACTGGGTGCACTGTGTTAGTAGGTTAGTCCAAATATGTGTAAAATGATATAAAAGTGTAGCAAAACATATAACAATGTCACCCAAAAGATCATGGAACAAGCATAAATTATAGATAGGTTTGGGACGTATCAACATCCCCAAGCTTAATTTCCGATCGTCCTCGAGTAGATAAATGATAACACAATAATTTCTGTGGTGACATGCTAACACACATATAAGAACTTGAAAGTAAAGCAAGTGAGATATGCAATTCAAGTCAAGACAATAGCAAGCAAGAGTATGTATCTAGTATTGAGTTTAGTAAAGTAAGAACATAAAGGTGCAAGAGCTCTCGCTGTCCGTGAGTGGAATGTCTCCAAATGGTGTTTGCGTGCAAGAAGTGGGAGATGGGATGAGATCACAATATATTTTAATTGAGAACTCAATCTACTAAACCTAACACTTAGTCTCCTTCGGAATCTTATTTTGACTCATCCCTAGACCACTAGTCAGGCACAAGTCAAAATGATCCTTTCCCTTTCGACTTTGAGCACTCATGCAATGGATGAGCGTAAGCAAGATATGTTGGCACTTAGGATGACAAATAGAATAATTATGGGGAAGGAAGACAAAAAGGTGTGAAAGTCTCACATCAATGAGGACAACCATAGGCGAGAGAAAGCCAAATGATAGATGTGCTGCTCATTTTTCCTACATGACCATGTCATATCTTGGTTTGAAATGATGTCGTGGGATGCTAGGGGCTCTTTGGAAAGAGGTGGGGGAATTACCTTAAGTAGAGGTGGGGCAAGAGGGGTAAAAATGGTACCGCCAAGGCAAAAATGAAGGGTAGCTACATGGAGTCACCTTACAATAATTGACAAGTGGCCATGGAAAGGTTACTAGAGGAAAAACGTAACTAGGGAAGGCTGTGGTAAAAATCTAAGCTCAAGGGAAATAGTGGAAGGTGCCAAAGTAGCAATTTTGGTATATGCACACAACGTGTTTGATGGATGTTGGGGCAACCAAATGGACTTCAATTGATATGAAACTTAACACGATCACATAATATATGAAACTAATATTGGACACCAGTTTTCGGATTTGGTGGAGAAGGTTTCCAATGTAGACCTGGAAAACCCATGAAATGGGCAGAAATGGCCTTCTTCTTACAAAACTATTCAAATCAATTCCCACAATTCCAATATTTGGTGTGGGCCACTATTTGAGCATTAAAGCATGCCCAAAATGTTTGGGATCAATTGGAGAAACTTTATAATGTAACGTTTCCAAAAGTCAAAATTCAACAGAGAGGGTTTTGAGGGGCTTGGGACAAGTTCTTCTATTCTCCTTGATGCACCACTTGGTGTGGATGCATTATCGGAGTATCAGAACATGTCCACCAAATTTGAGCACAATTGGAGATACTTGGCAATGTAGAGTTGCTCAAGCTTTGATCCGGACAGATAGGGTTTTCTAATAATTAAGTGAATCGAATCAACTTGGATTGAGATGATCTTGGCAAGATCATCACATATATCATATTTGACATGCTAGAATTTTACAGGAGTTTATTGAGAATATTTCTTATAGAAATATTTCAAAAGCTTAAAATAGACAGGAAGGGTTTTGAAGGGTTCTGTCCAATATTTTGAACAAGACCGTGAATTTAAACTCATATATATGGAATATGTGTGTCCACTGAGTTTCCTTAAATTTTTCTCAAATATTTTGAAAGCAATAAAAATAACTTTCCTTCATAAGAGACCATTTCTGGCCTCACATGAAGGCATTTAAATAAAATAGTAAAATAACTTTTAAAATAATAATATTGTGGTTTTGGGAAGTAATTTTGATAATGGGTTTTAAATAAAACATTTGGTAAAAAATAACTTCCCTAATTTGAGGACTTGTAGTACAAATCCCAACTCAGGGGTTTTGAAAGCTTAAATTGAGGAAATGCTTTTTGGTGAAACTAATATTTGGTAAAAATAATTTTTGGTCCTACACACATGGCATGATCATTGGGCAAGGGTTTGGGTCAAGGATCTGAGTTTGAAGTGTAGCAGGAGCATTGTATTCAAACACAAGCAATAGGGAAGCAAGCAAACATCACATCAAGCATCACAAGCATTATCAAAACTGTAATTGGTCCTAATTTTTGAAATAAGTTTACTTAGTCTGGAAAGTTAAACACAGGGTGTTACAGACCTTACCCCCTTAAGAAAATCTCGTCCTCGAAAAATCTAGGCTAGGTGTTGGAGAGATACAAAATTTTAAGCTCGAGGCAGTCTTCATGTCCCCATGTTGCTGTTGTGGGTCTTGAGGTGCTTGATGATACAACTTTGAATGCTCCGCACATCCTTGTCTGACCGTGAGCTGGTTCGGGCAATAAGTTTTGCTTGACTAAGTGTCAAGGGCTTGGTGCACTAATTTTCGGGCAAGAGTCTGGCTTGCAAGTGCATTCCAAAGCCGGAATACATGGCAAGATAGTTTGTCTGGGTAGCTGGTCCTGGGGCTACTCATGCCGGTTAGTGACATCTAGATGTCTCGAATTAGAACATAAGGGTCAAGTCCTTCACGTAGCTCCCTCAGACGAGGAAGTTGTTGACTCCCTTAAGGTTGGCGAGCTATGGTTGCAGGTGGTCTTCATCCTCGAGGGTTTTGCAGTGGGTCTTCGAAGGCTTCTCGCGAAAGGGTTTGGGTTGGGTCTCACCCATGAGTCTAAGCTCGGAGACTCAGTGTTTAGGACGGGTCCTACCATCTGGGATGGTTCGTGAGGGTTCTTGGATGAGCTGGCTACCCAAGAGTATAGACCAGTCATCCACTCCCAAGGTATGTGGCTCGGCAAGCGGGTGAATCACCTTTAGCATGTTTTCACCATGATACAATTAGGACTCTTCTCCTTGGTTTGGACCAAGAAGAAGCTCTCTGATTTCTCTCGCTGTCCAAAGGCTTCATCGGCTTGAATCGTTGAGGCTTCTTGACATCGTTGATATAGTCGGCGCAGGCTTGGTGGTTAACCTCTACTACTTCTTCTTCATCGTCATGGTTTACCTAACCACTACGGTTCTTCGCCTTGTCTTGGGTAGGATAGACTTCCACTGTCTAGAGGTTGCTTCGAGAAACCCATCCTCTGAGATAACACTTTACTCTCGTGAGGCATAGCGATCGGCGGTCTTGGGGCTCGTCCAAAAGGACTAAAGTGTTCCTCCTCTTATCGGGTGGATAAGTATGTCATCCATGAGGATAACAACATACTTCCCCAAGCATCACATAATCACAGTGCTCATGAGACAAGTGAGGAGAACGGGAACTTGCTATGGGTGGTATCTGGACGAGAGGTTTGTGGTCCAACACAATCTAGTTTCTTCATGCCCATGTTCGTCATAGACATGATGGGTGGTGGTTGGGCGGAGTACTGGCCATATTCCAATGACTTAGAGCCATTTCCTATGGTCATAATCCGATCAACTTATGGCTCGGTGAAGCTTTGGGGGTTCAAGGAACTTACGATGTGAGTGAATATCTATTATCTTATCGCTAAGCACAATCCTCGAATGCCAATAGTATGACATCTAACTCTGGACAAATCACCCTATTTCATCAAAGATACCATCTCACATAAGTCAACTCCGTACCACTCATGCTAGTCGACTCCAAGGTTGAGGGAGGACCTTAACCTAAATCTCATACGTATACTATAACAATGTTACTCATGCGCCCCTACATAAAAATCCTCAGGAGAGCATACAAGCTTCTATGCTTGAATTAAGACACCACAAATCCAAATGTCCAGCTAGATCATCCAGTGGAGAGGGTACTGCATTACTATATTAAGGAAACACGTAGTAAACCAATCCAAGAACTTGTTTCCTTTATACGAATCTGATCAAGTGGTCCATCAATCCGGTCAATCATCACTGGACCCATCACTCCTACAACTCCAATACCGATGGGATTCTACATAATCACTTAGAGTCCACATAATCCACATTATTATCGCTAGAACTACGTCGTAGTGTGTCCACCAACTCTCAATATCATGGACAACTAATCTCCAAGGCCATGCTTATACAGGTTCGTAAATCAATTTGACGGCTCCAAGTATTCGTACTTGTTATTAACCGAGAAACATGGTATCACGATCGAAATCGTCGGGCTAAATCCAAGTTACTCCGAACCATGTGGCCTCATACATCATTAATACTCTATTGAGATTACCTATTTAAATACAAACTCAAGTCTAGTAAGAACTCTTACTCGCTACTCCAAGTCATTATGGTAACATCATCAAACCATGTCAACTACTTGATAACGTCAATTATACCACCAAGAATTATTACTCGTGATCATAATCGTCCTACTGAATCCAAACTTACTCCAGGAACATGTAGATTATGCTACTTCTCAAATTGTTCCACCAAGTTCACCTACCTTTATAAGGGTCTTACGATCCACCAAGATAGTCTAGCTATATACTCAGGACACCTATCATCATCACAACATACCTTAGTCTAATACTCTTATATCCGAGAACGGTCCTTATTATGGCATCGGGGTTTTGGCGCTAGCTTAAGAATGAAGGATACTCGTTCACCACGATCACTTGTTCCATAAGGAACCCGGTGCTAAGCAAGGGTTTATCGGGGCTCAACGGGTGTTCTGGCAAATCCATGTATTAGACACGTGACCTTGTGAGGGTCAGGTTGGTCTAGAGAGGGTTGTCCAATCTCGAGGGAAAGCATCACTTCTACATGTCACGTACGGTGGATCACGTCATTGTTAGCATGTTCAGGTTTAGTCGTTTGTCGAAGTGGATCCTTGGTGCATCTTGTCTTGCTGGTCTTCAGTTGTCCAGAGGGGTGAGAGAGAGAGAGAGAGAGTAGTAGCACGGAGGGGCGTGTAGAAGAGGGTGGTATAGTGTAGTGCAATCATATAAGCGTGAAAAAGTCACCTCAACATCTAGAGGAGGCACGTGATATAACTGCGTGCTTGTTGCCTAAGGCAAAAGCACGACTTATACCAAGCACAAACAAACAAAAACAAGCAACACACAACATGGTCCCATCCGAACCATTTCACAGACTCGACTTCGTATAAGGGATTCACGACTCATCCTACCCTAGGGGTTTTCGGACTCGGAAGTCGTGCTTGCTTCGTGCTCCATAGAGGAGTCTGCTCAATCTTCTCGGTATTCTTACGGTGTTGCCATGCGTATTGTTGTTGTTTGCCGAAATGACCCGGGTTGGGCTGAAAAGAGTTCTTGATGACTTCTCGTCTGGGGAGTCGCCGATGAAGATTGTTCCTCAAGGCTGTTGTTGACAGGATCTTCTCTTGTCTTCGTAATCTTGTCATTGTATTCTTGTCTTCCGAGGCATCGAGAGTTCCAAGAGGGCAACCTTTATGTGATGACATCAGCAAGGCATGATAGAGTTCCAATCCGTCAGTCACGTTGATCACAATATCGACACCTAGAGCGGGTGATGAAGAGAACCGTTTTCCTCCTCACTAAGGTGAGGCGGACCAAATGGCGAGGTTCTCATCCACCGGTGGTGGTCGACACAACCTTGATATTAACAGGGCCGCTCTATTGGCGATGCAGATCATGGTCTTTTACATATTACTTCCCGATCATCGTAGGTGAAGGTGGCATCACTCCGGAACAATGTCGAGGATATCGCCATCTTCTAGGTCTCGATGTCCTTATTCCTTATGGAGGTACTTCTATTGGTGTCGTCTGGTCGTATTGTTGTCATCCTTGTCCTCCAAGTACGTGGTGATTGCTCGGAAAGGTTGCTTCCTTCCAAGTTACACAGGAGGATTTTTAATAATCCCGTGATCAGAGGGTATAAGGGTGCTAGCGACCATTTGCAAATTTTGAAGAAGCACATGAGGAGTGTCAAGAGAATAAGAGTGGAAGTGCTAAGGCAAAAACCTTACTTCCTTTGAGAATTTAGGAGAGGTGAGAAAGATACAGGTTTTGCGAGTACTTTTGAAAGGTCTAGAAAAAAGTTTGTCCTAGCTAATGTCCGTGCTAACTAAGGGCTTCCTACACTCAGGATGTCTGTGATACCAGCTCTGTGGGGACCCCGACTTACGAGTCGAGATGGCCAACTGAACGTGCTTAGTGATCCCAGAGATCAGTGCTCACTGTACACACAAAAAATAAATAACAAGACACTTATATCCATACATACCGTTTGATATAATAAATGACCATTATAGTCAAGTCTTACATATATAGGGCCTTGGAGGCTAGCACATCAATGACTAATAGCGGAGATATTGGTCGAAAGCGTGAACCCATGCCATCAGACTTAACCTACACACATTTTGACCGGGAAGCGTCCTAGCTCGCAGGAATGTCACCGAGTTACTCTTCACCATTTCCTATTCTCTCATACATGGTCAACGAAATAACCAGTGGAATGTCAATGAGTACTTTGAATGTACTCGCAAACAGCCCATGATGTGGATCAAGGTATTAAAGGAACTTGAACAAGCATAAGAATGCAGCCTTTGCAGAAAGCAAGTTTTGATTGTAAATAAGCATGATCAAATACTTGTATGGACATGCATCATAATTGGATGGTATTCATAATAACATGTCACAAATATCAACATATCTGCTCGGGGTTGAACACCACCGGTTCACCCTATATGCCAAGTCACCAAACTTGTCATATCATCTTTCTCAGATAACACCTTTAAACACACACACACTTGGTTTATACGAAAACAATTGGACGTAGTTTAAGCAGCACCACCCAACTATCCTTGACCGTGGACACGACTATTTGAATAGTTTTACAATCTACATAGGTTGTACGTTGTACCCATGAGATCCGGGAAACTTCTGTGTCATCCACGACTCACGTTACATAACATAACCGAGGTAAGTACCAGATCATTGCCTTTCCCCTGACGACACTAGACAAAGAGTCCACTTGATTGGTACCCAGCCCATATGATGTACGTCTTACGAGCACCGACTCTAGAATGTATTGTCCATGCGGGGACCAACGGTGTGCCCGGAACACGTATAAACGGCATAGTCGACCTACCTAGTACGACCCCATCACGAGAGTGACCACATATCACTCCCGCCACTAGTAATGTGGCCTCTTTCTAGCACCGACTAAAGTAATCAACAAAGCTCTGTCCCATAAAGGGGTATCGTGATCGCACATGTAAGGTTGGGACGGTCGACGCATGATAAATCTAATCCCATTTCCAAAACCACTCACACAAAATATTCCCGGTGCACCACTTCTTTCACAAGTGGTCACCTAACTCAACATCATCACCCTCGGGCATTAGTGGCACCCGACACGGTTTGGGTAAAACTTTAAATATCAACTATGTGTTACAATTATCATGCACATGCTCTTTCTATGCGTAGCACTACTGTCTACTTGTCAACATGTTATTAGCGTGACCCTCATAGATGGTAAGGTCTTGCTCAATGCAAGTCCTCCGAAGGAGCCATCGGTAACACCATGCTGGGTGCACCGAATAACCTTAACTATATGCATCGGAATAAAGTATTCAACTTCGCATGCATGAAAATGTTTTCTCAAACATGCATTAACAAACTATGCGTAAGGTAAACAATCCTTGCAACCGTGGTCACAAGCACCGTTGTGTTCTCCCTATTGGCAACAAGCACATCCCCTATCCCATGTTTCTATCACTCAAGCTAGACAGCGAGGGGCATGAACCCACAATCATGCATAACACTCCCTCTTGGAGTTACAATCTACTAGTTGGCCAAAGCATTAAGTAGAAACGGAGAACATGCATGTATCCCTAAGGAACATAATATAAAAGGATAATCAAATATATAACTCATAACAATCTGAACATAATCTCATAATCCATAGGACCCCAACAAACCGAGCATAGCAATACCAAGACAATTACATAGATGCCTTCATCATGTAGGGTAGCTCATAAGGACTAACCATTGAAGAAAAAGATTGGAGAGAAGACATCACATAGCTACTGGTCATGGACTCATGGTCCAAGGAGGACTACTCGCGACACGTTCGGGAAGCGTCCATGGCGGTGGAGAAGCTCCCGGAGGTCAATCCTCCCTCCGGCAGGGTGCCGGGAAGAGGTCTCCTGACGCTCCCGATCTCGAAAGCGCTGCGGCGGCGGAACGATGGATAAATTCACGATTCCAAAAATTCGGCGAGGGTTTCCTCTCGGGATTCTAAATATAGGCCAAAGGAGGGCACCGGAGGAGGTGGGACCCACCCAGTGTACCTCCTAGCGCGGCCTAGGGCCTGGCCGCGCCAGCTGGCCACCTGGGAGGCCCCTGGCCCCCTTGGGCCCTTCTTCGGTGATCTGGAAGCTTCTGTTTCGCTGATTTTTATATATTTTTTCTAGAATTTTTCGGGCTTCAAAAAATTGGGTAAAAGCCCCTGCAAAATAGACATCAGCGGACAGAAACTGGCACTGGGTGCACTGAGTTAGTAGGTTAGTGGGCATATTTCTAACAGTCTCCCACTTGCACTAGAGTCAATAATCTAGTTCACATCACTATGTGATTGTAATGAATCTAACACCCATACTCTTCTGGGGTTCGGTCATGTCTTGCTTGTGAGAGAGCTTTTTAGTCAATGGGTCTGAACCTTTTAGATCCGTGTGTGCTTCACAAATCTCTATGTAACATCGCAAAATTATAAATTTTGGAATGTTAATATAATTATTAGATTGATGTTTGTTTGTTTGCTGAGTGACTGAAACTTGTGTGAAAATTTAAAACTTTTCGAAACTTTCGAAAGAGAGGGAATAAAATGACTTTCCCCTTCTCCGGTAAATTCAAATTCAAGCTTTTAAAAGCAACGAGAGAAGATGACATGACTTCTTCGATTATAAAGAATTTGAACGGAGATATTTGCATTGATTTCTTTTGCATTTCCTCGCGCGAGAAAAGCCCGGAGAAAAATACTCTCTTGCACGCAAGAGAGAGAGAGCGGAGGAAAATGACACTCCAAAACTGCGGGCAATTTATTGGAGTGGAGATAATATGACTTCCCCCCTGTCGAATTAAAGTGCATAATGTTTTGAATATTATTTGGAGTTATCTCACTGGGTTTGGAAACTTTATAATCTTTCAAATTATTTTTAGTGGGGTTTTTATTTTAAATGCGCTCTGTGTGGCCTATTGCATAAAAGCTATTTTCAAAAATATGCATTAGGTGGAACTAGGATTTCTTTATAATTTATTAGGGGATTTATTTTATACTTATATATATGTGTCTATATTAGCATTTTAATATATATATATATATATATCTATATGTATACATATATATATATATTGCTATATGCGTATGTATTATTTTTATATACATAAGTATATATATTTGTATACGTATATCGTTATTATATTCTCTGTTTGTTTTTCTTCAAAGAAAATTATATATATATATATTATTTTAATACTTGTTTTTTTTGTGGTTTAAAAAAAATAGAGGGGACTGGCCAGGCCGAGCCAGGCTCTAACCCAGCCAGCCATCCAATCCCAAGCATGCACCGAGCCATGCATGCATGCAGATCTCCCCCACGTCCCCTTTTCTCTCTCTCTCTCCCAGCGATTCTTTCTTTCCTCTCTCTTCCAAACGTATTCTCTCCTCTTCTCCCTTATTCTCTCCTGATCTCCTTCTTTCTTTTTCTCTGGACCGAAACCTCCCCAGGGAACCAATTCTTCCCTACGATCCCAGTACACTCCCTCTCCTCCCTTATTCTCTCCTGCCTTGCCTCTTTTCTCTGCCCAGGAACCTCTCCCTCTCTTTCCTATTTTCTCTCCCATGATCTCCTTCCCAAAGTTCTCCCTCTCCTTCCTTCTACTCCCCTCCCCTAAGCCTATATAAACCGCCCCCCCCGTCACCTCTCCCCAACCCTAGCCGCCGTCTCTCCACCGCCGCCTCCACAAGCCGCCGCCGGCGCCTCACCCCACCGCCACCCTAGCCGCCGCCGCGAGCAGCGGCAGCAGCCCGAAAGCTGCTGCACCTCGGCCTCGCCGCGGAGGAGGAGCCCTCCCCGAACTCTCTCTCCACCGCCGCCTCTTCCCCGCGGAGGAGGAACCTCACCGCCGCCGCCCGACGCCCCACCGCCCGGAGCTACTCCCTCCTTCCTCGCCGGCCATCTCCTTTCTTGCCGGTGCAACACCTCCAGCAGCGGGTAGCAACCTCTATCTCTCTATTTCATGCACTCCATCTCAGCCATTAGAAGCTTGCCACGTGTGCCTCTCATTAGCACTAGCAGTTTCGTAATTTTTGTCCAGATTTCGAAAACAGAAACTTTCAATCTTGTTTTGATCACAAGTTTTTATCCCTACGTCCAATGACATTGATTCGTTTTCCAGTAGCTCACAAATTTCCTGTAGTTTTTAAAAATATATAATATTTATGTGTTTGGAATTTTTAAATACAAGTTAGAGCAGATTTAGTTTAAACACTGTTTTGCCTATTCCAGGAGTTTGAAAAATGATATTGAGTTGATTCTTTTTGCTACTGTTTTCTAGTGATATAATCTTACTGTGGTAGAATTTTCAGGATTTTCCAAGTAATTTTACTAGTGTTTTCAACAGAAACAAGTTTCTGTCCTACCGGCGCGCGATAAATTCTTTTGCGTAGTCGTTTGCCAATCATTGCATGTGATGTTATTTTTACTCGTGGCATGATTGAATTGCTTATGGTGTGCTTTGTGTTTGTATCAGTAGATCATCCGGAGTGCGAAGCGTGTTACTTAGAGACGCTCAAGCAGGACAACTATCATCAAGGCAAGTCATCTTTGATCATGTTATTTTTACCTATGTTTTCAATGCATAGTAGATCACCTTCTTTGCCCTATTTGCATGCTGCCTAGGTACTTGGAAAATTTAGTCATAGGTGTAGTATCATGTGGTGGGAACACAACAACCCCGATACTTGGCCCCGGGACGACAATTTCTTAATGCTATGCTTGAGTAGACGGGTTACCGGTTGAGTGTATGCCACGAGTGATGCGAGATTGATATAATAATCAAGACCGGACTAAGACAAGATTTTCAAGAGCTCGGACACAATGCAACACTGGGTGAAGGAAGGTTGACCGTCTCCCTGGAAAACCCAGTGGATGCCCGGGATGCTGGAGAGGCCATGTCATCCTGCGGAAAGCTTCACCCAGGCTCAAAGAGACGGACGGATATTTTCAAGACCCAAGGCTTACCTGCACAGCCACAAGTCATTATGGCCTCTGGCTTGGTTGGACAACGCGGCGACTCTGGACAGGCGGTGCTAGCAGATGTAGACGAACGGTAGGAATGGATGGGCACCGACAGGGATTCAGAGGGACCCGTTGAAAGACCATGTTTTGATCATCCGGTCTTCAAACACCCTGAAGTGCGAGGACATACACGGAGGCGATCAAATCTTGTGGGGAACGTGTGCAAAACTCTGCAGAGTACTCAACCTAATCGATTAGCCGTGTCCACGGTCATGGACAACTTGAGCCAAAGGAACTGAAGTTATCTGGATTTCTCAACACCATTGAATATATTTGATGTGGGAATTATTGACAACTCGGGTATGAGAACTGGTTGGCGGAACCATCTCGTTAACAACAAACCTTGTAGTAACATTTTGCTTTCAAACCCCTCTTGTTGTAGGATAAAACTGGCTTTATGCAAAACTTAGCTCCACCGACCAGATATGCATGTAGAGATAGTTGATTATTACTTTACCCCTCTCTTATGTGACTTGTCGGCATATTCAATATGCTGACCTACACGCTGCAACGTCTTATGTTGCAGATATTTTTCTTCGACGAGTAAGAGTACGATTCAGGGTTACGGTCTACACTCAACTTGCCGTTGGTGTTTATTGGGACTCCACTCCCTTGACCGCTTCCGCTGAGATATTTAAGGTATATATCAGTTTTACGCTATTTTACATGTGATTGCACTTTGATATATACATTGATGTACTGTGTGTGCCAGCATACTGATCCAGGGATGGCACAGATACACAGAGGCTTGACTCGTCTTGAGTCGGGTCGCTACAGAGATGGTATCAGAGCACATGTTGACTGTAGGACGTGACCCTAGAAACTGGAAACTTCTTACGATAGGATCTCTCAAAAATTTATTTTCGAGAACACCTTTCACTTCTCATCTCTTCTGATTTCATCAAATGTTCTCTCTCACCTCCAATAGTTAGACAACGCCCTTTCCCCTTTGACCACGTGAAGGATCAACCGACTCCCACTTCAAAGTAAAGAGGATTTCATCATGCAGTTGAAACTGCACCAATTGAAGACTCTCAAGACCCGAAGGATTCGAAGACCCTGAAGTGTCCGAATAATTATATGACCATTAGAAGTCCAAACCCCTTTTATGTACCCATGTTAGATACGATGAATTGTGAGCCGTCATTGGTGTGTGTTTTCCAACGGCCACAAATAAAACCTATTCTCAAAAATATTGTTTGTATTGTGTGCATCTCCCTCCCTCTCTTACCCGTCTCATCCCCAAAACCCCAACCCTACCAGATGGAGTATGAAGCTGGACTTGTAGTCTCTGGACCAATGACCCAGCTGGAAGCTGAGATATGGATTCAGAACATGGAGAACCACTTCGGGAGCAACTTGATCTCAAGGAAGTATGAAGTGGAACACGCTCTTCACTACTTTACCCAAAGTGCAGCTATCTGGTGGAAAATGCATCATGCCATACAAGGGTTTAGTGGAGCAGAAAGTTGGGACGAATTCAAAAACACTCTGTTAAGATCCCGACTTATTCAGAAGTGCTATGATAATCCGAAGAAGAAGACTTGTGCATGCAAGATCTATGGAGAAATAGGACACACCCAGGAGGAACACAAGGATGGATGCACTCATTGTGAAGAAAATGACCCAGCTGAGGAGTGCCCAAGTAGTCAGGTGACTTGTTTCCTTTGTGAAGGAACAACCCACTACCCAACTCAGTGTCACATTTACCCCAAGGTGCAACAAGTTGTCAAGCAGCAGAAAGAAGCAGTGACGGAAACACTCAAGAAGAAGATTCTAGAAGAACCGGTGATGAATGAAAATATTGAAGACCCTGATGGACAAGGTATGACCAGATTTTTCTCCAATGCATGCTACTCATGTGGAGAAGAAGGACATTATTCACAGAACTGCACGAAGAGAAGCCAAGAGTATCTGGGAAACTTCCCGACAGAAGAAGTGGAGTTTGATCCACTTGAAATAGAAGAACTGGCCAAAATGAAGGAGTCCTGAAAGAAGAAAAAGTACCCTCGGAAGAGCCAAATCTCTACAGACAAAGACCTGAGTCATGTCAGATGTTACAAATGTATGAAATTTGGCCACCACAAATACATGTGCTCAGGAAGGAAGCCGGGAATCCAAGGAGCAAAAGCAGAAGCTAAGAAGCCTCGAGACTTGTCAGAAATCATTTGCTTTTGTTGCAAGGAAGCAGGACATTTTGCCAGCGATTGTCCACAAAGGAAGAAAGCTAGAATGGAGTAGTTAAGTTTTGACCATGGCAAGCACTCTTGTTTTTCATAAGATCATGGAGTGAAATTTTTGTAACAGAAGTCCCTGAGATTGTAATACCATCATGAATAAATGGAATTTATTATCCCATGATTGTCTATGTTGAAACTGTATGCGTTGTTTCTCTTCAAGCAAATCTCTCTGAACAATTGTGAGGATAAGAGAAATATGGTTTATGCGGACATGAGTATAATTCATTTAAGTGTGGTAGTAATCGGTAAACCCACAGGATCCATTGAGTAGGAGTGTACCATGATTACCAAGGAGACACATACATTCCTCTGAGTACCTATTTACTGACACCTGCAGATGGCAACTCTCTACGAGTCATACCTCAAGGGCCCAGAAACGATCATGACCCTGACCAGTGATCATGATTACTCGAAAATCCTGAAGGACATGATGAAGCACATTCACCTTGAAGGAGATGCAATCTACAAAGGCTACCCATTCATGGAAAATGGAGTGGAACTTTGGTACGTGGAAGTACACCTCCACCATGTGAAAGGAGTTTGTCCAAAGACTATGGGGCAATACTTTTTCATTTCACGTGTACCACGAGCAACCTTCTTTGATGCTGTTCGTGAAGCTGCCATGGAAGCCATACGTCAGATTGGAGAAATACTTGAAGCAAGACTCCATCATACCCAGGAATACCTGAGTGAAGTACGTGCGGAGATGATGGAGATGAAACTCATGACCACCATGATGAAGCAAAATATGGATGATTTCAAGGAGCACATTGGAAAGTTCGAGTGGAACTAAAGTACCTTCAAGAGAGATAGATGAATAAAGGTGGCAGAAATGCTCGACCATACCGAACAATGTGGATGGCAGCATTTGTAATAGAGTACTTTTGAATTGGAGTTTTTGACGATAAATTAAGGATGTAATAAAGGATTGTTTATGAAATGGATATGATTTATGGAAGAAGCTATGATGGATCAGCAAACGTTTTCTTAGGAGCATACGAAAACCTGAGAGTTGTGAAGATACGATAGATGTTTCGTTCAGCTTGCAGAACCAATGGATTATCCGAACTTCGTTCGTGGACAAGAGAAATTCTGCAACGCTTGTGAGGATGCCCAAGTGTTAGAATGCGAGATTCGCTAAACCTTATACAGAGAAATGATTTGGGTGCGGAATGGATTGATCACCATGACGACTTACTATTATCATTTATCTTGCTATTCGGAATGGTAAATCTGAGAGACTTACCCATATAGAGAGACGACGTTCTTTGAAGCTTTTGTTTAAGCCTTAGAATGGTGCTAGGAAAGCCTATGTACATGGCACTTGTTGTCGCGCGTAGGAAATTTTACGGTGAGAATGAAACCAAGACCCCTCTCTCTGCAGGATAACCACAAATGATAGACCACCATGAGAACCATCGATATGTTATTTAGAATTGACCACGAGACTGTCAGTTAAGAAGACCCAGTGACGAAAGAAGCTTATATAACGGAAGATATGAAGACTGTGCGATGTCAGTTGCCAAAAACCCCAGAGGATCGTTAAAGCATTTTTGAGGGACCAATATCTCTCATTTTAAGTGTGGTAGCATCCCACCTTGCCGGAGATTGGAGTTGTTAGAAGACCCCCAAACCCTAACCTTTCTTTCTAGCCTCTTCGAATCTCGAGGACGAGATTCATTTTAAGTGTGGTAGTTTGTAACATCCCAAAATTATAAATTTTGGAATGTTAATATAATTATTAGATTGATGTTTGTTTGTTTGCTGAGTGACTGAAACTTGTGTGAAAATTTAAAACTTTTCGAAACTTTCGAAAGAGAGGGAATAAAATGACTTTCCCCTTCTCCGGTAAATTCAAATTCAAGCTTTTAAAAGCAACGAGAGAAGATGACATGACTTCTTCGATTATAAAGAATTTGAACGGAGATATTTGCATTGATTTCTTTTGCATTTCCTCGCGCGAGAAAAGCCCGGAGAAAAATACTCTCTTGCACGCAAGAGAGAGAGAGCGGAGGAAAATGACACTCCAAAACTGCGGGCAATTTATTGGAGTGGAGATAATATGACTTCCCCCCTGTCGAATTAAAGTGCATAATGTTTCGAATATTATTTGGAGTTATCTCACTGGGTTTGGAAACTTTATAATCTTTCAAATTATTTTTAGTGGGGTTTTTATTTTAAATGCGCTCTGTGTGGCCTATTGCATAAAAGCTATTTTCAAAAATATGCATTAGGTGGAACTAGGATTTCTTTATAATTTATTAGGGGATTTATTTTATACTTATATATATGTGTCTATATTAGCATTTAAATATATATATATATATATATATATATCTATATGTATACATATATATATATATTGCTATATGCGTATGTATTATTTTTATATACATAAGTATATATATATTTGTATACGTATATCGTTATTATATTCTCTGTTTGTTTTTCTTTAAAAAAAATTATATATATATTATTTTAATACTTGTTTTTTTGTGATTTAAAAAAAATAGAGGGGACTGGCCAGGCCGAGCCAGGCTCTAACCCAGCCAGCCATGCAATCCCAAGCATGCATCGAGCCATGCATGCATGCAGATCTCCCCCACGTCCCCTTTTCTCTCTCTCTCCCAGCGATTCTTTCTTTCCTCTCTCTTCCCCACGTATTCTCTCCTCTTCTCCCTTATTCTCTCCTGATCTCCTTCTTTCTTTTTCTCTGGACCGAAACCTCCCCAGGGAACCAATTCTTCCCTACGGTCCCAGTACACTCCCTCTCCTCCCTTATTCTCTCCTGCCTTGCCTCTTTTCTCTGCCCAGGAACCTCTCCCTCTCTTTCCTATTTTCTCTCCCATGATCTCCTTCCCAAAGTTCTCCCTCTCCTTCCTTCTACTCCCCTCCCCTAAGCCTATATAAACCCCCCCCACCGTCACCTCTCCCCAACCCTAGCCGCCGTCTCTCCACCGCCGCCTCCACAAGCCGCCGCCGGCGCCTCACCCCACCGCCGCCCTAGCCGCCGCCGTGAGCAGCGGCAGCAGCCCGAAAGCTGCTGCACCTCGGCCTCGCCGCGGAGGAGGAGCCCTCCCCGAACTCTCTCTCCACCGCCGCCTCTTCCCCACGAAGGAGGAACCTCACCGCCGCCGCCCGACGCCCCACCGCCCGGAGGTACTCCCTCCTTCCTCGCCGGCCATCTCCTTTCTTGTCGGTGCAACACCTCCAGCAGCAGGTAGCAACCTCTCTCTCTCTGTTTCATGCACTCCATCTCAGCCATTAGAAGCTTGCCACGTGTGCCTCTCATTAGCACTAGCAGTTTCGTAATTTCTGTCCAGATTTCGAAAACAGAAACTTTCAATCTTGTTTTGATCACAAGTTTTTATCCCTACGTCCAATGACATTGATTCTTTTTCCAGTAGCTCACAAATTTCCTGTAGTTTTTAAAAATATATAATATTTATGTGTTTGGAATTTTTAAATACAAGTTAGAGCAGATTTAGTTTAAACACTGTTTTGCCTATTCCAGGAGTTTGAAAAATGATATTGAGTTGATTCTTTTTGCTACTGTTTTCTAGTGATATAATCTTACTGTGGTAGAATTTTCAGGATTTTCCAAGTAATTTTACTAGTGTTTTCAACAGAAACAAGTTTCTGTCCTACCGGCGCGCGATAAATTCTTTTGCGTAGTCGTTTGCCAATCATTGCATGTGATGTTATTTTTACTCGTGGCATGATTGAATTGCTTATGGTGTGCTTTGTGTTTGTATCGGTAGATCATCCGGAGTGCGAAGCGTGTTACTTAGAGACGCTCGAGCAGGACAACTATCATCAAGGCAAGTCATCTTTGATCATGTTATTTTTACCTATGTTTTCAATGCATAGTAGATCACCTTCTTTGCCCTATTTGCATGCTGCCTAGGTACTTGGAAAATTTAGTCATAGGTGTAGTATCATGTGGTGGGAACACAACAACCCCGATACTTGGCCCCGGGACGACAATTTCTTAATGCTATGCTTGAGTAGACGGGTTATCGGTTGAGTGTATGCCACGAGTGATGCGAGATTGATATAATAATCAAGACCGGACTAAGACAATATTTTCAAGACCTCGGACGCAATGCAACACTGGGTGAAGGAAGGTTGACCGGCTCCCTGGAAAACCCAGTGGATGCCCGGGATGCTGGAGAGGCCATGTCATCCTGCGGAAAGCTTCACCCAGGCTCAAAGAGACGGACGGATATTTTCAAGACCCAAGGCTTACCTGCACAGCCACAATTCATTATGGCCTCTGGCTTGGTTGGACAACGCGGCGACTCTGGACAGGCGGTGCTAGCAGATGTAGACGAACGGTAGGAATGGATGGGCACCGACAGGGATTCAGAGGGACCCGTTGAAAGACCATGTTTTGATCATCCGGTCTTCAAACACCCTGAAGTGCGAGGACATACACGGAGGCGATCAAATCTTGTGGGGAACGTGTGCAAAACTCTGCAGAGTACTCAACCTAATCGATTAGCCGTGTCCACGGTCATGGACAACTTGAGCCAAAGGAACTGAAGTTATCTGGATTTCTCAACACCATTGAATATATTTGATGTGGGAATTATTGACAACTCGGGTATGAGAACTGGTTGGCGGAACCATCTCGTTAACAACAAACCTTGTAGTAACATTTTGCTTTCAAACCCCTCTTGTTGTAGGATAAAACTGGCTTTATGCAAAACTTAGCTCCACCGACCAGATATGCATGTAGAGATAGTTGATTATTACTTTACCCCTCTCTTATGTGACTTGTCGGCATATTCAATATGCTGACCTACACGGCTGCAACGTCTTATGTTGCAGATATTTTTCTTTGACGAGTAAGAGTACGATTCAGGGTTACGGTCTACACTCAACTTGCCGTTGGTGTTTATTGGGACTCCACTCCCTTGACCGCTTCCGCTATATTTAAGGTATATATCAGTTTTACGCTATTTTACATGTGATTGCACTTTGATATATACATTGATGTACTGTGTGTGCCAGCATACTGATCCAGGGATGGCACAGATACACAGAGGCTTGACTCGTCTTGAGTCGGGTCGCTACACTCTATGTGATCCTACACACACTGCTACCATGCGACATGTGGAACTATTCCAAATGGTTGTTCCACTATACGAATCCGGTTTACTACTCACAGTTATTCGGATTAGTGTCAAAGCTTGCATTGACGTAACCCTTTATGACGAACTCTTTAATCACCTCCATAATCAAGAAAAATTCCTTAGTCCATTAGTTACTAAGGATAACTTTGACCGTTGTTCAGTGATTCAATCCTGGATCACTCTTTGTACCCCTTGACAGACTCATGGCAAGGCACACATCAGGTGCGGTACACAGCATGGCATACTTTAGAGCCTACGGCTAAGGCGTAGGGGACGACCTTCCTCCTTTCTCTTTCTTCTTTTTGGGTCGGGTTGTGAGTCTTACTCAACATTCACACTTACAACACAGCCAAGAACCCCTTCTTTGCCGATCTATTTTGAGCTCCTTCAAAAACTTGTCAAGGCATACATTTCATTGAAAGTTTTATCAAGCGTCTTGATCTATCTCTATAGATCTTGATGCTCAATGTTCAAGTAGCTTAATCCAGGTTTTCCTTTGAAAAACACTTTTCAAACAACCCTGTATGCTTTCTAGAATTCTACATCATTTTCGATCAACAATATGTCAACCACATATACTCATCAAAAATTCTATAGTGCTCCCACTCACTTTCTTGGAAATACAAGTTTCTCATAAACTTTGTATAAAACCAAAAGCTTTGATCACATATCAAAGTACTTATTCCAACTCTGAGATGCTTGCTCCAGTCCATAGAAGGAACACTGGAGCTTGCATACTTGTTAGCATCCTTAGGATCAACAAAACCTTGTGGTTGTATCACATACAACCTTTCCTCAAGGAAACCGTCGAAGAAACAATGTTTTGACATCCTATTTGCAAGTTTTCATAAATAATGTAGCAATTGCTAACATAATTCCAATAGACTTTTAGCATCGCTACGAGTGAGAAAGTCTCAACATAGTGAAGTCTTTGAACTTGTTGGAAACATCTTTGCGACAAGTTGAGCTTTCTTAATGGTGCATTTCACCATCATCGGTTGTCTTCTTTTTAAAGATCCATTTGTACTTAATACTCTTACGACCATCAAGTAGTTCTTCCAAAGTCCACACTTTGTTTTCATACATGGATCCTCTCCCAGATTTCATGGCCCCTAGCCATTTATCGGAATCCGGGCCCACCAACGCTTCTCCATAGCTCGCAGGTTCATTGTTGACCAGCAACATGACCTACAAGACAGGATTACCGTACTACTCTCGAGCAGTATGTTTCCTTGTCGACCTATGAGGTTTGGTAGTAGCTTGATCTGAAGCTTCATGATCACTATCTTAAGCTTCCACTTCAATTGGTGTAATCTCCACAAGAACAACTTCCTGTGCCCTACTACATACTGGTTGAAGTGAAAGTTCAATAACCTCATCAAGTTTCCACCGTCCTCCCACTCAGTTCTTTTGAGAAAAACCTTTTGTCGAGAAAGCACCCGTTAAGAAACAAGCACTTTGATTCCGGATCTGAGATAGGATGTATACCCAACTATTTTGGGTGTCCTATGAAGATGCATTTATCCGCTTTGTGTTCGAGCTTATCATGCTGAAACTTTTTCACATAAGCGTCGCAGCCCCAAACTTTCAAGAAATGACAGCTTAGGTTTCTCCAAACCATAGTTCATATAGTGTCATCTCAACGAAAATACGTGGTGCCCTATTTAAAGTGACATCATAGTATGCACCATATCAAATAGGGCGCAGCTATGACGTTCGGAAACACCATCACACTATGGTGTTCCAGGTGGCATGAGATGTGAAACAATTTATGCATTGTCTTAATTGTGTACCAAACTCGCAACTCAGATATTCATCTCTATGATCATATCATAGACATTTTATCCTCTTGTCATAACGATCTTTCACTTCACTCTAAAATTACTTGAACCTTTCAATAATTCAAACGCGTGTTTCATCAAGCAAATACACTAGTATCTACTCAAATCATATGTGAAGTAAGAACATAACGATATCCACTGCGTGCCTCGACACTCATTGGACTGCACACATCAAAATCTATTACTTCCAACAAGTTACTCTCTTGTTCCATCTCACTGGAAAACGAGGCCTTGAGTCATCTTGCCCAAGTGGTATGATTTACATGTCTCAAGTGATTCCAAACGATCCATCTTCATGGAGTTTCTTCATGCGTTTATACCAATAGATATGGTTCACATGTCTCAAACTTTTCAAAAATGAGTGATCCCAAAGATCCATCAGTATGGAGCTTCTTCATGCGTTTGACAACAATATGACTCAAGTGGCACTGCCACAAGTAAGTGGTACTATCATTACTACTTTGTATCTTTTGGCAACATGTGTATCACTACGATCGAGATTCATTAAACCATTGAAGGTATTTATTCAAGCAAATAGAATAACCATTATTCTCGTCAATGAATAATCATATTGCAATAAACATGATCTAATAATGTTCATGCTCAATGCAAACACCAAATAACACTAATTCCGATGGTAGAGGGAGCATGCGATGGTGATCACATCAACTTTGGAAACACTTACAACAACCATTGTCACCTCGCCTTTATCTAGTCTCCATTTATTTCGTAGCTTTTATTTCGAGTTACTAACATTTAGCAACTGAACCAGTATCTAATACCCTGATGCTACTAGGAGTACTAGTAAAGTACACATCAATATCATGTACATCCACTATACTTTTGTCGACTTTGCCAACTGATACGTCTCCAACGTATCTATAATTTTTGATGGTTTCATGCTATTATCTTGTCAAACTTTGGATGTTTTGCATGCTTTTTATTTATTTTTTGGGACTAACTTATTAACTCAGTGCCAAGTGCTAGTTCCTGTTTTTTCCATGTTTTTGACCACCTTCAGAGGAGATTTTGAAACGGAGTCCAAACAGAAGAAAATCCCAGAAAAGATTTTTTTTGGAACGGAAGAAGATCGGAGAACTTGGGAGCCAAGCCAGAGGAGCTCTAGGGGCCCCACAAGCACCCACCCCGCGGCCAGGGGGCCGCGCCATCCAGGCTTGTGGGCCCCCTGGAGGTTCCCTGACCTAGATCTTTCTCCTATATAATGCCATAAATTCTAGAAACAATCAAGAGATCATCGCAATCGCTTTTCCGCCGCCGCTAGCTTCTGTCTCCGCAAGATCCCATCTGGGGCACGTCCTGGTGCACTGCCGGAGGGGGATTCGGATATGGAGGGCTTCTTCATCAACACCATGACCTCTCCGATGATGCGTGAGTAGTTCACCATAGACCTACAGGTCCATAGCTAGTAACTAGATGGCTTCTTATCTTTCTTGGATCTTCAATACAAAGTTCTCCATGATCTTCATGGAGATCTATCCGATGTAATCTTCTTTTGTGGTTTGTTTGTCGAGATCTGATGAATTGTGGATTTATGATCAAATTATCTATTAATCTTATTTGAGTTTCTTCTGATCTCTCTTATGCATGATTTCATATCCTTGTAATTCTCTTCGAGTTGTGGGTTTTGTCTGGCCAACTAGATCTATGATTCTTGCAATGGGAGAAGTGCTTGGTTTTGGGTTCATACCGTGCGGTGACCTCACTCAGTGACAGAAGGGGTAGCGAGGCACGCATCATGTTGTTGCCATCAAGGGTAAAAAGATGGGGTTTTCATCATTGGTTTGAGATTATCCCTCTACATCATGTCATCTTGCTTAAAGCGTTACTCTGTTCGTCATGAACTCAATACACTAGATGCATGCTAGATAGCGGTCGATGTGTGGAGTAATAGTAGTAGATGCAGAAAGTATCGGTCTACTTGTCTCGGACGTGATGCCTATATGCATGATCATTGCCTTAGATATCATTATGACTTTGCGCGGTTCTATCAATTGCTCGACAGTAATTTGTTCACCCACCGTAATACTTGCTATTTTGAGAGAAGCCTCTAGTGAACACTATGGCCCCCAGGGTCTACTCCACACCATATTTTCAGCCTTACACTTTTTACTTTGTTGCACTTTCCGCCTTTAGATCTCATTTTGCAAACAATCTTGAAGGGATTGACAACCCCTTTGAAGCGTTGGGTGCAAGCTTGTTTGTGTTTGCGCAGGTACTCTGGAGTTGACGAGACCCTCCTTTTGGATCGATAGCTTGGTTCTCAAACTGAGGAAAATACTTACTGCTCCTGTGCTGCATCACCCTTTCCTCTTCAAGGGAAGAACCAACGCAAGCCCAGCCTCTGTCAACGTGTCAACTTCTGGCGCTGTTGTCTGTGGGATAGCACCAACCTTCTCATCTACCAAGTATCTAGGGTAGTTCCTCTTCTGTGATCGTTCCCCTCATTACAGAAGCACTTAGTCTCGGGTTTGGGTTCAACCTTGGGTCTCTTCACTAGAGCGGCAATTGGTTTTAGTGGTTTTACTAACCATCAACAATTGATGCTCCCTTTGATTTCTACTTTCGTTGTGTCAAACATCGTGAATAGCTCAAGGATCATCATATCTATCCCTGATATGTTATAGTTCATCACGAAGCTCTAGTAGCTTGGTGGCAGTGACTTTGGAGAGCCATCACTATCTCATCTGGAAGATTAAATCCCACTCGATTCAAGTGATGGTAGCAATCAGAAAATCTGAGCACATGCTCAACGATTGATCTTTTCTCCCTTACTTTGTAGACAAAGAATCTTGTCGGAGGTCTCATACCTCTTGACGTGGGAACGAGCCTGAAATCCCAATTTCATCTCTTGGAACATATTGTATGTCCCGCGACATTCGAAACATCTTTAGCGCCTCAATTCTAAGCCGTTTAAGCATTATGCACTGAGCTATCATGTAGTCATCAAAAACGTGTATGTCATATGTTCGCAACATCCACAGACGATGCTCGAGGTTCAGCACACCTAGCGGTGCATTAAGGACATAAGACTTCTGCGTAGCAATGAGGACAATCCTCAGTTTACGGACCCAGTCCGCATAATTGCTATTATCATCTTTCAACTAAATTTTCTCTAGGAACATCTAAAACAATAGAGCTACAGCGCAATCTAGAACATAATTTGCAAAGACCTTTTGACTATCTTCATGATAATGAGTTCCATCAATCATATTACTTAAGAACTCCCACTCAAATAGATATCCCTCTAGTCATTCGAAAGGCGCGTGATCCAAGTCCACTAACTCAAGTCCGATCATCACGTCAGTTGAGATTAGTTTCAACGGTGAACATATCCATGTTGATCATATCAACTATATGATTCATGCTCGGCCTTTTGGTGTCTTGTGTTTCGGGGCCATGTCTGTACAAGCTAGGCTCGTCAAGTTTAACCTGAGTGTTCAGCGTGTGCAACTGTTTTGCACCCGTTGTATGTGAATGTTGAGTCTATCACACCCGATCATCATGTGGTGTATCGAAATGATGAACGGTCGCAATGGTGCACAGTGCGGGAGAACACAATTTTATCTTGAAATTTTAATGAGTGATCACCTTATAATGCTACTGTCGTCCTAGGCAAAACAAGGTGCATAAAAGATTAACATCACATGCAATTCATAAGTGACATGATATGGCCATGAACTTGTGCTTCTTGATCTCCATCATCAAAGCACCGGCATGATCTCCATCGTCACCGGCGCGGCACCATGATCTCCATCATCGTGATCTCCATCATTGTGCTACCATCGAGGTTGTCGCGCTATCTATGTTGTTACTACTAAAGCTACTGCCTAGCGATATAGCAAGAGCATCCGCAAGCGCAAAATAAATTTAAAGACAACCCTATGGCTCCTTCCAGTTGCCGTAGCATCGACGTGCAAGTAGATATTTAACTATTACAACATGATCATCTCATACATCCAATATATCATATCATGTCATTGGCCATATCACATCACAAGCATACCCTGCAAAAACAAGTTAGACGTCCTCTAATTTGTTGTTGCATGTTTGACGTGGCTGCTATGGGTATCTAGGATGATCGCATCTTACACAAAGCCACAACGGTGATATGCAAATATATTTAACCTTCTCCAAGGACCGCCTCGGTCAAATCCGATTCAACTAAAGTTGAAGAAATAGACAACCGCCAGTCATCTTTATGCAACAAGTTGCATGTCAATCGATGAAACCGGTCTCTCATAAGCGTACGAGTAAAGTTGGTCCGGGCCGCTTCAATCCAACAATGTCGTCGAATCAAGAAAAGACTAAGGAGGGCAGCAAATTGAACATCAACGCCCACAAACTCTTTTGGGTTCTACTCGAGACATCATCTACGCATGAACCTAGCTCATGATGCCACTCTTGGGGAACGTTGCATGGGAAACAAAAAAAATTCCTATGCAAAGCAATACCTATCCATGGTGATGATCATCTACGAGAGGGGAGAGTGAATCTACATACCCGTGTAGATCACTAAGCGGAACCGTATATAACACGGTTGATGTAGTGGAACATCTTCGCGATTCAAATCACAGCCCGTCCCGCAATCTCATCATGATCCGTCCCATGATCCCATCACGATCCATCCTGATCTAGTGCTGAACGGACGGCACCTCCGCGTTCAGCACATGTATAGCCTGTTGACGATCTCCGTCTTCTTGATCCAGCAAGAGGGGCAGAGAGGTAGATGAGTTCTCCACCATGACAGCGTGGTCGTGGTGGTGGTGAACAATCCAGCACGGCTTCGCCAAGCTTCTGCGAAACGAATCTAGAGGAGTATAGAATCTAGAGGGAGAGAGGGTTGTGCCTTTGTTTGAGGTACAAAAAAAAAGCTTCTCTACCCTCTAGTATATATAGGAGGGGGAGGGGAGGAGGCAGCCCAAAAACCCTAATATGGTTCAGCCGAAGTGGAGAGGAGGTGGTGGAGTCCACCTCCAATCCTACTCCTAGTAGGATTCCACCTTTTCTTCTCCTTCCCCTTTTCCCTTTTTTTCTTTTATTTGTTACTTGGCCTGAATAGACCCTATTGGGCTGGCCGCACCAGCCCACTAAGGGCTGGTGCACCACCTTTAGGCCTATTAGGTTCTCTCCTGGTTGAGTGACCCCTCCCGGTAAAACCCCGAAACCCATTCATCACTCCCTGTACATTACCGGTAATGCCCAAAAACTTTCAGGAAGCCAAATGAAACTTTACTATATATCAATATTTACCTCCGGACCATTCCGGAAATCCTCGTGACATTCAAGATCTCATTAGGGACTCCGAACAACCTTCGATCACCAACACCTATAACTCAACTATACTGAAACGTCACCGAACCTTAAGTGTGCAGACCCTGCGGGTTCGAGAACTATGTAGACATGACCGAGACACTCTCTGGTTAATATCCAATAGCGGGACCTGGACGTCCATATTGGATCCTACATATTCTACGAAGATCTTATTGGTTGAACCTCTATGTCAAGGATTCAGTTAATCTCGTATGCAGTTCCCTTTGTCCTTCGGTTACTTGGCGGAGATTTGATCGTCAGTATCTCTATACCTAGTTCAATCTCGTTACCGACAAGTCTCTTTACTCGTTACGAAATACAAGATCCCGTGACTAACTCCTTAGTCACATTGCTTGCAAGGCTTGTTGTGATGTTGTATTACCGAGTGGGCCCCCAGATACCTCTCTGTCACACGGAGTGACAAATTCAAGTCCTGATCCAGGCCAACCCAACAGACACCTTCGAAGATACCTGTAGAGCACCTTTATAGTCACCCAGTAATGTTGCAACATTTGATACACACAAGGTATTCCTCCGGTGTCCGGGAGTTGCATGATCTCATGGTCATAAGAATAGATACATTGACATGCAGAATATAGTAGCAATAAGCTGACACGATCATATGCTACGTTTAAAGTTGGGGTCATGTCCATCACATCATTCTCCTAATGATGTGATCCCGTTATCATGTGACAACACTTGTCTATGGCCAGGAAACCTTGAGCATCTTTGATCAACGAACTAGTCAACTAGTGGCTCACTAGGGACAGTGTGTTGTCTATGTATCCACACATGTATCTGAGTTTCCAGTCAATACAATTCTAGCATGGATAATAAACGATTATAATGAACAAGGAAACATAATAATAACCAATTTATTATTGCCTCTATGGCATATTTCCAACAATACTCATAGGCATAAGGAGAAAAATAATCAAACTTTCAAAGTATATGATCCTCAAAGAATGTTTTACCCCTATCCATCTTATTGTATTAGCAAGGCATGGCTCTATCTTCACCACATTAATAAAATGTTAAGCACCACAGTGTCCAAGTCAGGAAATTGGATCATACTTTCACAATATGCATCAACTTTTTATTATTCACGCAATACATGAGTGTGAACCATTAGAGATAGCATAAAGGTGGAATAGAATATGGTTGTAGGTTTCCAAGGGGTGAAAAGTAGAGAAGATAATCTCACATCAACTACGTGTACCAAAAGGCTATGAAGATGCCCATCGATAGATATCGATGCAAGGAGTAGGTATTGCCATGCAAATGATGCACTATATCTATAAGTGTATGAAAGCTCCACTCATACTAAGTGGGGTGTGCATCCAACTTGCTTGCTCCTGAAGACCTCGGCCGTTTGAGGAAGCCCGTAATAGGAATATACAAGCCAAGTTTATTAAAAAGTGATTCCCACTAGCATATGAGTGATATAACAGGAGGCTCTCTATAGGAAGAACAAGGTGCCACTTTCAGGCACAAGTCTGGTAAAGGATAGTACAAAGTCTCGTCTCTCTTTTTCTCTCATTCATTTTTTATTATGGTGGGCTCATTTTGCCTCCCCTATATTTATTTTCTCAGTGGTACAATGATCTAATAACAATGATCATCACACTTTTATTTACTTACAACTCATTGACAACTTGATATGATGAACTGTGAAGTGACATGACTCCAATTTGAATGTCTCTGGCAGTGTACCAGGATGTGCAATGATCTACCGTGAAATGTATTCAGCATATGATGATGGTGTCTTTGTCACAAATACCATGCCAGCTCTATATGATCATGCAAAGCAATATGATGATGAACGATTTAGTCATGTGAAGTGATGATGGCATTTGCATGGCAATATATGTCGGAATGGCTATGGAAATGCAATGGTAGTTAGGTATGGTGTATGTTTTGAGGAGGATATCAAAAGGTTTTTGTGCAACAAAGCAATTAATATCACGGGGTTTGGATGCACCGATGAAAATTGCACCAATCCTTGAGGTGAGAGTGGGCTATGCACGGTACCGAAGAGGCTAGCAAATATGAGGAGGTGAGATTGCGTATGTCCATGGTGTCACATTAGTCATGAATAACTCAAATACTTATTTCAAAGTTTTATTTGTTTTATCACAAATCAAAGCACTACTTGCATGCCCCTAGGGAGAGGGTTGGTAGGAATTAACCATCGCGCGACTCCGACTCAAAACAACACTAGGATTTCAACGAGGAATAGAAATGCTCACACATCATCACCATGCCCTTTTAATTTTTTAGATGAACCATAAATTCAGCTTCTCTTAATGTCGACACCTCTCTGAATTAATAGTAATGTACTCACACCTTATTAATATGACCACATCAATATCATTAACCGACAACTTCTCTACATGTGCTACATGATGGTTTTAATTATCACTCATTAAATACCCATTACTTTTATCTAGTATTATGACCCATGAAAATTACAATAAATATTTAATTAACTCTAAAACAAATATAAGTGAAGAATTAGACCATATTATTTCTATAAAATCTACATGCCACCGTTCTCAACAAGATATAAGTGAAGTACTAGAGCGAGTGCTAAGCTCAAAAGATATAAGTGAAGCACATTGAGGACTCTAACAAATTATGATGATGTGATATCTCTCTGAAATAGGTGTGTCTAGCAAACAATGATTGTGGCAAACTAAAAGAAAAATCAAACAAAAGCAAACGACGCTCCAAGAAAAATTCATATCATATGATGAATAAAAATGTAGCTCCAAGTGACATACTGATGGATTGAGACGAAAGAGGGGATGCCCTCCGGGGCATCCCCAAGCTTAGAAGCTTGAGTATTCCTAGAATATTACCTTAGGGTACCTTGGACATCCCTAATCTTAGGATTTTGCTTCTCCTCAATCCTTAGTCCACCGAAATAATACCCAAAACTTGAAAAATCACATAAAACTCAATAAAACTTCGTGAGATCCATTAGTATAAGCAACATATCAAATACTTTTAGGTACTGTTATGAGTTCATTCTTATTTTATTTTAGCATAAGGTACTGTATTCTAACTTCCCCATGGCTTATAACCTCCGATACAATCCATAGCATCATCAAACCAAGCAAAATATGCAAGCAAAAAACAGAATGTGACAAAAACAGAACAATCTGTAGTAATCTATAATGAACCTATACATCTGTAACTCAAAAATTCTGAACAATTAGTATGTCTTGAGGATTTTTTTAGCAATACTGTGTAAAAAAATCATCTTAAAAAGATGTTCGAATAAAATCAGAGAAATTCTTCACTCGACGTCAACATTTCTGTTTTTGCATCATATAAATTATACTCATCATGCAAATCATCCCAAAGGCTTTACTTGGCACAAACACTAACTAAAACATAAAAACACAATAATTACAGTATAAATTACCATGTTATCACAAACAAAAAGAAAGTAAAGGTAAAAATAAAGATAACTATTGGGTTGCATCACAACAAGCGCTATTATTTTACACCCCTAGCTAGGCATATTGCAAAGTTTCAAGTGTTGTCATCTTTGACACTCCACCCATAAGTAGCTCTCATGATTGATTCATATGTTTGTATAATTCCCTTTCTAGGGAAGTGTTCCATTCCTTTCTTTAATGGGAATTGGAACCTTATGTTTCCCTTTTTCATGTCAATAATTGCAAATATAGTTCGAAGGAAAGGTCGTCCAAGTATGATTGGACAAGTAGGATTGCAATCAATATCAGTCACAATGAAATACACACACATAATTTGTATTAGCAATTATTAGCACATCATGAATTCTATCTGAGGGTTTCTTAATGGTAGAATCCGCAAGATGCAAGTTTAGGGAGCACTCTTCAATATTAGTGAGACCAAGCACCAAGGGTCAAAAAAGCATTGCATTAATACTTATGTATCTTAATTTTGATAGCAGTTTCCCACTCATCATGCAACTTTTTAGCAATAGAAACTTCAAGCTCAAGTTTCTCATCATAAGCTTTTACCAAAGCTTCTACTATATGTTGAGTAAAAGCTTTATTTTGTTCATAAGCATTGGGTGAGATAATAATGGATTGTAGAAAGGAAATACATTCCACTCAAGAGCATTTATAATAATTAAAGTCCTTGTAATCCAAGATAGTGGGCACATAAATAGTTAAAGTTTTGATCTCTCCAAACCCATTTTTTCCAGTTGTATCATTAAATTATCACCCTATAAGAAAACGGGATGCTCGTTCACTCGAGTTGACTAATATACAGTCCCTTTATCATTAATATTCATAGAAGTAAACAACGATTCAATAGGATAAGTTCGAATCATTTTAAGATCTTCATCATGATTCAAGTAAAACCGGGTGGAAGAGCTTTTTCTAGGAATTCCCGCTTAGCTTTCAACTTAGCGGTCCTCTCCTTACTCTTATTAATAGAAACTTGGATAGATTTACTATTCTCACTAAAACCATGCTTAGGAGGCAATGATTTCCTACATCAAGAGCAATTGTATCCATGTTTTTAGCCAAAGTATCAAAAACATGCAATTTATCTTCTACCGTAGTATTGAATAATTTTTGAGAATTAATGAATTCCTTAATTGTGTTCTAATGGTCATAGGGTATCCTATTATAATTTGGAGAAGAATGGTCATATTAATTACCATAATAATTACCATATCCACTAGGAACATTACCGGGATATCGCTTAGCATTGAAATTGCCCGGCTAAGTATTGTTGTTGAAATTATTTGGCGAGACTTAGTTCACATAATAGCATCATTATTTTGCTCAATAAACTATATAATGGCATATAATTGGGATCAACATGAGTATTTTTATTAGCAACAAAATTCATAAGAGCATCCAATTTTTCACTCAAACAAGGGATTTCCTCAATAAAATTTACCTTCTTACCACTTCGGGATCGTTCGGCGTGCCATGGAGGATAGTTGGCCATAATGTTTTCCTGAAGTTTGGTGGCCTCTCCTAATGTAACCTCCATGAAGGTACCACTTGCGGTAGAATCTAGAAGATTTCTGGATACAAAGTTTAGTCCGACATTGAAATTTTGGATAATCATCCACAAGTTTAAACCATGCGTCGGGAAATCTATTATCCTAAATTTAATCCTCTCCCAAGCTTGTGCAACATGTTGATGATATTGATGTTTAAAATTCATTATTTTATTTCTAAGGAAGATGATCTTAGGAGGAGGAAAATACTTGGCAATAAAAGCATCTTTACACGTATCCCATGTTCCAATACTACTAGGTGGTAAAGATGAAAACCAAGCTTTAGCTTTCTCTCTTAGTGAAAAAGGAAACAACTTTAATATCATAATATGATTATACATATCCTTCTTATTTTGGATATCACAAAGTTCAACAAAAGTATTGAGATGTGAAGCGGGATCCTCATTATGACTTTCCAAAAATTGATCTTTCATGACAAGATTCACCAATGCGGCATTATTACGGAAAGCATCCGCACTACTGATGGGTGGTATAGTAGTACTAATAAAATATTTATTATTAGTATTTGAGAAGTCACACAACTTAGCAGTATCTTGAGACATGGTGACCGAGCAAGCAAAGTAACAAGTGTGACAAGTAAACTAGAGAGCAAAGATGCAATCTAGTGACAAGCTAAGTAAGCAAAGGTAAATATTTTTGTATTTTTATTTTTTGTGAGACAAACTAAATATACCAACAAATAAAAAAGAGGAACAAGTGAATGAAAGTTTGTGTGGAGTTACTTGGTAGTTGGTGATGATATTCCCCAGCAACGGTGTCACATCCCTAACCCTTAAGCAAGATAGCATTGTGCTCATGTCTTCTTTGCATTTGCATCTAAGAAGTTTCAACAAAAACAACAAAGTGGCAAAGGAAAAAAAAACTCAAAACCCTAGCCACCATTTCAATTAAAGGAAATCTCAAACTAGTTCAAATCAATGAACCCAAAATGGCCTCAAGAAATGTTCAAACTTTCTGATAAATCATGAAAGTAAATGAGCATTGGAGAAAACTATTTCTTGACACTTTAAGCATTTTTAATTTTTGCAAAAGCCACTGGTTTCAAATTTAAAAATTTGAAATCAGAAACTATAATTTTCCAAAAATGTTGAAAATCTTGGAAATGAGTGGGGATATTATAACAAATATTTCAGGAGGTCAAAATAGTTTTTACTTTTTGTGTTGGAGCTGAAATAATTAGCAAAGCAATAAATAGCAAAACAGAAAAACAAAAAAAGAGAAAATGGAAAAAAGTCTTACCTGTCGCCCAAGCCAGGCCCAGCCCATCTCGCCGCTCGTCCCCTCCCTCGCGCCAGTAGGCAGCAGGAGGTGGCCGCCGCCTCCTCCGGCGTGGCCACGCACCTGCGTGCCTGCCTGGCCGCCGGTTCGCGCTGGCGACGGCGGGGATAAGCTCCCCAGAGCTTCCCCTATCCATTCCCCGCCTCGGTTCTTCCCCTCCTCCCGGATCCCCTCCTTCTCCCTGCTGCCGCCATTAGAGCCGAGCTCGAGCTCGAGCTGGCCGTGCCCCTGGCCATAGGATCCCCTCCCCGAGCACGCCATTAGCTCCGCCTCGTTGCCCTGGTCGTCTGTGCAGAAGCCGAAGCCTCCTCGAGCCCTGCAACGCCCGCAACGCCGCCGTCTTCCTCCTCCGGCCACCGGACCTCTCCCGTCGATTCGTCGCCCCCAGGCCTTCCCCAAGCCGTCTGAGCTCTTCTCTGCACTCCGTGTGAGCATGCGGTGGTTTTCCCTAAGTTTTCCCCGTCGATCACCTCCTCTAGCCCTAGTTTCACCGGAGCCCGACGATCACCGCCGCTGCCGCTCGTCGCCAGTAGCCCTCCGTTGATCAGCTCGTCCTTCCGAGGGCACCAGCAGCTCCAGGACGACGCGTAGATGCCGTAGCAGCTAAGAACTGAGCGTGGATCCCTCTGATTCAAAGCCCCCGATGACGCCCGAGCTTCGGCCGCCGCTCCGGCTCGTCGCCGACGCCTCTTCCGGCGACCCTAGCCTCCCCAGATGGTCCTGCCAGATCGGCCACTTCGCGAGCATGCTGTAGCTGCAAACCGCGTGCGTTTTGGTGCTGTGCAGCGCCGTCTAGGTCGCCTCCGGCGAGCCCTCCGCCGCGGGTCTGGTCGCCGGCGACCACCCTCCGGTGGCCGTCGACGTGGCCGACCATTAGGGCGTAATCGCCCTCCCCTCAGTCGCTGCCAGAGGGCCCCACGCCTGGTCAAACCACAATTAAGGGCTGGTCAGCGCGGGATTAGTCCCAGAGAGGCTGACCAGTGGGGCCCCCCTGTCAGGTTTGACCTGAACAGGTTGGCTGACCTGGTGACGTCAGCCTGATGCAATAAATGGAATTTCCAGTATAAAAATAATTCAGGAAATTGCTAAAAATTGCAAAAATCATAGAAATTAATCTGTAACTCCAATGAAAATAATTTATATATGAAAAAGTATCAGAAAAATTCAAGGATTGTGATTATGCTATTTTCAACTATGTTTGAAAAAGTTACAGAACCCTAAATTGTGAAATAAGGAATAATTCAATTCTTTTAATCACTTTATAAATGGAATTTGCAAAAATATCCAAATTTCATTATAAATACAATGATCACACACTGCCCTAGAGGTAAATCAGTACCATAACATGACATTTCATGCATGTTAACATTAGGTTGATCTGAGCATCAGGTCGAATCAATTAAACCGGTGTCCGAGAATACCCGTTTGAATTGCTATTCGAATGTGATTCAAATCAACTCTAAACCTAAAACATCTTGATTATAATAACTTATCACTTGCTTTCTCATGCCTTGCTCATGCATCATTTTGATTGCATATGATTGTTATTGAATGTTGTCGTTCATTTCGGTAGGCTCCGCACCCCCGGATTCCACCGAATATCCGTCCGACGGATATCGTTCCTCCTCTGAGCAACAAGGCAAGCAACCCTTTTGATCATCCTGATAACACCTATGTTCTTGCTCCTGCACCTATTTATTGCATTAGGATCAAATGCTTCAACTGCTTTTGCCACGATAGTTGGACCCATTTCCTTTGCATGACTTAACCTTGTCACAGTAAATAGCCGAACCTTGCAACCTAGCATACCTGGTAGTTGCTTGAGCTATGATGTGACTTATCCTGCTATGCATGCTATGCTTAGAGTTGTGTATGGTCTGTCATCTGGGTGATGAACAGAAATGTGGAATGTGTTCGGTGAGCAAAGGTCGTGTGTTGAACTTGATTTGGTAAAGGTACCGGTGAAAGGCTGTGTAGGAGTACATGGCGGGTTGTTTCATTGGAACCGTCCTTAGGAACTGAGTTCCGTGTATGTAATCCAAGACTAGATACTACCACATGCTGGGCCCTGAAATATGACCCCGCTCGGCCTATTAATCGCGTAGTACTCGGTCCAGGAGTTGCAAGTAGTTTCTGGTGTTTATAGTAATGCTGGAGGCCGTGCATGGTGCTGACCTGAGAGGTGGACCGTGATGCGGTAGGCAGTGGCACGGTGTACCAAGTGGCACCCGGATGGTGGGCTTGGGAACCCTGCGCACATCGTTTGAGGCCATGGCGGAAACCTCGGCCGGACTTCCGTACGGGTTACTCTCAGATAGGCGATAAACCTGGACTAGGTACTAGTGTGCTTAACGGTCGTGGCCGACTCCCTCGCTGGGCTTCCGCTTGAAGGTTGCCGAGGTGCATGACGTGCACATGGCGATAAGTGGCGGGAGCGTGTGTGACGAAGTACACCCCTGTAGGGTTAGGATCTATTCGAATAGCCGCGTCCGCGGATATGGACTACTTGGAGACATATGTTGTTCATAGATAACTGCAATGGCTACTCGTAAAATTGTCAAGATAAGCGTGAGTGTCGTGGACGGCATTTCCGTATGGAGACAGAATGATTCCACGATAGTGTATTGTTGTGGTGTTAGTGGACTCGTGTGCGAGAAATCAAGTTGTCAAAACTAATTTCAAAAAGCAAGTTGTCTAGCCACGAGTCAAATGCTGGCTTCCCGCATGAAACCCCACAATACCTTTTGATACCTTGCATGAGTAGTTAGTTCTCCTAAAGTCTTGCTGAGTACCTTCGTACTCATGTTTGTTTAATAAATGTTGCAGAGGTTGCCAATGACCCTAATGGAGGGTTCTTCATAGACATCGACGACGACGAGTAGCTGATGTCCCAGCTATGATCTGGCCCTACGTCGGCTCTGTAGTATAGTCAGGCCATGTGCCTTCTAGTTGCTCTGTCTGTACCCAGACAGTTTATAACTCTTCCGCTGGCTTGTATTGTGTGACTGATATTATGGGTCGTGAGACCCTTAATGTGTAATAATATGTGTGTGGCTCTTCCGAGCCTCTTAAATAAAGCTTATATGTTTATGGTTATGTTGTGATGCCATCGATGTATTTATACATATCGGTATGCCATGCGTACGTGTGTCTTACTTGATATGTATGGGGTTCGAATACCTAGTCGTGAACTTTAGTAGCACTCCTTACAAGGAAATGCCCCTTTGTGATCCAACGAGCCTTGGTAGTTCGTTACTGCTCCGGACACATTGGTTGACCGACATGTGTCCTTCTTAGCTGCTGTGTCTGTCCCCTTTGGGGAAATGTCACGCGACGTAATGGAGTCCTTGTAGCTTGCTACGACTCGTCTACGTTCGTTGATGACCGACACCTGCTTTGTTGGGTCATGTATGCTTGTCCTTGTGCGGAACTGCCACTTTGGTTTATGACTAGACATGTCGATCCGGGTTCTTTGACATTGGAATGCTAGCGACACTATCGCATACGTGAGTCAAAAGACGCAAACGGTCCCGGCTAAGGTAAGGCTGCAGCCGTGGAGTTAACCGTGCGTGAGACCACAAAGGGATGCGATGTGTTACAGGCTGGATTCCTATGGCTTAGGATCGGGGTCCCGACAGCGTTGGTATCAGAGCCTGACTGACTGTAGGATTACTAAGCCAAACTGGTCGAAGTTGAGTCTAGAATTTCTTAGTTATATATAGGGGAATTGTTTGTGGAAGGGAACGTAACACTCTTGTTCTCTTCTCAAGATATTCTATTCTGGTCATCCTCGTCTTTTCTGCGGGAATTAAGGACTAGGTTACTCATCTTCTCCTAGGCTCGGATTTTGATCGGTAGATTATAGGACTACGGGTCGAGAGATATTGGGTTTCTTTTGATCGGTAGATTATAGGACTAGGAAGCAGGAAGTAAGTTTGGTGACCAGAGAATTGAACTTGATAGTTGAGTGGTTACGCTATTCTATTTTGGGTTGTCTCAAATTTGTTTTTGAGCATTTACAGTCGTTATGCTGCCCAATTTTGCATGCAGAGCTCTAATGCTTTTGCATTACTCTCTATTTACAGATGCCTGGTCGTCCTTCTCGTCAGGTGGTACGTTTGACCAGGTGCATTGATGTACCGGGTCATATGGCCATGCTGGTTAGGGTGATGTCGGTGTGCGGTTACCACTGGTACCCCGAGTACACGGTAGAGGAACAGTACCGAGACTTCAACCAGAGCCAGTACATCTGTACTGTTAGGGTATTTCCAGACTACCCTGGAGCGGAGAAGCCAATCCATTGGTCCTATGGGTTGGGGGTCACCGTTGACATGGCAGTACAGGATGCTGCCTATTCAATGCTGACTATTATGAGAGCGAGACATGCACTGCTGCAGAATTCAGAGTTCTGCTATGTTCCGGCCTCTCAGTCTAGTGAAGAGGGATACCTCAGTGGAGTCTATTTTGATTCTTCTATGGAGGATCCACTTCTGCAGTCCACTGTTGAGATGCTAGAGAACAGAGACAAGGATGCTCGTGCTCTCCGCATGGAGCTTTATGCTACCCGTGCCCGACTGTGGACAGCTTTGACGCAGCTGGCACCGGTAGTCCAGACAGGGTATGGAGAGATGGAGATGCTGAACCCTGTTAGGACCCATCTTCCGGCCCACGTTGACTGGCCAGCTATAGGAGGAGTCACACCTCTTCGGGGACCCCTCTTACCACCAGTCAGGGGACCAAGGCCACATCCGTGTCCTTACGGATCCCAGGGATCTCAGGCTAGAGTGTTTCCTGATCCGCAGGTTGAGCTTCCAGGTCATGGAGGTAACCTCTATGAGATGTTCTATGCGGATGCCTGAGCTATGAGTGGAAGGATAGTATGGTAGTAGCCGTATGTTCACAGTCCTGTGCGACTTGTGGAGTATGGTAGTAATGTGAAACGGATTCCGGAGGCCTAGATAAATAATGTATAGGAAGCTTGTAAGCCTCTGATGAGTAGTTCCACCATTTCAGTAGTTTGCTCTTCGAGTAAGTTGTATTGAACTATGTAAGGGTGTGTATGAACCATGGTGTATATATAGCAATTGCTTGTTACCATGTTGTTCGGATATTCATTTCCGCATTCCGTGTGTTCAGTACATTCTTAATCCATTGTTAGTATTGATATGATTGGTCTAAGCTATGAGTTTGTTTGTCAGGATGGTGTTCACCAGGTTGAACCGTGCCCCTGCTCATGAGCAAGGTGAGGGTAGTCAAGCTTCGCAGGAAGACCTGCCTCACCCACCTTCTCTGGTAGAAGTGATGCTTGAGGCAGAAAGAAACAAAAGGGAGACCAACCGACTGCTAGAGCGTATTGAGCAGAATACGGCTCGACAGCCTAGGAATGCTGCAGTGTCCCTCAATGACTTTGTGAAGCTGAATCCTCCAAAGTTTCATCATTCCGTCGATCCCCTCGACGCTGATGACTGGCTGTGCAGCATTTCACGCAAGATTCGCTCTACGAATGTGTCTGAGGCCGACAAGGTGACCTTTGCGGCGTATTTCCTGGAGGGACCCACCAATCTATGGTGGGAGAATTTTGAAGCTATGCGTCCCGCTGAACCAGTGGCCACATGGGCAGACTTCAGTGCAGCTTTTCGTCTGCACCATATTCCAGAGGGCCTGATGGACAGAAAGAGAGAGGAGTTCTGTGCCTTCACTCAGGGCAAGTTGTCTGTGGATGCCTATAGCCGCGAGTTCGGTAACCTCACCCGCTATGCAACAGAGGAGGTGTCTACTGACGCCAAGAAGCAAGCAAGATTCCGTAAGGGTCTGAGCCCTGAGCTCCGTCGAGATCTGCGCCTCCATGAGTGTGCAAGCTTTCAAGCCCTGGTCAACAAAGCGATTAGTGCGGAGACTGGTCATTCTGACTTCGAAGCCACAAGGAAGCACTCCCGTGACTTTGGCTCATCTTCTGGTTCCGCGTTTCAAAAACGCAGGCTGTGGGTTCCAAACAGTTCTCTGCCGCCAAGATACACTCCGAGGCCATCCTACGTGGCGCCTCAGACGAATCAGGCCAACCCTCCATCAAAAGCTTATGGTGGTCCAGCTAGCAATGCTGCACCACGTGCCAACCAGGTGATATGCTACAAGTGTGGAGAACCAGTGCATTATTCCCGTGAGTGTCCTCGGAATGTGGGTGCCAAGCAACCCGGAAAGTCCGCCGGGCAGGCCAAGTCGGGCAAAGCGTTTTATGTGAAGCCAACTCCTGCACGTGGCCGTGTGAACTATGTGTCAGCAGAAGAAGCTGCAGAGGATCCCGACGTCATGCTGGGTACGCTTCTTGTTAATCATCACCCAGCGTCCGTTCTCTTTGACACTGGGTCTTCTCATTCCTTCATTTCAGAAAGTTATGCACAGTTGCATAACATGTCATTTTGTGATATGCCAATCCCATTGGTTGTCCAAACCCCTGGTAGTAAATGGCAAACCTCTAGGATAACCTATGACAATGAAATTCTAGTAGACAGGCTAGTTTTTCTAGCCTCATTGATAGCGTTGAAATCTTCGGATATTAATATCATCTTGGGCATGGACTGGATGTCACCTCACTATGCCAAGATTGATACTCACTCTAGAAATGTCCAGCTTACCCATCCCTCGGGTGAGATAGTAAACGTCTCTACTCGAGTTGCCAAATGCCAGCTCTATTCCCTAAATGCCAACCCTCTTCCGGAACTTGAAGACATTCCGGTAGTCCGTGACTTCCCGGATGTTTTTCCAGAGGAACTGCCAGGAATTCCACCTGACACAGATGTAGAGTTTGTGATACATCTTGTTCCGGGAACTGTTCCAATAGCCAGAAGACCTTATAAGATGGCACCCCTGGAGCTAGCCGAACTTAAGAAGCAATTAGATGAGGCCTTGAACAAGGGTTTCATTCGTCCTAGCTCTTCTCCTTGGGCTTGTCCTGTCCTCTTCGTCAAGAAGAAAGACGGAACGGATCGGATGGTTGTAGATTACCGACCAGTTAACCTGGTCACCATAAAGAACAAGTATCCGCTCCCCAGGATCAACGATTTGTACGATCAGCTCGCTGGATCCTCAGTCTTCTCCAAAATGGATTTGAGGTTGGGATACCATCAAATCAAGATTAAGAACGGGGACATTCCAAAAACGGCCTTTGTTACTCGTTATGGCCAATATGAGTACACCGTTATGTCCTTCGGTTTAACCAATGCCCCAGCCACCTTCTCTCGACTGATGAATTCAATCTTTATGGAGTATTTGGATAAATTTGTCGTAGTATACCTCGATGATATTCTCATCTACTCCAAGAATGAACAAGAACATGCCGAGCATCTAAGGCTGGTATTGATGAAACTTCGAGAGCATCGCCTTTATGCCAAATTTTCAAAATGTGAATTCTGGTTACCAGAAGTGACCTATCTAGGCCATGTAATCTCTGGTAAGGGTATTGCTGTCAATCCCGAGAGAGTTCAAGCTGTCCTTGATTGGACTCAACCTGAATCGGTTAAGCAAGTTAGGAGTTTTCTTGGTCTAGCGAGCTATTGTCGCCGCTTCGTCGAGAATTTCTCCAAGGTTGCAAAGCCTCTGACTGAACTCCTCAAGAAGGATAAAAAGTTCGAGTGGACACCACAGTGTGAGCATAGTTTTCAGGAACTGAAAAGACGCCTGACTTCCGCACCTGTGTTGCTACCACCAGATTTTTCTAAGGACTTTGTTATCTATTGCGACGCCTCGCGACAAGGGTTAGGTTGCATTCTCATGCAAGATCGTCATGTGATCGCATACGCATCTCGACAGTTGCGTCCACATGAGGATAATTATCCCACACATGACCTTGAGCTTGCAGCTGTGGTCCATGCACTAAAAACCTGGCGACATTACCTTCTGGGTAATCGTTGCGAAATATTCACTGATCACCAAAGTCTGAAGTATATCTTCACCCAGCCGGATTTGAATCTCAGGCAAAGACGGTGGGTTGAGTTGATCTCGGATTACGACTTAGGGATAACTTACACCCCGGGGAAGGCCAATGTTATGGCCGATGCACTAAGTCGTAAATCTTATTGTAACAATTTGATGCTACAACAAGGTCAACCACATCTCCATGAGGACTTTCGGAAGTTGAATCTTCATATTGTTCCTCAAGGATTCCTTTCTACCCTGGTGGCGAAGCCTACTCTTACGGATCAAATTATAACTGGCCAAAAGCGTGACAAGGGTATATCACGGATCAAGGAGAATAATTTTAGCGGAAACGCTAAATAATTTTCCATGAATGATCAAGGTGTTGTGTTCTTCCAGAATCGTTTAGTGGTTCCTAAGAACCCACATCTAAGGTAGTTAATCCTTAAGGAGGCTCATGATTCCCCTCTCACCATTCATACTGGTAGTACTAAGATGTATCAGGACCTACGCCAGAGGTTCTGGTGGACTAGGATGAAGAGAGAAATTGCTGAGTTCGTGGCTAACTGCGACGTTTGTCGTCGAGTTAAGGCAGAACATCAAAGGCCTGCTGGCACCCTTCAACCTTTAGCTATTCCTGAATGGAAATGGGATAAAGTTAGCATGGATTTCATTACCGGATTTCCCAAGACCAAGAAAGGAAATAATGCTATCTTTGTGGTCATTGACCGTCTTTCCAAAGTGGCTCATTTTCTTCCTGTTCGTGAGAGTATAACAGCTAGCCAGCTAGCAGAGTTATATATCTCTCGAATAGTGTCTCTTCATGGTGTTCCCCTGGAAATTAACTCGGACCGTGGAAGTATCTTTACTTCTCGCTTCTGGGAAAGTTTTCAGAATGCCATGGGGACTCACTTATCTTTTAGCACTGCTTTCCATCCTCAATCAAGTGGTCAAGTAGAAAGAGTGAATCAAATCCTAGAAGATATGCTCCGAGCTTGTGTTATTTCGTTCGGTATGAATTGGGAGAAGTGCCTTCCATTCGCCGAATTCGCTTATAACAATAGTTATCAATCAAGCTTGGGCAAAGCCCCTTACGAAGTTCTCTATGGACGAAGATGTCGAACACCTCTTAATTGGTCAGAAACCGGAGAGAGGCAACTCTTTGGCCCGGACATGATCCAGGATGCAGAAGAGCAGGTTCGCATTATTCGTGAAAAGTTGAAATCAGCCCAGTCTTGTCAAAAGAGCCAATATGATCGTCATCATAAGGCTGTGACCTTTGAAGTTGACGAGAAGGCTTACCTTCGGGTTACACCTTTGAAGGGTACCCATCGATTCGGTATCAAGGGTAAATTGGCTCCTCGTTACATTGGACCTTTTCGCATTCTTGCCAAACGAGGAGAAGTTGCCTACCAGTTGGAACTTCCTCCGCATCTTTCTAAGGTTCATGATGTTTTCCACGTCTCGCAACTCAGGCGTTGCTTTTCGGATCCTATCCGTGAAGTGGACCACGAAACGCTTGATCTACAAGATAACCTTTCTTACCGAGAATACCCCGTGCGTATTCTCGATCAAGCTGAGCGTACCACTCGACGTCGAAACCTCAAGTTTCTTAAAGTTCAATGGTCAAATCATTCTGAAAAGGAGGCAACTTGGGAAAGAGAGGATCGTCTCCGACTCGAATATCCTGCGTTATTTCCGACGACTTCTAAATCTCGGGACGAGATTCTTTTGAGTGGGGGTGAGTTGTCACATCCTTAACCCTTAAGCAAGATAGCATTGTGCTCATGTCTTCTTTGCATTTGCATCTAAGAAGTTTCAACAAAAACAACAAAGTGGCAAAGGAAAAAAAACTCAAAACCCTAGCCACCATTTCAATTAAAGGAAATCTCAAACTAGTTCAAATCAATGAACCCAAAATGGCCTCAAGAAATGTTCAAACTTTCTGATAAATCATGAAAGTAAATGAGCATTGGAGAAAACTATTTCTTGACACTTTAAGCATTTTTAATTTTTGCAAAAGCCACTGGTTTCAAATTTAAAAATTTGAAATCAGAAACTATAATTTTCCAAAAATGTTGAAAATCTTGGAAATGAGTGGGGATATTATAACAAATATTTCAGGAGGTCAAAATAGTTTTTACTTTTTGTTTTGGAGCTGAAATAATTAGCAAAGCAATAAATAGCAAAACAGAAAAACAAAAAAAAGAGAAAATGGAAAAAAGTCTTACCTGTCGCCCAAGCCAGGCCCAGCCCATCTCGCCGCTCGTCCCCTCCCTCGCGCCAGTAGGCAGCAGGAGGTGGCCGCCGCCTCCTCCGGCGCGGCCACGCACCTGCATGCCTGCGTGGCCGCCGGTTTGCGCTGGCGACGGCGGGGATAAGCTCCCCAGAGCTTCCCCTATCCATTCCCCGCCTCTGTTCTTCCCCTCCTCCCGGATCCCCTCCTTCTCCCTGCTGCCGCCATTAGAGCCGAGCTCGAGCTCGAGCTGACCGTGCCCCTGGCCATAGGATCCCCTCCCCGAGCACGCCATTAGCTCCGCCTCGTCGCCCTGGTCGTCTCTGCAGAAGCTGAAGCCTCCTCGAGCCCTGCAACGCCCGCAACGCCGTCGTCTTCCTCCTCCGGCCGCCGGACCTCTCCCGTCGATTCGTCGCCCCCAGGCCTTCCCCGAGCCGTCTGAGCTCTTCTCTGCACTCCCTGTGAGCATGCGGTGGTTTTCCCTAAGTTTTCCCCGTCGATCCCCTCCTCTAGCCCTAGTTTCACCGGAGCCCGACGAGCACCGCCGCTGCCGCTCGTCGCCGGTAGCCCTCCATTGATCAGCTCGTCCTTCCGAGGGCACCAGCAGCTCCAGGACGACGCGTAGATGCCGTAGCAGCTAAGAACTGAGCGTGGATCCCTCTGATTCAAAGCCCCCGACGATGCCCGAGCTTCGGCCGCCGCTCCGGCTCGTCGCCGACGCCTCTTCCGGCGACCCTAGCCTCCCCAGATGGTCCTGCCAGATCGGCCACTTCGCGAGCATGCTGTAGCTGCAAACCGCGTGCGTTTTGGTGCTGTGCAGCGCCGTCTAGGTCGCCTCCGGCGAGCCCTCCGCCGCGGGTCTGGTCGCCGGCGACCACCCTCCGATGGCCGTCGACGTGGCCGACCATTAGGGCGTAATCGCCCTCCCCTCAGTCGCTGCCAGAGGGCCCCACGCCTGGTCAAACCCCAATTAAGGGCTGGTCAGCGCGGGATTAGTCCCAGAGAGGCTGACCAGTGGGGCCCCCCTGTCAGGTTTGACCTGAACAGGTCGGCTGACCTGCTGACGTCAGCCTGATGCAATAAATGGAATTTCCAGTATAAAAATAATTCAGGAAATTGCTAAAAATTGCAAAAATCATAGAAATTAATTTGTAACTCTAATGAAAATAATTTATATATGAAAAAGTATCAGAAAAATTCAAGGATTGTGATTATGCTATTTTCAACTATGTTTGAAAAAGTTACAGAACCCTAAATTGTGAAATAAGGAATAATTCAATTCTTTTAATCACTTTATAAATGGAATTTGCAAAAATATCCAAATTTCATTATAAATACAATGATCACACACTGCCCTAGAGGTAAATCAGTACCATAACATGACATTTCATGCATGTTAACATTAGGTTGATCTGAGCATCAGGTCGAATCAATTAAACCGGTGTCCGAGAATACCCGTTTGAATTGCTATTCGAATGTGATTCAAATCAACTCTAAACCTAAAACATCTTGATTATAATAACTTATCACTTGCTTTCTCATGCCTTGCTCATGCATCATTTTGATTGCATATGATTGTTATTGAATGTTGCCGTTCATTTCGGTAGGCTCCGCACCCCCGGATTCCACCGAATATCCGTCCGACGGATATCGTTCCTCCTCTGAGCAACAAGGCAAGCAACCCTTTTGATCATCCCGATAACACTTATGTTCTTGCTCCTGCACCTATTTATTGCATTAGGATCAAATGCTTCAACTGCTTTTGCCACGATAGTTGGACCCATTTCCTTTGCATGACTTAACCTTGTCACAGTAAATAGCCGAACCTTGCAACCTAGCATACCTGGTAGTTGCTTGAGCTATGATGTGCCTTATCCTGCTATGCATGCTATGCTTAGAGTTGTGTATGGTCTGTCATCTGGGAGATGAACAGAAATGTGGAATGTGTTCGGTGAGCAAAGGTCGTGTGTTGAACTTGATTTGGTAAAGGTACCGGTGAAAGGCTGTGTAGGAGTACATGGCGGGTTGTTTCATTGGAACCGTCCTTAGGAACTGAGTTCCGTGTATGTAATCCAAGACTAGATACTACCACATGCTGGGCCCTGAAATATGACCCCGCTCGGCCTATTAATCGCGTAGTACTCGGTCCAGGAGTTGCAAGTAGTTTCTGGTGTTTATAGTAATGTTGGAGGCCGTGCATGGTGCTGACCTGAGAGGTGGACCGTGATGCGGTAGGCAGTGGCACGGTGTACCAAGTGGCACCCGGATGGTGGGCTTGGGAACCCTGCGCACATCGTTTGAGGCCATGGCGGAAACCTCGGCCGGACTTCCGTACGGGTTACTCTCAGATAGGCGATAAACCTGGACTAGGTACTAGTGTGGTTAACGGTCGTGGCCGACTCCCTCGCTGGGCTTCCGCTTGAAGGTTGCCGAGGTGCATGACGTGCACATGGCGATAAGTGGCGGGAGCGTGTGTGACGAAGTACACCCCTGCAGGGTTATGATCTATTCGAATAGCCGCGTCCGCGGATATGGACTACTTGGAGACATATGTTGTTCATAGATAACTTCAATGGCTACTCGTAAAATTGTCAAGATAAGCGTGAGTGTCGTGGACGGCATTTCCGTATGGAGACGGAATGATTCCACGATAGTGTATTGTTGTGATGTTAGTGGACTCGTGTGCGAGAAATCAAGTTGTCAAAACTAATTTCAAAAAGCAAGTTGTCTAGCCACGAGTCAAATGTTGGCTTCCCGCATGAAACCCCACAATACCTTTTGATACCTTGCATGAGTAGTTAGTTCTCCTAAAGTCTTGCTGAGTACCTTCATACTCATGTTTGTTTAATAAATGTTGCAGAGGTTGCCAATGACCCTAATGGAGGGTTCTTCGTAGACATCGACGATGACGAGTAGCTGATGTCCCAGCTGCGATCTGGCCCTACGTCGGCTCTGTAGTATAGTCAGGCCATGTGCCTTCTAGTTGCTCTGTCTGTACCCAGACAATTTATAACTCTTCCGCTGGCTTGTATTGTGTGACTGATATTATGGGTCGTGAGACCCTTAATGTGTAATAATACGTGTGTGGCTCTTCCGAGCCTCTTAAATAAAGCTTATATGTTTATGGTTATGTTGTGATGCCATCGATGTATCTATACATATCGGTATGCCATGCGTACGTGTGTCTTACTTGATATGTATGGGGTTCGAATACCTAGTCGTGAACTTTGACGAGTAGAATTGATATGGTGCAAAAACATAAACTTTGACGTCCAGTTCAACATTTCTCTAATTTTACTGAAATTTATTTTTAAGCTTAAGATTTACAAAGTATTGGAGAACAAATTTCCCAGGTCTTCCTAATTTTTCAAAAACGTTGGAGTTACATAAGTATAGGTTCATTAGAGATTACTACCGGATGTTCAGTTTCACTGAGATTCTGTTTTTGCTTGCATAGTTTGCTTGTTTTGACAATGCTATGGATTATATCGGGGGGTATAGGCCATGAAGTTTTGTTGAGTTTTATGTGATTGAAGTTTTCAACTTTTAGGTATTATCCCGATGGACAAAGGATTGAGGACCAGAAAAAACCTAGGTTTGGGTATGACCAAGGCACCCCAAGGTAATCTCCTAGGAAGACTCAAGCGTCTAAGCTTGGGGATTCCCTGAAAGGCATCCCCTCTTTTCATCTCAATCCATTGGTATCTCACTTGGAGCTACCCTTTTATTCATCACATGATTTGAGTTTTGCTGGGAGCGTCGTTTGCTTTGTTTACTTTAATTTCAGTTTACCACAATGATCGTTTTCTAGACACACCTATTCGAGAGAGATACCACATCATCATTATTTCTTAGAATACTCTATGTGCTTCACTTATATATTTTGAGCTTAGGAGTTGCTCTAGTACTTCACTTATATCGTGTTTAGCATGGTGGCATGTAGATTTTATAGAAATAATGTACTCCGATCTTCACTTATATTTTTTGAGAGTTAAATAAATGGTGACAGTAATTTGCATGGGCCATAAGACTATATCAAAATTAATAGGTGTTTAGTGAGTGATAATTAAAACCATCATGTAGCACATATAGAGAAATTGTGTGTTAATGATATTCATGTGGTGATATGAAAAAGGTGTGGGTGCAATATTAATAATTCACAGAGGTGTCGATATTAATATATGTTATACTTCTAATTCATCTAAAAATTAAAAGGGCATGGTGATGATGTGTGATAATTTCTATTCCTCGTTGAAACCCTAGTGTTGCTTTGAGTCGGAGTCGCGCGACGATTAAGTCCTACCAACCCTCTCCCTCGGGGCATGCAAGTAGTACTTTGATTTGTGATAAAACTAAGAAAATTTTGCAATAAGTATATGAGTTCTTCAAGATTAATGTGACACCAAGGACATACACAATCTCACCTTCCCATATTTGCTAGCCTCTTTGGTACCGTGCATAGTCCATTCTCACCTCGAGGACTGGTGCAACTTTCATTGGTGCATCCAAACCCCGTGACATGACACACTCTTTTGCACATAAGACATTTTATCTCCTCCTCAAAACATCCACCATACCTACCTATCATGGCATTTCCATAGCCATTCCGAGATATAGTGCCATGCAAATGCCATCGTCACTACACATGACTAGTTCGTTCATCATCATATTGTTTTGCATGATCACATTGAGCTTAAATAGTATTTCTGAAAAGCCACCGTTCATTACAGGATTTGTGGCAAAGCTACCATTCATCATATGCTGAATACATTCCAAGCTAGATCATTGCACATCCTGGTATGCTGCCAGAGGCATTCATATTGGAGTCATATTGCTTCATAGTTCATCATATCGAGTTGTCAATGAGTTGTAAGTAAATAGAAGTGTGCTGATCAAAATTATTAGAGCATTGTCCTAGAGAGTAAATAAAGATGGGGGAGGCCAAATGAGCCCACCTTAAAAGAATGAAAAAAAGAATGAGAGAAGGGACCTTTCTACTATCCTTTACCACACTTGTGCCTTAAAGTGGCACGTGGTTCTTCATTTAGAGAGTCTCATGTTATATTATTCATATGATAGTGGCAATCACTTTCCATAAAATTGGATTGTATATTCCAATGATGGGCTTCCTCAAATGCCCGAGGTCTTCATGAGCAAGCAAGTTGGATGCACACTCCACTTAGCTTCAGATGAGCTTCCATACACTTATAGCTCTAGTGCATCATTTGCATGGCAATCCCTACTCGTTGCATCAATATATGTTGATGGGCATCTCCATAGCCCATTGGTACGCCTAGTTGATGTGAGACTATCTTCTCTACTTTTCACCCCTTTGGAACCTACCACTATATTCTATTTCACCTTTATGCCATGTCCAATGGTTCACACTCATGTATTGCATGAAGAATAAAAAGTTGGTGCATATTGAAAACGTACGATCCAATTGCCTGACTTGGACACTGTGGTTCTTAAAATTTGTATTAATGTGGTGAAGATGGAGCCATGCCTTGCTGATATAATAAGATGGATATGGGTAAAGTATTCTTTGAGGATCATATACTTTGAAAGATTAATTATTTTTCTGCGTATACTTATAAGTATTTCTATGTTAATGTTTTTTAATTCATCATTTCTCAATAAGCATACATGCATACGATTACATCATGGATATCATGTCACATCAAAAATTCTATTTTTATCATTTACCTACTCGAGGACGAGCATGAATTAAGCTTGTGGATGCTTGATATGTCTCCAACATATCTATAATTTTTTTACTATTCCATGATTATATATTATCATTTAGAATACTTTTGGGGTATTTATTTACCAATCTATATTATTTTTGAGCACTAACCTATTGACCCAGTGCCCAGTGCCAGCTATTGTTTTCTGCATATTTTCACCTTTCAGGTTTTCAATACCAAACAAAGTCCAATTGACCTCAAACTTCTTGGTGATTTTTCAGGACCAAAAGAAGACCAAGGAGTATCGGAATAAAGATGGAGGCCGTACGAGGGGCCCACAAGCCAACATGGCGCACCCTGATGGATTCTTCCTCCCTCGTAGCCCTCCCGAATCCGTTCTCTGGCCTATAAATTATCATATATTCTAAAAACCTTAGAGGCAGATCCGAAACACTTTTTACACCGCCGCAAGTCTCTCTTCCGACGGGAAGCCATGTGGAGCTCTGTTTTGGCACCCTGTCGGAGGGGGCATCGATCACGAAGGGCCTCTTCATCAACCTTGTTGCCCTCACGATGATGTGTGAGTAGTTCACCACAGACCTACGGGTCCATAGTCAGTACCTAGATGGCAATCTCTCTCTTGATCTTCACTACAATGATCATTGCATCTTCCCTTCGATCCACATGATGTAATTATTTTTGTGCGGTTCGTTTGTTGGGATCCGATGAATTGTGGGTTTATGTTCACATTATTCATGATAAATATTTGAGTCTTGTGTGAATACTTATATAATTCTTATGTGCATGATTATGATAGCTTCATAATTCTCTCCCATCTGATTAAATAGTTTCACCAACTTGATTGATATTTGTTAGGTGAGAGAGGTGAGTTGTAGTAGGTTCAACCTGGCGAATCTCTATATCCCAGTGACAGAAGAGGACAAGATGCATATTTGTGTTGCTGCGACTAAGGGTAAAACAATGAGGTTTATTCATATTGGTTGAGTTTACTTTGTCTACATCATCTCATCATTCTCCATGCATTACTTCATTTGTCATGAAGTTAATACGTAGAGAGGCAAGCATACAAGTGCTCTTGAAGTGAAGTAATAGAAATAGGTGCAGGCAGGATTCGACCTATTTGTGTATGGACGTGATGCCTATATACACATGATCATTGTCGTGAAGGCCGCATAACTATCCGCTTTTCTGTCAATTGTTGAGCAGTAATTTGTTTACCCACCGTATGCTATTTTCCATGAGAGATGCCATAAGGGAAAACTATGTCCCCCGGGTCTATTCACAACATATTTACAAAAACTTCCAATACCTTGCAGTCATTAACTTGCTTTTATTTCATTTTGCAATTTACAATTATCTACAGTTATCTACACACCTTACTTGCTTGTAAATAATGAGACCAAGGGGATTGACCACCCTCTTGCCCGCGTTGGGTGCAAGTTGTTTGTTCTTTTTTGTGCAGCTGCTAAAGACGATTGTGGTTGATATTCATATTGGTTTGATAAAGCTTGGTTTCATAACTGAGGGAAATACTTACCCACATTGTGCTGCGATAACCCAATGCAAATCACAAGTATCACCTCACTCGGGGTAGATCTTCATGAAGTAGGCGATCTCCTTGCCCGTATAAACTTCTTGGTTCAACTCCACACGATGTTGGTGGATCCCAAGAGATACTTAACCAATCTAGGAGATACCACTCTCGAAAAGGTAATACATGTGGTATGGTTGATGAACTCCTTGCTCTTGTGCTTCAAAATATAGTCTCCTCAACACTCAATCACTCTCTCATAGATTTATCTTGGTAGAAGAGATTGATTGCATGGAAAGCAACCTCAGGAGGCTAGAAATAAAGATTCATATGGTAGGAGTCGAATATCTTGATCTCAACACATGAGTAGGTAGTTCTCTCTTGAAAAATGAATGGGGCAATTGTTGGCTTGTTCTAAGTGCTCTCTCTGCGAATGAGAGGGAGTGGAGGGGTATATGTAGGCATCTCAAAAATTCCAACTGTTACAACATTATTGCCAAACTCGGTGAAACCGGAGTAAAAAACTCGGTTCCGCCGACTTGTGCAAAATGTGGCAACTTTTGGTGCTTCGGTGAGACCTCTACATAATTCTCGATGATTCCGATTTTGGCTGGCCTAGTTAGTTTCCAGTTTTGGTGTTACCGATTCCTAAAACTCGGAAATTCTACCGAAAAGTCAAGATGAAAACATGTGCCAACCCCTATGCATACATTTCCAAGGTCACGGAACCCGCAAGTTGATCACGAAAATATACATCAAGTGGATCAATAGACCATCCCATTGTCACCACAGATATCACATTGCAAGACATACATCAAGTGTTCTCAAATCCTTAAAGACTCAATCCGATAAGAAAACTTCAAAGGGAAAACTCAATTCATCACAAGAAGATAGAGAGGGGAAAACTCCATATGATTCATCTATATTAATAAACTCGCGATACATCAAGATCATGCCATATCAAGAACACGAGAGAGAGAGAGAGAGAGAGAGAGAGAGAGATTGAACACATAACTAGTAGTACATACCCTCGGCCCCGAGGAGGATTACTCACACATTATCATGGTGAGAATGAGAGATTTGTTGACGAAGAGGTGTAGCCCCGAAGAGATGGAGGCGATGGCGGTCACGACACCGGCGACGGGCGGCAGCCCCTTGCCCCTCCTTCTTCCTTGGTCTTGGTGATGCAATGGAAAAGCCTCTCCCCTTCTTGGCGGCTGCCAAGGGAGAGGCAAATTCGTGGATCTTGGTGGCTCTATCAAAATTAGGGTTTTTCTCTCCTTATATGTGCCTCTGTGGTGCTTTATGGCCCTCCGATGGATGGACCCTTGATCGAATGGCTCTCGAGATCCTCTAGAACCTTCCTACTAGGGGATCCTCACAGCAGTCATGAGTCCCCAAAGTCATGGCTTAGCCGAATATATCAGATATGTTAAGAGTTGGACTCAATCACGTCAACAATTCTCGTGATCCCGTAATCATATATTTTTCTTCAGTAAAACGGGTCTTCAGATCGCATACAAACTCCGTTTAGGACGAATTGGTAGTTCGGAATAATTGACATAAAATTCCGCTCAGTTTCCTTGTTTTAGCTTTTCCAATTTGACGCTGTTTTGGGGGGTAGAACAGACGATCTCTAAAAACTATTTGTGGACAGATTTCAAGAGAGTCACAGTCAAGTTTCCTTTTGCGGTTTTTTTTGGATTTTTAATTAATTCCTACAAATCAAAGTGTGAAACAATAACTTGTGCAGTTTTGCAACCATTAATAGGTTAGTCCCAAAAAATAATATAAAGTTGTATTAAATGATTGTAGAACATCCAAGAATGATAATATAACAGCATGGAACAAGCAAAAATTATAGATACGTTGGAGACGTATCAGCATCCCCAAGCTTAATTCCTGCTCGTCCTCGAGTAGGTAAATGATAAAAAGAGAATTTTTGATGTGCAATGCTGCATAACATGTTCATCAAATTATTTTCTTCTTTGTATAGCATGGACATTTGGACGTGTAGGTTATTCCAGGCAATAGTCTAGTTTTAACATAATGACTTCAATACTCAAGGTTGTCAACAAGCAACCATGTCCTTGAAAAGATCAACACTAGTGAAAGTTATCCCTAGCCCGTCATGCTCAACCAATGATCCATTCATGAAAATACACTCAAATATTAGCTATGCCCAATGCTCAAGTATGATCATAGTGTATCCTAGTTGGTGCTTATAAGAGAAGATAAAATTTGCATAAAGTAAATAGATAGGCCCCTCGCAGAGGGAAGTAGGGATTTGTAGAGGTGCGAGAGCTCAAGGTTTAAATTGAGAGAGAGAAATTATTTTAAGTAGCATGCTTTTGCTGTCAACGAAAATGACAAAGTAGCTCACAATACTTTCCATGCTAGATTCATTATAGGCGGTTCCCAAACAGAATGGTAAAGTTTTTACTCCCCCTCCACCAATCAATCACACTCCACGGTGATCCCAATCCACGGGTACCGTCCATGCCAACAACATTCCTGGGGAGTTGTGTTTCATCATATTTGATTTGATTTTTGAGCATGGAACTGGGCATCCTGAATACTAGCCACTTTCATGTGAATGATAGTGAATCAACACATATCGTGAGAATAACCCACCTAGCACGGAAAAATATTGGATACTCCCCACCGTTTCATGAGTGGTATTGTGATAGCCTGGCTTATTAGGGATGATAGACTACTCATATCAATAAGGAATTCCTTCTTTTCCAGGACCCCATTCGAACAGAACTCCCAGGTTAAGCGTGCTTGGCTTGGAGTAGTTCTAGGATGGGTGACCGACCAGGAAGTTGATCCCGGGTGCGCATGAGTGAGGACAAAGTGCACAGAAAAGACTAGTATTGATATGTGGGGCCAGTCTAGATCCCGCCAGGAGTAACGACCGCCGGCGGGTGTTTCCGGGGCGTTACAAGTTTGGTATCAGAGCCGACCCTCGTGGTTACACGGATGCTTGCGGACAGGTGTGCCGTCATGTTGTTCATGACGTTTTTGACCCGTCGTGGCACACGGCATGGTACATGTACTGGACTGGATGCACAGACGTTTGTACCAAGAGGGAACGCTCCGGTGGCTCGACGAGGACGTCGGTTCCTCTGAGTGGTGGTGTATGTGATAGCCTGCCTTATTAGGGATGATAGATTACTCATATCAATAAGGAATTCCTTATTTTCTGGGAGCCCATTCGAACAGAACTTCCAGGTTAAGCGTGCTTGGCTTGGAGTAGTTATGGGATGGGTGACCGACCCGGAAGTTAATCCCGGGTGCGCATCAGTGAGGACAAAGTGCGCAGAAAAGACTAGTATTGACATGTGGGGCCAGTCCAGATCCCGCCAGGAGTAACGATCGCCGACGGGTGTGTCCGGGGCGTTACAGGTAGGGGCACACAAAAGATAAAAAATATTTTGAAAATTTAGAGATGGCACATACAAATTTTCTTGGAACGGCATGGAAATACCGCATATAGGTAGGTGATACGTCTCAAACGTATCTATAATTTTTATGGTTTCACGTTGTTATCTTGTCATCTTTGGATGTTTTATGTACCTTTTATATCTTTTTTGGGACTAACTTATTAATTCAGTGCCAAGTGCCAGTTCATGTTTTTCTGTGTTTCTGGCTCTTTTCAGATCTGATTTTGGAACGGAGTCCAAACGGAATAAAATCCCCGAAATGATTTTTTCCCAAACGGAAGAAGATCAGGGGGCCTGTGGGCCCAGCCCGGAGGGCTCCTGGGAGCCCACAAGCCCCCACTCCGCCACCAAGGGGACGCGGCGGTGGTAGGGCTTGTGCCTCCCTGGCCGCCCCCTGACCTAGATCTTTGGCCTATATATTCCCTAAAATACAGCAAAAAATCAGGGGAGCCTCGAAAATACTTTTCCGCCGCCGCAAGCTTCTGTTTCCGCGAGATCTCATCTGCAGACCCTTCCCGACACCCTGCTGGAGGGGACTTTGGAGTTGGAGGGCTTCTTCATCATCATCATCGCCCCTCCAATGACTCGTGAGTAGTTCACTTCAGATCTACGGGTTCTTAGTTAGTAGCTAGATGGCTTCTTCTCTCTCTTGGATCTTCAATACAAAGTTCTCCATGATCTTCATGGAGATCTATCCGATGTAATCTTCTTTGGCGGTGTGTTTGTCGAGATCCGATGAATTGTGGATTTGTGATCAGATTATCTATGATATATATTTGAGTCTTTGCTGATTTCTTATATGCATGATTTGATATCCTTGTAAGTCTCTCCGAGTCTTGGGTTTTGTTTGGCCAACTAGATCTATGTTTCTTGCAATGGGAGAAGTGCTTGGCTTTGGGTTCTACCATGTGGTGACCTTTCCCAGTGACAGTAGGGGCAGCAAGGCACACATTAAGTAGTTGCCATCAAGGGTAACAAGATGGGCTTTGTAGTTGATATGAGATTGTCCGCCTACATCATGTCATCTTGCTTAAGGCATTACTTTGTTCTTTTGGACTTAATACACTAGATGCATGCTGGATAGCGGTCGACGTGTGGAGTAATAGTAGTAGATGCAGAAAGTATCGGTCTACTTATTTTGGACGTGATGCCTATAGATATAATCATTGCCATAGATATCGTCACGACTTTGCGCGGTTCTATCAATTGCTCGACAGTAATTTTTTCACCCACCGTCTACTTGCTTTCATGAGAGAAGCCACTAGTAAACACTACGGCCCGCGGGTATATTCACATCCATCGTTTACACCTCCGCTTTTACTTTGCTTTATTACTTTGTTGCTTTCAGTTCTCACTTGGCAAACAATCTATAAGGGATTGACAACCCCTTCATAGCGTTGGGAGCAGGTTCTTTGTGTTTGTGCAGGATCTTGTGATACTCCTCCACTGGATTGATACCTTGGTTCTCAAACCGAGGGAAATACTTACCACCGCTGTGCTACATCACCCTTTCCGCTTCGAGGGAACACCAATGCAAGGCTCCATAGCCGTAGCAGAAGGATTCCTGGTGCCGTCGACACTACTATTCATGTCGCCGTTGCCGGGGAAGGACAACTGACATCAGTAGGTATGGTGGACTCATGAGGCAAAACTTGGTTCAATGATTTTCGATGCACAAGTAGTACTTCTACTTAGTAAAACTGTAGGCTAGAAAATAGATTGGAAAGCAACCAAACCTAGGAACGAAAAATCTCATAAGTGAGCATTGAGTCATAACTAACACCGAATAATGCACCACAAGTAGGATGTAACTTCGTTGCATAACTATTGACTTTTGTGCATGCATAGGGAATCACAAACCTTAACACCAATATTCCTACTTAAAGCATAATTACTCACTAACATGACTCACATATTACTATCATCATGTTTCAAAACTATTACAAAGAATCAAGTTTAATTTGTCCCATAATCTTCATGAAAGTTTTTATTATATCCCTCTTGGATATCTATCACTTTGGGACTAGTTTCATATATTGCCATTTCTTTTTTGACAAGCTCAAACAAATTTAAATGAAGCACATGAGCATAAAGATTTCATCCCTCAAAAAGGTATAAGTGAAGCATGAGAGGAAATGACAAGCTACTCTCAAAAGATATAAGTAGAGATTAATGAGTAGTCAAACAATTAAGTAGCTATGTGAGGACTCTCTCTCTCTCTCTCTCTCAATGTATATTTCAGATGTGAGTATTTTATTAAGCATAGAGCAAAAGGAAAATAGCACTCCAAGAATAGGATGCATTATGTGAATGAATAAAAATTTAGGCTCAACATAGACTAACCAGTAGTTGACGAAGAGAGGTGGGATGTGTAGCATCCCCATGCTTAGATGCTTGAGAGTTCTTGAAATATTTACTTGGGGTGCCTTGGGCATCCCCAACCTTGAGCTTTTGTAGCTTTTTCAATCCTCTCGTATCCCGGTTTCACCTATTCTCAAAAACTTCATCCACACAAAACTTCAAAAGAACTCGTGAGATAGGTTAGTGCACATAATAATAAATCAACACTTTATGTACTACCAAGACAAGTTGCATAATAATTGCAAACATCATCTATTGTTTACTATCATTTCCACAATTTATGTCTATCAATATAGGCTATGGAAACTATAGGATAAGTATATAACAAAACTATGACAGCAATCTGTCCAAACAGAAAAGTTTGTAGCAATTTATGAAAACAGTGTACTTCTGTAACTCAAAACATTATTAAAACTTATATGACAACACTGTGTAAAAGTTTCAGAAACTTTTCATGTTCGAGTAAAATACTAAAATTCAAACACTACAACACGAGTTTCTGTTTTTACACAGCACTAATCAAAGCATGCAATGCAAGCATCCTAATGCAATTCTTGGAACTTTTTATTGAAAAACAAGATTACAAATAACACCTAACATAGAACAACAAAATAAAATGATGGTTTAAGCAAAACTCATATTATGTGACGAATAAAAATATAGCTCCAAGTTAGATATACCAATAATTTTGAAGCCGAAAGAGGGGATGCCTTCCGAGACATCCCCAAGCTTAGGCGCTTGAGTATTCCTTTGATATTACCTTGGGGGTGCCTTGGGAATCCCCAAGATTAGGTTCTTTTCACTCCTTATTCTCCTCATATCGGTGTCTCACCCAAAACATAAAACTTCAATTACACAAAACTTAACGGAACTTCATAAGATGGGTTAGTATAATAAATAATAATCATTCACTTAGGTACTGTCGAGACAAGATTCTTAATTGTTCCCACATGATACCTACTGTATTCTACTATTCTCATAACTTATATCACTCAATATAAGCTATGGGAACACTAAAACAAGCAAACTATGCATGCAAAACAAAATCTATCAAAAACAAAATGGTCTGTAAGATCTGTAGTGTAACCATACTTCCCTGTCTCTAAAAAATCTGAAACTTTAGGACAATCCATGAAATTTATATATCAGTCATTTGTAAAAAATTCAGATCAAAAGCATGTTGCAGTGAATTTACAAAATTCTTGTACTTAGAGCAAATGTTTCTGTTTTTGCACAGAATCAAGTCAACTATCATCCACACTATCCCAAAAGCTTTACTTGGCACTTTCTTGAAATAAAAGGCATAAAACATGATTACTACACTAGCTTAATCATGTGAACACCAAAGAACAGAAAGTAAAAGTGTTGGGTTGTCTCCCAACAAGCGCTTTTCTTTAAGGCCTTTTATCTAGGCATGATGATGTCAATGATGTTCACATAGGAATAATAATTATAACATGCAAAACAACATCATGAATATCATGACAAGCACATTTAAGTCTAACCCACTGCCCATGCATAGGGATTTTGTGAACAAACAATTTATGAGAGCAAGAATCAACTAGCATAGGAAGGCAAAACAAGCATAACTTCAAAACTTTGAACACATAGAGAGGAAACTTGATATTATTGTAATTCCTACTAGAATATGTTCCTCCCTCATAGTAATTTTCAGTAGCATCATGAAGGAATTTCACAATATAACCAGCACATAAAGCATTCTTTTCATGATCTACAAGCATAAAATTTTACTACTCTCCACACAAGAAAATTTCTTCTCATGACTAATAGTAATAGTGGGAGCAAACTCAACGAAATAACTATCATGAGGTACTTGATTGACATAACCACTTTGAATATTAAAATCATGATAAGAAGTTTCATGGTTACTATCACTCTTTATAGCATGCATGTCGTCGCAGTAATCATCATACATAGGAGGCATGCTATCATCATAATAGTTTTTCTCATCAAAACTTGGGGGACTAAAAATATCATATTCATCAAGCATAGCATCCCCAAACTTGTGGCTTTGCATCTCATTAGCATCGTGAATATTCAGAGAATTCATACTAACAATATTTATATCATGATCATCACTCAAAGATTTAGTGCCAAACATTTTAATAACTTCTTCTTCTAACACTTGAGCACAATTTTCCTTTCCATCATTTTCACGAAAGACATTGAAAAGATGAAGCATATGAGGAAACTCCATTCCATTTGTTGTAGTTTTCTTTTATAAAACAAACTAGTGAAGAAACAAGAAACTACAAGATTTAATTGCACGATATAAATATATACCTTCAAGCACTCACCTCCCCGGAAATGGTGCTAGAAAAGAGTTTCTTTGACGGGATGTGAGTGTCGCTTACCTAACCTACCCGGCAACGGAGCCGTAAAAGAGCTTGAAGTCTACTACACAACCTTCTTCTTGTAGACTCATGTTGGGCCTCCAAGAGCAGAGTTTTGTAGGACAGTAGGAAATTTCCCTCAAGTGGATGACCTAAGGTTTATCAGTCCGTGGGAGGCGTAGGATGAAGATGGTCTCTCTCAAGCAACCCAGCAATCAAATAACAAAAGAGTCTCTTGTGTCCCCAACACACCCAATACAATGGTAAATTGTATAGGTGCACTAGTTCAGCGAAGCGATGGTGATACAAGTGTAATATGGATGGTAGATATATGTTTTTGTAATCTCAAAATATAAAAACAGAAAGGTAACAAATAGTAAACAACGAGCAAAACATTGTAGAAATGCTTGGAAACAAGGCTTAGGGTCCATACTTTCACTAGTGCAAGTTCTCTCAACAATACTAACATAGTTCAATCATATATAAATCCCTCATGTGCGACAAAGAGTTCACTCCAAAGTCACAAATAGCGGAGAGCAAACAAAGAAATTATTGTAGGGTACGAAACCACCTCAAAGTTATCTTTTCCCATCAATCTTACGAGTTATCCCTATAAGTGTCACGAGCAGCCCTAGAGTTCGTACTAAAATAACACCTTATGATTCACATCAACCAAAACCTTAATGTCACCTAGATACTCCAATGTCACCACAAGTACCCATGGTCATGATTATACGATAAGTATATAACAAAACTATGACAGCAATCTGTCCAAACAGAAAAGTCTCTAGCAATTTATGAAAACAGTGTACTTCTATAACTCCAAACATTATTAAAATTTAGGACATGCTATAAATTTATATGACAACACTGTGTAGAAGTTTCAGAAACTTTTCATGTTCGAGTAAAATACGAAAATTCAAACACTACAATAAGAGTTTCTGTTTTTACACAGAACTAATCAAAGCATGCAATGCAAGCATCCTAATGCAATTTTTGGAACTTTTTATTGACAAACAAGATTATAAATAACACCTAACATAGAACAACAAAATAAAATTATGGTTTAAGCAAAACACATATTATGTGATGAATAAAAATATAGCTCCAAGTAAGATATACCGATAATGTTGAAGACGAAAGAGGGGATGCCTTCCGAGACATCCCCAAGCTTAGGCGCTTGAGTATTCCTTTGATATTACCTTGGGGGTGCCTTGGGAATCCCCAAGATTAGGTTCTTTTCACTCCTTATTCTCCTCATATCGGTGTCTCACCCAAAACTTGAAAACTTCTATCACACAAAACTTAACGGAACTTCGTAAGATGGGTTAGTATAATAAATAATAATCATTCACTTAGGTACTGTCAAGACAAGATTCATAATTTTTACCACATGATACCTACTATATTCTAATATTCTCAAAATTTATATCAGTGAATATAAGCTATGGGAACACTAAAACAAGCAAACTATGGATGCAAAACAAAATCTATCAAAAACAGAACGGTCTGTTAAGATCTGTAGTGTAACCATACTTCCCCGTCTCTAAAAAATCTGAAACTTCAGGACAATCCATGAAATTTATATATCAATCATTTGTAAAAAATTCAGATCAAAAGCATGTTGCAGTGAATTTACAAAATTCTTGTACTAAGAGAAAATGTTTCTGTTTTTGCACAGAATCAAGTCAACTATCATCCACACTATCCCAAAAGCTTTACTTGGCACTTTATTGAAATAAAAGGCATAAAACACGATTATTACAGTAGCTTAATCATGTGAACACAAAAAAACAGAAGGTAAAAGTGTTGGGTTGACTCCCAACAAGCGCGTTTCTTTAAAGCCTTTTATCTAGGCATGATGATGCCAATGATGCTCACATAGGAATAATAATTATAACATGCAAAACAGCATCATGAATATCATGACAAGCAGATTTAAGTCTAACCCACTACCCATGCATAGGGATTTTGTGAACAAACAATTTATGAGAGCAAGAATCAACTAGCATAGGAAGGCAAAAGAAGCATAACTTCAAAACTTTGAACACATAGAGAGGAAACTTGATATTATTGTAATTGCTACAAGAATATGTTCCTCCCTCATAGTAATTTTCAGTAGCATCATGAAGGAATTTCACAATATAACCAACACATAAAGCATTCTTTTCATGATCTACAAGCATAGAAATTTTACTACTCTCCACACAAGAAAATTTCTTCTCATGACTAATAGAGTAATAGTGGGAGCAAACTCAACGAAATAACTATCATGAGGTACTTGATTGACATAACCACTTTGAATATTAAAATCAATATAACAAGTTTCATGGTTACTATCACTCTTTATAGCATGCATGTCATCGCAGTAATCATCATACATATGAGGCATGCTATCATCATAATAGTTTTTCTCATCAAAACTTGGGGGACTAAAAATATCATATTCATCAAGCATAGCATCCCCAAACTTGTGGCTTTGCATCTCATTAGCATCATGAATATTCAGAGAATTCATACTAACAATATTTATATCATGATCATCACTGAAAGATTTAGTGCCAAACATTTTAATAACTTCTTCTTCTAACACTTGAGCACAATTTTCCTTTCCATCATTTTCACGAAAGACATTGAAAAGATGAAGCATATGAGGAAACCTCCATTCCATTTTTTGTAGTTTTCTTTTATAAAACAAACTAGTGAAAAAACAAGAAACTACAAGATTTAATTGCAAGATATAAAGATATACCTTCAAGCACTCACCTCCCGGAAACGGCACTAGAAAAGAGTTTCTTTGATGGGATGTGAGTGTCGCTTACCTAACCTCCCCGGCAACGGCGCCAGAAAAGAGCTTGATGTCTACTACACAACCTTCTTCTTGTAGACTCGTGTTGGGCCTCCAAGCGCAGAGTTTTCTAGGATAGTAGGAAATTTCCCTCAAGTGGATGACCTAAGGTTTATCAGTCCGTGGGAGGCGTAGGATGAAGATGGTCTCTATCAAGCAACCCAGCAATCAAATAACAAAAGAGTCTCTTATGTCCCCAACACACCCAATACAATGGTAAATTGTATAGGTGCACTAGTTCAGCGAAGCGATGGTGTTACAAGTGTAATATGGATGGTAGATATATGTTTTTGTAATCTGAAAATATAAAAACAGCAAGGTAACAAATAGTAAACAACTAGCAAAACATTGTAGAAATGCTTGGAAACAAGGCCTAGGGTCCATACTTTCACTAGTGCAAGTTCTCTCAACAATACTAACATAGTTGAATCATATATAAATCCCTCACGTGCGACAAAGAGTTCACTGCAAAGTCACAAATAGCGGAGAGCAAACAAAGAAATTATTGTAGGGTACGAAACCACCTCAAAGTTATCTTTTCCCATCAATCTTATGAGCTATCCCTATAAGAGTCACGAGCAGCCCTAGAGTTCGTACTAAAATAACACCTTATGATACACATCAACCAAAACCTTAATGTCACCTAGATACTCCAATGTCACCACAAGTACCCATGGTCATGATTATACGATATGCATCACATAATTTCAGATTCATCATGTTCAATCCAACACAAAGAACTTCAAAGAGTGCCCCAAAGTTTCTACCGAAAAGTCAAGATGAAAACATGTGCCAACCCCTATGCATAGATTTCCAAGGTCACGGAACCCGCAAGTTGATCACCAAAACATACATCAAGTGGATCAATAGAACATCCCATTTTCACCACAGATATCACATTGCAAGACATATATCAAGTGTTATCAAATCCTTAATAACTCAATCCGATAAGAAAACTTCAAAGGGAAAACTCAATTCATCACTAGAAGATAGAGAGGGGAAAATCCATATGATTTATCTATATTAATAAAGCTCGTGATACATAAAGATCGTGCCATCTCAAGAACATGAGAGAGAGAGATTGAACACATAGCTACTAATACATACCCTCTGTCCCGAGGAGGATTACTCACACATTATCATGGTGAGAAAGAGAGATTTGTTGATGGAGAGGTGCAAACCTGAAGAGATGGAGGCGATGGCGGCCACGACGGTGGCGACGGGCGGCAACCCCTTTTCCCTCCTTCTTTCTTGGTCTTGGTTCTGCAATGGAGGAGCCTCTCCCCTTTTTGGCGGCTGCCAAGGGAGAGGCAAATTCGTGGATCTTGGTGGCTCTATCAAAATTAGGGTTTTTCTCTCCTTAGATGTGCCTCTATGGTGCTCTATGGCCCTCCGATGGATGGACCATTGATCCAATAGCTAGCAATAACCTCTAGAACATTTCTAGAGGCTCCTCACATCCCTCATGTGTCTTCAAAGTCGTGGCTTGGCCAATATATCAGATATGTTAAGAGTTGGACTTAATCACGTCAACAATTCTCTTGATCCCGTAATCATATATTTTCCTTCAGTAAAATGTGTCTCCAGATAGCATGCGAACTCCGTTTTAGATGAATTTGTAGTCTAGAATAATTTCCATAAAATTCCACTCACTTTCCTAGTTTTAGCTTTTTCTATTTGACGCCGTCTTCGGGGGTCAAATTGACGATCTCTAGAAACTGTTTGTGGACAGATTTCAGGAGAGTCAGAGTCCTCCTCCAACCACGCTCCTTTTGCGTTTTTTCGAGAATTTCTAATTAATTCCTACAAATCAAACTGTGAAACAAGAACTTGTGCAGTTTTGCAACCATTAATAGGTTAGTTCCAAAAAATAATAATAATTTGTAGTAAAATGATTGTAAAACATCCTAGAATGATAATATAACAACATGGAACAAGCAAAAATTGTAGATACTTTGGAGATGTATCAGTCACTAATTTCGGTTGCACCAGAATGAAACTTGGTGTCACCGAGAAGGTGGGGTTTGGCTCTAGTTTTGTCTAGGGTAAAACTCGGTAGGGTCGATCTCGAAGTATTGGTGGCACCGAATTTGAATGTTAGGATTTGGTCATAATATATTGTGGGAGAATTTTATAATGGTTTTTGGTAGCTAACTCTAAGCACTTGAGCAACCAGATCATCATAGATACGCCATCCTATTTTAATAGTTATGGCTTTCCTACGGACTCAATTGTGATTTCTCACATATAAGCAAAATGTGGAGTCTTGAAGCTTGTTGCCAATTGATGATCATTGCATCAAGGGGATCTTCTCACAGCCCTTTCCCAATTCATTCATTGAACTTTTTGTGAAATAGACTTGGTAGAATCATCAGTCCAATTAAATATATGTTGTTATTAATTACGAAAACCACCTAGGGAGAAGTTGTGCTTTCACAGACCCTCAATCACAATGGTGAACTACTCCCTCTTTGACATGGAAACTGCCAGGATGATGAAGATGGCCTTTCTGATGATTGCCCCCTCTGACAGGGTGTCGGAACAGGGCTGCAGATGAGTTTTCTTTGGTATAGAGGCTTGCCGCAGTGGATAGGGAGTTCTAGGTTAACTTCTGCGGTTTTGGGGATTTATAGGATTTTCAACATTGGAATCACGTTGAACGGAGCCACGAGGTTCCAAACCATCAAGGCGCACCCACCTGAGCGCACCCTGTTGGATTCGCACTAATTTGTGGCCCCCTCCGATGGTTCTTTCCTCCGGTATTTCTTATTTTCTCAAGAAAAATCATCAAAAAGTTCCGGGAGATTTTGAGAAATTTTATTTTCTGCACGAAAAACACCAGTAAGGTAATTCTGCTAAAAACAACGCCAGTGTGGGTTAGTTCTAATTAAATCGTACAAAGTGCACCAAAACCATATAAAAGTATTTTAAACATGGGTAAATATTGTGTGAATACTTCATAAATTATCGATATGTTGGAGACGTATCAGTTCTCCTTATGAGTACATTGAATGGTCTATTTGGATTCTTAAGACCCTTGTTACTATTACCAAAGGACCCCTTCAACAATGGGTACCTAAAACCAAGCATTAATCTTATGTAGGAGTTTGCTTCTGGAGGAGGTTCATGGTTGCTCGGTAGTGGAGGAACAAATCATATGACCGAAAGCAAGGACTTGGTGGTCTATGTTAATGCAAGGTCATCTATGGTCTCCCATGTCCAATCTGGTGATGCTACAACATCAAAGGTATTAGGTCTGATCAAGGTGGTGATCTCTCTAGATTTAACCATTGAGAAAGTCACGCTTGTTGAGGTCCTTGCGTACAATTTACTTTCTGTTCGTCAACTTTAACTCATGGGCTTTTCTGCATTATTTGATATTAATATTGTCGACCTCTTGTGGAGCAAGACTCTTAAAGTAGCCTATGTTGGAAATGTTGAGAATGGTCTCTATGTGGTCAACTTCTCGGAGAATCCCACTAAGACTGCAACATGTTTACTCGCTAAAGTTGATGTGGGATCGCTTTGGCATCACCATTTATGCCATGTCAATATGAAATATTTGCAAAGTCTCCTCAGTGGGGACCATGTTCATGGAGTAACAAATGTTAGTTTTGCCAAAGATAGTGCTTGTATCGAAGGAAAGCTACGTGAAAAGCCTCACCATTCCATGACTACTATTTATTTGAAGAGGCCCTTAGAGCTCCTCCACATGGATCACTTTGGTCCTCCATCTTTTGATAGTCTTAGAGGAAGAAAATATTGCTTGGTGATTGTGGATGACTATCAAGATACACATGGGTATACTTCTTCAAGAGGAAGAGTGAGATCTAGCAAACTGTCATCGACTTTGCAAATGAAACTCAACGCCAACATGATGCAAATATATTGATGATTATAAGTGACAACAACTCCGAGTTCAATAACTACACCCTAGATGAGTTTCTTAGTGATGAGGGGATCAAGAACCTATACTCCACACCTTATATTCCTCAGCAAAAACAGTGTAGCGGAGAGGAAGAGTCGGATGTTGATGGATGCGATAAGGACCATGATGGTGAAATTCAAATCTCCGTACAACTTTTGGGCCGAAGCCATCAACACCACATGTCATGCTTCCAATCACCTCTACCTCCGCAATGGCTTGAATAGGACACCATAGGAGATACTTACCCGTAACAAGCCCAACCTCAAGTACTTCTAGGTGTTTGGTTGTAAGTGCTTCATTCTCAAGAAAGGAGCCCATTTGGCTAAATTTGATTCTACAGATCAAGAGCCATATTTTTTGGTTATGCTACAAACTCTCATGCTTACCGTGTCCTCAACAAGTCCACTAGACTTCTTTGAGGAGACGTGTAATGTAGATTTTGATGAAAATAATGACTCCCAAGTGGAGCAAAGTGGTCTTTGTGATGTAGGTGGTGAAATTCCTCCCCAAGCCATATGAAGAATGGTTGTGGGACACTTCCTACGTGTTGAGGAACCCCTTGTGGCCGAAGGAGAAGGACAATGTTCTACTCAAGTGGAACCCTCACCAATACTTGAAACACACGCTTTCGAACAAAAAGTGATGGCCCTCAACCAAAAGAACAAGATCAAGGGAAGATCAACCTCATGATGATGGTGATTCGTCAATTGATGCCCAAGATCTTGTTCACGACTCCGAGCAAGCTCAAGACGACACTCAAGATTATGAAAATGATGCTCCTCAACTTTCCATGGAGAAGATTTTGGAGCATCACGTCGCCAAGATATCCACCACTCTACAGCGTCAACAACATGTTTTGTAGGGCGTCTTTGGAAATTAGAGTAACGGGTTAACCACTCATAAGCAACTAATAAACTTTTGTCAGCATCACATGTGTGTTTGTTGTATTGAACCCCTAAAGGGACAAGTGGCGCTCGAGGACATGGATTGGCTTGAAGCCGTGCAAGATGAACTCAACAACTTCGAGTGCAACAAGGTGTGGCAATTGGTACCAAGGACAAAGGAGAACCAAAATGTCATTGTAATCAAATGGATCTTCAAGAACAAGAAATATGCGAACGGTTGGTGGCTCAAGGCTACTCCCAAGATGAGTGTATCGACTACGATGAAACCTTTCACAAGGTTGCTTGCCTTGAATCTATTCGCATATTGCTTGCATATGCTTCTCATCGTAATTTCAAGTTAGAACAAATGGATGTGAAGAGTTCTTTTGTCAATGGTACTTTTAATGAGTTGATATATGTCAAACAACCCCCCCGGATTCGAGGGTCCCAAGTTCCCCAATCATGTGTACTAGCTCGATAAGGCATTCTATGGCCTTAAACAAGCCCCATGTGCATGGTGTGAGCGCCTTACCGAGTTGTTACAGGATCGTGGGTTTGAAATTGGGAAACTTGATCCCACTCTATTTAGTAAGAGTGTTAAAAGGGATATGTTCATATCACAACTATATGTTGATGATATTATGTTTGGTTATCCTAACAAATCTTTCAATGATGAGTTTGTCGCACTTATGACCGAGAAGTTTAGATGTCTATGATGGGAGAGTCGAAGTTCTTCCTTGGCTTCGGAGTCAAGCAACATCGAGAAGGAACCTTGACCAACCAAGCAAAATATACTCAAGACATGCTGAACATATTCAAGTTGAATGATGTCAACTCGGCCAAAACTTCTATGCAACTCAACTGCAAACTTAACATTGATCCCAATGGTAAAGTCGTGGATCAAAATATATATCACTCCATGATTGGATCCTTGCTTTATTTTTGTGCATCTAGGTCGGATATTATGTTGAGTGTGGGAATGTGTGTGCAGTTTCAAGCCACGCCTAAGGAAAGCCACTTTGTGGTGGTCGAGCAGATCTTTGGATATTTCTCTCATACCCTAAACTTTGGCTGATGGTATCCCAAAGGTGCAACTTTTGATCTCTTGGGTTACTCGAACTCGGATTGGGTGAGAGATCATGTGGATAGGAAGTCAACTTCCGGAGGGTGCCAATTCCTTGTTCGCTCTTTAAAGAAACAAAATTGTGTTTCTCTCTCTACCATCGAGGCCGAGTATGTAACCGCCACAAGTTGTTGTGCTCAATTGCTATGGATCAGGCAAAATTTAAAGGATTACAATGTCACTTGTTACAAAGCGAAGCCATTGGATTAAGCAATATTTCATAGTTAATGCGTGAGCTAAATATCATTGGTTTGAGCAATGTGGCTTCAAGTAATGCACACACCCCATTGCACTAATCATTTTATCTTGCTTATATGTAGGCATGGACATAGGGGAGTGTTGTTCTCCCAACGAACTCTCTCTCCCCCTATTATGCTGAAATAAACCAAATCTTTCACATTAGCCATTTTTTATGGTACTTGTGTTGATAGACAAGTTTTGGTCATGGAACCAAGGTTAAAATCTTCGCGGTGCCATACCAATTGACTCAAACATATGTGACTTCGGTCACTGCCCTCTGCTTGAGAGGTTTGGCTCTATTTGGTTTGAGATGTGCCTTCTCGTTTCTAGGCTTCATGGTGTTGGACTACTCCCTGTGTGATCTCGTTTTAGTTGTTTTTAACCTTGGAGTATCCCTTCCTATTTTCTTTTTTTCTTGCCTCCAACCCAAGCCTTCTCTCTCTCTCTCTCTCTCTCAAACCTCTTAGATTTACATAAGCCCCCTTTTTCTCCAAGACTGATCTTGGTAGTTTTCTGGGTTGCAAGTGGTACTACCGCGCAAGTGGTACCATCATGCCCGCCTCTGATACTACCGCTCAGGGCAGTGTCGTTGGCCTCTAGTCGTAGCACTATGGCGGCATTGTCATTGGTGTTGGCCAGTACTACCTATACCACCTACGGTAGTACCGCTTCGAGGATTCCCAAATGGGTTAAGTGCTGGGCATGGGAAGTTCTAACTCCCACATACCCATTCACTTCTCCTTCTCTCGAGCAACCAAACACCGCTTCGGAGGCTGACTTCAGCCCTCCGATTCCATGTCGTGTTCATCTAATAGTGGATCGATCCCCACCTTCTCCTCTCGCCATGGACGTCAGTATTGCAATTGTTCTCCTCTCCTATGATTTTATTTTTGAATATTGGTTCTAGGGTAATGGATGTGGCATCCATATATTTTGGCTAAATCTTGGAATGGGCGGGACTTGAATGATGGCTAGATAGAAGAATTGACGGGCCTTGTCAAAAGTTTGAATTTTTGCGTCACCAATACTACTGGATCCATGTTGCGGTTGTATCCCTGCGGGATATGTGGTACTACCATTGTAACCTCAACGGTAATACCGCTTGCTGTGGTACTACCGCTTGTGTACCTCAGTACTTCCACTTGTCCATGGGCGATACTACCTCTGTTGGGCACGGTACTATCGCTTGTGACCCAGAATTCAGCCTTTCTTCAATGCCTCTCCTATTGTCAAACTGTATTTCTCTTGGCTTGTGCAATATTTTTTTCACCTGCTTTTCTCTCGTTCTATGTTGTGGGTTCCATGTGGTAGTGGCTCCGCGCACCAAGATCATCACAAGAATTGAGACCGTCAAGGTGACTCCAAGCGCTTTCACACCTCAAATTATGCTGCTACCGGTTCCAGTGGCCCACCCAAGCAACATGTCAAGAAGACTGCCAGCAAGCAGTAGAGCACACCACGCGATGAGATGACCGCTAAGGAGTTTGTTTCCTTCCATCATCACAACATGTATCTCCGTCCTCAGGATGAAGCTCTTGTTGGTCGTCCCTTCTGGACCAAGGAACAATCTCTTATCTATGTGGACATCCTGAAGGTTAAGAAGAATCTTTTTGTGGGTGTCAAGTTCATTGACATGCATCACATGGAGTCATATCCCACATACTTTGGAGAGGCTCCTGCTTTGTGCCAGCAATGGGGTCTTATTCCTATCATGTCATTCAACAAGGACATTGAATCTAAGATCGTGGCCCAATAATATGCCACTTTCACTTCCATTCCAATGAGGAAATGACTATTACATGGATGAATCGTGGAGGAGGCTGAAGGTCGATTGGAAATCATTCATGAACAGTCTGGGTTATGCTGATGAGGGGATGTACAACCCTCTTGGTCTCCGGCCTCATAAGGACATTCCACCGTTTCACAATTCCAAGTTGACCCGCTACTCCAGTGCGCCGACGACTGCCAAGGGTCATGTTTGCACTGAGCTTATTCCTTTCCTGGATATTATGCATTGCATTTTTCGCAACACTCTCTTCCATCGCATTGGGAACCTTGATGATTTACACTCGTATCTCATGGACTTGTTTTTTTATCCCTGAAGTAGAAGGGCAAAAACTCTACTGTAGATGTTTCTCACATTATGTAGCATGAGCTCCATTCAGCGATGCTTGACAAGAAGGTGCCCATCTATGTCCCTTATCTTTTTAAGTTGGCTGGGGATAGGTGGGCTTATTAGTTTCTAGAGGAGCCCCTTTATACTTAGCATATGGTGTCTCATGGTGAGCTCAAGTTGCAACTAAGGAGAATTCGGGAATTGCACCTGTTGTACCTGAGATGGAGATTTCTCCCACTGACTCTGATGATGAGGCTGAGCCAGACTACGATGTTGTTGACCTACTGAGAATGAACCATCATGACCTTCTAAGCTCAAGTTGAAGATGAAGAGGCTTTTCTTTTTTCACGTGTAGGGTCAGTGCAAGGCACATGTGGTAGAGAAGAACGCTTGCAGTTGTGACAAGGAAATCATGAGGCAGCTTGGCCTAGACATTGCCAGCGAGTCTGAGCACAAGATCACACACGAGGAGGAGTGGACCGCGAAGCATTGCGAGTGGACGGACTTAGTGGCTCATCTTCCTGCTGCTACATATGAGGAGTCTGATGAGCACAGGGAGTGGTGATGATGATGTGGAGTGTTTCTACCACCTAGGACCATTCTAGTACTCTTTTCCCTTTCTGGTGTCTCGATGCCAAAGGGGGGGAGGGATTAGGGTATTTTTTATGTCACAAGTGTGTCTCATTTTCTTTTGCTTTCTTTGTCGTGAACTCTTTTATCATTTTATTTGGTTTGTGGTTATGAGATCTTTGAGTAGTTGTCATATGTTGTGACACATATGCTACCCTACTACTTATCTGTTTATGCCTTCATACTTCATGAGTGTGTGAGATTATGTCTATCTATTGCTCTATCTTTATGGTCACATGCTATATCTTGCATCCATGATTATCTCTCATATATGTTGTTGCAAGTGTTTTCATGTCTATAAAATACAGGGGAACATTGATTCTAGTGTGTGCACTTTACATTCCAAAATCATACTCAGATTGGTCACACATCTAGGGGGATCCCGTCTGTATTTTGTAGATGTTGGGTTTGCTTAAGTCTTTATTTCCATCTTATGTGCAGATTTCATGTTGTCATGAATCCACCAAAAGGGGGAGATTGTTATAGCATATTCCCCCCTTTGTGGTTTTGGTCATTGATGACAATGGGCTTTGCAGACTCACCGTGCACATTTAGCTTTCAAAGATTATCAGACAACACGAGACAGTTTATTTCCCCTCGGTGTTCATGAGATAAGACTGCTATTTTCTGATGATTTCATTTTTGTGGATTTGAGTCATAGGAAATCCATACTATCAAGTTGTGTCCACTTTTCGAAAGGTTAGGGTGGAATCAACACGTACACGTTCACTTTCGCACCCTCATTCCTCCCCGGAAATTTGCAACTACTCTTGTCTTTTTCTTAGGGATTTCCAAAAGCACATAAGTGGAAGTACCACTCTAGCGCTACTACCTCCCTCTAGTGTTTTGGTCACTCCCTCTTGTGATTTGCATTATGTAAATGAGCAGTAGTAGGACGGTAGTTGCGGCGTTCTGGGATTGGGGGTATCCAGACCTGCCTGCATGTGGCCTAGGGCGGGCCCGTTTCACAGGAGGAAGCCAGCAAGCCCAGCACCGCTTAAGGGAAGGCCCTCGTGAGGGGCCAAGCCTCACGAGGAGGAGGAGCGTCAAAACCCACAGGGGGCCTCCTCGGGACCCCTCTAGAGCGGCAGATATTTCGAGGTAGGGTCGGGCCTCACGAGTCAAGGGTGACACCAGGAAAGGACAGGCAAGCAGCAGATGACAGGACGGGACAGTTTCCCCTTTTGTGCAAAGGAGGCGGGGGCGTACAGGTTTCCTAAAGGCAACTTCCAAAGGTTTCCTTTCTGGTGCAACAAAGCCGCAGTCCCCCACCAACAGGGCAAACGTCGTCCACGGGCCCGTCTCTACGGCGCAGACAGCTGCTTTGTAGGCCAAGACCACCTTTGGGCAGGGGAGCATGTTCCCCTGTTCCCCTTCAAAATTGGCCTTTGTGGGATCCCTTCCCGTCGAAGCTATGAGGGGAGAGGACCCGGGCCTCCTCTATATATAGATAGGGTAGGACACTTGAGAGAGGGAGTTCCTTCAGACAAGAAAACAAGACACCTAGTCGCACGGCCTCTGGAGGCCAACGAACACTGTACTAACTCATCCACCACCTTCGCGAGAGGCAATCCACCAAAAGCAGGAATAGGGTTTTACGCTTCACGACGGCCCGAACCTGGGTAAACTGTTGTGTTCTGTGTTCCCCTCGCCATCATGTGAGTCCTTTATCGTTTCCATCGAGTAGTGAGTTAGGCGAGGCGAAGCAGGGGAGATCTTCGTACACGCCCCAATGTTCAAATCCTTAGGGTTTTGCGGGGCCCGAAATATGACATTTGGCGCGCCAGGTAGGGGCATGTCGAGGTTTCCTCCAAGCTACGTCCTCACCAAGCTCCACGGCTCCGATGGCTGGCGCTCACTGGGTACATGCAGAACGACGCACCACCTGCATCGCCCAGACCGCACCCTTCGGTTCCGCCAGTGCGCCCCGGTCGCCGTCTCCCGTGGTGAACGCTGCCACCGGTCCCGGAGCTCAAGAACAACAGGGCTCCTCCCAGCCGCCGACCGAGCAGGTCGACAGCCGTACCGCCACGCCGTCACTCGCCAGGCCTTTGGGATCGGCATCACGCGCTCGGCCAGAGATGCCCGACGGCCGTCGCGCGCTTGCCATGGCCACCGAGCTGCTTCGTTACCGTTCGCACCCGACCGCCATGACGAATAGCTCCATCGCATCAAGGAGCTCATCGCTGCCGCCGATGACTCAGCGGTGCTCTCCTCCTCGCTCCGACCCCAGCCATCCCTGATGAACAATGAGGAACAAGACGTGTCACCCCCGCCTCCATGGTGTGTCGCGGACCCCGAGCCCGAGCAGGGAGTGTGGCCCCACTCTCGGCCTCGTGAACCCAGGGTGAGGCCCGGAGATGAAGCAAGCTGCCAGATGATCCCCCGGCCCCGCGTCAATGCGTGCGCACCCCCGGCGTTGCAGATCTCGTGCCCGGAGCACGCCCCGCTCGAGGCAGACCCCGTGGAGCAACAAGACCCGGTAGCCCCCGTGCGTACCGTGCCCGTTGGACCGATGGGGTGCTTCGACATCGCCCCCGAGCTCTACCACGTCGCGTGGCCATTCAAGTTCAAGCCCTACTAGCCCCCACGTTACTACGGCACCCAAGACCCGGTTGAGTTCCTGCAACTCTACACACTAAGCATCAAGACGGTAGGAGGAGGCAACAAGATCATGGCGTGCTGGTTCCCGATGGCGCTCAAGGGCGGCGTGCTCTCATGGCTCCTCAACCTCCCGAAGGCGTCCATCACCTCCTGGGATGGCCTGCGCGAGCGCTTGATCGCCAACTTCCTGGGCACCCGCGACCGCGGCCCCACCTTGAACGACCTGCGGCACAAGCACCAGGAGGGAGAGACCCTGCAAAGTTCATACAACGTTTCACTGTCATGCGCCTCAAGATCCCCAAGGCGTTGGAAGAGGCCGTCATCTCGGCTTTCTCCGAAGGAGTCACCGACCTCAAGATGAAGGCCATGAATGATGAAATGAGCACCGCACTGGAGATGTTCAACTTGGCAAGCAAGTGTGATATGTCCATTTTGCATCATGCTTTTATGTTGATATTTATCGCTTTATGGGCTGTTATTACACTTCACGGTACAATACTTATGCCTTTTCTCTCTTATTTTACAAGGTTTACATGAAGAGGGAGAATGCCGGTAGCTGGAATTCTGGCCTGAAAAAGGAGCAAGTTTGAGATACCCATTCCGCGCAACTCCAAAAGACGTGAAAATCAACGAGGAATTATTTTGGAATTTATAAAAAATACTGGACTGAAGAAGTACCAAAGGGGAGCCACCAGGAGGCCACAAGCCTACTAGGCGCGGCCTACCTCCTGGCCGCGCCTAGGGGGCTTGTGGGTTCCCTGTTGGCCCTCTGGCTCCCCTCTTTTCCTATAAGGAGGGTTTCATTCCAGAAAAAATCAGGAGGAGGCTTTCGGGAAGAATCGCCGCCGCCATGAGGCGGAACTTGAGCAGAACCAATCTAGAGCTCCAGCAGGGCCGTCCTGCCAGGGAAACTTCCCTCTCGGAGGGGGAAATCGTCGCCATCGTCATCACCAACAGTCCTCTCATCGGAGGGGACTCATCACCATCAACATCTTCATCAGCACCATCTCATCTCCAAACCCTAGTTCATCTCTTGTAACCAAGCTCTGTCTCTCGACTCCGAATGGTACTTGTAAGGTTGTTAGTAGTGTTAATTACTCTTTGTAGTTGATGCCAGTTGGATTACTCGGTGGAAGATTATATGTTCAGATCCTTGATGCTATTCAATACCTCTCTGGTCATGAATATTATTATGCTTTGTGAGTAGTCACTTTTGTTCCTGAGGACATGGGATAAGTCTTGCTATAAGTAGTCATGTGAATTTGGTATTCGTTCGATATTTTGATGCGTTGTATGTTGTGTTTCCTCTAGTGGTGTTATCTGAACGTCGACTACATAACACTTCACCATTATTTGGCACTAGAGGAAGGCATTGGGAAGTAATAAGTAGATGATGGGTTGCTAGAGTGACAGAAGCTTAAACCCTAGTTTATGCGTTGCTTCGTAAGGGGTTGATTTGGATCCACTAGTTTAATGCTATGGTTAGACTTTGTCTTACTTCTTTCATAGTTGCGGATGCTTGCGAGAGGGGTTAATCATAAGTAGGATGTTTTTCCAAGTACGGTCAGCACCCAAGGCCGGTCCACCCACATATCAAACTATCAAAGTAGCAAACGTGAATCATATGAACATGATGAAAACTAGCTTGACAGAAATCCCCTTGTGTCCTCGGGAGCGTTTTACCTCCTATAAGAGTTTGTCCAGGCTTGTCCCTTGCTACAAAAGGGATTGGGCCACTTTGCTGCACCTTTGTTACTATTGTTACTTGCTACTTGCTACGAATCATCTTACCACACAACTATCTGTTACCGATAATTTCAGTGCTTGCAGAGAATACCTTGCTGAAAACCACTTGTCAAATCCTTCTGCTCCTTGTTGGGTTCGACACTCTTACTTATAGAAAGGACTACGATAGATCCCCTACATTTGTGGGTCATCAAAGTGCGCCAAGGCGGAAGAAGGACGTCTGTCGCTCCTCGGGCCCCAGGTGGCAGACCCAGAAGAGAAGAAAGCCAAAGCCAAGGAGGTGAAGCGCAAGGCTTCGGCGGTGTTTGCCGCTCAGCCTGAGGCAAAGCATACCCGAGGGGAAGAGCGCCCATTCGAAGGAGGGCCGACATGTATATTCCATGGCACCAGCAGCCATGACACCTCTGAATGTCAAGAGCTACGTTTGGTTCGTGTTGAACACTTCAACAGGCGCCCCAGACGGTTCAACAGAGGCCCTGCGCGTGGAGGAGGCCGCAATGGGGGCCACTGGGATGATCGTGAACTGCGTCAGGGGTGGCGCGACCTGCCTCAGGAGGACCCCTAGCATGGCCAGCCTCAGGAGTACCGCTGGCGTGATAATCCTCACGAGGGGCAGTGACACGGGCAACCTCATGAGGCTCGCCCTCGGGAGGCCGGGTTGCCCCCGCTGCCCCCGCAGCCCAGGAGGAGGGATGAAGACATGCAAGACGATGGGGCTGGGGGCTTCCAGGAGGATAGGGCAGTGGCTTCCATCCTGGGTTGTGCCCAGACCCGAGCCTCCAACCGTGCCCAGACCCCAGCCTCCAACCGTGCCTTCAAGCAGTTTGCCCGGGAGGTGAATGCCGCCCTCCCGAGGACTGAAGCAATGCGTCCCCTCAACTGGTCCCAGACTACCATTGCTTTCGACCCAAGCGACCAGCTCAGGTGTTTGTTCATGGCCGGCAAACTCCCAATGATGTGCACCCCAACTATCAGCAACGTCCTCGTCACCAAGACCCTCATTGACAGTGGAGCTGGGCTCAACATCCTCTCAGTTGAGACCTTTGAGAAGCTCCAACTGCCGTATGAGCAGCTCAAGCCGACCAAGCCCTTCTTAGGGGTAACACATAGATCCATCGTACCCATTGGGCAAGTGCATCTACCCGTCACCTTTGGCGGGCGCCAGAATTACCATACTGAGGTCAACGTCTTCGACGTCGCGCACATCCACCTGCCATACAATGCCACCCTTGGGTACCTAGCGCTTGCCAAGTTCATGGCAGTGGTCCACCATGGATATAATGTCCTGAAGATGCCGAGGAGTGGCGGCATCATCACCATCCCTTGTCATGAGAATGATGACGTCTGCGCACTGGAGCTAGCGTACCGCACGGTGGCAGCAGAATGCTCCGATGATGAAGATGACGAGCTGCCTCGCGAGGACCCGCGCAAGAAGAAGAAGGAGCTCCTCCCCACAGAGTGCCCTGGAGCTTCGGGTTCCGTGCCCGAGGACGGGGCCTGATGACCCACAAGTATAGGGGATCAATCGTAGTCCTTTCGATAAGTAAGAGTGTCGAACCCAACGAGGAGCAGAAGGATCTGACAAGTGGTTTTCAGCAAGGTAAAATATGCAAGCACTGAAATTGTCGGTAACAAGTGATTGTGTGGTGAGATGATTCGTAGCAAGCAACAAGTAGCAAAAGTAGCAACGGTGCAGCAAAGTGGGCCAATCCCTTTTGCAACAAGGGACAAGCCTGGACAAAGTCTTATAGGAGGAAAAACACTCCCGAAGACACACGGGAATTTCTGTCATGCTAGTTTTCATCATGTTCATATGATTCGCATTCGTTACTTTGATAGTTTGATATGTGGGTGGACCGGCGCTTGGGTACTGCCCTGTGGGGACCCCGACTAGCAAGTCGAGTTCGCCGTGCTCAATGACCCCAAGGATCAATGTTCACTGAACACAGATACTGAATAATAGAGTCTTACATCCAAGTACCGAAATTATTACATCAAACGACCAGAAGGTCGGGTTCAAGACCGAGGCCTAAAGCCAATTAAACAGATACATCGAGTAGCGGAAAACTCGTAAGGGCTAAGCGGTGCCCATGCCATCAAGCCTACACCGACAGGCATTCTGACTTGGAAGCGTCCTAGATCGCAGGTTCGTCTCCAACGGCGTACTCGTCGCCAAACTCCGGTCCTTCCATGTCTGGTCAATAAAATAACCAGTGGCAAGCCAATGATTACTTTGAATGTACTCGGAAACAGCCCATGATATGAACTTTTATAGTGAAGAATAACAATAACATGTATCTTAGGTGGAATGCAATTTGGTGGAATGATCAGGTATATGCAACAAGTTAAAGAACTACTCTTGAAGAACAGGTTACAGATATCGACATATCTGACAAGGGTTGAACACACCGGGTTCACCCTATGTGCCAAGTCATCGGACTTGTCATAATCTCAATGTATCAATGAGAGCTAAACCATCCGGGTTTACCCTATATGCCGAGTCATCAAACTTGGTCATATTATTGTGATTATCATAACAACACCTTTTTAAATACCACACACACACACACACTTGGTTTATGCGGAAACGCTGGACGTAGTTTAAGTAGCACCACACAACTATCCTTGACCGTGGACACGGCTATTCGACTAGTTTGACACTCTGCAGAGGTAGTACGCTGGACCCACGAGAAACGGGAAACTTCCGTGTCATCCACGACTCGCGGTATATCACATATACCCAAGGTAAGTACCCGATCATCATCTTTCCCCTGACGATACTAGACAAAGAGGTCCACTCGATTGGTACCCAGCCCACATGTTGTACGTCTTACGAGCACCGAGTCTGGATAGTATCAACCATGCAGGGACCAACGGTGTGCCTGGAACTCATAATAATGGCATAGTCGTCCTACCTGGCACGACCCCATCACGAGAGTGACACCGATCACTCCCGCCACTAGTAATGTGGCTCTTTGCTAGTACCGACCAGAGTAATCAACAAAGCCCCGTCCCATAAAGGGGTATTGTGGTCGTACTGGTAAGGTTGGGACGGTCGACACATCATAAATCTAATCCCATTTCCGAAACCACACACGCAAAACACCGGTGCATCACTTCACCAAAAGTGACCACCAACTCATCATCACTCTCGGGCACTAGTGGCTCCCGACGGGGTTTTCAATAACTCTTTATTTAACTCATTATCATGCTCATGATAATATGCCTCTATCTTTACTTGTCAACATGGTATTAACATGACCCTCAAGGGGTAGGGTCAAGCTCAATGCAATGTTCTAACTCTACTAGTCAACATGACAGTAGCATGATCCTCGTAGAAGGTAGGGTCAAGCTCATCATGCTTGTGCTCCGAGGAGCCATATGAATAACATCACTACCATGCATGTGCTTCGAAGAAGCCTTCGGTACCATCACCACAATGATGAACCGGCACTGTCATCACATGCAACGGGAAAGTACTTGCTATTCTAGCATGCATCATTTTATATGCTCAAGTCATGGTCAAAGGGTTGCTTGCCTTGGTCAGCTAGGTATCCGGGGTCTTCGAGGTCTTCCGCTCCGGATCCTCCGTCACTCGGTAACTCTACCGTCGAGAAAGGAATAAATAAATAATAGCTCACACCAAAACACATCACAAGGTGCTTTTAAAAATGTTGCAAAGCTTGAATAAATTGAGTTTATTATTTTGGAAAATGTTTCCTATGGTTTTTATTAGCTAAGCATATTTATTTAAAAGCAAACAGAAGCAAACAAATGCTTTTAATATCATTTTATTATACCAAAATTGTTTCTGTTTTTGATAAATGTCAAACACTACAGAATCAATTACTACACATTTTTAGAAAATTACTGGTGGAAGAATCATATTTCTCTGCTGGCTAAATATTTTTATAAAAATCATTTAAGTTGGAGGTTAAAAATAAAAGGAAAAAGGCCAGGGGGGGATCGAGCCGGCCCAGCCAGCAGACAGGCCACCACGCACGCGCGGGCCAGGTTCAAACCTGACCTGCGGGCCCCTGGGGTTAGCGTCAGCGGCTGCACGCGCTGGCTGACCCAGCACACCGACAGGTGGGCTCCACCTGTCGGGTCCTTCTCCTACCTCCAGCCAGAGAGGTGGAGACGGACGCCGGCGAGGCTACCGTTGTCCTTAGGCAAATCTGGGAGCGGGAATGGGTCCCTCGTTCCTCCGCCTACCTGCTCGTGGTCGGGACGTCACCGGAGGTGGTCTGGGTCGCCGGCGACGAGGTGATCGTGGGGAAGGGTTTCGGGTTGGCGTCGAACTAGTGGCTAGGGGCACGGATTCGCTCGGGAAAGTTGGGGGAAATGGTCCTGGCGTCAAGGGGAGTGCAATGGGAGGTCGGGCAGCGCAGGACCCGGCGCGTAGCCGGAGATCGACCGGAGCTCCGAGGCGGAGGGGCCTCGGTTGATCTCGAGCATCGGGGCTCCGCGAGCTCGATTGGGCGGCTAGGGAGAGTCTATTGGTTGTGTTGAAGCTGCCTGGGAGGTGCTGGGGTGCCGGGGGGACCTCTTTATAGGCCAGCGGCGGTGAGCCGACTCGGGCGCGCCGGTGATTCACCGTGGCGCTCGTGAGAGCATAGTGAGGTGCTGGCCGTGAAACCACGGGTTTGGGACATGGTTTAGGACCTCCTGGTACATCGGTCGCAGAGGGAAAGCGAGTGGGGTCGAGTAGCAGCGACCGTGCATGCTCGGCCGCGTCGGGAGCGCGTGGGCACGCGTCGCCTGAGCTCTTGCGCGAGGGGAGGGGGTCCCTGGTGGTAGCTTTGCACTGAATGGTTGTTGGGGGAGCGTTTGGACATTACTGGGGACGTTGGGACCGGCCGGGGCGACGTCCCCTTGCTGGAGGCTCTCTGCAGCGCGCCCAGAGCGCAGTTTTGGCATGACATGGCATGCTGGCGCGCTCTAGGGCACTTGGGACGTGTCCTCCATGTCCTGAGTGCTGCTGGGAGTGTGCCTAGCCGTTGTGTGTTAGTGGGAGCACGCGCTGGTCAAGGAGGCAAGGAACACTAGTGTTGCCAGTACTGCCCTGTGGCTCAAATTGAAGATCTTGTCACTTGTGCTTGGAGTTGGGGAGGGGCCGGTTGACTCGGTGCTCAGGGTGTTCTGGGGCTCTAACTCACCAAGTTTGGGGCCTTGCCATTGGGTAAAACAGTGGCTAGGAGGGTTTTTACCTTCCTGTTAGTAGGTGTTCGACAGTGACTTGGGGTGCTTCCACTCCACCACTGGAACTGAAACTTAACAGGTTTGGTCTTGGCTTAAAAACATGGGGTTTCACCAAATTTGAGCTCCATTGAACAAGTTTAGCTTTGAAACTTGAAAATGCCAAAAATGACCAGTACTGTCCTTTACAAAGGAAGTGTGGCCAAACAAAGTCTCACAAATCCCATCTTTGGTGTGGAGTCCTCATTTGGGATGTCAAACACCTCTGCAAAGTTTCAGCTCCATTGGAGAAACTTTGCAATGTAGAGTTGTTCCAACTCTTCTCTGGACACAGAGGGTTTTGGGCTCATTAGGTGCACTTCCCCACCTTGGATCAAGGTGAGATTTTATGTGAGCACCTAATATGGCTTGGGAGGGCTCCTGTAATTTTGTGGGAATTTATTGAGATCATATCCTTTGGAAACATCTCAAAAAGCTAAAACAGACAGAAATGGTTTTCAGGGTTTTACTCAAATAATATTAATATAAAATAGGGTTGAAAATCTTATATATGGAAAATATATGTCCTTCTGAGCTTCCATGAATTTACTCAGAATTTTCTAAGGCAGGAAAGCAATTTTCCTTGTGGGAATATCATTCTTGGCCTTAGAAACAGACATAATTATAAAATAGGAAAATAATATTTTAAATCACCAATTAATGTTTTTAATGAATGAAAATAATATTTGGATCAGATCACCAACTTTGGTTGGAAGTTCCACTTGGCTTCATGAGCTAGTAGTGTATCCCAACATGATGAAGGTGATCTTGATATAAAGGAAAAAGGGTTTTTGAAGAGAGCAAAATAATAAGTTTTTCATGGGTTTGAGTCATCAAGCAAGCAAGCATTCACTCATACCAGGGCTGACATTGCACTCACAACATTATTTGAAAAAGTTTTAACAAGCTCTGATTTTTGCAACATAAAATACTTGTGGTGAAAAACAGGGTGTGACAGACCTATCCCTCTTACAAGAATCTCGTCCCCGAGATTCCTAAGCTAAGCGTTAAATAGCTTGGGAAATTCTGATCGGAGATAGTCTTCACGTTCCCACGTGGCTTCTGCTTTGGTTTGGTTGCTCCACTGAACCTTGAAAAACTTGATGGTGTGGGTTCTGGTGCAACGTTCGGCTTCATCCAAAATGCGGATCGGTTTCTCGCAGTAGGTAAGGTCCGGTTGAAGGTCAATAGCTTGATGATCAATGTCCTTGTAAAGATCGGGACGGTTCGGCACTTGTAAACACTTCCGGAGCTGTGACACATGGAACACGTTGTGCACACCCAAAAGCTCAGGAGGTAGCTCCAACTGATAAGCTACTTCACCGCGCCTTGCCGTGATCTTGAAGGGTCCAATGAACCTTGGAGCTAGCTTCCCCTTTACGTGGAAACGCTTCATTCCCTTGAGAGGCGTGACTCGCAAGTACACCTGGTCTGTGGGAACAAACTCCACATCTCTGCGGCGAGGGTCCGCATAGCTATTGTGCCTTGACTTAGCTGCCTCCAAGTTCTCTCGAACAAGCTGAACCTTGTCCCCTGCTTCCTGCAGTGTTTCTGGTCCGAAAACTAGTCCTTCACCGGTTTCGGATCAATTGAGCGGGGTGCGGCACTTCTGCCCATATAACGCTTCGAATGGGGCCATCTGAAGACTGGACTGGTAGTTGTTGTTGTAAGAAAACTCAGCAAACGGCAGGCAGTCTTCCCACTTGGCACCATGAGCCAAAACACACGCGCGGAGCATGTCCTCAAGTATCCGGTTTACCCTCTCGGTATGTCCGCCCGTTTGCGGGTGGAAAGACGTACTGAAGGAGAGTTTGGTTCCGAGAGCTTCTTGAAACTTCTTCCAGAATCTTGAGGTGAATTGCGTGCCGCAGTCGGACACGATCTCCTTGCGAACTCCATGGAGACTCACCACTCGATGAATGTATAGACTGGCCAGTTGGCTGCCATCGTAGGTGGTGTTAACGGGGATGAAGTGGGCCACCTTGGTCCAATGATCGACTATGACCCAAATGGAGTTATGACCCTTATTCAACCGGGGCAACCCGGTGATGAAGTCCATGTCGACTTTATCCCACTTCCATTCCGGCACTTGAAGAGGTTGCAGCAATCCAGCAGGTCGCTGGTGTTCAGCCTTGACTCGCTGGCATACATCGCATTTAGCGACATAGGAGCCAATTTCTCTCTTCATGCCATGCCACCAGAATCATTCTCTGATGTCTTGGTACATCTTGGTACCACCTGGATGGATAGAGTACGGTGTGTCATGAGCCTCTTGCAGGATCAAGTCCTTAAGTTCGGCCTTGTTAGGTACGCACAAGCGCTTCCCGTACCACAGTACTCCTTGCTCATCAATCGAGAATCCTGGGGCTTTGCCTTCTCGCACCTTCCTCTTGAGGCCTTCGATACTCTTGTGTCCTTTCTGGGATTCCTTGATGTCGTCTGCCAGAGTAGGCTTGACTTCGAGGTTGGCCAGGTATCCTGGTTGGACTATCTCAAGCCCGAAGCCCTCCATCTCTTAATACAAGACGGGTAACCTTTCCTTGAGCGCGACGTTCAAGGAGCCGGCCTTCCGACTTAATGCATCGGCTACCACATTCGCCTTGCCGGGATGATACTGAATGCTGAGTTTGTAGTCCTTGATTAACTAAGGCCATCTCCGCTGCCTCATATTCAGCTCCCTTTGAGTGAAGATATATTTCAGACTTTTGTGGTCTGTATATATCTCACATCGCTTCCCCAGAAGGTAATGTCGCCACGTCTTCAGGGAATGCACTACAGCTGCTAGCTCGAGATCATGGATGGCCTAGTTCTCCTCATGCGGTCGCAGTTGCCGTGACAAGTACGCCACGACCCTGCCATCTTGCATCAGGACTCCACCGAGCCCGGTTCCAGAGGCATCACAATATATTACGAATTCCTTGTTGATGTCTGGGGTAGCCAATACCGGGGAGGTAGTTAGCCTCTTCTTCAATTCTTGGAAACTTGCTTCACACGCCGGTGTCCACTCGAACTTCCGGCCTTTCTTCAAGAGCTGAGTCATAGGTCGAGCGATGCTGGAGAATCCCTCTACAAACTTGTGGTAGTATCCCGCGAGCCCGAGGAAACTCCTGACATCCTTCACGTCCTTTGGTGATTCCCAGTTGGCCACTGTAGTAATCTTGGACTGATCTACGGCCAAACCACGTGCCGTCAGAGTATGACCCAGAAATCCAACTTCGTTCAGCCAAAACTGACACTTGCTGAATTTGGCATAAAGCTGGTGCTCTCGAAGCTTTCCCAGAACTAACCTCAGGTGTTGCTCATGCTCCTCTTTGGACTTGGAGAAGATTAATATGTCATCGATGAACACGACGACAAACTTGTCCCAATATTCCATGAAGACCTTGTTCATGAGGTACATGAAGTAGGCTGGGGCTTTGTCAAATCGAAGGGCATGACCGTGCATTCATATAGACCGTATCGTATCACGAATGCAGTCTTGGGTATATCTTCGGGTCGAATCTTCAACTGGTAATATCCCGATCGAAGATCGATCTTGGAAAATACCCTGGCCCCGTTTAACTGGTCAAACAAGTCTTCGATCTTGGGGAGCGGGTACTTGTTCTTAATTGTGACTTCATTAAGAGAACGGTAATCGACGCAGAGTCAAATGGTACCATCCTTCTTTGAAACAAATAGAACAGGTGATCCCCAAGGTGATGCACTCGGACGGATGAACCCTTTCCTGAGTTGCTCATCCAGCTGCTTCTTCAGCTCTGCCAGCTATTCGGAACCCATCCTGTAAGAATTTTTATATATAGGCCTTGATCCGGGCATGAGCTCGATGATGAACTCGATGTCTCGGTCAGGAGGCATTCCGGGGAGCTCGTCAGGAAAGACGTTCGGGTATTCACAGACTACAAGCACTTGATCAGGCTCTACCTCGGATAGACTGTTGACTCGAGGTACTTGAGCTGATACTGGCTCAGAGACAAACTTGACCTTGACTCCTTGGTTGCTTGTCATGGTAATGGCCCTGTTGGCACAGTACAAAAGACTCTGGTGCTTGGCCAACCAATCCATGCCGAGGATTACTTGTATACCTTGCGATTTAAGCACAATGAGGTCTGCCAAGAAACTTGTTCCATTGATAACTATCTCGACCCTTCTACACCCTAGGTTGGTCCTCAATACTGCTCCCGGGGTTTGAATTGCCATCTGCCCACGGAGTAGAGTGGGTTTTAAACCACACTTCTCCGCAAACCTTTCAGTAACAAAAGAATGCGAGGCACCACAATCAAACAACACTGTTGCTGGAGTTGAGTTGACGAGGAACGTACCCAGAATGCAGTCCGGGTCTTCCTGCGCCTCTTCTGCAGTGATGTGATTGATCCGGCCCCTACCATTGAACTGCTGGTTGCGGGGGGCTTGGTTCCTTCCTGGTGCACCTTGACCGGGGTTGGGTGCATTGGGACGCGGTGCGTCGGGATTCTTGTTGGGGCACTGTCTGAAATAGTGCCCGGTCTGACCACACCCAAAGCAGGTGACCTGCCCCGGAGGGTTGGTCTTGACTCGACCGTTGTTCGGTGGGTTGACTACTGGCTTGGCTTGCTACTGAGGCTGATAATTCTGGCGGAACACCGGGTGCTTGTACTGCTGCTGCTGAAAGTTGGGTCTTGTAGGTGCTGACTCCCATGGTCTTGGTCTTGCGCTACCGGGTCCTCCACTACCTATCAGTTTGCGCTTGCGGGTGTCGTCCATCGCACGACCCTTGTCTTCCAACATAAGCACCTTGTTAACCAACTCGCTGAAAGTCTGGCAGTCGCAAACCACCAGCTGGTATTGCAGGGACTGTTGTAACCCTTCCATGAAGCGTTCCACCTTAGCGGCCTCAGTGTTAACATCTTCGGGCGTGTACCTCGACAAGAGGTTAAACTTCTGCAGGTGCTCCTTAACAGTTCCACTGCCCTGCCTCAAGGCTCGGAATTCCCGCTTCTTAATGGTCATCAGTCCAGGTGGAATGTGAGCCGCGCGAAATCCTTCCTTGAACATCACCCAAGTGATGACTTGCCCTATCCGCATGATCTGGAATCCATCCCACCATGCCCTGGCAGTGCCTCCGAGACAGTGAGAAGCATAAAGGGCCTTCTCATGATCGTCGGTGCACTTGACCAGCGCAAGGAGGTCTTCAATGGTGCGGATCCAGTCATCGGCGTCCAGTGGTTCAGTCGTCTCCGTGAATATGGGGGCGTAGTCCGCATGAACTCAGAAAGAGTAGAGCGACCACCGCCATTCCCATTCCGCGGCGGGTTGTCCACCAGGACTTGAGTCAGCTGCTGAATAGAGGCATTGCTGGCTTGACACTCCTCCCGAAGAGCTTGAAGGAACTGAGCCATCATCAAGTTCTCAGGAGGAGGTGGTGGCGGAAGGTCTCTAGGCTCCTCGTGGTGACCTCCAGCGTGAGCTTCTCCTTCGGTTCCCTGCGGCGTCCCTGAGGAGCCGGCGCCGGGGTTGCCGAAGGTGCTGTTGCGGGCTGCATTCACCATCCTGTCATAGAAAAAGACAGGTCAAAATGCCACCTTGCTCGGGAATACAAGGATTCGCTCCTAGTAAGAGGGGGTCCAATATGTGCATGTGCCAAGTTTTCAAAACCAAAGTTTTTGACAAACGTAAATTGCATTCATAAAAACTAGGTGATGTAGTCACTTACAGGCTGCCTAAGGCAATATGTGACTTACATCATGCACACATACGCAAATTAAAAACGGATACATGGATACCCTATGCTCGGGGGTACTCCTAATTGCCTACGCTAAATCCTACGCGGCGGACTGCTCTGTCTCAAAGGCGGATTCAACAGGATCCTCATCTTTGTCCTCGTCTTCATCAACATATTCTTCCTTTATAGGAGTGGAAGAAAGAATCCGCACATCACGGCATCTCTTAGGCGAGGCGGCGAAGATCTCAGTGTACTCTTCCGCTGTCAGGCGGCGACTCCAAAGAGGGACTGCCTGGATGGGTAACACACCACCCTTAGTGGCAACAGCGGTCCTCCCTTCAGGTGCGCCTGCCTTCTTTACTTTGCGGTTCCGCATCTTCTCAGTGTGGAGTAGGCCCTTGACTAGGTGCAGTTCTTGGCGAAGCTTGACTGATTCCTTAACCAGGAAGTGCGTCAGGGTGTCCGGCGAGAGGCTGAAGTAGGTCTGAAACCTTAATGGCATCCCATCCTCCGTGGCTGGGGTGAGTTTCCAACTCCCATCCACTCCTTCCTTAATGAAAGGTAGGTGACGAGTGACAGGCTCATTAGCCATCTCAGGGAGGATGCTGCGGAGACGCACGAGCGCCTCTCGTGCGGCCGTCTCCACTGCCAACATCAGCTCTCCCATCTGTGGTCCTTCGAAGAACCAACTAGACGGGGAGTCATTAGCCTTCACTGTCACGTCCACGTGATATTCCTTAGTGTCGGCGTTGACCCAGTGCTCGTGGTAGAGGAAGATGGGCGTGCGACGTACATGGAACTTCTCGAGACAATCCACCAGGAGTAGTGGAAAGCCGGTCTCCAGAAGCGTCTCGGGTACGGCAGCCATCTACAAGGCATAGGAGAGAAGTCAGAAGGTTGTATGTGCAAAAGTTTTGTGCAAGGCTCACGTTCTAACGTTCTCGGCTAACTTCCATGCTATCTAAGGCTTCCTATAGTCAGGATGGCTCTGATACCAGTTCTGTGGGGACCCCGACTAGCAAGTCGAGTTCGCCGTGCCCAGTGACCCCAAGGATCAATGTTCACTGAACACAGATACTGAATAATAGAGTCTTACATCCAAGTACCGAAATTATTACATCAAACGACCAGAAGGTCGGGTTCAAGAGCGAGGCCTAAAGCCAATTAAACAGATACATCAAGTAGCGGAAAACTCGTAAGGGCTCAGCGGTGCCCATGCCATCAAGCCTACACCGACAGGCATTCTGACTTGGAAGCGTCCTAGATCGCAGGTTCGTCTCCGACGGCGTACTCGTCGCCAAACTCCGGTCCTTCCATGTCTGGTCAATAATATAACAAGTGGCAAGCCAATGAGTACTTTGAATGTACTTGCAAACAGCCCATGATATGAACTTTTATAGTGAAGAATAACAATAACATGTATCTTAGGTGGAATGCAATTTGGTGGAATGATCAGGTATATGCAACAAGTTAAAGAACTACTCTTGAAGAACAGGTTACAGATATCGACATATCTGACAAGGGTTGAACACACCGGGTTCACCCTATGTGCCAAGTCATCGGACTTGTCATAATCTCAATGTATCAATGAGGGCTAAACCATCCGGGTTTACCCTATATGCCAAGTCATCGAACTTGGTCATATTATTGTGATTATCATAAAAACACCTTTTTAAATACCACACACACACACACACACTTGGTTTATGCGGAAACGCTGGACGTAGTTTAAGCAGCACCACCCAACTGTCCTTGAACGTGGACACGGCTATTCGAATAGTTTGACACTCTGCAGAGGTAGTACGCTGGACCCACGAGAAACAGGAAACTTCCGTGTCATCCACGACTCGCGGTATATCACATATACCCGAGGTAAGTACCCGATCATCATCTTTCCCCTGAGGATACTAGACAAAGAGGTCCGCTCGATTGGTACCCAGCCCACATGTTGTACGTCTTATGCAATATGGTCTTACGAGCACCGACTCTGGATAGTATCAACCATGCAGGGACCAACGGTGTGCCTGGAACTCATAATAATGGCATAGTCGTCCTACCTGGCACGACCCCATCACGAGAGTGACACCGATCACTCCCGCCACTAGTAATGTGGCTCTTTGCTAGTACCGACCAGAGTAATCAACAAAGCCCCATCCCATAAAGGGGTATCGTGGTCGTACTGGTAAGGTTGGGACGGTCGACACATCATAAATCTAATCCAATTTCGGAAACCACAGACGCAAAACACCGGTGCATCACTTCATCAAAAGTGACCACCAACTCATCATCACCCTCAGGCATTAGTGGCTCCCGACAGGGTTTTCATAAACTCTTTATTTAACTCATTATCATGCTCATGATAATATGCCTCTATCTTTACTTGTCAACATGGTATTAACATGACCCTCAAGGGGTAGGGTCAAGCTCAATGCAATGTTCTAACTCCACTAGTCAACATGACAGTAGCATGATCCTCGTAGAAGGTAGGGTCAAGCTCATCATGCTTGTGCTCCGAGGAGCCATATGAATAACATCACTACCATGCAAGTGCTTCGAAGAAGCCTTCGGTACCATCACCACAATGATGAACCGGCACTGTCATCACATGCAACGGAAAAGTACTTGCTATTCTAGCATGCATCATTTTATATGCTCAAGTCATGGTCAAAGGGCTACTTGCCTTGGTCAGCTAGGTATCCGGGGTCTTCGAGGTCTTCCGCTCCAGATCCTCCGTCACTCGGTAACTCTACCGTCGAGAAAGGAATAAATGAATAATAGCTCGCACCAAAACACATCACAGGTGCTTTTAAAAATGTTGCGAAGCTTGAATAAATTCAGTTTCTGTTTTTGATAAATGTCAAACACCACGGAATCAATTACTACACATTTTTAGAAAATTACTGGTGGAAGAATCATATTTCTCTACTGGCTAAATATTTTTATAAAAATCATTTAAGTTGCAGGTTAAAAATAAAAGGAAAAAGGCCAGGGGGAAGATCCAGCCGGCCCAGCCAGCAGACAGGCCACCAGGCGCGCGCGGGCCAGGTTCAAACCTGACCTGCGGGCCCCTGGGGTCAGCGTCAGCGGCTGCGCGTGCTGGCTGCCCTAGGACACCGACAGGTGGGCTCCACCTGTCGGGTCCTTCTCCTACCTCCAGCCAGAGAGGTGGAGACGGATGCCGGCAAGGCTACAGTTGTCCTCAGGCCAATCTGGGAGCGGGAATGGGTCCCTCGTTCCTCCGCCTACCTGCTCGTGGTCGGGACGTCATCGGAGGTGGTCTGGGTCGCCGGCGACAAGGTGATTGTGGCGGAAGGGTTTCGGGTTGGCGTCGAACTAGTGGCTAGGGGCACGGATTCGCTCGGGAAAGTTGGGGGAAATGGTCCTGGAGTCAAGGGGAGTGCAATGGGAGGTCGGGTAGCGCAGGAGCCGGTGTGCAGCCGGAGATCGACTGGAGCTCCGAGGCGGAGCGGCCTCGGTCGATCTCGAGCACCGGGGCCCTGCGAGCTCGATTGGACGGCTAGGGAGAGTCTACTGGTTGTGCTGAAGCTGCCTGGGAGGTGCTGGGGAGCCGGGGGGACCTATTTATAGGCCAGCGGCGGTGAGCCGACTCGGGAACGCCGGCGACTCACCGTGGCGCGCGTGCGAGCACAATGAGGTGCTGGCCGCGAAACCACGGGTTCGGGACGTGGTTTAGGACCTCCGGGTGCATCGGCCGCAGAGGGAAAGCGAGTGGGCTCGAGCCGCAGCGACCATGCATGCTCGGCCGCGTCGGGCGCGCGCGGGCACGCGTTTCCTGAGCTCTAGCGCGAGGGGAGGGGGTCCCTGGTGGTAGCTTTGCACTGAATGGTTGTCGGGGGAGCGTTTGGACATTACTGGGGAGGTTGGGACCGGCCGGGGCGTCGTCCCCTTGCTGGAGGCTCTCTGCAGCGTACCCAGAGTGCAGTTTTGGCATGCCACGGCATGCTGGCGCGCTGTGGGGCACTAGGAATGTGTCCTCCATGTCTTGAGTACTGCTGGGAGTGTGCCTAGCCGTTGTGTGTTAGTGGGAGCACGAGCTGGTCAAGGAGGCTAGGAACACTATTGTTGCCAGTACTGCCCTGTGGCTCAAATTGAAGTTCTTTTTACTTGTGCTTGGAGTTGGGGAGGGGCTGGTTGACTGGGTGCTCAGGGTGTTCTGGGGCTCTAACTCACCAAGTTTGGGGCCTTGCCATTGTGTAAAACAGTGGCTAGGAGGGTTTTTACCTTCCTGTCAGTAGGTGTTCGACAGTGACTTGGGGTGCTTCCACTCCACCACTGGAACTGAAACTTAACAGGTTTGGTCTTGGTGTAAAAACATGGGGTTTCACCAAATTTGAGCTCCGTTGAACAAGTTTAGCTTTGTAAACTTGAAAATGCCTCAAAATGACTAGTACTGTCCTTTGAAAGGAAGTGTGGCCAAACAGAGTCTCACAAATCCCATCTTTGGTCTGGTGTCCTCATTTGGGGTGTCAAACACCTCTGCAAAGTTTCAGCTCCATTGGAGAAACTTTGCAATGTAGAGTTGTTCTAACTCTTCTCTGGACACACAAGGTTTTGGGCTCATTAGGTGCACTTCCCCACCTTGGATCAAGGTGAGATTTTATGTGAGCACCTAATATGGCTTGGGAGGGCTCCTGTAATTTTATGGGAATTTATTGAGATCATTTCCTTTGGAAACATCTGAAAAAGCTAAAACAGACAGAAATGGTTTTCAGGGTTTTAATCAAATAATATTAATATACAATAGGGTTGAAAATCTTATATATGGAAAATATATGTCCTTCTGAGCTTCCATGAATTTACTCAGAATTTTCTAAGGCGGAAAGCAATTTTCCTTGTGGGAATATCATCCCTGGCCTTAGAAACAGACATAATTATAAAATAGGAAAATAATATTTTAAATCACCAATTAATGTTTTTAATGAATGAAAATAATATTTGGATCAGATCACCAACTTTGGTTGGAAGTTCCACTTGGCTTCATGAGCTAGTAGTGTATCCCAACATGATGAAGGTGATCTTGATATAAAGGAAAAAGGGTTTTTGAAAGAGCAAAATAATAAGTTTTTCATGGGTCTGAGTCATCAAGCAAGCAAGAATTCACTCATACCAGGGCTAACATTGCACTCACAACATTATTTGAAAAAGTTTTAACAAGGTCTGATTTTTGCAACATAAAATACTTGTGGTGAAAAACAGGGTGTGACATGCCCTTACTTGGACAAGCATCTCACTTATGATTAACCCCTCTCGCAAGCATCCGCAACTACGAAAGAAGAATTAAGACAAAGTCTAACCATAGCATTGAACTAGTGGATCCAAATCAGCCCCTTACGAAGCAACGCATAAACTAGGGTTTAAGCTTCTATCACTCTAGCAACCCATCATCTACTTACTACTTCCCAATGCCTTCCTCCAGGCCCAAATAATGCTGAAGTGTTACATAGTCGACGTTCACATAACACCACTAGATGAAAAACAACATACACTACATCAAAATACCGAACGAATACCAAATTCACATGACTACTATTAGCATGACTTATCCCATGTCCTCGGGAACAAAAGTAACTACTCACAAACCATAATCATATTCATGACCGGAGAGGTAATGAGTAGAATCAAAGATCTGAACATAAACTCTTCCACCAAGTAATCCAACTAGCATCAACTACAAAGAGTAATTAACACTACTAGCAACCTTACAAGTACCAATCGGAGTCGCGAGACGGAGATTGGTTACAAGAGATGAACTAAGGTTTGGAGATGAGATGGTGCCGATGAAGATGTTGATGGTGATGAGTTCTAGATTGGTTCTGCTCAAGTTCCGCCTCGTGGCGGCGGCGAATCCACGAAAAAGCTTCTCCCTGATTTTTTCCGGACTAAACCCTTCATATAGCAGAAGAGGGGGCCAGTGGGCCAGTAGGCTGCCCACAAGCCCCGTAGGCGCGGCCAGGGGGGTGGTCGCGCCTAGCAGGCTTGTGGCCACCTGCTGGCGCCCCTCTGGTGCTTCTTCGGCCCAGTATTTTTTATAAATCCAGAAAAAATCATCGTTGATTTTTACGGTGTTTGGAGTTGCGCAGAATAGGTATGTCAAACTTACTCCACTTTCATGCCCGAATTCCAGCTGCCGTCATTCTCCCTCTTCATGTAAACCTTGCAAAATAAGAGAGAAAAGGCATAAGTATTGTACCGTGTAGTGAAATAATAGCCCAAGAAGCGATAAATATCAATATGAAAACATGATGCAAAATGGGCGTATCAACTCCCCCAAGCTTAGACCTCGCTTGTCCTTAAGCGAAAGCCTAGCTCAATAAATATGTCCACATGTTTAGGGAGAGAGGTGTCGACAAAACAAGATAGGAACGTGCGTGCATCATGATCATGATCAGAACAGCAATACCAACATATAATCTCTCATGCTAAAGTGACAATTTCTTCACAAAGTAAAGCATGGATCAAGAACCTTACCGAGAAGTAACAACCGACAGCCTGTAGTCACGGAAGCAATTGCAATTTATCACAACATCAGAAGGAGTCAAATAAGAGCTTGTAAAGCAAATCCACATACTCAATCATCCTTTCGTTCTCTACAATTGCTACAACTCACGTGGTATTCATGAGATCAAAGTTTCAGCTGGACACAGAGAAAGATAGGGGCTTATAGTTTTGCCTACCAACTGCTTACCTCAAGGGTAATGTCAACAATAATAATTCATGAATACTTACTTCCAAGTTGACGTATGAATATAGATCTTTCCCAAGCATATGACATTAGCCAAGATAAAGGCGAAATAAGGAATTGGTGAAGATCACCATGACTCTTTCAAGGGCAAAAAGTAATGGTACAAGATAGGCCCTTCGCAGAGGGAAGAAGAGGTTGACATGCGCTTTTGAGGTTTGGATGCGTGTCCTCTTAGTGCGGAGGAACGTCACTTTATATTGCCTCCTGTGATAAAGAACTTTATTATGCAGTCTGTTGCTTTTATGTCTTCCTCATCATAGGTTCGTACAAAGCTTATTTTCCACACACTAATAGATCATACATATTAGGGAGCAATTTTTATTGCTTGCACCGATGACAACTTACTTGAGGGATCTTATTCAATCCATACGTAGGTATAGTGGACTCTCATGGCAAAACTGGGTTGAAGGTTTATTGATGCACAAGTAGTATCTCTACTTGGTGCGGGAGTTTTGGCTAATATGAGGTGGAAGCAATCATCACATGCTAAGGGATCTCTAATCATATAACATTGTTCGGAACCAAGCAAACACAATTCATTATGTTGTCTTCCTTGTCCAACATCTACTTCTAGGCATGCAATAGTTTAGTGAGTGTTCACAATCATAGATGGTGTCAAAGATGATACATTTATATGTGAACCTCTCCTTATTTATCACTTCCTATCAATTGCAACAATGACCAAGGTCTACGTTTGCCTACCCTCAACAAGTTTGAATGATCATTCTTTTTATATGTGAAGCCATCACTTCCCATAAGATCATTACATGATCTTTCATGCTTTTGTTCTTTTCTTCATCTTTTGATCATGGCAAGAGGCGAAGCCCTTCAACTAAGACACTCTTTATTATATGGCTCACGAGCTCGAATACATCGGGGGTGACTCAAATCAAAACTCAAGACTAAAACACTAAGACTTTTAATCTACTAGAGAAAGAGAAAACTGAAAAGGAACAAACGAAAACAAAGGTAAAGGCAAAATATGTGATGGTGATACGATACCGGGGAAACTCCCCCAAGCTTGGTACAAGCCAAGGGGATTGCCCATACCCATGTTTAGTTGTCTTCCTTTGGAGGTGATGGTGGTGGAGTTGTTGCAATCTTCGATTCCAAGAGGGCCTTCAATCTTTGATTTATACCTTGGAGATCTGTGGAATGTTTCTCCAGCAAAACAACTTCACGAGTGAGATAAGTATTACGAGCATGAGTTCTTTCACAAAACCTCAAGAGTTCAATCAAGGATGGAGACAATACCTGGAGGTAGGGTTGGAGGAAATCCACTTCTTCAACTTCTTCCTTGTTGAACGCAGATTGTGCTTCGTCCCACGCCTGATTCTTCTCATTAGTTTTGCCCTTGGTTTCTTTAGGCAGCCTTTCCTTGGCCTCCATTCTTTTCAGATCAGCATTTACTTCTCCATAGACTTGCGGGAGATTGGTCTCCCCCACAGATTCCTGGGACGACATCTTGCTCTAAATCTGCGGCAGAAAACAGGCTCGAAACGAAAACAGGGGAAATCTGCGTGATACGAGGGTCAGACCTTACGGGAGAATATATATTTCTAGAATAGAAGGAGTACTCCGCACAAAAATGGAGTCCGGGAGGCGCACGAGGTGGCCACAAGCCTCCCAGGCGCGGCCAGGGGGTGGGCCCGCGCCTGGCAGGCTTGTCGCCTCCTCGTGCACTTTCCGGACTACTTCCAATTTTTGTATTTTTTCAAATATTCCAAAGCAGAGAAAATTTCCTACTAGATAAGTTTTGGACTCTGTTTTCTCACTAAATCACATACCTCTTCGTTTAAGAAGTCTGAAACAGGCTAATAAATATCCCTTAGGTATTCTTCCGGAGTTATGGTATTGATAATATTGCTTTCAACATTTATGGGAGTACCTGAGATATAATGCTTGATTCTGTGCCCATTTACAACTCTCGGACAATTACCTTCCGTGTTGTTGATCTTGATAGCACCGGAATGATATACTTCCTCAACAACATAGGGACCTTCCCATTTAGAGAGAAGCTTGCCTGCAAAGAATCTTAAACGAGAGTTATATAGCAAGACATAATCACCAACATTGAACTCATGCTTTTGTATCCTCTTATCATGCCACCTCTTAACCTTTTCTTTGAACAACTTGGCATTCTCATATGCCTGAGTTCTCCATTCATCAAGCGAGCTAATATCAAATAACCTCTTCTCACCGGCAAGTTTGAAATCAAAGTTGAGCTCTTTGATTGCCCAATAGGCTTTATGCTCTATCTCAAGAGGTAAATGGCATGCTTTACCGTACACCATTTTGTACGGAGACATGCCCATGGGATTCTTATAGGCAGTTCTATAAGCCCACGGTGCATCATCGAGCTTCTTAGACCAATTCTTTCTAGATCTGTTGACAGTCTTTTGCAGAATCAGTTTAATCTCTCTATTGCTTAGCTCTACTTGACCACTGGACTGAGGGTGGTAGGGAGACACAATTCTATGGTTGACATCGTACTTAGCAAGCATTTTACGGAAAGCACCATGAATGAAATGTGAACCACCGTCTGTCATCAGACATCTAGGGACTCCAAATCTAGGGAAAATAACTCTTTAAGCATCCTGATAGAAGTGTTGTGATCAACACTACTAGTGGGGATAGCTTCTACCCACTTAGTGACGTAGTCAACAATAACTAGGATATGAGTATACCCATTGGATTTTGGAAAAGGTCCCATATAATCAAAGCCCCACACATCAAATGGTTCAATGACAAGTGAATAGTGCATAGGCATTTCCTAACGTTTGCTAATATTACCTATTCTTTGACATTCGTCACAAGACAAGACACACTTATGTGCATCCTTGAAGAGAGTGGGCCAATAGAAACCTGATTGCAATACCTTGTGTGCGGTTCTATCTCCCGCATGGTGTCCTCCGTAGGCCTCGGAGTGACACTTCTGTAGGATCTGTCCCTATTCATGTTCTGGTACACAACGTCTAATAACACGATCTACTCCTTCCTTATAAAGGTGAGGATCATCCCAGAAGTAATGTCTCAAGTCAAAGAAGAATTTCTTCTTTTGCTGGTATGTGAAACTAGGTGGTATATATTTGGCAATGATATAGTTTGCATAATCAGCATACCACGGTGCACTACCTGAAGCATTGATGACATTCAATTGCTCATCGAGAAAGCTATCATCAATAGGTTGTGGGTCATCAAGAACGTTCTCCAACCTAGACAAGTTATCTGCTACTGGGTTATCAGCACCCTTTCTGTCAACAACGTGCAAATCAAATTTTTGTAGCAAGAGAACCCATCTGATAAGTCTAGGTCTAGCGTCCTTCTTCTCCAAGAGGTACTTAATAGCAGCATGATCAGTGTGAATAGTGACTTTGGAATCAACTATGTAAGACCTGAACTTTTCACATGCAAACACGAATGCTAAAAATTCCTTCTCTATAGTAGCATAGTTTCTCTGGGCACTGTCCAGAGTTTTACTAGCATAGTGAATAACATTCAACTTCTTGTCAACTCTTTGCCCTAGGAAAGCACCAACAGCATAATCACTAGCATCACACATGATTTCAAAAGGTAAGTTCCAATCAGGTGGTTGAACAATAGGTGCAGTTATCAAAGCCCTCTTATGTATTTCGAAGGCTTCCTCACAATCATCGTCAAAAACAAAAGGAATATCCTTTTGCAAAAGATTGGTAAGAGGCCTGGAAATCTTAGAGAAGTCTTTAATGAACCTTCTATAGAAACCAGCATGACCAAGGAAACTTCTTATACCTTTGATATCTGTGGGGTATGGCATTTTCTTGATCGCATCAACCTTAGCCTTATCGACTTCAATACCTCTTTCATAAATTTTATGTCCTAAGACGATGCCTTCATTCACCATAAAGTGGCACTTCTCCCAATTCAAGACAAGATTGGTGTATTTACATCTCTGCAAGGGTCGATCAAGGTTGCTGAGGCAATCAACAAAGGAAGACTCGTAAACGGAGAAGTCATCCATGAAAACCTCAACAATCTTTTCACAAAAGTCAGAGAATATAACCATCATACATCTTTGAAAGGTGGCAGGTGCATTACATAAGCCAAAAGGCATACGTCTATAAGCAAAGGTACCGAAAGGGCAGGTGAAAGTGGTTTTCTCCTGATCAGATTGTGCAACTGGTATTTGAGAGAAACCAGAATAACCGTCTAGAAAGCAGAAGTGTGTGTGTTTAGATAGTCTTTCTAGCATTTGGTCGATAAAAGGCAGAGGGTAATGATCTTTCCTAGTGGCCTTATTCAATTTCCTAAAATCGATCACCATCCTATAGCCAGTAATAATCCTCTATGGGATCAATTCATCCTTATCATTAGGGACAACGGTAATACCTCCCTTCTTAGGGACGCAATGCACCGGACTCACCCAATCGCTGTGAGCAACGGGATAGATAATACCCGCTTCGAGGAGCTTTAGTATTTCCTCTCTTACTACCTCTTTCATCTTAGGATTTAATCTCCTTTGATGATCAGCAACTGGTTTAAAGTCAGGATCAGTTTTAATCTTGTGCTCGCATAGAGTGGGACTAATGCCCTTAAGATCATCAAGAGTATATCCAATAGCAGCACGGTGCTTTCTCGGAGTTTTTAGTAACTTCTTTTCTTCATGCTCTGAGAGGCTAGCACTAATTATGACAGGATATATCTATTTTTCATCAAGATAAGCATACTTAAGAGTATCAGGCAACTATTTAAGATCGAACACCTGATCACCCTTTGGTGGTGGTGGATCCCCAAGCAGTTCAACAGGCAGATTATTCTTAAGGATAGGATATTGTTTTAAGACAACTCTATCTATTTCATCCCTTTCATCTGCATATCATTTTCATGCTCAAGCAAGTATTGCTCTAAGGGATCAGTAGGAGGCACGGCAATAGAAGCTAAGGCAATAGTTTCATCCTTACTAGGCAACTCCTTTTCATGAGGTTGTCTATCAAACTTGGAGAAATTGAACTCATGTGACACACCTTCAAAGCCAACAGTGACAGTTTGCTTCTCACAATCAATATGAGCATTGACTATATTGAGGAAGGGTCTGCCAAATATGATAGGACAAAAGTTATCTTGTGCGGTAGCAAGAACGAGGAAATCAGCAGGATACTTTGTTTTACCACACAAGACTTCAACCTCCCTAACAATTCCCACAGGGCACATAGTACCTCTATTGGCAAGGTGAATAGTGACATGAATAGGCTCTATCTCAATAGGTGCAATCTCGTCTTTGATTTCATCATAAAAGGATTGAGGTATTGCACTAACACTAGCACCCACGTCACATAAACCATGATAAAAATGATCTCCTATCTTAACAGAAACAACAGGCGTGCCAACAACAGGCCTATGTTTGTCTCTAGCGTGAGGTTTAGCAATTCTTGCAGCATCTTCACAGAAGTGAATATTATGTCCCTCAACATCGTTGGACAGAAGATCTTTGATAATTGCAATGCTAGGTTCAACTCTAATTTGCTCACGGGGTGTAGGTGTTCTAATGTAGCCTCTACGTATCACAGTTGAAGCTTTAGAATGATCCTTTATCCTAACAGGGAAAGGTGGTTTCTCAATGTAAGCACTGGGAACAATAGGATCATTATAGGCAGTGACTTTCTCTTCAACTGGATTGGGTTTAACTACATTGACTTCTAAGGGAGGATGATATTTAAACCACTTCTCTTTGGGGAGATCAATATGAGCAGCAAAAGGTTCACACAGTGAAGCTACTATCTCAGTCAAGTCCATACTTAGCGCTAAAGTCACAAAAAGTATTTGTTTCAACAAAGAATTTAACGCAATCAAACGTGAAATTTATACCTGACTCCTTACGTTCTTCAAGCTCCCAATCTTCAGAGTTGCATTTAATTCTCTCCAATAAATTCCATTTGAAGTCAATATCTCTCTTCATAAAAGAACTAGCACAAGAAGTGTCAAGCATGTTGCGATCATCATGAGAAAGCCGACCATAGAAGTTCTGAATGATAATTTCTCTTGAGAGCTCATGATTGGGGCATGAATATAACATTGATTTAAGCCTCCCCCAATATTGAGCGATGCTTTCTCTATCATGAGGTCAAAAATTATAAATATAATTCCGATCACGATGTACTAAATGCATAGGATAAAACTTTTGATGAAATTCCAATTTCAACCGATTGTAGTCCCATGATCCAGTATCATCACATAGCCTATACCATGTCAACGCCTTATCCTTCAAAGATAAAGGAAAGACCTTCTTCTTGACCTCATCCTTGCGCAAACCTGCAAGCTTAAATAAACCACAAACTTCATCTACATAGATTAGATGCAAGTCTGGATGTGATGTTCCATCTCCTGTAAAAGGATTAGCGAGCAGTTTCTGAAGCATACCCGAAGGAAATTCAAAGCAAATATTTTCAGTAGGTGCAGCAGGTTGAGGAGCAACTATTTGTGCTTCCGTTCGAGGTGAAGATACCCCGAACAAGCCCCTCAAAGGATTAGTATCCATAGTGACAACTGACAATAAATTTCAGCACACTATATGAATGTTTCCTTACCAAGTTCCACTTACCAAAGGCGCTTCACTCCCCGGCAACGACGCCAGAAAAGAGTCTTGATACTGCTACTGCAACAAAAGGCCTTCCAATGGTGCCAGCAATAGGCACGTCGACGAGAGAATACTTGGCTTGATCCTTCTACTGCGTCTACGCCTTAAGGGACTTCCTAGGCAATTATGCAAAGGATTTCCCCCGTGGCCTTGGAGCCTTGGGTTGGTGTTCCCTCGAAGCGGAAAGGGTGATGTAGCATAGCGGTGGTAAGTATTTCCCTCAGTTTGAGAACCAAGGTATCAATCCAGTGGAGGAGTATCTCAAGATCCTGCACAAACACAAAAGCTTGCTCCCAACGCTATGAAGGGGTTGTCAATCCCTTATAGATTGTTTTCCAAGTGAGAACTGAAAGCAATAAAGTAACTAAGCAAAGTAAAAGCGGAGGTGTAAGCGATGGATGTGAATAGACCCGGGGGCCGTAGTGTTTACTAGTGGATTCTCTCATGAAAGCAAGTAGACGGTGGGTGAACAAATTACTGTCGAGCAATTGATAGAACCGTGCAAAGTCATGACGATATCTATGCAATGATTATATCTATAGGCATCACGTCCAAAACAAGTAGACCGATACTTTCTGCATCTACTACTATTACTCCACACGTCGACCGCTATCCAGCATGCATCTAGTGTATTAAGTCCATAAGAACAGAGTAACGCCTTAAGCAATATGACATGATGTAGAGGGATAATCTCAAACCAATGATAAAAACCCCATCTTTTTACCCTTGATGGCAACTACTTGATGTGTGCCTTGCTGCCCTACTGTCACGGGGAAAGGTCACCACATGGTAGAACCCAAAACCAAGCACTTCTCCCATTGCAAGAATCATAGATCTAGTTGGCCAAATACAACCCCAAGACTCGGAGGGACTTACAAGGATATCAAATCATGCATATAAGAAATCAACAAAGACTCAAATATATATCATAGATAATCTGATCAGAAATCCACAATTCATCGGATCTCGACAAACACACCGCCAAACAAGATTACATCGGATAGATCTCCATCAAGATCATGGAGAACTTTGTATTGAAGATCCAAGAGAGAGAACAAGCCATCTAGCTACTAACTACAGACCCGTAGGTCTGAAGTGAACTACTCACGAGTCATTGGAGTGGTGATGATGATGATGAAGAAGCCCTCCAACTCCAAAGTCCCCTCGGGCAGGGCGCCGGGAAGGGTCTCCAGATGACATCTTGCAGAAACGGAAGCTTGCGGCGGCGGAAAAGTATTTTCGAGGCTCCCCTGATTTTGTGTGGAATATTTGGGAATATATAGGCCAAAGATCTAGGTCAGGGGGAGGCCAGGGAGGCCAGAAGCCCTGACACCGCCGCCTCCCCCCTGGTGGCGGAGTGGGAGCTTGTGGGCTCCCTGGAGCGCACCTGGCTTGGCCCACAGGTCCCCTGATCTTCTTTCGTTTGGGAAAAAATCATTTCACGGTTTATATTCCGTTTGGACTCCGTTCCAAAATCAGATCTGGAAAGAGTCAAAATACAGAAAAAACAGGAACTGGCACTTGGCACTAAATTAATAAGTTAGTCTCAAAAAAGATATAAAAGGTACATAAAACATCCAAAGAAGACAAGATAACAGCATGAAACCATCAAAAATTATAGATACGTTTGAGACGTATCAAGCATCCCCAAGCTTAACTCCTGCTCGTCCTCGAGTAGGGAAGTGATAAAGAATGAATTTTTGATGCTTTCATGCTACCTAGCGTAGATGTCCTTTGTAATTCATCTTATGTGACGTGAATGTTCAGATCCATTAGATTCAAAACAATAGTTTGCTATTGACGTGGAAACAATAATAATTCAAGCAAACTAGCAAGGTAATCATGAACTTTCAAAATAACAAGGCCAAAATAAAGTTATCCCTACAAAAGCATATAGTCTGGCTATTGTCTATCATCATTGCACAACGAATTTAAATCATGCACAACCCCGGTATTGGCCAAGTAATTGTTTCACACTTTTACTTTCTCAAACCTTTTCAACTCTCACGCAATACATGAGCGTGAGCCATGGTTATAGCACTATAGATGGTGTGGAATGTGGTGGAGGTTGCAAGACAAAAAAGGAGAAGATAGTCACATTAACTAGGCATATCAATGAGCTGTGGACATTCTCATCAATAGATATCAATGTGAATGAGTAGGGATTGCCATACAAATGATGCACTAGAGCTATAAGTGTGTGGGCTCTTTGGCCTCTTTTTTTTGTGGCCTTCTTTGGCCTCTTTTATTTCCTCACATGGCACAATGCTCCATTAATGATGATCATCACACTTTCAACTCAAAACTTAGAGTAATGATGACTCTATATGGAATGCCTTCGGTAGTGTACCGTGGCAATGATCTAGCATGGCATAGACATCAATGGAAACATCATGCTAGCTATCTTACGATCATGCAATGGAAATGTAGATGTGGTGGCACATGTCATGGTGGTAGTTGCATGGCAATATATCTCGGAATGACTTTGAAAAAACCATAGTAGGTAGGTATGGTGGCTGTTTTGAGGGAGGCTAATGGTGGGTTTTGCGCACCGGCGAAAGTTGCACGGCACTAAGAAGATAGTGATGGTGGAAGGTGAAAGAGCATCTAAACCATGGACTCAACATTAGTCATGAAGAACTCATATACTTGTTGCAAAGGTTTTATTAGTAATCGAAACAAAGCATTCAACGCATATTCCTAGGGGAAGGGTTGGTAGGTATAAACCATGGGGCGATCCCGACCGCCACGCAAAGGATGACAATCAATATACTAATCATGCTCAGATTTCATCACATAGCGGTTCACCATACGTGCATGCTACGGGAATCACTAACTTCAACACAAGTATTTCTAGATCCACAACACCTTACTAGCATGACTTCAATATTACCATAACCACAACTCAAAACTAATTGAGATGAATCAAACTTCTCTAACTATTCAATGCACATGAAGGTGGAAGTTTTCGTATCCCTTTGGATAACTACCCCTTTTGAGACTACTTTCAAAGCATAGACTAACTACCAAGACACGCACCGCTGTGCTCTAAAAGATATAAGTGAAGCACATAGAGCAAAAGTATCTAGCTCAAAAGATATAAGTGAAGCACATGTGAGCTGAATTGTATACCAAAAGATATAAGTGAAGCTCGACAAAATCATGGTGTGTGCATGTATCTCTCTCTCTATATGTTCAGAAAGGATGATTGTGACACAACAAAAATAAAAGACTCCTACGATACAAGACGCTCCAAGCAAAAACACATAACATGTGGTGAATAAAAATATAGCCCCAAGTAACGTTACCGATGGATTGAAGACGAGAGAGGGGATGCCTTCCCGGGGCATCCCCAAGCTTAGGCTTTTACGGCATCCTTGAATCTCTTGGGGTGCCTTGGGCATCCCCAAGCTTGATCTCTTGCCACTCTTTATCTCTTTGTCCATAAGAACTTCACCCAAAACTTGAAAACTTCACAACACGAAACTTAAACAGAAACTCGTGATAACATTAGTACAAGAAAGCAAACCACCACTTCCTTAGGTACTATAGCAACCTTAAATTATACTTGTGATGATGTTGCGTTACTGTACTTTCAATCTTCGATGGCTAATACCCCCCGATACTATCCATAGTTTCATCAAAATAAGCGACCAACACAACAAAAACAGAATCTGTTAACAGCAGACCAGTCTGTAGCAATCTGTATATTTCGTACACCTCGGGTACTTCAAAAGTTCTGCAAAATTACGACAGTATGAAGAATTTGCGTAGCAATCAGCAGCCAAAAGAAGCAACTCAAAATCTCTTACAGAAAAAAATGAAAATTCTTTTCGTGAGCAGAAAGTTTCTGTCTTTTCCAGCATGACCAAACGATCATCCCCGAGACTAATCATAATGGTTTTGCTTGGCACAAACGCAAAAAGAAACACAAAAAACACAATCATAACAGAATTATGAAAGTGTAGAAAACACAAAACAGAAAGAAAAAGGATAAATTCGTTGGGTTGCCTCCCAACAAGCACTTTTGTTTAACGCCCTTAGCTAGGCCAAAAGTGATGGAATCACGTATAGTCATCTTTGGTGCTCAAACCATAAGTAGTGTGATCATTTATCATCTTAAGATTTTAATCTTTATTAGATGACTCGCCACTAGCTTTAGGAACAAAAACATGCTTGACGGTCTTTTTGAGAGTAAGATTTGGAGTATTTTACACAGCGGCAAAAGCGGAACCCAGGTTGGTTATGACATCTTCTAATTTGCCAATTCTAGAAGAATCATTAACTATAAGTTCCTTCTCCTTTAAATTTTTCAAAAAGTTTCCCACTTTGGGTCCGTACTGAGTAATTTGATTGTGGATCTTTCTATCCAAACCCTTAATAAGTTCAACTCTGGCAATTTTGTTTTCAATAGCGTCAAGCCTTTGCATCACGTGTTCCAAGGTCAAGATAGTTCCATTAACCATGAGCGGGGGTGAGCCTACCAAATTAATGATAGCTCTATAGGAGTCAACAGTACGGCTCCCCAAAAAGTTCCCTCCCACAATGGTATCAAGGATATACCTATTCCAAGGAGAAATTCCAACATAGAAACTGCGAAGGACGACGGTAGTGGATTGCTTACAAGTAGATCTACTTTGAGCATTGCAAATCCTGTACCAAGCGTCCTTCAAATTTTCTTCCTCATTCTGCCTGAAATTGAGCACTTCATTTTCAGGGGTATCGTTTGGAGTGGTGGGTCTAGCCATTGATGGACTATCTCACACACAAACGAGCAGGAAGAGAGAGTGAAACGGGCAAAAGAAAACAGCAAAAAGGCAAAAGAAAACGAAGAAGGAGAAAGGCAAATGAAAATGGCAAATGTGAAGTGGGGGAGAGGAAATCGAGAGGCAACTTGAAACAAAAGTAAATGCAAGAGAAGAGTTTGTGAGACCTACTTGGATAGATCTTGATTTCTCCTCCCCGACAACGGCGCCAGAAATGCTTGTGCTACTGCAACAAAAGACCTTCCAATGGTGCCAGCAATAGGCACGTCGACGGGAGAATACTTGGCTTGATCCTTCTGCTGCGGCTACGCCTTAAGGGACTTCCTAGGAAAGTATGCAAAGAATTTCCCCCGTGGCCTTGGAGCCTTGCGTTGGTGTTCCCTCGAAGCGGAAAGGGTGATGTAGCATAGTCGTGGTAAGTATTTCCCTCAGTTTGAGAACCAAGGTATCAATCCAGTGGAGGAGTATCTCAAGATCCTGCACAAACACAAAAGCTTGCTCCCAACGCTATGAAGGGGTTGTCAATCCCTTATAGATTGTTTGCCAAGTGAGAACTGAAAGCAACAAAGTAGCAAAGCAAATTAAAAGCGGAGGTGTAAACGATGGATGTGAATAGACCCGTGGGCCGTAGTGTTTACTAGTGGCTTCTCTCATGAAAGCAAGTAGACGGTGGGTGCACAAATTACTGTCGAGCAATTGATAGAACCGCGCAAAGTCGTGACGATATCTATGCAATGATTATATATATAGGCATCACGTCCAAAACAAGTAGACCGATACTTTCTGCATCTACTACTATTACTCCACACGTCGACCGCTATCCAGCATGCATCTAGTGTATTAAGTCCATAAGAACAGAGTAACGCCTTAAGCAAGATGACATGATGCAGAGGGATAATCTCAAACCAATGATAAAAACCCCATCTTTTTACCCTTGATGGCAACTACTTGATGTGTGCCTTGCTGCCCCCACTGTCACTGGGAAAGTTCACCACATGGTAGAACCCAAAACCAAGCACTTCTCCCATTGCAAGAATCATAGATCTAGTTGTCCAAACAAAACCCAAGACTCTGAGAGACTTACAAGGATATCAAATCATGCATATAAGAAATCAGCAAAGACTCAAATATATATCACAAATAATTTGATCAGAAATCCACAATTCATCGGATCTCGACAAACACACCGCCAAAGAAGATTACATCGGATAGATCTCCATGAAGATCATGGAGAACTTTGTATTGAAGATCCAACAGAGAGAAGAAGCCATCTAGCTACTAACTACGGACCCGTAGGTGTGAAGTGAACTACTCACGAGTCATTGGAGGGGCGATGATGATGATGAAGAAGCCCTCCAACTCCAAAGTTCCCTCCGGCAGGGCGCCAGGAAGTGTCTCCTGATGAGATCTTGCGGAAACGGAAGCTTGCGACGGCGGAAAAGTATTTTCGAGGCTCCCCTGATTTTTTGCTGAATATTTGGGAAAATATAGGCCATGGTTCTACGTGAGGGGGCGGCCAGGGAGGCCACAAGCCCTGACACCGCCGCCTCCCCCTGGTGGCGGAGTGGGAGCTTGTGGGCTCCCTGGAGCCCACCTGGCTTGGCCAGAGGCCCCCTGATCTTCTTTCGTTCGGGAAAAAATCATTTCGGGGTTTTTATTCCGTTTGGACTCCGTTCCAAAATCAGATCTGAAAAGAGTCAAAAACACACAAAAAACAGGAACTGGCACTTGGCACTGAATTAGTAAGTTAGTCCCAAAAAAAGATATAAAAGGTACATAAAACATCCAAAGAAGACAAGATAACAGCATGAAACCATCAAAAATTATAGATACGTTTGAGACGTATCAATGACCCACAAGTATAGGGTGTCAATCGTAGTCCTTTCGATAAGTAAGAGTGCCGGACCCAACAAGGAGCAGAAGGATCTGACAAGTGGTTTTCAGCAAGGTAAAATCTGCAAGCACTGAAATTGTCAGTAACAAGTGATTGTGTGTTGAGATGATTCATAGCAAGCAACAAGTAGCAAAAGTAGCAACAGTGCAGCAAAGTGGCGCAATCCGTTTTGTAGCAAGGGACAAGCCTGGACAAAGTCTTATAGGAGGAAAAACACTCCGGAGGACACACGGGAATTTCTGTCATGCTAGTTTTCACCATGTTCATATGATTCGCGTTCGTTACTTTGATAGTTTGATATGTTGGTGGACCGGCGCTTGGGTACTGCCCTTACTTGGACAAGCATCTCACTTATGATTAACCCCTCTCGCAAGCATCCAAAACTACGAAAGAAGAATTAAGAAAAAGTCTAACCATAGCATTAAACTAGTGGATCCAAATCAGCCCCTTGCGAAGCAATGCATAAACTAGGGTTTAAGCTTCTGTCACTCTAGGAACCCATCATCTACTTACTATTTCCCAATGCCTTCCTCTAGGCCCAGATAATGATGAAGTGTTATGTAGTTGACGTTCACATAACACCGCTAGAGGAAAAACAACATAGAACACATCAAAATATCGAACGAATACCAAATTCACATGACTACTATTAGCATGACTTATCCCATGTCCTCAGGAACAAAAGTAACTACTCACAAAGCATAACCATATTCATGACTAGAGAGGTAATGAGTAGCATCAAAGATCTGAACATAAACTCTTCCACCAAGTAATCCAACTAGCATCAACTACAAAGAGTAATTAACACTATTAGCAACCTTACAAGTACCAATCGGAGTCGCGAGACGGAGATTGGTTACAAGAGATGAACTAAGGTTTGGAGATGAGATGGTGCCGATGAAGATGTTGATGGTGATGAGTCCCCTCCGACGAGAGGAGTGTTGGTGATGATGATGGCGACGATTTCCCCCTCCGGGAGGGAAGTTTCCCCGGCAGGATCGTCCCGCCGGAGCTCTAGATTGGTTCTGCTCAAGTTTCGCCTCGTGGCGGCGGTGAATCCACGAAAAAGCGTTTCCCTGATTTTTTCCGGACGAAACCCTTCATATAGCAGAAGAGGGGGCCAGTGCGCCAGCAGGCTGCCGACAAGCCCCCTAGGCACGGCCAGGGGTGGCTGTGCCTAGCAGGCTTGTGGCCACCTGTTGGCGCCCCTCTGGCGCTTCTTCGGCCCAGTATTTTTTATAAATCCAGAAAAAAATCATCGTTGATTTTTACGGCGTTTGGAGTTGCGTAGAATAGGTATCTCAAACTTGCTCCACTTTCAGGCCAAAATTCCAGTTGCCGGCAATCTTCCTCTTCATGTAAACCTTGCAAAATAAGAGAGAAAAGGCATAAGTATTGTACCATGAAGTGAAATAATAGCCCAAGAAGCGATAAATATCAACATGAAAACATGATGCAAAATGGACGTATCAGGGCCCTGCCCCCCATCGCATAGGGATGCGTGCTCGGCGCCCCTCTTGGGTCAGGACTGGGGGCTCCCACCGGGGAGGCCCCTAGCGTGGTCAGTGAGGCCGAGGCGGCGTCCGAGCACATCCCGAGGGCGCACTCTGGAGCACGTTCGACCAGCTCTCGCGAGTCCATCACCAGAGCAATCCACGAACTTCGCAAGGCCGAGACCATGCGATGCCGTATCTAGCCTGCACCACCTATCACAGTCGCCGTCCTCGGCCCGATTGACGGACCCCGTATTTGCATCAATGCATCCGCAACTAACATGGTCGCGGCTCACGGCCCCCTTTGAGCTACGCAGAATGGATACCGATGGGAGTACCTGGGCACCCGCTCCTTCATGCCCTTCGGGCTGAGGAACGCGGCTACCACTTACCAGAGGCTCCAACAGGCCATGCTCGTACCCCGCCTGTTCGGGCGCTGCGAGGAGGAGGAGGAGATGCGCAGGCCAAGTGAAGGCCCCAAGCCTCCGGGGGCGGAGGACACGTGAGGGTCGCGAGCACGGAGGCAGGAAATCAAGCGACAATGGAGCCTCCGGCACTTCAGCAGCTCGGCCGCAAGGTGATTTTTTGTTAGCCACATCTAGGTAACCTTTCGGTTCGCCCAGTCCATAGGTAACCCCAGGGCCATGCGGCCTCCCCCGGCTCAGGGCTTTCCCTGGCTACTACTTTCTTTTATGCATCGTTCGGTTGTTCAATTGCACCTGCTTGGTATCCTAACGTTATGCCTTGGTTATATTGTCGGGCCATCGGTCCCCCGCTTGGTGGCTCTGGTCAAAGTTTGTTCATGCAGGTGCGCAGCCTCGCTGCTAAAGAAGAAGTCAGCAGGGTTTGCCAATGACCCAAACCAAGTCAATTCAGTCCACCAATGACTCGGGGGTAGGGACACTCACGAGGCCATAGCGTCCTCGCGACCTCCCATATACACCCCACCATGACACTCTCACGTAATAACGAGTTGATACGTCTCCGTCGTATCTACTTTTCTGAACTCCTTTGCCCTTGTTTTGGACTCTAATTTGCATGATTTGAATGGAACTAACCCGGACTAACATTGTTTTCAGCAGAATTGCCATGGTGTTGTTTTTGTGCAGAAATAAAAGTTCTCGGAATGACCTAAAAAATTACGGAGAATTTTTCTGGAATTAATGAAAAATACCTACGCAAAGATCCACCGGAGGAGGTGAGCCAGTGGGCCACAAGCCCAGGAGGCGCGACCACCCCCCCCCCCTGGCCGCGCCTGGTAGGCTTGTAGGGACCACAGAGCTCCACCGCCCCCAATCTCAGCTCTATATATTCCGTTTCGTCCGGAAAAATCAGGGAGAAGGATGCATCGCGTTTTACGATACGGAGGCGCCGCCACCTCCTATTCTTCATGTGGAGGGCAGATCTGGAGTCCGTTCTCGGCTCCAGAGAGGGGAGATCGTCGCCATCGTCATCATCAACCTTCCTCCATCGCCAATTCCATGATGCTCTTCACCGTTCGTGAGTAATCTCATCGTAGGCTTGCTGGACGGTGATGAGTTGGATGAGATCTATCATGTAATCGAGTTAGTTTTGACATGGATTGATCCCTAGTATCCACTATGTTCTGAGATTGATGTTGCTACTACTTGGCTATGCTTAATGCTTGTCACTAGGGCCCGAGTGCCATGATTTCAGATCTGAACCTATTATGTTGTTGCCAATATATGTGTGTTTTAGATCCTATCTTGCAAGTTGTAGTCACTTACTATGTGTTATGACCCGGCAACCCCGGAGTGACAATAGCCGGAACCACTCCCGGAGATGACCATTGATGGGGTTATAGTCCCAGGGTAGGGTCATAGGCCTTCCCTATAGGTCCTACCCAAGGACTACCCTTCATAAGGGATAAGGCCCTTAGACAGTTCCGGCTGAATTAAGGACTTCCCATCATCCAGTCGGTGATGATTCCTCCATCATCCAGTCGGAGATGAGCATTTGGAGTGTGTCAAACTTACCGACTAGATTCCACTCTGTATATCATAACCCCCTGGAGGGCAACGGCCATACGTTTTCATGTACCATTATTAGCATTTAAGACATACGTTACGTGTAACGTAGGCATTTATTCGCCACTACTCCACCCATGTGCACCGAACCGTTGTAAAGGACAACGCACTCTATATAAGCCGCCCTTCCCCACTGTGCAGGGGTTAGCATTTCACTGTAATCCATATTCCGCTCGACATCAAGCTCCCAAGAGCACTGAGACGTAGGGCTTTTACCTCCACCGTAGAGGGGCCTGAACTCATACAACCTCGCCGTAGCTAAGGCTCTGCCCATCTTTTCGTACCCTACACATCTACTGTCAGACTTATACCCACGACAGTTGGCGCCCACCATGGGGCAGGCGTCTAAGCGACTTCCGGTGAGTTTGCGACTACATCTTTTCATCATGTCATCCGGTGGAGATTTGTGCATGGGTCATGAGATCCTCTTCGACGCTCTCTCCTTCATCGTCGATGATTCAGCATGGCTTTGGGATGCCCCTCTCGACGTCGAGGCGCTCCCCAGTCGCGGGGCTACGCACTTCCGTGCCGGCGCCCGCGGCATCCTTGTTCTCCAGTAGTCGGCTCTGGTGTCGACCTTCGCCCCCGTCACGCGCCGCAACAAGCGGTCTCGCCGTCCGCGGCTCCAGCGTTGGGTGCAACACGCCCAGGCGCACCACAACGCGTCTTCACAAGTGGCGGTCCTCGAATCGGTTGTAGTTCCGTCCCAGCGCTCGGACTCGGTTCCGACTGAGTTGCCTTCCGAGTACTTGGGTCGCGGGCCTGCAGCCGAAGTGCACATGGCCAATTCCCATGAAAGTCCCCGCCAAACCGGTCGAAACGAGCACGAGGTCGGCGAAACATCCGGCGCTCGCCATCAGCCCCGCCATTCTGCCAGTCGGCGCACTCGTCCGAGCAACGTGGAGGTGTTCCGCACACCCGTCCTCAACCTGGCTGTCGCCGCCAAGATAGCCGATTCCCTCCAGCCGACTGATTCAGAGGCTGGCAGAGGGATCGACCAGATCCGTGCCCTGTTGCACACGGCGCAGCAGCAGAATTCGGCGGTCTCCCAGTCGCACAACAGGATCCACAGCAGTTCTGTTCACGCGAACATGCATCGGTCAGTTTTCAGCCCCGATTCTCATCAGTGACACAGGGGAGGCAGCCGTTCCATGAATCCCGAAGATCGTCGTCGTTCACGCACCCCTCCGCGGGGTGGGCCCTATGGGCCCCGACATCATGATGATCGGCGTTCGGTAGGTGACACTTATGATCCAAGGCCCGACGCAAGAGGATACATCACCCAGAGGAAGGTCGATAGGAGCCGAGCCCACCGTGATGGTCACGATAGAGACCGTCCGAGTGGAAGCAGGACCATCGTCTCTGGCCCCGAGTGTTTCAGTCGGGCCATCCGTTCGGCTGACATCCCTCCCAACTTCCGATTGGCGACGGGGATCAGCAAGTTTACAGGAGAATCCAAGCCAGAAACGTGGCTGGACGACTACCGAGTGGTAGTCCAGATCAGTGGCGGAGATGACCAGGTCGCCATGAAACATCTCCCCCTGATGCACGACGGCTCGGCACGTGCGTGGCTGAACCAGTTGGCTCCTTCAAGCATCTACAGCTGGGCAGATCTGGCCCGAGTCTTCATCAGGACCTTCGAGGGCACGTGCAAACGCCCTGCTGGTTTCGTAGAGCTCCAGCACTGTGTCCAGAAGCAGAATGAGCCCCTGCGCGATTTCATCCAGCGTTGGACAACCCTCTACCACACGGTGGAGAACGTCACAGAGCACCAAGCAGTCTGCGCCTTCAAGGCAGGCGTGCGGTACAGAGATCTGTACCTGAAATTCGGTCGGACAGGCGACATCTCCATGAGCAAGATGATGGAGATAGCGGCACACTATGCAAATGGCGAAGAAGAGGACCGCATTCGTAGCGGCAAGCACAAAGCAGTCGCCGATGGAGACGGGAACAACACTCGGAAGCAGAAGCAGAAAGCTCTGTCCACTCCGCAGGCAGAGGCCACAGCCGTTACCAATGCCAAGTTCAAGGGAAAGGGGAAGGCTCAGTTCACCCCCAAGAAGAAGCAGTTCGGAAACCACATCCTGGACCAGCCATGTCCAATCCAGACGAAGATGGATGAAGAAGGCAACGCCATATTTCTGAAGCATACCAATCGGCAATGTCGCCTCCTGATCCAGGGGTTCGGCGAAGGGCAGCCGAGTGAAAAGGACAATGAACAGGATGAGGAGGACAAGGAGGATCCGTTCCCCCAAGTCCATGCAACACTAATGATTTTTGCTGACGTTGAAAGCAAGAGTCGATTGAAGCTAGTGAACAGGGAGGCGAACATGGCCACCCCAACCAACCCCAGTTCCTCAAATGGTCTCAGACTGCGATCACCTTTGACTAGTCGGATCATCCAGCACACGTGCCCACCCCAGGGAGGCAGGCCCTGGTCGTCGACCCGGTGGTGGAAGGAGTCCGACTGCGCAAAGTACTCATGGACGGCGGCAACGGCTTGAACATCATGTACGCCGACACTCTCAAGGGGATGGGCATTCCGATGTCCAAACTTAGTGAGAGCAGCATGCAGTTCCATGGAGTCGTCCCTGGACGAAAGGCCAAGTCACTCGGCCAGATCGCGTTGGACGTCGTCTTCGGCTCCGACAAGAACTTCCGCAAGGAAAAGCTGACATTCGAGGTGGTGGACTTCCAGAGTGCATACCACGCGGTTCTTGGCCGTTCGGCGTATGCGCGTTTCATGGCCCGTCCATGTTACATATACCTGAAACTGAAGATGCCAGGTCCCAAAGGTGTGATCACTGTCATGGGCAATCGGCAGCGGGCCGAGGAGTGTCTGCAGCAGGGATCGAGGATCGCCGATCAGCAGATGGCTGTCCTCGAGCTCGACGAGTACAAGAAGACAGCCGACCCCGCTGACTTGATGCGTTCGAAGAAGCCAGCTTCGGAGTCCGCATTCCAGTTGGCGGGAGAAATGAAGAAGGTCAGCATCCACCCGACGGACGACACCGCTGCCCCGACGAACATCTCCACCACCCTCGATCCAAAATAGGAAGCCGAGCTCATCCAATTCCACCGTGAGAACTGGGACATTTTCGCATCGAAGCCCGCTGACATGCCAGGTGTACCCAGGGAGTTGGCTGAGCATCGACTGCATGTGGATCCTGCTGCTCGGCCTGTCCGAGAACGCCTGCGTCGGTCCGCCGCGCACAAGAGGAAGGCAATCGGAGAAGAGGTGGATAACCTTTTGACAGCCAACTTCATTCGCGAGGTACACCACTCCGAGTGGCTCGCCAATGTTGTCATGGTGCCCAAGAAGGACAAGTCTCTCCGAATGTGCATCGACTTCAAGCATCTCAATAAGGTCTGCCCGAAAGACCATTTCCCGCTCCCCCGCATTGATCAAATTGTCGATTCGACTGTGGGTTGCGAGCGCTTGTCATTTCTTGATGCCTACTCGGGCTATCATCAGATCCGTCTGTATGGCCCCGATGAATTAAAAACAGCTTTCATCACCCCATTCGGGTGCTTCTGCTACATCACTATGCCATTCGGTTTGAAGAATGCAGGAGCAACTTTTATGCGCATGATCCAAAAATGCCTCCTTGACCAGATCGGTCGAAATGTGGAGGCGTATATGGATGATATCGTAGTCAAGTCACGCAAAGGTTCTGACCTGCTGACTGACTTGGCAGAAACATTCGCCAACCTTCGTAGGTACGATATCAAGCTCAACCCAGCCAAGTGTTCATTCGGTGTTCCCAGCGGAAAGTTACTCGGTTTCTTCGTTTCCGAACGAGCGATCGATGTCAACCCCGAAAAGATCGGGACCATCGTTCGAATGGAGCGGCCGGTCAGAATACACGATGTTCAAAGGCTCACAGGTTGCCTAGCGGCTTTGAGCAGGTTTATCAGTCGACTCGGCAAGAAGGCACTACCTCTGTACCGACTCATGAAGAAATCAGATACTTTCGAGTGGACAGACGAAGCCCAAATCGCATTCGACGACCTCAAAGTCCTACTTTCCACCGAGCCGGTTCTTACTGCTCCGCTCAGTAAAGAACCCCTTCTTCTTTACATCGCGGCTACAAATCAAGTCGTTAGCACTGTTCTCACAGTCGAACGCGAAGAAGAAGGCAGAGCATACAAGGTTCAGCGGCCAGTGTATTATGTCTCCGAAGTCCTGACTCCTTCCAAGCAGAGGTATCCCCACTATCAAAAACTTATTTACGGGATTTACATGACTGCGAAGAAGGTGGCTTAGTATTTCCAAGACCACTCGGTGTCTGTCGTTTCTAATGCTCCGTTGTCGGAAATCCTCCACAATCGGGACGCGTCGGGCCGAGTGGCGAAGTGGGCAATGGAGATGTTATACTGTGACATCAAGTTCGAGGCCAAGAAAGCTATAAAGTGTCAAGCTCTGGCTGACTTCATAGCAGAATGGGTAGAACAACAGCAACTGACTCACATCTACTCGGCTCATTGGACAATGTTCTTCGATGAGTCCAAGATGTTGAATGGCTCCGGCGTTGGTGTTGTGATCATATCGCCAAAGGGTGACAAACTCAAGTATGTGTTGCAGATACATTTCGATTCCTCCAACAACGAGGCAGAGTATGATGCTCTCCTTTATGGATTACACATGGCCATCGCACTCGGCGTCCGTCGCCTGATGGTCTATGGCGATTCAGATTTGGTGGTTAATCAAGTGATGAAGGAGTGGGACGTAAGGAACCCACCATGACTACATACTGCAACGCGGTGAGGAAGCTCGAGAAAAAGTTTGAAGGACTGGAACTCCACCATGTTCCGCGACTGAAAAACCAAGCAGTTGATGAATTGGCGAAACTTGGATCCACTCGGAGACCAGTCCCGAGTGATGTCTGCCTCGAGCACCTACACCTTCCCTCAGTTAAAGAAGATCCCTTCACAGAGGAACCAGTACAACCAAAGAGTTCAACAGATCCGACTGAAGTTGAGGTCCCCGCTGGGGTTGATCTGATCATGGAGATTCTCGCTGTCATCCCCGAGTGGACTGTGCCATTCATTGCGTACATCCTAAGGCAAGAATTACCAGAAGATGAGGTCCAAGCCAGGCAGATCGTCCGCAGGTCGAAGTCGTTCACCGTCATTGATGGCAGTTTTACAAAGAAAGTGTTTCAGGAGTCCTTCAACGATGCATCTCCCCTGAGGAGGGACAGTTAATCCTGGAAGAAATTCACTCGGGAACCTGTGGTCATCATGCCTCCTCAAGAGCAATCGTCGCCAAAGCATTCAGAGCTGGTTTCTTCTGGTTGCACGCGAATGAAATGGCGAAGGAAATGGTCGACCGATGCAAAGGCTGTCAATTCTACTCGAACAAGTCTCACAAGCCAACATCCGCGCTGAAGACAATCCCTCTTGTCTGTACGTTTGCGGTATGGGGATTGGATACAGTCGGTCCATTCAGGACAGGCCAAGGGGCATTCACACATCTATTGGTGGCAGTCGACAAGTTCACAAAGTGGATTGAAGCCAAGCCCATCAAGAAGCTCGACGCCCTTACGGCCATCAAATTTGTGAGGGACATCATCTCCAGATTCGGAGTACCGCACATCATAATCACTGACAATGTCACAAACTTTGACTCGGACGGATTCAAAGGTTTCTGTATAGGCCAAGGTATCCGAGTGGATTTTGCATCTGTGGCGCATCCCTAAACAAACGGGCAAGCAGAGCGGGCGAATGGACTTATTCTTCAAGGGTTGAAGCCTCGACTCCTGCGAGAAGTGGGACATGCTGCCGGCGCATGGGTCACCGAGCTACCTTCGGTGTTGTGGGGTCTCCGCACAACCCCAAATAGATCTACAGGGCGATCCCCGTTCTTCCTCGTTTATGGAGCAGAGGCAGTCCTTCCGAGTGACTTGCTTCACAATGCTCCACGAGTCAAACTCTTCTCCAAAGCCGAAGCAGAGCAAGCCAGGCAAGACGGAGTGGATCTTCTAGAAGAAGAGCGCAAGATGGCACTGACTCACTCAACCATTTATCAACAAGATATGCGGCGATTTCACGCGCGGCACGTCAGGAGTCGTACATTCCAAGCAGGCGATCTGGTGCTCCGAGTGGATCAGCAGAGACCTCACAAGTTGGATCCCGCCTGGGAAGGACCCTTCATCATCTCCAAGGTGCTGAACAATGGTGCATATCGACTCTACAACCTCGACAGGGAAATGGACGAGCCACGAGCATGGAACGGAGATCTCCTGAAGCGCTTCTACACGTGACCGTCGACTGAAGCAATGTAAAGAACAAGTATCATTGAAGCAATACAAAGCAGATTGAGTTTTTGCAGATTCAAAATTCTTCCGTGTTGGCAGACTCCGGTCTCAAAAAAATCTCCGAGTGTGCACTAAACATTGCACTCGGGGACTTAGCTGCGATCCAGAATCGCCTAAGTACAAACTTTCTCCGAGTGTGCACTAAATGTCGCACTCGGGGACTTAGCTGCGATCCAGAATCGCCTAAGTACAAACTTTCTCCGAGTGTGCACTAAACGTCGCACTCGGGGACTTAGCTGCGATCCAGAATCGCCTAAGTACAAACTTTCTCCGAGTGTGCACTAAACGTCGCACTCGGAGACTTAGCTGCGATCCAGAATCGCCTAAGTACAAACTTTGTCCGAGTGTGCACTAAACGTCGCACTCGGGGACTTAGCTGCGATCCAGAATCACCTAAGTAACAACTTTCTCCGAGTGTGCACTAAACGTCGCACTCGGGTACTTAGCTGTGATCCAGAATCGCCTAAGCACTAACTTTCTCCGAGTGTGCTCTAAACGTCGCACTCGGGGACTTGGCTGCGATCAAGAATCGCCTAAGTAAAAAAGCTTCCTTCGAGTGTATCTTAGAGATCCACTCGGAGGCTTAGCAGACCCTCATTGAGGCTCATGTAGATGTCAAGACAACTGACAATTACATGAGTAGCAACTCGCTCCGATTGCGGCCTTACAGTCGCACTCGAAGACTTAGCTGCGATCAAGAATCACCTAAGTAAAAAAGCTTCCTTCGAGTGTATCCTAGAGATCCACTCGGAGGCTTAGCAGACCCTCACTGAGACTCATGTAGATGTCAAGACAACTGACAATTACATGAGTAGCAACTCGCTCCGAGTGCGACCTTACAGTCGCGCTCGAAGACTTAGCTGCGATCACGAATCGCCTAAGTAAAGAACTCCCTTCGAGTGTATCCTAGAGATCCACTCGGAGGCTTAGCAGACCCTCATTGAGGCTCATGCAGATGTCAAGACAACTGACAACTACATGCTCCGCATGTTTGCCACTGGCTTCACCAAGAAACGCCAAACAGAAACCACGAGCCAAAATCGTGTCAAGAATTTTTTGGCGAAGGAAGAGCAAAATATTCGATTCGAATTCAAAGTTGGTTCAACCATAGTCGGTTCGGTGTAGATCAAGCTTATCCACACCGAACCACGAATGTGACGGCCAACAGCAGTGGCCAAAGTTCGATACAAATACCACTCGGCATACCGTGGTAAAGTTTTTCAAGCGTCGTCAGGACTAGCACTGGGACTGGCAGGCTCCACGAAAGTGTCGAGGTCGATCCCGTCTGCGATGCGAGTGGCGCTCTCAAGGAAGGTCTCCATGAAATCTTCGAATCGAAGCTTCTTGGTGTTGGCGACCTGCAACGCCTTCAGCTTCTCTTCGCAAGCTTCCTTGCAGTGCACTCGGAGAAGCGACAGCGCCACATCCGCACCACAGCGAGCGGCAGACTTCTTCCACGCCTGCACACGGTTCGGGACGTCCTCCAGCCGAGTCATCAACCCTTCTATTTCCCGTCGGGACTCGTCTTCGGGCCACAGCTCCTTGTCGATTCGGCCGACGACTTCTCTCAGGCGGCTGATGAAAGGTCCCACTCTGCCAAGGCGAATGTGTGCTCGGAGCATGTGCCGATTGGCGTTGTCGCCGAGTGGAACGTTCGGAATAACCGACCGCTCAATGTCAGCTGCTTCAGCCTCATCGTCCATACAAAAATCTGCAAAGACAAGACGAGCAGAAAGTAAGCGTAGTATGAAATACAAAGTCAAGAAGCACTCGGAAAAAAAACTTACCACCGAGAAGCGCAATCATCTTCCTTGCCCAGTCACTGACATACTTCTCCTGTGATATGCACCGACTGTTCATCACCTTCATCTGACCCATCAGTTCAGTTCTTTGTTTGCCCATTTTCTCAATTTCGGCCACCAATGCCTTGTTTGCCTCACGGGACTCCTCCAAGGACTTCTCTCGTTCAGCAAGAGCACCCTTCACGCCAGCTAAGTCATGCATAGTTGCCTCTAGTTCCGCAGCAAGCTGAATCTTTTCAGCCTTCAGAGCGTTGTACGCTGATCCCATCTCGCAAGTCTTCTGCAAATCAGCGCGAAGAGAAGATCAGACAATTTCAACAAGGAAATTAATAAAAGCTCAAAGTTCTTCAGACCCCTGTCGACGCAAGCAGTCGACAGCGGTCTCGGGGACTACACCCAGTGGGTTCACTAAGAGTGACCCCACTGGCATGAAGCTCAAACAGGTCCGCCCTATTGAGCTACATAACAAAAAACAAGCCTATGAGGCTACTACTACCCGACCTGAGTAAAATTACTCTTGGGGACTACTTCCAGTAGGTGCACTCGGAGTGCCCCCACTGGCACCATTCGGACAGATTAGTTCTGATCAGATCAAGTCAAAGACAATGTATATAAAGACAACTGCCGGTGCAAGCACTCGACAGAATTCTCGGGGACTACACCCACTGGGTTCACTCAGAGTGAACCCACTGCAAAATAATCCTACTGTATCTGAGTATATCGCTTAAACCCCGAGTGGGTTACAAGAGAAAAGCAAATACTTACTAGTGCACTTACTCGGATATCGTCCCGGAGCTCCAAGCTTCTCTTGTACAAAGACGTGATGGAGTCGTATGCCCCCTTCGCATCACCCGCCATCAACTCCACCTGCACCATAGCCTCCTTGGCGGCTCCCACTTGATCTTCCGTGAGGTGTCGGGCATCGTACTGGACGGTCAACGGACCTGGCACCACAAGAGACTCCTTGGGCATCCCAAGTCCTGCTCCAGTCGGTTCAGCCGCGATGAGCACCGTTTCAGTCGACGGCATCGTCTCGGTTGGCAGCGCGTCCATGGCGGGAGCGGTAGCAGATGGAACAACCTCAAGATCAGGCACCGAAGCTTGCTCGGACCTCTTCTGGTCATCCTCCTCCAGATGAATCACCTCTGAAGAAAGCCCGACTGAACGACGTGAGACCACAGAAAAAAGGGCAAGATCAAAGACAGAATTTGCGAAACAATAATGTAAGCTCTCGGAGTCGTCACGACGTACCTTGCTGGGATGTGGCAACGTTGTCCGTATCCATGGGATCGTCTTCCTGGCGTGGCGGAGAAGTGGCGGAGGTAGCAGCTCTGCCGAGTAAAATCCACTCGACCAATAAGCATGAGTTCAATCAAATACTGAAAGAAGATAGGAGAACAAGACACTTACGCTGAGGCAACGGGAACGGCGATCCTCATCCGAGGCAAAGCCTTCCGAGGCTTGGATCCACTCGGCTTAGCCACCTTGGAAGGTTGGCCCGCGGGCTCAGCAGCAGCGTCCCTGGTCCTCTTTGTGCTCCGAGCACTCGGAACCACGGGAGTAGCTGGCAAGGCTCTCGGAACCACGGGAGAAGCTGGCGGGGCACTCGGGGCCGCTGGAGGAGCCGACGGAGTCACGGGTTCGTGACGATGCTTAGTTCGAGGCTCTAGTGGTGGGGGTGGCGAGCTCTGCTCCCCATCTCCCCCCTCCTCCTCTTCGGACTCATCCTCCATCTCCCCACTGTCGGAGACGTACTCGACTCTCTCCACGCTGCCCTCTTGGCTGCCTTCCTCTTCCTCAACCGGATTCCCGTTCGAGACGGGAGAAAACCAGTTAGTCCACGCCTGCACGAGATACAGTCGACAACATCAGACGTCAGATAGTGATACAAGAAAAAGCGATAAATCTAAGACAATTGTAAGCACTTGACAAGATATACTCACCTCATTCGGAGGACGGTTGTCCGCACGGAAGGGCTTCACTCGCCGGGCTCCTCTAGGGTTATCGCAGGCGCCTGTGATGCTGCGGACCCACGCTGTCACAACCTCCCCGGTCACGCATTCAGGGTGAGTCCGAGTGGAGTCCTCAGACCCCGTGTAGTGCCACATGGCGTGGTGTCGAGCTTGCAGCGCCGACCCAGAAAAATCTCCAGCAAATCTATGTCGGTGACTCCCTTGTGGACGACATCTATCAGCGCTTCGACCAGAGGCTCAATCTGGATCTTTTCCATCTTCGTGAGCGCAAGCTGCCTGGGCGGAGCCGATCGGTCTAGGCTAAAAGGTGGCAGTCCAGTTGCGGCATTCGGACAAGCAACATCCTGGCAGTAGAACCAAGTCGACTGCCAGTTCCTAACGGACTCGGACAACTGAAGAGCGGGATAGCTACTTTTGTTTTTCTTCTGGAAGCCGAAGCCTCCGTAGAGCTGGAGGATATGAGTTTTGTCGTCCGACTGGCTAAGTCTTTTGACGGTTTGGGATCTAGCGGAGAAGATGTACTTAAAGAGCCCCCAATGGGGAGGACAACTGATAAAGCACTCGCAAAGCACGACAAAGGCAGAAAGATAAGCTATTGTGTTGGGAGGAAAATGGTGGAGCTGCGCCCCGAAGTGGTTCATGATACCTCTGAAGAAGGGATGAGAAGGCAGAGAGAAGCCTCGGTACACGTGACTGAGCAGCAAGACGCGCTCCCCCTCCTGGGGCACCGGCTCCGTCTCGCCCTCCGCCGGCAGCCTCCACGACTTGTTCTCGATCATACCTTGCTCCACTAGCTCCAGCATGTCATTCGTCGTCACCGTGGAGGGGAGGAAATCCCCCTGGATCCAACCCGCCGGCAGTGCCCGCTGTCGCCGCTGAGCAGGAGCCGCCGCCTTCTTCTTCTTATGCGCCTCGAGCTTGCTCGTCTGCCCCTTCATCATGGTGGAGGCTGCAGATCCGCGGGGGAGGAGAGGAAGGAAGAAGCTTGGGGTGCGCAGGAAGCCACGGGAGAAGCAGGACGAGTGCGAGTAATCAGGTGTGCGCAACGAGAAACCCTCGCTGGACAGGTTTAAATAAGCTTCCGACTGGGTCACTAGCAGGTGGCCCCGAAATCTTATCCCCCGACCGGCTGCTGCGATATTAGTGGAGGAGATGAAGGTGCGGTAATCGAGGCATCAGAAACTACTCGATGACGATGTCGTCATCCCCGCTGAGCACGCGGCAACCGCAATTTGAGGATCCCAGAAAATCCGCCGCTGTCAGTTGACCGGTCACGTCAAAAGATTCCGCGGAAGCACTCGGTCTCTGACGGTTCGTTTCACGGATATATCCACTCGGATCACTGGTCAGGAGGATAAAATGGATCGAGGCAAACAACGCCAAAGTCGCATCCATACCAGTCGGATCCGTACTCCAAGCATCGCTTCGTCGTTCCAACCCCGATCCATTCGGGGACTAATGATGGGGTGTAGTCCCAGGGTAGGGTCATAGGCCTGCCCTATAGGTCCTACCCAAGGACTACCCTTCATAAGGGACAAGGCCCTTAGACAGTTCCGACTGAAGTAAGGAATTCCCATCATCCAGTCGGTGACAATTCCTCCATCATCCAGTCGGAGATGAGCATTCGGAGTGTGTCAAACTTATCGACTGGATTCCACTCTGTATATCATAACCCCCGTGGAGGGCAACGGCCATACGTTTTCATGTACCATTATTAGCATTTAAGACATATGTTACCTGTAACATAGGCATTTATTCGCCACTACTCCACCCCTGTGCACCGAACCGTTGTGAAGGACAGCGCACTCTATATAAGCCGTCCTTCCCCACTCGTGCAGGGGTTAGCATTTCACTGTAATCCATATTCCACTCGACATCAAGCTCCCAAGAGCACTGAGACGTAGGGCTTTTACCTCCACCGTAGATAGGCCTTAACTCATACAACCTCGCCGTATCTAAGGCTCTGCCCATCCTTTCGTACCCTACACATCTACTGTTAGACTTATACCCACAACAACCATAGTATGAGGAGTTCATGTATTCACCAAGTGTTAATGCGTTGGTCCGGTTCTTTATTAAAAGGAGAACCTTAATATCCCGTAGTTTCCATTAGGACCCCTCTACCACGGGAGGGATGGACAATAGATGTCATGCAAGATCTTTTCCATAAGCACGTATGACTACATACGGAATACATGCCTACATTAGATTGACGAACGGGAGCTAGTTACTTATCTCTCCGTGTTATAGTTGTTGCATAATGAATCACATCCGGCGTAATCATCCATCACCGATCCAATGCCTACGAGTCTTTTACGACTGGTCCTTGCTATGTTACTTTGCCGCTACTGTTGTTACTGCTGCTGCTTTTACTCTGTTGCTACTGTTGTTACTTTGCTGCTACTCGTTACTGTTGCTACTGCTGCTATCATACTATCTTGCTACTGATACTTTGCTGCAGATACTAAATATTTCAGGTGTGGTTGAATTGACAACTCAGCTGCTAATACTTGAGAATATTCTTTCGCTTCCCCTTGAGTCGAATCAATAAATTTGGGTTGAATACTCTACCCTCGAAAACTGTTGCGATCCCCTATACTTGTGGGTTATCAAGACTATTTTCTAGCGCCGTTGTCGGGGAAGCACAGCTATATTCTCTGAGTCACTTGGGATTGACGTCTGCTGGCCACTATGAGGAATCCTAAAGATCCAAGAACTGATATCTTGCCCTCAACTACGAGGACAGGTAAGGAACTGCCATCTAGCTCTGCACTTGATTCACCTTTAGTTATGAGTAAGTTTGCGACACCGCCTCCTGCTAGAAATTTTGATATGTCGCCTGTGCTTGATGAAGCTACTTCTTCTGCCCATGATGCTTATGATGATGCTATGCTTGGTACTGCTTTGCCTGATGATGCTATGCTTGATACTCCTTTGCCTGATGATGCTATGCTAGATACTCCTTTGCCACTAGGTGCATTCCTTGATGCACAAATTTCTAGAGTTGCTGCTATATGTGACGATACTTATGAAACTGTTGATACTATTGAAGTAGAACCTACTTTGCCTGATATGCTTGAATGTTATGTTATGGAGGGAGAGATAGCTAAGGATTTTATTGCGCGTAAGGATAGCTATGATGTTGAGAAACTACTGCTCAAGGGGAAAGAAAAATCTTTGAACGCTAGGATGAAATACGACCCAAAGTTTGCAACTTCGCCTATCTTTGTGACCGATAAGGATTATGAATTCTATGTCGACCCTGAGTTAATCACTCTTGTCGAATCCGATCCTTTTCACGGTTATGAGTCTGAAACGGTTGTAGCCCATCTTACCAAACTGCACGATATATCCACCCTATTCACTAGTGAGGAAAAGATCCACCACTACTACATCCTCAAGATGTTTCCTTTCTCGTTAAAGGATGATGCTAAGACCTGGTTCACTTCTCTTGCTCCTGGTTGTGTGCGTAGCCCCCAGGATATGGTCTACTACTTCTCTGAAAAATATTTCCCTGCCCATAAGAAGCAAGCTACCTTGCAGGAAATATACAACTTTGCTCAAGCTGAAGAAGAGAGTCTCCCACAAGCTTGGGGGAGGCTCATCCAACTACTGAATGATTTGCCTGATCCCCCTCTTGAGAAGAATGAAATACTTGATATCTTCTATAATGGACTTGCCGATGCTTCAAGAGACTACCTAGATAGTGGTGCTGGTTGTGTTTTTAGGGAACAAGCTGTAGAACAAGCTGAGATCCTATTGAATAACATCTTGTGCAATGAGAATGCTTGGACTATTCCGAACCACCTCCTAAGCCAACCCCAAAGAAAAGAGGTATTCTATTCCTCAGTCCTGAAGATATGCAAGAAGCTGAGAAATCTATGCGAGAGAAAGGCATTAAATCTGAAGATGTCAAAAATCTACCACCTATCGAAGAGATCCATGGTCTCGATAACCCGATACAGGTAGTAGAAGTAAATTCTCTGCGTAGGTTTGATGAGAGTGATATTCCTTTTGATAAACCTGCTAGCTTATGCCTAGATGAATTTGATAACTTTGTTGCCAAACAACAAAGCTTCAATGATTATGTTAGCAGACAATTGGAACAGAATGCTTGTATGCTTAGTCATTTAAGTGCTTGTGTGGACAGAAATGTCAATGATCTTAAGCTTCTGAGTAAACATGCCTCTATGGTTACTAGTCAGGTAGAACAAGTACTTAAAGCTCAAAATGACTTGCTCAATCAGTTAAATGACAATTCTGTTAGAGTCGTTACTAGAGGCGGTAGAATGACCCAGGAACCTTTGTATCCCGAGGGTCATCCAAAGAGAATTGAACAAGATTCTCAAGGAGTTAGCAGTGATGCACCTAGTCATCCTAGAAAGAAGAAGAAAGATGATAGGAACCTGCACGCTAGCAACCCTATTGCTGCTACACCTCAGAGTCCAAACGATGTCTGTGTCTCTCATGCTGAAACACAATCTGGTGATGAACATGAGCCTAATGATAATATCAATAGTGATGTTCATGATGATGCTCAACCTAGCAATGATAACGATGTGGAGATTGAACCTGTTGATCTTGCTAACCCACAGCCTAAGGCTAGGATATACGATAAGAGTGACTTTACTGCTAGGAAGCATGGTAAAGAAAGGGAACCATGGGTTCAGAACCCATGCCCTTTCCTCCCAAACCATCCAAGAAAAAGGATGATGAGGATTTTGAGCGATTCGTTGAAATGATCAGACCTGTCTTTCTGCAAATGCGTTTGACAGATATGCTCAAGATGTCTCTGTATGCTAAGTACATGAAAGATATTGTGACTAATAAGAGGAGGATACCTGAGGTTGATATTTCCACCATGCTTGCTAACTATACCTTCAAGGGTGGAACTCCTAAGAAACTAGGTGATCCCGGAGTGCCCACTATACCTTGCTCCTTTAAAGGCAACTACGTTAGAACTGCTTTATCCGACCTTGGAGCCGGTGTTAGTGTTATGCCTCTCTCTCTTTATCGTAGACTTGAACTGGATAAGTTGACACCCACTGAAAGCTCTCTGCAAATGGCCGACAAATCAATTGCTTTCCCTATCAGCATTTGCGAGGATGTGCCTCTTGTGGTTGCTAACATCACTATCTTAACAGACTTTGTTATCTTGGATATTCCTGAGGATGATGCCATGGCATTCATCCTCGGAAGACCCTTTTTAAACACTGCAGGGGTTATTATAGATTGCAACAAAGTCAATGTCACTTTCCATGTCAACGGTAATGAGCATACGGTGCACTTTCCGAAGAAACAATATCGAGTACATTGCATCAATGCTATCAAGAAAACTTCATCGATTCTTATTGGGAGCTTTGAATGCCCTATTCCTCCTGTTAAGATGAAGTATGATTTGCTTGTTGGGGAGATACACATCCCCATTGAGCTAACCTAGTGACTATTCGAAAATTCTCCATCTTCTTTTGCGATTCGAAAAGGTTTGTCGAGGAAACTTGATCAACCTCATTGATGGATTTCTTTCGATGACCATGAGATGGATGAATCGAGGAGTCACAAACCTCTGTTCCAAGCTTTCACCTTCGGTTGCTTAGAAGAAAATTGATAGATTTAGTTTAGTTTTCCCTGTTTTCTGTTTTAGCGTCCCGTGGAAAAGTACCCCGAAAATAAAAGTTCTCCGAACGTCCTGAAAATCAAGTATGATTTTTTCTAGATTTTTTGAAAAATACTGAGACGAAGAGCTTGTCCGGGGGCTGCACCAGTGGGCCACAAGCCCTAGAGGCGCGGGCACCCCCTGGTCGCGCCACCCAGGCTTGTGGGGCCCACATGCACCCCCTCCACTCATTCTTGCTCTCATCTGGTTCTCCTACCTCTAGAAAAAATCGTTTCGCAGCTCAAACCCGTGTTCTTGCTCCTCTTGCTGGGATTTTCGATCTCTTTGCTCAAATCACCATTCTCCGAACTGTTTTGGGGAAATTACTCCTTGGTAAGTGACTCCTCCATTGGTCCAATTAGTTTTTGCTCTAGCGCCCTATACTTTGCGTATTTTTGTTGCCTTGGTGACCATGTTCTTGAGCTTGGCATGCTAATTTTAGCTGGTCCCAAGTAGTTTTGATGCGTAATATGGCCTCTAGGCACTTGTTGGAGTAGTTGCTACGAGTTTTGTTGAGCCTTGTTCACTTTTCCTTAGAGTCACTAAAAATTTCAGAAATTTTCAGAGATAGAAAAGGGAAAAGATGAGGAGGTTCTTAAGAGGCTCTTCAAGCCGTGACCCCAACGATGATGGAAGTGAGAAGAAGCCCAAGTATCTGGTCCCTCGAGTCACAGAAGTTCGAGCGTGCGAGTGGCCAAGCGATGTGTTCTTACACGCCGCTGGAATTTATGAGGACTTTTATCACTTGGTGGAAAACGCAGGCCTTACCACCTTCATTGAAGATAAGTGTCCGCAATACCTCCTCCTCACTAATATCTTCGTACAAAGCTTTAACTTCTATCCAAGGAAGAATCCTCCTATGGTTGAGTTCAAACTTTATGATATCCCCTAGCGCATGTCACTCCAGGATTTTTGCAATGTTTGCAAATTACCTTATGTTGGGGATATTCATGAACCTCATCCACGGGACTTGGAAGCTTTCATCGATACAATTGTTGTAGGAGAGGAGAGAGGAGTGTCTTGCGCTAGAGCTGGTAGCATACATTTTCCCGTGCTTCGGTACTTCTCATTATTTGTGGGAAAATGTTTGATTGGCCGTGGGAAAGCTGGGTCACTCGGTTCCCCAGATCTTGCGATCTTGCGTGAAGCCCTTTATAATGATAAAACTTATAGCTTGGGCGCTATAGTAGCTCAACGGTTGAACACGAACCATTCTAAGGGCATTGTCTATGGAGGTATCTATGCTACTCGTCTTGCTAGACCTTTGAGATACCTATTAGACTGGAGGAGGAAGAAGAGATTCTTCTTCCCGAGAGATATCTAGATTACGATAGCATGGTTCGCCATGACTTTCTTGATAGAGATATAAATAGAAGGATGATTTATAATCTGGTATTTAGTCAGGGTACTCGTGAGACTATTACTTTGCCTGCTCCTTCTTTGTTCAATCTTCATGCAGGCAGGTACATTATAATGCCCTCGGACATCTACGCATATTGGGGCTTAGCCCAACCATAGGTGCCCGTGCCCGAGCCACCAGTCGAGTACCAGACGACAGTTTATGAGTGGGAGCCAGAGGAGCTCACACAGCAGTGGCATCCTCAGTCCACTCCGGAGTACCCTGGAGCTGATTATTTCCCTCCATGGGAGTAGACCAACTTAGGCAAAAAGCCTAAGCTTGGGGGAGTACGTGTTTCTCACCGACTTTACATTCTTGCTTATGCTTTTACTTTGTTCGTCGGTGTTCACACTTTACCACTGTATCATCCGTGCTAGTTTATTTATTTTTCTCGTTTTCTTTTCGTCTGTCTGTCTAGTTTGAGAAAACCCAAAAATATTTTCTTGCTTTTCTTTTGCTTGTTGGGAGCTTTCCCGTGTAAATAGTTTTCTTTTTCTTTGGGTCAAGGTAGAAGATCATGGTTACAATGTTTAGTGGCTCTCGCATGCATATCTGTTTATCTATTAAAGAGCCATATTACTTTGTCTTCTCCTTTGTGTTTGCCTGTAGCATATCTGTAGTCCAATGCACGAGCACGCTTATTATTGTTCACATCGTTCGGTCGTGCAAGTGAAAGGCAATAATGATGATATATGATGAAGTGACTGAGCCTGGAAAAACTGGTATGAACTCGATCTATTTTGTTTTTGTAAATATGACTAGCTCATCGTGCCTAATTCAGCTTTGTTGTGAGAGAAACATGTTTGCAATGACAACTTACAGATCATAGTTGCTTATGCAATGCTTACTTAGCTAGGAGCTTATAATGGTTTGTCTTGGATGCCCACATGAATGTTGAGATGACTGTGTCGTAGTATGATAGGATGGTATCCTCCTTTGAATGATTCAAGTGGCTTGACTTGGCACATGTTCACGCATGTAGTTGAAACAAAATCAACATAGCCTCTATGATATTCATGTTCATGGTGATTTATGTCCTACTCATGCTTGCACTCAATGTTAGTTAATCTCAATGCATTTTGATGACTGTTGTCGCTCTCTAGTTGGTCGCTTCCCAGTCTTTTGCTAGCCTTCACTTGTACTAAGCGGGAATACTGCTTGTGCATCCACTTCCATAAACCCAAAGTTGTTCCATATGAGTCCACCATACCTACCTATATGCGGTATCTACCTGCCGTTCCAAGTAAATTTGCATGTGCCACTCTCTAAATCTTCAAGAAATAATCTATTTTGCATGCCCGAACCGCTCATGTGGTGACAAGGGGCTATCAGTATCTTCCATGCTATGCGTGTTATCCTCGATATGTGTTTATTCACTATCATTCACGAGAAAGGGGCCGGTAATTGGAATTCCCAGTTTCATACTCAAATCGAAAAGATAATTGCAAACAAAACTCCCCCAGGATTCATGTCGGTATGGACGACACCCGAGGATTCTGCTAGTCGTGGAATGTGATTGATTGGTGGTGGAGGATTCAAAACTTTAGCTTTCTGTTTGGGAACCGCCTATAGCATGTGTAGCGTGGAAGATGTTGAGAACTCTTAGTCATTGCGTTGACAATGAAAAGCATGCCACCCAAAATTATTATCTCTGTTTTCAAAGCTTGAGCTCTGGCACCTCTGCAAATCAATGCTTCCCTCTGTGAAGGGCCTGTCTATTTATGTTTCTGTTGAGTCATCCTCCTCTTATAAAAGCACCAATTAGAGAGCACCTCTGTCATTTTTATGCTTTGCTTTTAACTGTGTTGAGTATGATTGTGACTGGATCTTCTTTGCCATGAGTTACAGTGTTTAGTCAGCCCTTGGTCTTTGAAGGTGCTCTGCATTTATGTTTTGTGGTCTCAGAAAGAGCTAGCGAGATACCATCTGTTCGTACTGCTTCATGTTGTTTTGATTCAAGTGTTAACATTTGAGGCTTATTATTATTTGCTCTAGTTGATTATGCCATTGATACGAGTTTACCGTGAGACCTAGATGTCATTTGCTTATGTGGTTTGCTTGTGATATTGCTGAAATTCTGGTTATGAGTTAGACATAGTTGCAACAACAAGATCAAACAGAGTTTGTCAAAGTTTTTTTTTTGTTTCTTTCAGTTTGTCAACTGAATTGCTTGAGGACAAGCAAGGCTTTAAGCTTGGGGGAGTTGATACGTCTCCGTCGTATCTACTTTTACGAACTCTTTTGCCCTTGTTTTGGACTCTAATTTGCATGATTTTAATGGAACTAACCCGGACTAACGTTGTTTTCAGCAGAATTGCCATGGTGTTGTTTTTGTGCAGAAATAAAAGTTCTCGGAATCACTTGAAAATTTACGCAGAATTTTTCTGGAATTAATGAAAAATACGTGCGCAAAGATCCACCGGAGGAGGTGAGCCAGTTGGCCACAAGCCCACGAGGCGCGGCCACCCCCCTGGCCGCGCCTGGCAGGCTTGTGGGGCCCATAGAGCTCCAGCGCCTCCAATCTCGGCTCTATATATTCCGTTTCATCTGGAAAAAAATCAGGGAGAAGGATTCATCGCGTTTTATGATATGGAGGCGCCGCCACCTCCTGTTCTTCATCTGGAAGGCAGATCTGGAGTCCGTTCTCGACTTCGTAGAGGGGAGATCGTCGCCATCATCATCATCAACCTTCCTCCATCGCCAATTCCATGATGCTCTTCACCGTTCGTAAGTAATCTCATCGTAGGCTTGCTCGACGGTGATGGGTTGGATGAGATCTATCATGTAATCGAATTAATTTTGACGTGGATTGATCCCTAGTATCCACTATGTTCTGAGATTGATGTTGCTACTACTTTGCCATGCTTAATGCTTGTCACTAAGGCCCGGGTGCCATGATTTCAGATCTCAACCTATTATGTTGTCGCCAATATATGTGTGTTTTAGATCCTATCTTGCAAGTTGTAGTCACCTACTATGTGTTATGACCCGGCAACCCCGGAGTGACAATAGCCGGAACCACTCCCGAAGATGACCATAGTATGAGGAGTTCATGTATTCACCAAGTTTTAATGCGTTGGTCCGGTTCTTTATTAAAAGGAGAACCTTAATATTCCGTAGTTTCCATTAGGACCCCGCTGCCACGAGAGGGATGGACAATAGATGTCATGCAAGTTCTTTTCCCTAAGCATGTATGACTACATACGAAATACATGCCTACATTAGATTCATGAACGAGAGCTAGTTACTTATCTCTCCGTGTTATAGCTGTTGCATGATGAATCACATCCGGCATAGTCATCCATCACCGATCCAATGCCTACGAGTCTTTTACTACTGGTCCTTGCTATGTTACTTTGTCGCTACTGCTGTTACTGCTGTTGCTATTACTCTATTGCTATTGTTGTTACTTTGCTGCTACTCGTTACTGTTGCTACTGCTGCTATCATACTACCTTTCTACTGATACTTTGCCGCAGATAATAAATCTTTCAGGTGTGGTTGAATTGAGAACTCAACTGCTAATACTTGAGAATATTCTTTCGCTTCCCCTTGAGTCGAATCAATAAATTTGGGTTGAATACTCTACCCTCGAAAACTGTTGCGATCCCCTATACTTGTGGGTTATCACGAGCCGAGGCTGTATACGCCCAGGGGCCCCCGAGGACGCGGACGGGTCCATCCCACGCCTAGTGGCAGCCCTACGCTCCACGCTGGAGAGAAGATCAGACCCCAATGCCTCGGGGGTAGGGACACTCACGAGGCCATAGCGTCGTCGCGACCTCCCATATACACCCACATCGTGACACTCTCACGTAATAACAAGACGAGGTTGTATACGCCCAGGGCCCCTCGAGAACACAGAGGGGTCCACCCTACGCCTAGTAGAATACCTATGCTCCGCGCTGGGTACAGACATGGGCAACCAATATAGTCCGCCAATGACTATGCCCTCAGCTGGCATTAATACAGCCCGCCAATGGTTACACCCACGACCGTCGAGGGGATCAGTGCGGTCCATCCGCGACTTCGCCCACCCCCAGCGTGTGGGCAAACAACTGAAGGTACGGAGCCGCTCACATGTCAAGGGGGAGCCCTGAGCATCGTGACTCAGGGGCCTAACTGCGCTCGTAGCCCCTTCCCCCTTTGGGCCGTCCTCACACGGTTCGATCGCGAGAAGGTACGCGCGGGGTGAGCCCTGCCGACGCAGAGCCCAGTGCGCTTGACAAGTCACTTTGAGTCCCTTAGGAAGAACGCTGGAGTCAATCGTACGTCAAGGGGGACTCGTGAGCGTCGTGACTCAGGAGCCTGAATTGCGCCCGTAGCCCCTTTCCCTTTTGAGCCACCCCTTTCCGGACGGTTCAACCGCGGGGAGGTACGTGCGGGGCGGGCTCTGCAGACCCAGAGTGTTGAAGGAGTTCGAGAGTCTCATACCATCGGTTTCTTACGAAGAACATCGAAGTTTCTTGCGCGTCAAGGGGGACCCCTAAGCATCGCGACTCAGGGGCCTAACTGCGCTCGTAGCCCCTCCCCCCTTTGGGTCGTCCTTGCTTTCCGGTCGGTTCAATCGTAGGGAGGTACGCGCGGGGCGGGCCCTGCCGACGCGGAGTGCTGATGGTGTTCTAAGTTTCGGAATCTTCGCCACATTCTCATCATGAGGGCAGCTCGCGCGTCAAGGGGGACTCCTGAGCATCACGACTCAGGAGTCTAACTACGCTCGTGGCCCCTTCCCCTTTGGGCCGTCCTTGGTTCCAGTCGGTTCAATCGCAGGAAGGTACGCGCGGGGCGGGCCCTACCGATGTAGAGTAACACCACAAACATGATAGGAACAAAGCAAGGAAAACACTCGAGCATTCAATTATTACAGACCATGACCCAGTTCATAAAAATGCAAATGATTTTAACGCCTCCACGAGGCACGAAGTGCATTGCAGGAAAATGACAGGTGCAGTAGATCAGGAGGAGCCACCGCCGGTCACTTCCTCCGCAGGGGGCTAGTCGTCGACATTGGAGGCATCGTCTTCCCCGTCGTCGCCTCCAGCGGTACTTGGAGACAAGGGGGGCGCGACACGGGCAAACTTCCTCACCAGCGCCTCCACAGGACCCTTCAACGACTCCGCGGCACGGCCGCGGACCCCGTGAGGGACTGGCACGATTACGAAACTCAGATGGAACCCGGAGTCGCGAAGATGAAGGTGACTGAAGACACGAGTCGCAGCCGCGAAGAAGAGGTCGCGGCACTCGCTCTCCAAGATCTTGTCCGTCTGCGCGACGGCAGCCTCCAGCGTCGCGACAAGCCCATTCGCGAGCACGGCAAAGCCTTCCTCTGGGGTGGCCAGAGGCTTGCCAAAACCGCCCCGACAGAGGAAGCAGAGCAACTTGCGGAGCCCAAGCTCGACGTCAGGGAAGCAAGCCAGCTCAGAGGCCTTCTTTTCCTCGGCCACGGCAACGGCTTTCTCCCGGGCCTCAAGGAGAGCCTCCTTCGTGGTGGCATCCTTCTCCCGCTCAACCAAGTGGTCTTGTTCTATGCCTATGCGGTTCGCCTCCCGGAACAGCTCCCCCTCCTAGACGGCAAGCTTGGCCTCGCGGGCCTTGAGTTCCTCCTCCTGCGAGCGGCGTTGCTCGACTAGCTTGGCATGTTGCCCTTGGATGGTGCTCAGGTGGGATTCCACCTCTTTGTAGCGCGCGACGGCCGTCTTGGCCTCCTTCAACGCTGCTACTTCTTGAGCTTGCGTTGGTTTTTCCCTTAAAGAGGAAAGGGTGATGCAGCAAAGTAGAGATAAGTATTTCCCTCAGTTTGAGAACCAAGGTATCAATCCAGTAGGAGTATCAGGATGAGGCACCAATGAACCTGCGCAAAAACAAACAAACTTGCACCCAACGCAATAAAGGGGTTGTCAATCCCTTCACGATTATTTGCAAGGTGAGATCTGAAGGAGGTGAAAGGTAAAAAGAAATAAAAGTGCAGCAAAGTATTTTTGGTATTTTTGTAGATCTGAATATATGATGTGTAAAATAGACCCGGGGGCCATAGTGTTCACTAGAGGCTTCTCTCATGATAGCAAGTATTACGGTGGGTGAACGAATTACTGTCGAGCAATTGATAGAATCGCGCAAAGTCATGACGATATCTAAGGCAATGATCATACATATAGGCATCACGTCCGAGACAAGTAGACCGATACTTTCTGCATCTACTACTATTACTCCACACATCGACCGCTATCCAGCATGCATCTAGTGTATTAAGTTCATAACAAACAGAGTAACGCCTTAAGCAAGATGACATGGTGTAGAGGGATAAATTCATGCAATATGATATAAACCCCATCTTTTTACCCTTGATGGCAACAACACGATGCGTGCCTCGCTACCCCTTCTGTTACTAGGTGAGGACACCGCACGGTATGAACCCAAAACAAAGCACTTCTCCCATTGCAAGAATTATACATCAAGTTGGCCAAACGAAACCCATAACTTGAAGAGAATTACAAGGATACGAAATCATGCATATAAGAAATCAGAGGAGACTCAAAAAATATTCATAGATAATCTGATCATAAATCCACAATTCATCGGATCTCGACAAACACACCGCAAAAGGAAGTTACATCGGATAGATCTCCATGAAGATCATGGAGAACTTTGTATTGAATATCCAAGAGAGAGAAGAAGCCATCTAGCTACTAGCTATGGACCCGAAGGTCTGTGGTGAACTACTCACGCATCATCGGAGAGGCAATGGTGTTGATGAGGAAGCCCTCCGTGTTCGAATCCCCCACCGGCAGGGCACCAGAACGGTCCCCGGATGGGATCTTGCGGAGACAGAAGCTTGCGGCGGCGGAAAAGTATTTCCGTGGCTCTCTCTTTTGGTTTCGGGTTTTTAGAGAATTTATAGGCGAAAGAGGTAGGGCAAAGGAGCCACGAGGGGCCCACGAGCCTGCTAGGCGCGCCCCCCTAGGGCGCGCCTAGGGGGCTCGTGACCTCCCCCGAGACCTCATGCCTTGGTTCTCAAGTCCTCTGCATATCTTCTGTTATAGAAAAAAATCATCCCGCAGGTTTTATTCTGTTTGGACTCCGTTTAATATTCTTTTCTGTAAAAGGTCAAAACACGGAAAAAACAGAAACTGGCACTGGGCACTGAGTTAATAGGTTAGTCCCAAAAATGATATAAAATTTCATATAAATGCATATAAGACATCCCAAGTTGATAATATAATAGCATGGAACAGTCAAAAATTATAGATACGTTGGAGACGTATCAAGCACCCCCTCACACATGGCGCGGGCGGACATGGCCTCTTCCTCGACCTTCCTCATCTCGACTGCGACACCATTCAGGTTAGTGAAGGTCGCGTGCATTATGCCCCGGGGGAGCCCCGAGGCCTTTTGGACCCCCTCCTGAGGAACCTCCAACATTGGCGTAGGCGGCGCTACTGAAGGAGCAGTGCCACGAAGAACAAGAGGCCCCGAAGGATGCTCAACAGCTGCGGGCGTCAGCACCTCCGGAGTCCGAGGATCCTTGGAGGCCAGTTCTCCACGCGGCGGCGTCCCCACGCTTGCCCAGGATGCTTCGGAGGCTCGGGGGTTTAACGACCAAGGCCAGGGAGGCCGCCCTGTTAGAGCATATATCTCCATATGTGGTTTTGGTAATTGATGACAACTCCTATGGACTAATGGTTGCTTTAAGTTATATTTATAGGACTTGTCCATAGGCACTTCTTGAAGTCCATCTGTTGGGTTCAAGGAGTTTATATGTTGACCAAGATGTTATTCAAGTTATTATCCAAAGAATGGTCATAGAAACACTAGGTTGATCAAGATGTCAGACAAAGAGTAAATCAAGATGATCAACACACAAAGCGTATCAGATGTACCGAGAGGGATCAAGTGATCCCATGGTATGGTAACCATTGTCCATTACGTGTTTGTGTACTAACCCATGGTCTTTGTGAGACTCCTATGTGGGGGTTAGGTGTGTTTCCATTGGGCTTGCGTCAAAAGGAAGATCTCATACAACCCATGAAGGATGACGTCAAGTGGTGATCGTCATCAAGATTGTGGTGTGCAAGTTCAAGTGGATCAGCACGAATATATCATTGAAACTATTGTCAATGATCATGTGTTGATAAGGACAATCTCATGTGCTAACAAGGACAAGATCAAGATAAGCATTCCTGAGCACTACATGCTTGATTCTTGTGGATGTTCACATGGTGGATAGGACAAGATCAAGATAAGCATTCTTGAGCACTACATGCTTGATTCTTGTGGATGTTCACACATGGTGGACAAATGAAGATAAATACATAAGCTAGGCTTTCCGCATTGTGTATGGGAAAGCTACTTGAAGACTTCATCATGTCTTGCTTTCAACTTGAGCCAAGAAGGAACAACAACATCAAGCTCAGGTGAAAGGGCTAACTCAAAGGTATCAGTTCCTTTGACGTTAGTTGTGCGGAGTGATGATCACCGAATAAAAGTATACACTCAAGTATGGATCATCAGTACTCTTTTATGATTCTTGAGTCCTTAGGGATCCCGCACTATTAAGAGGGGATCACAGGTTTTGCGATGAACTTCTCAAACTACATCATCACTTTCTGCTCAGACCACATCTCCACTGCTTTGCTGTTATCTGTAAACAGAACCAGTGCCTCAGACATCCGGCTTCCTCCGGACGTCTGAGGGCTGGACGACCGACTACCTCGGAAATCCAGAATCCTATACGAGAGAAATCAGAGCCATTTAACTCGGACTTTCGGCTCTCTCCGGACGTCCGAGGCCCGGATGTCCGACCAAGTCCCGGAAATCCGGAAGCCTGCACCAGTAGAAGTTGAGTTCTATATCTCGGTAATCCGTCTCCCTCCGGACGGCCGAGGGCCGGACATCCGGCCTGGCTCCGGAAGTCCGGAGGTCAACACCAGTAGAATGTATGCACTATATCTTGGAAATCCGGCTTTCTTCGGATGCCCGACCACCGGATGTCCGACACCCATCGAAAATCCGGAAGCCACCACCAGTAGAACTTGTGCTGTATAACACGGACTTCCGGGCCACCCCGGATGTCCGTATACTGATGAATTCAAATATGTTCAGGCACACCTACAGGCCTCGGACGACCGGCCCCTGTCGGACGTCCGGTCGCTGTTTAATTCAAAATAGTTTCAGTCGTATCTACAGGCCCCGGACGACCGACCCCTGTCGGACATCCGGCCCCTCACGGACGTCCGGACTTCCGACAACTGTCGGACGTCCGGACCCTGTGTGACTTAAAGTGTCCCCAACGGCTCTTTTTCTCTCCACTCTATAAATACCCCCCTCCCACTTCGTGAGAGGGTGGCCCAACACAGCCTTATCCTCATAAGAACACATTTCCACCTCACACACGTTTGCTCACTCCAAATCTTAGATCCCAAGAGCATTTGTGAGCCCCTTTGAGATTTGTTCCAATCAAAAGATAGATCTTCTCCCTCTCCTTCTCTCAACCCAAGCTATTTGTGATTTGAGCAAGTTTTGAGCATTCCCCGTGATCTTGTTACTCTTGGATGTTGGAGACTCCTAGGCGGTAGGAGTTCTTCGGAGAGGAATCAATCCGTGTGATTTCCCCCGGAAAAGTTTGTGAGGGTTTGGAAGCCACCTCAAAGGCTTACCACTAGTGGTTGAGAAACGCCTTCGTGGAGTTATCTCAAAGGGAGAATAGGGTGAGCCTTCGTGGCGTTGGTGTGCCTTCGTGGTAACATCCACCTCTCTAACGGTGACTAGCTTCCCTCCAAGGAAGTGAACATCGGGATACATCTTCGTCTCAGTGACCTTGGTTATCCTTAACCCTAACTCCTTACTTGTGGTTTACTTGTGTTATTTGAGCATACATACATTGCATATTGCTTGTGCTCATTATATTGTGTTGGCCATTTCTTGTACAAGATTAATCATTCAAGCATACCCTCTATATCCACACGTACATACTTGCAACCCTTGATATATCGTGTGATATAGTGTGATCTAGTATCTTGTGTTATTTACCTACTTGTCGTGTGATATAGCTCAAGTAAGTTTGTGTAACTTACTTGTGCTTGTTAGTAACTGCATTGTGTCCATCTTGGTAGATCGTGTTGTTGATGCACGTTGCAGTGCCTAGTGTATTTAGGATTTGTGCTTGACAAGTACCCTCTTAGTTTATTTCCGCACTAGGTTCAAGCCAAATCTGAAGAAGTTTTTAAATAGCCTATTCACCCCCCCTCTAGGCGTCATCGAGGTCTTTTCAATTGGTATCAGAGCAAGGTCTCTCTTTAAGTAGGTTTCACGACCTAGAGAGTATCGATGTCGACTATTGGATTAGTGCACAATGGCATCTTTGACTTTGATGGCACAAATTATACCCTATGGAGATTTCGTATGCTTCATCACTTTCGGGCCATGGGCCCAAATACTTTACGAATTGTTCTTGTAGGGATTGCCGACAGAAAGGATGATGCATCTTCATCTACTAATGAAATGTATCTTGATTGTGAGGCCTTTCTTGCCATTCATCGAACCATAAGTCCTGAAGTGTTCAAGTCAATCTCGACTTGCAAGTAAGCTCATGAAGTTTGGACTAAACTTGAAGATATATATGGTGGGTCCAATCTTGATGAAGACGGTATTATGATGAAGGAGTTGGTGCATGAGCTCTTCACTCTTTTCGATCTTAAAGAGTCCACCGCTACTCCCATATCCGATTGCTTGCACACCTCAGCATCTTCAATCACACAAGGTAATGACATGGTGAGTGAAGAAATATATGTTGATGAAAATGGCATAGCCTCTATGGACACGAGCATATCTAGCACCACACATAGTGTAAATTATTGTGCTGATAGGTCATGCATTTCACCTAAAGATTCCTTGACAAATGTCTGTGGTGATATGCCTGCTTCCTCGTGTCCTCTTGATCAAAATATCTTGTTTCTCCCTAGTTGCTCTATGACTAACCATTTAGGGGAAATCAAGAAATATGAAGTACTTTTGGCTAATGAAGAATCTGATTCACCAAAAGAATCATCATCAACTCCTCCAGTTCACATGTGCCTCATGGCAAGAGGTAATAATGAGGTATCATCTTCCCTGTGCAATAACGATGTTATTTGCGATGAGGATGATGATGATGACTTGACTGAAAATATCTATGTGATCAGTAAAATTCTTCATAAAGCTAAATAACTCTCTTCAAAGGTTCCAAGATGTTCTTGCTTACATTGAAAACTGTAATGATTCACTTAATCATGAACAAGCTAAAAGTGAACAACTTGAACATGAACTTGCGAAGAGTCATCAAGCATGTAGAGACTTAAGATCTTCAAAAGGAGAGATTGAAGTTGCTCATGATAAACTTAAAAGGGATTTTGAGGTCCTTCTCCTTGAATGCAATAATGTCAAGGGAGAGCTCATCAAAACCTCTAAGATCTATGAGGAGCTTCAATCTACTCATGAGAAGTCTCTATTTGCTACTTACTCCTCTCATATTGTTGATGATACTTGTACATCTAACTCTACCTCTTTTGAAGTATCAACATTGAAGGAGAATGTTGAGCTACGTGCTCAACTTGATTTACTAACTAGCAATTATGGGAAGTTGGAAGAAAACCATGTAATGCTCACAAGCTCTCATGCCGATCTTCTAACATCCTATAATGTGCAAAAGTTAGCTCATGAGGCTATCATCACCAAGGTAACATCAAGAGAGCCTCATGTGGACAATGGCACTACTTCTGGTCAAAGTACTATATTTCCATGTGCTAGTCCTCGTAATTCGTCTACTCACAATGTTGCTACCTCATGTGATGAATTACTTTCCTTGCCTTGTTGCTCTAACATTGAAGCCTACACTTCCTCTAGTACTTGCATTGATACTAACCGTGCAGAGAAAATCAAAGAGCTCAAGGCCCAGGTCACTTCTTTGAAGAAAGACTTGGAACAGTGTCATGAAGGGATGCCCATACTCAACAACGTCCTGTGTGAGCAAACATCTCCGAATGACAAAAATGAGTTTGGAGTAAACTCAAACAAGAACAAGAGGGGCCTAGAACAAGTCAAGAATTCGGCCAAAATCATTTGCTTCAAGTGCAAAGTTAAAGGGCACCATGTTAGATCTTGCCCTCTGAAGACGAAGTCTCAAAGTCACAAGCAACAAGGGAAGCGGCCACAAACTCAATCACATATTCAACTACAAGTTGAAGGAAGGCCTCTTCCCAATAAGACCCAAGCCAACACTCCCCGAGGTGAGAAATCAACTGGGAAGAAAGAAAAGGGTAGATGTTGCTACTTATGTCGTGAGAAGGGTCACGTCGCTTCGTCTTGCACAAGAGGTAACTTATCCAACCCAATCACTATTGATGATATCTATTCCCTTGGGAAGGATAAGGTTGGCAATGTGTTTGCCCAGCTTGTTGGTACTCAAAATGGTGTCAAGAAAAGAACCATTTGGGTTGCCAAGCCTATTGTGATTAACTTCTTAGGACCCAACGTAGTTGGGGACCAACAAGCTCAAACTTGATCAATAGGTGACCTTGGAGGGCATTAGAGACTTGGATACATAATGAAGAATTAAGGGGTCTTCATCATTCATATTATCTCAAGCCAAGTCATTTGGATTATCGAGTTCCTATCTTATATCCAATGTGCCTCCTTACGGTAACTTATACTTAAACTGTTTACATTGTTAGGTGCTTGACCCTTTGCATGTTGTGGTTTTGTACCTTGCATGCGTTTGTATATGTTGTGCTTCCAAACTTGCTTATCTTGAGTAATCGAGTATGTGTATGTTGTTTTGCACATCATGTACATGTGAGTCCTGTATTGAGCCTATTTGCATCTTGTCTGTATTTTTGTTGGCTCTTGTGAGAGATTAATGGATTATCCCATTGTGGGGGAGTGATGTTCTTTGCACACCTCACAATCCTATAAATGTGTATACATGGGGAATACCACTTAGTTTTGATGCTTCAAGATTATCTAGTGTCTATGTGGTATGTCTTACTCATGAGAAATTCAAATTCTATATGGTCCATTAAGTATCTCTTGTTGGTTTTAATTTGCCACTTGTTAATGTTATTGGTTTATCACATTATGGGGGAGTAATATGCTATGTGCATATTACAAACCTAGAAAATGTGTACATTTGACGTATTGCCACTTAGCGTTGATATTGTAAACTATCTTGTTCCTAGGTGGCATGCTAGCTCTACAAGTGTCATTTGCTTGCGTTTTATGGGTAAAGATGATCTTGGATATATTTGTGATCTACCAATGAGTATCATTTCAAAAATACTTCTTGTCCTTGACAATTGGTATTCCCATCATATGATTGGAATTGATAATCATCTTTACATTGGATTTTGTGTTTCGTTTGTCTTTCTTGCCTCTTATGAATCTATTTTTAACATGTCTAGTGTGGTTATAGATATAGAGAAAGTGATGATCCCATCGTGTGCGTTTTGTATTCAAATGCAAATTCTATATAATGCACGTCCCTTGGGGGAGCTATCATATTCCCTTTAAAAACACTCTCTTTATTCACCCATCATAAAATCATTTGATCCCCATCAAGTGTGTGTTGATGGGATGCAAGTCTTGCTCTTTATGATGCTTTGTGCCATCATGAAAATTTGTAGAGGGCTTTGTTTGTTGGAACCTAGCTCTCTCTTAGAAACTAGATACCTCTGTTTGTTTTCCTTCAATTGGTTTCTTGTTGCCTTCTATTTGACATGTGTCAATGGATATCTCATTCCTTGATGTATCTTTTAATTGATATCTTTCAAGTGATAGTTCTTTTGTTTTAGGATCTTATTGTCACTTGATATCTTGTCTTTTGATGACCTATCAACTTTGTGTTGAGTTGATTCTTGAGAATCTTGAGCATGCATATCTAGCTACTATATACAACTTCTTTTGCTTGCTTTCCTCCTTTGACCCAATATATAAGGGAAACTCCACCCTGTCATAAATTGGCTAAAGTGTGCATGAAATTCAAATTCATATCTATATGCACATATGTGTGTGGAGTTTGTCCTATGTATTGCTGGTTTTCTAACTCTTTGGTCCCAATGAGTTTGGGCACCATTTTGTTTGTTTTGTTGTTCCAGGAACAACTGGAGATGCATTGGATGCTCGGCTCACCTATAAGGAATATGTTGAGGCCATGTTATTATTGGAGCCAAGTTAGGATGATCAAAGAACAACTATCTACTAAATCAATCCAATGTTGTCTCGGTAACAAGTATCCACTTCATGCATTCTTTTCTTGCAAAGGACCCAACCTATCTTTTCTTTTCCAGGTTGCATCATGGCATGAATCTCTTGATTTGTTCTCGTAGTACTTGTTTGCTTTCTCAAAGCATCCGAACGATGATGTCTTACTGCTAGTTGGGATGTCTTTGATGTTCGTATGTTGGAAGTTCATATTATACAATAAGAAAATATTAGGCCATGTGCTATGCTTCCAAGCAAAAGATCTCATTGATATATTTATGACTTCCCCTTTTGGATATCTAGTGTTCTTCTTTCTTGTAACCATTTCGTGTGTACATCCTTCTTTGTGTATATATATCATCATGATTGTCTTCTACTTAGAATCTTGGTCACATCATAGAAGTTACATCTCTAATTGATATCCTCTTTTCTTTCACGTCCACCGCTGCATTTCCTTTTTCGGTTTTGGTGGCAACGTGAAAGGATTTGTTTTGAGTGCGTATCTTATTTTCCTACATCTTGGTGCACTCTTTGGCCGTGAAGATTATTTTTCCTCATGCTTGTCTTGATGAGGGTTTTGCCATTTTCAATTAGTATCCCTCCTCTCGACAAGATTCTTACTTCCTATCTTCACAATGGGTTGTCACAAGCGTTGGTTCATATTTTGTTTATTAGTAAGCTTGTGAACCCATTTTCTAGTATGTGTGTGTGGGAATGATATGTCTTGCACTTTGTATCTCATATTCATCAAGACTATGTTGATGAGCAATGCTCGTCCTTATCTTAAGTCTTCTCAAGTGCTTTGCCATGACTCACACACATTACTTTGGTTGAGCCTATTCTTAAGTTGCTTCCTTTACATGTTGCTCAACCATTAGTTTTGTGCAATTGATATGCCTATTGTCTCATCTATCTTCTTGCACTCGTTGTGTGTGTCTATTAATTCTGGGGGAGCAACGATCCTATTTTGTGCACCTGTGTCAAATACAAAAATCTCATATTAGTGCACAAATCATGGGGAGCTTCTCTAGTTTTTGATAAAGCACTATGTTGCCTCTATCATAATATCTTTTATTCATGTGGTTCGAAGGACCATATGATTGTTTGTTCCATCTGGAATTCTTTGATTGCTTGCCTTCATCTTTGTATGTCTTTGTGGCATACGATCCTTTTATTTGCAATCTTTGGGTCCTCAATATAGTTTGTTTTCCTCCAACTACTTATCATTGTATTTGTGTATTTTTCTGCACTCATTTGCTGAGAAGTACACACTTTTTGGAGGACCACCTACTATTTTGGATTTCTAAACTTGTCGTCCATTTTGGCAATCGATGCCAATGGGGGAGAAGTTTAGAGAGTTTACTTTGGATATGTTTAGAGGGTTTTGCTTTTATTGCGTAAGCATTTACATCTTGCACACATGCATTATTACCTTGTATGTGTGCGCTTGGTTATGCTTATTTCTTTACATAAACTCTCTTGAAGTGGTTGTCTTCAATTACCAAAATGGGGGAGATTGTTAGAGCATATATCTCCATATGTGGTTTTGGTAATTGATGAAAACTCCTATGGACTAATGGTTGCTTTAAGTTATATTTATAGGACTTGTCCATAGGCACTTCTTGAAGTCCATCTGTTGGGTTCAAGGAGTTTATATGTTGACCAAGATGTTATTCAAGTTATTATCCAAAGAATGGTCATAGAAACACTAGGTTGATCAAGATCTCAGACAAAGAGTAAATCAAGATGATCAATACACAAAGCGTATAAGATGTACCGAGAGGGATCAAGTGATCCCATGGTATGGTAACCATTGTCCATTACGTGTTTGTGTACTAACCCATGGTCTTTGTGAGACTCCTATGTGGGGGTTAGGTGTGTTTCCATTGGGCTTGCGTCAAAAGGAAGATCTCATACAACCCATGAAGGATGACGTCAAGTGGTGATCGTCATCAAGATTGTGGTGTGCAAGTTCAAGTGGATCAGCACGAATATATCATTGAAACTATTGTCAATGATCATGTGTTGATAAGGACAATCTCATGTGCTAACAAGGACAAGATCAAGATAAGCATTCCTGAGCACTACATGCTTGATTCTTGTGGATGTTCACATGGTGGATAGGACAAGATCAAGATAAGCATTCTTGAGCACTACATGCTTGATTCTTGTGGATGTTCACACATGGTGGACAAATGAAGATAAATACATAAGCTAGGCTTTCCGCATTGTGTATGGGAAAGCTACTTGAAGACTTCATCATGTCTTGCTTTCAACTTGAGCCAAGAAGGAACAACAACATCAAGCTCAGGTGAAAGGGCTAACTCAAAGGTATCAGTTCCTTTGACGTTAGTTGTGCGGAGTGATGATCACCGAATAAAAGTATACACTCAAGTATGGATCATCAGTACTCTTTTATGATTCTTGAGTCCTTAGGGATCCCGCACTATTAAGAGGGGATCACAGGTTTTGCGATGAACTTCTCAAACTACATCATCACTTTCTGCTCAGACCACATCTCCACTGCTTTGCTGTTATCTGTAAACAGAACCAGTGCCTCGGACATCCGGCTTCCTTCGGACGTCCGAGGGCAGGACGACCGACTACCTCGGAAATCCGGAATCCTATACCAGAGAAATCAGAGCCATTTAACTCGGACTTCCCGTCTCTCTCCGGACGTTCGAGGCCCGGCTGTCCGGCCAAGACCCGGAAATCCGGAAGCCTGCACCAGTAGAAGTTGAGTTCTATATCTCGGTAATCCGTCTCCCTCCGGACGCCCGAGGGATGGACGTTCGGCCAGGCTCCGGAAGTCCGGAGGTCAACACCAGTAGAATGTGTGCACTATATCTCGGAAATCCGGCTTCCTTCGGATGCCCGACCACCGGATGTCCGACACCCATCGGAAATCCGGAAGCTACCACCAGTAGAACTTGTGCTGTATAACATGGACTTCCGGGCCACTCCGGATGTCCGTATACTGATGAATTCAAATATGTTCAGGCACACCTACAGGCCTCGGACGACCGGCCCCTGTCGGACGTCCGGTCGCTGTTTAATTCAAAATAGTTTCAGTCGTATCTACAGGCCCCGGACGACCGACCCCTGTCGGACGTCCGGCCCCTCACGGACGTCCGGACTTCGGACAACTGTCGGACGTCCGGACCCTGTGTGACTTAAAGTATCCCCAACGGCTCTTTTTCTCTCCACTCTATAAATACCCCCCTCCCACTTCGTGAGAGGGTGGCCCAACACAGCCTTATCCTCATAAGAACACATTTCCACCTCACACACGTTTGCTCACTCCAAATCTTAGATCCCAAGAGCATTTGTGAGCCCCTTTGAGAGTTGTTCCAGTCAAAAGATAGATCTTCTCCCTCTCCTTCTCTCAACCCAAGCTATTTTTGATTTGAGCAAGTTTTGAGCATTCCCCGTGATCTTGTTACTCTTGGAGGTTGGAGACTCCTAGGCGGTAGGAGTTCTTCGGAGAGGAATCAATCCGTGTGATTTCCCCCGGAAAAGTTTGTGAGGGTTTGGAAGCCACCTCAAAGGCTTACCACTAGTGGTTGAGAAACGCCTTCGTGGAGTTATCTCAAAGGGAGAATAGGGTGAGCCTTCGTGGCGTTGGTGTGCCTTCGTGGTAACATCCACCTCTCTAACGGTGACTAGCTTCCCTCCAAGGAAGTGAACATCGGGATACATCTTCGTCTCAGTGACCTTGGTTATCCTTAACCCTAACTCCTTACTTGTGGTTTACTTGTGTTATTTGAGCATACATACATTGCATATTGCTTGTACTCATTATATTGTGTTGGCCATTTCTTGTACAAGATTAATCATTCAAGCATACCCTCTATATCCACACGTACATACTTGCAACCCTTGATATATCGTGTGATATAGTGTGATCTAGTATCTTGTGTTATTTACCTACTTGTCGTGTGATATAGCTCAAGTAAGTTTGTGTAACTTACTTGTGCTTGTTAGTAACTGCATTGTGTCCATCTTGGTAGATCGTGTTGTTGATGCACGTTGCAGTGCCTAGTGCATTTAGGATTTGTGCTTGCCAAGTACCCTCTTAGTTTATTTCCGCACTAGGTTCAAGCCAAATCTAAAGAAGTTTTTAAATAGCCTATTCACCCCCCCCCCCTCTAGGCGTCATCGAGGTCTTTTCACGCCCCACGAACCTCCTCCTCCTCCCCCTCACCCACAGACGGCGATGTGTCGACAAGGGCATGCGGGGCCTTGAGAGACGCCTTCGGTTTGGCAACGATCTTCTTCTTCTTCTTCTTTGGCCCCGGCGAGGCGACATCCCTGGCGTCAAGCCAAGGGAGTAAATCAGCCAAACACGGACATAGATGCTCAAAGCGCGCCCAAGAAGGTGACTTACTCTTCGCCGTCGCGCCACCTCTTCCTCCTCTTTGCCTCGGCGCCAACAGAGGAAACACCCCCCCCCACAAACGTACGCGATCTTGGCACCTTAGACCCCCTGCCGGCGGAGGCTGGGTGCGTCGGGGACGGCCCGACCCCGAGCTTCCGGGAGGCATGCACGCATGCAGACCGCGTATCGCGTGGGGTCGGCACAGGACCTCTGGAGGCCATGGCCAGGCACGAGGGAGTCATGACAGAGGTATCATTTGTGGTGCCATCATCTTCGAGCTCGCGCAGGAGGACGGACTGCGATGGGAGGAGCACGCTCACCGCGTGGTCGTCAACGATTTTATCCGAGGCCCCCTCCCCGGAAGTGTCGCCGGATGACACATTCACTGGATCAGAGCCTTCAGCTGGAAGGAGCCCCTGCTCATTGAATATGGGCATCACGGCGACCAGTTCGGTCCGGTCGTAGCGATGATATAGCAGACCCAATGCCTTGGGAAGGTCGCGAGGGTCACCGCCCAGCAGAATCGCCAAGACCCTGCTCGGATCCTCCGCGGGAAGGTCCCGGGACCGATGCCGGAGTTCGTCGTTGCCAGCACGGTACTCCCACAGGGGCCTGGAATGTGTCTGGAGGGGCGCCAAGCGCTGCACCAAGAACTCCTTCACTATCATTCCCCCAGTCAACTTCTTAGCGCTAATGTCACGGGAAAAGCGCTCCAGCACGGGCCCAACACAAGGGTTGGAGGGCTTCGCCGAGCTCCATGCGGAGGCCTTCTCCGGCAACCCCTTCGGCTCTTCCAGCCGGGGGTTGGCATCCTTGAGGCACATGAGGACCCAATGGTGCCTAAAGTTCTCCACCTTCTTCCCGACCTTCAAGAGCATGTCGCTGCTCTGGGCTGCCATGAAGGAAACGCACGCCGACAAGTGAGCACCGCCGTGCAGGCGCAGGCTGAAGAAGTGGCAGAGGAGGGCCACCGAAGGTTGCACACCAATGAAAATCTCACAATAGAAGGCGAAGACGGACAGAAACAAGATGGAGTTGGGCTGGAGATGAAGGGCTTGGATCCCATAGTGGTCCAACACAGCGGAGAAGAATCGGGAGAAAGGCGGCACCAACTCAGCATAAACAGTGTGAAGGAAGAAGGGATACACCGCCCAGACGCGGGCCGCTCCTCTACGGTGCCGGGCCAAATCAGGGTTCGCCCGTGCTCGTTGGACTCGGCCGCAGTCCATGGGAGCACTGGGACGAGATTCGCGTCCTTGGAGAGGGCGCAGTCCAGGAGTGGAGAATCCGGGGCCTGACCATGCCCCTCTGGTTTCTGCTTGCCGGCGAGCGCCATTGCTGGACTCGCAAGGAGCTATGCGGCACTGGATCAGGGAGGCGCGTGTTGGAGGCAGAGACTTAAGGAGGAAGGCGAGTGCGGAAGGAGGAAAGCAATAAGGTACCGAAGCTACAAGCAGGGGACCTAATAAAGGGGGCAGAGATAGAGGACAAGGAGGGTCAGGTATCATCCGCGTGATGCGCGCCGACCTGGCCCACAGACATTTGAGGGCCCACGACGTCTCATGCTGCCCCTCAAGGCTCCGCCCTGAGGCCAATCCGAGCACACTGCAGGCCTGGGGGCTACTGTCGGTGTTTTGTGATTGGGGGTACCCAGACCTGCGTGCCTGTGGCCCAGGGCAGGCCCGCTTCACCGGAGCAAGCCAGCAAGCCCGGCACCGCTTAAGGGAAGGCCCTCATGAGGGTCGAAGTTTCACGAGGAGGAGCAGATTCAAGACCCGCAGGGGGCCTCCTCAGGACCCCTCTGGAGCAGCGGATATTCTGAGGCAGGTTCGGGCCTCACGAGTCAAGGGTGACGCCAAGAAAGGACAAGCGAGCAGCAGATGACAGGACGGGACAGTTTCCCCTTTTGTGCAAAGGAGGCGGGGGCGTACAGGTTTCCCAAAGGCATCTTCCAAAGGTTTCCCTTCTGGTGCAACAAAGTCGCAGTCCCCTACCAATAGGGCAAACGACATCCACGGGTCGTCTCTACGACGCGGACAACTGCTTTGCAGGCGAAGACCACTTTTGGGCAGGGGAGCGTGTTCCCGTGTTCCCCTTCAAAATTGGCCGCTGTGGGATCCCTTCCCACCAAAGCTATGAGGGGAGAGGACCCGGGCCTCCGCTATATATAGATAGGATAGGACACTTGAGAGAGGGAGTTCGTTCGGACAAGAAAACAAGACACTTAGTCACACAGCCTCCGGAGGCCGACGAACACTGTACTAACTCATCCACCTCCTCTGCGAGAGGCAATCCACCAAAAGCAGGAGTAGGGTTTTATGCTTTGTGGTGGCCCGAACTTGGGTAAACTGTTGTGTTCTGTGTTCTCCTTGCAATCGAGTGAGTCCTTTATCGTTTCCACCGAGTAGTGAGTTAGGCGAAGCGAAGCAGGGGAGATCTTCATACATGACCAAGTGTTCGAATCCTTAGGGTTTTGCAGAGCCCAAAATTCGACAGTAGTCCAGAGCGGTAGTGTTGCTCATGTAGTAAAACTGCTCCGGCTACTACCCCACTACCGCAGATTCACCAAACTACAAAGGGTTAAGCGGAAGTACAGTTCATATAGAGCGGTAGTACCGCTTGTGCGACACAACCATCCTTCACATCTGCATGAACTACCATTTAATTTATGCTTCTGTAGCCCTTTTCCAATCTAGTGAAAGTAGAGTGTTGTTAGCTAGCTGTAGTACCACTTAGTGTAGTACTGCCGCACTACCTGCCCCTACTACTACAATTACACCTCTACGTGCAACTCTAAGAAGAAATACTGCTCGCGGGAGCGGGAGTACCTCTCTAGCGGCACTACGATGTCCTTGAGTTTCTCAGTTGTATGCTAAGGGCAGAACTGTTGTGCAAGGCGGTAGTACCGCTCACGAAAACGGTAGTACCGCTTGTGCATGACTTGTGGGTAGAAAACGGGTATATTTTCCCTCCCACTATAAAAGGGGTCTTCTTCCCTAAGTTGACTCACCTCTTTCCACAAAGCTCCATTGTTTCTCATAAGCTCATTTTCGTCGATCTCTCTCCATAGCCATCGAAACTTTTTGATGCACTAGGTTTTGGCGGAGAAGGCCTTGATCTACACTTTGACAAAGAGAAATTTGGTTCCCCCCATTAATCCCTTGTGGATCTTGTTAATCTTGGGTGTTTGAGCACCCTAGATGGAGGAGGTCACCTCGAAGCCACAATCCATTGTGGTGAAGCTTCGTGGTGGTGTTGGGAGCCTCCAATTAAGTTGTGGAGATTGCCCCAACCTTGTTTGTAAAGGTTCAGTTGCCACCTTCAAGGGCACCACTAGTGAAATCAAAACTCCTCGCATTGTCTGAGGGCATGAGGAGAATATCGTGGCCTCACTTGTTGGGGAGCATTGTGCCTCCACGCCGCTCTAACGGAGGCATACTTCCTCTCAAAGGGAAGGAACTTCAGTAATACATTCTTCTCTCCATCGGTTACACTTGTGGTTACTTCTTAACTTTACTTTGTGCAAGTTATTGTCGTGTTGTATCTTTTGATTGCTTCCTAGTTGTTGTTGTCAGCATCATATAGGTTTCTCACCTAGTAGCATATCTAGACAATCTATTTGTTGCTTAACCTATTTTAATAAAAAGGGGTAAAATTAGTTGTTGCCTATTCACCCCCCCCCCTCTAGTCAACCATATGGATCCTTTCAGCGGGGACACATACGGGGCTATGGTTGACATTGGTCATGCGGCGGTATCCCGGAGGAGATGGATATGAGGCTATTAGAGCATGGTTAATAGTATAGCCACCTATTTGCTATATGAAACTGCCATGTCATCTATAGTCACTAATACAATGGTGTGGCGATAAGGTTGGATATCACATTAGTACTAATTTTTTCTATCTTATCTCTTTCTCTTTCTTAACATTTATAGTATTTGAAGGTTCAAAAGAATATTTGTTGTATTTGCCTAGGAATACACATATAGCTAGGCTCTTGCATGAGAGCCCACTTTCCTTACTTTTTCATATATCTCTCAACCACATAGGCCAAAGTGCCCATGTAAGCGGGACATAAATTCTTTGGGATAAGTGTGGTTGGAAAGCATTTGCGTTGGTAATGTAGTTGGGAATTAATAGTAATGTATGATTGTCTATGCAATGTGGTCATAATTTTAAATGTGTATGTATGTACGATTGTGTATTGCAATGTGGTCATAGTTTTAAGCATGTATATTTAGAAGTCCATAATGTATCATGTAGGATGTTTGAGCCAGATAAATGTCCTGCCCTTGATTACTACTACGAGGAGAAGCACCATGATGTGGTTGTGGAGAGGGGGGTACTGGATTTACCTCTCTTGGTGGATTCCCTATATTGTCACAAGTTGTTTTTTATGTTCCTTCAATACTTTGGTTTAGGGGCTGCAATCCGCGTGAATCCATAAATTTGACCATAATTGCAAGCCTTATTACAGAAAAATGGATCTTCTCCAGCCCATGCTCAACTCTAAAGACACACCTCCATGGATGAACTCCACAGCCGTTACCGCCCTTACGAACAGTTGGAGGCTGGAAACGCACTCTTTTCAACCGCCCCTTGGCTAGATGACCGTCACTTTGGAGAATATTGTGATGATCTTCGGCCTTCCGATCGAGGGCAGGGCTCTTCCCAGGAAGGTGAAGTCTGAGGGGTGACGACAACATGTTGCAAGATTGGTTGGTGTTGAAACTGCACCATGGACTCATGAAACCCAGAAGGATCATAGGCCATACGGTGTGTTGATCTCATAACTCCATGCATAATTTTATGAGAATGCGACTTTTTTAAGAAGAATTGACTTCCTAGCTCGCTCCCTATGTTGAGAATTTAAGATATATTTTGGCACCTTTTCATATATCCACGAGAAGCACCCACAAAGAGGATGAGGCGACTACAAAAGTTTCATAAATGCATTAGTCATATGTAATATATATTTGTACATGTGGATGTTATATATTGAAGTAAAAGACAATCTAGTAATATTAATTCTTTGATATAAATTTTTCCTATTAAAAATATTTGTTTGTTGACAATTTGAAACAAAACTTCCAAGTACTTCAAGAACTTAAATACTCACATAGGTGACCAATCACAGTCGACTGCATAAGGATGCTTCCGATCCCACTTGTAGCTGGGACACACGAAAAACCTTCGGCCTTCTGTCCAATGCTTCTTCTTATCGTTCGAGTGCTTCACATTGAACTAATCTCCACACTAACACATTGGGATCTTCAAATCCTCTCTCGGAGGGTATGAGAGTAAACGAGACCACTCCCGCACACATCGTGAGTTCTCCTTGTGGCTGCACGGGGGCCTCGCCACAAAACCAGATGAAGACATGTATAAAAGTAACGAAAGCAAGCCAAGTGTTAGCTCAATATAATAATTATTACAATATAACCTCCATACACTAAATTAAAGCAAATATTTACCACATAAAATCATCCATCTGAATCATGTAAGTAATCAAACATAAAAGTCTAGTAACCAACGCCACCACCTCCTCTACCCATGAAACCCCCTCTACCATGACCACCTAAACCTCTACCTCTGTCGGGAGCAGTGACATGCCTCTACCACCGGTAAATTAACCTATACCATGACCACTAGCACTACCACGACTGTACCTCTACCAACACCCCTACGAGGACCTCCGCCAACACCATGACCACCATCGGACCGACGCCACCACCAAGACCACCACCTGAACCACACCACCTACACTTGGACCTCTACCAACACTAAGACCACCACCAAAACCCACACCACCACAAAGACCACCACCTGAACCTACGCCACCAACACTTGAACCTCCTCTAACACCATGACATGAACCACATCTACCACCGTCTTCTCTAGTACTAGGATTGTGACATTTTGAGGTTTTCTTTGTTTTGCAAGTCTAGTAACCAAACATAGAAGTCTGGTAACCAACCCCACCATCGGTTTCGCTAGTACTAGGATAAGGGAGAAACTCGGAAGAGCTCGGGATAGACCAATGGGGGAGAAGAGAGTGAGTAGCGAGAGCCCCACAACCACTTCAAATATCTAGAGAATAAACACCACATCCCTTGGCGTTTTAAGTAGATCTAAAATGCCATGGGCCTTGGCGTTTCGGTCTTGCTACGTTAGCTCGCAACACCATCGAGCCTTATAGTGGGACAGGGCAGCAACACTGGCTGGTTTGATGTTTCTGTGTGGACCAAGAACATCGTCAGTTGTGGTGTTTCCCAACGTATGGTGATCATGAAATAATTTCGTGGATGGTTCATTATGGCCGTGTTTGGTTGCTCACAAAATTGCAACCAGGGCGAGTTCGGCCACGAAATGTGTGTTTTGTTGTGAAAGCAGTGGGCTAGGTCGCATCCCCGCAAATCTTAAAGTAGCCCTCATCCTGGCTCGCTATAAACTGCCCAGTTTCTAGCGAGCCAGATTGAGGGCGGGGCAAGCTCGCACATGAGGGGAGGGGAGGGCGGGGCGAAAGTGAGCGGGGATGGCGTGAGATAAAAATCGGGCATGGCGGCACGACGCCAAATATAGGCTCATCCCCACCCATTTACTCGGTCACCGCTACCTCTTGGACAACCACTTCCTCTAGCCTCACCACCACTGGCGATGGCGACTCAGATTTGTGCAACTAGTGGTGGCGGCAGATCCGGCAATAGGAGTTGTTGTTGCTCTTCCATTTGGCCACCTTCTGGTCGTCCTTGACTCAACCATGCTCCCCTTTTTCGTTCTCGTCTCCGATGTAGGTAAGGAACACCCCATCTCCCCTATGTTAGGTAAGTTGTTAGGCCGTTAGGCAAGGTGTAGGATTGACTTCCCCATTGCTCAACGCACCCTCGATGTGGACTAGGTTATGGACGCACGGATGCGACTGGTAGTTCTGGCAGCAACACTGATAGTTGTGATTCAGGCATGGGTCATGTTCATGCGCAAGAGAGTTGTTCGTCGTGGTGAGAGAAGTGTCATGAGATATGCTCCAATGCTTATGCGAGAGCAGGAGAGGATCGCTAATCTAAATTACATATACAACTAGAATGACACAGAGTCTCTATGGATGCTTAGAATGAAAAGAGCACCATTTCCAGACTTGTCCACACCTTCAGGAGCAGGGGGTGCTAGAAGATAGCATCCACACCATTGTGGAAGAGGAAGTGGCCATGTTCCTTCATGTGTTTGGCCATAACTAGAGGTTCAAGGTTATCCACAACATGTTGAGCAGATCAGTGGAGACCATCTCAAGGTACTTCAGGCAAGTGGCCTATGTTGTTGGGGAGCTCAGAGGACAGATGATCAAGTCATCAACCAACCGAATTCCTACCAAGATTCACACTAGCCCAAGATGGTATCCATACTTCAAGGTGAACACTGTAGTATGTAGTTCATTGCTTGATATGCTTGGATTGTTCAAGGTGATCACTAACACAATCTTATATTGCCATTTTAGGATTGAATTGGGGCAATAGATGGTACTCATTTCACTGCCAGAGTGCCGAGATCACAAGCTGCAGTATATAGGGGGAGGAAGCACTACACATGACAGAATGTGTTTGCTAAGGTTAACTTCGATTTGATGTTCACCTATGTGCTGGCTGGCTGGGAAGGGTTAGCACATGATGCTAACATACTTAGTGACAACATGAGTCGCCTGATGGCATCAACATCTCTGATGGCAAGTTCTACGTAGGATATGGTGGCTATGCTTGTCGGTCATGTATTCTTCCACCCTTCCGAAAAACCATGTACCATATGAGCGAGTTCTCCGGTAGGAACTTTCCTAGGACTTCACAGGAGCTACTCAATCTCAGACACTCCAGCCTTTGAGTAACTGTTGAGAGGGCATTTGGAGTTGTGTAGAACACGTTCAAGATCCTGGATCAGAAGCCATTCCACCCTTACCATACCCACGTTAAGCTTGATCTTGCATATTGCATTCTACATAACTGGATCCTGCAATGGAGTTGTGATGAACTGGTGCTCGAGGAGGAAGATGTGACGCGTGACAATGTTGACCTCGGTGGCCATGGTGTGGAGGCATTTGACTGCGAAGCCTGAAAGACCAAAAGGCTGGAGTGGGCACATGCGATGTGGGATAACAGAGGCCAAATAAGGATCCGAAGAAGAAGAAGAGCAAGAGTAGCAGCAGAAGAGGAAGCAAGAGCAATATTAGCAGAAGAGAAAGAGGAATAGCACGAGCAGTAGAAGAGAAAGAGGAATAGCAACAACAACATAAGAGGAAGATGATGGATGATGAACTTTACCCATTTAGCCATTTGGCTCTTAATAATGTGTACTACCATTTTATAGTAGTTAGGATGAACCGTCATTTGTTTCGTAGCTAGGAGTCAAACCGTTAAGATCGTGTGTGGTAAGGTCACCAGTCGTGAGAAGTGATGAAAATACCTAATGCAAGTTGCAACCAAGTAGTGTGTCCTATGTGCGCCTAATGTTATGCGGCCAACCAAAGAGCGGGTCAAAATTAGTTCCCTCATGCAGCTAACCAATATGCGGGCAATCAAACAATGTGCATATGGTGGTTTATATGTTGTTTTCCCTCGGGCAGGTCCATCTGAGAAGTCTATGCAAATGCACCAAAATGGACGAGGGCAACCAAACGCACCGTATGTAAGCAGTTGTTCTGAGAAGGACCAAATAGTGACTTTGGCCTCCATGAAGCATGATATCCTATTTGCTCACATAGGACTATTCAGGGTTTGTTCGTGTGTGCCTACTTTGTCATAGGCTAAGTCAAAGGGCACACTTGATTTCATTGCCGAACAACATAAGAATCAAGTATACCATGGATAGTTCTCTCCATCCTGTGAGGTTTCTAGAATAACTTGTATGTGTGCGCGTGGTGGCTCGGCCACGTGGATCTGACATGCGGAGGTCCTTTCACGAGGTGAGGAGGTGCAGGGAGGCATGGAGCATGGGGAGGTTCGGCTCCGGCAAGGCCGTACGGGGAGGCTCGACATGCATGCGAATGAGGATCGGGCAGCTTGGATCAACTAGGTGGCCACCTCCTCATGGTGGAGGGGCTTGGGCGGCCTGCATGGCGCTCGGGTGGCGGCTTCGACCGCGAGGGGCGCGCAGGGTGCGTTCCTGCACGGTCTGGCGTCGCGAGGACGACCCTGGTGGTGTGCGGATCAGGGGCCCAAGACGGCGAGGGAGGCGGATCTCAGAGCCCTTCTTCATCGAGTGGCAGCTCCGATGATGGGATGGTTGGTGGGCTTGTTGGTGCTGGTGCACGATGATGTGTGGTTGTGGTGGTGTGGCAGTTTGGCAGTTTGGGTGAAGACCCTATCTCGACTTTGTGTCGTGACCAACGATGGCGGCGGCTGTGGCCGTCGTTGACCTTTCCGGAGGCATTGCTGCTTTTCTGCTGCACCCCTCCCTCGTGGATCCAGCCATCTTGGCCTCTTCTGGGGAAACCCTTGATGTGTGATCGGATAACAGCGACGCCTTGGTGTCGCATTCCCTCTTGAGGGCTTCATCTTGGGAGCTCTACACCGACAAGCGAGACCGATGGATGACGGCGGTTGTGGTGACCATGCTTCTGTGGCAACGATGGTGGTTAGAGCGATGTCGGCGACATGGCAATGGCTGCGGTAGTCAGCTCTTCTCCGGCGTGTACGTGGGTTTGTCTTTGTTTGTTTGTTGCTCTGAAGTCGAAGCTGCTGCGGCGGGGCCCTATGGTATATGATGCCTGGCTCCAGGTGAACCGTTTGGAAATCTTTCGCGACAACGGTCGTGTCTGGTTTTGTCCTTCGTAGTTCTTTGTCAGATTAGGAGCTATGCTTCCTAGTTGCAGTTGGCTGAGTTTTGGCGCGGTTCTTCATTCTTCTTCACACGACCTTTACAGTGTGTGTTGAGTCGACGATCGCCTACGGCAAAGTCGGAGTCATTTCCTCGGGATTTCGGGATGACGATGACGCTTCTAGGGAAGGAGTGATGACGATTACACATGTGTGCTATCTCAATGAGACCTTCATTGGTGGTGTGTGCGTGTGGTATCTTGTGTGTGCTGCTTATCGGTTGTAATGATTTTCGTCCGCTTTTCCATGATCAACTAGGCAATCTGGTCTTCGCTCGGTTTTTCCTAATTAAGTGAGCAACTCTTTTTTCTCAATGAATGTAGGATATACCAGTTTGAAAAGAAATAAGTCCGTGTTTGTTTCTTTTTTTTCATGTATACATGGACTCCTGCAATCTCTTTGGGCCTAATGGAATGCACGGTTACATTCCAAAAAAATAAAGAAAGTAAGTAGCAATTGAACGAACTAGAAGAGAAGATCAAGGAAAATACATTTTGGTTCCTACTTGTATATGCATCATATATAAAGATTTTTTTAATAATTAACTAAAAAGTCGAAATAGTTCCAAATTATTTTGAGATTAAACTTGGCTTTGTTTTGTACTCGTATATAAAATTTCATGAAAAAAAGTAAAGGTTGACATCTGGGCAAAAGAGACCAAACTTATTTGTTATTACAAGTCGAAATAGTTCCAAAGTACCAATTGAACGAACTAAAACCCATAGCTCCATTGCTTCATCACGGGTCATGGCAAACCGGGGAGTAGAGAGTTGTTGAACAACAACTTGGCACGTTTTCTTGGTTGGTCCACGAGAATTGTCCAGTTCCTTTACCTGCTCCGGTATATCCACATAAAAAACTGGTCGTTGTACTGCAGATGATAACATACTCCGGTCATCGCTTGGTTGCAATACATGTATCTCTCTGAGTTGTCGTTTACCGTCCAACTTGGTTGCGTTTTTCTAGGTCGGCACGAGCTGCACAAAGGCGTACACTTGTACTATCAGCTTCAGAAGTTTTTTGAGTTAAATACACCACCGGTAACTTAACTGATCAGTTTATTGCCTAAAGTTAAAAAATAGTACATAAAAGTGGTGCTCTAACTTGTTTGGTTGTACAAATACAGTGGCTCATACAATATCCAGGGATATGCCTTGCCCGTATAGCGAGCCAGTATGATGGCGACCCGCATGTCAGTGATCGAGAACATTTTTTTACAACCAACCCCACATATTTTATTTATTTACTCATAATTGTATCACATACGGATACATACTGATGGGTTCAACTTATCAGGTTTGGATCCCGCGTATCAGCTACACCAAGCACGACTGTATGTGTAAATCATAAATACAATGCAATTTATAATAACGATACCATATGAGATATTAAAGAGAAATAAGAAAGAAAAAAAAGGATCTGAAGTTTCGAACCTAGGAGCTCACATGTGCCACCCTTGCAATCTAGTCGATAAACCAAACAAAATTTTATGTTTATTTAGTGCATGTAGTTGGAATTTTTCTACGAATTTATTTATCTCACCCTTTAAAAGATGTAAACACTATTTCTTTATTTTAGGCATCACGTGGTGTCGTGCCTCGTGGTTATATTATTCACCGAGGGACCTCTCCTAACCAACAGACAAGACACCATTTGATGAATAAATGAGATAATTTACTTCATAAACATTTTATTATCAAGGGAGATTAAGGGAATGCCTTGGTGCATTTGAAAAAAATTTGCTTTTGAAACATGTTTCACGGGTATTATAAAATTATAAACTTATATTTGAAAGATGTTTGTCATGCGTTCAGAAAAATGACAACATATATTTTTATAAATGTTCAACGTGCATTGGAAATGTTATTGTGTAAAATTGTTCTTATATTTCTACAAACACCTTTAAGATATTTTTAATACATTCCTAAAATTACTATTATTACACACTAATTTCTAATACACATCGAAAAGTCACATTGTCAATTTTTCTGTACTTGTGTATTTTAAAAATATAGTAGTACAATGAAGATACACACTAATTGTCGGTGTTTGTGGTCCTGCATAAAGATACATAAATTTACACAAGAATTTTCAATCTACGTTGAAGCGTCTAAATCCACATAAATTTTAAAAACGTTCACGTTAACCTTTTTAAAGTACACAATAATGAAAATAGAATAGATATTTAAAATACACTAGCGATAATTACTGTATTTTTATTTGATAAAATTTACATATCATGAAAACTTTTTTTGGAAAAGGAGTTTCAAACCTCCGGCATCTGCATCAATCGATGCATACATCTACTTTTATTAATTATTTAACATAGGTTTAACAAAAACTTATATCAAACCATTCGAGGCCACCACTCACACCTATAAAATTCGATAATGTGGACTGTTCTCACCCTTCATATCTAAAACCGATGTCGTCACCGATACATCCACATAACGTATCGGAACCCACAACCGGTGCAGCAGAGCTAAAGCGTACGCCACATGCACACGTTTTAGATGCCGCCATCATCATGAGGCCGATAACCCATCTTCAGGGGAGAGATCTGTATCATCCTTGCCAATCCGTCCATACGTCGACGCCACCACGGCTCGTCAGTCCAGACGCGAAGATTCTGAAAGATATATTGTGCGTAGCACCTGCCGACCAGGCATGACACATCGTAGCACCTGTCGGCCAGGCATGACCTGACATCTCCACGAAAAGCTCCGTGCAAGATGATCGACGCCACCATGGCGCCAAACAACGCCACCACCGTGCGCTCATTCGTCCAGACACGAAGATTCTGAAAGAACTGTCGTGCGTAGCACTTACCAACCAGGCATGACTCGACGTAGCATCTGTCGGCCAGGCGCATGACTTGATAGTTTCACCAAATCTTCAGGCCAGACGAAGCCGCTCCATCTCCGGCCTCTGTCATTGAACACTACATATCATGAAAACTAAACAAGATCTTGATTTTTTCTATAAAAATGTGTTGAAGAATTGCATAACGATACGTCGAATTGATGTGTACATATTTCTAGCTAATAACTTAGTTTCGTTCGGTGATCAAAGTTTTATTGCATTAAGCAGGATGTCCCAGCTTTAAATTTTTATCCCAACAAAAATAAAAAATTACTCGTTCACTTCCAGCCACTCACTCGTGGACCGCCGCCATGCTCACACGCCACACGGACAAGGCGTACACACGGATACGATTGGATGCACCGTATTTACACGGTCAAACAAGTTAAACCATCATTTTCATGTATTTTACAATTTTAGATATCAAATTAACCGTACATGACAAGTTAAATATCCGTAATGTATTTAAGTTTTCTCGAAACGGATCAGCTTCAGAAGTTGATTCTTCTCGACAAGGATTAACGTGAAAAACACGAGGCACCTTTATTATGCAAACGCCAGGAGGACCTGTGCCCCTGTCCCGCAGCATGTCGTTTCTTTCATCTGCCTGACTTTATATCATTGCGAAGCTGAACAGATCGCATTAACCGTGGTAGGGCCGCCATTAGATCACCCTGACAGATTGGTTCACTGCCACTCGCCAGCCATAATATGTTTTGTCCGGTGTGTACTGTGTACCACCTACCCAACTCGCTAAATTTGTACTCCCTCCGTCCCACTACAAGACGTTTTTTACGCAATAATGTCCAATTTTTTTTAATTTGAGACAAAGACAGTATCGGTTTCTGCCTGGATGAGGTTTTCTGCCTATGCTAGGGGCTGGTAGATCGGCGCGAGGTACCGATCAGTCGCACACGCATCGTTAGATTAGGCCATCCTCAGTTGTTCACATTGTGATTCACCTCTCTTGCCTACTCGCGTCAATACCCATGTATGTAGCCGAGTGAGTAAGAGCATCTACAGCCGAGCTCTTCAAATAATCCTTCGTACGTTCGTAGACGCTTTTGGTCAGTTCAAAGGATAACCCTTGTACGTTCGTAGACGCTTTTGGTCAGTTCAAGGGATAACCCTTCGTACGTTCGTAGACGCTTTTGGTCAGTTCAAGGGATAATGAGGAAGGAAATAGAAAATGTGGACACGTCCACAGACGTTTAGGGAGTCATGTTTGCTATGTTTATAGATGCTCTAAGAATGGTTGAACCAAGAGCAACTAGGGACACATTTAGTAGGTTGCATATAGCTGGGTCTGGCGGACCGTTTGGTTGTGTACAAGGAGCTGTGATTCGCATCGGCACGAAACTTAAAGTATCCCATAGTCTGATTCGTTGCTAACGTTTTGAATCGTTTGTTTCCAGCGAGCCAGGTTAAGTCGGGTGCAAAAGCAAGACGCCACGTAGGGTGCAGTACAGGGGGTTCGGTCGAAGATGGCGGGAGGAGAGAAATTGGTGGAGGCGGTATGGCGCGAATATACCCTCATCATCCCATTTACTCGCTCATCCCTAATCAGACCCTGGCGGGAAAATGAACCGTTTGGTTGCGTGCAATGAGGCCTGATTTACATCGGGACGAAATTTAAAAACACCCCACAGGCCGCTCGAACCGGTCGTTTCCAAAATCATGCGCTCAAATCTCGAACCGTTTTTACTGTTGGATTTCTCGTGTTAAGATCTTCAAAACTAGATGCCATGTTGAAAGGTTTTGACGAAAAGAAAAATCAGAAAAAGGGGACAAAAAATCGTGCCTCTTGCGATAAAAAACAAAAAATGCATTTTTTCGCCTTTTCCCCTTTCCGGGAGACATGGTCGTGCGTCTATCAGGGCAAAAATGTGCTTCTCGCGAAAGCAAAATCATGTCTCTCGCGAAAAAAACACGTATTTTTTCTCTTTCCGAGAGGCACGGTCATGCCTCTCACGAAGGCAAAATCATGCCTCTCGCGGAAGCAAAACAGTGCCTCTTACAAAAAAACGGAAAACGCATTTTTTCCTTTTCGAGAGGCACGAGCGTGCCTCTCGCGAAGGCAAAATCGTGCCTATCATGAAAGACAAAACCATGTCTTTCGCAAAAAAACCATGAAACGTGTTTTTCCACGCAAAAAAAATGATTTTTATCCGTCAAGAAGCTAAGAAAAACCGATGAAAAAACGAAACACAAAAAAAAGTAAAAAACCATTTTAAAAAACCAAAAATGCATCCAGATTTTATATAAAACAAAAAAATTCGAAAGAAAAGCTGAAAGCGCGACATATGACGACGGCTGAGAATGGGTTAAATGATGATGCAATGGGAGTGCTTGCTGGCAGACTTCCGAAAAACACTCACTACCTAGTTGCTCTCTCGAAGCATGGGTAATAAAATATTCATAACAATCTTTGACGGACCACGGTCTAGTTCGGCCCGAGAAAGCTGCGCCCATGCTGGTGCCCCTACCGCCGAGCCACTGCAACACGGGACCTCCTATACACCGCGTTCTGCGACACATTCCCGATCAAACAAACATGAGGACTCCTCCCTGGACCGGCCCAATATATTATGCCTATAGCCCAGTATCGAAAATACAGGAAAAAAAACAAACGCTTGATCGGAATTAAACCCAGAACATCCAGCATTCATTCACCGACTCAGTTTTCGTGACACACAAATAGTACTAGCATTTAAGAAACCATCAACCAGAACGACATGTTGTACGAAATCAAACGGATACTGTCGCGGCCGGTCCACACACTGTAGTGAACCAATCATTGGTACTGTAGCTATGATTTTTTTAGAAGATTTTTCAAAAACAAGACTAGTATTAAGTATGAAACGTTTGTTGGAAAACACAAACATGTTTGAAATACGAATTGATTTCAAATATTCAAAGTTTTTCTAAAACGTCACCACTTTCAAAAATGTGAATCTTTTAAACTCCCAAAAATAATTTTAAAACAGAACCAACTTTTGTAAACACGAATTTTTTTTTAAACTCCCAAACAAAAGAAAAAAAACGCAAACAATTTTGTAAACGTGAACATTTTTGGAAAATTACAAACAAAATTCAAAAACCTTATTGGGATTTTCAAAATACGAATAGTTTTTCGAAAATACGAACATTTTTCTCAAATTACGAACAATACGTTGAAAAACGTAACATTTTTTGAAATATACGAACATTTTTGGAAAACAAGCAAACATCTTCTGAAGAAATTTGAAATATATGAACAAAATTGTAAAAGTATAAACATTTTTCGAATTGTGAAGAAATTTTGAAATTGTGAACTTTTTCGAATTGTGAACAAATATTGAAACAGGAACAAAATTCAAATTCGCGAACAAAATTATAAAATGATGAATATTTTTAGAATTGTGAACAAATTTTGAAACCAAGAATAGTTTTCAAATTGTGAACAAATATTGAAACATGAACAATTTCAAATTCGCAAACAAAATTATAAAATTAAGAACTTCTTTCCAATTATGAAAAAAAATTGGAACCACAAACAGTTTTTGAATTGTGAACAAATTTTGAAATATGAAAAAGTTATAAAATTATGAATTTTTAAATTTGTGAGTAAATTTGAAAACCATAAAAAAATTCGAATTTTGAACGTATTTGCAACATGAACAAATTTAAAATTCGTGAATAAAATTATAAAATTATGGACATTTTTTGAATTATGAACAAATAATTTCTTAATTGTGAATACATTTTAAAACCATGAATATTTTGCGAATTGTGAAGAAATTTGAAATTTTAAAACGCGAACAAATTTTGAAACTGTGAAAATTTATTATGAAGTAAACTTGCAAAAAATAAAATATATAAAAAAGTGAAAAATACAAAACAGGGGAGTAAAGAAAAAAAGAAAGAAGAAAAATAAACAGAAAAAAAATACCGGTTCAAAGGACCTTTAAAAGAAAAAAAATGTCTATTGTTTAAATCGAACCCAGAATCTTGATCAAACCAGGTTGCAGACCGCGTCCAGCTAGCCACACCAAGCTACTATTGAATATTGAGGCACGAAACTCCATAACAACCTATTTGTTCTGACAAAATAAGAAGAGTGCTGTAATCCAAAGTTAGCAAAACATGACATTTTTTACAAAATCTAACAGTTTTCTAAAACGCAAAGACTTTTCGAAAAATTGAACATTTCGTGACATTGTCAAATTTTTATGAAAAATAAGTAACATTTTCTAAATATCCTGAACATTGTTTGACACACAAACATTTTTCTGAAATTCTGAAGACATTATGAAAATGTGGACAAATTTGGAAAACATGAACATATTGGAAATTCCAAAATATTTTAGAATTTGTGGACAAAAATTAAAAATGTGAACATTTTGTGCATTTGTTACAAAATTGTAATCATGAACATTTTTAAATATGTGAACATATTTCGAAATTGAAAATATCTTCTGGATTGTTAAAGAATTTACAAAAACAGGAACAATTTTTGAAATTCCAGAATATATATATATATATAACAAAATTACGAATCAAGATTTTTTTTAATTCCCATATAGATTTCATTTTCTGAATTGGAATAATAATTTTTGAAAATCCCAAACATTTTTGAAAATCCACAACATTTTTAAAAAATCCACAAAATTTAATAAAAATCCAGAACATTTTCTTAAAAAGAAAAAACATTTTTCGAATTTCAAAAACAATTTTTGAAAACCCAGAACTTTTTTTAAAATCCAGAATATATTTTCTAAATACAGAATTGTTTTTGAAAAAGGAAAAATATTTTTCGAATTTGAAGAACAATTTGTGAAAATGCCAAAATTTTCTGAAAATCTAGTCCATTTTTTGATAGTCAGGAATTCTTTTGACAAATCCCAAATATTTTCTTAAAAAGAAAAAAAAAACATTTTTCGAATTAGAAGAACAATTTTGGAAAATGAAGGACAATTTTCGCAAATCATGATTTCTTTTCAAATGATGAATATTTTTAAAAAATGCAGAACTCCTTTTGAGAATCCAGAACATTTTTTTAAAAAGAACAAACATTATTCGAATTTGAAGAGCAAGTTTTGAAAATCACAAACATTTTCCAAAAATAGAGAACATTTTTTAAAATCGAAATTCTTTTGAAACAGAAACAGAAAAGAAACAATAGAAAAGAATAACGAAAAAAGAAAAAGAAAAAACAGTTCAGGGTTGATTTTAAAAGTTTTTCTAAAATGGAAAAAACCTGTTGGAAACCCCTAAAAAGTTCCCAAAACCGGGATCAGTTAAACTCTCTAATGGGTCCGCCCTATCTGAAGTGATCACTCCATCATCTGTGCGTTTGGTCGATATTTGGATGCACAAAACTTTAAATAGAAATTTTCCTTAAGAACGTTCGTAAAATGGAAGGCGTTGGAACATCTAAACGGGCCGGCCCGTTGCCTCGCTGCTCGGTCGCTCGCATGCGGGAAGCTCCAAAATTTTGATGCAATAAGCGGCAAATAAGATATTCCCTGCAACAAGTCAGAACCTTTACATGATCGCTACAGGAAATCCTGATACACCCCATCCAGCTCGAGTTAACATGCAGTAACCACCGTGTCACTGCACCTGATATGATTACTAATTTTATTTTGATTTTTTCTTATTATTTTTTGGTTTTCGTTTTTTTGCTTCTGTTGTCCGTTTTTTGCTTCTCTTTTTTCTTTTATGTTTTTTTTTTCTTCATGGGTCGATGAACTTTTTTTATATAGTTTGCGAACTTTTTATTCAAATCGATGATTTGTTTTCCAATTTCATCAAACTTTTATCAAAATTGATGAACTTTTTTAAAATTGATTGAACGCTTTTAAAATTTGACGAACTCTTTTCTTAAATTCAACGATTTTTTTAATTCGATGAACTTTTGATAAAAATTGATGAACATTTTTCACATTTGATGAACTTTTTTTAAATTTGATGATTTTTTCAATATTAATGAACTCTATTTTAATTCGGTGAACTGGATGAAACTTTTTTCAAATTCGATGATTTGTTTTTTAATTTTCGATGAACATTTTTCAAATTCGTTGAACTTTTTTGAAAACCGATTAACTTTTTTCAAATTTGATGAGCTTTTTTCAAAATCATTGAACTTTTTATAAAAAATAATGAACCTTTTATCAAATGTGATAAACATTTTTCAAATTTGAGTACTATTATATATAAAATCTGTCAACATTTTTTCCATTTGGAAAACTTTGTTTGCAAAATTAGTGTATTTAATCTTCCAAAACTCAATGAACTTTTTCAAGGCCTGCAGGGACACCGAGCTGTTTGATGGGCCGGCCCAACGAGGGGCGCTGCACGCGTCATGAGGGCAAACTGGCGCTTGCAGCGCCGTATAGGAGGTCCCGATCGCTGCCCCCACGCAGCCTTGCCATCCTCACGATGCTATTGCCGCCTTGCCGTTAGCCCGACGTTGGCGTGTAACCACCGACTTATGGACCTAGGCGAGTAGCTAGAATTCTGTAATAAAAATAGAAAACAATATTGTAACTACAGAAGTTTGTGTGTTTGTGGGATTTGACAAAAGTTGTTTCGATGAAACTTTTTTAAAAATACTATCGGAAAGTTGGAGTTGCTGTGAGGATCTGTCATCCATATTCGTCGATCTAGCGCACGAAATACAACGTGTTTGCACCGTTGTGTAGAGACATCTTTCGCACGTGGGGGCACCAGCAGATACGACACGTGAACCATCACGACGTCCAGGGCGACCACGTACACGACCGTACGCACACTACGTGTGACCGGATCTGTGTGTTCCTATCAACAATGGACCGTGCTGGGTACACAAGACTCGTTGGCCGGCCTTGTTCTAGTATCGTCTCCTATGATATTGAGTAACTCCAACCGTGAGATTCGAGTAGACGCATGTTTTGTTCGTATTTTATTTGTTTGAATCGGTTCGATAGATATTTATGTATGTTTTTGAAATAGACCGATGCTTATATCTAACGTTGTCATGACTCATTTTTAAGATGGTGCGGAAAAATACAACATAACTAATCTAGAGGCGCGCTGCCTTAGACGTCCCCCCCGCGTTGTCATCGAGGCCGGTCAGGTCAACGAGCGTCAGCGTCGGGCCAACCTAGGGGAAGGCCGTCTCCCACGCGGCGGAGACGTCGCCCGTCGGTGGCTGCAGCACCGCTGGTTGGGCTCTGGCGCGACGCTCCTCCTCCTCTGCCTCGGCCTCGCGCTCCAATTCCTTGAGCCGTCGCCCCTCGAGGCCTTCCTCCACTAGTCGCCGTTGTCGCGAGTGCTTCAGGTAAAGCTGGTCCTGCGTCGGCATCGCCCCCAACCAGATGGGTGGCGCACTGACCCACTCGCGCACTACGCCGTCCCACACATACGTCTCCCTTATGGGAAGGCCCGACTCGGGCTTGGCTCGGGACGGCGGGTCAACGGAGGCACGATGTAGTTGCCGACAGCGGAGAGCGTCATGGCCTCCGCCAGGCGTGCCTAGTAAGCCGACTCCTCCTCCTTGCGCCGCTTTTTCCTCCTCGCTCTCACGAAGGGCAGCCGTCAGCGCCTCCTGGTAGGCGGCCTCCGCCTCCTTGTCCTCGTCACGCATGAGAGGGGCGGCGGGGTGCGAGCCAGCACGTCGCGGACGCCGCGTCGGCGCTGCTCCTCGTGTTCAAACGCAAACCAGACCTCCCAATTGGGAGAGTTTGCTGCATAGCCGAGGTTGAGCCGCTACTCAGGCGTCAGCTGCTGCCAACGGCGCCTCACCTCCTTCGCATGCGACCACGACGACCATGGCACCGCCGCCACCGGGATCCTCTCCAGATCCAAGCGCTTGTCATGTGGCAGCCTGACATCGGGGTAGGGGACGGGGACGTTTATCCGCTGCCGAGGCGGGCGCGAAGATGATGACGGGGGAGAGCGTGCCTAGGAAGGGCGGGGGCCTTGCCCTTGTTCTTACCCAAGTTTAATCCTGTGCTTGAGAAAAACCCCTTGGTGGCTAGGCTTTGTCACCGGGGGAGGAGCAGTCGGGGTGGCTAGATGGGGATGGTTTCTGGAAGCGGAGGAGGACGCCCTCCTCCCTCCCGCACCCTGAAATTAAAAAAGGACGTCCGCGGTCGTTGACACATGGGCCTGCGATCTTCGATCTTCATAAATAAAGCTGCGAGCGGTAGTTGATCGGTCGCCATGTGGGATCGCGACGGGAACCGAGGGGGCGGACGCGCCGCGCCAACGAATTTCCTTCTCAAATTCAAGCCTCAAATAGATCCGCATGACGTATTTTGAAATTGGATCTACGCGTTGGATTATTAATTTTGTCCACGATATGGGCGGACCCAGACAAAATTTTGAGTGGGGGCGCTATATTTGAGTGGGGGCACACCTTCTATAAAGTTGCTCATTTTGAAGTATTTTGTTTCAAAATGTGCATAAATACAAAGGGAATTCAAAAATTTAAGTGGAGGCCTAGGCCTCCACTCAGTTGAACTTGGGTCCATCCCTGATTCACGATGATTCAGACGAACGGTGACGAACGAAATAGATAGTGTGTTTGAAGGTGCGCTTAGTATTGTGCACGGGTGACGCCGAGCGATTTCGGAGTTGTGAAAATGACTCGTTGACTCTCGGATTTCATAGCAAGTTGGCGATCCCGACACCGGTGCATTCGTACATGTTTTTTTAGTGGCCGTCCATGCTTTGTTCATCAGCATGGCATCATGTGCACGAGCCATCAAGCCAGGAATGGTTCATTATCCATCTATAACTAAGTCGACGGGAGTTCGTTTGACTTTTCTCTTGTTATTATCACGCCGAGGATGGCATCACCGGCCAAACTAATATAAAGTGTTTAATTATGGAGAAACCAGCATCCCACGGTGCCGTCCCATTCCCCTACCACGGGGCACTCCTACTTGTGCGGTTCCATTTGACTAAATTAGCAGACTTGTCTAAGTGACGCGTACCAGGTGTCGAGTAGCTGGAGGTGGCGATTGAGCAGGACATGTGGAAGAATAACGTCAAAGCATTATTTATTATTTGTGTCGAATATCCATTTTTTAGTCTAGGTTCTCTGCATCCGATTAAAAAATAATTAACAAAAAATACAACAAAAATTCAATATAATCTAAATGTGTATTTTTTTGTCGAGAACTACTTAGATGTTCAAATTATATGAAATTTGGGATGCACCTCACACATCAAATTATCTATCATGCAAAAAAGAATTGGATTTTTTGGAAATTTTCTAGTATTTGTTTTGAATTTTTCCTTCATCGCGGATGCAAATGAATATCAACACCGAATTGTCGCTCTCTATGTGTGTACTCTAATCACTGCTCATCTGTAACATACTAACCCCTGTTCACGTCACGCCACTTGTCCCCTTTAGTCGTCCACCTTTTCATCGGCAATTTTTTAGGCATCTTTAAAGTGGACCCTTAAACCGTTCACAAATGTTCGGATCACACTATGTGAATGCGGTTTGGCATCCAACGTGAGCCTGTATCGGTCCGAGCGGTTTGGACGTACTCTTTTCAACAAATCCGAGACAAATTTGGGGGGCTTTGCGGGAGTCCGGGCAACAGCCACGTAGGACTCCGACACCTGAGGCCCACCCGAAACACTTCCCGAACACCGGACCTCTATCCTTACCATTTTCTCTCCTTCATTTTTTCTCTCTTGGCTTCACTGCCGTTCCACCACCTCGGCCGCCACGCAACAACCCTCTCGGAACTCTACGCCTTCGTCACCTTCAACGTTCACCGTAGGCTCCGCCCCACTTCTCCTCCGTCGTTGTTCCACCCCTTTCCTTGGACCGCCCCACCAGGTGTCATGCCCTACTGCTATACTCACCATGCCAGACAGTTTTTCGGTGAATTGTCGGAGCTAAGAAAGTTGTCCCTTGTTCTGTCAAGCAACGGATCCGGATTTGGACCACATATACGAGCATTATGTTGAGTCGTCCGATGGCTTGTCAAACGAGGAGGACAATGAGACGGTGATGATGCAGGCGGTCCTTGAAGACCCGAAGCATACAGAGGAGCATGTTCTGAATTTCATGGGTTCTACCAAGGGCCATTGATGCTCAATTGCAACAGGGTGTGCGTCCATTTGACACTGATGGACGACTACTCTGCCCCAATGCACTCTTCGTTGACCATTTTCATCGGTGTTTTTGAATGTGTAAGACTGTATTTGACCGTTTCTACCATGGTGTCCTGTCCTGTGATGACTACTTCATCTTGAAGAAGGATTTCACACGAAGGATTGGGTTCTCTAGTTACCATAAGTGCATGCCCGCACTATGAATACTTGCATATTGTACGACCGCTGATTCATGGGACAAGTACCTACGAATGTCTGAGAGGACACGCGAAGATGACATGGCCAGGTTTGCGACTGCCATGGTCGTGGTGCTAGAACTTCGGTACCTCAAAGAACCAACTGTGGCAGACACTGAGGGGTGCTACTTGTGAGCTGCATTGCGTTTTCTTCGAAGAGGGAGGGGTGAAGGAAGTAGTTGATAAGTATTTTCCTCAGTGAGAACCAAGGTTATCAAACCAATAGAAGAACCAAGCAAATTCCCGTCTTCAGCAACTACATGCACAAAAGCAAACACTTGCACCAAACGCATGCAAGAGAGTTTTTTATCACCTTGAACTCATTAGTTACAAAGATTAATTCTGATAATGATAGATATAATAATAAAAAGTAAAAATAACGTAATAAAATTGCAGCAATGCATTTTAATTTTTAGCAATATGATTAAGTAGACGCGGGTGCCATAGTTTTCACTAGAGGCTTCTCTCTCAAACACATACCATATGGTGGGTAGTATTGTTGGGCAATTGATAGAAAAACACATAGTTATGATGTTATTCATGGCAATGATCGTGTATATAGGCATCTCCAACTCTTACTCCAGTTTGAGAGCCCTTCTATGCTTGCCTCTCCAGGTATTAAGTTCATGACAAACAGAGTAATGCTTTAAGCAAGATGACATGATGTACACAAAGTAAACCCAATCAATATGAATATATCCCATCGTTTTAATCTTAATGACAACAATTCAAATACGTGTCTTGTACCTTTTTGTCACTCGGATATAGAGCACCACAAGATTGAACCCAGTACAAAGAACCTTCCCCACTGAAGGTAAATCAGTCTAGTTGGCCAAACCAAACGGATAGATTGACGAGAAACACAAAGCTATAGCAAACATGCATAATAAAGTCAGAAAAAACTCAATTACTTACAATAAATAATCTGTCATAAACCGACAATCCATCGGATCCAAACAAACACACCGCAAAAGAAGATTACAATGGATACAACCCCAAGAAGACCGAGGAGAACATGGTATTGAAGATCAAAGAGAGATAATAAGCCATCTATCTACTAGCTATTGACCCATATGTCTATGGTGAACTACTCAAGCATCATCATGGAGGCGGCAAGGTTCATGCAGAGGACCTTCGTGATCGATTCCTCCCACCGCCAGATTACCGGCAAAGGCCTTAAGATGGGATCGCGGCGGAATAGAGGCCTGCAATGTCGGAAGAAGTGTTTCGGGTGTCTCTCTGTTGGTTTTGGTATATATATGAGTTTATAGAAGTGGAATTAAGTTAGAAGGGTTGTGGAGGGAAAAACGAGCTAGCATGGCGCGCCCTACGAGCCATGGCACGCCATGCAAGCTTGTTGCTCCATGTGGCTCGTCTGGTCTCCCCCCGAATCTTCTACGGTCTCTTTATGTCCCAAAATAATTTCCACAAAGTTTCATCATTTTTGGATTTTGTACGATATTGATGTTTTGAAGAGTAAAAAACATGCCAAAAATAGGAACTGACAGTAGGCACTGGGTTCATAGGTTAGTCCCAAAAAATTATATAAACTAGAATATAATTGCATATAAAGTATCCAACATTGATAATATAATAGAATGAAACAATCAAAGTCATATATACATTTGAGACATATGAAGCGGCTCTTGGCAATCTCAAAAGAAAGAGAGTGGCTAGGTTTGCTTGGATCTTTTGACTACATGCATTGGAAATGAAAAAATGCCAAAATCTTTAGAATGGAAAATGAGAGTCATGTTAGGAGCCCACCATCATTCTTGAAGAAGTTGCATCATATGATCTTAGAATTTGGCACACTTTCTTTGGCATGTCGAGGTCTCACAATGACATCAATGTGCTGCAGCGATAACCAGTGTTTGCAAGATTGACTTAAGGAAAAGCTTCTCGTTGCTACTATATTTATCAATGGACATGGATACAACATGGACTACTATATGTTTAACGAAGCTATCCTCCGTGGGCTATCTTTGTCGACAACATCTCTAACCCAGTGGGCCAGAAAAAGTCTCACTTTGCCCAAAAACAAGAAGCAACTAGAAAGTATGTCGAGAGGGCATTTGGAGTTCTACAGACCCGTTTCGCAGTTGTTCATGGACCTCATAAATAATGGGATCCAAATACCTTGTAGGAAGTGGTGACATGTTGTGTGATCATGCACAACATGATCGTGGAGGATGAGGATGAGGATGTTGCGCAACTCTAGAATTTTGATAACATGGGTGATCCAATTGAACTTCCAAACCAGAAGCCCCCCACATTTGAAGAGTATCCAAATCATCAATAAATTTGGCATTGAGCAACTCACGAGCAGCTGAAGGTAAATCTAATTGAGCATGTGTGGTCGGTTAAAGGGACACCAATGCTGGAATATAATATTTAAACTTTTTGAAATTTGAAAAGTACTGCTACATGCGACTATTTGAGCATGTGTAGTCTATGCATGCGGCTTATTAAACATGCAGACTTCTAAAAAAATGAGGGAGGTCGGATGTATGGGGGCAACGTTGGATGGCCAGCACCCACATCCATGTCCATGGACTTGTCCCCATGTGTACGGACCAATGCGGGAGATAATTTGCGGGTCGACGTTAAAGATGACATTAGTCAATGGACCACGCTACGCATTGGCTGGCCAATCTTTGACAAAGATTGTTTAGGTCACGAGTTGTCATATTGTGTGATTGTACCTCGTGTTTTCCTTTCACCGCTGATACGGTCCATGTTGCAAGCCCATCGTTCCAACACGATCCATGTGTTGCAAATCTCGTTGTAAAAACACTTTGAAAGAATCCTAGCATGATCCATGTTGCAAACCACCTCCGACGAGCCCCCTTGCAACACGACCACCATTACAAAGCACCTCGAGCAAGGACCCCCATGGCTCACAGTCGTGCCCGGTGTCATTGTAGTAGCTTCACATGGTCGGTGGTGAAACCTGAACCGTAGAACAATAGTTCTAAGTTAATTTTAGAAATTAAAAAATGGGCACTGGTGTGCATCAAACATAGTTGTAGGCATCGCGTGCGTGCATCATGGTGGAGGAAAAATGCGAGAGGGGGAGGGCAGGGTGGGTGGAATGGAGAACGCTACTCCTATAGTGCTCGGGGCGTTGGCAATGACATCACCATAGCAGCTCGCCAAACGGTGGTAGTGTTTCACAGCGCCATGAGAGCAACTCCAACGCGCTGACCCAAACAAACGCATGTTTTGTCCACCTTTTGTCTGCTTGAGTCAGTTGAGCGAATGTTGGTGTCCGTTTTTTCATTTGGGTCGACACGTGCAACCAACGCAGGTTCGGATGCAAATTTTCAAACATGGACTAAAGAAAAGAAACTCATAAAATGCCCAAACAACCGTAATAAAAATTAACACCAATCAAGCGACATCCCAAGTCCACATAAACATAATTAAACATTAAAAAGAAGTCCACCGCCCCGTGCGCTGCATTAGGCATCGTCGTCCTCCCCCGGGCCAGTGAGGTCGATGAGCTCACACGTCGGGCCAGCCCAGGGGGACGCCTCCTCCCAGGCCCGAGCAGCGTCCTGCGGCGGCAACACCGACGCCGGTGGTAGCGCAAGGTGCATGGCATGCTCTTCTGTCTCCCTCTCCAGACGGTCCTCCTCCCCCCGCATGATATGGGGCAAACCCGTGGGTGTTGATCTTTTCACACTTGGAAGGTGTTGGGGATATACCCCACATGTTAACCCGCCATGGGGATAACCCACCTGGACTATACCTTGGGCAGGAGGCCCTAGATGCAAAGGCCCGTGGGGCGACTCACCAAGATTCTGGCTCAAGCCCTTCACATGGAGGGTTGCTCATCAAGGGAAACATGGAGATTCCCCCTCTCTGAAGTTAGTAAGAAGTAGAAAAGGACACATGTTGCAATACGAACCAGACTCTATTGTAATCTCAGGGCCTCCACCTGCATATATAAAGGGGACCCATTGAGGTGGAAAGTACAAGTTAGAAACCCTTGAGAGCTATGTTAGCGATTCCGCACCCTTGTAATCGAGATGATCATCATAAATACACACAAAGGAGGACATATGATTTTATCTCCATCGGAGGGGCCGAACCTGGGTAAACTCGCGTCTCTCGTTTCCCGACTAACCCCTTCAAGTCACCACCTAGATGTGATGGCTTCTAGACTCAATCCTTTCACGATGACATCTGCCATGAAAAAACCACGACAGTTGGCGCCCACTGTGGGGCTAGCACGCGGTGGAGTTGAGTTCTTGAAGGTAGTTCTTCTAAGGATCAGGGGATACGCGGACGGAAAGATGACCAAGAGTCTCCGTGGTAATCTCTACATCGAGGACTCAGATTGGGGTCCTGAGGCCGGCTCGATCGAGTACGGGTATCGGGTCACCTTCGGCAAAATCAATGTGTTCATCAACAAGATTGGCACGTCACGACCCAAGCCGGACATCTGCACTAACATCGTCGAGCTGGCTCGGCGCAAGCAACCTGGCCGTGCTCAAGCCGTCCAGAAGCACGTCTTCGTTGATTTTGTTGAGGGAGTTGAACTTTCGAATAACTCCGTGACCAGCGGGGATACCCTCATCAACTCTGACGACGACGTATCATTGACTGCCGACACCAAGTCAATCTGCCCAGTTTTTGATGGCTCGGCTTGGGGGCTCCACATGCGATTTCGAGTTTATCGAGAGGCCATGCCAAGCTGCCATATACATGGCAAGAACTGCTGCAACACATAATTGCATCATCTTCGGAGCAGCTAACAGTGCTGGCGGGTCAGCTTCGGTTTTAGGGGCCGTCGGGCAGGCAAGACCTCAACTCAAACTTTTGTGGATTTAATTGCGAAGATGACAAATCTTTTGGCATCACTGGTTACATCAGAAAACCAAGAAGAGCGCAACATAGAGCCGACTAGGCTTCAAGCTGAGGTAACCATGATCCAGGGGAGATTGATGCTCAAAATGTTCGTATGGCAGAGCTACAGGACCATATACATGGTGAGACTATGCGTTTAAAAGCAAAAGCATTGCAGCTGGGACTCCGCCAAAACGCCTCGGAAGCTGTTCACCAGAGGAGACGTGAGAGTAGTCGGCCTCTTAACATTGAACCAACCTTATTGTTCAATACTCCATAGCGCACACCAGGGACCGGGCAACCTCAGGCGGAACAGCCCCATCAGCCGGCTTAGCAACCCCCAACGGCTCAGACACCGCTGGCTCAGCCATCACCATGTCGTTTTCACACATCGGTGGGACACTTCTATGACCCGGTGCATACTATGTTAGCCACGACCCGCCACCTTGAGGCTCTTCCGGTTATCAGGAACACCCCAATTGAGGTTGAAGCCAGGAACGCCATCGACATGTTGAAAATAGCAGTCACCCAATAGGCGCAATACTCCTACAGTCGAGACCGGTTTCATTCTACACCTTACGAAAGACGCACTAAGAGTCGTCGTGATTCACCAGCAGTGTCCACTAGTGGTCATAGGCAATAACCTCAAAATTCCCCAAACTGTCATGTGGTTTCGGATGCCCAAGAAATAGTGGATGTGGGTTGAGCCTTATGAGAAGCACAAGAACAGTAGGGACGACGGCTCAAGTACCACCCTCCGTAACCCGGCGTGACTATTCAACGACTGGTCTAAACAGCGGGACAATTGGAGTTTCGTGCTTATCTCCGGCTCTACGAAGTGAGCGTATGCCAAAGGATTTCGAAGGCCCTCGCAAGGTTCCGAATTACACGGAGCCAACGACATGGATTGAAAGTTATTAGCTGGCTATGGACATGTTTGATGTTAGTGATGCTGTATGCAGTGTTTGGTTTCCTGGGTGGCACCTGGCTTGCACCCGCCATGCAAAAGTCAATGTGTTTGGTGCCCTGCATGGTCTCCTCAGTCTGGTCCGACTGATGCAAAATAAGGCCTCTCAGCCATGCTGAGGGGAATGCAGGAATCGACCGTATCTTGGAGCCAGGCCCGCGCGTGCATCCGGACCTCTCATCTCCTTTTCCTCTCTCTTCCTCCCGTCAGATTGGATCGAGCACCCAACCCCCGTCGTCATCGTCGCTGCCGCCGCCGCCGCCCGCCGCCCTCGTCCACCACCAGCCTGTGCTCCCTCGCCTGCCACCGGTGTGAGTTCCCTGCCGGTGCTCTTCCACGCCCACGCCGGGGGCTCGCCGCTCCGCCTCGACATCGTCGGGTTCCATAGCCGCCTCCTCCCTGCTGGCCCGACCTGCCTGATCGGACCTCCTTCATGCCCACGTCGAGGGTCATGCCGCCCGCCACTGATCGAGAGGAAGAAGGGGTGAGAGTATCACCTGTGTGCTTCCAGCCGCAACGGGCGCCACAACTCCCAATCCTTCCAGCGAGCCGCACACCAATCTTGCCATTGGCATATCCTCCCAGAATTGATCCACCTAGACAATTGAAACACACATTAGTTCAGATTTCCGTCACACTTATTTTAGTTCGGTTTTCAGCTCAGATCCTGCCGGAATCTTATCATACAGTCATCTTCAGACTTGTTTTACCTGTTCAAATTTTAGTTTTCAGTTTTCAGTTCAGACTTGTTTTAATTCAGTTTTCAGATCAGACTTGTTTTAATTCAGTTTTTAGTTTCAATGAAACTGAAAATTGAGTTTGGTTCGGATTTCAGTTCAGACTTGTTTTACATGTTCTCTTTGTCCATGGAATGGTTCAGATCTAATGGAAATGATTGAAAATGGAAGGGAAAAAAGGTTCACATAATTAAGCTCACATACAGCATACCAAACATCATTTGCTATAGATAGCATCTCTCGTGCAACAATATCATGCATTCCACCAAACACACATCTTAGCTCATCTTTGTATCACCTCAACCAGGCCACGCTCACCCAGGATCCCCCATGCGATGCAGGCTAGAGCCAGCCGGGCAACCAAACACGCCCTAAGTACTTGACCATGATGTTGGAAGGACCGGCTCGTACGTGGTTGCAAAACCTGCCCCCAATTCCATTAATTCTTGGTCAGAGTTGAAGGAATGCTTCATAAAAAATTTCCAAGGTACTTGCAACATGCCAATGACGATTGTCGACTTACACCACTGTGTGCAAAGTACAGATGAGTCATCTCACCACTGGACTCGTCGGGTCACGGAAATCATCCACTCATTTGATAGTATCATAGCTACCCAAGCCGTTTTGATTATGGAGAAGAATTGCCACTTCCAACCACTTTTCCAAAATCTTGGGCACCTCAAGCACAAGGTTTAGGATATGGTAAAGTTCATGGATGTCCTTACAAGGTATGATGAGTCTGATAGCACCAAAGATCCCGTCTGAGATGATGATAAATATGGCAAAGGAAAGAAGCATGGCAATGGTAAAGGTCATCAACAACACAATTCTGGGCATCAGGGAAATCATAATAACCACGACAATGGTCGAAAATGCAAGCATCTAGATGGAGGGTGAGATTTTGTTGCTAATACCAACATTGGTTTCAAAAACCAGCAACAAAACAACAACTCTGACAGGGTTTATATCCGGGAAGCAACGCAATTATGAAGAAGTGCTCAAGGCTCCTTGTCCTAAGCACAGTTTCCCCGATAATCCATCCACTCACTCATGGGAAAATTGCCACTTCATGCAGGCGTACCACGATCAAGTTTTCTAGATATTTCAAGGAGGCAACGGTGGTGGCAATATAGGTCATCTAGGCGGGTTTAGTGGTGGCTCATCTGGGGGCTTTGGAGGTCCAAACTCCCATGGATCAGGCAGCTGAGGCGCAGGTTATTGAAATTCTCGCAATAACCATAGTGGGCAGCAACGCTCGGGACAGGGAAATTAGCAACATTACCAAGCCGGTTTTTACAGTGATCCCAAGAAACTGAGCAGCAAACAATATCATGTGTTCACCACTAGTACCTGCAGGCGGGAGAGTAAGGTCAAAAAGAGGGGCATCAATATGGTCGAGCCGACAACCCCAAGATATTTGAATTGGTGTGAATACCCAATCACATGGAGTAGAGAGGATCATCCAGCTCGAGTTGATAATCCGGGTGGTCTGGCTCTCGTGGTGGCACCTCAAGTGGGAGGTTATATTCTCAACAAAGTTCTCATGGATGGAGGGGGTAGTATTAACATCTTATACTATGATACTTTGCGATGCATGAACCTTTATTCTACAGTTTTTCATGGAATCGTCCGTGGAAAATCTGGATATCCAATTGGATGGATCAAACTAGATTTTGCGTTCGGCTCGGAGTTCAACTATAGATGTGAAACTCTGATGTTTGAGGTGGTCAAAATTAAGAGTCCATATCATGCTCTTTTTGGACAGCTGACGTATGCTCAATTCATGGCTCGTGCTTGTTATATCTATCTCAAGCTCAAGATGTCGGGGAAGCATGGTACCATCACAGTCGATGGGAGTCGAAAACTCGTCCACGAGTGTGAGGAAGGGGTGCGGAGACATCTTGTGCCGCAGATGAATTAAAGTACTAAAAAGCCAATGTTGACATAGCCGACAAGACTTCTCTTAAGAAGACGACCACAAAATTTGAACCCGCCGTGAAGGTAAAGACGGCTGAGGATACCAAGCAGGTGGATTTCACTCCTGGTGATTTTTCTCATCGGTTCACTATCGGGACAGGGCTCGATCCTAAATAGGAAAGCACGCTCATGGAGTTCACCCGTGAGGATCAGGACATCTTTGCATGGAAACCTTCTGACATGCCTGGTGTACCAAGGGAATTCACTGATCACCACCTTAATGTTGATCCTAAGTTGAAACTTGTTCGTCAATTCCTCTATCGTTTTAATGAGGAAAGGTAGAAAGATATTGGTGAAGAATTAGCCCGTCTCCAAGTTGTCGGGTTCATCGTTTAAGTTTTTCACCCAAAGTGGTTGTCAAATTGAATGCTTGTTTTGAAAAAGAACATCGCTTGGCGTATGTGTGTGAAAGCACAATTACTCCCTAAGGTGGGTTTGGTAATTAATCACAACATATGTATCATTGAACTAATGATCTTATCCAAGTATAGTTCAGAAAAGTTCAAAGATGCGTTGGTTAAAGGATCGTGAGGAGAAACCCCTTGATGCAAGGAAAGGAATAGGATTAGCTCAAGCTTCAAGCAAGATGACTCTACATTTTACATTTGGGAGAAATCACTTTGGAGACCATAGGAAAGCCAATACTATTAAAAGGGGGTGAGGTATTATGATGAATTTGTTGCTCAAGTGCTTAGAGATAGCCCCCAAAAATATTCACTCATTCTCCCACAAATATGTGTGTCTCAAGCCATAACACCAAAATTGGTGCCACCAACTTTTCCCACTCGGCCCTACCGATTTCCTAGTGACATATCCTTTTTCCAATCCCTAATCTCTCGGCACCACCAAGTTTCATATCGGTGCCACCGAAAGCATGTGACCAACTTTCTATTGAGCAGATTTCAAGAAGCGGAATTTCCGAGTTTGAGATCGGTCTCACCGAGCTTTGGAAACTGCCCTAGGTCACCGTATCGGGACCACCAAGATTTATATATCGCTCTCATCGAGAGTTCAAAAGGTGCCACATTTAGTGCAACTTAGTACCAGCGAGATACATTTCACTGTTACCGAGTTGCGCAATAATGTTGTAAGAGTTAGATTTTTGGGGATGCCTATATATACCCCTCCACCTCCTCTCATTCAAAGAGGAAGCACCCAGAACACACACACACACACTTAGCATATCTATTTTTCAGGGAGAGATCCACCTACTCATGTGTTGAGATCAATAGATTCTAGTCCAACCATTTGAAACTTGATCTCTAGCCCCCCAAGTTGCTTTCCACAAAATCTCTCCTACTCATGCCAAATCTGTGAGAGAGTGATGGAGTGTTGATGAGACTATCTTTTGAAGCACAAGAGCAAGGAGTTCATCGTTCTACCGCATCTATTACCTTTTGGAGGGTGGTTCCTCCTAGATTGGTTAGGTTTCACTTGGGAGCCTCCTACTTCGCGTCGTGGAGTTGAACCAAGAAGTTTGTACGCGCAAGGAGATCACCTACTTCGTGCAGCTCTATCGTGAGTGAGGCTAGTCTTGTGTGGACGTAACCATGGTGGAATAGACAAGGCCGCTTCTTCGTGGACTCCGTGTGGGTGGATCCCTCCATGGACTATCGCAACCATCACCCTCCATGGGTTCAAGTCTCAACTAACGTGGACGTACGATAGTACCACCTATCGAAGCCACGCCAAAAATCACCGTGCCAACCTCTGCGTTTGATCTTCCATCCCTACCCTGTACATTACAGTTGCATGTCTTTACTTTCCGTTTCTATACTCTTAGATGTGCATGTGTAGGGTGAACTTGACTAGTCATAATTGCTAAAACTAGCCCACAACTAAAATTGGAAAAAGGCTAAGTTTTTATTTGGTCAAGTAGTCTAATCACCCCCTCTAAACATACTTCGGATCCTACAAGTGGTATCAGAACTTTGGTGTCCATTGCATTGGTTTCACAACCTAGGAGAGTATAGCATCTTGTGAGCAAAATTAACACCATAGAGGTCCATATTTTGATGGTACAAACTTTGCTAGTTGGAAGCATAAGATGAAAATGCATATTCTTGGTCATAACCCTACCGTTTGGGGTGTTGTTCGTGTTCGTGTGCTAGGTGATCTCTTTGGAGAAGGAAGAGAACCAAATCGCGATGCGACAACAGAAAAATTGAAGATGTTTCAATACAATGCTCAAGCCTGTGACATCTTGTTCAACTACTTGTGCCCCCGAAGAATTCAACAAAACTAGCTTGCTTGAGAATGCAAAGGAAATTTGGGATACTTTGGTTGATATGCACGAAGGTACTGAATCTATCATGGAATCTAAGTTGGATGTGCTTCAAAGTCAGCTTGATAAGTTTAAGATAAAGGACGTCGAAGTAGTCAGTGAGATGTACTCTAGGCTAAATCTCATCACAAATGAGATTGCTGGCTTAGGAAGTGAAGAGATGATCAACAAATTCATCATCAAGATGATACTTAGATACTTGTATGGAAGTTACAACACCGTGTGCACATTGATCTAGATGATGCCTAACTACAAGGATCTCAAGCCAACAAAAGTCACTTGAAGGATTGTTGCTCATGAAATGTCACTCAAGGACAAAGATGAGCTGCACAACAAGTCAAGCAGTGCTTACAAAGATTCAAGTGATGCTCCCGCTACTTCCAATGAAAACCTTGTTACCAATAAAGAGATAAGACTCATGGTCATGAAATTTAACAAGTTCTACAAGAGTAGAGGCAAAGAGAGAAGCTCAAGCTCAAGATATGATGAGAAGCGTTCATCTAGTCATGACAAAAACTGCTACAATCGTGGAAAGCCCGAACACTATTCCAATGAGTGCTCGGCTCCTCCACAAACGAAGAGAAGATTATCCTAGAAGACAAAGCTCAAGAGATGAGTCACCTTGCATAGAGAGAAGGAGTAGATCATTATGAAGGAAGACACTCCTGGAGAGGCAAGGAGTCAGAGAAGAAGAACAAGTACACCAAGAGCATCTCAAGAAGAAGACATCAAACTCATGTTGGTGAATGGGTATCCGGCTTCGAGTCTGACAACCAATCCGAGAGAAGCTATCACTCCGACTCTGACTATAGTCAAGATGAAGGTGTTGCCGGTCTTGCACTCGTTTCCTCCAATTCCTACGACTTATTTGATTCACTAAATGAAGGGATTGGAAAACGCTTCATGGAAAAAGTCCCCAAGGTATCACACCCTGAGTATTTTGACTTTGATAGAGATGAGGATGACTTGTTAGGAGAATATGACTTGCTCTTTGATAAGACTAGTGATAACATTGAAAATGAACTTGATAATAATCATGCTAGTCAAGAGAAGTCGAATGATGATGATAAAAAAGAGATTGAATGACTAACTAAATATTTAAACACTCTTAAGTTAGCTCATTAAACTACTCTAGAAGATCACAGAGAGGTTGCAAGAACTCATGAGAAGCTACGCTTCAAGAAGCTAAATTTAGAGCAAGAGCATGAGTTTCTAAAAGAAATCAATGATGAGCTTCGAAAGAAGAGTTCTTCTTATCTAGCCAAATGATTACTCTTGTATACTTTTCTTCCACAAGTTAAACCTGAGAACACTAGTAACAAAGGCACGAAAGTTTCTTCATCTAGTAACAACAATGCTAAGTGAAATCAAATGACGTTGTTGCTTGTAGCTCTCTTGATTCCACTAATGATTTTCTTAGCCAAGTTACACTTGAGAAAGAAAACGATTTCTTGAAAGTAATTACAATAAGAGGTGTCTTCAAGAGTCCTGTCGGAAGTAAGCAATTCGAGGAAATTGCACGCAAGCAAGGAGGACATCGGAAGAAGCAAGGTGTTGGCTACTTAAATGACAACGGAGTTGAATGGGATGAAGGTCAATATCTCATCCTGAAGTTTGTTCCTCAAAATGAGAAGTATTATCCTACTCTCCCCAAGGGAACAAGCTCTCAAGATGACCTTCTACCACAAGACCACAAGTGCAAGGGCAAGCTTCAAGAGGAGATTGACTTATTTGAGGAAGAACCCCAAGCCAAGGTCAAGTGTATTCCCAAGGACACTACTAGATCTACTTCATCTAGTGCTACCACAATGTAACGCCCAAAAATGCGATCCTATCCTTATTTTGGCGTGAGGGCCTCGACAGGGATAGAAGCGCATCGCGTTGTTTCGCAAGAATGGATATCGTTACAAGTACATGTACTGAAGAGAAGAGTATATGGAATTGTCTTACACTCGCAACAAGCTACATCAGAGTCACATCAGTACAACACACAAACATCATGAAGAAGAGCAGGGTCTGACTATGGACGAAAACAAACGAGAAAAGAACGACGTCCATCCTTGCTATCCCAGACTGCCAGCCTGGAACCCATCCTAGATCGATGAAGAAGAAGAAGAAGAAACTCCAAATGAACAATCATCGCGCTCACGTCAAAGTAATCTTTACCTGTACCTACAACTGGTGTTGTAGTAATCTGTGAGCCATAGGGGACTCAACAATCTCATTTCCGAAGGTATCAAGACTAGCAAAGCTTAATGGGTGAGGTATGGTTAAGTGGTGAGGCTGCAGCAAGCGACTAAGCATTATATGAGGTGGCTAACTTACGAATACAAGAATAAAGAGGGGGAAGATCTATGCATAGCGGATGTGTAATACTGATGATCAAATGAATGATCTTGAACACCTACTTACGTCAAACATAACCCCACCGTGTCCACGATCGGAAAAGGAGCTCACGAAAGAGACAGTCACGGTTACGCACTCAATTGGCAAGTTTTAATTAAGTTAATTACAAGTTATCTAGAACCAGTGTTAAACAAACTTTCCACGTTGCCACATAACTGCGAGCATGGCTCTCCGAAAGATTTAACCCTGCAGGGGTGCTCCAACTAGTCCATCACAAATTACCACAAGCCGCATAGAAATCCCCGATCACGAAGCTCGCGATCTCGTCGGACTCCTTAGTGGAAAACCTCAACTCTATGATAACCCAAAGCATCACCGGAATCCCGATGCACAAGATATTCGTCAAAGGTAAAACTAATCCAGCAAGGCCGTCCGACATGTCGACGATCCCGATAGGAGCCGCGTATCTCGTTCTCAGGACATGATGGATGGGCAGGACGTCGGGTTGGCTAAACCCTGTGTGACCAGGGAGCACCGGACATCGCCCGGTTTGGACCAACACTCATGCGGAGCACTGGCCTGGGGGTTGATTAAATTTCGTTGGGTTAATTACTGCCTATGTGGTTCATTAGTTATTAGGCAAATGTAGTACCAAAGTTGGGCCTTGCCAGACTAGTTTTAATCTAAGTCAAATTATCAAGGGGGTCCCTATAACAACCCCGATCGTGTTAGGAGCGCTCAAATTATGGAACATAACACCGGTAGCCGAAACTAAGGGGGAAAGGTGGAACAAAACACCAGGCTAGAAAGGCCGAGCCTTCCACCTTTTACCAAGTATATAGGTGCATTAAATTAATTAGCAATTAATAGGGTGATATGACAAGGAACCCATGTTATCACATGGAAGCAACTACACCTGCAACTAGCAACGCTAAGACTTAGTTAAGCAAGCGGTAACATAGCCAATCAGTGGTTTGCTAGGTTGTGATCAGGTTGAAGGTTTTCATGGCAATGTTGGGAGGCTGATATTTAACAGGTGGTAGGCAGCGAGACATAACGATAGAAACGGTAAAACTAGCATGGGAATGATAGTAATGGTATCTGGGGAAATGGTCATCTTTCCTGAGACCCCGCTTGGAAAAAGAATGCCTCCATGAAGCAGACGAACCGATGTAGTCGAACGGGTCCTCACATTCCGACACGCTTGCGAAACTCTATCGAGACGAAGGAAACCGGAAAGAAGAATCAACACATGATATTCACCACGGCATATGCACGACAAGATGAAATCCACATATGATGCATGATCAGTTGAATATATTCAAGACATGGCATGGCAATTCACAACAACCCAACACTACACATTAAGTGAAGTTCAATATGCAACGAGTTGCATATTGACGAAACTCCACATACAAATTATTTAGTTCTATCCCGATTAGGTACACGGCAATACTACATGTGGTTAACCATGGCAAGAGGTGAAGCATAATTAATCTACCTATCTAGGCATTTTAAATGAGGTCGGAAACGTCATATAGCATCTCCGAACTGACCTCATACGTTAATTTATAAGTCTATCCAGATCTGAAACAATATGTTTTAATATTTTTTAAACCGCAAAATAAATAGGTTCACGTGATTCTACGCGTCGTTCCAATCGATTTACACATAGAGAACATCTCCAACGGAGCTACGGTTCAAAAGATACGAACACCGCAAGATATGATGCCATGAATGCAATATGTGTGCAACGACAGCCACAAGCATCTCAAAACATACAACCAGCAGGATAATATGAAATTACACGAGATTCTAAGCAAGTTTGATGTAGGACACGATCAAAACGGAGCAACGACTCAACAACTACGAGCTAAACAAGAAATCACTACAATCTGCCCAAAACAGCAACATGGCATTTTCTACACCCCCGAACAACAAGTTACATAAATCCAAAATGCTCAAACAAGACACGAGGCAATAGTGGTAAAGATGCTCTACAACATACTACTAATAAAAACTAGCATGGAATTACGAATCACTAGGAAAAGAACTCACAAAATGGCATCTCACACAAAGTTTCAGACTTAGTGAAAATATCAGTTCTTAGACAGTGCAGTTTTCGATCTGAAGGCATATTGACAGCAGCAAAACTATATGCTACAGGGCATCAAATGGCATGAAAATTCACAGCATGCTAGAGAATCTTAAGGACTACAACTAACTCCATTGCACCAACCTCAAAAGAGCTACAGATCACCAGATAAACTCATGGCATGACAACAACAAAATATAACAAATTTCAGATTTAGAAATATTTTAGCATCTCCAAATCAGCACTAATTTCTAGCATGTTGACAACAAGCAAACAACACCTAAACATGGATTTCTATTGCAACCAAAATTACCAGGGGCTAGCATACATATCCAAGGGCATATCTATAGTTGACAACTCATTCATATCATGCACGAGATAAATCCCACAAAATAAACAAAAGGGCAACATAGCAAAATATCACGCGCACTAACTTGCTCAAAAGCTAAAACTAAATGCACAGTTAAATTCTATGGATTTTTCTACCCCGAAAACATATATAACATGTGGGGTTGCAAAATAAAAATATCGCCACACGTATATGCGAGAATATGTCCTAAACATGATATAACAAACTAGCGATGGAACCTACATGCAAAAATGCCAATAACTACTCTAAAATACATGGCAAAAGGCCCCTAATAACATGAGCATCTTATCTATGGGGTTTGAGCAATCCGGACACGCACAAAAATAAATACGGGATAATTCCCTATTAGGAAAACATACAAATGTAGGCATACGGCTAGTCAAACTACTCCAAACATGTATGCAAGTTGTAAAATGTGAATCTACGCGAAAAAATAATCAAGTTACATATTTAAAACGTTCCGATCCGATACACGAAATAAAAGTTACGGACGTTTTAATATCTAGCATTTTCTGAAATTGGATTAATTCGCAAGTGCAATTGAAAAATGCCACGGGCCGAATCTATTGCAACGGGCCAAATAGGGCATGGGCGCAGGATAACAAAAGACGCCTAGGGCGGGGGATAGAGGGGCTCGGGAGACCGCTCACCTTGGGCTCTAAGGCCGGTTGGAGAGGAGGGGAGGCCTGGTCGGGTGGCTGGAGGAGGCTGGCCTGGACCTCCTAGCGCACTGGGCTGAGGGAGGCGTGGGCCTGGCGCTGGCCGGTCCAAGGAGAGGCGAGGCGGCCACTGGCGCTCACCACCGTCTTCCTCCCGTGCTCCTGCACGAGAAGGAGGCATGGCGGCGGCGGCTTGAGGCGGGATCCGGCTGGTCCGCAACGGATCGAGGCGACGACGGTGCAAATCGGCATGGGCCGCGGCCATCGAGCTCCCTTCCGTGGCTTGCTGGCAGAGAATGGAGAGAGAGATCGGGTAAGGAGAGGGAGAAGCAAGCAAGAACGGGGGAGGAGAGAAGCGGGCATGTGGGACTCGCCTGGGTCGGGGTCGACGGCGACGGGGCACCGGCGGCTGGCTACTCGGGCCCGGCACGGGCAGAGAGCCTACTGCGGGCACGGACTCCTCCCCTCGGGCGCTCGGGGAAGCAGCAGGGCTGCCAGCGTCCAGATGGACCCGGGAGGGCCTACTGCGGGCCGGAGCGGGCCGCGGCTGAGAGGAGATAAAAAGGAGTTGGGGTGGCGGCTAGGGTTTGGTGGGGTGGCGTGGAAAACGAGGAGGTGAGAGAGAGGGGCTAGATTAGGCAGGTTTTGGGGACTATTTATAGCAAAAGAGGGCTAGGGTTAGTAGTTTTTTGCCCTGATTTCAACCGTACGATCGGAATCGAACGGTCTCGCACGCGAGAACGGGCTAAGTGGCCGTGTAGAGTAGGCTATCCGGAGATGAGAGGGAAAACGACACCCAGCAACGTGATGTTTTGAACACCGAAAAACGTCCGACGATAGACCGAATACGGTGCTGCTACGGTCGACCGTTCGGGTACCAGACGGACTCAGATTGCGACGAAAACTGGCAGGAGGGCTACCTATATCTAAATAAGGCCGCACGCTAAGCTTCAACCCAATCAGGGAAAGTTTTACATGCACTTTTAAAAACAAGGTTTAAACGATGTCGCGGGCGCGTGCGAGTGTGGTCGGGCTCAAAACGATCAACGACGGACACGGAGAGAACCTGCAACTAATAACGGATGCACGTTTTGAAAACTGACAGCAGCGGGATGCCGATGCAATGCAGATGATGCGAATGATGGGATGATGATGCAACAATTAAAATAATCACACGGCAGCAACGGAATAAAAGGGGAATCTTCTGGAATGTCGGTCTCGGGTTGTCACATACAACTCCAAGGATCCCCATCAAGTTGATGTAGGTCCCCAAGAAGAAGAACTAGAGAAGTTCTTGAGAGGTGACTCGGCCAGTGAAATTCACTCTTATTCATGTTGGCAAGTACTAAATGCAATCAACTCCAACCATATGCATTAGTTCAAGGAGTCACACGTTCCCTCAAAGGTAATCAAGGGACAATGTAATTAATGTATCTTTGGACATCATATCACATGCATTTCATTGCATGTCCATAGATATACTTGCATATGTTCCTTGTGCTTTGGGACTAACCCATGTAGGTGATAATAGTAAGTAACAACAAGGATTGCTCCCAGCTCAAGATGATCTTCATCAACAATGAGCATCGACCACTACTACACCTCCATGAAGTCTTGTATGACAAAACCCAAGGTTAGTTTATCCCTCTTAAGCGGGATGTCATGTCAAGGGAACACATTGAAATCTTTATGTAAAAGTGGCAACCCCACTTGTGCTTAAATGTCAATATACTCCTATATATATGATTTCGTCATCGCCAAAGTGCTTGGTAGATACTAGAGTGTTTGTGCATGTTCACCATGTTTTATTTGACATATTATTGTGTGAGCATGTTGGTATGCATATTTTGCACATTTGAGGATATCCAATTGTTGTTATTTGGCTTTCTATTTTATTTGGCCAATTGGATATACAAGAATGCCTAAGTACCTCTCTCTATCTATCTATGCTTTCTCGTCTCAAATTCTATTCATGGTACATCAAAAAATTTGAGCAAGCACTTTAGGGACACTATGTGTGAGGACCACAAGGATATCCGTCTCGACAAGGGCTCACTTCCAAAACCTCCCAAAATGCATCTCAGTTTGACCAACCACAAAAACTGGGTCCCACCGAAGCCTAGGGTTGATCGAGTTTTTTATTCTCGATACCACCGATTGGTTTTTTTCGGCCTCACCGAGTTTTAGTGTCAACTCATAGTTGTGGAACTCGGTGGCACCGAAAACTCCAACTCGGTGTCACTGATAGCCAGGGGGTATATATTGTGTGCAGACCCGATGTTTGAAATATCTTCTTCAAACCTCGCCTCCCGCACCTCCTCCCTATCATGCCCTCGTCCCAAGGACTTCTTCGATTTTCTCCCATGCTCTCTCGCCACTAGAGTCTTTGTTGTCAATGGGAATCTATGTTGTTGTCGTCATCGTAGCGGATCCGTCACCAAGATAGGGTATGGATCCGTCCCCTCTTTGCTCTCCCATCTCCGAATCATGCACAAATAGGCTTTGATGAAATCTGTCCATGATTGCAATGACTCCAACCAGAAGAATATTCTCGTAGATTAGAGAACAAAGAAGAACTTAGGGTTAACAACCGCAAAATCGGATCTCGGTGTCATCGAGTAAGAAAAAATGGTCTTACCGAAAAGGGTTGCCAAGTTTCTGTTAAAGCGAATGTTAGTCTCGGTGGCTCCGAATTTTTGGTCTCGGTGGAACTGATATCCCTTTTTGCACAAAGTTAAACCTAATTTTTAAGAGTTCAAAACTTTAAAGAACTTCTAATTTTTTGTGATGCTCATCCATTCTAGCTCTTCTAACTCTTTTCACAAGAAGTGCTTGTCTGCTTGGTTGTCTGTCAGTATGTTAGGATCAGAGGATCATCAAAACAACTTGAGTGAGCCCAGTGTTGAGATGGATTCGGGCACTAGTCCAGAGAGGACAACTTCTGACCCAGGTACACCTAGCTCCCATGGTTTGCACAAGGAAGCTACCAGGTCTAGGAAGAATCTCAATTTAGATGAGGAAAATGCTAATTTTATCCTAGAGGAAATTACTTCCGAGAAGCAAAAGGAGAAGACCACTATCAGAAAGACTGTGAGGAAGGAGTATGCCAGACCTTCTGATGTGAGAGCTCTAGAGGCTGTTCACGGAGGATTGAAGCTCACCATTGGATCCCCTTCTTCGAGTCTTGCTAAGAAGCCAGGTCCAAAAAAAGCCAGGAAGAGAGTAGTGCATATTGTTGGAAGGTCAACATCGATGTATGAAGATCGAGGAGAAGCTTCTCAGGAAGAGGAGGAAGAGATTCTAGCTGATGCCCCTCCTGCTAACGATAAGAAGCTCATGGCTAATGCTATACCAAAAAAGTGTACACCCAAGCCTTCTGCACCTAAGAAGCCAGTAGATCTCAAGAGGACTACAAAGGATATATCTGCAGCAGAGAAGAACAAAGGCTCTGCATCCAGAGAGTTTGCTGTAGAGGAAGAAGGAGATGCACCTATGCTGATGAAATTAAGATCTCACTTGCCATTGCACAATGTTGCTCATCCTATTGTTGAGGACATGAAGAAGAGAAGGGATCAAGGCTTGAGGCAGTGGAGTATTGCAGATCCATATGCTATGAGGAGAAGAACTGTTGTTGATCCTCATTTCCACACCAAGGAGCAACAAGATTTCTATGAGACAGTGTTGCTTGACAAGAGTTCTAAAGTGAGTGAGATGCGATATGTTGATTGGGAATATATCAAGGCCAATGAGGTCTACTTTCCTCATGTGAGAGAGAATTTTAGGCTAGTTGATATTGAAGATTTTGTTGGCACACAGATGACTGCGTGGAATGATGAGATGATCATGCAATTATATTCAATTGCTCATTTTTATCTTGATGGAAGGATGACGTGGATGACAGAAGGTCACCTATATGAGTCTACTATAGATGAGTGGGCCACTATCATTGGTGCCCAAAGGCACACGAGGGAGATTTGGATGTTTACTCAGAATCCAAGATGAACCACAACACAACGTCAAACATGTACAATACAATGCCCCATCAGTATGTGAAGACACATAAATTTGGCTCTGTCTATTTATGCAAGCAGGAATACCTACAATGAACACCATTTTGAGACACACCCTAATGCTCAAATCAGGAGATGATACGATGATCACACGTTATTCCATTAACATGTTGCACCACTTAGACACCCACACTCGGTTCAGAGTGATGGACTTGATAGTATAGACTGTCAGGAGGACTGCTACATATCAGAAGAGATCTTGTGGGTATGCACCTTACATTCAGATGCTCATTAATGCCAATATTGGCAAGCATGCATATCAACTTGATCGTCTATGCCTACCACTTCAGCCAGATTTCAAGGATAATGTAGTTGTGCTGGACCCCAACCATCCGACCCTAGCTTCAGCACGTGAAGCACCAGAGGTAGCAGAGGCATATGCATCTAGGAATGCTCCAGCACCAGTTCCATAGCTTTGGACTAGATAGGAGCATATGTCTTTTCTTGTCAGCACCATCCAAGTGATGGAGAAGGAAATTTCAGAGATTTTACTGAACCAAAAGATCCTTGAGAGGATCGTGGAGACAAAGTTCCATGACCTGGATGTTAAGGTGATGGAGTTGACTAGCACTGTTCAGCATCTCCAACATGAAGTTAATTCTGTGCAGTTTCCTCTTTCCAGCAATGATGATGAAGAGTTGCCTCTTCCCACGGCTACTCACTTCATGACCTAGACTAGGTCAGCAGTTGTGCTAGTACAGGAAGAAAGACCAACTTCATCGGCTCAAGCTTTAGCACCTTAAGTTTCAGCTCCATCTCCTACACCTCCAGTGTCTACATCTCCAGCTCGGGGGACATTAGCAAAAGCCTTTGCTGACACTCTCATGTCCACTCGATCTACTGCCACCGGAGGAGATCGAGCCAAGAGAGACGCTTAGTTCTAGACCTTTGAACTTTTTGGTAACTTGTTTCCAAAGGGGGCAAGTGTATAGATCAATTAGTGCTTCGAGAGAGAGAGAGAGAGAGAGAGAGAGAGAGCTTTGCATTTTATTTGCTCTTGTTTGGTTTCACAAAACATTTGGTCTTTCGGTTGATTTAAACTTCGTTGTGTTTGATCATATGCTTTGATTGTTGATGCTACTATGTTATACCTCACTAGAGGAATCAACTTCTTTGCCGTCTGCCATAGTGGACGGCAAGGGGGTAGTTCATGGACGGCAAAGGGCTTTGCCGTCAGCCTCCGGTCGGCAAAACTTCTACGACTACTTTCCTCCAAAGTGGGGACGATCACATCCCCTTAGTCTCCTTTGTTTATCACTACCAAAGTTTTCTGATTTCTCATAAACAAAGCGTGAAGGAGGTTTTGTTTGTTGTTATTATCTTTTACGAGCTGGGTGCACTCATGCCAGTCCCTCCTCGTATTAGGGATTTGCAGATTAGACATGCAAACCCAGGATAAAGCTTGTCCAGTATAGAAGATCATGGATTATCTACTACTTCCTCATGAGCTAAAACATAGGCACAAAACAGGGAATAATGTTCTGAAGGTTTAAAGATAACACATGAGTAATATACTTTAGGAGTGGCGGTGAAATACCACATATAGGGAAGGTATGGTGGACTCTTGGGAAGGTTGAGATTTCAAGGTATGGATGCACAAGAAATATTCCCGCTTAGTACAAGGGTTGGCTAGCAAAGGCTTTTGAAAGCAGACAAATGATGTTGACTTGGATGCAAAACAATATGAAGTTTAACATAAAGAATTGGCATCAAACATCAAGTTGTCTTCCTTGTGAGCATATCACTTCAAGCATAAGAACATAAAGGTTTTGGCTATGTCGCTACTAGAAAAACTCATGCTTGTTGTTATGACCAATGCTATGTTTGCCAAGATTAAATAAAGTTTTTGAAGCCATACCTGATATATAAGATCAATACTCCCATAAGAATCAACATATAAGGTCGATTGCATGAATAGAATACCAGGTGCAGCAAAGAAACCAATAGACTTCTCATTAATATTCCATCCTAGACAACTGCACACTCATGGATACAAGACTCTCCACAAAGAAGTGATAGACCTCAATGCAAACACCTATTTCATAAGATAACTTCCCTAGACATGATACAACACTAAACTTGACCATAAAAGATAAAGGATAAAGATAAATATACCTGGCGCTCCCCCAAGCTTGGAACAAGCTCAGGGAATGCCATTACCCATGACGATTTCACTCTTCATCCTACTTGTTGTTCTTCAAGTCCGCTATTATGCGTCGGAGGGTTTGGTTTTCAGCTTCCAGTATGGCCACCTGTACTTTAAGCACACAAAAGTCTTCACACAATTGGTCAGCGATTCTGTGAGCTTCCGATATATCCGATGACACATGTGGAGCTTCCATTGGAGGGACAGTTCTGGAAAGGTTCAGAGAAAGATCATGTTGAGGGTTAATAAACCCCACGAGGATGGGGTTGTTGGAGTTGGATCCCCGTGATGAAGGATCTCCTTCTTGCTGGATGGTGACCATCTTGACTTCCTCTCTCACAGACCGCTCCATCTCAGCTTGTCTTGCAGTAATTTCTTCATTAGTAGCCCATCCGGTGACCTTCCTCTGGTTGATATCTTGTTGTACATGGCGGTGATGACGACTCGTGTAGTCTTCCCCGCTTGAGTCGCAAGAAGAGATCTCGAACAATAGCTTCTTAGCATGGCAGAAAAAGATCGAAAAAGAAAATGCATGGAATCGCAAGTTACAAAGCCGGGACGATCCGGGAAAATATATAGCAAACATTTCTGCACTAAAAGGAAGGTAACAAGCCAAAGTGGGCTCAGAGACGGACTCCGGGTGGTCCAGGCGGCCTCGTGGCGCGGCCAGGAGGTAGCCCTCGCCACCAGGTCACCTGGAGCCCATGGAGCTCCTCTCCGGCTCCACTTCATCTCGGAATTTTCCTAATTTTGCAAAAACGCATAATACAGAACTTCTATTAATGTTCGCGAAGTTTCCTTACCATATTTCATACCTATTCTTATTCTGCTTCTGCTGGTGTCAGACACGGTATTGCAATATGTTCTTCATGAGTAGCTACATGTATCACATCCGCCTCTACATTGATGGGGTCTCTTGCCATGTAATACTTGAGTCTTTACCCATTCACAACATGTGGTTTGGTGCTTTCAAAATTGTTAATCTTGATTGCATCGGAGCGGTAGACTTCTTCGATATGATACGGTCCTTCCCACTTGGAGAGTAATTTACCTGGAGAAACCCTGAAATGAGATCTATACAACAAAACTTTATCACCAACATTGAATTCACGTTTCAAAATTCTCTTGTCATGCCACTTCTTTACTTTTTCTTTGAAATTCTTTGCGCTCTCATAGGCTTCACTTCTCCACTCATCTAGAGAAGTCAAGTTCATGAGGCACATTTCACCAGCAAGCTTTGGGTCAACATTAAGCTCTCTAACAGCCCAGAAAGCTTTGTGCTCTAACTCTAAAGGTAAATGGCATGCCTTGCCATAGACCATCTTATACGGATACATTCCCATGGGATTTTTGTAAGCAGTTCTATATGCCCACAAGGCATCGCCTAACTTTTTGGACGAGTCCTTTCTAGAACTGTTCACTTTCTTTTGCAAGATCAACTTGATATCTCTATTTATGATTTCAACTTGCCCACTTGTTTGAGGGTGGTAAGGTGAAGCAATTCTATGATTGACATCATATTTGGCTATTGCTTTTCTAAAAGCACCATGTGTAAAATGTGATCCTCCGTCGGTCATGAGGTACCTAGGTACACCAAACCTAGGGAAGATTACATCCTTAAGAATTTTCAAAGATGTATTGTGATCAACACTTTGAGTGGGGATTTCTTCAACCCACTTGGTCACATAATCAACAACCACTAAGATGTGAGTGTACTTGTGTGAAGGAGGAAAAGGACCCATATAATCAAAACCCCGACAATCAAAAGTCTCAATGACTAGAGAATAATTCATAGGCATCTCATTGCTTCTACTAATATTACCAACTCTTTGACACTTATCACAAGATAAAACATAATTTCTAGCGTCTTTAAAGAGAGTAGGCCAATAAAAACCTGATTGGAGAACCTTGTGTGCGGTCCTCTCACCGGCATGATGTCCTCCATAAGGACTGTTATGACATTGTCTCAAGATATCCTTCTCCTCATGCTCCGGTATGCATGTCCTCACGATCCCATCCTCACCTTCTCCAAAAAGATGTGGGTCATACCAAAAGTAATACCTCAAGTCGTGGAAGAACTTCTTCCTTTGTTGGAATGATAAACATGGAGGCAAAAACTTTGCAACAATAAAGTTAGCATAATCTGCATACCATGGATCGGAATTAGATTGTACCTTCAAAACAGCTAACTGTTCATCAGGAAAACTATCATTGACCGGAATAGGATCATGTGGTATGTCCTCCATCCTGGAAAGGTTGTCTGCTACAGGGTTGTCTGCTCCCTTCCTACCAACACTCTGCAAATCAAATTCTTGAAGAAGAAGGACCCATCTGATAAGCCTTGGTTTGGCATCCTTATTTTTCATAAGATATTTAATAGCAGCATGATCAGTATGAATGATAACTTTAGAATCAACAATGTAAGGCCTAAACTTATCACAAGCAAACACTACCGCTAAAAACTCTTTCTCAGTAGTAGCATAATTCTTTTGAGCACTATCAACGGTTTTGCTAGCATAATGTATAACATTCAATTTCTTATCAACCCTTTGTCCTAACACAGCTCCAACAGAAAAATCACTAGCATCACACATGATTTCAAAAGGCAAATTCAAATCAGGTGGTTGGACTATAGGGGCGGTTATCAAGGCTTTCTTAAGAACTTCGAAGGCTTCCTTACAATCTTCATCAAACACAAAAGGAATATCTTATGGATAAGATTAGTGAGGGGTTCCGAAGTCTTAGAAAAGTCTTTAATAGATCTATTATGGAAACCGGCATGACCGAGGAACCTACGAATACCTGTGATGTCCTTTGGATACGACATCCTCTCAATCACTTCGACCTTTGCCCTGTCCACCTCGATTCCCTTTTCAGAAATCTTGTGGCCAATTACAATTACCTCACTGACCATGGAGTGTCACTTCTCCCAGTTGAATACCAAGTTCGTCTCCTCACATCTCTGCAAAACTTTATTAAGGTTGTGGAGAGAGTGGTCAAAAGAGGTTCCATAGACAAAGAAATCATCCATGAAGACCTCCACAATTTCCTCACAAAAACCATGAAAGATAGGAGACATACACCTTTGAAAAGTAGCAGGAGCATTGCATAAACCAAAAGGCATACGTCTATAAGCATAAGTACCAAAGGGACATGTAAAAGTGGTCTTCTCTTGATCGACAGTATTAACATGAATTTGAGAGAAGCCAGAATACCCATCAAGATAGCAAAAGTGAGTGTTTTTGGATAACCTTTCAAGCATTTGGTCGATGAACGGCATCACGTAGTGGTCCTTCCTGGTTGCTTTGTTCAGCTTCCTGTAATCAATACATATTCTATATCCAATAATAATTCTTTGTGGTATTAGTTCATTCTTATCATTAGGAACCACAGTCATACCCCCTTTCTTGGGAACACAATGTACCGGACTTACCCACTTACTATCAGCTATAGGGTAGATAATACCTGGGGCTAGAAGCTTGAGGATTTCGGTTCTCACAACATCCTTCATCTTCGGGTTCAACCGTCGTTGATGATCAACAACCGGTTTAGCATCAGGTTCAAGATTGATAGTAAGTTGACAAATAGATGGACTAATCCCCTTAAGATCATCAAGGGTATAGCCAATAGCTCCTCGGTGTTTACGAAGGACTTCCAATAACCGCTCTTCTTCATATCCTGAAATGTTAGCATTGATAATAACAGGATATACTTTCTTTTCATCTAAATAAGCATACTTGAGCGTATTGGGAAGAGGTTTAAGATCAAACACCGGGTCTTCTTTTGGTTTTGATAAAATTCCCAAAGGCTCGACCAGAAGTTGTGCTTCAGGATAGCAGGTTGTCTCAAGAATATACCGTCTAGCTCATTCCTTTCCTGCATATGCATATCATTGTCATGGTCCTCCATAAATTGATGCAAAGGATCATTAGGAGGAATAGCAATAGAAGCAATCTCTTCAATAATTTTATCATTACTAGGCAAATCAGTACCATGGGTTTGCTTCGAGAATTTAGAAAAGTTAAATTCATATGGCTCACCATTAAATTCAACAGATACTTCTCCTTTCCTGCAATCTATAATAGCTCCACAAGTTTTGAGAAAAGGCCTACAAAAGATAATAGGGCAAAAACTATCTTGCACTGAGCAAAGTACTAGAAAGTCGGTAGGATATTTTACCTTTTCACATAGGACTTCAACATCTCGCACAATTCCAATAGGAGAGATAGTTTCTTTGTTTGCAAGATGAATAGTAACATCAACGTCTTTAATTTCACATGGTAGAATCTCATTCATGATCTCTTGATAAAGTGAAAAAGGAATAGCAATAGCACTGGATCCCAAATCACCTAGCCCGTAATAATTATGATCTCCTATTTTAACATATACAACTGGAGTACGTAAAATTGGGCCTTTATTCTTGGCTGTAACAAGTTTAGTAGAAACAACACAAAAATTTATATCGGAATCCTCAATATTACTAGTAAGAAGATCCTTGACTAATGCAACTTGAGGATTAACTTTAATCAGGTCCTCATACTCATCAATCGTTCTTTCACTTTTATTCAGTATGCGTGTGATAAAAGAATGCTCCCTCATCCTTGTGGGAAAAGGGAGCTTTTCATATAAAACTGCAGGCAAGATAGGGTCAACAACATTGATATCAACAGGTAATTCCTTAAAAGGTTTATGGTAATGATCCTCCCTCTTCTTAGAAGAATCAATATGAGAGGCAAAGTCTTTGCAAAAATCAATTAGAAGTTGGGAATCAAGACCAATCTTAGCACAAAAGGTATTAAAGTAATCAGTTTTCACATAGCTCTCAATGTAATCATGCTCATAATTTATAACGGGTTCAATACCTTTATCAATCTCCCAATCTTCAGTGTTCTTCTGGATCCTTTCAATAAGATCCCACCTAGCTTCAGTGCTTTTGTTGGAGAATGCCCCACTAGAGGAGGCATCAAGCATCCCTTTATCTTGATGAGAAATCCTTGCATAGAAATTTGTAAGAATAATTTCCTTGGAGATCTCATGATTGTGACATTTGAGCATTAGGGACTTCAATCTCCCCCAAGCTTGAGTGATGCTTTCTCCATCACGAGACCAAAAGTTATAAATATAATTCCTGTCTCGATGTATTTCATGAAGAGGATAAAACTTTGCATAAAAGAGAGGCATAAGATCTTGCCAATTTAGCAAATGTGAGTTATCAATAAGCCTATACCAATCCAAAGCCTTGTCTTTTAATGATAGATAGAATAGCTTTCTCATAACAAAATCCATCGATATACCTGCAAGCTTAAATAAGGAGCATAGTTTTGAAAGATATAGCAAGTGTTCACCTGGATGTCTATCTCGTGCATATCGACTAGTTAAAACATAATAAATAATACCAGTTGGTATTTTAAAGGGCACAATTTCCATAGGTGGAGGAGGCTTCTCCACCACAATAGCGTAGGGGCGGTTCCCCACAAGCAACAAACCAAGAGCAGAATTGTCCATAGGGACAAAAAGCGGAAATAACAAAATAAAAACAGCACGTACAGCGCAAAGGTTTCCTTACCAATTTCACTTACCAGTAGCGCTTCACTCCCCGGTAACGATGCCATAAAATGGTCTTGATGACCCACAAGTGTAGGGGATCTATCGTAGCCTTTTTGGTAAGTAAGAGTGTCGAACCCAACGAGGAGCAGAAGGTACTGACAAGCGATCTTGAGCAAGGAATAACTGCAAGTACTGGAAGGTAACTTTTTATGGTTTTTCTGGTATAAGCAACAAGGAAATAAATGCAGGGAAAGTAAATGGTGCTGAGGTGCAGCAAATGTCCCAATCCTTTTGAACACAAATGTTCTTGAGGACTTATCGGAGAGATAGTCAAGTGATTTTGCCATATTCCATCTAGTACTATGTTGTGCATTGATAAGTGTTATGTGGGTGGATCTTAACTAGTGCACCATCTAAGCTAAGACAAGTACACTCTTATGATTAAACTCCTTGCAAGCATCCATAAATACAAGAGAGAAACTAAGGCAAATCCTAACCATAGCAATAAGCTTTAGGATCCAACACTCCTTCATGCAAAAGCATGCGAACTAGGGTTCAGGTTTCTGTCACTCCGGCAACCCACCATAAGCATTCTTTATACACGATGCATTCTCCTAGGCCCTTAAAAAGGTGAAGTGTTATGTAGTCGACGTTCACATAACACCACTAGAAGAATAACACCATAACTTAAATATCAATCAACACATATTACTTCAACATGATATGACTACTATCAACTAGACTTCTCCCATGTCCTCAAGAACTAACGTAACTACTCACAAGACACAAAAGAGATCATGATCAGAGGTGATGAAAATATGATGAACAATCTAGTCATAAAAATAATTCTCCAACAATACTCAATAACATTCAGCACAAAAGAGTAATCAACAGCGGTAGAGTAAGGGGGTGAATAGTGCAAGGTACAACTCCGATTGCAATGTAAAGTGAGATGTGGTGAAGATGGAGATGGTGCTGGTGTGGAGGGTGATGGTGATGATGATCTTGATGATGCCAGTGACGATGGTGATCACGATGAGGACGATCTCCCCTTCCGGGAGGAGTTCTCCCCGATGGAATCTGCCCGCTGGAAAGGTCTTTTTTTCTGTGTAGGTTTCCACCACGGAGCGGCGGCGGGACTATGAAAACTCTTCTGTCCCTGTAACTTTTAGGTCATGATGGTCATATAGGCCAACGAAGGGCACCGGAGGCGGGACCCACCACCCAGGCGTCCTCTGGGTGCGGCCTAGGGGTGACCCGCGCCACTAGGGCGCCTGGGTGCCTGGTGGACCCCCTCTGGCCCTTCTTCGGCCTATCTTCGTGATTCGTTCAGAAACTTCTTCCCCGTAATTTGTAGCTCAATTGGAGATGTTCTGATTTGGCAACTCTTCATGCTATTTTCTACGCCGAATCTTGCTTGTGCTGTTTCGGCACCGGGAAGTTGTAAACTGTGTAAAATAAGCAAAAACACTATTAGGAAAGCATCATATTGTGAAGTATATCAATGAATAGAGACAAATTATGATATAAAATAGTGATGCATTTTGGACGTATTAGCCGTTACCTCCTCATATACCTCCTCACACATGTAGAAGGTCTGCAATCAAACGAGACAACACGGATTAGTACAATAATTAGCTATATGGTTAATTTTAGATTGTGTAAAAGGAGAATTTACATAATAGGTGTTGATCACCATCTCGACCCTCGTGTGGCACAAGACACCATCTATAATATCCTCCCGCGGGGCCCGTGCAACCTGGTAGTGCTCCCATGTAAATCCTAGTGTAGGAACTTGACCCTCACCGGGCAATGTGACAAACCCTGGGAATTTTGTCCCGCAAAGCACACCAAGGACGGTGTTCGTCTTGCAGACTACATCGGGGTGTTTCCAACCCATGCAATATCACAAGGTCAACACATTAAATATTTGAAGAAACTTGAAGGCAAAAGTTAAAAAAGAGTAAATGCACTTACCTCTCCCCTTCAGGCGTAATCACCGGTCGATCAGGAGAAGAATACTACCATGCTTGTACACAGTGACTCCGTCTACCACGTCTCCCTCACTATCCGTAGACTCATCCGCGCCACCAACAGAATGGCCACCCGGCCCCTCGGTCAAATCCGGCCCCTCGGTCTGATCCGGCCACGCACCCCATCCAGACGTCTGCATGTTAGCCGAACCCTGTGTGGCAGGAGTCTCCTGGGATGTAGCCCCAGGAACTGTAGTCTCATGGGACGAATGCCCGTCGACCCGAGGCTCCTAGACCGGTGTCTCATGGGCCGAATACCCGTCGACCCGAGGCTGCTGGACCGGAGTCCCTCTAGCCTCCATCGCAAAAGGTTCCACCATAGTAGTCCTGTGATCGGGTGAATGAGCTGGTGGTCGTGGCGAGGACGGCGTAGCAGTGCCCCTACCTCTCACGTGTCCACATCTTGTACCCTTCCCCTTCTTCCCTGCCCGACCTCCTCTCCCAGCGGGCAATGCCGTCGACGAAGAAGCACCAGTGGGTGGTGTTGTCAGACTATCCGCCAAGGCTCTATGGAGAGATAGGGGTAGAACGGAAGTACCACGTCTCACGTGGGACACCGAAGAAGAAGAACCCATCGAGCAATCTGGACCCGCGCCCACCATCTTTCAACACGCGCCATGATAAAGAGTAAAAGAAATTAGTAGAACATAAAAAAATTGAATACCTGACATGAATAATAATATGTACATATATAATTTAAGTTGGGATGCATACAAACTAATAATAGTCTCGATCGATAAATGCATCATCATCATCACTATCACGCGTGTCTTCATGAATGACGTGCTCATCGGGTTCAACGTCATCAACTTGTGGAAGGCCTTTGTGTAATCGGTCAAGCATTGACAGGTCATCCGTAGAAGTAACCTCTTCTAGTTCTGGATCTACTGGTTCAGGATCAAGGATGAAGTCGGATTCATTGTCGGTGTCCACTTCCATGTTCTGGGGTCAAGCACAACAATTCTTGAAACGTTTCTTGGAAAGACGTGTTTCTTGGAAGAATTCTCCGTCATATGTGTCTGGGTTAATGTGAGGTTCATAATCCTCTTCATATGGGGGAGGTGGTCTAACATGTGGTGGCACTTCATAAACAACATGCTAACTATTCAGATTCTTATCAGTTTGGCATGCCCACAGTAGATAGAAAACTTCGGTCGCCTGTTTAACCGTAATATAGACATCGGGAACATCTAAATGGGTACTTCGATTGATTTCAACTAGCCCTATATGTTCATGAGTCCTTCTAGTCTCCTTCGGCTGGAACCAGTAACATTGGAAGACTACGACGTTCGGTGGGTTTTCACCATAGAATTGAAGTTCATAAATTGCTTCAACTCTTCATAATACTCGATACCACCTTCGCCGGTAGCACAAACACAACAATTTGTAGATTTCTGGTCGGGCATAGATAGCTCTGTCCAAAGGTAAAAAAGTGATACCCGTTGATGTTGTATTTCTCAAATGAACGGACCTTATAGTCAAAATCATTAGCGACTTGTCTCAGTTCGACGTCCATAGACTTTGAATTAGCCTACAAGTTTAATACGAAACGATCGTTGCAGTAGCTGTAAGTTAGACCAAGAAATGAAACGGTCCATTATTGATAATTACCGTTTGTTTGAACCAAGAGATGAAACTGAGATAGCCGCCTCCTTGCTTTGCTAGAAGCTCATACTCGTCGACGGAATCATTTTGGATCACCGCACCATCCGAGAATTTGGCGATGTATCCACTGTATCAAATATCCGGGAATAAGAATAGTTCAAAGGAATTAGAAGTTGCGGAAAATTGTACCGAGAACATACTCGATGTACAACCGCGCTTCTGTTAGGTTGTTGAAGATATACAACGAAATGTTTTTCCATTCTTCGACATCCAACGTTATTGGTTTCGAAGCACCGGCTGGTGCGAGCTTCCCTTTGAATAGGCTGAGGTTGGATCCACCTTTTTCTAGGTCGGCATCATTGTACCGAGGCTTCGGATTATGCAAATGACAATTTTTGGCTTTATAGTGTGCTGTCACAAAGTTAGCCACCTCATCAGTAATGAATGCCTCGGCCATCGATGCTTCAATTCTATGTTTATTTTTACATTTACCTCGAAGCGTCGTCTGCATCCTCTCAGTTGCAAAGCACCAATGATTTTGCACGGGTCCACCCAATCTTGCCTCGGTCGATAGATGTAAAATCAAATGTTGCATTGGATTAAAGAAGCCCGGCGGGAAGATCTTCTCTAACTTGCAGAGCAACTCCAACGCCAACTCCTCCAGGTCATCTACGACGCCAGGCAACAGTTCTTTCGCACAAAGAGCATGGAAGAAATAGCTCAACTCCGCCAATACTATCCATTCATCCTCGGGAATAAAGCCACGGAACATCACCGACATTACCCGCTCAAGCCATATGTGCCAATCATGACTCTTGAGACTAAATATTTTTAATTTTTCAAGACTCGCTCCCCTCTTTAGATTCTCTGCATACCCATCGGGGAACATCAAGTGCATTTTGACCCACAAGATAATTTCCCTCATAGCTGGCCTTCCAAGATTGAACCACGCCTTTGGCTTCGACCGGTTCTGCTTTCCTCTCGATTCTCACATGTTCTGTAATGGTCTATGACATAGTGTCTCTTGATCGACTCTAGCCTTTGTATTATCATTTAACTTCCCATCTATGCCGAACAATGTACCAAAAATGGCCTCTCCGATATTCTTATCAGTGTGCATCATGTCGATGTTGTGTGGAAGAAGGAGGTCTTTGAAGTAAGGAAGATCCCACAAGCATGGCTTGTGAGTCCAGGCGTGTTCTGAATTATACCCCTTGAAATACACTGAAAGCTCTGGATCAGGCTCGAGGGTGTTTAACTGATCCAGGATCTACTGCATGTCAAAGGAGGTGGTGCCAAGGTTTTGACAACTTTACCTTTGGTAAAGTTCTTCTTGTCTTTTCTGAACTAATGGTGAGGATTCAAGAACTCTCTATGTGAGTCAAAGCAAGAATACTTCCCACCCGCCTGCAACCAATGAAACTGAAGAGCTTCCTTGCACGTGGGGCACGTGAACCTTCCATGCACACACCATCCATAGAATAGCGCATACGTCGACAAGTCATGCATAGAGTACATGTACCACACATGCATTTTGAAGTTTTCTTTTCTAGCGGCATCAGATGTCTTGACCCCATTATCCCAAGCTTCTTGCAATTCATCCTTAAGCGGCTGCATGTACACATTCATATTCTTCCCCGGATAGTTGGGCCCTGGAATCATCAACGTCCGGAATATGTTCTTTCTTTACATAATCTGCCCGGTGGAAGATTGAGTGGAATGAAAAATACATGCCAACAACTATATTGGGTTGCCGTCATACCGAAGGGATTGAACTCATCCGTGGCGACGCAGACTCGAGGATGCCTTGGATCTGCCACTTTATCCTGATGTAATCCATCGAAATCTTTCCACGCTTCCCCATACGATGTGTGTACCACCATCTTATTCCCATCCGCACATAGTTCGGCTCTTTTGCCCAATTTGTGCCATGTCATCTGTCTGGCTGTTTCTTCGACCATGAAAAGGCGTTGAAGCCTTGGTATGATTGGCATATACAGAAGAACATTAACTGGGATTTCGGTCTGCCTCTTCTCACCCATACTGTTGTCTACCACAAGATAAGTGCAAGACTTGCAAATGGGACAACAGTGCAAGTGTGCATACTCCTTCCTAAATAAGGCACATCCTTTCTCACAGGCATGTATCTTATCATAGTGCATCTTAAGTACATGAAGTATTTTGTCCAACTGGTACAGGTTTGCAGGCATGACACGACCTTTGGGTAGAAGGCGTCCAAATAGTGTCATCATCGCGTCGTAGCATTCTCTTCCCAAGTTGAACTAAGCCTTCAAAGCCATTACTTGTCCAATGGCATCCAACGGACAAAGCTCAGTGTGCTCATGGAGAGGATGTTTTGAAGACTCCAACATTTCATAGAAGGTCTTTGCATATTCCTCCATATCATCATCTAAATCCCGAGCATCATCAAATTCTTGCGCCATGTCTTCGATCCCGGTACCATGCTTGTCGGTGCGACGACAGACCACCTCAGCTCTGGTGCGTTGTATAGGCTCACCATGAAATGTCCACACCGTATAATTAGACTTAAAACCCCTCCTCTGTAAGTGTTTAATCATTTCAGACTCTGTCCTCTTTTTATAGTTCTCGCACCCAGGACAGGGGCACCAATTTGTTTCCTGGCCATTTGCAAATGCGGCTTTCACAAACTGCTTGGTTTTTAGAAACCATTCTTTGGTCATCTCTTTCTGACTAGGGTGACCGGTGTACATCCACGCACGATAACTCATCTTGCCTAGTCGAACACAGGGGCGGAACTCGTCGAACACCAGACCCTTGGAGCGACGAAAACAACTACACATTTAAATCCAAAGATGAGTAACATAGAATTATTATTTTTCTTTCAACCTAACTAAATATTTGCAACAGGATGCCACCGCCAAGTTGTAAAAAAACAACTCGCACTGCTCATTTCGTCCACGCGGAGGCATCCCCTACCAAAAATAGATGTCATTCATGGTTCCATCGACGCCGAGGCACCCCTAACCTATATAGATGTCATTTAGGGTTCCATCAATACCGAGGAACCCCCTAAATCGCTCGTCCCCGGTGCCCTTAGGTATGGCGACGCACGGTCGAAGGGTCAGCGCGCCATCTCTTCTGGTTTTGGAGACCTCTCTTCTCTGCCTCTCGTCTCCTCTCTGAACAGTCTCCTGTTGAGGTCCACCGCCAGCGGCCTCTGGAAGGCGGAAGAGCACCTTATCGGTCAACAGGAGGCCGAAGATGTGTTGGGGTCGGGGGTTGGGGGTCAGTGGCATCGGGGGCGGCGTATTAACAGTTGTGCAGAGTTTCATGCGGGGGTGTCGGGATGTCGTGTCAGGGCATCGTGTCGGGATGTCGGGGCATCATGTTGGGGTGTCAGGGTGTCGTCGTTGTCTTCTTCTTCTTCTTCTCAAAATTATTTGTACTTTTCTGTCTCTGGCCTTATTAAGCTTAAGAATCTTACTTAATAAGACAAAATAGCCTCCTAAACATATGTCTAGCAATTGGTTTGAACTTTTTCTCTCCTCGGGGTTGCCAAGTTCTGATCAGAGTCAATGATTCAGCTACCCTGGTACTCCATGCCGTAAATGATGAGTGTTCGCCCTTGGTCTACGCGGATCAGGGGCCTAGCTAATGCGTTAAATACTCCGCATGGGGAGTACGATCGCAAGACCAAAACTCAAAGGAATTGACGAGGGTCTGCACAAGCGGTGGAGCATATTGTTTAATTTGATACAATACGCAAAATCTTACCAGCCCTTGACAATTGCACAGAACAACCATCACATGGATCCAGCTATAAGGAATCACCCGTGAGCGAGGGCAAGTCTCAGTTACGGTAGGAATGTAATACACCAGTCATAACTCTGGTCTGGTCCCTACTTCCCTAAGTAGTTAGTGAAACTTCCGCCTACGTACCCTTTACGCCCAGTCATTTCGAAGAACACTTGCCCCCGTCTTACCACAGTTGTTCGCACGGAGTTTGCCGGGGCTTCTTCCTCGAGTCATGTCATGATTGCACACTCGACAAAAGAGCTTTACAAGCGGCATTGCCCTGAGTACTTCCAAAGTTCCTCTAATTCCTCAGCCAGATATTCCCCTTGCCAGACTTTCCCGATAGCGAAATCGATAGAGTGTTACCATGGAGCGGTACCTAGAAACCTTCATTTTGGATTCAACTATCTGTGCTAATCTTTTTTAATCAACAACGAGTACTCCACCGATATCACAAATCAAGTAGAAATGACCCCTCTTATTAAGGAAAGTCAAAATAATAACCTCCTTATTTTTATGTCTTCTTTGTTCTCAGTCACTATGGTCCATTGTAGGATGATTTTACCGAGGCCTTAAATTCATTGGACACAACGAATCCTGCCCTCCTGACTTTTTTTTTCTCATTGAATGAACCACTGCCTGGGACGCCCCTATGCCTATGAATTCAATGATTTAAGGTCCCTAAGCTTCTTCCCTTTGCTCCCCCATCATAGATGGTTCAGCCACACCCGGTGCCACGAAATGATTGAGTTGTAGTAAGCTAAGTGTGATCCGCATAGAGCGAAGTGTGTATCACATGAATTTGGTAGCTCAGGCCTTGGAATGAACTTTTTGGCAATAGTAAGACTCCGAAGAAAGATATTGAGGTTCCCAAATCTTCTCCTCGCCCAACGAGATGCGTCAACCTCGGGATGATTTACTCCTAACCCCATGGTGGTTCCGCCACGACCCCGTTCTTATAGACACGAGATATTGGATCTCAATTCCAACGTAGGAAATAAGATACCATTAGCTGATATACGTGTGTGAAAATGGAAGGAGTAATGAGATAAACTCACATCATGGCGGTGTGATGGGATGGATGCCGTGAAAAAGCCTTTTTCTTTGACCGAAATCAACATGTGTGAACCGACCTAGTATGAGTCAAACATAGGGGGAAGGGCTTCCTGACCCGGTCGACCCGATCAAACTAGTGTTGGAAATATGCCCTAGATGCAATGATAAATAGTTATTATTATATTTCGTGTTTAAAGATCATCGTTTATTATCCATGCTATAATTGTATTCAATGAAAACATAGATACATGTGTGGATACATAGACAAAAAATGTCCATAGCAAGCCTCTAGTTGGCTAGTCAGTTGATCAATGATAGTCAAGGTTTTCTGAGTATATGCAAGTGTTGTCACTTGACAACTGGATCACATCATTATGAGAATCATGTGATGGACTAGACCCAAACTATGAACGTAGCATATTGATCATGTCGTTTTATTGGTATTGTTTTTTGCGTGTCAAGTATTTGTTCCTATGACCATGAGATCATATAACTCACTGGCACCAGAGGAATGCCTTGTGTGCATCAAACGTCACAATGTAACTGGGTGACTACAAAGGTGCTCTACAGGTATCTCTGAAGGTGTCTGTTGAGTTAGTATGGATCAAGACTGGGATTTGTCACTCCGTATGACGGAGAGGTATCTCGGGGCCCACTCGATAATACAACATCACACACAAGCCTTGCAAGCAATGTGACTAAGTGTAAGTCACGGGATCTTGTATTACAGAACGAGTAAAGAGACTTGCCGGTAACGAGATTGAAATAGGTACGCGGATACCGACGATCGAATCTCGGGCAAGTAACATACCAAAGGACAAAGGGAATGACATACGGGATTATATGAATCCTTGACACTGAAGTTCAACCGATAAGATCTTCGGAGAATATGTAGGATCCAATATGGGCATCCAGGTCCCGCTGTTGGATATTGACCGAGGAGTCTCTCGGGTCATGTCTACATAGTTCTCGAACCCGCAGGGTCTGCACACTTAAGGTTCAATGATGTTTTATTATAGTTGAGTTATATGTGTGGTTACCGAATGTTGTTCGAAGTCCCGGATGAGATCACGGACTTCCCGAGGGTTTCCGAAATGGTCCGGAAACAAAGATTGATATATAGGATGGTTTCATTTTGTCACCGGAAAGTTTCGGGCAATTCCGGCAGTGTATCGGGAGTGAGGAATGGGTTCCGCGTGTTCATCGGGAGGGGCCCACCCACCCGGGAGTGAGCTCAAGACCCTAGGGTGGTGCCACAAGTCCTTATTGGGATGGTGGAGTCAGCCCAAGAGGGATATGGCGCCACATAAGATAATACCAAAAGAAAATAAAAAGAAAAAGGAAATAGGGAGGTGGGACGGAAGAGGAGGACTCCTCCTTCCCAAACCGAATTGGAGGAGGAGTCCTGCTCCTCCTACTGGACGGTGCACCTTGAGGGACTTGTCCCTCAAGGCTATCCCCTCCCCCTCCCTCCTATATATAGTGGTGGTTTAGGGATTTTTGAGACACAACTTTGCCATGTGCAACTCTAGCCTATTCCACATAGTTTTACCTCTAGATCAGATTTCTGTGGAGCTCGGGTGGAGCCGTGTAGGAGTAGATCATCACCACCACCGGAGCGCCGTCACGCTGCCGGAGAACTCATCTACTTTTCGTCTTGCTTGCTTGATCAAGAAGGCCGAGATCATCATCAAGCTGTACATGTGCTGAACGCGGAGGTGCCGTCCGTTCAGCGCTAGATCAGAATGGATCGTTGGACGGATCGCGGGACGGTTCGTGGGACGGTTCGAGGGACGTGAATACGTTCCACTACATCAACCGCGTTTCTGAATGCTTCCCGCTGTGCGATATACAAGGGTACGTAGATCTAATCTCCACTCGTAGATGGACATCACCATGATAGGTCTTCGTGTGCGTAGGAATTTTTTTGTTTCCCATGCAACGTTGCCCAAAAACTAGTTCACTTATGATCTGGCGTGGTTGACCCAATCATGATATTGAAGGATGGGACCTTTCTTTACCGAGTATGGATGGATCAACTATAGGTTTGAGTTTAGCCAATATACGTACACGGCTAAGCGTATGAAAATACAAGAGAGAATCATTAAATCTAAAAGCTAGGAAGGAGAAGACCAGTTGATTGAATATGACTTGCTAACAGACCTTAGTCTTCCTTAACCTAAAACCCTTATTTACGGTTAATTCTTAATTGGATCTACACTTTTGTTGGATCCATATCTTCGAAGGAAGACTAGCCCTATTAAGTGAGCACCAGATCAAGATTGGACACCCACCTCAAGCAGAGAATTAAAAGCCTAGGAATGGTGACTCAAAATAACTCATAGTCATATTTTTTAGAATACTTAGTTAGTTAAATAGAAAGATGGCTTTTGACAATTTTTTAGTCCCCTCGTTCTCGAGCAAGAAAACGGACCAAGCTATATAGGAATTAGTTCATTTCACTTGAATTAGTTCATCAGAGAAGGAACGATATTCGCTGGGGTTTGGGGTAGTAACACCAAAAGTGTGGCTTCTTAGTTGGTTCATTTTCCTTATTCAAAGACAGCGCATGCATGTCAATTGTCAAGTCAAGGATAACTTGTTTGTTGGTGAAACAACGGGGGAGAGAAAGCATGGTTGGAGTTCTTCTATTGATGAAGGGAAGAGGACGGTCTTACTTTTCAGAGATACCTCACTAATTAGTGGACTGGTCATGTCATAGAGAAAGGTCAGAGGTCATGAAGAACTCCATTCTATATGTCCAACAAAAAAGTGGGGTTGTGCCCCAGTTGTACAATCCCTTCGTTCGGAGAACCCTTGTTGATTCTGAACTTCATTCGCAAAGTAAGCATCCTTTTAATGTGCCAGCCATCAGAGTTGGGCGACGGGGACTTGGATGCCTTTTTTGTTCTAGGCCACGTCTTTGCTTTCTTCAGAGGCCCAGTTTCCTGGGCATTAGTGAGTGGAATACTTAACAATGATGGCTCTTTTGGATACTTTTTAGCTCAAGGACACGATAGTGCTTGAAACAAATTCTTTGTTGTGGCACCTTTGTCTTCCTTTCTAACATTAGTAAAATCAAGCTCATGTGACCAGTTACAGCTAAAAGGGTGAGATAGAGGATTCAAATGAGCCAGTGAAACGGTCCACCACCACAAACAAGACCCAATTTGCCAGTACCAAAAAACGATGCCTTACCACTTGGCTATACTCCAAACGGGGGGAAGGCGGAGTGAACTTCTCTACTTGAGTAAAGTCAAAGTACTACTGGATTTGCTACTGGAAGAAAATATTTTGCCATTCTTGATTTTCTAGCGAATATATAGAACTTCCTTCTTAGAAATGGAATACCTTCACCTTAGGAGGGTGCTCTTCCTACTAGTTCAACCAGATCTGCCTTTTTCAGCTAAGCTGATTCCAAATTGGACGAACAATACTTGCTAAAACCCAGCACCCCTTTATGTTAAAAACAAATCGACATCTAAATCTCCAAAAGCATTTTCCTTACCCAACTAATATCCCCCCTTTGTCGAGCCTTTCGTTTAGCCTCGGATTTCGCTTCTGCGTAAGCTATTTCTGAGCCTTCCTGCCTTGGGCGAGATTCTCTATTGTTGCTTCATATTAGACAGATCCCGCACCAGGTTTGCCACGCAGAATAGTTCCAGGATCTTACGAATCTGTGTCGAGACGTGCCCGGGGTTAAGCTACTTCGCACCACTTATAGTTAATTAATATTCCATTTCAAACTTTCACAACCATGGGAAGGGCCTTTTGTCATCAGCAAAAACCTCAACAGTGGGTCATATTATTTTATTGACATACGTGAGCATAAGAAGTCACGTACCTCAGAGGTGGAAACAAACATGCATTAGAACATTGCTCATCTCCGGCCTTACTACACTTAGAGACATCGACTCCACAACATTGTACATACCTATGTATATATCTTTGTGTTCAACATAATAAAGCCGCCACCTTCGAAACTCGGGGTCTTTGTCGTTTCAGCTACAAAATTTGTCTAAGTCTTCATTCTTTGAAACAAAGGTCACTTGGGGGCTCCAGACTCAATGAGTTAGCCACTTATAATTTCCCTTTTGACCCGGCTACAAGCCAAATACAACAAAAAAAATTATGGTTAAACCTGTGTGTCTGCAAGATGCTATTCCGAACAAGGTGACCCCATGTACTCTCGACAAGTCAATCCTTAGGGAACCCACACTTATACAAATTAAAACATGCTTGTGTCACATGAGAGCTGGCATACATAAATTGAGGATACTCTATGGCCTATTTGTTGGGGAACGTCGCATGGGAAACAAAATTTTTCCTACGCGCACGAAGACCTATCATGGTGATGTCCATCTACGAGAGGGGATGAGTGATCTACGTACCCTTGTAGATCGTACAGCAGAAGCGATTAGAGATCGCGGTTGATGTAGTGGAACGTCCTCACGTCCCTCGATCCGCCCCGCGAACAATCCCGCGATCAGTCCCACGATCTAGTACCGAACGGACGGCACCTCCGCGTTCAGCACACGTACAGCTCGACGATGATCTCGGCCTTCTTGATCCAGCAAGAGAGACGGAGAGGTAGAAGAGTTCTCCGGCAGCGTGAGGGCGCTCCGGAGGTTGGTGATGATCTTGTCTCAGCAGGGCTCCGCCCGAGCTCCGCAGAAACACGATCTAGAGGAAAAACTATGGAGGTATGTGGTCGGGCAGCCGTGAGAAAGTCGTCTCAAATCTGCCCTAAAAGCCCCATATATATAGGAGGAGGGAGGGAGACCTTGCCTTGGGGTCCAAGGGAACCCCAAGGGGTCGGCCGAGCCAGGGGGGAGGACTCTCCCCCCCCAAACCGAGTCCTACTTGGTTTGGTGGGAGGGAGTCCTTCCCCCTTCCCACCTCTCCTTTTTTTTTCTTTCCTTTGATATTTTCTCTTCCTTGGCGCATAGGATTTGGTGGGCTGTCCCACCAGCCCACTAAGGGCTGGTGTGACCCCCCCAAATACCTATGGGCTTCCCCGGAGTGGGTTGCCCCCCTCCGGTGAACCCCCGGAACCCATTCGTCATTCCCGGTACATTCCCGGTAACTCCGAAAACCTTCCGGTAATCAAATGAGGTCATCCTATATATCAATCTTCGTTTCCGGACCATTCCGGAAACCCTCGTGACGTCCGTGATCTCATCCGGGACTCCGAACAACATTCGGTAACCAACCATATAACTCAAATACGCATAAAACAACGTCGAACCTTAAGTGTGCAGACCCTGCGGGTTCGAGAACTATGTAGACATGACCCGAGAGACTCCTCGGTCAATATCCAATAGCGGGACCTGGATGCCCATATTGGATCCTACATATTCTACGAAGATCTTATCGTTTGAACCTCAGTGCCAAGGATTCGCATAATCCCGTATGTCATTCCCTTTGTCCTTCGGTATGTTACTTGCCCGAGATTCGATCGTCAGTATCCGCATACCTATTTCAACCTCGTTTACCGGCAAGTCTCTTTACTCGTTCCGTAATACAAGATCCCGCAACTTACACTAAGTTACATTGCTTGCAAGGCTTGTGTGTGATGTTGTATTACCGAGTGGGCCCCGAGATACCTCTCCGTCACACGGAGTGACAAATCCCAGTCTTGATCCATACTAACTCAACTAACACCTTCGGAGATACCTGTAGAGCATCTTTATAGTCACCCAGTTACGTTGCGACGTTTGATACACACAAAGCATTCCTCCGGTGTCAGTGAGTTATATGATCTCATGGTCATAGGAATAAATACTTGACACGCAGAAAACAGTAGCAACAAAATGACACGATCAACATGCTACGTCTATTAGTTTGGGTCTAGTCCATCACGTGATTCTCCTAATGACGTGATCCAGTTATCAAGCAACAACACCTTGTTCATAATCAGAAGACACTGACTATCATCGATCAACTGGCTAGCCAACTAGAGGCATGCTAGGGACGGTGTTTTGTCTATGTATCCACACATGTAAATGAGTCTTCATTCAATACAATTAGAGCATGGATAATAAACTATTATCTTGATACAGGAATTATAATAATAACTATACATTTATTATTGCCTCTAGGGCATAATTCCAACACTATTGAGCCGCCTTCTTTGAAACTTGGTTAAACCTGCCTGTTCACATCATGCTACTCCAATCTCGTGTACTCTAGGATAAGTCATATCCTGACTTATATATGTTTAAACATTGATTGGGTCATGTGAGAGCTGCTTACAGAGAGCGAGGATAAACCAGTGGCTACCATGCTAGTCTCATTGAAGTAAGATTTCAGTCTCACAAATTGATTTACATTACAAGGCTTATAAAGCTAGCCCATAAATATACATGATGTCAAATTATTATTGCAGGAATTTCATCTTTTTAGTCAAATATTGACTACCATGCTATTACACTGTTTCATTAAGATGACCAGTTATTTTCTTGGACAAAATTATTGCCGGATCACTCATAGATTACCAGCCCGCTTCCTCGCATTCCATGGAGAGAACGGTGCTAACCACTTGGCTAGTGGCAACTATGTACACGGGTAAGGGCTCCTTGCTGCTCGGTGCAACTAACACTGGCTGGGTGGACAGCAAAGCCTTGAGTTGGTCGAATGCAACTCGCACATCGTTGTTCCACTCGAATCTGTCACATTTCTTCATCAATCGGTAAAGAGCCAAAGCCTTATCGCCGAGTCTTGAGATGAAGCGGCTTAGAGCCGCGAGGCAACCCGTAAGCCTCTGCACATCATGGATGCGCTCAGGCCGTCTCATTTGGACTATGGCACCAATTTTATCTAGATTGGTGTCAATGCCTCATTCGAGGAAACCGAGTAGCTTATCGGCCGGCACATGAAAAGTGCACTTTGCCCGATTAAGCTAGATCCCCAAGCACCGAAGTTTCGTGAAGGTTTCGGCTAGGTCAACCAAGAGATCGGAACCTTTCCTGGACTTGACCATAATGTCATCCATGTATGCTTGTACGTTTCAATTGATCTGTTCTTGCAGACACTTCTGGATCATATGTTGGAAAGTAGCCCTAGCATTTTTTAGGACGAAAGGCATGGTAATGTAGCAAACGCACCCGAATGGGGTGATGAAGGACGTTTTTATATCATCAGGTCCTTACATTCAGATCTGGTGGTACCCCGAGTATGCATCCAGGAATGACAGGCGTTTGCATCCAGTAGTTGAATCTACAATCTGATCTATACGAGGTAAAGGGAAATGGTCCTTTAGGCAAGCCCGATTGCGGTGTTTGAAGTCAATACACATTCGGAGTGAATTGTTCTTCTTAGGCACCATGACCATGTTCGCCAACCACTCGGAGTGGTAAACCTCTTGGATGAACTCAGCGGCTACGAGCCGAGCAATCTCCTCGCTGAGTGCCTTGCGCTTCTCCATAGAGGAGTGACGCAAGTGTTCCTTGATGGGCTTGACTTTAGAGTCCACTCGGAGTAGGTGCTCAGCCAGTTCCCTAGGAACACCTAGCATGTCAGATGGCTTCCATGCGAAGATGTCCCAGTTCTCACAGAGGACTGGATGAGCCCGGCTTCCTATTTGTCCACGAATGAAGTGGATATGTTCGTCCCGGAGGCATTCAGATTGATAGGATGGATGAGGACCTGCTTGGTCTCACCGGTCGATTGAAAGGCGGACTCAGTAGACGGCTGCTTGGACGTGAGGAAGTCAGCGGAGTCCAGCTCCTTCTCATATCCTTCGAGCTCGGCTGCAAGTACTTGCTCGTTGGCGATCCTAGAACCCTCCTGGAGGCACCCCTCGGCGATCTTTCGAGTGCTAGTCACCGTGATCACGCCTTTCAGCCCTGGCATCTTAAGTTTAAGGTATATGTAACATGGACGGACCATGAAATGTGTATAGGCAGGCCTACCCAGGATGGCGTGAAAGGCGCTTCAATAGTCGACCACCTCAAAGGTTAGTCTCTCGTTCATCTAACTCTTCTTGCCGTCGAATACGCCATTCAGAGCGATCTGACCGAGTGATTCGACCTTCTTCCCGGGGATGACCCCATGGAACTGCATGTTGCTCGTGCTCAACTAGGACAACGGAATGTCCATGGCTTTGAGCATCTCGACGTAGGTGATGTTAAGGCCACTATCGTCGTCTATCAGGACCTTCTGCAGTCGGACCCCATTAACGGCTGGATCAACGACCAACACCCGCCTTTGAGTGGTGGCAATGTTCGTCGGGTGATCTGACTGGTCAAATGTGACATGTGTCTTTGATCAGTCGAGGTACTTTGTGATAGCCGAAGTTGCCATGTCTAACTCCCGATTGATGACTTTCAATCGGCTCTTACTCTCGACATCATCGAAGACCATGAGGACTTTCTCGATGTTCAGGTACCCGGGGGTTACATCTTGATCATCCTCATCGTCTTTATCCCCGGAGGGCTCTCTGCCGATCTCCTACTGGAGCACGCGAAAGTATTGAGCCATGTGCTTGGCGGGGATGATCTACCCCTCAGTGATCCTTCCTGGCGTGGATCGGACATGGTTGGTCCAAAAGGTGGCTCTTGGAATCAACCTTCTTTTTGCCCGCCCAATCTTTATTCTTCTTCTGCCTGGGATTGTTTTGGCTTTGTCCTAGGACAACAGCTACTTCGGGTTTCCCCGATGTGTTGCCCTTTCGCTTCTGTTTTTTCGCAGGATTGCCCGACTATGGGGCCTCGCTAGTACGACGTTTTCCGCTACGAAGGCGGTCTTGTTCTTTGTTATTCGTGTACTGATTGGCGATTTCCATTGCCCGACTGAGGGACAGGTCCCCTGATCAGCCAAACCTGAGGATGAGCTCCCGATACCGAGTGCTTTCTTTGAAAGCGCACACGGCCTTGTGCTCAATGACGTTCTCCAGTGTGTTGTGCAATGTGGTCCTTCGCTGGATGTACTCTCGAAGGGTTTCCTTGCTGTACTGGACACAATTTTGCAGCTCCGTTAGGCCACCCGGGTGCTTGTAGGTGCCTTCGAACATTTTGACAAACACTCAGGCAAGATCTCCCCAGCTGTGATTGCTACATGATGGAAGTTGATTGAGCCACTCCCTTGCCGACCCCTCTAGCATGAGGGGCAGATGCTTCATCGCCCTTGTCTCCAGTTTGGACTCGTTAATCTTCGAGCCAGGTCTCCGATTTGGTCTCACCGTTGAAATTGTCGATCCCTGTGGCCAATCGGTAATTGGAGGGGATCTCTGCTTCACGGATGTGCTGGCCGACGACTCAAGGCCAGATACTCCACGGTCTGCCCGCAATAGGTCAACCACGTTCTGTGTGATTATGGACCTCACGTTGAACTGAGGGGCTCGATAGCCGTTGTCCCCTTAACCCTTGTGCCAATTGGGGCTTGGCTTGCAGTCATGGGGTCGATGTCCGAGTGAACCACTCCTCCAAGGAGGTGTTCTGCTACGAACTCAATAATCATGTCTCCAATCCCCATGCGGGTCTCTAAGAAGAGGAGGAGATCTTTGATGTCTTCCGGGTGCATGCGGGCTATGAGCCGACTACATCTTGTTCGCCTGGACGCACCTGCTGTGTATACGGTGTCGCGATTGCGACACTGTGGATTTTTTTGCAAGGTAGTCTTCAGCAAAGCCTGGATCTACTGAATGCCTTCCCCGGTCGCGGTCTCACTCGGCTGAATGGAATCAGCGATCTGAGTGGCGGCGGCCACGTTTATCAAACGTGTCCGCATCACGTCGATGTGATGTTGGCGGCCATTCAGAAACAACTGTCAGCGATTGCGACTGGAACTTGGCTGGTCCCTCGTAGCTTGAGTGTCGAGTGACTGTTGGAGTCACTCGAGTCGTTCGCGCTCGGCCAGAATGGCCTGACGCACGTTTTCCATCTCTATCTCCTCCAGGGCGTTCCCGGTGATGGGGGTATGAAGAGCTTGATCGCTCCTCCGCCAAAGTTCACCCCGCTGGACATGATGACCGCCATTGCCGTGACGATGCTCTCCGTCATCGCTCTCGAGAGAGTTCTCTACAGTTAATCCAGGGGCTCCTCCCCTGGTCATGTCAGCCATCAAGACCTCCAAGTCATCTTCGCTGCTTTCACAGTCGGAACCGCCGAACGATCCATCGCTTGATGAAGCCAAGAGGTTGATGATGGGCTCATCTGAATTGAGCATAGCCACCTGCCCTGAAGTGGCCTGGTGGGCCACCGCCTGTTTGATCCATCGCGGCAGTCATGAGCGTCCGGAGGAGTTGCAACAGACCATAACAGGACATGGGCGGTACCGAGTGGTACGATACAGATGGTTGCCGGATCTGGACCGCGTGCACAACCCCGTTGAAGTGCGACGTACCTCGCGTGGGAAGGACGTCGGTGTCCAACGGCGTGTTGTGCAGCCATGCTGAGTCATTGACGAAAAAGCTAAGGGAACCGCAGAGGATCTCTCCACCGAGTGTCATCATGATGACGAAAAAGGTAGGAACTCCAACTACGCCGAATTTGCTAAACGTGCAGCCCCATGGTGGGTGCCAACTGTCATGGGAATGATCCTGACAATAATACTAGGGGTACGAATGAGGGGCTGAGCCTAGATAAGGTGCAATGGATACACTCAAATGTAAGAGTTCGGGTCCCACTCGGGAGTGGAAACAACCCTACGTCTCAAGCCTTGAGGCTTGATGATTGCTTATGGGGTGTGTGATAATATATGATGTTGAACCCTTGGTCAGGATCTCGAGAGTGGCTTATAGAGAGTGCGCCACGACCGGCCGAGCCTCATTACAAGGGCAAGTTAATGCTAATAACTACGTAAGTTACTAGTAACGACACCTCCAACTCCAGCGTTACTGGTAACACACGTCTTCACTGTAGTTCATGTGATAGTTTAAGTCTGTAGTCATTGCAGTCTCTTCATTGTCCACGCCTTTCTATAGTCCAAGTGTCGCGGCACATCCGAATGACACAATATGATCCGAGTGACCTTGTGCAAACCGAGTGGGGACATGCTTGCCCGAGTGAGGTCACGACTGCATCGATGGCTTTGGGGACACTGATCTCTACATGGGGTCTTAGGTAGGCCTTGGGATGCAGGTCCGTAGGCCTACCCCTAATGTACAACTCCGTTAGTAGCCTCCATAAACATCTCCATGAAATCCTCGAACATGGAGTTCTTCTTGTTGACGACCCTGAGGTTCTTCAGCTTCTCTTCGTCCACTCCTTTGCAATGTATACACACGAGCGAGAGGGCGACATCGGCTCCTGCTCGAGCCGCTGATTTCTTCCAAGACTGCACTCGGCTGGGAACCGCCTTCACTCGCTCAATGATGGCTCATGCATCCTCGGAGAGCTCCTCCCCAGGGGTGACCTCTTGGTCAATCTCCAAGACAACCAATTGAAGCCACTTGAAGTATACCAACACATATTCGATGGGGTCCTCTAGTCTGAGAAGAGCCAGAGCCGTGCTGTCTCTGAAGAGCCCCCGCTTTGGATTTAACTCTTTCTCGACCCTCTCGGTTTCCTCATTGACGTCAGCCGCCGACTGATATGGTATGTCTAAGACTACCGCCGACTGATTCAATCAACGACAGTCTCGGGGACGACACCAAGTGGGTGTGCACAGCGCGCCCCACTGGAAGTATGAGAAGGGAGACAACGGGCCCTATAACCCATCAGTTTCTCTCAAGTCAATATAGGATCTAAGACCACCGCCGACTGATTTATTTCACGGCAATCTCGGGGACTACACCAAGTACACCTAGTGGATGCACTCATCGCACCCCCACTGGAAGGCTGAGAAGGGAGACAAAGGGCCCTGTACCCCATCAGTTTCTCTCAAGTTAATATAGGAACTAACACCACCGCCTACTGCTTCAGCTGACAACAATCTCAGGGACTACACCCAGTGGGTACGCTCAGTGTGCCCCGTGAACACCAAGTGGGTGTGCTCCATGCAAACCCACTCGGGGTCAAAAACAAAAAAACAAAAATTTAAGGAAAAATTCCTTACTAAGGTCGACATCTACAAAAGAACTTTCCTGAATGTTCTTCTCCATGGCCTCGCTGGCATCATATACCTCTTTGAGTCATCCGACCATCAGCCCAGCCAGGCTAAGGGATCCGTGCACGCACCTTCTTGATCCTGTGGGATAGGGTGCAGCTGGAAGATATTGGCCATAGGAGGAGTCAATGGAGTGACAATCGGGCCTATTCTGAGTGATGCCCTAGTCGAGGCAGCACCCCATGCGGGAGTCATAGCCTTGACAACCAAAGACCTAAACACTCGGCTAGGAGTGGTATCCTGCTTCGCCACTTCCTCAACAACCAGAGGGTTGGACGGTTCAAGCTCGATCATGTTTCACGGCCCTACAAGTATCAAAAGGCACTTAGAGGTTATTTCAAAGAGAAATCTCAAGTCCCGTATGAACCATGGATGAGGTTAAGAATTACCTTTGGAGACGTGGGACATCATCCAATCGCCCTGGATCCAGCCGCTGGAAGCACTCCGGCACTCGATGAGGACCCGTGCGATCCCTTCTTGGCTCGCTCAACCTCCGCCATCGTGCCCTTTGTTAGATCACACGACGAGGTGGCCGAGGCATATGATGGCTCGAGGTGCGGTGAAGCTCTCGAACGCGGCAACAAGGAATGAGAGCAGGAAATGCTCTAGATCTTATTGCGTTATTCTCTCCCCCTTCGGTCCTACGCCTTTTATATGCTGCCCAAGGGGATCTCCGTTGAGTGAACCGTCTTCAGGGAAGGGATCCACAGGATCCCTAGGACAACGTGTTTGCATCAAGTGGCGAAATCTTAGGTGCGGGAATCGAGATGCCTCGCGACTTCCCCTACTCCCCATGACGCCATAGTTTTCACTCCCTCGAGCGTGCTCCCACAATTCAAAAAATCACAGAAACCCCGCCGTGCTTGCATCCCAAATGGATTGTTCGTCCTATTTCTCAGAACATAGCGAGACGGACATCCCACAACTCGTCCTTCCGCAGGACTTCGATCACTCGGATACACATAAAGATGACCAGGTTGCCCTTACCATGGTGCAAGTAGGATCCTTCCTAACATCCTCTGGTCACTCGAAACTCCGGGCTCACGTTCATCCGGACCATCAATTCATCTCCCTGTGAGATAAGCAATTGCGACCGACTATAGGCATGCGGACATGCCCGAATATTCGGAATATTTCACTCCTGAATCTGTAGTGGCTTACTGAGAGTCCGAGTGAAGCAGCCCTGAGCTGCATCTTCGGTGTCTCGGAGACACTGAGGACTCTGAGAAGTGCCTTTCCCTCGGCCAGTAAAACCTCAACCGATTTGGGGGCTATTAATGGGGTTGTTTATTAGGGGTAGGGCCATGGACCTGCATTCTAGGCCCAGCTAGGGCCCCACACAGTAATCAATGTCCTCAAGGCTATTGGTGCAGTCTCAGTCTCACTCGGGTGAACTGATTCTCACTCAGAAACACAGGGTCACTCGGAATATCTTCGATCATTTGGGCATGCTCCGACACTCGGAACAAAGCCATGCGTGGACGAGGAAGAGGCTGTAATGGCAAGATACTTAAACTACCACATAAAGTACAGTGAAGACCGGCATTGCCAGCAACGCTGGGGTTAAAGCTACTATTACTAGTAACTTCTGTAGTTATTAGCATTTACCCACCCTTGTAATGGTGCTTAGTCGGTCGTCGCACACTATATATAAGACGCACCCGATCTCCTAGACAAGGGTTGATCATTTTGTATAATCGTACCCCCCATAAGCAAACACTAAGCCTGTGGGCTCGAGACATAGGGTCTTTACCACTCTCGAGTGGGGCCTGAACTCATACATCTGAATGTATACACCACACTATAGCTAGGCTCCGCCCTCCGTTTGTACCCATGATACTATTGTCAGGTTCATTCCCATGACAACACCGATAATCGAAATATCAGAGGAAGTAACCCGACTATTGTCATGGGGGTCGCTTCCTCTTCCCCTTCTCATGATATATACCTTGGTATAATGTGTGAGAGAGGGAGAGGAAGCGACCAACACCGGCGACCGAAATAATAGTGGAAGAATCCCGACTATTTTCCCGGGGGTCGATTCCTCCTTCTTCCCCGTGTGCTACAGAATTTGGTAATGCACACGAGGCCGAAGGGAAGAGCGACCAGCATCGACGGTCAAAATTTCTATCGAGAGGAGTGTAAACCACATACACCATCATATTAGTGTGAGTGAGTGCGCACCATATACACTATGATATATTGGAGTTTTTTAAGGAAGCCTCGACAGACCGAAACTCAACCCATGCTGTCAAGGATATTACCCCGCGGTATAATCCGCCACTTGGGCTGAGTTAAACCATCGAGAAGACATGAGGGTGAGCTAGAGGATCAAGTGAGCTGCTAGGCGGCCCAACACCAGAAGACGACATCTCAAGGCCCACCACGCGAGAGGCGCCAGGAGCTTTCCTAATTTGGGAGGCAAGACGAAATAGAATTGTAGTAGGTCACGGGCTCTTATTTGACCCAGTCTCTGTTGTAAACTCGAGGCCTCTACCTATATATAAAGGGGAGCCCTCAAGCCAGGAAGATCAAGCAAGAAACCCTCAAGAGCTAGGTTAGCAATTCCGCATCCTTGTAATTGAGATCTCCACCAATATAGACACAAAAAAGCAGGACGTAAGCTATTACTTCCATTGGAGGGGCCAAACCTGGGTAAACCCGTCTCCCGTTCCCGATTAACCTCTTAGAGTGGCCACACCAGGATGATGGCCTCAACACTAAGTCCTTTCAAGAGGACATATGTCGTGACAAAACCACGAGAATTGACGCCCATCGTGGGGTTATCGCAAGGTGAATTTGAGTTCTCGGATGGAACCTACCTAGGGTTTAGGAGTTACGCAGTCGCTATGATGATCAAGAATCTCCGTAGCAATCACTACACCAACAATATAGGCTCGGACCCTGAGAACGACTTAGCCAAGTCTAATCAGCATGTCCCCTTTGATCAGATCTACCCAACGACGCCCGGGTCGGACATCTACACCGACGTCGTCGAGACGTCTCGATGCGCCCGAAGAAAACAACGTCAAGCCGGTCATCGACAAGTCTTCGTTGGATTCACCCAGGGGATCAGCCTCCCGAATGACCCGCGGGATAGCAAGGGTATCCTTCACAACCATGACAGTGAGTCATCCATAGGAGACACCGGATCCATCTTTCCTCTCTTTGATGGATCTGGGGGCTTTACGGAAGTAGAAGTCGTTGGGGAGCCAGACGAACCACCCCGTCAGGTCACAATCTACATGGCAGGAGCCGCGCTAGCTCCGGGTCCGTCTACACAAGGAGCCACCAACGGCGTCGATGGGTCGAGCAAAACGGCAACTCAAGCCATAAGCGATCTGGTGGGTGAGATGGCCTAACTTTTTGAGGGTCCTACCATTGTGAAAAACCAGGGAGGCCAGAACAACAAACGGAAACAGCCTGAGGGTGGGTCAGAGTTCGTGGCTAATACCAATACTGTGTTCAAGAATCAGCGCCGCTCTCGAGGCTCTTACAACGAAAAATAAGCCATGCAATGACGAGGAAGCATTCAAGGCGCCCTGCCCAAAGTATAGTACGCAGGACAAGCCGTCTACTCACTAATGGGAGAATTGATATATCATGCAGTAGTTCCGGAATCAAGTGTTCCAAAGCTACGAGGGGGCTAATGGTGGACACCCGGGTCAGTATGGGCAACCTGGCTTGCAAGGAGGCTCATCTGGCGGTTTCCTAGGGTCAGTGTTTAATGAACCAGGCAGCTAGCGGTCAGATTATCAGCATCAAGGAAATTGTGGCAATGGACATCGTCCTTATCAGGGCAATCAGCAGCATAACAATCAATCCGGTTTTTAGAGCAACCCCAAGCAACTGAACAATGACAATACCATATTTTCATCACCAACACTTGCAAACATGACAATAAACGCTAGCAGAGAGCCATCAATATGATTGAGCCAGTAGTCCTATCACGTCCAAGATGTGACATTATCCATATTTAGGGACGAGGCCTTAATATGGATAGAGGCGCATCTTGGCGTTTCGCAAGTACAGATATCATCACATACATTTATGAAGAGATGAGTATATGGATTGGCTTACACTCGCCACAAGTTAAGTTACAAGCCACACAACATTATTTCTATCATCCATAAGACAAGGTCCGCTACGGACAGTATAAACGAGAAAATGCAATGACTATGTCTTGTTAGCCCAGGAGACGACCAAGGTCCTCTAATCGTCGGAGTACGTCACGTACATGTGGCAAGTGCCTTCATCGAACTCCCACCGAAGCTGCGAAGCATCAAACGCCTCTGGATCTGCAGTACCTGGATCTGTGGTGTTGTAGTAATCTGTGAGCCATAGGGACTCAACAATCTTGTGACCACGATACCAGAACTAATTAAGTTATGGAGTGTGTAAGGTTAAGTGTTGAGGTTGCAGCACCACTAAGCATATATGATGGCTAACTTCCGAGAACATAATGTAAAGTGAGTCGTCTATGCATGACGGTCATGAGCTACATAATGATCACTAAGTGATCCTAAACACCTACTTACGTCAGTCATAACCCCACCGTGTCCTTAGTCGGAGAAGGAGCTCGCGAAAGAGAACTCACGGTTACGCACACAGTTGACATATTTTAATAAATTTACTTCAAGTTTTCTAGAACCAGGTGTCGGCGTCAAAACCGGCAGATCTCGGGTAGGGGGTCCCAAACTATGGAGCTTAGATCGATGGATTGCATGAGAAAGGAGGAGACAATGTTTACCCAAGTTCGGGCCCTCTTATGGAGGTAAAACCCTACGTCGTGCTTGATTATATTGATGGGCGAACAATGATTACAAAGCTGATCTACCTCGAAACCGTATGAGTTAATCCATCGATGGGTTGCAGGAGAGAGGAGGAGACAATGATTATTTTGCTTACGTATAAAGGGCTATGGTTTGTATATACTCCAAGACCCCTAGGGTTACATGCTACCGATATAGATCGGTAGTAGATGGGCCGAACACGTCATCTTGTCTTGGAGTGCATGTCTATCTTCGGAGCTTTCCATCCTGATCACATAGTCGTCAGATAATCCGGTTCTTCAATAGCGCAGCCCATATGATCGGCCCATGAGGGACAACCCGACTGCCCGAGGACCCCTTAATCCGGAACTCCCTTAGTAGCCCTAGAAGTGGCCTTCAACGCCGATGAGTGCGGTCTTCGGCAGCCGAGCACATAAATAAATTGGCTTGCATGGCGAGTTCCGTTTATATTCGGACAACATCGGCTTTATCCATTTCACTGGTGTGGCGTTATCGAAATCAGGCATCATTAAATCTTGAGGCTATTAAAAGCCCGAAGGTGAATAGTAACTTAATCTAACAACTCCTATGATGAAAATTTACAATAACAAGTAATTAGTAAAACTAGAGTCGCGTCTTGAGGCCACTTTCCCCGGGGCAAGTTCCATCATCAACAGAGATCATGTCCCTCATTTAAGGGGATTTCGATTTAATTGACTTGAGGCAATCTACGCACGCCCTAGCAGTGCGCTTGTTTCGTGAAGTGAAGGAGTTGGTGGCACAGTAAGTAGAAACCCTTGGTTTCGCGGCCTCCCCTTTTAAAAGGGTAAAAAGATCTAATACCCACCACAAGCATTACAAACCCTTCCTCTTCCTTCTTCCTCGCCCGAGTGCCCAGATCTATTATGCCTCCCTTCCCTCCAGTCACCCTCCACCTCAAGCTCCGCAATGGCTAGTTCAGGCGCTCATGGAAAATGGCTGGTCTCCAGCATCTCTGAAGGAGACATCCAGGAGATGAAGCGCTGCGGTTACATCTCCACCGACGTCGTTGAACCGAGCACCAAAAAAATGCCAGGTGGTTCCTATTCCAAGGCCTGGGGAGCGGGTAGTGTTCGTCCCCCACTTTCTCCGGGGACTCGGCTTCTTGGTCCACCCCTTCGTCATGGGTCTAGTGTTTTACTATGGGGTGGATTTTCATGATCTCCCCCAAACTCTATTATGCACACATCGGTCATCATCACCGTTTGCGAAGCTTTTCTGCGGGTTCACCCACACTTCGGTCTCGGCCTCAAGATCTTTCGTTTCAAGCCGAAGTCGGTCAGTAGCCAGCATGCCGACTGTGGTGGGGCCGTGATAAGTAAGATCTTCCGCGTGACATGGCCGGAGGGCACATTGATCGACACCATCAAAAACTGGAAGAAAGACTCATTCTATATCACAAAACCACGAGAAGAAAAATAGGCAACACCTGGCGAATTCAGGTCTGGTCCCCCTGCGAGGCTCACCTCATGGGTCAGGAAATACCTGGACTGGGGCTCGTCTTCGGACGTGTAGCAGCTCCAAAATCACAACAGGGAAATGTTGGAGTCCAATATCCGTCTGGCCGATGTGGTTCAGGTCGCGTTCCATCTCCGTATCCTGCCGTGCCAACATCAGGACAACCCAATGTGGTCTCACAAGGCCGACGAGCCTTAGACTGTGTTAGAGTTCTACCGCACCACCCATGAAGACCTGTGGCAGGTGCTTCTTAAACCGCAACAGGAGTTGCCAGTCAAGGATGATGACACTCGCCTAGACGACAACACTCCCCCAGTTAAGGTATGTCTGAGTCCATTTACCCGCTCGGAGCTTTGTTTTTGTTAAAAATCTTATCATCCTTGTTTTTTGCAGGAGTGGGTGGAAGTGGCCAAACACATCGAAGGCCCAACCCCCGTGCCCGAGGAACCCCGGACTTCTCTGCTGGAGCAGATGCTCGTAGAGTCGCCGTATGTGGCGCCGGACAACAAAAACAGGGAAACCCGCGGGGGTCTCCATTCCAGGGGTCCTCCGGATAAGAAATCCGAGGACACCCATGCCTCCTCTACCCACAATGGGGAGTAAGAGGACTAGGAGGAAGATAAAGACTCTCTTCAAGCGAGGAAGAGGTGACACCAGAGGGGGCTGAGAAGGGGCTTCCTCCTCGGGCTCCGAAGAAACCCTACATCGCAAGGTTGCCCGTCTCGGTGCTCGCCCGGACTCTGACGAAGAAGTCAGGGCAGCCCTCCGCCTAATACTTAGGGTTAAGCCTACGGCCCAAAGGTACAATGTTTATTCCTTAGTGTTAACAGAGTTATTCCAATATTTATCAATAATGAGGACTGAGACTTTTATTTTCTATCACAGCCTGGTTCGCAATCTTCCGACAGTTCGGGTGTCGGAGGGGGACTCGTTGCCCGCCAAACTGGCCGAGAGTGGGAATACTTCCCACAACACCCCTCCGCGTACATCGGGCGAGCTAGCCAAGGTGACATCCCATCAAGCTTCGTCGACCACTATCGAGGAGGTGATGGTTGACGCGGATACATCTGGTGCCAAGGACCCGGATATTCTTGCCGAAGAAGAGGCAGCAGCCTCGGATGACCGAGAGGTTCCAGCTGGTGTTAATACACCGGTTGCCGAGGACCAGGAGATTTTAACCAAGGTACATACCTCGGTAATTGAAACTCCAGGGGAGGGTTCCTTCTGTGCAGATGGGAAAAAGAACCCAATCCCCTCCGAGCATTTCCCAAAGACAACCTCCGGGAGACCTGATGCTCCGACATCTTCTGTGCTGCCCCCAACGGTGTGTGCGATAGAACAAGCCATGGCTAGGGGGTCAAACATACTGGAGGACGCCTTTATCAGCTCCTCTATAGTCGAAGAGCATCGCACCCTTATGGGTGTGGTGTTAAAAAGTATTCAGTCTGTCAACAGTGGACTGAATGAAGCCTTCAACGACTTGCTGACGGGTTTTAAGGTGAGCCAGATAACATTGTAGATTTTATTTTGCAAAATGATATATATATATATATATATACTTATATGGGTACAACTACCCTCGAGACATGGGTGAGTTGGGAAGGAGACTCGCCCATGGCTCAATAATTCGTGTGAAAAAATAGCCCGAATACTTGGTAGTTTTGTTTGAGGATTTGGACGGAGCAGTATTTGCCCCGATAATTCAGAGTCGGACTAACATACTGCTTTTACCTTGCAGGCATCATCCTCGGCTGCCAACACCAATGCGTTGGAAATAGCCGAGCTTAACCGGAAACTCAAAGTGTCTGATGAAGAGCTTAACCGCATAAATGGTCGGCTGAACGAGAAGCAGGGTAAGCTAAGGCAAAGAACTTCATACTGTCCTCTTTTTTTTGTAAAAAAGCATCCTGGACTTGACAACTGACTCTACTTATTCTAACTTTGATAGCAGCCCAAGACCAAGAGCTTGACAAACTCAAGGCCGAGGTGGAGAGAGCCAAACAAGAGGTCGTTGCTAGCAAGGTGGCGGAAAAACAAGGAGCTGCCGAGCTGGACGCCCTGAAGGTCGTCAGCAGCAAACATTAGGCTAGGGTGACGGAGATCCAGCAGGAGCTGGAAGAGGCAAGCTCAAAGTGTGAGGCCTTGGAGTATCAAGCTAAAGAGCACGTGGCCGATCACACCAAACTATCCTCCGAGCTTCAATCAGAGCTGGTTGAGCGGAGGTTCTATGAAGAAGAAGTGCAGAAACACAAGCTTATGGCCACTGGTAACCAATACTTACTGCAATGTGCCTTTGGTGGAAACAGGTACGCCTTTCTTACGCGGATATGGCGTTCCACATGCGCCTTCACGAACCTCCCACGGAGTGCGGCGGATGCGACCAAGCATTTTGCAACTCATGACGGGGATGCTGAGCAATTGCTATTTTGGGCCCAGTTTGAAACTCTCGAGCTCAACCCCAGTCTGAGCTATCAGATGAAGCAGTTGATGGAGGTGCATAGGATGGCACAATCGGCCATGAAGGACATGTGTGTTCGGCTATGTCCTGCCGAACCCTTGCTGAGCAGTTACTTTGTGTTAGTGCAGAAGCTGGTCGATGCCGTGCCCCAATTGAAGTCTTGCGGTGCTCTGCTTGCATGGAAGGAGCTCGGATGGTATTTTCTCGGACGATGGTTCACTTGCCGAGGGTAAAGCCCCTCAAGATGGCCATTGATCCACCGCCCGGCGAAAAGGAGCATAGGCGCCCTGAGTTGTATTTCTTTGCCGCTATGGACGGCGCTCGGGTGATCGAGTCCCAGTGCTCAAAGAATGTAATACTAGAACAAATATTTATTAGTGTACTTCAGAACAATTTATCTATTAACTATATGCCCGAGATGGAGTACATTTTGTGTTATTTTGATTCCTATGTTGGCTTGTTTAATCGGAAATCTCCCAATCGTCGGCTTTAGCCCCATGTAAAGACTAGTTTGGCGTGTTTCATCGTTCGCACTGTACCCTTAGCCGATATATCGGTGCCCGAGGGTCGTAGTATATGAGGGAAACAAGGCAATTAGACAAAGTAGTTTTATTGCTTTCTCATAGCCTTAAGAATTTTGTAAGTGGGGGCTAGTGACAAGCACCACACCTTTTGTGGTAATTAGCGAGAACCAAAAATTCGAATAATCATCCCGGGGTTTGAGAAAGTACAAACCCATCCATGTAACGCGGGGTAGCCTCTATCAACTTTGTAAGTGAGCTCAGATTGCAAACTAGCTCTCGCTCATTATGACGGTCAGTTTTTGGCTTTTTCCACTAAGTTGGGAATACAATCACAGTGGTTCCCCCATTACCCCTTTAGCCAAACTAGTGGTATGTAAGGGGGTAAGCATAGGAGCCGCGCAATCCAAATGTAGACCCAAGACATAATTCGGAGTCGGTGCATATAAAGCAAAATCATGCGAAACCAAACACTGACGATAAGAAACAGTGACGGCACGGTGATCGGGGAGGCGTTACCATCCCAGCCCCCGGTTAGTGATCAATAGCACTTTTATCGTATACAAATAATAATGTTGACCTGCACTGCTGATAAGTGTAAATTGTTTGTATATGAAGGTACTTGGCCTAATGCATGCGCTGAATTTTTATAACTCATAGCACAAAGCGAGTTGTTACAGGTAACTATCGATTCAAGTATGTTGAAATGACCTTTGCAAGTGACCTTGCGTGGGTGACTTGACATCTGCCCTGTGTTCGACCACACTATATATATTGCCCCTGTTAGGGGTGGGGGTACAATCCCTTTACATGACGTTGCGTTCGGAGAGTGGACATTAAGTGGAGGGTCTTGGGAAGCTGCTGATGACGTAGAGAAGCTTGATGCTTGGGCTCTTCATGATGCTGTTATCTTTGATTTGTCAGACCATGGCTCGGTTGACCCGCTGCCCTGATCCCTGGTGGGTCGCTCCCACGGTTGCCCGTGGAATTTTAAGGATGAAATTGTGTTTTCGAAGGATGTACCTTGGCGGTGTTTGGGCCATGTTGTAGGAGCCGTATCCCTATGCACTCTCGGCCAAAGAATTATCCGGCTAGTCTATTTGGGCTCGGCCCCGTTTGCTTAATTTTCACTCCTTTGTTGCCGGCCTATGGCTTGAAGTGTCGCTGTCGTGTTGACATTCGGCTGCTAGTGCGGCCGTGTGCTCCTTGGTCCGGAGAGAACACTCTGTGTTGCCATTCACCGTGATGACTCCCTTGGGTCCGGGCATTTTGAGCTTCATGTAAGCATAGTGGGGTACGGAGTTAAAGCGGGAGAAGGCAGTGCGGCCGAGCAGTGCATGGTATCCACTTCAAAAGGGGACGATGTCGAAGATCAAGTCTTCGCTATGGAAGTTATCGGCAGATCCGAACACGACTTCTAGTGTTATCGTGCCCGAGCAACGGGCCTCCATGCCTCGTATCACTCCTTTAAATGTAGTGCGGCTTAGTTTGAGACGTCATGGGTCTATGCCCATCTTTTTCACCATATCCGAATAGATTAGATTGAGGCTACTTCCTCCGTGCATGAGGACTCGCGTGAGGTGGAAGCCATCGATGATATGGTCGAAGACTAGGGCGACCGACCCTCCATGATGAATGTTGGTCGGATGATCCCTGTGGTCGGGGCAAGCTGACCACGGGTTGTATTTGGTTGCTATGGATCTACGGCATGTACCTCCCGCAGTGCCCATTTCCTCTCCTTCTTGGGAATATGGATGACATATATTATGTTCACGGTCTTGACCTCGGGAGGGAACTACTTTTGGCCTCCATATTTAGGGTTGTGGGGCTCCTTGTCGTGTTCACTTTGTGGCCCCTTGCTTTGGTGATCGGTGGCCAGCTTGCCTACCTGTTTGAACACTCAACAATTACGGTTGGTGTGGGTGGCAGGCTTATCTTGGGTGCCATGAATCAGGCAGGGCTGCTCCATGATTTTTTTCCTTTGGGTTGGTCCATCCCTATTCCTTTTAAAGGGTTTCTTCCGCTATCGAGGTTTGGTACTGCAAAATCCAGCATTGACTGCTATGTCATCACCATCACCATTATGGTGATAGTGTTTGTTTTTGCTTTTTTCCTTGGCTAGCTGTTTCTGTCCCGGACCTCAAAGGTTTCGGGGTCGTGTGCATTGTGGCTGTGCCGAGCATGCCAATTATCCTCACCCGCTCAAAAGCAGGTCATGAGTGAGGTAAGGGAGGATATTGTTCTTGGCTTATCCTGGCCCAGCTGTGAGGTGAGCCATTGGTCCTGGATATTATGCCGAAAAGAGGCTATTGCTTCAACGTCCGGACAGTCTATGATTTGGTTCTTCTTCGTGAGGAAGCGGTTCCAGAATTCTGTGGCTGATTCCCGTGTCATCTGGACGATGTTGCTTAGATTGGGTGAATCCAATGGCCGAACATATGTTCCTTGAAAGTTGTATAGGAAAGCCTCCTCGAGGTCTTCCAAGCTTCCGATGGACTCTTCCGGTAGGCTATTCAGCCAATGCCTTGTTGGTCCTTTGAGTTTTAATGGTAAATATTTTATCGCACGGAGGTCGTCTCCTCTGGCCCAATGTGGAGAAGGAAATCCTCTATCTACACTGTAGGATCTCTTGTCCCATCATATTGTTTGATGTTTATGGGTTTCAACCCTTCCGGAAACTATGCTGCATGACCTCATCCATGAAACATGGTGGGTGGGCAGCGCCTCTTATCCGGGCTATGTTGTGCCATAGATCGGCTCCGGTTTGAGCCTGATACGCTTTCCGGCCTCTGCTCTTGTAAGCGACCCGAGGTGGTTCCTCATCCCATCGAGTGGGAGAGTACCTCCTTGATCCGTAGATGGACCTGCTACGACCCGATTTATCAAATCATGGGTCAGGCCTATCCCCATGGTGCATATGCTGTTTACCTTTTCGGCGTGGAGGTTCGGGTTTATATCCATTTTCTACGGTTGTCCCATCGCGCCCACTGGTTGGACGATCAGGGTGTTCGTAGTTGGTGCGTCGGGGGGACACATGTTCTGGGGCCTCGTCGTCGAACTGTGGGAGCAATGGTCGGTGCAGGTATTTCTTCTTCTGGTCCGACCATTATGTGTTGTATCCTTCTCCGGCCTCTAGGATTTAGGTCCACCTATTATTGATGGTATCCTATTCATCCTGGAGCTGCTGTTGCTTTGCTTTTAAGCTTTGGGTGGTGGCTATAAGCTGTTGCCAAAATTGCTCCTGGCCTTCAGGGTCATCAGGAATTACGAACTCTTCGACTTCAAGGCCATTAAGGTTGTCGACGGGAGGGAGGTAATCATCATCGTCGTCCGAATTTTTGTGGTCGTCGGGATCATCGTTGGTCGGTTCCTCTGGTTCGTGTTCGGGAGCCTCGAGGTTGCTGTGTCCCTCAGGGGTCATGTTTTCCCCTATGCCTTGTGTGGAGCCCCTTCCCTTGTTTGCCTTCGAGCACTTACGTGACTTTCAACATTCTGAGGGATCTTCTGTGTGATTATCGTTGTTCTGCTTTGGTGTATTGTTATTTGGATCACGAGGTGTGTCTACCATGTAGACATCGTAAGTTGAAGTTGCCGTTCACTTCCCTGTATTTATAGGGGTGGGGTAGTAGGCCTTTTCGTCCATGTCCTCAAGCTCTTCGTAGGCGTAGTCCAGTGCGTCAGTGAAATCTTCGACGATGGCGATTAAGTGGGTGGTGGGTGGGTCGTAAAAGTCCCCATAATCCACATCAGAGTCGATCTTTGAACAAGTCGGACTTCGGGTAAACGAGATTTGGAGAGACTGGATTCGGTCGAGCGTCTCATTTAACATCGAGAGGCTGACCTGACCAATCCTTTGAGTGTTTTTGGAGTTAACCTCCACGACTTTCGGGAAGGAAGATACTTCGGCAATTGTCATTTCCCTCTGTCTGGCCGGAGTGGTTGGTTCCGAGCTCAAGGCCTTCTTTTTGAGCAGGAGGAGACCAAGACCATGGTTGGACAGGGGACTTAGAGACAAGGCTTCATGGTTTTACACCACGTCGGCCGAGGTCGTGGGGTTAGCGGGGAACAGATTGCCCCGCAAGTCGGTGGAGACTTCGAACTCTCCGAACCTCATCCGGTGACTGGGGACTAAACCACCAATCAGGCGAGGATGGCTGGTTAGGTCCGTACTCAGCTTCAAACGACCGAACATGGAGATGTCTTAGGGCGCAAAGATGCCGTTGTTGCGGACTCGACCGTCTAAGATCAAGCGAGCCATCGATCTTGGTAGCAATCCTACGACAGAACTCTCAATGAAAACACCAATGTCGGTGTCAAAACTGGCAGATCTCGGGTAGGGGGTCCCAAACTATGGAGCTTAGATCGACGGGTTGTAGGAGAGAGGAGGAGACAATGTTTACCCAGGTTCACGCCATCTTAAGGAGGTAAAACCCTACGTCCTACTTGATTATATTTTTTGGGGGACGATGATTACAAAGTTGATCTACCTGGAGATTCCTAGATGAGATGATTTTCCCCCTACGTATAGAGGCTCTGGTTTATATATACACCATGACCCCTAGGGTTACATGGTACCGATATAGATCGGTAGTAGACGGGCCAAACATGTCATCTTGTCTTGGAGTGCACGTTTGTCTTTGGAGCTTTCCATCCTGATCACGTAGTCGTTAGATAATCTAGTTCTTCAAGAATGCAACCCATATGATCGGCCCATGAGGGACAGCCCGACTTCCCAAGGCCCCCTTAATGCAGAACTCCCTCACCAGGTGTTAAACAAGGTTTCCAAGTTGACACGTAACCACGGGCACGGCTTTCTGAAAGGTATTAACCCTGTAGGGGTACTCCATCTAGTCCATCACAAACTGCCACAAGCTGCATAGGAAGCCTCGACCACAGAAAAACCGTGATGTCCTCGGAATCCTTAGTGGAAAGCCCCAACCTTGAGATAGCCCAAAGTATCCTTGGAATCCCGATGCACAAGATATTTTGAGAAGGTAAAAACTAGTCCAGGAAGACCACTTGAGGTGTCGACGAAACAGATAAGAGTCGAGTATCTTATTCTCTGGACACGACGGATGAGCTATGGTTACCACGCCAAAACACCAAGTTGCCCTCGGGAGGGTTAATAAGTTGCTCTGGGTTGCACCAACACTCATGAGGAGCACTCGCCCGGGGGTTGATTAATTATCCTCAGGGTAGCAATTCCCTATGCTTTTTATTAAGTTGTTTAGCAAATTAAAACCAATGTTGGGTCATTACAGATGAGTTTTAAACCAAAACAATTTATCAAGGGGGTCCCCATAACAACCCCAAGCGTGTTAGGAGCGCTCAATATGGAACATAACACCAGTAGCCGAAACTAAGGTGGCAAAAGTGGAATAAAACACCCAACAACAGGCCAATCCTTCCGCCTTTTACCAAGTATATAGGTGCATGAAATTAAATAGTAGTAATAAGATGATATTCAAAACCCCATGTTAACACACAGATCAACTTGAACCTGCAACTAGCAATGCTATAATATGGTTGTGCAATCTCTAACTTAGCCAATCAATGTTTTGCTAGGATGTGGAGGGTTAGAGGTTTTCCATGGCAATGTTTGGAGGCTTGATATTCAGGTGGTAGGCAACAATAAATAGTGAAGGAAAGAGTTATCTAAGCAAAAAGAAATTAGAAATCATATCAAGGTCATGATTATCTTGCCTGATGCTTCTTCCGACAGGTACAACTCTTGCTCTTGAGGAACTTAGTCAACGGGATCCTCGCACTCGTTCTCAGCTCCTGATGCTACCCAAAGAAAAGTACACATCCAATGATCACATGGCAAGGTGCAATGCTTCAAACAACATGATGCATGAGTGTGGGTAGGAAAGGAGCATGTCAATGCTAACTAGTCATCTTTCTCATGCATTTATTTAGTTGTTTATAATTCTGGACAGAACCTCAAGTTTATTAATTTGGGCATGCATGAACATGGAAGAAATGGATGCATCATGAGAAAACGGTGCAAAAAACATATAAGGAACGTCGCAAACCGATCTATGGATCTCTCGAAATTCACAAAAAAAGAAACGGAAGACAACAATGACTAAACAAGATTTGAGAGAGAGCCATGGGCAATTTCTTGGCACTACGATATGCCACTGGATTGGGAACGAAATTCTAGGAGCAATAGACCTAAAGATCTTGCAAAACAAAGGAGCTCAACTCACACAAGGCACAAAACAACTTAGTTACCAATGTGTCCACGAACAACAACATACCACTTTGTTCATGTGAAAACTAGTAGCTACAACCACTCAACAAGTTCAACCAAGACATGAATATGAAGCTATCAAGGAGCACAATAATACCTAACTAGTAGCAACATGGATAGGTTCATGAAACAATGGCATCAAGTTCTCAACATGGCAAGAAATATTACGGATTAGGACTTAGTGAAAATCTCAGTTGGCACTTGCAGTTTCTCACATGGTGGCATGTTGAAAGCAATAAAACTCTACTCTACAACAAATTTTATGGCTTGAAATTTAACAGGATGATATAGGCAACAACTACTACAAATCAATCTCACTAAGCATGAGCTGAAACTGCACATAATTCATGGTAGCATCCCCTAAACATGTCATGTAAATAATAGCAGATTCTCACACTTAGTCAAATTTACAAAGGGGAAGCACATCAATTTACAACACTATAGCGTATTTGACAGGAATAATAACTAAGATGCAAAACCTATTTAGTAAGGTGATGGCACCATTTGACTGAGGGTAACAAGCACTATAACTCATGGTATTGGGCCAACCACAAAGGATCAACAAATTCATGGGAATCATCAAGACAACATGGCAAGAAAATAATAGATTCAACACTTAGAAATATTTGAGCATGTGAAATAGCAATATTTGCTTAGCATGTTGACAGAAAGAAACCCACTAATTCACAATCTTATCATGCAATTTTTTTACCAGGGCCTACTACCCTCAAAACTCTACCACATTCATGTTGACAAGCTTACCGAATAGTGCAAGGTTTACATCACATGAAAATCAAAAAATGGCATCTTATCACAAAATGACATTTCACAAAGTTGCTCCAATGGCCAAACTAATGGCGCCACTAGATTCATGGGATTTTTCTACCCCAAAAACACATGTCACACTCATATGTTCCTATAATAAAATTCACACAAAATAGCTGCACAAAAGTTACCTATCAAGTTATAACTTAATACTTGCCAAATATGGCATCTGCCAGATCTGGCCATGTCCAGATTTGGACATCTTCCTAAAATGGAAAGGAACCTAGATGAATTTAAATAAACCAAAAATAATATCACAAAGAAAATACACAGAGGGGAGGGGGTCCCACTAGCAGCGACACCACGCCCCCTGGGGATGACAAGTGGGGCCAGGGCCCACTGTTAGTGCGTGAGCAGATGCACACCGCGGAAGAAATAAAAAGGGCACCAAGGTATTCAAACCCGCGGCCTATTGGGTCGAGGGCGAGGCGTTGACCACTGGGCTATCTATGTGGCTTCTACCAGAGAGGGGACACTAGCGATCAAATACTCTCGTAGCTCGCTCACATGCCCACACCGCTGACAGAACACCAGCGACATCACGGAGATGACGCGACGCATGCCAGTGCACACAACAACGGCGGGGCTATGGGTTTCTAACAAGACGCTACCTACACGCGACGCAACTCATTGGAGCAAGGGAAGTCGACACACGCACACACACCCTGTTGTCGGCGGCGTCCCGAGGAGGGAGCAACGGCTTGACGCGCTCCGGCGACTCACGAGTAGAGGTGCTGGCCGGAAACAAGCCTACATCGCAATGCAAGACCGCTAGACATGCGCAAAAATATGCCAATAAGGCCGACATACTCTCTCACGGCGAGGTCCGGCGGGGAGGCTTTCGGGTCCGCCGAGAACAACGGCCATAGGCCCCAATCGAGAGGAAGAAGGTGATGGGGAGACGCGACAACTCACCTAGGGGGGCCTGACGGGGTTAATCGAGCTCGGGGGCGAATGACGGGAATTCATTTGCTCGGCGACGAGTTCTGCCCAAGGAAGAAAACCAGTGAAATTGCCTACGTCTTGGTGTCCCGCGAGACTGTACTGGACGTCGAGGATGTAGCCGAACTTGGAGCAGCTCCTAGACACGACCGCCTCTAGTACCTCATTGGAGAGCGTGCCAGGGAGGATCGCCGTGCTCCGACGCTCTCGGCTCCGACGGGGAAACAAATCTGGAGGGGACTATCTCATGTGGCGGCAGCGAGCGGGAGCAAGAGGGAACCCTAGAGAGTGGCTTGGACGCTGATGGGGGGGGTTATATAGGGGCTGGTCCCGATGGGTGCCGCCATGCCAATGCCGACGCGACACCTTTCTGCCTCGCCTGTGAGAGGGAGGTGGAAAGGGGGCCAAGGACGATGCTGTGTCGGGTGGCTCGCTGGTGGGGTTAGGCACGCTACGCCGGAGAGGAGGCGCGCGCGAGGCTGCTTGGGCTGGGCTGGGGGGGTTACTTTGGTCGTGCTGGGGTTGCTGCTAGCTGGGCCGCTGAAGGGCGCTTGGGCTGCCTCAGCCAAACTCTCTCCCTCGGAAAACAAATAAGGGTTTTACCTTTTAATATAGACAGCAACAAATCAATAAAAGTGAGGGAGTTTGAAAAAGAATGTTCGAGAAGAGAAAATAGTTTGGCACTCGGAAAAATGAGCTCCATTTAATAAAAATGTTTCAGGCATTTTGAGAGCACACAATTAAATAACATATATTGAATATTGGAATCTATTTTAGCAGAAGACAGAAAAATAAAATAACAACACATGGCTAAGAACTATTTTAACATACCTAACATATTATTAGATGAAAGTGCAACATTTTTATTAAATTGATTAGGGCAAGTAACATCACCACATCTCATAGCATTGGAGTTAAAATGGATTTTTGGCATAGTTGAAAAAGAATTTGGAGGAGGATCCACACAACAGTCACATCACTCACTTACAAGCACACAAACTCCACATCACTCACTCACACTCAACATAACACAGCAAGCATGATGCAACTTGAGATGATGAAATGATGCCATGATGCAAAATGGCATGAAGCACTTTCATTAAACCCAACACACATGAGGGCAACATGGAGGTCATATATGGAAAATATTACAAAGGTGGAAGGATAATGCACTTGGGCTATTAGAAGTCCCTAGATATATCAACTAGTCTGAGCAGCCGCTCATCTGGAGCACAGAGGATCTCCCTTCCCGGGTTGACAACCCAGGAGATTTTGCTTTGGTGGTGGAACCTCAAGTTGGTGGATATACCCTCACGAAGGTCCTCGTGGATGGGGGCGCAACATCAACATTTTGTATCATGACACCTTGCAACGGATGAACCTTCATGATAAACATCTGTAGTCTTCCACCACAATTTTTCATGGCATTATCCCTAGGAAATCAGCCCACCCAGTTGGCCGGATCAAGCCGAACGTTGCTTTCGGGGATGAATTCAATTGCAGATGTGAACACCTAATGTTTGAGGTGGTAAAGATAAAAAGTCCTTATCACGCTCTCTTTGGAACGCCGGCTTATACTCGTTTCATGGGTCGTCCTTGTTACATCTACCTCAACCTCAAAATGTCGGATCCTAATGGCATCATAACGATGGGAGGCAGCAGGAAGATAGATTAAGAATGCGAGGAAGGAGAGGCGGCTTACGTGGAGTCGGTCTGTGCCACCAAAAAGTTGAGGCTCCTCACAAACATAGTTGACCCAACTGATAAGGGTCCCCTCAAGTAAGCCAACAAGTTGAGTAAGTCAACCCGACCAATCTTCAGCCCTATCATATTAGAGCCACTGGCTCATTATCTCTGTATCATCCACCAAAGTTATGTACATACTTCTATAATATTACGAATCTAATAAAGCTCGTTTTTCCCCATAAACTAAGCATGAGCCTTTATTATTTGAAAATATGTTACTCAGGGACTACTGGTCCAAACAAAACATCATGATGAGTGGAATCAAGCCGGCTAATCTAAACTCCAGATTGTTTGGCAGTAATAGCATTATCTTCTTCAATCCTATGCTGGGATTTTCGATTGATCACATGTCACTTGAGGGCTTCCAACTCATTGTGTTTAGCTTTCTCACCCTCTTGATCTGGAAAAGACGCTAAAAATGGTTATACCTGCTTGTATGTTTGATGCGACTCCATGTACTCTTGACTATTCAACCCATTTTGGACCGTGAATCAACAAGTTAAAACATTGTTTTGTCACGTGAGAGCCGATATACTGAAGCTAGGATAAACCATGGGTTATCACGCCCGCTTCATTGAAGCAAGACTTGAGCCTCAAAAATCAGTCTCTTTTTACCGTGTCTCAGTGAGCCTACCTATGAATTATGCCTTATTTCTGTGCAACTTTACGTCCTAACCTTTCAGGGATAAGTACTATTTAGGGCTGTCATGGATAACTAGCTTATGACAAGTGCGATCATAATATGACCAGTTCAAAATTGCACAACTATGTTATGAGAAATTCAAAGGGCGGGTCTCGCAAGTCAATTTTGTTTGCCGGCTTAAAGTCCTATTTCTACACCGTGTCTCATTGAGTCGGCCTATTAAATATGCATGATTCTATGCAAGGAGTTACCTTTCAGGTATAAATCCACATTTACCAGCTCTTCATGAGTTAGCGGGTTGTAAAAACTCCGATCATATCATGACCGGTTTACAATTTACGATTTTACTCATGACATTGTGGAAGGATTCAACGAGTTTATAAACAAGTTTTTCTGATGACATAGACAAGCATAATGGAAAAAGGATCAGGATGAAAGAACATCGTGACAGTTTTTATCATAACAAGCTAAAAGCGCAAACGAACGTGCACGATGGCATGACAAAGCCATCTTAGAGTTTCTACCACACCTATTACAAACTCACATTAGAGTTGTTAAATATTCAAAGTTTTTGACCTCAGAAAAACTTGGGCGCTAGTTCTTGGCCGTGCGAGTTATTGTAGACCCGCCTTCAATATTCGTCGCGAGCTGATTCATCATCAGTTTCTTCCGACTCATCATCGTCGGTGCCTTGCTGGCCTGTCTGAAGCCACCGAATTGACCTCAGCTATTCAAAGTTTGAAGTCGCTTGAGTCGAAGCACAAGCATCACTTGAGGTGCAGTTTTTCTGTTATGATGAGTCGGGACCAGCTAAGAAGGCTCGTCTTTGGGCATTGGGGTGCGTTCATTATAAGTAGTATATGCAGCATAATACTCAGATGTGTCAACTTGTTGTGCTAAAAAAGTCACCAGTGACCAGGTCTCTTTCATTACACACGCAAAATTTTCATGAGTGAATGTTGAGCCGTCCAATTTGTATTCTTGAAATCCATCTTTCAGAGCCGCCAAGTCTAGTTAAGGTAAGTAAGCCTTAGCACGCACGAGAACCTAATTTGCCCAGCCGCGAGCCACCAACTTCCGGGTTTCAGAGACCCATTCTTGCACAGTGGAAAGTTGCTTTAACAAGTCCTTGAGGGTTCGGGGTGGATATTTCAAGTTCTTGACGGCCAAAATGGAATGAATAAACCCGATATATAGTTGTTCCACATAAGTAAATATTGCCTTCAGTTTCATAATAGGCAACTACACGAGGGGCTGATGTGTTCGGCCTACACAAGAAAGACAAAATACACAAAGAGTCGCATATTTTTTTCCTTCATATCAATCTAAGAACCTCAAAGTAATAAAGGTTGCAACATCTTACCAAAGATGGCGGTTAGCATCTCGTTGAGTTGCTTTATCAGAATGGAATAATTTTCCTTCAATGGACCAAGTTTCTCCTCGGCCTTGTCGGCACGGTTCAAAACGGCGATTTTCTCCATTTTGAATTTTTTTCGTGGCGTGATCAAGACGGTCCTCTCCTTGACAAGCCGAATTTTTAAAATAATGCGCCGTGGATTCGTCTTCGGTCCTCAGCCTCATATCTTCTTTCAGACGTTTCTGAAGGTCCACGATGAGAGATTCAGCATCCCCTACCTACCTCTGATAGATGCACAAAGTTTGCCAAAAATTATGCTTATAACACGCCTTGAGTTTGGCTTAAGAAGAGCATGATGAGAAAATATTTTCTGACGTCCCCAGCATATTGTACGCAATATACTTGGCACTTGGGGGCTAATGCATAGCAGTTTCTTGTCAAAAGGATATTTCAGAAAAGAGGAAGACCCGCCTCATCCCACAAGATGAGCCGGCCCTTGCTACACGTCGAATGTACACCTAAAATTACACCGTGAAGCAGAATCGACTTGTTATCATCATAACAACTCCATCCTTGGGGCTACGGACGCAAGCTCACATTTAACCGGTTCCAAAAGATTCGACTTACCATATTTATATATAAACTGGCCCTTGGGGGCTCGAGATGGTTGATACGTCCATTTTGCATCATGTTTTCATGTTGATATTTATCGCTTCTTTGGCTCTTATTTCACTTCACGGTACTATTCTTATGCCTTTTCTCTCTTATTTTGCAAGGTTTACATGAAGAGGGAGAATACCGGCAACTAGAATTCTGGCCTGAAAGTGGAGCAAAGTTGAGATACCTATTCTGCACAACTCCAAATTCCGTGGAAATCAACGAAGATTTTTTCCCAATTTATAAAAAATAATGGGCCGAAGAAGTGCCGGAGGGGCACCAGCGGGTGCCGACAAGCCTGCACGGCGCGACCACCCCCAGGCCGCGCCATAGGGGCTTGTGGGCAGCCCACTGGCCCACTGGCCTCCCTCTTTTGCTATATGGAGGGTTTCGTCTAGGAAAAACACTCAGAAGGGAGCTTTTTCGTGGTTTCTCCGACGCCACGAGGCGGAACTTGAGCAGAACGAATCTAGAGCTCCGGCAGGACGATCCTGCCGGGGAAACTTCCCTCTCGGAGGGGGAGATCATCGCCATCGTCATCAACAAAACTCCTCTCATCGAAGGGGACTCGTCACATCAACATCTTCATCAGCACCATCTCATCTCCAAACCCTAGTTCATCTCTTGTAACCAATCTCCGTCTCGCGACTCCGATTGGTACTTGTAACGTTGCTAGTAGTGTTGATTACTCTTTGTAGTTGATGCTAGTTGGATTACTTGGTGGAAGATTTTATGTTCAGATCCTTTATGCTACTCATTACACCTCTGATCATGATTATGATTATGCCTTGTGAGTAGTTACTTTTGTTCCTGAGGACATGGGATAAGTCATGCTAATAATACTCATGTGAATTCGGTATTCGTTCGGTATTTTGATATGTTGTATGTTGTTTTTCCTCTGGTGGTGTTATTTGAACGTCAACTACATAATAGTTCACCATTATTTGGGCCTAGAGGGAGGCATTGGGAAGTAGTAAGTAGATGATGGGTTGCTAGAGTGACAGAAGATTAAACCCTAGTTTATGCGTTACTTCGTAAGGGGCTGATTTGGATCCACTAGTTTAATGCTATGGTTAGACTTTGTCTTAATTCTTCTTTCGTAGTTGCGGATGCTTGCGAGAGGGGTTAATCATAAGTGGGATGCTTGTCCAAATAAGGGCAGTACCCAAGCGCCAGTCCACCCACATGTCAAACTATCAAAGTAACGAACGCGAATCATATGAACATGCTGAAACTAACATGACAGAAATTCCCGTGTGTCCTTGGGAGCGTTTTTCCTCCTATAAGACTTTGTCCAGGATTGTCCCTTGCTACAAAAGGGATTGGGCCACTTCTCTGCACCATTGCTACTTTTGTTACTTGTTGCTTGCTACGAATCATCTCACCACACAATCACTTGTTACCGACAATTTTAGTGCTTGCAGATTTTTCCTTGCTGAAAACCACTTGTCAAATCCTTGTGCTCCTCGTTGGGTTCGACACTCTAACTTATCGAAAGGACTAAAATTGATCCCCTATACTTGTGGGTCATCAAGACTCTTTTCTGGCGCCGTTGCCGGGGAGTGAAGCGCCTTTGGTAAGTGGAACTTGGTAAGGAAACATTCATATAGTGTGCTGAAATTTGTTGTCACTTGTCACTATGGATACTAATCCTTTGAGGGGCTTGTTCGGGGTATCTTCACCTTGAATGGAAGCACAAAGAGTTGCTCCTCAACCTGCTGCACCTACTGAAAATATTTGCTTTGAATTTCCTTCGGGTATGCTTGCAAAACTACTGGCTAATCCTTTTACAGGAGATGGAACATCACATCCAGACTTGCATCTGATCTATGTAGATGAGGTTTGTGGTTTATTTAAGCTTGCAGGTGTGCCCGAGGATGAGGTCAATAAGAAGGTCTTTCCTTTATCTTTGAAGGATAAGGCGTTGACATGGTATAGGCTATGTGATGATACTAGATCATGGGACTACAATCAGTTGAAATTAGAATTTCATCAAAAGTTTTATCCTATGCATTTAGTACATCGTGATCGGAATTATATTTATAACTTTTGGCCTCGTGACAGAGAAAGCATCGCTCAAGCTTGGGGGAGGCTTAAATCAATGCTATATTCATGCCCCAATCATGAGCTCTCGAGAGAAATTATCATTCAGAACTTCTATGCTCCACTTTCTCATGATGATCGCACCATGCTTGACACTTCTTGTACCGGTTCTTTTATGAAGAGAGATATTGACTTCAAATGGAATTTATTGGAGAGAATTAAACGCAACTCTAAAGATTGGGAGCTTGAACAAGGTAAGGAGTCAGGTATGAATTTCACTTTTGATTGCGTTAAATCCGTTGTTGAGACAAATACTTTTTGTGACTTTAGCGCTAAGTATGGACTTGACTCTGAGATAGTAGCTTCATTGTGTGAATCCTTTGCTGCCCATATTGATCTCCCCAAAGAGAAGTGGTTTAAATTTCATCCTCCTTTAGAAGTCAATGTAGTTAAACCCACTCGAGTTGAAGAGAAAGTCATTGCCTATAATGATCCTATTGTTCCCAGTGCTTACATTGAGAAACCACCTTTCCCTGTTAGGATAAAGGATCATTCTAAAGCTTCAACTGTGATACATACCGGCTATATTAGAACACCTACACCCCATGAGCAAATTAGAGTTGAACCTAGCGTTGCTATTATCAAAGATCTTCTGTCTGAAGAAGTTGAGGGACATAATATTCACTTCTGTGAAGATGCTGCTAGAATTCCTAAACCTCACGTTAGAGACAAACATAGGCTTGTTGTTGGCACGCCTGTGGTTTCTGTTAAGATAGGAGATCATTGTTATCATGGTTTATGTGACGTGGGTGCTAGTGTTAGTGCAATACCTCAATCCTTATACGATGAAATCAAAGATGCGATTGCACCTGTTGAGATAGAGCCCATTGATGTCACTATTCAGCTTGCCAATAGAGATACTATCTGCCCTGTAGGAATTGTTAGGGATGTTGAAGTCTTGTGTGGTAAAACGAAGTATCCTACTGATTTCCTCGTTCTTGCTACTACACAAGATAACTTTTGTCCCATCATATTTGGCAGACCTTTTCTCAATACCGTCAATGCTCATATTGACCGTGAGAAGCAAACTATCACTGTTGGCTTTGAAGGTGTGTCACATGAGTTCAATTTCTCCAATTTTGGTAGACAACCTAATGAAAAGGAGTTTCCTAGTAGGGATGAAACTATTGCCTTAGCTTCTATTGCCGTGCCTCCTACTGATCCATTAGAGCAATACTTGCTTGAGCATGGAAATGATATGCATATGGATGAAAGGGATGAAATAGATAGAGTTGTCTTAGAAAAATTACCTATCCTTAAGAATAACTTGCCTGTTGAACTGCTTGGGGATCCACCCCCACCAAAGGGTGATCCTGTGTTCGAGCTTAAACAGTTGCCTGATACTCTTAAGTATGCCTATCTTGATGAGAAAGTGATATATCCTGTTACTATTAGTGCTAGCCTCTCGGAGCATGAAGAAAAGAAGTTACTAAAAACTCTGAGGAAGCACCGTGCTGCTATTGGATATACTCTTGATGATCTTAAGGGAATTAGTCCTACTCTATGCCAGCACAAGATCAAAACTGATCCTGATTTCAAACCAGTTGATGATCATCAAAGGAGATTGAATCCTAAGATGAAAGAAGTAGTGAGAAAAGAAATACTAAAGCTCCTGGAAGCGGGTATTATCTATCCTGTTGCTCATAGTGATTGGGTGAGTCCGGTGCATTGCATTCCTAAGAAGGGAGGCATCACCGTTGTCCCTAATGATAAGGATGAGTTGATCCCACAGAGGATTATTACTGGCTATAGGATGGTGATTGATTTTAGGAAGTTGAATAAGGCCACTAGGAAAGATCATTACCCTCTGCCTTTTATCGACCAAATGCTAGAAAGACTATCCAAACACACACACTTCTGCTTTCTAGACGGTTATTCTGGTTTCTCCCAAATACCAGTTGCACAATCTGATCAGGAGAAAACCACTTTCACCTGCCCTTTCGGTACCTTTGCTTATAGACGTATGCCTTTTGGCTTATGTAATGCACCTGCCACCTTTCAAAGATGTATGATGGCTATATTCTCTGACTTTTCTGAAAAGATTGTTCAGGTTTTCATGGATGACTTCTCCGTTTACGGGTCTTCCTTTGATGATTGCCTCAGCAACCTTGATCGACTCTTACACAGATGTAAATGCACCAACCTTGTCTTGAATTGGGAGAAGTGCCACTTTATGGTTAATGAAGGCATCGTCTTAAGACATAAAATTTCTGAAAGAGGTATTGAAGTCGATAAGGCTATACCCCATATTATAGATATCAAAGTATAAGAAGTTTCCTTGGTCATGTTGGTTTCTATAGAATGTTCATTAAAGACTTCTCTAAGATTTCTAGGCCTCTTACCAATCTCTTGCAAAAGGATATTCCTTTTGTTTTTGACGATGATTGTGAGGAAGCCTTCGAAATACTTAAGAGGGATTTGATAACTACACCTATTGTTCAACCACCTGATTGGAACTTGCCTTTTGAGATCATGTGTGATGCTAGTGATTATGCTGTTGGTGCTGTTCTAGGGCAAAGAGTTGATAAGAAGTTGAATGTTATTCACTACGCTAGTAAAACTCTAGACAGTGCCCAAAGAAACTATGCTACTACAGAGAAGGAATTTTTAGCAGTCGTGTTTGCATGTGAAAAGTTCACGTATTACATAGTTGATTCCAAAGTCAGTATTCACACTGATCATGCTGCTATTAAGTACCTCATGGAGAAGAAGGACACTAAACCTAGACTTATCAGATGGGTTCTCTTGCTACAAGAATTTGATTTGCACGTTGTTGACAAAAAGGGTGCTGATAACCCAGTAGCAGATAACTTGTCTAGGTTGGAGAACGTTCTTGATGACCCACAACCTATTGATGATAGCTTTCCCGATGAGCAATTGAATGTCATCAATGCTTCACATAGTGCACCGTGGTATGTTGATTATGCAAAGTATATCGTTGCTAAATATATACCACCTAGTTTCACGTACCAGCAAAAGAAGAAATTCTTCTTTGACTTGAGACATTACTTTTGGTATGATCCTCACCTTTACAAGGAAGGAGTATATGGTGTTATTAGACGTTCTGTACCTGAACATGAACAGGGACAGATCCTAAAGAAGTGTCACTCCGAGGCCTACGGAGGACACCATGCGGGAGATAGAACTGCACACAAGGTATTGTAATCAGGTTTCTATTGGCCCACTCTCTTCAAGGATGCCGGTAAGTTTGTCTTGTCTTGTGACGAATGTCAAAGAATAGGTAATATTAGCAAACGTCAGGAAATGCCTATGAACTATTCACTTGTCATTGAACCATTTGATGTCTGGGGCTTTGATTATATGGGACCTTTTCCAAAATCCAATGGGTATACTCACATCTTACTTGCTGTTGATTACGTCACTAAGTGGGTAGATGCTATCCCCACTAGTAGTGCTTATCACAACACTTCTATCAGGATGCTGAAAGAAGTTACTTTCCCTAGATTTTGAGTCCCTAGATATCGAATGACTGACGGTGGTTCACACTTCATTCATGGTGCTTTCCGTAAAACGCTTGCAAAGTACGATGTCAACCATAGAATTGCATCTCCCTATCACCCTTAGTCCAGTGGTCAAGTAGAGCTAAGCAATAGAGAGATTAAACTAATTCTGCAAAAGACTGTCAACAGGTCTATAAAGAATTGGTGTAAGAAGCTCGATGATGCACTTTGGGCTTATAGAACTGCCTATAAGAATCCCATGGGCATGTCTCCGTACAAAATGGTGTATGGTAAAGCATGTCATTTACCTCTTGAGCTAGAGCATAAAGCTTATTGGGCAATCAAAGAGCTCAACTTTGATTTCAAACTTCCCGGTGAGAAGAGGTTATTTGACATTAGCTCGCTTGATGAGTGGAGAACTCAAGCATACGAGAATGCCAAGCTTTTCAAAGAGAAAGTTAAGAGGTGGCATGATAAGAGGATACAAAAGCGTGAGTTCAATGTAGGTGATTATGTCTTGCTATATAACTCTCGTTTAAGATACTTTGCAGGCAAGCTTCTCTCTAAATGGGAAGGTCCCTATGTTGTTGAGGAAGTATATCGTTCCGGTGCTATCAAGATCAACAACACATAAGGTAATTGTCCGAGAGTGGTAAATGGGCAGAGAATCAAGCATTATATCTCAGGTACTCCCATAAATGTTGAAAGCAATATCATCAATACCATAACTCCGGAAGAATACCTAAGGGACATTTATCAGCCTGTTTCAGACTCCGAAAACGAAGAGGTATGTGATTCGGTAAGAAAACAGAGTCCAAAACTTTTCCAATAGGAAATTTTCTCCGTTTTGGAATATTTGAAAAAAATGCAAAAAATTAGAAGGAGTCCAGAAAGTGCGCGAGGAGGCGACAAGCCTGCACGGCGCGGGCCCACCACCTGGCCGCGCCGTGAGGGCTTGTGGCCACCTCGTGTGCCTCCCGGACTCCGTTTTCGTGCAGGGTACTCCTTCTGGTCTAGAAAAAATCATTATACATACTTCCGTTTGGTCTGACCCCTGCATCACGTAGATTTCCTCTGTTTTTTGTTTTGATCCTATTTTTGTTGCAGATCTAGATCGCCATGACTTCCCCAAAAGCTCCTAAGGACAAGATCTTCGAGAAGGTCATCAATCCCTACCTCACGGGAGTGCTGCAACACCCTCAATCTATCGAGATGCGTGAGGGGATGTTGCACATCCGTGATGTTGAGGGGCCCAAGAAGACCGGAAGCATGGAGACGAGGCTCGAAGCAATGGATCAACAAGTCTTCAAGTGCCAAGGGATGGTGGAGCGTGGACTCAACGCCAGCCACATGATGATCACGGAGTTAACCAGCAAGCACAAGATTGATGCCAATGACATTGGGAAGCACCTCTCCATGCTCTATGACAGGATTTATCAACTCCAGGGCCAGATCTATGACCTACAGAACCAAAACTGTGAGTATGAGTATAGATTTAAATCAATACGGTTGGCTGCAGATTTGAGGATTCCGGAGACTCGTTCATCTTTCCATGATGGAGCACCTATGCCTTGGAAGACGGAGGATCAAACCCATGTTGCCACAACTCCACTGTCACTAGCAAAGGAAGACAACTGAGCATTGGTATGGGCAATCCCCTTGGCTTGTGCCAAGCTTGGGGGAGTTTCCCCGGTATCGTATCACCATCACATCTTTTGCCTTTACCTTTGTTTTAGTTTTCCTTTTCAGTTTTCTTTTTCTCTAGTAGTTTAAAAGTCTTAGTGTTTTAGTCTTGACTTTTGCTTTGTGTCACCCCCAATGTTTTCTTGCTCGTGAGCCATATAATAAAGATTGTCTCAGTTGAAGGGCTTTGCCTCTTGCCATGATCAAAAGAGTGAGAATAGAACAAAAGCATGAAAGATCATGTAGTGATCTTATGGGAAGTGATGGCTTCACATATAAAAGGAATGAGGATTGAAACTTGTTAAGGGTAGGCAAACGTAGACCTTGGTCATTGTTGCAATTAATAGGAAGTGATAAAGAAGGAGAGGTTCACATATAAATATATCATCTCTCACACCATCTGTGATTGTGAACACTCACCAAACTATTGCATGCCTAGAAGTAGATGTTGGACAAGGAAGACAACGTAATGGATTGTGTTTGCTTGGCTCTGAACAATGTTATATGATTAGAGATCCCTTAGCATGTGACGATTGCTTCCACCTCATATTAGCCAAAACTCCCGCACCAAGTAGAGATGCTACATGTGCATCCATAAACCCTCAAACCAGTTTTGCCATGAGTGTCCACCATACCTACCTATGGATTGAATAAGATCCCTCAAGTAAGTTGTCATCGGTGCAAGCAATAAAAATTTCTCTCTAATATGTATCATCTATTAGTGTGTGGAAAATAAGCTTTATACGAACCTGTGATGAGGAAGACATAAAAGCGACGAACTGTATAATAAAGTTCTTTATCACAGGGGGCAATATAAAGTGACGTTCCTCCGCACTAAGAGGACACGCATCCAAACCTCAAAAGCGCATGATAACCTCTGCTTCCCTCTACGAAGGGCCTATCTTGTACCTTTACTTTTTGCCCTTGAAAGAGTCATGGTGATCTTCACCAATTCCTTGTTTCGCCTTTATCTTGGCTACCGTCACATGCTTGGGAAAGATCTATATTCATATATCAACTTGGAGGTGAGTATTCATGAATTATTATTGTTGACATTACCTTCGAGGTAAGCAGTTGGGAGGCAAAACTATAAGCCCCTATCTTTCTCTATGTCCAGCTAAAACTTTGATCTCATGTGTACCACGTGAGTTGTAGCAATTGTAGAGAACGAAAGAATGATTGAGTATGTGGATTTCCTTTACAAGCTCTTATTTGACTCTTTCTGATGTTGTGATAAATTGCAATTGCTTCAATGACTAAAGGCTATCAGTTGTTACTTCTCAGTAAGGTTCTTGATCCATGCTTTACTTTGTGAAGGAATTATCACTTTAGCATGAGAGATTATATGTTGGTATTGTTGTTCTGATCATGATCATGATGCATGCATGTTCGTATCTTGTTTTGTCGACACCTCTCTCCCTAAACATGTGGACATATTTATTGAGCTCGGCTTTCGCTTGAGGACAAGCGAGGCCTAAGCTTGGGGGAGTTGATACGTCCATTTTGCATCATGTTTTCATGTTGATATTTATCGCTTCTTTGGCTGTTATTTCACTTCACGGTACTATTCTTATGCCTTTTCTCTCTTATTTTGCAAGGTTTACATGAAGTGGGAGAATACCGGCAACTGGAATCCTGGCCTGAAAGTGGAGCAAAGTTGAGATACCTATTCTGCGCAACTCCCAATGCCGTGAAAATCAACGGAGATTTTTTTCCCAATTTATAAAAAATACTGGGCCGAAGAAGTGCCAGAGGGGCACCAAGGGGTGCCCACAAGCCTGCACGGCGCGGCCACCCCCAGGCCGCGCCCTGGGGGTTTTTGGGCAGACCACTAGCCCCCCTCTTTTGCTATATGGAGGGTTTCGTCCAGGAAAAAATCAGAAGGGATATTTTTCGTGGTTTTGCCGCCGCCACGAGGCGGAACTTGTGCAGAACCAATCTAGAGCTCCGGCAGGACGATCCTGCCGGGGAAACTTCCCTCCCGGAGGTGGAAATCGTCGCCATCGTCATCACCAACACTCCTCTCATCGGAGGGGACTCGTCACCATCAACATCTTCATCAGCACCATCTCATCTCCAAACCCTAGTTCATCTCTTGTAACCAATCTCCGTCTCGCGACTCCGATTGGTACTTGTAAGGTTGCTAGTAGTGTTGATTACTCTTTGTAGTTGATGCTAGTTGGATTACTTGGTGGAAGAGTTTATGTTCAGATCCTTGATGGTACTCATTACACCTCTGATCATGATTATTATTATGCCTTGTGAGTAGTTACTTTTGTTCCTCAGGACATGGGATAAGTCATGCTAATAATAGTCATGTGAATTTGGTATTCCTTCGGTATTTTGATATGTGAACGTCGACTACATAACACTTCACCATTATTTGGGCCTAGAGGAAGGGATTCGGAAGTAGTAAGTAGCTGATGGGTTGCTAGAGTGTTAGAAGCTTAAATCCTAGTTTATGCGTTACTTCGTAAGGGGCTGATTTGGATCCACTAGTTTAATGCTATGGTTACATTTTGTCTTAATTATTCTTTCGTAGTTGCGGATCCTTGCGAGAGGGGTTAATCATAAGTGGGATGCTTGTCCAAGTAAGGGCAGTACCCAAGCGCCGGTCCACCCACATGTCAAACTATCAAAGTAACGAACGCGAATCATATGAACATGATGAAACTAGCATGACAGAAATTCTCGTGTGTCCTCGGGAGCGTTTTTCCTCCTATAAGACTTTGTCCAGGCTTGTCCCTTGCTACAAAAGGGATTGGGCCACTTTGGTGCACCGTTGCTACTTTTGTTACTTGTTGCTTGCTACCGACAATTTTAGTGCTTGCAGATTTTTCCTTGCTGAAAACCACTTGTCAGATCCTTCTGCTCCTCGTTGGGTTCGACACTCTTACTTATCGAAAGGACTACGATTGATCCCCTATACTTGTGGGTCATCAATGGTATATATATAGAGACTAAAATTGATACTGGAAATAGGCAAGCAGTAGTTTTGACCTTGTATTTTCCTTGAGAGCACGAATCATATTGGCTTCAATGTCCCGGTTATTCAGATAGCCGGGTCATGTATTGCTGGTGGATCTCTTCAACACTCAACAAAGATATATTCGGGAGCTCCAATTGGCTTTTCCTGCTTTCTAGGTTCACTATCTCTTCCTTAGCCACAATCTTAGCAAGAGAGGTGGTAGCAACAGGAGCTTGAAATTGTTCCTTTATAAAAGAAACATCTGGAGCGTCTTGGTCAGCTGGTGGAATAGGATCATCCACATGAGTCGCGTGACTAGGATCTCGAGCTAGACTTGGTGGATGAACAGGAGAAGCAACTGAGGGACTCATAATATTTGCTAGTATGTGCAGTAAAACCGGCTCGTCCATTTGTGACGTCCCAACAACGGTTGCCAAATTAGTCGCAACATCTAGAATGTTTTGTTTAGGGGTATCAACTACGGTGGCTTTGTTGACTGTTTGAGAATCCAAAATATCACGGTTATCAATACCAGAGCATGACCCAGAAACGCGACTAGGTAAAGTATACTTAGCCCTACACAGGTCAGAAATCAAATATTATACTAAGGAAGATAAACATAGGCAATCAGGTCAATGTCAGAAACTTACCCACAATTGATATTGAAAGTGGGGAGTTGAGTTGCTGATGAGGCGCCCACAAATGGGGAAGATTCTTGATAAAAGATAAGTTAAAGATTAAGAGCCTATTTTAAGAGACCGGCTTTAGAGAAGAGCTGGTAAAATTATACGGTACCTCAACACAAGGCTTGCGAGCCGGTGGTTCATTTGACATGCCTGGATCCAGCTCACCCATGTCGCTCCGGGTCTTGCATTTTGATTGACTAGCAAGCTGTGCTTTCTTCAAGAGAAAATTGGTAGCTAAATGAGCGGCTGGATTTGGCATTTTTACCTTCCGGACGACTTGCCTAGTCCTCCTTGTAATAAACTTTTCTGAGGAACTGGAAGAAATTGGAATTACCTCAACATTGCTGGCTTGGCTCGCTTCAGAGTCGCCCTGAGAAGAAGGTGTGTCAGCAAATTTGGTAAACAAGCGGCCAAGTGAGTCAAGTTCTACCTCAGATAGTACTTTTGAAGATGAGCCAAGAGTCTGGTCACCGCAGGCCGGATCATTTCCTTGGCTCATGGAAGGAACAAGCATGTGAGGTGTGACTTTGCAAAAGTTAGAATCCTCCTCAAGAAAAAGAGCATGATAAAGGTTGTGAGTCAAAATAAAATCAACAAAGGAACGGAGTATACTTAATGAGAAAAAATCGGTACCAATGGAGGAGGATTTAGCAGATAAAATGGGCCTAAACCACTAATGCTGCACCTCTCCTTTGAGTTGGAGAAAAACTTCTTTGTACATTTCTTAAGAGCAGCATTGGATAAATCTTGGGTGGAGAAGTGCTGAGCGTCAGACGAGGCGCCTAAATAGTCGCACATTAAACTGGGCCTTACATTGACAGGCTGGATGCGCCACCTTAACTAGCAACAGGTCAAGTCAATCCTGGTTAGGCTATGAGCAACCAAGGCCCTTAACTTTGTACGAACAAGGGCCATTGTATCCCTCTCTTCATTTTTTGCCCAACCCGGGAGTACCACGTTGTCGCCAATCCTCTTCAATCTGTAACTCGGCAATGGATTTTCATCTGCAGGAGTAGTGTTTCTGCAGTAAAACCAGATCTTAAATCATCCTTTCGGATGACTCTCCAGTTTTGACTCAGGGAACAAACTATTTTTCCTTTTATGGAAGGAGATCTTGCCAAGTTTACAGGAAGGATCGTTCTTGACTTCTGTGTGGCGGTTGGCATAGAAGAATTCCCTAAATAGAGTCACTATCGGCTCAATCTGGATATATACCTCGCATAGAAATTGAAACTAACATATGCTGGTCATGGAATTGGGGCCAATATCTTGAGGCGTGAGCGTGAAGAAGTGTGGGAGGTCCCTAAATAATTTTGAGCCAGGACGACGAAAACCCCTCCATAGATGATCGGTGAAAATAACAACCTCTTTTTCACGAGGTTGCGGGTAGGGCTCTTCTTTAGGAGCTCATCGGTTTATTTCTTTCCGAGCCGACAAGAATCCTTGACTCACGAGGTTCTCCAAACTAAGTTTGGATTCTTGGGACTTGGCCTAGTTACAAGCCTTGGAGTTATTTGGGGCCATTGGATGGTTTGAAGCAACTACAAAAGATGATAAACATAAATAAGCCAATGTGTGATGCTAGCAGCTAACCGGTGGTTAGTTTGGGGGATATTTAAGTCGCCAAGATTATTGCATAACACTATAATAAGCCGGCCAATGCTATAACCTGGTGCTAAGCTGGCAACAACAAGCAAATGATTTTGAAAAGATAAAGTCCATGAAAGCCTTAGCAGACATTCCTCACAAACAGGTTGCAATAAGTGGCATCTCTTATGATGGATCTAAATATAAGCAGCAAACAAAGGAATATGTGTTCTAAAGCTGGCGGAAAGACCGAAACTCACGATGTTATACATGTTTTCCTAAAGTGATTTGTTTCGGGTGTAAGTACTAGAAATGTGAGATAAGGCCGGCGACGCGCCTATAAATGCATGAGGCATGAAGAGCTTATGGATCAGGGGGCAACTAGTCAGATGAGCTCGACGAACACGACATGAATGACCAGTGGACTAGATTGAGAGATCTGCAAATCATAAAGTGAGGAGTACATACCAGATCTCGTCGAAGAAGGACTGGGATGGCTTCAATCGAGCGGCTGCGAGTGAGATCCGGTTGAGCGGGCAGTGCGTTCAATCGGTCTGGTCGTCGTCTTCGGGATTCTGGTGTGCTCAGCAAGAGGACGAGCGTGAGAAAGAAGAAGAAGGAAAGGATATCATGGGGGTTTGCCCGCCTATTTATAAGGAAAAGGGGGGCTGAGACATAACGGTCATAGGAAATTAGTGGCTAGGTTTATGCCTAGATTTTCGCGCTAGACCGGATATAGTGTTGTCTTTTGAAAAGATTCGCTATGATGACCTACATGACAGCTATCAGCATGATGACATCATATGAATATGGATTGAAAGGGTGCTAAGTATCAAATAAGAAGAAATGACCCGATGCAAATTTTAACCCAGATTGAGGTTTGGTTTCCTAGCTAAAGGGTTAAAGATTGTCGGCTCATAGCTTGGTCAATGAAGCTTGACATGAACAAGTTAAAATCAACCTGGGGTCTAATGTCGGGGATATTACCCCGCGGTATAACACGCCACTTGGGCCGGGTTAAACTATAGAGAAGAAATGAGTGTGAGCCAAAGGATTTACCAACTGAGCCGCCAGGTGGCCCAACACCAAAATACGGCGGCTCAAGGCCCACCAGGCGAGAGGTGCCAGGTGTCAGTGTCAAAATAAGCGGATCTCGGGTAGGGCATGCTGAACTATGGACCTTTGATCGATGGGTTGTAGGAGATGAAGGAGACATTATTTACATATGTTCCGGCGCTCTTGAGGTGGTAAAGACCTACGTCCTGCTTAATTATATTGATGGTGTATGAGGATTACAGAGTTGATCTACCTCGATATCGTATGAGCTAAACCCTAGATGAATCAACCTAGCTATGCTGATGAAACCCTTTATTTTATATAGACACCATGGGTTCCTCGGGTTACATACAACCAACCTCCAACCGGGGATAGATGTGCCGATCTATCCTACTCAACTTGGACGACACACCATTCTTTGGAACTTTCCTTCCAGAATATGAAGTCATTATGCGGTCTGGTCTTCAATAATGCAGCTCATATGGTCGGCCTCTAAGAGATGGGCCGACCATCCGAGGAACCCTTAATTCAGGACTCCCTTTGTAGCCCCCAAACTTGCATCCAACGCCGATGTACATGGTCTTCGGCAGCTTCTTGCATCCAAAGTAATCGTCTTGCGAGGCGAGTTCCCCTCAAATTCGGCTCGTTTAGACATGGTCATTTGGCCATGTTTATGCCTTTAAAACAGGCACTGGTTAATCAAAAGTCCAAAAGTACCGAGTGTGAATAGATCCTCATCTGACATCCCTTATGACGAAAGGTCAGAATAGCTAGTTATGACAAAACTCGATTTGTGGCTAGATGCCAATTTCTCACGAGCACGTCTTGTCAACGTGGAGATTGATACGTCTCCATCGTATCTACTTTTCCAAACTATTTTGCCCTTGTTTTGGACTCTAATTTGCATGATTTGAATGGAACTAACCCGGACTAACGCTGTTTTCAGCAGAATTGCCATGTTGTTGTTTTTGCGCAGAAATAAAAGTTCTCAGAATGACCTGGAAATTTACGAGGATTTTTTGTGGAATATATAAAAAATACTGGCGCAAGAACCAATCGGAGGCGTGGAGCGAGGAGCCCACAAGCCCAGGAGGCGCGCCCCCTCGGCCGCGCCTAGCAGGCTTGTGGGGCCCTCGAGGCTCCGCCGCCTCCAACTCCAGCTCTATTTAGTCCCTTTCGCCCAGAAAAAAATCAAGGAGAAGAGTTCATCGCGTTTTATGATACGGAGGCGCCGCCAGCACGTGTTTCTCCTCTGGAGGGCAGATGTGGAGTCCGTTCCGGGCTCCGGAGAGGGGAGATCGTCGCCATCGTCATCACCAACCTTCCTTCATCGCCAATTCCATGATGCTCTTCACCGTTCGTGAGTAATCTCATCGTAGGCTTGCTGGACGGTGATGGGTTGGATGAGATCTATCATGTAATCGAGTTAGTTTTGATGGGGATTGATCCCTAGTATCCACTATGTTCTGAGATTGATGTTGGTAGTACTTTGCCATGCTTAATGCTTGTCACTAGGGCCCGAATGCCATGATTTCAGATCTGAACCTATTATGTTCTCGTCAATATATGTGTATTCTTGATCCTATATTGCAAGTTGTAGTCACCTACTATGTGTTATGAGCCGGCAACCCCGGAGTGACAATAGCCGGAACCACTCCCGGAGATGACCATAGTATGAGGAGTTCATGTATTTACTAAGTGTTAATGCTTTGTTCCGGTGCTCTATTAAAAGGAGAACCTTAATATCCCGTAGTTTCCATTAGGACCCCGCTGCCACGGGAGGGATGGACAATAGATGTCATGCAAGTTCTTTTCCCTAAGCACGTATGACTACATACGGAATACATGCCTACATTACACTGATGAACTGGAGCTAGTTACATATCTCCCCATGTTATAACTGTTGCATGATGAATGTCATCCAGCATAATTATCCATCACCGATCCAATGCCTATGAGTTTTTCCTACTGGTCCTTGCTATGTTAGTTTGTCGCTACTGTTGTCACTGCTGCTATTGTTACCGCTACTGCTGTCACTACTTTGCTACTGATACTTTGCTGCGGATACTAAGTCTTTCAGGTGTATTTGAATTGAAAACTCAACTGCTAATACTAGAGAATATTCTTCTGCTTCCCCTTGTGTTGAATCAACAAATTTGGGTTGAATACTCTACCCTCGAAAACTGTTGCGATCCCCTATACTTGTGGGTTATGAAGACTATTTTCTGGCGCCGTTGCCGGGGAGGCATAGCTCTATTCTCTGAGTCACGTGGGATTTACGTCTGTTGATCACTATGAGGAATCCGAGAGATCCAAAAACTAAAGTCTTGCCCTCAACTACGAGGACAGGTAAGGAACTGCCATCTAGCTGTGCACTTGATTCACCTTCAGTTATGAGTAAGTTTGCGACACCGCCATCTGCTAGAAATTTTGATGTGTCGCCTGTGCTTGATGATGCTACTTCTGCTATCCATGATGCTTGTGATGATGCTTTGCTTGATACTGCTTTGCCACTAGGTGCATTCCTTGATGCACAAATTGCTAGAGTTGCTGCTGAATGTGATGATACTTCTGAAACTGCTGAGATTATTGAAGTAGAACCTGCTATTTCACCTGTTAGGACTAGCTCTCCTAGATATGAATTGCCTGATATACCTGAGGGTTATGTTATGGAGGGAGAGGTAGCTGAGGACTTTCTTGCTTGTAAGGATAGCTATGATCTTGAGAAATTACTGTGCAAGTGGAAAGAAAAATCTCTGAACGCTCGGATGAAATACGACCCGAAGTTTGCTACTTCGCCTATCTTTGTGACTGATAAGGATTATGAATTCTTTGTCGATCCTGAGTTAATCACTTTGGTCGAATCTCATCCTTTTTATGGTTATGAGTCTGAAATGGTTCTAGCACATCTTACTAAGCTGCACGATATAACCACCTTATTCACGAGTGAGGAAAAGATCCGCCACTACTATATCCTTAAGCTGTTTCCTTTCTCGCTAAAGGATGACGCTAATACTTGGTTCACTTCTCTTACTCCTGGTTGTGTGCGTAGTCCCTAGGATATGATCTACTACTTCTCTGAGAAATAGTTTCCTGCCCATAAAAAACAAGTTGCCTTACAGGAAATATATAACTTTGTGCAAGTTGAAGAAGAGAGTCTCCCACAAGCTTGGGGGAGGCTCGTCCAGCTACTGAATGCTTTGCCTGATCACCCTCTTGAAAAGAATGAAATACTTGATATCTTCTATAATGGAATAACCGATGCTTCTAGAGACCGCCTAGATAGTTGTGCCGGTTGTGTTTTCAGGTAACGAACTATGGAACAAGCTGAGATTCTATTGAATAATATCTTGTGCAATGAGAATGCTTGGACTATTCCCGAACCACCTCCTAAGCCAACTCCAAAGAAAATAAGTATTCTATTCCTTAGTCCTGAAGATATACAAGAAGCTAAGAAATCTATGAAAGAGAAAGGCATTAAATCTACCACCTATCGAGGAGATCCATGGTCTTGATAACCCGACACAGGTAGTAGAGGTAAATTCTCTTCGTAGATACAATGAGAGTGATATTCCTTTTGATAAACCTGCTAGCTTATGCTTAGATGAATTTGATAACTTTGTTGCCAAACAATAAAGTTTCAATGATTATGTTCGTAGACAATTGGAACAGAATGCTCGTATGCTTAGTCATTTAAGTGCTTGTGTGGATAGAAACGTCAATGATCTTAAGCTTTTGAGTAAACATGCCTCTATGGTCACCACTCAGGGAGAACAAGTACTTAAGGCTCAAAATTACTTGCTCAATGAGTTGAATGACAATTCTGTTAGAGTCGTCACTAGAGGTGGTAGAATGACCCAGGAACCTTTGTATCCTGAGGGTCATCCTAAGAGAATTGAACAAGATTCTCAAGGAGTTAGCACCGAGGCACCTAGTCATCCTAGAAAGAAAAAGAAAGATGATAGGAACTTGCACGCTAGCAACCCTGTTGCTGTTACACCCGAGAATCCAAACGATGTCTCTATTACTGATGCCGAAACACAATCTGGTGATGAAGATGAGCCTAGTGATAATATAGATAGTGGTGTTCATGATGATGCTCAACCTAGCAATGATAAGGATGTGGAGATTGAACCTGTTGATCTTGATAACCCACACCCTAAGAATAGGAGATACTATAAGAATGACTTCATTGCTAGGAAGCATGGTAAAGAAAGGGAACCATGGGTTTAGAAACCCATGCCCTTTCCTCCCAAACCATCCAAGAAAAAGGATGATGAGGATTTTGAGTGATTTGTTGAAATGATTAGACCTGTCTTTCTCCAAATGCGTTTGACAGATATGCTCAAAATGTCTCCGTATGCTAAGTACATGAAGGATATTGTGACTAATAAGAGGAGGATACCTGAGGTTGAGATTTCCACCATGCTTGCCAATTACACCTTCAAGGGTGGAACTCCTAAGAAACTAGTTGATCCCGGAGTGCCCACTATACCTTGCTCCATTAAAGGCAACTACGTTAGAACTGCTTTATGCGATCTTGGAGCCGGTGTTAGTGGTATGCCTCTCTCTCTTTATCATAGGCTTGAACTGGATAAGTTGACACCCACTGAAATCTCTGTGCAAATGGCCGACAAATCAACTGCTTTCCGTATCGGCATTTGCGAGGATGTGCCTGTTGTGGTTGCTAACGTTACTATCTTAACGGACTTTGTTATTCTGGATATTCCCGAGGAAGATGCCATGGCGGTCATCCTTGGAAGACCCTTTTTAAACACTTTAGGGGCTGTTATAGGTTGCAACAAAGGCAATGTCACTTTCCATGTTAATGGTAATGAGCATACGGTGCACTTTCCGAAGAAACAATATCGAGTACATTGCATCAATGCTATTGAAAAAACTTCATCGATTCTCATTGGGAGCTTCGAATGCCCTATACCTACTGTTAAGATGAAGTATGATTTTCTTGTTGGGGATATGCACATCCCCATTGAGGTAACCTAGTGACTACTCGAAAATTCTACGTTTTTACGCAATTCAAAAAAGTTTGTCAAGGAGACTAGATCAACCTCATTGACGGATTTCTTTTGATGACCATAAGATGGATGAATCTAGGAGTCACAACCCTCTGTTCCAAACCTTTACCTTTGGTTGCTTAGAATAAATATGATAGATTTAGCTTTAGTTTCTCCTGTTTTCTACTTTTTGCGTCCCGTAGAAAAGTGTCCCAAAAATAAAAGTTCTCCGAATGCCCTGAAAATCAAGTATGATTTTTTTTGAATTTTTTGAAAAATACTGAGACGAGAGCTAGTCACGGGGATGCACCAGTGGGACACAAGCCCAGGAGGCGCGGGCACCCCCCTGGCCGCGCCTACCAGGCTTGTGGGGCCCACGTGTACCCCCTCCAATTATTCCAGCTCCCATCTCCTTCTCCTACCTCTAGAAAAATTCATTCTATAGCTCAAACCCGTGTTCTTGCTCTTCTTGCTGTGATTTTAGATCTCCTTGTGCAAAGCCCCATTCACCAAACTGTTTTGGGGGAATTGTTCCTTGGTATATGACTCCTCCATTGGTCCAATTAGTTTTTGCTCTAGTGCCTTGTTCGTTACGTATTTTTGCTGCCATGGTGACTGTCGTGGGTATAAGCCTGGCAGTAGATGTGTAGGGTACGAAAAGGATGGGCAGAGTCCCAGCTACGACGAGGATGTATGAGTTCGGGCCCCTCTGCGGTGGAGGTAATAACCCTACGTCTCAGTGCTCAGGGAGCTTTGTTGTCGAGTGGAATAGGGAATACAATGAATCGCTAACCCTTTTACCAGTGGAGGAGGGTGGCTTATATAGAGTGCGCTGCCCTCCACAACGGTTCCGGTATAGGGGTGGAGTAGTGGCGATTGAATGTGTACGTTACAGGTAACGTACGCCCTTAATGCTAATAAATGCACCCGGAAACGTACGACCGTTTCCCTCCAGGGGGGTTACGATGTACCGAGTGGTATACAGTCGGTTCACTCGATATGCTCCGAATGCTAGTCGCCGACTGGAGGACTGAGGGTATGTTACCGACTGGACGACAGGGATTCCTTAATTCAGTCGGAGTTGACTAAGGGTCTTGTCCTCTGCGAGGGGTAGTCCCTGGGTAGGACCTACAGGGCAGGCCTATGACACTACCCTAGGACTATAACCCCATCATTAGTCCCCGAATGGATTGGGGTTGGAACGACGAAGCGATGTTTGAAGTTGGATCCGACTCGAACAGACTCGGCTTGGGCGTTGCTTGCCTCGCTCCATTTCGACTTTTCTGATCAACGATCCGAGTGGAAGTACTCGCGAAACGGACTGTCGGGAGCCGAGTGCTTCGGCGGCATCTTCTGACGCGACCGGTCAACTGACAGCGGCGGATTTCCCGGGATCCTCAAATTTCGGTTTCCGCGCGCTCAGCGGGGATGATGCCAGCGCGCTCGAGTAGCGCCTGACGCCTCGATTCTCGCGCCTTCAACCTCTCCACTAATATGGCCGCGGTGGGTCGGGGGGATAAGGTTTCGGGGCCAGCTGCCAGCGACCCAGTCGGAACCCTATTTAAATCTCGGTGGTGAGGCTTCTCCGTTACGCTCGCCGAATCCCTTGCTCTCGCCTGCTTCGCCCTTCTCGCCACCTCCAGCGCTCCTATACTCCTCCCTTCTCCTTCCTCTCGAGGGCTCGCAACTGCCGCCATGACCAAGGGCCATACCAGCAAGATGGAGGTGAGGAAGAAGAAGGGGAAGACGGCGGCGCCTGCTCAGCGGCGGCAGCGGCCGCTGCCGGCGGGATGGATCCAGGGCGACTTCCTCCCCTCCACGGTGACGGAGGGGGATCTGCTGTAGCTGGTGGAGCACAGGATGATCGTGCACAAGTCCTGGAGGCTGCCGGTGGAGAACGAGGTCGAGCCAGCGCCTCGGGAGGGGGAGCGCGTCGTGCTGCTCATCCACGTCCACCGAGGTTTTTCTTTGCCCCCGCATCCTTTCTTCAAGGGCATCGTAAATCACTTCGGGGCCCAACTTCACCATTTTCCTCCGAATGCCATCGCCCATCTTTCTGCCTTTATAGTTTTGTGCGAGTGTTTCATCGGCTTCCCTCCCCATTGGGGTTTGTTCAAACACATCTTTTCCGTCAGATCCCAAACCATCAAACGACTTAGTCAGTCGGATGATAAGACGCATCTCCTCCAGCTCTGCGGGGGCTTAGGTTTCCAGAAAAAGAGTCGGAGTAGTTATCCTGCTCTTCAGTTAAGTGAGTCGGTCAGGAACTGGCAGTCGACGTGGTTCTACTGCCAGGATATCGCCTGCCCGAATGCTTCGACAGGGCTGCCTCCCTTTAGCTTAGAGCGGCCCGCCCCACCTAAGCAACTCGCGCTCACGAGGGCGGAGAAGAACGACATCCAGCCTCTGGTCGGGGCGCTCGTAGATGTCGTCAGGAGGGGGGTCACTGGCATAGACTTGCTGGAGGTCTTCCTCAGTGGGCGTATCCAGCCCCTGCAGGCTCGCGACCACGCCATGTGGCATTATACGGGGCCCGAGGATTCCACTCGGACCAACGTCATGGGCATGACTGAGGAGAGGGTGACCTCGTGGGTGCTCCAGATCACAGGCCCCTGCGAGAATCCCAAAGGATCTCGGCGAGTGAAGCCCTTCTGCGCGGATAATCGTCCTCCGAATCAGGTGAGTGGCACTTGTCGAGTGCTCCTAACTGTCTTAATCTTATCATTTGCTTGAATCTCTGTGCGACGTCTGATATCGCCGACTGAATTTTATGCAGGAGTGGACCAACTGGTTTTCTCCCGTCTCGAACGGGAACCCGGCCGAGGAGGAGGAAGGCAGCCAGGAGGGCAGCATGGAGAGCGCCGAATATGTCTCCGACAGCGGGGAGTCGGAGGAAGAGACCAGCGAGGAAGAGGAGGAAGACGAAGAGCAGGACTCTCCGCCTCTGCAAACAGAGCATCGGACCAAGCGCCGACACGAGCCTGCCGTTCCCTCGACCCCTCCAGCATCTTCGAGTGCTCCGCCTACTGCCCCGGTGGTCCCGAGTGCTCGGAGCACCAAAAGGGCCAGGGATGCTGCCGCTGAACCTGCGGGTCAGTCTTCCAAGGCGGCCAAACCGAGTGGGTCCAAACCTCGGAAGTCTCTGCCGCGGATGAGGGTTGCTGTCCCCGTCACCTCCACGTAAGTGTATCGATCTTCTAATTTCTTCTGATATCCGAGTGAATTCTTGTTCATTGGTCGAATGGATTTCACTCGACAGAGTTGCTACTTCTGCCACCTCTCCGGCGCGCCAAGAAGACGATCCCATGGACACGGACAACGTCGTCTCGTCCCAGCCAGGTGCGTTGTAGGAACGTCGAGTGTTTTATACTATCGCGTCTCGAATTCTATCATAGGTCCTGCTTCTTTCTTTCTCTGAGACCTCGTGTCATTCGGCCTGTCAGGGGCGATTTGCCTGGACGAGGGCGACCAGGGGAGAGCCGACCCAGCTGTGGAGCCTGTTCTTGAGGTTGCTCCTCCTGCTGCCGCTCTCGCCGCCGACGTGCTGCCGACTGAGGCGCTGCCACAGACTGAACCAGTGCTGGTGGATGAGGAGACGACTGGGGCGGACCTTGGGATGCCTCAGGAACCTGCGACGATTCCAGGCTCGTCGAATGCTGAATTCAGCATCCAGCGTCTTCCGGAGGAGCAGGTGGGAGCGGCCAAGGGGCTATGGTGCAGGCGGAGCTGATGGCTGGAGAAGCCAAGAGGGCCTGCGACTCCATTGCGGCCTTGTACCAGCGGAGCTTGGAGCTGCGGGATGATATCCGAGTAAGTGGTCTAGTAAGCATTTACTTTTCTCCTGTAACCCACTGGGTGTTCTTGAATAGCAGCTGTCGTTTGCAATGGGTTCACTCTGAGTGAACCCAGTGGGTGTAGTCCCCGAGACTTCTGTCGAGTGCTTGCACCGACAGTTGTCTTTATACATATTGTCTTTACTTTGGTTGTGTCTGTAAATAGTATGACCGAGTACGAGTAGTTGTTGCAGTCAGAGTACACTTACTGTAAGAGTCCCCGAGAGTAAGTTGTACCGAGGTCGGGTAGTATTGGCCTCGTAGGCGTAGGTGATAACATGCATCTCAATAGGGCAGGCCTGCTTGAGCTGCATGCCAGTGGGGTCACTCTCAGTGAACCCACTGGGTGTAGTCCCCGAGACCACTGTCGACTGCTTGCATCGGCAGGGGTCTGAAGAACTTAGACTTTTAACTGTTGAACTTTCTGATTGTCCCTTGGTGCTTGGTGGCAGAAAACTTGTAAAATGGGGACGGCCTATGAGGCTCTCAGAGCGGAGAGGAACCAGTTCGCTGGTGAGCTTGATGCGGCTATGCTCGCAATGGCCGGCGTGAAGGATTCTCTGGAGGGACGAGAGAAGTCCTTGGAGGAGGCTCGTGAAGCGAACAAGGTGTTGACTGAGGAAGTGGAAAAAATGAAGAAACAGAGGACTGCTCTCACGAATCAGATGGTCGTCCTGAATAAACGATGCACAACTCAGGAGAAGTATGTCAGCGACTGGGCTGGGCAGATGATGACGCGTCTGGCTGGTAAGTCTTATGTTTTGCCGAGTGCTTGTACTGTGTGCGTGACACTCGGCGTTTATTGTATGCTTGCCCTTTTGTTGCAGATTTTTGCGTTGATGCTGAAGCTGAAGCAGCGGACGTGGAGCGGTCCATTCGCGACAACGTGCCACTCGGCGAGGACGCCAATCGGGATCTGCTCCGGGCGCATATCCGCGTAGGCAAAGTGGGTCCTTTCATCGGTCGACTGAGAGAGGTCTTCGGCCGAATTGACAAGGAACTTTGGCCAGAGGATGAGTCGCGGCAGGAGATGGAGAGCCTGATGGCGCGACTGGAGGAGATTCCGAACCGAGTGCAATCGTGGAAGAAATCGGCAGCGCGTTGCGGTGCAGATGTTGCTCTGTCCTTGGTCCGGGTCCATTGCAAGGAGGTGCGTGAGGAGAAGCTGAAGACATTGAAGGTCGCCAACACGAAGAAACTTCGATTCGAAGACTTCATGGAGACGTTCCTTGAGAGTGCTACCCGCATCGCCGACGGAATCGACTTGGACACCTTCGTGGAGCCCTCCAGTCCTGGCGCCGACCCAGCTGACGCGTAAGAAAACTTTATCCTTGGTATGCCGAGTGTTTATCTGTAAGGTACTTTGGCCACTTCTGTTGGCCGTCACATTCTTAAATCGGTGTGGGTAAGCTTGATCCGCACCGAGTTAGCTATCTTTGCGAGAATTTTGGAATCCGAATCAAAGCGTTTACTCTTGTGTTTGAATGTTGTTTCGAGTGCGACATTTAGTGCACACTCGGAGGGAGTTATTACTTAGGTGATTCTTGGTCATAGCTAAGTCCCCGAGTGCGACGTTTAGTGCACACTCGGAGGAAGTTATTACTTAGGCGATTCTTGATCACAGCTAAGTCCCCGAGTGCGACGCTTAGTGCACACTCGGAGAAAGTTATTACCTAGGTGATTCTTGATCACAGCTAAGTCCCCGAGTGCAACGTTTAGTGCACACTAGGAGAAAGTTAGAACTTAGGTGGTTCTTGATCACAGCTAAGTCCCCGAGTGCGACGTTTAGTGCACACTCGGAGAAAGTTAATACTTAGGCGATTCTGGATCGCAGCTAAACCCCCGAGTGTGACGTGAAGTGCACACTCGGAGATAGTTAATACTTAGGCGATTCTGGATTGCAGCTAAGCCCCCGAGTGTGACGTGAAGTGCACACTGGGAGAAAGTTAATACTTAGGCGATTCTGGATCGCAGCTAAGTTTTTTATTTATTTTAAAAACTGGAGTCTGCGACCGCGGAAGAACTTTGAACCTGCAAAAAACTCAATCTTCTTTCTATTATTTCACCAATACTTGTTCTTTACATTGCTTCAGTCGACGGTCACGTGTAGAAGCGCTTCAGGAGATCTCCGTTCCATGCACGCGGCTCGTCTGTCTCCCTCTCGATGTTGTAGAGTCTGTATGCTCCGTTGTTCAGCACCTTGGAGATGAGGAAGGGTCCTTCCCAGGCCGGAGCTAACTTGTGAGGTCTTTGCTGATCCACTCGGAGCACCAGGTCGCCTGCTTGGAACGTGCGACTTCTGACATGGCGTGCATGAAAACGCCGCAGATTTTGTTGATAAATGGTCGAGCGAGTTAGTGCCATCTCGCGCTCCTCCTCCAGGAGATCCACTCCGTCTTGCCTTACTTGTTCTGCTTCCGCTTCGGAGAAGAGTTCGACTCGTGGCGCATTGTGAAGCAAGTCACTCGGAAGGATTGCTTCTGCTCCATAAACGAGGAAGAACGGTAACCGCCCTGTAGATCTGTTCGGGGTTGTGCGAAGTCCCCAAAGCACTGAAGGTAGCTCGGTAACCCAAGCGCCAGCGGCATGTCCTATCCCTCGCAGGAGTCAGGGCTTCAAACCTTGCAAAATAAGTCCGTTTGCCCGCTCTGCTTGTCCATTGGACTGAGGATGCGCTACGGAAGCAAAATCCATTCGGATGCCTTGGCTTGTACAAAAACCTTTGAATCTGTCCGAGTCAAAGTTTGTCCCATTGTCCGTGATTATGCTGTGAGGTACACCGAATCTGAAGATGATGTCCCTGACAAACTTGACGGCTGTTGAGGCGTCGAGCTTCTTGATGGGCTTCGCTTCGATCCATTTCGTGAACTTGTCGACTGCCACCAACAGATGTGTGTATCCACCTTGGCCTGTCTTGAATGGGCCGACTATATCTAATCCCCACACTGCAAACGACCACACAAAAGGGATCGTCTTCAACGCAGACGTCGGCTTGTGGGACTTGTTGGAGTAGAACTGGCAGCCCTCACATTGGTCAACCATATATTTAGCCATCTCGTTAGCCTGCAGCCAGAAGAAACCAGCCCTGAATGCCTTGGCGACGATTGCTCTCGAAGAAGCATGATGACTGCAGGTCCCCGAGTGAATATCCTCCAGAATCAGCTGCCCCTCCTCTGGGGAGATGCATCATTGAAGAACGTCTGGGATACTTTCTTTGTACAATTGGCCATCAATGACAGTGAATGACTTCGACCTGCGGACTATGTGCCTGGCCTGGACTTCGTCTTCTGGTAGTTCCTGCCTCATAATATATGCAACGATCGGCACAGTCCAATCGGGGATGACGGCAAGAATCTCCATGACCAGATCAACCACAGCAGGAACATCGACTTCAGTCGGATCCATAGAACTCTTTGGTTGTACCGGCTCCTCTGTGAAAGGACCTTCTTTGACTGAGGGGAGGTGGAGGTGCTCGAGGCAGACGTCACTCGGGACTGGTCTCCGAGTGGATCCGAGTTTTGCTAACTCATCAGCTGCTTGGTCCTTCAGTCTTGGAACATGGTGAAGTTCTAGACCTTCAAACTTCTTCTCAAGCTTCCTCACTGCATTGCAGTATGTAGTCATGGTGGGGTTTCTGACATCCCACTCTTTCATCACTTGATTGACCACCAAATCCGAATCACCGTAGACCATCAGGCGACGGACGCCGAGTGAGATGGCCATACGCAACCCGTAGAGGAGAGATTCATACTCTGCCTCATTGTTGGAGGAATCGAAGTGTATCTGTAGCACGTACTTGAGCTTGTCGCCCTTTGGTGATATGATCACAACGCCAGCGCCGGAGCCATTCAACATCTTGGATCCATCGAAGAACATTGTCTAATGGGCCGAGCAGATGTGGGTCGGTTGCTGTTGTTCTACCCATTCTGCTATGAAGTCAGCCAGAGCTTGAGACTTAATAGCTTTCTTGGCCTCGAACTTGATATCGCAGTACAGCATCTCCATCGCCCACTTCGCCACTCAGCCTGACGCATCCCGATTGTGGAGAATTTCCTACAATGGAGCATCAGAAACGACAGACACCGAGTGGTCTTGGAAATAATGGGCCACCTTCTTCGCAGTCATGTAAATCCCGTAGATAAGTTTTTGATAGTGGGGATACCTCTGCTTGGAAGGAGTCAGGACTTCGGAGATGTAGTACACTGGCCGCTGAACTTTGTATGCTTTGCCTTCTTCTTCTCGTTCGACTGTAAGAACAATACTGACGACTTGATTTGTAGCCGCGATATACAGAAGAAGGGGCTCTTTACTGAGCGGAGCAGTAAGAACCGGCTGGTGGAAAGTAGGACTTTGAGGTCGTCGAATGCGACTTGGGCTTCATGTGTCCACTCGAAAGTATCTGATTTCTTCATGAGTCGGTACAGAGGAAGTGCTTTTTCGCCGAGTCGACTGATGAACCTGCTCAAAGCCGCTAGGCAACCTGTGAGCCGTTGAACATCGTGTATTCTGACCGGCCTCTCCATTCGGACGATGGTCCCGATCTTTTCGGGGTTGACATCGATCCCTCGTTCGGAAACGAAGAAACCGAGTAACTTTCCGCTGGGAACGCCGAATGAACATTTGGCGGGGTTGAGCTTGATATCGTACCTATGAAGGTTGGCGAATGTTTCTGCCAAGTCAGTCAGCAGGTCGGAACCTTTGCGTGACTTGACTATGATATCATCCATATACACCTCCACATTCCGACCGATATGATCGAGGAGACATTTTTGGATCATGCGCATAAAGGTAGCGCCTGCATTCTTGAGACCGAACGGCATAGTGATGTAGCAGAAGCACCCGAATGGGGTGATGAAGGCTGTTTTTAACTCATCGGGACCATACAGACGGATCTGATGATAGCCCGAGTAGGCATCAAGAAATGACAGACGCTCGCAACCCGCAGTCGAATCGACAATTTGATCTATGCGGGGGAGCGGAAAATGGTCTTTCGGGCACACCTTATTGAGATGCTTGAAGTCGATGCACATTCGGAGCGACTTGTCCTTCTTGGGCACCATGACAACATTGGCGAGCCACTCGGAGTGGTGAACCTCGCGAATGAAGTTGGCTGCCAGCAGCTTGGCCACCTCTTCCCCGATTGCCTTCCTCTTGTGCGCGGCGGATCGGCGCATGCGCTCTCGGACAGGCCGAGCCGTGGAATCCATGTGCAGTCGGTGCTCAGCCAACTCCTTGGGTACACCTGGCATGTCGGAGGGTTTCCATGCGAAGATGTCCCTGTTCTCACGGAGGAATTGGGTGAGCTCAGCTTCCTATGTAGGGTCGAGGGTGGTGGAGATGTTCGTCGGGGCAGCAGTGGCGTCCGTCGGGTGGATGCTGACCTTCCTCGTCTCTCCCGCCGACTGAAATGCAGACTCTGAAGCTGGCTTCTTCGAGCGCATCAGGTCGGCGGGGTCGACTGTTTTCTTGTACTCGTCCAACTCGAGGACGGCCATCTGCTGGTCGGCGATTCTTGATCCCTGCTGCAGACACTCTTCAGCCCGCTGCCGATTGCCTGTGATGGTGATCACACCCAATAGAATGATATTGTATTGTATTCCATAAAGGAAAGGAATTCTAATCAAAACAAAAAATACTGAGTCTCTTAAACAAGACATCCCTGCAAGAAATAAATGAATTCCAAAGATCTTGGGCAAATCCAAAGAGGGGAGTAAGGGCTAGGGGGATATGGGCCAAGAAAGATCCGATGTATCGGTCAACTATACCTAATCCTTCACTCAAAAACGCATCACACCCTTTGTAGGTTCAAGCCGAAGTCAAGCATGATCACCTACTTCAAACTCCAAATATCGTGGTCGGCGTACCTGGTCCTGAACTGCTTTTAATCTAGAATAAGTGGAAAAAGAGCTAACTTTCTGATTACTGCAAAAAAGAAATCAAACCAGTTGGGTGATTATTTAAAGAGCCTAAATCGAATCTGTACTATTGGTACAGAGCCATAAAGAATGGTCGACAACTAAGATAAGCACGAAAATCAAAGCTTCGATAAAAACGGATACACCCAATGTCAGCTTTTCCTTGCCGAAGTTCTTGTCGGGGCCGAAAACGACGTCCAACGCGATCTGGCCGAGTGATTTGGCCTTCCGTCCAGGGACGACTCCGTGGAACTGCATGCTGCTCTCGCTGAGTTTGGACATCGGGATGCCCATCCCCTTGAGGGTGTCGGCGTACATGATGTTCAAGCCGCTGCCGCCATCCATGAGGACTTTGCGCAGTCGGACTCCTTCTACCACCGGGTCGACGACCAGCGCCTGTCTCCCCAGGGTGGGTACATGTGCCGGATGATCCGACTGGTCAAAGGTGATCGCAGTCTGAGACCATTTGAGGAACTTGGGGTTGGTAGGGGTGGCTATGTTCACCTCTCTGTTCACCAGCTTCAGTCGGCTCTTGCTCTCGACGTTAGCAAAGATCATCGGGGTTGCATGGACTTGGGGGAACGGATCCTCCTTATCCTCCTCATCCTGTTCATGGTCCTTCTCACTCGGTTGCCCTTCGCTGAACCCCTGGATCAGGAGGCGACACTGTCGAGTGGTATGCTTCGCATATATGGGGTTGCCTTCTTCATCCATCTTCGTATGAACCGGACATGGCTGGTCCAGGATGGGGTTATTGAACTGCTTCTTCTTGGGGGTGAACTGAGCCTTCCCTTTGCCCTTGAACTTGGCATTGGTTACGGCTGCAGCTTCTGCTTGCGGAGCGGTCGGAGCTTTCTGCTTCTGCTTCCGAGTGTTGCCCCCATCGCCATCAGCGACTGTTTGGTGCTTGCCGCTTCGGATGCGGTCCTCTTCTTCACCATTTGCATAGCGTGTTGCTATCTCCATCATCTTGCTCATGGAGATGTCGCCTGTTCGGCCGAACTTCAGGTATAGATCCCTGTACCGCACGCCTGCTTGAAGGCGCAGACTGCTTGATGCTCGGTGACGTTCTCCACCGTGTGATAGAGAGTTGTCCAGCACTGGATGAAGTCACGCAGGGGGCTCATTCTGCTTCTGGACGCAGTGCTGGAGCTCCACAAGGCCAGCAGGGCGCTTGCACGTCCCTTCGATGGTCCTGATGAACACTCGGGCCAGATCTGCCCAACTGTAGATGCTTGAGGGGGCCAACTGGTTCAGCCACGCTCGCGCCGAGCCGTCGAGCATCAGAGGGAGGTGCTTCATGGCGACATGGCCGTCCCCTCCTCCGATCTGGACTGCCACTCGGTAGTCATCCAGCCACGTTTCTGGCTTGGACTCTCCTATGAACTTGCTAATTCCCGTCGCCAATCGGAAGTTGGGAGGGATGTCAGCCGAACGGATGGCTCGACTGAAACACTCGGGACCAGAAACGGTGGCCCTGCTTCCACTCGGACGGTCAATATCGCGACCATCGCGGTGGGCCCGACACCTGTCGACCCTCCGCTGGGCGATATGCCCTCTTGCATCGGGCCTTGGGTCGTAAGTGTCACCGACTGAATGCCGATCATCATGATGTCGGGGCCCGTAGGGCCCACCCCACGGATGGGTGCGTGAACGGCGGCGATCTTCGTGATTTATGGAACGGTGCCTCCTCTGTGCCGCTGATGGGAACCTCGGCTATGAACCGACCGATGCGTATTCGCATGAACAGAACTATTATAGATCCTGTTGTGTGACTGGGAGACCGCCGAATTCTGTTGCTGCGCCGTGTGCAACAGGGCTCGGATCTGCTCGATCCCTCTACCAGCCTCTGAATCAGTCGGCTGGAGGGAATCGGCTATCTTGGCAGCTGCAACCAAGTTGAGGAGGGGTGTACGGAACAGCTCCACGTTGCTCCGCCGAGTGTGCCGACTAGCAGAACGACGAGGTGGACGACGCGCGCCGGACGCTTCGCCGATCTCGTGCTCGTTCCGGCCAGCTTGACGGGGATCTTCATGGGAATTTGCCATGCGTACTTCTGCTGCAGGCCCGTGACCCGCGTACTCGGAAGGAAACTCAGCCGGAACCGAGCCCGAGCGCTGGGACAGCGGGCCAATCACAACTGACTCTAGAACCGCCACTTGTGAAGATACGTTCTGGTGTGCCTGGGCGTGTTGCACCCAACGCTGGAGCCGCGGAAGGCGGGACCACTTGACGCAGCGCGTGACGGCGGTGTAGGTCGGCACCAGAGCCGACTGCTGGAGAAGAAGAATGCCGCGGGCGCCGGCACGAAAGTGCGTAGCTCCGCGACGGGGAAGCGCCTCGATGTCGAGGGGCGCATCCCGAAGCCACGCCATATCATCGACGATGAAGGAGAGAGCACCGAAGAAGATCTGGTGACCCATGCTCGAATCACCACCGGACGACATGACGAAAGCAAGTAGTCGCAAACTCGCCGAAAGTCGCTTAGACGCCTGCCCCATGGTGGGCGCCAACTGTCGTGGGTATAAGCCTGACAGTAGATGTGTAGGGTACGAAAAGGATGGGCAGAGTCCCAGCTACGGCGAGGATGTATGAGTTCGGGCCCCTCTGCGGTGGAGGTAATAACCCTACGTCTCAGTGCTCAGGGAGCTTTGTTGTCGAGTGGAATAGGGAATACAATGAATTGCTAACTCTTTTACCAGTGGAGGAGGGTGGCTTATATAGAGTGCGCTGCCCTCCACAACGGTTCCGGTATAGGGGTGGAGTAGTGGTGATTGAATGTGTACGTTATAGGTAACGTACGCCCTTAATGCTAATAAATGCACCCGGAAACGTACGACCGTTTCCCTCCAGGGGGGTTACGATGTACCGAGTGGTATACAGTCGGTTCACTCGATATGCTCCGAATGCTAGTCGCCGACTGGAGGACCGAGGGTATGTTACCGACTGGACGACAGGGATTCCTTAATTCAGTCGGAGTTGACTAAGGGTCTTGTCCTCTGCGAGGGGTAGTCCCTGGGTAGGACCTACAGGGCAGGCCTATGACCCTACCCTAGGACTATAACCCCATCAGTGACCCTGTTCTTGAGCTTTCCATGCTAATTTTAGCTGGTCCCAAGTAGTTTTGATGCATGATATGGCCTCTAGGCACTTGTAGGAGTAGTTCCTATGAGTTTTGTTGAGCCTTGTTCACTTTTCTTTTGAGTCACTCAAAATTTCAGAAAAACAAGATGTTCAGGAGAAACTATCATGGTGGTTCCTCAAACAAAAGGGATCCCCGTCTCGCGATTCGGGAGCCCGATCCTAACCAATAGAGGAACGCACAGGTACAACCATGTGAATGTCCTTTTTATGAATTCATGATTGATGCAGGCTTCAAATACGAGTTTGATACATTTGTTCACAACGTCGGGCTCAAATAATTCATGTACGATAAATGTGAACAGTATGCTACTCTCACTGCCTCTTTTGTTCGTAGATTCAAATTTTCAGTTGGCCGTGATGCCTCCATACTGTTTTATTTGTATGACAAATCGTATACCATGGATTTAGAGGATTTCAATAGAATTTGCAAGATACCTGATTGGGGTAGTCTCAATGATCCTCCTAAGTCTTCGGTTAGAGATTTTATCTCTAGTATAACTGTTGGAGAAACTAGAGATATTACGCAGGCTACCATGGGGAGCATTCATTTTCCCGCCTTGCATTAGTTTGCCCTCTTCAAAGGTAGATGCATTAACGACAAGATTGAGCATTTTCACCTCTGCACGCCTAACCTTAGTATTCTTAAGAGCGTAGTAACGGGTGATAGAAGTTTCAAAATGGGAGCTATAATCGCGAGGAGGCTAAATAATAATGCTAATGAACGGGATTTGTTTGGTGGGATCTATGCCACTCGCATAGCAAATTTTCTTGGAGTACCCATCTGCGAAGGAGATCCCACGCTCCATACAACTTTCCTTGATCGCGCCACGATGACACGTTATCAGTTCCTTTAGAGGTATAATGAATCCCTCCTATACCGGTTAATATTTAACCGACAGCGTGTTTTCCATATTACCCTTCCTGCTCCTGCCTTCTTTGAATTTCAGGTAAAACGGAGATATTACTTAACCAGAGAAGAGGCAGAGGAGTACAAGAGGGAGGCAAAGGTTGCTCGCCTCCATGAGGCAGCTATTTAGGTGGTAGTTGCAGCGCTCCCTTACAACCCCCATTATGATTTTGGATATCACCCGGACCAGCCATGGGAGTAGACCAACTTAGGCCAAAAGCCTAAGCTTGGGGGAGTACATGTTTCTCACCGAATTTATATTCTTGCTCACGCTTTCACTTTGTTAGTCCGTGTTCACACTTTGCCACTGTATCATCCATGCTAGTTTATTTCTTTTTCTCGCTTTCTTCTCGTGTGTTTGTCTAGTTTGAGAAAACCCTAAAACATTTCCCGTTCTTCTTCTGCTTGTTGGGAGCTATCCCGTGTAAATAGTTTTCTTTTTGTTTGGGTCAAGGTAGAAGACCATGGTTACAATGTTTAGTGGCTCGCGCATGCATATCTGTTTATCTATCAAAGATCCATATTACTTTGTCTTCTCCTTTGTGTTTGCTTGCAGATTCCAGCTTAGTCCAATGTACGAACACTCTTATTATTGTTCACATCATTCGGTCGTGCAAGTGAAAGGAAATAATGTCAATATATGATGAAGTGACTGAGCCTGGAAAAGCTGGTATGAACTCGATCTATTTTGTTTTCGTAAATATAACTAGCTCATCGTTCCTGATTCAGCCTTGTTGTGAGAGAAACATGTTTGCAATGACAACTTAGAGATCATAGTTTCTGATGCCATGCTTAATTAGCTAGGAGCTTATAATGGTTTGTCTTGGATGCCAACATGAATTTTGAGATGATTATGATGTAGTATGATAGGATGGTATCCTCCTTTGAATGATTCAAGTGGCTTGACATGGCACATGTTCACACATGTAGTTGAAACAAAATCAACATAGCCTCTATGATATTCATGTTCATGGTGATTTATGTCCTACTCATTCTTGCACTCCATGTTGGTTAATTTCAATGCATTTTGATGATTGTAGTCGCTCTCTAGTTGGTCGCTTCCCAGTCTTTTGCTAGCCTTCACTTGTACTAAGCGGGAATACTGCTTGTGCATCCACTTCCTTAAACCCAAAGTTGTTCCATATGAGTCCACCATACCTACCTTTATGCGGTATCTACCTGCCGTTCTAAGTAAATTTGCATGTGCCACTCTCTAAACCTTCAAGTAATAATCTATTTTGCATGCCAGAACCGCTCATGTGGTGACAAGGGGCGATCAGTATCTTCCATGCTAGGCGTGTTATCCTCGATACATGTTTATTCACTATCTTTCACGAGAAAGGGGCCAGTAATTGAAATGCCCAGTTCCATGCTCAAATCGAAAAGATAATTACAAACAAAACTCCCCCTAGATTGTTGTTGGTATGGACGGCACCCGAATATTCAGCTAGCCATGGAGTGTGATTGGTCGGTGATGAGGGAGTCAAAACTTTACTTTTCTGTTTGGGAACCGCCTATAGTATGTGTAGCATGGAAGATAGTGAAAACTCTTGGTCATTGCGTTGACAATGAAAGCATGCCACCCAAAATTATTTATCTCTGTTTTAAAAGCTTGAGCTCTGACACCTCTGCTAATCAATGCTTCCCTCTGCGAAGGGCCTATCTATTTATGTTTCTGATGAGTCATCCTATTCTTATAAAAGCACCAATTAGAGAGCACCTCCGTCATTTATATGCTTTGCTTTTAATTGATATTGAGTATGACTGTGATTGGATCTTCTTTGCCCTGAATTACAATGTTTAGTCAGCCGTTGGTCTTTGAAGGTGCTCTGCATTTATGTTTTGCGGTCTCAGAAAGAGCTAGCGAGATACCATCTACTCTTATTGTTTCATGATTGTTTTGATTGAAATGTTGCCGTTTGAAACTCATTATTATTTCTCACTAGTTGATTATGCCATTGATATGAGTTCCTCTTGAGACCTAAATGTCATTGCCTATGTGGTTAGCCTATGACCTTGCTGAAAATCTGAATATGAGTTAGACATAATTGCAACAACAAGATCAAACAGAGTTCGTAAAAGTTTTTCTTTTGTCTCTTCCAGTTTGTCAACTGAATTGCTTGAGGACAAGAATGGTTTTAAGCTTGGGGGAGTTGATACATCTCCATCGTATCTACTTTTCCAAACTCTTTTGCCCTTGTTTTGGACTATAATTTGCATGATTTGAATGGAACTAACCCGGACTAACGCTGTTTTAAGAAGAATTGCCATGGTGTTGTTTCTGCGCAGAAATAAAATTCTCGGAATGACCTGGAAATTTACGAGGATTTTTTGTGGAATATATAAAAAATATTGGCGCAAGAATCAACCAGAGCCGTGGAGCGAGGAGCCCACAAGCCCAGGAGGCGCCCCCCGGGCCACGCCTAGCAGGCTTGTGGGGCCCTCGGTGCTCCGCTGCCTCCAACTCAAGCTCTATTTAGTCCCTTTCGCCGAGAAAAAAATCAAGGAGAAGAGTTCATCGCGTTTTACGATATGGAGGTGCCACCACCACCTGTTCTTCCTCTGGAGGGCAGATCTGGAGTCCGTTCTGGGCTCTGGAGAGGGGAGATCATCGCCATCGTCATCACCAACCTTCCTTCATCGCCAATTCCATGATGCTCTTCACCGTTCGTGATTAATCTCATCGTAGGCTTGCTTGACGGTGATGGGTTGGATGAGATCTATCATGTAATCGAGTTAGTTTTGATGGGATTGATCCCTAGTATCCACTATGTTCTAAGATTGATGTTGCTACTACTTTGCCATTCTTAATGCTTGTCACTAGGGCTGGAGTGCCATGATTTCAGATCTGAACCAGTTATGTTCTCGTCAATATATGTGTGTTCTTGATCCTATCTTGCAAGTTGTAGTCACCTACTATGTGTTATGACCCGGCAACCCCGGAGTGACAATAGCCGGAACCACTCCCGGAGATGACCATAGTATGAGGAGTTCATGTATTCACTAAGTGCTAATGCTTTGTTCCGATTCTCTATGAAATGGAGAACCTTAATATCCCGTAGTTTCCATTAGGACCCCGCTACCACGGGAGGGATGGAAAATAGATGTCATGCAAGTTCTTTTCCCTAGACACGTATGACTAATACGGAATACATGCCTACATTACATTAACGAACTGGAGCTAGTTACATATCTCCCCATGTTATATCTGTTGCATGATGAATGTCATCCGGCATAATTATCCAGCACCGATCCAATGCCTATGAGTTTTTCCTACTGGTCCTTGCTATGTTACTTTGTCGCTACTGCTGTCACTGGTGCTATTGTTACCGCTACTACTGTCACTACTTTGCTACTGATACTTTGCTGCAGATACTAAGTCTTTCATGTGTGGTTGAATTGACAACTCAACTGCTAATACTCGGGAATATTCTTATGCTTCCCCTTGTGTCGAATCAACAAATTTGGGTTTAATACTCTACCCTCGAAAATTGTTGCGATCCCCTATACTTGTTGGTTATCAGAGATCGTGCCTTGCATTTAAGGGGATATGGGTAATGGTATGGGTAATCCCACGCGCGTTCACCGGCGCGGGTGTTTCAGGAAGTGTCGTGGCCCGCGGCGCAATAAATGGGAACCCTTGGCCTATCGTCCCCCCATAAAAGGGAAAAAGATCAACAAAGCCACCACACACATTCCAGACTCGACCCCCTCCCATTCAAGCTTCCAAGCGCCCAGACCCATTTTGCTTCCCGTCCTCTCCCATCCATCCTCACCCAAATCCATCCATGGCCGACTTAGGTTCTCATGGCAAGTGGGAGGTCTCGTGCATCTCCAGCCAAGATATCCGAGAACTGAAGGACGCCGGTTATCTTTCACCGGATATTGCTCACCGCGCGCCGGAGGAAGGCCAGGTGGTTCCCACTCCAAGGCCACGCGAGAGAGTGGTGTTTGTCTCCCACTTCATATGGGGACTAGGTTTCCCACTTCACCCCTTCCTCACGGGCCTGATGTTCTACTATGGGTTAGATTTTCATGATCTTCCCCCAAACTCTTTCATGCACATCTCTTCATTCATCATCGTCCGTGAGGCCTTCTTGTGGGTCCATCCACACTTCGGCTTATGGCTCAAGACTTTCAATGTCAAGCCAAAGGGCCGTGATTAGCAAGCTCCCTCGGGTCAAATGATTGGAGGGCACTTTCACTGACACCATTAAGGCCTGGCAAAAGGAGTGGTTTTACATCACCGAGCCTCGAAAAGCAAGCTGGTAGGCCCCTGCCGAGTTTAGATCTGGACCCCCCCCCGAGAGGCCTACCTTATGGTTGAAAAACGGGCTCAACTAGGGATCATCCTCGAAGGTGAAAGCGCTGAATAGGTGCATCAACAGATGGTGGAGTCAAATGTCGAGCTGAACGACGTGGTCCAGGTCATGCTCCGCCGCCACATGCTTTTGTGCCAGTGTCGGGACACTCTAATGTGGTCCTACAAGCTCAACGACCCTGGTAGTGTGACCCAATTCTTCCAAACTAACATCGAGAAGTTGTGGAAATTGTTGTTCAAACCTCAACAAGAATGGTCGGTCGAGGAGGAATAGATTAGCTTGGATGTCGATCACCCTCCCTTGGAGGTATGACCAAACCTTTATTCTTTATTAAAGCTTTCAATCTTTATCAGGATCTTATATTTTCTCCCACCGTCCATGCAGGGCTAGCTGGAAAAGACCAAGAAAATAAATGGCCCAACCCCCTGCCCGAGGACCCTAGGTCGCAATTGCTGACCGCAATGCTGGTGCCGGCACCATACACGGCGCGAGAGAAAAGGAGAAGAAGAAAAGGGAGACCCGCGCGGGTCTCCACTCATGGGGTCTTCTGGATACCAAGTTCGGAGACACCCATGCCTCCTTTGTCTACGAGGAAGAGGAGGCAGAGGATGGAGAGGAAAATGATTCCCTCCAATCCAGAAAGAGGGCAGCGTCGAAGGAGGCCAAAGAGGGCTTGCCTCCTCAAGCACCAAAGAGGCCCTGCAGAAGCAAGGGTGTCCTATCTGACGACGACCCAGATTCCAATGAGGACTCTGAGGCCTTTGAGAGGGTTACCCGAAGGACCCCCAGGGCCAAGCCCCTGGCCCAAATGTACGAAATTCGAATTATATTTAATGGATTATACTGAGCTTTTGTTGGTATCACATATGATCCTTTCTCCGTCGTAGCCATGCCCGACACCTCCCGACGGACCAGGTCTCAGAGGGGGGTTCACCGCCGGCCGAACTGGCGGACAGTGGTTGTGCATCCCGCACTACTCTTGCTCAGCCATCAGACGAGGCCGCGGAGCTGATATCCCACCAGGCCACCCTGAGCACGGGGAAGAGGTGTTCATGGCCTAGGTAAATACCTTGGACACCAAAAGCCAGCAGGTCCCAGCCGAGGTTCATGCCTCGGTCATCGGGACTCAAGAGGTCGATCCCTTCCCGACAAGGGGAGAGGGAGGCTTGTATTCGTCCGAGCTGCCTCCGAATATAGCTCCAAGGATCTCTCCTCCTCCGCCTTCTTTGATATTGCCTACGGCGCCACCTATGATAGAACGGGATGCGGCCGAGTGGCCTACAATGAACATCGCACCCTTATGTGTGCGATTCTGCAAAGTATTTGGTCCGTTGATAGCGGACTGAAGGGAGCCTTGAGCGGTTTGTTGGTAGGCTTTGAGGTAAACCAATTGGTGTCAATTTTATTTATAAGATTTTTACATGCCTTATAGGTATGATAGCTCTCGGGCCATGGGTGAGTTGAAAAACTTGCCCATGGCTCAAAAGGACTCATGGTCTTTGAACAAGAGTAGTTTGGTGACCCATGAACTATAACAGCAAAGTAGGGTACTTTGGCCAAATATCCCAATCCGGTTAGGTCTATTGCTTATCAATCCCTATTTTATCTTGAAGGCCTCATCCTCGGATGTGGCTACTAATAACCCACAAGTATAGGGGATCGCAACAGTTTTCGAGGGTAGAGTATTCAACCTAAATTTATTGGTATGACTCAAGGGGATGCGAAAGAATATTCTCAAGTATTAGCAGTTGAGTTGTCAATTCAACCACACCTGAAAGATTTAGTGTCTACAGCAAAGTATCAGTAGCAAGGTAGTATGATAGCAGCAGTAGCAATAGAGTAACAACAGTAGCAACAGAGTAACGGTAGCAGCAATGACAACAGTAGCGACAAAGTAATGTAGCAAGGACTAGTAGGAAAAACTCGTAGGCATTGGATCGGTGATGGATGATTATGTCGGATGCTATTCATCATGTAATAGTTTTAACACGTAGAGATAAGTAACTAGCTCCCGTTCGTCAATCTAATGTAGGCATGTATTCCGTATGTAGTCATACGTGCTTAGGGAAAAGAACTTGCATGACATCTATTGTCCATCCCTCCCGTGGCAGCGGGGTCCTAATGGAAACTACGAGATATTAAGGTTCTCCTTTTAATAAAGAACTAGACCAACGCATTAAAACTTGGTGAATACATGAACTCCTCATACTATGGTCATCTTCGGGAGTGTTTCCGGCTATTGTCACTCCGGGGTTGCCGGGTCATAACACATAGTAGGGGACTACAACTTGCAAGATAGGATCAAGAACACACATATATTGGCGACAACATAATAGGTTGAGATCTGAAATCATGGCACCCGGGCCTTAGTGACAAGCAATAAGCATGGCAAAGTAGTAGCAACATCAATCTCAGAACATAGTGGTTACTAGGGATCAATCCCCGTCAAAACTAACTCGATTACATGATAGATCTCATCCAACCCATCACCGTCTAGCAAGCCTACGATGAGATTACTCACGGACGGTGAAGAGCATCATCGAATTGGCGATGAAGGAAGGTTGGTGATCACGATGGCGACGATCTCCCCTCTCCGGAGCCGAGAACGGACTCCAGATCTGCCCTCCACATGAAGAACAGGAGGTGGCGGCGCCTCCGTATCGTAAAACATGATGAACTCTTCTCCTTGATTTTTTTCCGGATGAAATGGACTAAATAGAGCTGTATTTGGAGGTGGTGGAGTTTTGTGGTCCCCACAAGCCTGCCAGGCGCGGCTAGGGGCGGCCCGCGCGTGGTGGGCTTGTGGGCTCACGGCTCCACTTCCTCCGCTGATTCTTGCGCCAGTATTTTTCATAAATTCTAGAAAAATTCTTCGTAAATTTTTAGGTCATTCCGAGAACTTTTATTTCTGCACAAAAACAACACCATGGTAATTCTGCAGAAAACAGGTTAGTCCGGGTAAGTTCCATTCAAATCATGCAAATTAGAGTCCAAAACAAGGGCAAAAGAGTTCGAAAAAGTAGATATGACGGAGATGCATCAACTCCCCCAAGCTTAAATCCTTGCTTGTCGTGAAGCAATTCAGTTGACAAACTGAAAGAGACAAAAGAAAAATGTTGATGAACTCAGTTAGATCTTGTTGTTGCAACTATGTCTAACTCATAACCAGAATTTCAGCAAGATCACAAGCAAACCACATAAGCAAATGACATCTAGATCTCACGGTAAACTCATATCAATGGCATAATCAACTAGCAATCAAATAATAATAAGTCTCAAACGTCAACACTTCAATCAAAACAATCATGATGCAGTACGAACAGATGGTATTTCGCTTGCTCTTTCTGAGACCGCAAAACATAAATGCAGAGCCCCTTCAAAGACCAAGGGCTGACTAAACATTGTTTTCAAGGCAAAGAAGATCCAGTCACAGTCATACTCAACACAGTTCAAAGCAAAGCATAAAAATGACAGAGGTGCTCTCTAATTGGTGCTTTTATAAGAGGAGGATGACTCAACACGAACATAAATAGACAGGCCCTTCTCAGAGGGAAGCATTGATTTGCACAGCTGCGAGAGCTCAAGCTTTGAAAACAGATATAATAATTTTGGGTGGCATGCTTTCATTGTCAACGCAATGACTAAGAGTTCTCACCATATTCCACGCTACACACGCTATAGGCGGTTCCCAAACAGAAAAGTAAAGTTTTGACTCCCCCACCACCGATCAATCACACTCCACGACTAGCCGAATCCTCGGGTGCCGTCCATACCAACATCAATCCTGGGGGAGTTTTGTTTGCAATTATCTTTTCAATTTGAGCATGGAACTAGGCATTCCAATTACCGGCCCGTTTCTCGTGAATGATAGTGACTAAACACATATCGAGGATAACATGCCTAGCACGGAAGATACTGATCGCCCCTTGTCACCACATGAGCGGTTCGGGCATGCAAAACAGATTATTTCTTGAAGGTTTAGAGAGTGGCACATGCAAATTTACTTGGAATGGCAGGTAGATACCGCATATAGGTAGGTATGGTGGACTCATATGGAACAACTTTGGGTTTATGGGGGTGGATGCACAAGCAGTATTCCCTCTTAGTACAAGTGAAGGCTAGCAAAAGACTAGGAACCGACCAACTAGAGAGCGACAACAGTCATCAAAATGCGTTGAGATTAACTAACATTGAGTGCAAGCATGAGTAGGACATAAATCACCATGAACAAGAATATTATAGAGGCTATGTTGATTTTGTTTCAACTACATGCATAAACATGCGCCAAGTCAAGCCATATGAATCATCCAAAGGAGGATACCATCCTATCATACTACATCATAGTCATCTCAACATTCATGTGGGCATCCAAGAGAAACCATTATAAGTTCCTAGCTAATTAAGCATGGCATCAGAAACTATGATCTATAAGTTGTCATTGCAAACATGTTTCTCTCACAACAAAGGTGAATCAGGAACGATGAGCTAGTCATATTTACAAAACCAAAATAGATCGAGTTCATACCAGCTTTTCGAGGCTGAGTCACTTCATCATATATCGTCATTATTGCCTTTCACTTGCATGACCGAACGATGTGAACAATAATAAGAGTGCTTGTGCATTGGACTAAGCTAGAATCTGCAGGCACACACAAAGGAGAAGACAAAGTAACATCGCTCTTTGATAGATAAACAGATATGCATGCGAGAGCCACTAAACATTATAACCATGGTCTTCTACCTTGACACAAAGAAAAAGAAAACTATTTACACGGGAAAGCTCCCAACAAGCAAAAGAAGAAAAGGAAAATCTTTTTGGGTTTTCTCAAACTAGACAGACACACGAAAAGAAAACGGGAAAAAGAAAATAAACTAGCATGGATGATAGAGTGGCAAAGTGTGAACACCGACTAACAAAGTGAAAGCATATGCAAGAATATAAGGTCAGTGAGAAACACGTACTCCCCAAAGCTTAGGCTTTTGGCCTACGTTGGTCTATTCCCAAGGAGGGAAATAACCAGCTCCGGGGTACTCCGGAGTGGATGGAGGATGCCACTGTTGTGTGAGCTCTTATGGCTCCCACTGATAAACTGGTGTCTGGTACTCGACTGGTGGCTCGGGCACGGGCACCTGTGGTTGGGCTAAGCCCCAATATGCGTAGATGTATGAGGGCATAATAATGTACCTGCCTGCATGAAGATTGAACAAAGAAGGAGAGGGAAAAGTAATAGTCTCACGAGTACACTGACTAAATACCAGGTTATAAATCATCCTTCTATTTATATCTCTATCAAGAAAGTCATGGCGAACCATGCTATCATAATCTAGATATCTCTCAGGAAGAAGAATTTCTTCTTCCTCGTCCAGTCTAATAGGTATCTCAAAATGTCTAGCAAGACGAGTAGCATAGATACCTCCATAGACAACACCTTTAGAACGATTCGTGTTCAACCGTTGAGCTACTATAGCGCCCAAGCTATAGTTTTATCATTATAAAGGGCTTCGCGCAAGACCGCGAGATCTGGGGAACTAAGGGACCCAACTTTCCCACGGCCAATCAAACATTTTCCCACAAATAATGAGAAGTACCGAAGCACGGGAAAATGAATGCTAGCAGCTCTAGCGCAAGATACTCCTCTCTCCTCTCCTACAACAATAGTATCGATGAAAGCTTCCAAGTCCCATGGACGAGGTTCATGAATATCCCCAACATAAGGTAATTTGCACACATTGCAAAAATCCTGGAGTGACATGCGCTGGGGGATATCATAAAGTTTGAACTCAACCATAGGAGGATTCTTCCTCGGATAGAAGTTAAAGCTTTGTACGAAGATATTTGTGAGGAGGAGGTATTGCGGACACTTATCTTCAACGAAGTAGTAAAAGTCCTCATAAAGTCCGGCGGCACGTAACAACACATCGCTTGGCCACTCGCACACTCGAACTTCTGCAACTCGAGGGACCGGATACTTGGGCTTCTTCTCAGTTCCATCATCCTTGGGGTCACGGCTTGAAGAGCCTCTTAAGAACCTCCTCATCTTTACCCTTTTCTATCTCTGAAAAATTCTGAAATTTTTAGTGATTCTAAGGAAAGGTGAACAAGGCTCAACTAAACTTGTAGCAACTACTCCCACAAGTGCCTAGAGGCCATATTACGCATCAAAACTACTTGGGACCAGCTAAAATTAGCATGCAAAGCTCAAGAACATGGTCACCAAGCCAGCAAAAATACGCGAAGTATAAAGCACTAGAGCAAAAACTAATTGGACTAATGGAGGAGTCACTTACCAAGGAGTAATTTCCCCAAAACAGTTCGGAGAATGGTGCTTTGAGAAAGGAGATCGAAAATCCCAGCAAGAAGAGCAAGAACACGGGTTTGAGCTGCGAAACGATTTTTTCTGGAGGTAGGAGAAGCAGATTGGGAGCTAGAATGAGTGGAGGGGGTGTACATGGGCCCCACAAGCCTGATAGGCGGCGCTAGGGGGTGCCCACGCCTCCAGGGCTTGTGGCCCACTGGTGCAGCCCCCGACTAGCTCTTCGTCTCAGTATTTTTCAAAAAATCCAGAAAAAATCATACTTGATTTTCAGGACGTTCGGAGAACTTTTATTTTCGGGGTACTTTTTCACGGGACGCTAAAACAAAAAATAGGGAAAACTAAACTAAATCTATCATTTTTCTTCTAAGCAACCGAAGGTGAAAGCTTGGGTAAGAGGTTTGTGACTCCTCGATTCATCCATCTCATGGTCATCGAAAGAAATCCGTCAACGAGGTTGATCAAGTCTCCTCGACAAACCTTTTCGAATCGCAAAAGAGAACGGAGAATTTTCGAATAGTCACTAGGTCACCTTAATGGGGATATGTATCTCCCCAACAAGCAAATCATACTTCATCTTAACAGGAGGTATAGGGCATTCAAAGCTCCTAGTAAGAATCGATGAAGTTTTTTCGATAGCATTGATGCAATGTACTCGATATTATTTCTTCAGAAAGTGCGCCGTATGCTCATTACCGGTGACATGGAAAGTGACATTGCCTTTGTTGCAATCTATAACAGCCCCTACAGTGTTTAAAAAGGGTCTTCCGAGGATGACCGCCATGGCATCGTCCGCGGGAATATCCAGAATAACAAAGTCTGCTAAGATAGTGACGTTGGCAACCACAACAGGCACATCCTCGCAAATACCGATAGGGAAAGTAGTTGATTTTTCGGCCTTTTGCAGAGAGATTTCAGTGGGTGTCAACTTATCCAGTTCAAGTCTTCGATAAAGAGAGAGAGGCATAACACTAACACCGGCTCCAAGGTCGCATAAAGCAGTTCTAACGTAGTTGCCTTTAATGGAGCAAGGTATAGTGGGCACTCCGGGATCACCTAGTTTCTTAGGAGTTCCACCCTTGAAAGTGTAATTAGCAAGCATGGTGGAAATCTCAACCTCAGGTATCCTCCTCTTATTAGTCACAATATCTTTCATGTACTTAGCATACGGACACATTTTGAGCATATCTGTCAAACGCATTTGCAGAAAGACAGGTCTAATCATTTCAACAAAGCGCTCAAAATCTTCACCATCCTTTTTCTTGGATGGTTTAGGAGGAAAGGGCATGGGTTTCTCAACCCATGGTTCCCTTTCTTTACCATGCTTCCTAACAGTGAAGTCATTCTTATCGTATCTTCTATTCTTAGGCTGTGGGTTATCAAGATCAACAGGTTCAATCTCCACATACTTATCATTGCTAGGTTGAGCATCAACATGAACATCACTATTGATATTATCATTAGGCTCATGTTCATCACCAGATTGTGTTTCGGCATCAGAGACACAGACATCGTTTGGACTCTCGGGTGTAGGAACAACAGGGTTGCTAGCGTGCAAATTCCTATCATCTTTCTTCTTCTTTCTAGGATGACTAGGTGCATCAGTGCTAACTCCGTGAGAATCTTGTTCAATTCTCTTAGGATGACCCTCAGGATACAAAGGTTCCTGGGTCATTCTACCGCCTCTAGTAATGACTCTTGCAGAATTGTCATTCAACTCATTGAGCAAGTAATTCTGAGCCTTAAGTACTTGTTCTACCTGAGTAGTAACCATAGAGGCATGTTTACTCAGAAGCTTAAGATCATTGACATTTCTGTCCACACAAGCACTTAAATGACTAAGCATACGAGCATTATGTTCCAATTGTCTGCTCACATAATCATTGAAACTCTGTTGTTTGGCAACAAAGTTATCAAATTCATCCAGGCATAAGCTAACAGGTTTATCAAAAGGAATATCACTATCATCAAACCTACGCACAAAATTTACTTCTACTACGTGTATCAGGTTATCAAGACCATGGATCTCTTCGATAGGTGGTAGATTTTTGGCATCTTCAGATTTAATGCCTTTCCCTCTTATAGATTTCTTAGCTTCTTGCATATCTTCAGGACTGAGGAATAGAATACCTCTTTTCCTTGGAGTTGGCTTAGGAGGTGGTTCGGGAATAGTCCAACCATTCTCATTGCACAAGATGTTATTCAATAGGATCTCAGCTTGTTGTACGGTTTGTTCCCTAAAAACACAACCATCACAACTATCTAGGTGGTCTGTAGAAGCATCGGTAAGTCCATTATAGAAGATATCAAGTATTTCATTCTTCTCAAGAGGGTGATTAGGCAAAGCACTCAGTAGCTGGACGAGCCTCCCCCAAGCTTGTGAGAGACTTTCTTCTCCAGCTTGAGCAAAGTTGTATATTTCCTGCAAGGCAGCTTGCTTCTTATGGGCAGGGATTTTTTTAGAGAAGTAGTAGACCATATCCTGGGGGCTACGCACACAACCTGGAGCAAGAGAAGTGAACCAAGTCTTAGCATCATCCTTTAGCGAGAAAGGAAACAACTTGAGGATATAGTAGTGGCGGATCTTTTGCTCACTCGTGAATAGGGTGGCTATATCATGCAGTTTGTTAAGATGGGCTACAACCGTGTCAAACTCATAACCGTGAAAAGGATCAGATTCAACCAGAGTGATTAACTCAGGGTCGACAGAGAATTCATAATCCTTATCGGTCACAAAGATAGGCGAAGTAGTAAACTTCGGGTCATATTTCATCCTAGCGTTCAGAGATTTTTCTTTCCACTTGAGCAGTAATTTCTCAACATCATAGATATCCTTACACGCAAGAAAATCCTCAGCTATCTCTCCCTCCATAACATAACGCTCTGGCATACCAGGCAATTCATTTCTAGGAGAGCTAGTTCTAGCAGGCAAAATAGCAGGTTCTACTTCAATAGTATCAACAGTTTCAGAAGTATCATCACATCTAGCAGCAACTCTAGCAATTTATGCATCAAGCAATGCACCTAGTGGCAAAGCAGTATCAAGCATAGCATCATCAGGCAAAGCAGTATCAAGCATAGCATCATCAGGAAAAGCAGTATCAAGCATAGCATCATCATAAGCATCATGGGCAGCAGAAGTAGCATCATCAAGTACAGACGACATATCAAGATTTCTAGCAGGAGGTGATGTCGCAAACTTACTCATAACTGAAGGTGAATCAAGTGCAGAGCTAGATGGCAGTTCCTTACCTATCCTCGTAGTTGAGGGCAAGACTTTAATTTTTGGATCTCTCGGATTCCTCATAGTGATCAACAGACGTAAATCCCAAGTGACTCGTAGTTGAGGTCTATTGCTTATCAATCCCTATTTTATCTTGAAGGCCTCATCCTCGGATGTGGCTACTGATAACCCACAAGTATAGGGGATCGCAACAGTTTTCGAGGGTAGAGTATTCAACCCAAATTTATTGATTCGACTCAAGGGGAAGCGAAAGAATATTCTCAAGTATTAGCAGTTGAGTTGTCAATTCAACCACACCTGAAAGATTTAGTGTGTGCAGCAAAGTATCAATATCAAGGTAGTATGATAGCAGTAGTAACAACAGAGTAACAACAGTAGCAATAGAGTAACAGTACCAGCAGTGACAGCAGTAGCGGCAAAGTAACGTAGCAAGGACCAGTAGGAAAAACTCATAGGCATTGGATCGGTGATGGATGCTTATGCCGGATGCTATTCATCATGTAACAGTTATAACACAGAGAGATAAGTAACTAGCTCCCGTTCGTCAATCTAATGTAGGCATGTATTCCGTATGTAGTCATACGTGCTTAGGGAAAAGAACTTGCATCACATCTATTGTCCATCCCTCCCCTGACAGCGGGGTCCTAATGGAAACTACGGGATATTAAGGTTCTCCTTTTAATAAAGAACCGGACCAACGCATTAACACTTGGTGAATACATGAACTCCTCATACTATGGTCATCTCCGGGAGTGGTTCCAGCTATTGTCACTCTGGGGTTGCCGGGTCATAACACATAGTAGGTGACTACAACTTGCAAGATAGGATCAAGAACACACATATATTGGCGACAACATAATAGGTTCAGATATGAAATCATGGCACTCGGGCCCTAGTGACAAGCATTAAGCATGGCAAAGTAGTAGCAACAGCAATCTCAGAACATAGTGGATACTAGGGATCAATCCCCGTCAAAACTAACTCGATTACATGATAGATCTCATCCAACCCATCACCGTCCAGCAAGGCTACGATGAGATTACTCATGAAAGGTGAAGAGTATCATGGAATTGGCAATGAAGGAACGTTTGTGATGACCATGGCGATGATCTCCCCTCTCGGGAGCCCATAACGGACTCCAGATCTGCCCTCCAGATGAAGAACAGGAGGTGGCGGCGCTTCCGTATCGTAAAACGCGGTGAAATCTTCTACTTGATTTTTTCTGGACGAAACGGACTAAATAGAGTTGGATTTGGAGGCGGTGGAGATTTGTGGGCCCCACAAGCCTGCCAAGCGCGGCGAGGGGGGCCCGCGCCTAGTGGGCTTGTGGGCTCACGGCTGCACTTCCTCCGCTGATTCTTGCGCCAGTATTTTTCATAAATTCCAGAAAAATTCTCCATAAATTTTCAGGTCATTTTGAGAACTTTTATTTCTGTGTAAAAACAACACCATGGCAATTCTGCTGAAAACAGCGTTAGTCCGGGTTAGTTCCATTCAAATCATGCAAATTAGAGTCCAAAACAAGGGCAAAAGAGTTCGAAAAAGTAGATACGATGGAGACGTATGAGCTACCAACGCCCTTGAACTTGCCGAGATGAACCATAAACTCTAGGTTTCCCATGAGGAGCTCAACCGACTTAATAGTCGGCTCAACGAGAAGTAGGGTAAGCTTTAATCCATGTTGGTGCTACTCTTGTTGTATTTTAGTAATGTCTGGCTTGTTGTATATGACATCCTGATTTTGATATATGTCAGCAGCTATGGACCTGCAGTTGGAGAAACTCAGGGCTGAATTGGAGAAGGCCAAGAAGGAGGTCGTCGCTCATAAGAAGTGGCGGAGGAGACAGCAGCCGAGCTAAACTTGCTAAAGATCGAGAGAGGTGGGCATAAGGCTAGAGTGGCTGAGATCTAGCAGGATCTTAAGGATGCGAGCGCTAAAAGAGTGGCCCAGGAAAAAAGTTTGAGGGACAAGCGACCAAGCTCTCCAAGTTGTCCTCCGAGCTCAAATCGGAGTGGGCAGAGAGGCGTTTCTTCGAAGAAGATGTGTGCCAGGCCAAGAAGATTGCGGATAGTAAGCCATACTTACTACAAAGTGCCTTTGGTGGAAATAGGTTTGCCCTTCTTACAAGGCTATGGCATTCCCCATGCGCCTTTACGGAGCTCCCATGGAGTGTGGCACATGCGACCAAGCACTACGCGGTCCATGATGGGGACGCCGAGTAGAGGCTTTTCTCGGCGTAATTCCAAGCTCTCGAGGCCAACCCCCTTCTTGTTAATCAAATGAAGCATCTTATGGAATTGCACAGGATGGCAGAGTCATCCATGAAGGACCTCTGCATCCGGTTGTGGCTTACCAAGCCTCTGTAGAGCAGTTACTTTTGCTTAGTGTAGAAATAGGACGACGTTGTGCCTCATCTCGAGGTTCTAAAGCGCTCCGTGTGCATAGAGGGAGCTCGGATGGCTTTTGCGAGTACCATGATGCACTGGCCAGGGGTGAAGACCCTTACGATGGCAAGCACATCTCTGCCTCTTGGAAAGGAGCATCGGCGTCCCGAGCTTTACTTCTCTGCCGCGACGGAGGGTGCTCGGGCGATAGAAGCCCAGTGTTCCAAAGATGTAATTTATGAGTAGGAATGGTGTATTGTGCCATGGAACAATCTATCAATATGAAACGTGTCCTCATGTAATGCACTTTGGATTATTTTTTGACTCCTTTTTGGTCATTTAATCTGAAAGTTTCCAGTCGTCGGCTTCAGCCCCCATGTAGAAACTATAAGGGGTGTTTCGACATCCGCACTATCACCCTTAGCTGATATATCGATGCCTGGAGGCGGTAGTGTGTAAAGAAAACAAGGAAAACAGACTATTTGGCTAGTGTGCTTTCATCACTTAGCCTTAGGACTTTAAATTCGGGGGGCTAGCCCCTAGTTTGTTGTGGTAGTCGGATAAACTGGATTTGGAAATAGTTACCACAAGGTTCGTAAAGGAACAAACCCCTCCGTATGACACGAAATAAAACCTCCATCGGGTTTTAGTACTTAAGCTTGGATTGCAGATGATTTCTCGCTTATTATGACAGTCAGTTTTCGACTTTCTCCACTCAGGTATTTTTAGCTAGGCCAACTGGGAATACAACCATAGTGGTTCTCCCTTTACCCCTTTAGCCGAACTAGCACAACATAAGTGGGTAATCACGGGAGCGAAGTAACCCAACTATTGACCCAAGACATAATTCAGAACCGATGCATATAAAGCAATATCCAAGAAACCGAACACTAAAAACAGTACTGACCGGGTAGTGCTCGGGTCGGTATTTATCGAAGCCCCCAGTCTGTTAGCCGATCGCACTTGATATTTATTAAACAGATCTACCCATCGGCGTTGATGAACACGACACATATATATGTAAAGATACTATGAAAGAATATATAAATAATATTTACTATAATGTATGGTGCCAACGCGGCTGTTACAGGGAACTATTGTTTTGGACAACATATTTCAAAGCGACTTTTTCTCCATGGCCTATCATGGGTGACTTGACGTCCTCCCTGCTTCCACCTGTGTGGTTTCTCTTAGACTTCTTAGAAGGGAGGGGTAATATCGTTTAAAGGTGGTTGTTGTCGGCAAGCGGACCTTGAATAGAGGGTCTTGAGAAGTTGTCACGCTATAGGCAAGCTTAATGCTTGGGAGATCCTTAACGACATCTCGTTCTTGTGTGTGAAGGCATTTGGACCATATTTTGGTCAAACTGAACATAGGGTCATTGGTGGTAGATTCCCATAGCTTCCCATGGTATTTTGAGAATGAAATTGTGTCTACGAGGGACATACCTTACAGGTGACGGGCCGTGTTGTGGGGATCATATCCCTATTTGTTTTGAGTCGGAGACGTCTCTGGGAATCCGATTAAGCTCGAGCTCGCTTGCCCGCCTGATGTGCCTCGATGGCGAGCTTGTTGTTTGATGCTTCGTTGTTGTATTGGCATTCATCTACCAAGGACGCTATGTGCTCCTTAATCCAGAGGGAGCGTTTTATATTTCCGTTGACGGTGATAACACCACTGGGTCATGCATCTTGAGTTTTAGGTAGGTGTAATGAGGCATAACATTGAAGAGGCTGAATGTCGTGCGGCCGAGTAGTGCGTGATACCCAATGCGGAACGGGACGATGTCAAAGATCAAGTCTTCGCTGTGGAAGTTGTCAGGTGAGATGAACACAACCTCCAGCGTTACCGTGCCGGAGCAGCGCGCTTCGACGCATGGGATTGCTCCTTTAAAGATAGTGTTGTTGTGTTTGATCCTTGATGGGTCTATGCCCATCTTTTTCGCCATAGATGAGTAAATCAGGTTAAGGCTACTTCCTCCGTCCATAAGGACTCTAGTGAGGTGATACCCATCTATGATGGGGTCTAGGATGAGGGCGGTCGACCCTTTGTGGCGGATAGTGGTCGGATCCCTACGATCAAAGTTGATCGGGCAGGCCTGCTACTGTGACAACAGACCTTCCCTAGTACGGCGCCAGGAATCCTGCTGCGACGGCTACGCCTTTAGGGACTTCCTTGGCAAATATGCAAAGGATCTCCCCGTGGCCTTGGAGCCTTGCGTTGGTGTTCCCTTGAAGAGGAAAGGGTGATGTAGCACAGCGGCGGTAAGTATTTCCCTCAGTTTTTAGAACCAAGGTATCGAACCAATGGAAGATCGCGTCAAGTGACAAGTACCTGCACAAACACAAAGAGCTTGCACCCAACGCTATGAAGGGGTTGTCAATCCCTTATAGATTGTTTGCAAAGTGAGAACTGAAAGCAACAAAGTAAACAAGCAAAGTAAAAGTGAAAGTGGAAACGATAGGTGTGAATAGACCCGGCGCCCGTAGTGCTCACTAGTGGCTTCTCTCATGAAAGCAAGTAGACGGTGGGTGAAAAAATTACTGTCGAGCAATTGATAGAACCGCACAAAGTCATGACGTTATCTAAGGCAATGATTATATCTATAGGCATCACGTCCAAAACAAGTAGACCGATACTTTCAGCATCTACTACTATTACTCCACATGTCGACCGCTATCCAGCATGCATCTAGTGTATTAAGTCCAAAAGAACAGAGTAACGCCTTAAGCAAGATGACATGCTGTAGATGGACAATCTCATATCTACGATAAAAGCCCATCTTGTTACCCTTGATGGCAACAACATGATGCGTGCCTTGCTGCCCCTTCTATCACTGGGAAAGGTCACCACACGGTATGAACCCAAAACCAAGCACTTCTCCCATTGCAAGAATCATAGATCTAGTTGGCCAAACAAAACCAAGACTCGGAGAGACTTACAAGGATATCAAATCATGCAAAAAATAAATCAGCAAAGACTCAAATATAATTCATAGATAATCTGATCACAAATCCACAATTCATCGGATCTCGACAAACACACCGCCGAAGAGGATTACATCAGATAGATCTCCATGAAGATCATGGAGAACTTTGTATTGAAGACCCAAGAGAGAGAAGAAGACATCTAGCTACTAACTACGGACCTATCAGTCTGAAGTGGACTACTCACGAGTCATTGGAGAGGCGATGATGTTGATGTAGAAGCCCTCCAACTCCAAATTACCCTCCAGCAGGGCACCGGGAAGGGTCTCCAAATGAGATCTCGCGAAAACAGAAGCTTGCGGCGGCGGAAAAGTGTTTTCGTGGCTGCCCTGATTTTTTCTGGATTTTTAGGGAATTTATAGGCCAAACACCTAGGGCAAGGGAGTGCCGGGGGGCCCACAAGCTTGGTTGTCGCGGCCTCCCCCCTAGCCGCGGCAACAGGGCTTGTGGGCCCCCTGTGGGCCCACTGCCTTGGCCCTTAAGCCTCCCGATCTTTTTCCGTTCTGGAAAAATTTATTTTGGGGATTTTATTCCGTTTGGACTCCGTTCCAAAATCAGATCTGAAAAGAGCCAAAAACACAGAAAAAACAGGAACTGGCACTTGGCACTGAATTAATAAGTTAGTCCCAAAAAAGATATAAAAGGTAAACAAAACATCCAAAGTAGACAAGATAACAGCGTGAAACCATCAAAAATTATAGATACGTTTGAGATGTATCAAGCATCCCCAAGCTTAACTCCTGCTCGTCCTCGAGTAGGGAATTGATAAAGAATGAATTTTTGATGCTTTCATGCTACCTAGCATAGATGTCCTTTGTAACTCCTCTTATGTGACGTGAATATTCAGATCCATTAGATTCAAAACAATAGGTTGCTATTGACGTGGAGACAATAATAATTCAAGCAAACTAGCAAGGTAATCATGAACTTTCGAAATAACAAGGCCAAAAGAAAGTTATCCCTGCAAGATCATATAGTCTGGCTATGCTCTATCATCATTGCACAACGAATTTAAATCATGCACAACCCCGGTATTGGCCAAGTAATTGTTTTCACACCTTTACTTTCTCAAACCTTTTCATCTCTCACGCAATACATGAGCGCGAGCCATGGTTTTAGCACTATAAGTGGTGTGGAATGTGGTGGAGGTTGCAAGACAAACAAGGAGAAGATGGTCACATTGACTAGGCATATCAGTGAGCTATGGAGATGCTCATCAATAGATATCAACGTGAATGAGTAGGGATTGCCGTACAAATGATGCACTAGAGCTAAGAGTATGTGAAAGCTCTTAAAGAAAACTAGTGGGTGTGCTTCCAACTTGCTTGCTCACGAATACCTAAGGCAAATTTGAGGAAGCCTATCATTGGAATATACAAGCCAAGTTATATAATGAAAATTTCCCACTAGCTATATGGTGGTGAAAAAACAAGAGACTCTCAATCATGAAGATCATGGTGCTTAATATGCACAAGTGTGGAAAGGTGGTAGCATTGTCCCTTCTCTCTTTTTCTCTCAATTTTTTTATGGGCTCTTTGGCCTCTTTTTTTTGGTGGGCATCTTTGGCCTGTTTTATTTTCTCACATGGGACAATGCTCCATCAATGATGATCATCACACTTACAACTCAAAACTTAGACCAATGATGACTCTATATGAAATGCCTTCGGTAGTGTACCGTGACAATGATCTAGTATGGCATAGACATCAATGGGAACATCATGCTAGCTATCTTATGATCATGCAATGACAATGTAGAAGTGGTGGCACGTGTCATGGTGGTAGTTGCATGGAAATATATCTCGGAATGACTTTGGAAAAGCCATAGTAGGTAGGTATGGTGGCTGTTTTGAAGGAGGCTAATCGTGGGTTTTGTGCACGGGCGAAAATTGCACGACACTAAAGAAGATAGTGATGGTGGAAGGTGAAAGTGCATCTAAACCATGGACTCAACATTAGTAATGAAGAACTCAAATACTTGTTGCAAAAATTTTAGTAGTAATCGAAACAAAGAATTCAACGCATAGTCCTAGGGGAAGGGTTGGTAGGTATGAACCATCGCGTGATCCCGACTGCCACACAGAGGATGACAATCAATAGACTAATCTTGCTCAGACTTCATCACATTGTGGTTCACCATACGTGCATGCTACGGGAATCACTAACTTCAACACAAGTATTTCTAGATCCACAACACCTTACTAATATAACTTCAATATTACCATAACCACAACTCAAAACTAGTTGAGATGAATCAAACTTCTCTAACTATTCAATGCACATGAAGGTGGAAGTTTTCATATCCCTTTGGATAACTACCCTTTTTGAGACTACTTTCAAAGCATAGATCAACTACCAAGCCGCGCACCGCCGTGCTCTAAAGGATATAAGTGAAGCTCACAGAGCAAAATCAACTAGCTCAAAAGATATAAGTGAAGCACATGTGAGCTGAATTGTCTAACCAAAGGATATAAGTGAAGCTCGACAAAATCATGGTGAGTGCATGTCTATCTCTCTAGGTGCGCAGCAAGGATGATTGTGACACAACAAAAACAAAATACACCTACGATACAAGACGCTCCAAGCAAAACACATAACATGTGGTGAATAAAAATATAGCCCCAAGTAACATTGCCGATGGATTGAAGACGAAAGAGGGGATGCCTTCCCGGGGCATCCCCAAGCTTAGGCTTTTATGGCATCCTTGAATCAACTTGGGGTGCCTTGGGCATCCCAAAGCTTGAGCTCTTGCCACCCTTTATCTTTTTGTCCATAAGAACTTCACCCAAAACTTGAAAACTTCACAACACGAAACGTAAACAGAAACTTGTGATAACATTAGTATAAGAAAGCAAACCACCACTTCCTTAGGTACTGTAGCAAACTTAAATTCTACTTATGTTGATGTTGGGTTACTGTATTATCAATCTACCATGGCTAATACCCCCCGATACTATCCATAGTTTCATCAAAATAAGCAATCAACTCAACAAAAACAGAATCTGTTAACAGCAGACCAGTCTGTAGCAATCTGTATACTTCGTATAGTTCTGGTACTTCAAAAATTTTGAAAAATTATGATAGTCTGAAGGATTTGCGTAGCAATCAGAAGCAAAAAGAAAATTGTTTTCGTGAGCAGAAAGTTTATGTATTTTCCAGCATGATCAAACGATCATCCCCAAGACTAATCATAACGGTTTTACTTGGCACAAATGCAAAAGAAACACAAAAAACACAATCATAACAGAATTATGAAAGTGTGTACGCAACAAAACAGAAAGAAAAAGATAAATTCATTGGGTTGCCTCCCAACAAGCACTAATGTTTAACGCCCTTAGCTAGGCATAGAAGTGAAAATCACATCTAAGTCTAACATACTTCCTATGCATAGGCATTTTGTAGGAAAATAGATTGTCAAGACAACCAATTGTTGCCATATGCAAAGAAGAAGAAAGAGACAATAGCAATCTCCACATAACGAGAGGTAATTTGGTAACATGAAAGTTTCTACCATAATATTTTCCCCTCTCATAGCAACTACATGTGGGATCATAATCAAATTCAACAAAATAGCTATCACAAAGGATATTCTTTTCATGATCCACATGCATGCAAAGTTGACGCTCTTCAAAAATAGTGGGATTGTCATCAACTAAAGTCATGTGTTCTCCAATCCCACTTTCAATATTGTTGCAAATATCATAATCATCATGAGGCTTGAACAAATTTTCAAGATCATAAGAAAGATCATGATTATTGCAACAAGTAGGGGACATAGCAAAACTAGCATCCCCAAGCTTCGGGTTTTGCAAATTTTTAGCATGATTGTCACTAATAGGATTTATAGTGAAACCATTGCAATCATGCTTTTCATTCAAGGAGCCCTTGTGAATCACTTCATAAGTTTCTTCATCATGATTTTCAGATTCACGCATCTCAAGCAAAACTCCGTAAATATAGTCAAGTGCACTCAATTCACTAGCAATTGGTTCCACATAAGTGGATCTCTTAAAGAGATTAGCAAGTGGATGAGGATCCATATCACTAGATTTTCAGCAAGCGAAGATGCAAGCATATTGAAGGCACATAGCACACACGCAACGGAAAGGCAAGCGAGAGAAAAGGGCGAACGAACAAGGAAAATGAAAAAGGCAAAGGAGAAAGGCAAATGAAAACGGCAAATGTGAAGTGGAGGAGAGGAAAACGAGAGGCAACTGGCAAAAAAGGTAAATGCAAGAGATGAGTTTATGACACCTACTTGGATAGATCTCCTCCCCTCACCAGAAATCAGCACGTTGACGAAAGACTATTCTTGACTTGATCTCCCCGGCAACGGCGCCAGAAATCCTTCTGCTACTACGAAAACACACCTTCCTTAGTGTGGCGTGAGGAATCCTGCTGCGACGGCTACTCCTTTAGGGACTTCCTTGGAAAATATGCAAAGGATCTCCCCGCGGCCTTGGAGCCTTGCGTTGGTGTTTCCATGAAGAGGAAAGGGTGATGTAGCACAGCGGCGGTAAGTATTTCCCTCAGTTTTGAGAACCAAGGTATCGAACCAATGGAAGATCGCGTCAAGTGACAAGTACCTGCACAAACACAAAGAGCTTGCACCCAACGCTATGAAGGGGTTGTCAATCCCTTATAGATTGTTCGCAACGTGAGAACTGAAAGCAACAAAGTAAATAAGCAAAGTTAAAGTGGAAGTGGAAATGATAGGTGTGAATAGACCCGAGGGCCGCAGTGTTCACTAGTGGCTTCTCTCATGAAAGAAAGTAGGCGGTGGGTGAACGAATTACTGTCGAGCAATTGATAGAACCGCGCAAAGTCATGACGTTATCTAAGGCAATGATTATATCTATAGGCATCACGTCCAAAACAAGTAGACCGATACTTTCTGCATCTACTACTATTACTCCACACGTCGACCGCTATCCAGCATGCATCTAGTGTATTAAGTCCAAAAGAGCAGAGTAACGCCTTAAGCAAGATGACATGATGTAGATGGACAATCTCATATCTACGATAAAGCCCATCTTGTTACCCTTGATGGAAACAACACGATGCGTGCCTTGCTGCCCCTTTTGTCACTAGGAAAAGGTCACCACATGGTATGAACCCAAAACCAAGCACTTCTCCCATTGCAAGAATCATAGATCTAGTTGGCCAAACAAAACCCAAGACTCGTAGAGACTTACAAGGATATCAAATCATGCAAATAAGAAATCAGCAAAGACTCAAATATAATTCATAGATAATCTGATCACAAATCCACAATTCATCGGATCTCGACAAACACATCGCCAAAGAGAATTACATCGGATAGATCTCCATGAAGATCATGGAGAACTTTGTATTGAAGATCCAAGAGAGAGAAGAAGACATCTAGCTACTAACTACGGACCCGTAGGTCTAAAGTGGACTACTCATGAGTCATTGGAGAGGCGATGATGTTGATGTAGAAGCCCTCCAACTCCAAAGTCCCCTCCAACAGGGCACCGGGAAGGGTCTCCAGACGAGATTTTGCGGAAACGGAAGCTTGCGGCGGCGGAAAAGTGTTTTCGTGGATGCCCTGATTTTTTCTGGATTTTTAGGGAATTTATAGGCCAAATACCTAGGCCGGGGAATGCGAGGGGGGCACAAGCTTGGTTGCCGCGGCCTCCCCCTGGCTGCAGCAACAGGGCTTGTGGGCCCCCTGTGAGTCCACTACCTTGGCCCTCAAGCCTCCCGATCTTCTTCCATTCTGGATAAATTTATTTCGGGGATTTTATTCCATTTGGACTCCGTTCCAAAATCAGATCTGAAAAGAGACAAAACACAGAAAAACAGGAACTGGCACTTGGCACTGAATTAATAAGTTAGTCCCAAAAAAGGTAAACAAACCATCCAAAGTTGACAAGATAACAGCGTGAAACCATCAAAAATTATAGATACGTTTGAGACGTATCAAGGCCCAGCATGTGTTGCACTTTGGGGCTATGGGCTCTACGGCGTATACCTCCCGAAGGTCTCGCTTCCTCTCCTTCTTTGGTATGTGAGTAACATATATCATATTCACTGATTTAACTTCTCGGGGAACTATTTCTGCCCCCAAGTGTTCGGACCGCGGGGATCTTCATCATCCTTCCTTCGTGGGCCCTTGTTGGAAATATGCCCTAGAGGCAATAATTAAATGGTTATTATCATATTTCCTTGTTCATGATAATCGTCTATTGTTCATGCTATAATTGTATTAACAGGAAACAATAATACATGTGTGAATAAACAGATCACAATGCGTCCCTAGCAAGCCTCTAGTTGGCTAGCTCGTTAGTCAATAGATGATCATGGTTTCCTGGTCATGGGCGTTAGATGTCATTGATAACGGGATCACATCATTGGGAGAATGATGTGATGGACAAGACCCAATCCTAAGCATAGCACTAGATCGTATTGTTTGTATGCTAAAGCTTTTCTAATGTCAAGTGTCTTTTCCTTCGACCGTGAGATTGTGCAACTCCCGGATACCATAGGAGTGCTTTGGGTGTATCAAACGTCACAACGTAACTGGGTGACTATAAAGGTGCACTACGGGTATCTCTGAAAGTGTTTGTTCGGTTGGTACGAATCGAGATCGGGATTTGTCACTCCGTGTGACGGAGAGGTATCTCTGGGCCCACTCGGTAGAACATTATCATGAGCTCAATGTGACTAAGGAGTTAGTCACACGATGACGTGCTACGGAACGAGTAAAGAGACTTACCGGTAACGAGATTGAACAAGTTATAGGTATACCGACGATCGAATCTCGGGCAAGTTCTATACCGACAGACAAAGGGAATTGTATACGGGATTGATTAAATCCTTGACATCGTGGTTCATCCGATGAGATCAGCGTGGAGCAAGTAGGAGCCACCATGGGTATCCAGACCCCGGTGATGGTTATTGGCCGGAGAGGTGTCTCGGTCATGTCTGCCTGTCTCCCGAACCCGTAGGGTCTACACACTTAAGGTTCGATGACGCTAGGGTTATAGGGAATTGTTATACGACGTTATCAAAAGTTGTTCAAAGTCCCGAATGAGATCCCGGACGTCACGAGGAGCTCTGGAATGGTCCGGAGGTAAAGATTGATATATAGGACGGATGGTTTCAGACATCGGAAGTGTTTCGGGCATCACCGGTAACGTACCGGGACCACCGGAGGTGGCCCTTGGGGTCCACCGATCAGGGGCAAACCCTAAGCCAAGTGGGCCTAAGTTCCACCAGGGGTGCGCCACACCCTGACACCCCTCCTCCCCTCCTGGCCACCACCTCCTGGCGCAGATGGGGCCGCCACACCCCTTGGGGGTGGGAACCCTAAGGGCTGCGCCCCTCCCTCTCCCCCTATATATAGTTGAGGTTTCGGGGCTGTTTTGCACATGGTTTTCTCTCTCTCTCGGTGCAGCCCTGCCCTTCTTTCTCCTCCTCTCTGCCGGTGCTTGGCGAAGCCCTGCTGGGAGACCTCGTCTCTCCATCGACATTACGCCGTCGTGCTGCTGGAGTTCTTCCCCAACCTCTCCCTCCTCCTTGCTGGATCAAGGTGCGGGAGACGTCACCGGGCAGCACGTGTGTTGAACGCGGATGTGCCATAGTTCGGCACTAGATCGGAATCACGCCGCGATCTGAATCGCCGCGAGTACGACTCCATCAACCGCGTTCTAGTAACGCTTCCGCTTAGCGATCTTCAAAGGTATGAAGATGCACTCACCCCTCTCTCGTTGCTGGTCTCTCCATAGGAAGATCTGAATATGCGTAGGAAATTTTTTGAATGTATGCTACGTTACCCCAACAATGGCATCCGAGCCAGGTTTTCTATGCGTAGATTCTATGCACGAGTAGAACACAAAAGGTTGTGGGCGATGATTTGTCAATTGCTTGCCGCTACTAGTCTTATTCTTTTCTGGCGGTATTGTGGGATGGAGCGGCCCGGACCGACCTTACACGTACGCTTACGTGAGACTGGTTCCACCGACAAACATGCACACCGTGCATAAAGGTGGCTAGCTGGTGTGTGTCTCTCCTACTCTAGTCAGATTGGATTTGATGAAAAGGGTCGTTATGAAGGGTAAATAGCTTTGGCATATCATCATTGTGGTTGTCACATAGGTAAGGAAGTGTTCTTGCTAGAAATCCAAATCAGCCACGTAAAACTTGCAACAACAATTAGAGGACGTGTAACTTGTTTTTGCAGGGTTTGACATGTGATGTGATATGGCCAAAGTTGTGATGTTGCATGTATGATGTATGAGATGATCATGTTATTGTAATAGGTTTCACGACTTGCATGTCGATGAGTATGACAACCAGCGGGAGCCATAGGAGTTGTCTTAATCTATTGTATGAGATGCAACGCCATGTGCTTACTACTGTTACTTCATTGCTATTGGTTAGCTATAGTAGTAGTTGGCGTGACGACTTCACGGAGACACGATGATGGAGATCATGGTGTCACGCCGGTGACGATGATGATCATGCTATGCCTGAAGATGGAGATCGAAAGAGCAAAGATGATAATGGCCATATCATGTCACTATATGATTGCATTGTGATGTTTATCATGTTTTTCATCTTATTGCTTAGAATGACGGTAGCATAATAAGATGATCCCTCTTAAAATTTCGAGAACATATTCCCCTAAGTGTGCACCGTTGTGAAGGAACGTGATGATTGGGTGTGATAGATTCTAACGTTCGCATACAACGGGTGTAAGCCAGGTTTACACACGCGAAACACCTAGCTTGACTCGACGAGCTTAGCATATACAAACATGACCTCGAATACAAGAGACCGAAAGGTCGAACATGAGTCGTATGGTTGAATACGATCAGCATGAAGTTGCTCACCATGGTGACTAGTCCGTCTCACGTGATGATCGGACACGGGTTAGTCAACATGGATCATGTATCACTTGGATGACTAGAGGGATGCCGATTTAAGTGGGAGTTCATACTTAATTTGATCAAATGAACTTAATTATCATGAACTTAGTCTAAAAGTTGTCTTTATAAATATTGTATATGGCCAACGTCAACCTCAATTTCAACGCACTCCTAGAGAAAAAGAAGCTGAAAGATGATGGTAGCAACTATGCGGACTGGGTTCGCAACTTGAAGCTCATACTTGAAGCAGCTAAAAAGGCTTATGTCCTTGATGCGCCGCTAGGTGACCCTCCCGCTCCCGCAGCAGCCCAGGACATTTTGAACGTCTCGCAAACGCGGAGTGATGACTACTCTCTGGTTAGGTGTGGCATGTTACACAGTTTAGAAACGGGGCTCCAAAGGCGTTTTGAGCAACACGGTGCATATGAGATGTTCCAAGAGCTGAAGCTAGTTTTTCAAGATCATGCCCGTGTCGAGAGATATGAAGTCTCCGACAAGTTCTTTAGCTGTAAGATGGAGGAGAACAGTTCTGTCAGTGAGCACACACTCAAAATGTCTGGGTTACACGGTCGTCTGACTTCACTTGGAGTTGAACTTCCGGATGATGCTATAATTGACAGAATCCTCGAGTCTCTCCCACCAAGCTACAAAGGCTTTGTGCTTAACTACAACATGCAAGGGATGGACAAGACCATTCCCGAGTTGTACTCGATGCTCAAGTCTGCAGAAGTAGAAATCAAGAAAGAGCATCAAGTGTTGATTGTCAACAAGACCACTAGTTTCAAGAAGGGCAAGGGTAAGAAGAACTTCAAGAAAGTCGGCAAAGCTATTGCCGTGCCCGGTAAGCTAGATGCCGGGAAGAAGAAAAAGAATGGACCCAAGCCTGAGACTGAGTGCTTCTATTGCAAGGGAAAAGGTCATTGGAAGCGGAACTGCCCCAAATACTTAGCGGACAAGAAGGCCGGCAACATTAAAGGTATATGTGATATACATCTTATTGATGTGTACCTTACAAGCGCTCGTAGTATCTCCTGGGTATTTGATACCAGTGTTGTTGCTCACATTTGCAACTCAAAGCAGGAACTGCGGAATAAGCGGAGACTGGCAAAGGAGGAGGTGACGATGCGCGATGGGAATGGCTCCAAGGTCGATGTGATCGCCGTCGGCACGTTACCTCTACATCTACCGTCGGGATTAGTTTTAAACCTTAATAATTGTTATTTAGTACCAGCTTTAAACATGAACATTGTATCAGGGTCTTTCTTAATGCAAGACGGCTACTAATTTAAGTCAGAGAATAATGGTTGTTCTATTTATATGAGTGATATGTTTTATGGTCATGCTCCGTTGGTGAATGGTTTATTCTTGATGAATCTCGATCGTGATGTTATGCATATTCTTAGTGTGAGTACCAAAAGATGTAAAGTTGATAATTATAGTCCCACATACTTGTGGCACTGCCGCCTTGGTCATATCGGCGTTAAGCGCATGAAGAAGCTCCATACTGATGGACTATTAGAGTCTCTAGACTTTGAATCACTTGACACATGCGAACCGTGCCTCATGGGCAAGATGACTAAGACTCCATTCTCAGGAATATTGGAGAGAGCAACCGACTTATTGGAAATAATACATACTAATGTGTGTGGTCCAATGAACGTTGAAACTCGCGGTGGCTATCATTATGTTCTCACTCTCACCGATGATTTGAGTAGGTATGGGTATATCTACTTGATGAAGCACAAATATGAGACATTTGAAAAGTTCAAGGAATTTCAGAGTGAGGTCGAGAATCAACGTGACAGAAAAATTAAGTATCTACGATCTGATCGTGGAGGAGAATATTTGAGTCACGAGTTTGGCACACACCTAAGGAAGTGTGGAATCGTTTCACAACTGACGCCGCCTGGCACACCGCAACGCAACGAAGTGTCTGAACATCGTAATCGCACTTTATTAGATATGGTACGATCTATGATGTCTCTTACCGACTTACCGCTATCATTTTGGGGATACGCATTAGAAAATACAGCATTCACTTTAAATAGGGCACCGTCTAAATCCGTTGAGACGACACCGTATGAACTATGGTTTGGCAAGAAACCTAAGTTGTCGTTTCTTAAAGTTTGGGGCTGCGATGCTTATGTGAAGAAACTTCAACCAGAAAAGCTCGAACCCAAAGCAGAGAAATGCGTATTCATAGGATACCCTAAGGAAACTATTGGCTATACCTTCTATCTTAGATCCGAAGGTAAAACCTTTGTTGCCAAGAACGGATCCTTTCTAGAGAAAGAGTTTCTCTCGAAAGAAGTAAGTGGGAGGAAGGTAGAACTTGATGAGGTAATTACACCCCCTCTCGAATAGGATAGTAGCGCAGCGTGGGAAGTTGTTTCTGTGGCGCCTGCACCAACTGAAGAGGAAGTTAATGATAATGATCATGAAGCTTCAGATCAAGTTACTACTGAACCGCAAAGGTCCACGAGGGAACGCTCCGCACCAGAGTGGTACGGCAACCCTGTGATGGAAATCATGTTGTTAGACAACGGTGAACCTTCGAACTATGAAGAAGCGATGGCGGGCACGGATTCCAACAATGGCTTGAAGCTATGAAATCTGAGATAGGATCCATGTATGAGAACAAACTATGGACTTTGGTGGACTTGCCCGATGACCGGCGAGCCATAGAAAATAAATGGATCTTCAAGAAGAAGACTGATGCAGACGGTAATGTAACCGTTTATAAAGCTCGACTTGTCGCAAAGGGTTTTCGACAAATTCAAGAAGTTGACTACGAAGAGACTTTCTCTCCCGTAGCGAAGCTGAAATTAGTCCGAATCATGTTAGCGATTGCTGCCTTTTATGATTATGAAATTTGGCAAATGGACGTCAAAACAGCGTTCCTTAACGGGAACCTTAAGGAAGAGTTGTATATGATGCAACCAGAAGGTTTTGTCGAACCTAAGGGTGCTAACAAACTGTGCAAGCTCCATCGCTCCATCTATGGGCTGGTGCAAGCATCTCGGAGTTGGAACATTCTCTTTAATGAGGTGATTAAAGCGTTTGGGTTCATACAGGTTTACAGAGAAGCCTGTCTGTACAAGAAAGTGAGTGGTAGCTCTGTAGCTTTCCTCATACTGTATGTGGAAGACATATTATTGATGGGGAACAATACAGAAATGTTGGAGAGCATAAAGGCCTATTTGAACAAGAGCTTTTCAATGAAGGACCTTGGAGAAGCTGCATATATATTAGGCATCAAGATCTATAGAGATAGATCGAGACGCCTCATAGGTCTTTCGCAAAGTACATACCTTGACAAGATATTGAAGAAGTTCAATATGGAAAAATCAAAGAAAGGGTTCTTGCCAGTTTTGCATGGTATGAGATTGAGTAAGACTTAGTCGCCGACCACGGCAGCAGATAGAGAGAAGATGAGTTCTGTCCCCTACGCTTCAGCCGTAGGCTCTCTAATGTATGCCATGCTGTGTACCAGACCTGATATAAACCTTACCATAAGTTTGGTAGGGAGGTACCAAAGTGATCCCGGTATGGAACACTGGAGAGCGGTCAAGAATATCTTTAAGTACCTGAAAAGGACTTAGGAAATGTTTCTCGTTTATGGAGGTGACGAAGAGCTCGTCATAAAGGGTTACGCCGACGCCAGCTTCGACACAGATCCGGATGACTCTAAGTCACAGACCGGATACGTATATGTTTTGAATGGTGGGGCAGTGAGCTGGTGCAGCAGCAAGCAAGAAGTCGTGGCAGCATCTACATGTGAAGCGGAGTACATAGTTGCTTCAGAAGCGTCTCATGAAGGAATTTGAATGAAGGAGCTCATCACCGACCTTGGAGTGGTTCCAATCGCGTCGGGTCCAATGACACTCTTCGGTGATAACACTGGGGCGATTGCCATAGCCAAGGAGCCCAGGTTTCACCGGAAGACGAAGCACATCAAACGCCGCTACAACTCCATCCAGGACCATGTCCAGAGTGGAGTAATAGATATTTGTAAAGTACACACGGATCTGAATATTGTAGACCCGTTGACTAAACCTCTTCCACGAGCAAAACATGATCAACACCATAATGCTATGGGTGTTCGATACATCACAATGTAAGTAGATTATTGACTCTAGTGCAAGTGGGAGACTGTTGGAAATATGCCCTAGAGGCAATAATAAAATGGTTATTATCATATTTCCTTGTTCATGATAATCGTCTATTGTTCATGCTATAATTGTATTAACGGGAAAGAGTAATACATGTGTGAATAAATAGAGCACAATGTGTCCCTAGCAAGCCTCTAGTTGGCTAGCTCGTTAGTCAATAGATTATCATGGTTTCCTGGTCATGGGCGTTAGATGTCATTGATAACGGGATCACATAATTGGGAGAATGATGTGATGGACAAGACACAATCCTAAGCATAGCACTAGATCGTATTGTTCGTATGCTAAAGCTTTTCTAATGTCGAGTGTCTTTTCCTTCGACCGTGAGATTGTGCAACTCCCGGATACCGTAGGAGTGCATTGGGTGTATCAAACGTCACAAAGTAAGTGGGTGACTATAAAGGTGCACTACGGGTATCTCTGAAAGTGTCTATTCGGTTGGTACGAATCGAGATCGGGATTTGTCACTCTGTGTGACGGAGAGGTATCTCTGGGACCACTCGGTAGAACATCATTATGAGCTCAATGTGACTAAGGAGTTAGTCACACGATGACGTGCTACGGAACGAGTAAAGAGACTTACCGGTAACGAGATTGAACAAGGTATAGGTATACCGACGATCGAATCTCGGGGAAGTTCTATACCGATAGACAAAGGGAATTGTATACGGGATTGATTAAATCCTTGACATCGTGGTTCATCCGATGAGATCATCGTGGAGCAAGTGGCAGCCACCATGGGTATCCAGACCCCGCTGATGGTTATTGGTCGGAGAGGTGTCTCGGTCATGTCTGCCTGTCTCCCGATCCCGTAGGGTCTACACACTTAAGGTTCGACGACTCTAGGGTTATAGGGAATTGTTATACAAGGTTATCGAAAGTTGTTCGGAGTCCCGGATGAGATCCCGAATGTCACGAGGAGCTCCGGAATGGTCCGGAGGTAAAGATTGATATATAGGACGGATGGTTTCGGACACCGGAAGTGTTTCGGGCATCACCTGTAACGTACCGGGACCACCGGGACCACCGGAGGTGGCCTCGGGCGTCCACCGAACAGGGGCAAACCCTAAGCCAGGTGGGCCTAAGGCCCACCAGGGGTGTGGCACACCCCTCCTCCCCTCCTGGCCACCACCTCCTCGCGCAGATGGGGTTGCCGCACCACTTGGGGTGGGAACCCTAAGGGTTGCGCCCCTCCCTCTCCCCCTATATATAGTTGAAGTTTCGGGGCTGTTTTGCACACGGTTTTCTGTCCCTCTCGGTGCAGCCCTGCCTTTCTTTCTCCTCCTCTCTGCCGGTGCTTGGCGAAGCCCTGCAGGGAGACCTCGTCTCTCCATCGACACCACACCGTCGTGCTGCTGGAGTTCTTCCCCAACCTCTCCCTCCTCCTTACTGGATCAAGGTGCGGGAGACATCACCGGGCTGCACGTGTGTTGAACGCGGAGGTGTCGTAGTTCGGCACTAGATTGGAATCACACCGCGGTCTGAATCGCCGCGAGTACGACTCCATCAACCGCGTTCTAGTAATGCTTCCTCTTAGCGATCTTCAAAGGTATGAAGATGCACTCACCCCTCTCTCGTTGCTGGTCTCTCCATAGGAAGAACTGAATATGCGTAGGAAATTTTTTGAATTTACGCTACGTTACCCAACAGCCCTTTGCCTTGTTCATCGCATGCTAGTTTGCCGACCTGTTTAAACACCCAACAGTTATAGTTGCTGTGTGTGGCGGGCTTGTCTTGGGTGCCATAATTTTATCTAATGGAGTTAGTCCATCCCTGTTCCCTTCAAAGGGTTTCTTTTGTTGTCCGGGTTTTGAGCTAAGGAAGCCATCATTTATGGCCGTGTCCTCGGGGACACCGTTACGGTGGCGACATTTGGTCTTGTTTCGCCTTGGCTTGCCATTTCCATCCCAAACTTCGGAGTTGTCGGGGTCGTATGCATTATGGTCGCGCCGAGCTAGCCAATTGTCCTCGCCCGCGCAAAAGCGGGTCATGAAGGAAGTGAAGGCAGACATTGTTCTCGGCTTGTCCTGGCCGAGGCAGCGAGCCAGCCATTCGTCCCATATATTGTGCCTGAAGGAGGCTATTGCCTCGGTGTCCGGACAATTAACTATCTGGTTCTTGTTGGTTATGAACCTGTTGTAGAATTCTCTGGAAGACTCGCCTGCTTTTTGGACGACGTTGCTCAGGTTGGAGGAGTCAGATGGCTAGACGTAGGTTCCCTGAATATTAGACAAGAAGGCTTCTTCAAGCTCTTCCCAGCTTCCGATAAAATCTTCAGGTAAGTTGTTTAGCCAGTGTCGTGGTGGCCCTTTTATCTTTAGGGGAAGGTATTTGATGGCATGGAGATCGTCTCCTCTAGCAATATGGATGTGGAGAAGAAAATCCGCTATCTACACGACGAGGTATGTAGTCCCATCGTATTGTTCTATGTTCACGGGTTTAAACCCCTCTGATAATTGGTGCTGCATGACCTCGTGTGTGAAGCATAGTGAGTGGGCGGCGCCTCTGACCCGGGCTATATTGTGCTGGAGATCGGCTGTTGGTTGTGCCCGGTATGATTCTTAGTCTGTGTTGATGTGGGTAACCCGAGGTTGGTTTCCATACCATCGAATGGGAGAGTACCTTATGGATCCATAGATGGATCTATTGCAATCTGTTCTATTGTCCAAGTCATGGTGTAGGTTGTGTCTGCTGCTCAGCTGCACGTGTTCCTTTCGTTTACTATGTGGAGGCTCGGGTCTATACTCGACTTCTCCAGCCGCTCTGCCGCGCCCTCGAGGTGGTCGATCAAGCTGGTCATACTATGTGTGCCTGGAGAATGATACGTCCATTTTACATCATGCTTTCATGTTGATATTTATCGCTTGTTGGGGTGTTATTACACTTCACGGTACAATACTTATGCCTTTTCTCTCTTATTTTGCAAGGTTTACATGAAGAGGGAGAATGCCGACAGCTGGAATTCTGGCCTGAAAACGGAGAAAGTTTGAGATACCTATTCTACTCAACTCCAAAAGCCGTGAAAATCAACGAGGATTTTTTTGGGATTTATAAAAAAATACTTGACCGAAGATGTGCCAGAGGGGCGCCAGCACGAGGCCACAAGCCTGCTAGGCGCGGCCTCCCCCTGGCCGCGCCTAGGGGGCTTGTGCGCTCCCTGCTGGCTCACTCGGCTCCCTCATTTGCTATAGAAAGGGTTTCGGTCTGGAAATAATCGAGAGGAGGCTTTTCGGAGGATTCGCCTCCGCCACGAGGCGGAACTTGAGCAAAACCAATCTAGAGCTCCGGCAGGACGATCCTGCCGGGGAAACTTCCCTCCCGGAGGGGGAAATCGTCACCATCGTCATCACCAACACTCCTCTCATCAGAGGGGACTCATCACCATCAACATCTTCATCAGCACCATCTCATCTCCAAACCCTAGTTCATCACTTGTAACCAATCTCCGTCTCGCGACTCCAATTGGTACTTGTAAGGTTGCTAGTAGTGTTAATTATTATTTGTAGTTGATGCTAGTTGGATTACTTGGGGGAAGAGTTTATGTTCAGATATTTGATGCTACTCATTACCTCTCTGGTCATGAATATGATTATGCTTTGTGACTAGTTACTTTTGTTCCTGAGGACATGGGATAAGTCATGCTATAAGTAGTCATGTGAATTTGGTATTCGTTCGGTAATTTGATGTGTTGTATGTTGTTTTTCCTCCAGTGGTGTTATGTGAACGTCGACTACATAACACTTCACCATTATTTGGGCCGAGAGGAAGGCATTGGGAAGTAGTAAGTAGATGATGGGTTGCTAGAGTGACAGAAGCTTAAACCCTAGTTCATGCATTGCTTCATAAGGGGCTGATTTGGATCCACTAGTGTAATGCTATGGTTAGACTTTGTCTTAATTCTTCTTTCGTAGTTGCTGATGCTTGCGAGAGGGGTTAATCATAAGTGGGATGCTTGACCAAGTAAGGGCAGTACCCAAGCACCGGTCCACCCACATATCAAACTATCAAAGTAACGAACGCGAATCATATGAACATGATGAAAACTAGCTTGACAGAAATTCCCATGTGTCCTCGGTAGCGTTTTTCCTCCTATAAGACTTTGTCCAGGCTTGTCCCTTGCTAGAAAAGGGATTGGGCCACTTTGCTGCACCGTTGTTACTTTTGTTACTTGCTACTTGCTACGAATCATCTCACCACACAACTACTTGTTACCGATAATTTCAGTGCTTGCAGTTATTACCTTGCTGAAAACCACTTGTCAGATCCTTCTGCTCCTCGTTGCATTCGACACTTTTACTTATAGAAAGGACTACAATAGATCCCCTATACTTGTGGGTCATCAAGACTCTTTTCTGACGCCATTGCCGGGGAGTGAAGCGCCTTTGGTAAGTGGAACTTGGTAAGGAAACATTCATATAGTGTGCTGAAATTTATTGTCAGTTGTCACTATGGAAACTAATTCTTTGAGGGGCTTGTTCGGGGTATCTTCACCTTGAACGGAAGCACAAAGAGTTGCTCCTCAACCTGCTGCACCCACTGAAAATATTTGCTATGAATTTCCTTCGGGTATGCTTGAGAAACTGCTGGCTAATCCTTTTACAGGAGATGGAACATCACATCCAGACTTGCATCTAATCTATGCAGATGAAGTTTGTGGTTTATTCAAGCTTGCAGGTTTGCCCGAGGATGAGTTCAAGAAGAAGATCTTTCCCTTATCTTTGAGGTATAAGGCATTGACATGGTATAGGCTATGTGATGATACTGGATCATGGAACTACAATCGGTTGAAATTGGAATTTAATCAAAAGTTTTATCCTATGCATTTAGTACATCGTGATCGGAATTATATTTATAATTTTTAGCCTCGTGATAGAGAAAGCATCGCTCAAGCTTGGGGGAGGCTTAAATCAATGTTATATTCATGCCCCAACCATGAGCTCTCGAGAGAAATTATCATTCAGAACTTCTATGCTCGGCTTTCTCATGATGATCGCACCATGCTTAACACTTCTTGTACCGGTTCTTTTATGAAGAGAGATATTGACTTCAAATGGAATTTATTGGAGAGAATTAAACGCAACTCCGAAGATTGGGAGCTTGACGAAGGTAAGGAGTCAGGTATGAATTTCAAGTTTGATTGCGTTAAATCCTTTGTTGAAACAAATACTTTTTGTGATTTTAGCGCTAAGTATGGAGTTGACTCTGAGATAGTAGCCTCATTGTGTGAATCATTTGCTGCTCATATTGATCTCCCCAAAGAGAAGTGGTTTAAATATTATCCTCCCTTAGAAGTCAATGTAGTTAAACCCAATCTAGTTGAAGAGAAAGTCGTCGCTTATAATGATCATATTGTTCCCAGTGCTTACATTGAAAAACCACCTTTCCCTGTTAGGATAAAGGATCATTCTAAAGCTTCAACTATGATACGTAGAGGCTACATTAGAACACCTACTCCCCCTGAGCAAATTAGAGTTGAACCTAGCATTGCTATTATCAAAGATCTCCTGTCCGACAATGTTGATGGCCATGATAGAATTGCTAAACCACATGCTAGAGACAAACATAGGCCTGTTGTTGGCACGCGTGTTGTTTCTGTTAAGATAGGAGATCATTGTTATCATGGTTTATGTGACGTGGGTGCTAGTGTTAGTGCAATACCTCAATCCTTATATGATGAAATCAAAGACGAGATTGCACTATTCAGCTTGCCAATAGAGATACTATCTGCCCTGTGGGAATTGTTAGGGATGTTGAAGTCTTGTGTGGTAAAACGAAGTATCTTGCTGATTTCCTCATTCTTGCTACCAGCCAAGATAGCTTTTGTCCCATCATATTTGGTAGACCTTTTCTCAATACTTTCAATGCTCATATTGACTGTGAGAAGCAAACTGTCACTGTTGGCTTTGAAGGTGTGTCACATGAGTTCAATTTCTCCAAGTTTGGTAGACAACCTCATGAAAAAGAGTTGTCCAGTAAGGATGAAACTATTGCCTTAGCTTCTATTGCCGTGCCTCCTACTGATCCCTTAGAGCAATACTTGCTTGAGCATGAAAATGATATGCATATGGATGAAAGGGATGAGATAGATAGAGTTATCTTAGAACAATACCCTATCCTTAAGAATAATTTGCATGTTGAACTGCTTGGGGATCCACCCCACCAAAGGGTGATCCTGTGTTCGAGCTTAAACATTTGCCAGATACTCTTAAGTATGCTTCTCTTGATGAAAAAGAGATATATCCTGTTATAATTAGTGCTAGCCTCTCAGAGCATGAAGAAAAGAAGTTACTAAAAACTCTAAGGAAGCACCGTGCTGCTATTGGATATACTCTTGATGATCTTAAGGGCATTAGTCCCACTCTATGCCAGCACAAGATTAAAACTGATCCTGATTCCAAGCCAGTTGCTGATCATCGACGGAGATTAAATCCTAAGATGAAAGAGGTAGTAAGAAAAGAAATACTAAAGCTCCTGGAAGCAGGTATTATCTATCATGTTGCTCATAGTGATTGGGTGAGTCCGGTGCATTGCGTCCCTAAGAAGGGAGGTATTACCGTTGTCCCTAATGATAAGGATGAATTGATCCCACAGAGGATTATTACTGGCTATGGGATGGTGATCGATTTTAGGAAATTGAATAAAGCCACTAGGAAAGATCATTACCCTTTGCCTTTTATCAACCAAATGCTAGAAAAACTATCTAAACACACACACTTATGCTTTCTAGATGGTTATTCTGGTTTCTCCCAAATACCAGTTGCACAAGCTGATCAGGAGAAAACCACTTTCACCTGTCCTTTCGGTACCTTTTCTTATCGACGTATGCCTTTTGGCTTATGTAATGCACCTGCCACCTTTCAAAGATGCATGATGGCTATATTGTCTGACTTTTGTGAAAAGATTGTTGAGTTTTCATGGATGACTTCTCCGTTTACGGGTCTTCTTTTGATGATTGCCTCAGCAACCTTGATCGAGTCTTGCAGAGATGTAAAGACACCAATCTTGTCTTGAATTGGGAGAAGTGCCACTTTATGATTAATGAAGGCATCGTCCTAGGACATAAAATTACTGAAAGAGGTATTGAAGTCGATAAGGCTAAGGTAGATGCAATCGAGAAAATTCCATACCCCACAGATATCAAAGGTATAAGAAGTTTCCTTGGTCATGCTGGTTTCCATAGAAGGTTCATTAAAGACTTATCTAAGATTTCTAGGCCTCTTACCAATCTCTTGCAAAAGGATATTCCTTTTGTTTTTACGATGATTGTGAGGAAGCCTTTGAAATACTTAAGAAGGCCTTGATAACTGCACCTATTGTTCAACCACCTGATTGGAACTTACCTTTTGAAATCATGTGTGACGCTAGTAATTATGATGTTGGTGTTGTCCTAGGGCAAAGAGTTGATAAGAACTTGAATGTTATTCACTATGCTAGTAAAACTCTAGAAAGTGCCCAAGAAACTATACTACTACGGAAAAGGAATTTTTAGCAGTCGTGTTTGCATGTGAAAAGTTCAGGTCTTACATAGTTGATTCCAAAGTCACTATTCACACAGATTATGCTGCTATTAAGTACCTCATGGAGAAGAAAGACGCTAAACCTAGACTTATCAGATGGGTTCTCTTGCTACAAGAATTTGATTTGCACGTTGCCGAGAGGAAGGGTGCTTATAACCCCGTAGCAGATAACTTGTCTAGGTTGGAGAACGTTCTTGATGACCCACAACCTATTGATGATAGCTTTCCTGGTGAGCAATTGAATGTCATCAATACTTCACGTAGTGCACCGTGGTATGCTGATTATGCAAACTATATCGTTGCCAAATATAAACCACCTAGTTTCACATACCAGCAAAAAAAGAAATTCTTCTTTGAAATGAGACATTACTTTTGGGATGATCCTCACCTTTATAAGGAAGGAGTAGATGGTGTTATTAGATGTTGTGTACCTGAACATGAATAGGGACAGATCCTACAGAAGTGTCACTCTAAGGCCTACGGAGGACACCATGAGGGAGATAGAACTGCACACAAGGTATTGCAATCAGGTTTCTATTTGACCACTCTCTTTAAGGATGCCCGTAAGTTTGTCTTGTCTTGTGACGAATGTCAAAGAATAGGTAATATCAGTAAACGTTAGGAAATGCCTATGAACTATTCACTTGTCATTGAACCATTTGATGTCTGGGATTTGATTATATGGGACCTTTTCCAAAATCCAACGGGTATACTCATATCCTAGTTGTTGTTGATTACGTCACTAAGTGGGTAGAAGCTATCGCCACTAGTAGTGCTGATCACAACACCTCTATCAGGATGCTTAAAGAAGTTATTTTCCCTAGATTTGGGGTCCCTAGATATCTAATGACCGACGGTGGTTCACATTTCATTCATGGTGCTTTCCGTAAAACGCTTGATAAGTACGATGTCAACCATAGAATTGCGTCTCCCAATCGCCCTCAGTCCAGTGGTCAAGTAGAGCTAAGCAATAGAGAGATTAAACTAATTCTGCAAAAGACTGTCAACAGGTCTAGAAAGAATTGGTCTAAGAAGCTCGATGATGCACCGTGGGCCTATAGAACTGCCTATAAGAATCCCATGGGCATGTCCCCGTACAAAATAGTGTATGGTAAAGCATGTCATTTACCTCTTGAGCTAGAGCATAAGGCTTATTGGGCAATCAAAGAGCTCAACTTTGATTTCAAACTTGCTGGTGAGAAGAGGTTATTTGATATTAGCTCGCTTGTTGAATGGAGAACTCAGGCATATGAGAATGCCAAGTTGTTCAAAGAAAAGGTTAAGAGGTGGCATGATAAAAGGATACAAAAGCGTGAGTTCAATGTAGGTGATTATGTCTTGCTATATAATTCTCGTTTAAGATTTTTTGCAGGCAAGCTTCTGTGTAAATGGGAAGGTCCCTATATTGTTGAGGAAGTATATCGTTCCGGTGCTATCAAGATCAACAACACGAAAGGTAATTGTCTGAGAGTGGTAAATGGGCACAGAATCAAGCATTATATCTCAGGTACTCCCATAAATGTTGAAAGCAATATTATCAAGGGATTTTTGTATTTATGCCCTTAGTTGTGTCCCCCTCGAATGATTTGCCCCAAATTTTTGAAAACACGCGGTCTTGCCCAGCTCACCTCCCTCTTCTTGCAGTTTTGCCCTTCCGGCACGGCTCCGTCCAGTCAGTGTCGTTTGACCGCAAACGACGCGTTCCTTTGGACATTTTTACCCCTGTCTGATGAACACTGTCTCTGCCCAGCTCACCTTCCTCCTCTTGTATTTCTTCTTGTGCTGGTTCATTGGCCCGATCTGGGCCGAGCAGCCGCGCCATCTCCCCGATGTGTCGTAGCTGCGCCACCAGGGAGGAGCCGAGCGCCGCCTTGCCTCCGCCCGCCGTCGTGTTGCGTCCCCTCCCCGCCGGCAAGCTCTCGCCGCCCTGCCTCGCCGTCTTGCGCCTTCGTCGCCGGCCCCGCATCTCGTCGTCGCCTTGCTGCTTGAGGTGCACCCCGAGCCGATATTGCCCTCGCCGGAATCCGTCCCTCGCCGCCGCCCTAGGCCTGCCCGTTGCCGGGAATCGCCCTGCCTTGGCCGGATCCTTCCGGATCCATCGATCCCCGCCGCCGGTTCCCTTCGCGGACATCGCCGGAGACCTTCCTCGCTAGGGTCAACGCCGCCGCCACCTCTGGCTCCCGCTCGGGAGAGAGACGAGGCATCTCGCTCGCCCGCGCGTGGGCGCGAGCGGTCGCCAGCTGGCCAGGCCCACCGCCAGAGGAGGGAAATTCTGCTAAAAATCATCCTACAACCAATGATCATCTGCATTGTCTGCTCCCTAGTGTTCATCAGACAGGGGTAAAAATGTCCAAAGTAACTCTCGTTTGCGGTCAAACGGCGCTGACTGGACGGAGCCGTGCCGGAAGGGCAAAACCGCAAGAAGAGGGAGGTGAGCTGGGCAAGACCGCTTGTTTTCAAAAATTAGGGGCAAATCAGTCGAGGGGGACACAACTAAGGGCACAGATACAAATATCCCTATTATCAATACCATAACTCCGGAGGAGTACCTAAGGGACATTTATCAGCCTGTTTCAGACTCCGAAAACAAAGAGGTATGTGATTCAGTAAGTAAACAGACTCCAAAACTTTTCCAGTAGGATTTTTCCTCCATTTTGGAATATTTAGAAAAATAGAAAATTTTGAAGTAGTCCAGAAAGTGCATGAGGAGACGACAAGCCTGCCAGGCGCGGGCCACCCCCCTGGCCGCGCCTGGGGGGCTTGTGGCCACCTCGTGTCCCTCCCGAACTCCGTTTTCTTGCAGAGTACTCCTTCTGGTCTGGAAAAAATAATTATATATTCTCCTGAAAGGTCTGACCGTCGTATCACACGATTTTCCTCTGTTTTCGTTTCGAGCCTGTTATCTGCCGCAGATTTAGAGCAAGATGTCTTCTCAAGATTCAGAGGGGGAGAGCTATGTGGCCGATTACCTTTCTAACCCCAAGATCTATGGGGACTTGGGTCCATACGGCTGGACGACTGATGAGGAAGAAGATTGTGATCCCAAGGGGAAGGAACAAACAAGTTTCGATGAGGAGGAGGATCCTCTACCTCAACTTGGACACACACATGTGGAGTTCAAGAAGTCGAGACTCCCTGACTCAAGGAAGAAGCCTAAGACTTTGTTTATCCCTTGTCGTTTCTTGCAGGAGAGTAAGCAGGAATTATGCCAAAGGGTGTTGAGGCTTGAAGAGGAAAATGATGATCTGAGGGAGCAGAATTTTATGCTCAAGTGGAAATTAAACAAGTTCGAGACCTCTGCAACAACTCCACCACCATCACCTCCAAAGGAAGACAACTAAGCATGGGTATGGGCAACCCCCTTGTCTAGTGCCAAGCTTGGGGGAGTTGCCCCGGTATCGTATCACCATCACATCTTTTGCCTTTACCTTTGTTTTAGTTTGTTCATTTTCAGTTTTCTCTTTCTCTAGTAGAATAAAGGTCTTAGTGTTTTAGGCTTGAGTTTTTCTTTGTGTCACCCCCGATGTATTCGAGATCGTGAGCCATATAATAAAGAGTGTCTTAGTTAAGGGCCTTGCCTCATGCCATGATCAAGAGAATGATAAAAGAACAAAAGCATGAAAGATCATGTAATGATCTTATGGGAAGTGAGGGCTTCACATATAAAAAGAATGGTGATTGAAACTTGTTGAGGGTAGACAAACGTAGACCTTGGTCATTGTTGCAATTAATAGGAAGTGATAAATAAGGAGAGGTTCACATATAAATATATCATCTTTGACACCATCTATGATTGTGAACACGCACTAAACTATTACATGCTTAGAAGTAGATGTTGGACAAGGAAGACAACATAGTGAATTGTGTTTGCTTGGTTCCGAAAAATCTTATATGATTAGAGATCCCTTAGCATGTGACGATTGCTTCCACCTCATATTAGCCAAACCTCCCACACCAAGTAGAGATACTACTTGTGCATCCATAAACATTCAACCTAGTTTTGCCATGAGAGTCCACCATACCTACCTATGGATTGAATAAGATCCCTCAAGTAAGTTGTCATCGGTGCAAGCAATAAAAATTGCTCCCTAATATGTATGATCTATTAGTGTGTGGAAAATAAGCTTTGTACGAACCTGTGATGAGGAAGACATAAAAGCGACAAACTGCATAATAAAGTTCTTTATCACAGGAGGCAATATAAAGTGACGTTCCTGCGCACTAAGAGGACACACATCCAAACCTCAAAAGCGCATGACAACCTCTGCTTCCCTCTGCGAAGGGCCCATCTTGTACCTTTACTTTTTGCCCTTGAAAGAGTCATGGTGATCTTCACCAATTCCTTGTTTCGCCTTTGTCTTGGCTAACGTCTTATGCGAGGGAAAGATCTATATTCATATGTCAAATTGGAAGTAAGTATTCATGAATTATTATTATTGACATTACCCTTGAGGTAAATGGTTGGGAGGCGAAACTATAAGCCCCTATCTTTCTCTGTGTCCAACTGAAACTTTGATCTCATGAGTGCCACGTGAGTTGTAGCAATTGTAGAAGACAAAAAAATGATTGAGTATGTGGATTTGCTTTACAAGCTCTTATTTGACTCTTTCCGATGTTGTGATAAATTGCAATTGCTTCAATGACTAAAGGCTATCGGTTGTTGATTCTCGGTAAGGTTCTTGACCCATGCTTTACTTTGTGAAGGAATTGTCACTTTAGCATAAGAGATGATATGATGATATTGTTGTTCTGACAATGATCATGATGCCTGCATGTTCGTATCTTGTTTCGTCGACACCTCTCTCTCTAAACATGTGGGCATATTTATTGATCTCGGCTTTCGCTTGAGGACAAGCGAGGTCTAAGCTTGCGGGAGTTGATACGTCCATTTTGTATCATGCTTTCATGTTGATATTTATCACTTTTTGGGTTGTTAGTAGACTTCACTGTACAATACTTATGCCTTTTCTCTCTTATTTTGCAAGGTTTACATGAAGAGGGAGAATAAGTGCCATAGGGGCGCTAGCAGGAGGCCAGAAGCCTGCTAGGCGCGGCCTCCCCCTGGCCGCGCCTAGGGGGCTTGTGAGCTCCCTGCGGGCCCACTCGCCCCCCTCTTTTGCTACAAGAAGGGTTTCGGTCTGGAAAAAATCGAGAGGAGGCTTTTCGGAGGATTCGCCGCCGCCACGAGGTCGAACTTGAGCAGAACCAATCTAGAGCTCCGGCAGGACGATCCTGCCGGGGAAACTTCCCTCCCGGAGGCGGAAATCATCGCCATCGTCATCACCAACTCTCCTCTCGTTGGAGGGGACTCATCACCATCAACATCTTCATCATCACCATCTCATCCGTCTCGCGACTCCGATTGGTACTTGTAAGGTTGCTAGTAGTGTTAATTACTCTTTGTAGTTGATGCTAGTTGGATTACTTGGTGGAACAGTTTATGTTCAGATCCTTGTTGCTACTCAATAACTCTCTGGTCATGAATATGATTATGATTTGTGAGAAGTTACTTTTGTTCCTGAGGACATGGGATAAGTCATGCTATAAGTAGTCATGTTAATTTGGTATTCGTTCGGTAATTTGATGTGTTGTATGTTGTTTTAATTCTAGTGGTGTTATGTGAACGTCGACTACATAACACTTCACCATTATTTGGGCCTAGAGGAAGGTAGTAAGTAGATGATGGGTTGCTAGAGTGACAGAAGCTTAAACCCTAGTTTATGCGTTGCTTCGTAAGGGGCTGATTTGGATCCACTAGTTTAATGCTATGGTTAGACTTTGTCTTAATTCTTCTTTCATAGTTGCGGATGTTTGCGAGAGGGGTTAATCATAAGTGGGATGCTTGTCCAAGTAAGGGCAGTACCCAAGCACCGGTCCACCCACATATCAAACTATCAAAGTAACGAACGTGAATCGTATGAACATGATGAAAACTAGCTTGACAGAAATTCCCATGTGTCCTCGGGAGCGTTTTTCTCCTATAAGACTTTGTCCAGGCTTGTCCCTTGCTACAAAAGGGATTGGGCCACTTTGCTGCATCATTGTTACTTTCGTTACTTGCTACTTGCTACGAATCATCTCACCACACAACTACTTGTTACCGATAATTTCAGTGCTTGCAAATATTACCTTGCAGAAAACCACTTGTCAGATCCTTCTGCTCCTCGTTGGATTCGACACTCTTACTTATCGAAAGGACTACGATAGATCCCCTATCATTGTGGGTCATCAGAGGACACGGGTTCTGGGGCCTCTTCATCGAACTGAGGCAATAAGCGCCGGTGTGGGTAGATTTTGTTTTGAGTCGGCCAGTCAGTGTCATATCCTTCTTAGTCTATGAGTACTTTTGTCCATTTATTGTTGATGGTGCTTTCTTTGACTTGGAGCCGCTGCTGCTTCGTTTGGAGGCTACGAGCGGTAGCTATAAGATGTTGCCTAAACCGTTCCTGACCCTCATGGTCCTCGGGGACTATGAAGTCTTCGGCCTCCAAGATGTTCTCTGCGTCATCTGGAGGGAGGTAGTTTTCAACGTTTGAGTCGTCGGGGTCGTCGGGATCACACTAGCCTTCGGGCTTGTTCGGGGCCTCTGGTGGTTTCTCGGGAGATCCGAGGTTATTGGTGTCTTGTTGGGGTGTGTTCTCCCCGGTGCCCTGTATGGTCGCCCTTCCTTTGTTCACCTTCGATTGCTTACGCTTGTTCCGGCTGTTTGATGGCTTTTCCCTGGTCTTATCACCGTTTTGTGGTATGCGGGTATGATCGCCGTTGTCCTTGGGTGTGTCCACAATGTATACGTCGTAGGTGGAGGTGGTAGTCCATCGCCCAATATTTACAGGGGCATGGTCATCGGCCGTATGATCCATGTCTTCGACCTCCTCGGAGGCGTAATCCAACACGTCGGTTAAGTCTTCGACGGTGGCTACCAAGTGGGTGGTAGGTGGGCCGCAAAAATCCCTGTAATCCACATCTGGACCAGTCCGAGTATAGGTCGGGTCTGGGCCATCCGTGATCTTGTCGTATAGTTTTGTCGAGCGTCTCGTTTAACATCGAGAGGATATCCAGATCAATCTCTTGATGGTATTCGGAGCTGACCTCCGTTGCTTCCGCGAGGGATGCATGTTCGATGATGGCCATTTGCAGTTGCTTGGGTGCAGAGGTCGGATCCGGGATTGAAGCCAACTCTCCGAAGAGGGAACCGACGTCATGGCTGGACAAGGAATCCGATGTCAAGGCTTTGGGATTTCGAAGCTCATTGGATGAAATTGTGATCTGAGCTGGGAAAAGATTACCCAGGGAATCAGTGGAGAACTCTAGGTTTCCCATCCTTATCTACTGATCGGGGACAAAGCCTCCGATCTGTCCAAGGCGTCCGTCGGGTCGGCACGCAGCGTGAAGCTCCCGAACGTGAGAACCTACTCGGGGACGAAGATGTCCCCGTTTCTGATTCGGTAGCTTACAATTAAGCGGGCCATCAATCCTTCCGGCGATCCTACATCGGAATTCTCAATGGAAGCACCAATGTCGGTGTCAAAACCAACGGATCTCGGGTAGGGGTCCTGAACTGCGGACCTCGGATCGATGGGTTGCAGGAGAGGAAGGAGACAGTATTTACCGAGGTTCGGGCCCTCTTGAGGAGGTAAAACACTACGTCCTGCTTGATTATAATGATGGTGTATGAGGATTACAGAGTTGATCTACCTCGACATCGTATGAGCGAAACCATAGATGAATCAACCTGGCTATGCCGACGAAACCCTATGGTTTATATAGACACTAGGGCCCCCTAGGGTTACATACAACCGACCTGCAGCCAGGGATAGATGCGCCGATCTAGCCTACTCAACTTGGACGACACGCTAGTCTTAGGAGCTTTCCTTCCTCAATACAAAGTCGTTATGCAGTCCGGTCTTCAATAATACGGACCATATAGTCGGCCTCTAAGAGATGGTCTGACCATCCGGGGACCCCTTAATCTAGGACTCCTTCACCAGGAGCTTTCCTAACTTGGGAGGCAAGACGAAATAGAATTGTAGTAGGTCACGGGCTCTTATTTGACCCGGTATCTGTTGTAAAATTGAGGCCTCTACCTATATATAAAGGGGAGACCTCGAACCAAAAAGATCAAGCAAGAAACCCTCGAGAGCTAGGTTAGCTATTTCGCGTCCTTGTAATTGAGATCTCCATCCATATAAACACAAAAAGCAGGACATATGCTATTACCTCCATTGGAGAGGCCGAACCTGGGTAAACCCTTCTCCCGTTCCCAATTAACCTCTTCGATTTTCCACACCGCGATGATGACCTCACCACAAAGTCCTTTCACGAGGACATCTGTCGTGACAAAACCACGACACATGTTGAATACTTCCTCGTATAGTTTTCATGGATTTTTAATCTTTGAATCATGAACACAGGAAATGTCTGATGATTATGGGATCTCTCAGTGTGATTTATGTGGCAAAGATCGGGGGTCTATGAGATAAGCCTTACCTACAAGATGGTAGGTTCTTCACCACCAAGTTGGATGAGACCTTTGATGTTATTACGGAACGCAATGATGACAATTTTTTCGTAATTAATCATGACTTTTGTTTCTTTGCTTCAACTCCTATTTTTTACAATTCGACTAGTGCATCCCCTACCATGCAGGACGACATGTCTTGGAGAAGCTCGATTTCCAAGATAGTGAGAATATGGAGACGAGGAGAACTCACCTGTGGACTAAACATGGATTCACATTTCAGGTTAAAGTATACAATGCAGTTAATCACTCATATTTTTGGTTGCTCAAATTGGGAAGCTCTATGAAAGGCATATGGATTCCAGGAGGATATGCAAATAACCTTCGATATTTGTCCTGAAGATGATATTGAATGTAATATCGAAATTTGGATGGATGTCGATATGCTTCCAGTTTTATCTCTATCTGAGTTTGTCAACCATATTTGTTAAGTAATTTGTATTGTTTATTTAAAAATAGTTGGTGCTCATCCATATTAAACTTTTTTATTCATAATTTACAGCTTATTTCCTTTCTTCGAGTGAAAAGGAAGATAGTAGACATGACACACTACACTTATGGATCACATCTAACTTCAAAGGAGAAGCATTCTCTTGTCACCTTTGTTAATGATGTCATGTCTACTAGGGCCAACATGCATTATGGAGTTGGCCCAAATTATACATTATACTTGCCAATAGTGCATAGGTTGAGGACTCTTGATATTCGCGCAAATATCTTAGCAAGAGTTGCTAACTACACTAGTATTACTTAAATTACGTTCCTAAGTATGCTACTATTATGTAACATTGCTAACTAGGGTACTATTATGTTCTTCAAGAGAAGTCGACAAATGATGTTATGCCTCTGTTGACGCATTGCGAAGGTGAGATGGCAATTACAAGCCGTACATGCATTCCTTTCGTTTTTCAATACTCAACTCTGTGTAAACCAAAAGGAAAACTTCAAATTGAAGCATGAAGAGAAATAAAGAAGGATTGTAAGTGACAAGTTGAAGACCGTTGGAACTCTTTGCTTCATCATGGAGAGTTATATGTTTTTCTATTTTATGAGATTCTACCTAGGAGAGAGGACTAGGTTCTATGAGAGAAAACTTTTTTTGGTTTATATGACATTAACTTGGCATGATCGGTTAAGATGATGATGATTATGGTGTTCTTCTCTTTTATGACATTTTAATTTGGTACAATTAAGATGATGATGAGTTCTTAGATGATTAAGAGGATGATAAGTTATATGACATGAGTTATGATGAATGCAAGTGACCAAGTTGAATTAGAGGAAAATATAATGTTGTGATTCGCCACATCGTATTTTTTTCTAACTCAATTTGGTCTCTTGCATCCATCTACTTTAACCTAAATGTGGTTTTTTTTCATAATTTTTATTGATTTTGTACATGAATAGGCATGTGTAAAAATACAATATAATTTTTAAAAAAAGAAATACGTGCGATTAGTAGTGGCGCGTGTTAGAAAAAACATACTACTGCTAACCCAGTTACCAATAATGTTGGTCAACCGAAGCTACTACTAACAATTAGCTATAGCGACGTAAAAGAAGTTTGGTCACCCGCACTCCTGTTGCGTCTTTGACCCGCGCTACTGCTAGGTTTTTCCGTAGTAGTGAAGGGGGGAGGGGGTGAGCACCGGAGCCCACCGCAGCGGGGAGGAGAGGCATCGAGGAGGGAGAGGCGGAACGGGGAGGGGATGGGAGCGTCACGGGAGGGAAGGAGATGGAGTGGGGAAGCGTCATCCATGCAACTGTGCCTACATAAAATGGGGCAAAAATATAATCTCCGAGGTGGCCGTTTTGAAATTGCACCTCGTTAAGTTAAAAGATAATTTCAAACCCATTGAAACTGCATGTATTGTCCAATAGAAGGAACTAGATCTTGGAGGAGCATGGGGTAAGGAGCCGTCATGGGGGTGTTGACGGGAGCTAGGTCGTGCATAGTACGGATTTTATCTTTCTTTTCAAATAAATAAATACAAAAGCACATATAGTGTCGATATCATCCTGAAAAAGAGGATGTCTGTATGTGATTTTTTTTTACATAATACACATATATTTATCTTTATAAACGCGCCCACAACCTATCTTCGTAAGTAATTTTAAATGATTGAGCTAGCATAATTGTTTGGAAACATTGCATGGGAAACAAAAAAATTCCTACGCACACGAAGACCTATCATGGTGATGATCATCTTCGAGAGGGAGATCGGATCCACATACCCTTGTAGATCGCTAAGAGGAAGCGTTAATAAATGCGGTACATGTAGTGGTACGTCTTCACGATCCGTCCCACAAACCGTCCCCCGATCCGTCTCACGAACTGTCTCGTGATCCGTCCCACGATCTGTTCCGATCAAGTGCCGAACGGACGGCACCTCCGCGTCCCGCACACGTACAGCTCGATGACGATCTCCGTCTTCTTGATCCAACAAGAGAAACAGGGAAGTAGATGAGTTCTCCAGCAGCGTGTCGGGGCGCCGGTGATGGTGATGATCTATTCCTGCAAGGCTCCGCCCGAGCTCCGCAGAAAACCGATCTAGAGGAAGAACTACGATCTAAAGGAGATGGTAGCACGTGGCAAAGTTGTGTCTCAAAAGCCGTAAACCTCTAGTATATATAGGAGGAGGGTAGAGGCAGCCTTGGGCAGCCTTGGCGCACCAAGGAAGGCCTCCTTGGGTCGGCCGAAGTGGGGAAGGGATGAGTCCTCCTCCAATCCCACTTGGATTAGGACTCCTTCCTTATTTTCCCACCTCTTTTCGATTTTCCACTTTTTCTTCATGCGCTTTCCTCGGATGACTTTGTCAGCCCATTATGCCTTATTGCGCATCCAATAAACCCACATGGACCCCTTGGGGCGTGGTGGGCCCACCCAGTGGGCCCCCGGAACCCATTCGCCACTCCCGGTACACTGTCGGCAACGCCCGAAAACCTTCCGGAATCCAAACACCAACTTCCTATATATCAATCTACGTTTCCGGGCCATTTCGGAACTCCTCATGACGTCCGGGATCTCATCCTGGACTCCAAACAAAACTTCGGTCACCAACACATATAACTCAACTATACCGAAATGTCACCGAACCTTAAGTGTGCAGACCATGCGGGTTCGAGAACTATAGAAACATGACCTGAGACACTCTCTGGTCAATAACCAACAACGGCACCTAGATGTCCATATTGGTTCCTACATATTCTACGAATATCTCTATCGGTTGAACCTCTATGTCAAGGATTCATATAATCCCGTATACTATTCCCTTTGTCCTTCGGTATGTTACTTGCCCGAGACTCGATCATCAGTACCTCTATACCTAGTTCAATCTCGTTACCGGCAAGTCTCTTTACTCGTTCCATAATACAAGATACCGTAACTAACTCCTTAGTCACATTGCTTGCAAGGCTTGTTGTGATGTTGTATTACCGAGTGGGCCCCGAGATACCTCTCCATCACACGGAGTGACAAATCCCAGTCTTGATCCATGTCAACCCAACAGACACATTTGGAGATACCCGTAGAGCACCTTTATAGTCACCCAGTTACGTTGTGACGTTTGATAACACACAAGGTATTCCTCCGGTGTCCGGGAGTTGCATGATCTCATGGTCATAGGAACAGATACATTGATATGCAGAAAACAGTAGCAATAAACTGACACGATCATATACTACGTTTATAGTTTGGGTCTTGTCCATGACATCATTATCCCAATGATGTGATCTCGTTATCAAGTGACAACACTTGCCTATGGCCAGGAAACCTTGACCATCTTTGATCAACGAACTACTCAACTAGAGGCTCACTAGGGACAGTGTGTTGTCTATGTATCCACACATGTATTTGAGTTTCCAATCAATACAATTCTAGCATGGATAATAAACGATTATAATGAACAAGGAAATATAATAATAACTAATTTATTATTGCCTCTAGGGCATATTTCCAACAGTCTCCCACTTGCACTAGAGTCAATAATCTAGTTCACATCACTATGTGATTATAATGAATCTAACACCCATATAGTTCTGGGGTTCGATCATGTCTTGCTTGTGAGAGAGGTTTTAGTCAACGGTTCTGAACCTTTCAGATTCGTGTGTGCTTTGCAAATATTTATGTCATCTTATAGATGCTACTACGATGTGCTATTCAGAAATATTCCAAATGTCTACTCTACTATACGAATCCGTTTTACTACTCAGAGTTATTCGGATTAGTGTCAAAGCTTGCATCAACGTAACCCTTTACGACAAACTCTTTAACCACCTCCATAATCGAGAAAAATCCCTTAGTCCATTAGTTACTAAGGATAACTTTGACCATTGTTCAGTGATTCAATCCTGGATCACTCTTTGTACCCTTGACAGACTCGTGGCAAGGCACACATCAGGTGCGGTACACAACATGGCATACTTTAGATTCTACGGCTAAGGCATAGGGGACGACCTTCGTCCTTTCTCTTTCTTCTTCCGTGGTATGGTTTTGAGTCTTACTCTAATACACTTCACAACACAACCAAGAACTCCTTCTTTGCTGATTTATTTTGAACTCCTTCAAAAACTTGTCATGGCATGAATTTCATTGAAATTTCTATTAAGCGTTTTGATCTATCTCTATAGATCTTGATGCTCAATGTTCAAGTAGCTCTATCCATGTTTTCCTTTGAAAAATTACCTTTCAAACAACCATTTATGCTTTACAGAAATTCTACATTACTTCCGATCAACAATATGTCAACCACATATACTTATCAGAAATTCTATAGTGCTCCCACTCACTTCTTTGGAAATACAAGTTTCTCATAAACCTTGTATAAACCCAAAAGCTTTGATCACCTCATCAAAGTGTATATTCCAACTCCGAGATGCTTGCACCAGTCCGTAGAAGGATTGCTGGAGCTTGCATACTTGTTAGCCTCCTTAGGATTGACAAAACCTTCTGGTTGTATCACATACAACCTTTCCTCAAGGAAACCGTCGAAGAAACAATGTTTTGACATTCTATGTGCAATATTTCATAAATAATGCAGCAACTGCTAACATAATTCCAACAGACTTTTAGCATCACTACGAGTGAGAAAGTCTCATCATAGTGAACTCTTTGCACTTGTCCGAAACATCTTTGCGATAAGTCGAGCTTTTCTTAATGGTGACTTTTCACCATCATCGTGTGTCTTCCTTCTAAATATCCATCTTTACTTAATAGTCTTACGACCATCAAGTAGTTCTTCCAAAGTCTACACTTTGTTTTCATACATGGATCCTCTCTCGGATTCCATGGCCTCCAGCCATTTCCCGGTATCTGGGCCCACCATCGCTTCTCCATTGCTCGTAGGTTCATTGTTTCTCAATAACATGACCTCCAGGACAGGGTTCCATACCACTCTGTAGTAGTACGCGACCTTGTCGACCTACGAGGTTTGTAGTAACTTGATCCGAAGCTTAATGACCACCATCATCAGCTTCCACTTCAATTGGTGTAGGCGCCACAGGAACAACTTCTTGCGCCATCCTACACACTGGTTGAAGTGACGGTTCAATAACCTCATCAAGTTCCACCACCCTCCCACTCAATTCTTTCGAGAGAAACCTTCCCTCGAGAAAGGAACCGTTTCTAGAAACCAACACTTTGCTTCCGGATCTGAGATAGGAGTTGTACCCAACTGTTTTGGATATCCTATGAAGATGCATTTATCCGCTTTGGGTTTGAGCTTATTAGACTGAAACTTTTTCACATAAGCGTCGTAGCCCCAAACTTTCAAGAAACGACAGCTCAGGTTTCTCCAAACCATAGTTTATACCGTGTCATCTCAACGGAAATACGCGGTGCCCTATTTAAAGTGAATGTGGTTGTCTCTAATGCATAACCCATAAACGATAGTGGGAATTCGATAAGAGACATCATAGTATGCACCATCTCAAATAGGGCGCAGCTATGACGTTCGGACACACCATCACACTATGGGTGTTCTAGGTGGCATGAATTGCGAAACAGTTTCCACATTGTCTTAACTGTGTACCAAAACTCGTAACTTAGATATTAATCTCTATGATCACATCGTAGACAGTTTATCCTCTTGTCACGATGATCTTCACTCTGAAATAGATTTGAACTTTTCAATATTTCAGACTTGTGATTCATCAAGTAAATACTCCTATATCTACTCAAATCGTCAGTGAAGTAAGAACATAACGATATCCACTGCATGCCTCAACACTCATTGGACTGCACACATAAAAATGTATTACTTCAAACACGTTACTTTCTTGTTCCATCTCACTGGAAAACGAGGCCTTCAGTAATCTTGCCCATGTGGTATGATTTGCATGTCTCAAGTGATTTAAAATCAAGTGAGTCCAAACGATCCATCTGTATGGAGTTTCTTCATGCGTTAATACCAATAGGTATGGTTTGCATGTTTCAAACATTTCAAAAATGAGTGAGTACAAAGATCCATCACTATGGAGCTTCTTCATGCATTTTATACCGACATGACTCAAGCGGCAACGCCACATGTAAGTGGTACTATCATTACTACTTTGTATCTTTTGGCATCAATGTTATGAACATGTGTATCACTACGATCGAGATTCAATAAACCATTGAAGGTAATTATTCAAGGAAATAGAATAACCATTATCCTCTTTAAATGAATAATCGTATTGCAATAAACACGATCCAATCATGTTCATGCTCAACGCAAACACCAAATAACAATTATTTAGGTCTAACACCAATCCCGATGGTAGAGGGAGCGTGCGATGTTTGATCACATCAACATTAGAATTACTTCCAACACACACTTTCACCTCACCCTTGCTAGTATCCTTTTAATCCGTAGCCATAACTTCGAGTTACTAACACTTAGCAACTGAACCGGTATCTATTACCCTGGTGCTACTAGGAATACTAGTAAGATACACATCAATATCAGGTATATCCAATATACTTTTAGTCGACTTTGCCAACCTTCTCATCTACCAAGTATCTAGGGTAGTTCCGCCTCAGTGACCGTTCCCCTTATAACAGAAGCACTTAATCTCGGGTTTGGGTTCAACCTTGGGTTTCTTCATTAGAGCAGCAACTGTTTTCCGTTTCATTAAGTATCCCTTCTAACCCTTACCCTTATTGAAACTAGTGGTTTTACTAACCATCAACAATTCACGCTCCTACTTGAATTCTACTTTCGCAGTGTCAAACATTGCGTATCCATCAAGGATCATCATATCTATCCTTGATATGTTATAGCTCATCACGAAGCTCTAGCAGCTTGGTGAAAGTGACTTTGGAGAACCATCACTATCTCATCTGGAAGATTAAGTCCCACTTGATTCAAGAGACTGTTGTACTCAGACAATCTGAGCACATGCTCAACGATTGAGCTTTTCTCCTTTACTTTGTAGACAAAGAATCATGTCGGAGGTCTCATACCTCTCAACAAGGGCACGAGCATGAAATCCCAATTTCATCTCTTAGAACATCTCTTATGTTCTGCGACGTTCAAAACGTCTTCGGCGCCTTGCTTCTAAGCCGTTAAGTATTACGCACTGAACTATCACGTAGTCATCAAAACGTGTATGTCAGATGTTCGCAACATCCACAGACGACGCTCGAGGTGCAGCACACCGAGTGGCGCATTAAGGACATAAGCCTTCTGCGCAACAATGAGGACAATCCTCAGTTTATGGACTCAGTCTCCAAAGTTGCTACTATCATATTTCAACTAAAATTTCTCTAGGAACATATAAAAACAGTAGAGCTACAGCGCAAGCTACAACATAATTCACAAAGACCTTTTGACTATGTTCATGATAATTAGTTTAATTAATCATATTACTTAAGTACCCCCACTCAAATAGACATCCCTCTAGTCATTCGAGTGGTGCATGATCCAAATCCACTAACTCAAGTCCGATCATCACGTGATTTGAGCATACTTTCAGTGGTGAACATCTCCATGTTGATTATATCAACTATATGATTCATGCTCGACCTTTCGGTCTCTTGTGTTCCGAGACCATGTATGTACATGCTAGGCTCGTCAAGTTTAACCCGAGTGTTCCGCGTGTGCAACTGTTTTGCATCCGTTGTATGTGAACGTTGAGTCTATCACACCCGATCATCACGTGGTGTCTCAAAACAACGAACTGTCGCAACGGTGCACTGTCGGGGAGAACGCAATTTTACCTCGAAATTTTAGTGAGGGATCACCTTATAATGCTACCGTCGTTCTAAGCAAGATAAGGTGCATAAAACGATTAACATCACATGCAATTCATAAGTGACATGATATGGCCATGATCTTGTGCTTCTTGATCTCCATCACTAAAGCACCGGCATGATCTTCATCGTCACTGGCGCCACACCATGATATCCATCATCATGATCTCCATCATCGTGCCGCCATCGAGGATGTCATGCTATATATGCTATCACTACTAAAGCTACAACCTAGCAGTATAGTAAACGCATCTGCAAGCACAAACGTTAGTTTAAAGATAACCCTATGGCTCCTACCGGTTGCCGTAGCATCAACGTGCAAGTCGATATTAAAACATGATCATATCATACATACAATATATCACATCATGTCTTTGGCCATATCACATCACAAGCATACCCTACAAAAACAAGTTAGACGTCGTCTAGTTTGTTGTTGCATGTTTTACGTAGCTGGTATGGATATCTAGTATGATCGCATCTTAGTTACGCAAAACAACAACGGAGATGTGCAAATTGCTATTTAACCTCTCTCCAAGGACCGCCTCGGTCAAATCTAATTCAACTAAAGTTAAAGAAACAGGCACCCGCCAGTCATCTTTATGCAATGAGTTGCATGTTAGTCGATGAAACCGGTCTCTCATAAGCGTATGAGTAATGTTGGTCCGGGCCGCTTCAATCCAACAATACCATCGAATCGAGAATAGAATAAGGAGGGCAGAAAATCGAACATCAACGCCCACAAAAACTTTTGTGTTTTATTCGAGATTACATATACGCATCAACCTAGCTCTGATACCACTGTTGGGAAACATTGCATGGGAAAAAAATCCTACGCACACGAAGACCTATCATGGTGATGATCATCTACGAGAGGGAGATCGGATCCACATACCCTTGTAGATCGCTAAGTGGAAGCGTTAATAAATGCGGTTGATGTAGTGGTACGTCTTCATGATCCGTCCCACGAACCGTCCCACGATCCTTCCCACGAACCGTCTCGCGATCCGTCCCACGATCCGTTCCGATCAAGTGCCGAACGGACGACACCTCCGCGTCCCGCACACGTAAAGCTCGATGACGATATCCGCCTTCTTGATCCAGCAAGATATGGGGAAGTAGATGAGTTCTTCGAAAGCGTGACGGCGCACCGGTGATGGTGATGATCTATTCCTGCAGGGCTCCGCCCGAGATCCGCAGAAAACCGATCTAGAGGAAGAACTATGATCTAGAGGAGAGGGCGGCACGTGGCAAAGTTGTGTCTCAAAAGCCCTAAACCTCTAGTATTTATAGGAGGAGGGGAGAGGCAGCCTTGGCGCGCCAAGGAAGGCCTCCTTGGGTTGGCCGAAGCGGGGAAGGCAGGAGTCCTCCTCCAATCCCACTTGGATTAGGACTCCTTCCTTATTTTCCCACCTCTTTTGGATTTTACACTTTTTCCTCATGGGATTTCCTTGGATGACTTTGTCAGCCCATTATGCCTTATTGCGTATCCAATAAACCCATCTGGACCTCTTGGGGCGTAGTGGGCCCACCCAGTGGGCCTCCGGAACCCATTCGCCACTTCCGGTACACTGCCGATAATGCCCGAAAACCTTCCGGAATCCAAACACCAACTTCCTATATATCAATCTTCATTTCCGGACCATTCCGGAACTCCTCATGACGTCCGGGACTCCGAAGAAAACTTCGGTCACCAACACGTATAACTCAACTATACCAAAATGTCACCGAACCTTAAGTGTGCAGACCGTGCGGGTTTGAGAACTATGCAGACATGACCTGAGACACTCTCTGGTCAATAACCAACAACGGGACCTGGATGTCCATATTGGTTCCTACATATTCTACGAAGATCTCTATCGATTGAATCTCTATGTCAAGAATTCATATAATCCCGTATACTATTCCCTTTGTCCTTCGGTATGTTACTTGCGTGAGATTCGATCGTCGGTATCTCTTTACCTAGTTCAATCGTGTTACCGGCAAGTCTCTTTACTCGTTCCATAATACAAGATCCGGTAACTAACTCATTAGTCACGTTGCTTGCAAGGCTTATTGTGATGTTGTATTATCGAGTGGGCCCCGAGATACCTCTCTGTCACACGGAGTGACAAATCCTAGTCTTGATCCATGCCAACCCAACAAACACCTTTGGAGATACCTGTGGAGCACCTTTATAGTCACTCAGTTACGTTGCGACGTTTGATAACACACAAGGTATTCCTCCGGTGTCCGGAAGTTGCATGATCTCATGGTCATAGGAACAAATACATTGATATGCAGAAAATAGTAGCAATAAACTGACACGGTCATATACTACGTTTATAGTTTGGGTCTTGTCCACCACATCATTCTTCCAATGATGTGATGCCGTTATCAAGTGACAACACTTGTCTATGGCCACGAAACCTTGACCATCTTTGATCAACGAACTACTCAACTAGAGGCTCACTAGGGACAGTGTGTTCTCTATGTATCCGCACATGTATTTGAGTTCCCAATCAATACAATTCTAGCATGGATAATAAATGATTATTATGAACAAGAAAATATAATAATAACTAATTTATTATTACCGCTAGGGCATATTTTTAACAATAATATCTTAAGATTAACGAAGTCGTCACATACACATTCATAATCAACAAGAATGTTTTTCTTTCATTAAACACACATCGTCAAAAGAAATAAATAAATTGAAAAAAATGTGAGCACCAATGTCATATCAAAGACTTGAACACTTACAACATGAGATACCATTGTCTTTCTAACTATCCAATCATAAATTATTTTATGATGTGCATGTAATTTAGAAGCTGTGAATATGCTTAAAGGTAAAAAGAATTTAGGGCATCTTCAAAGGAGATCTGCAAAGGTTCAATAGTTGTTGTCCGCATCACTTTTACCAAATTTGTCATCAATTAGGATCTTTATCTATCCGTGAAGTGGTTTGGACGTTTTTTTTACAAGATTTTTTTTGATCAATTCATCAACTAAGAATGCAGTACATAGAATACTAGAAATAAAGTTTATATCTATGTCGATAGACCATCTAGCGACGACTATAGTTACTAAAGCAAACCGAAAGCGTGTTGCTGTCGTCGACCCTTCATCATTAGTTTTAGAAAAAAAACTTTGTTATAATAGACAGTTCAGAATGAAATCAAACTGGAGAGCTATACGGGTCCCAAATAACATTGGATATGGGTTTCTTTTATATGGCGTTCGTGAATCACGTCCAGACATAAAAAACGAATATTTAACGTGTGAGCTTCGAGTCATTTCATTGTCGACCTGTAATGCAAAATAGAAATCGGCGTCTCATTGTGAGCGCGGTTAGTAAAGCGATTCAGTTTTTGTTTTCGGATTCTGCTGAACTAGTATTCACCGAGCGTTGGAGTCGAGCCGTGGATGCTTCTCTTCTAACCCATAAGTCAGTACGTGGCACCGCCGAACAGACGGGTCGCCATCCTGGGATGAGGATCAGGACGCGCTTGCCCGTCTGGCGAGACCGACCGGCCACGCGAACCCCGCGGGGTTTGGCCTCACCTCACCTGGTCGACTAGCGGCCGCGCGTGCATACGCAGCTAGCGGCGCCGCTAAAAGGGCGCCGGCACGCGGACATGTACTCGCTGTCCCAGCCGCGTTCCCGCGAGCGCTGCCCACTGAGAAGGGGTGACTGTGCATGTATGTCTATAGAATAGAATATCGTCTTTGTCGTACTAGTAGTACTAGATCATCATCTTCATCTTGTTGATACGTCACGTAGCCGCTTAGGACCAAATGATGTGCTTTCTTCGACTGCTGGACAATCATTATCCTGAGTGTGTTCCATATCAAAATCAAGGAGTGCAGCGGCAGTGCAGACAATACGCTGTGCGTTTACACTGCCGATGCACGTGCTCCGACCACAAAAGGAAACTGCTGTCCTAAGAGGATCTCCAACACCAAGGCAACAGCCGTTTTTACGCGTGATCAGTCACTTGCTTCACCAAAGGCTGCCACACGCCAGCGTGCCGCTTTAGCAGGTAGTGTAAAATCAAGCACGTGTCCAACAAAAACAACCGATTTCCATGGCCGCGCCATGCTGGCCACGGTGTGGGGGAGGTGGTCTGTGGTGTCGTCTGAGGTCTTGGTTCGAGCTGTGCCCGCGCAGTGTGGGGTGGACAGAAGCCAGGTCCGCGTGGAGGTGACGCATCCGACGGACTTCTTCATCATCTTCGCGTCCACGGAGATCTGCGATCGTGTTTTTGCCCGCTTGGGCCGGTTCCGCTGTGGTGGCGAGCCGTGAGGTTCCATGGCATATGAGCGCGCTGGCCTCGAGTGTGACGCGGTCGGGCAGCTTCTAAACAATCTTGGGAGGCAACTGGTGGAAATCCTCCTATCAGATGACCGCTGGCAGCTCGATGTGACCGCGTGGCTGCGTAATCCCTCCGGCGTCTTCAAGCTGTACGATCTGAAGGTGCGAGAGCCGACATGGAGGCCAAACTCCGTGGACGAAGACCTTCCTTTCACGCCAGATGCCCCGACGCCTCCGACTGACCGGCGCACCCTCATCCATCACCTCACCATCCGTGTGCTGGATGTGGTGGATAAGAAGGTGCCTTTCATGAAGCTCCGCCTGGACTTCGAGCCCGACGACGATGAAGACCTGACTCGACGCCACGACTACTCTAGGAGCTGGTACCGGGGCGAATCGATGACACTGGACGCGGCAGCTGACCGTGCTCTGGTGGTCAACATTTCGGTAGACCGGACGGCCCCGGGATCGCCGGTGAGTGGGGAGGTGGGCAGAGGTTGAACGGCCTCTTCCTCCTGCTAGTGGGATTGCGTCTCCGTTCCTCCAGGGACCGGGCTCGGCGGCCAGGTCGGGCGCCACGGGCACGACCTCCGGCGCGGTGGTCTCTCGTGCGCTGACTCCGGCGTGCCCTCGTGGGCCGGCTTTGGCCTCGGTGAAGAGGTCGGGCGCCACGGTCGGGGCCTCCGCCACAATGATCACTCCTGCGCTGGCATGGTCGGTGTCGGAGACGGTCGTGGGCTCTGTGCCGGTGGCTCGACCCCTGCTGGGGGCTTGACCTTGCTATTGGTGCGGCCCACGCCTAGGCGGTTGTTCATGAGCCCGGGGCGCTCATCGGGTGAACCGCTGGTTCTAGGAACACCATCGCTTCCCCTTGGGTCGCGGTGGGTGTCGTGCTTCCCTTGTTCCATCCAGACGGGAGAGGACCCCCGGGTCGCCGTCTGCTAGGCGGTACCCCGAGGCACCCCTCGGCTTCGAGAGAGGATCGACCGCGGCCGTGAGCCCAACGTGATCTCCTCCTCGCACTCCGATCGCCTAGTCGCTCCTTCCGCATCAGCTGCTCCCTCCTACCGGTCCGCAACTCCCACTCTCGGCTACGGACTCGCTACTCGGGGGCTTGGAGTTGCCAGCTCCTACCTCCATCCTGGGTCAGAGGCGAGTCAAGTCAGTGCTGGTGAGGAAGAAGCGTGAACTGCCACCTGGTTTTGCTCCTAGGCAAAGTGAGCGCATGTGCAAGATCGGATGTGGGCGCGTCTTGGGTCGGTGGAGCGGGCGAGACTGTGCTGGTGTGCAAGATGGGAGTTATTCAGCCGGAAGAGTGACTCTCAGAACATGCGTTGACTAAGTATCTCATGCTATTCGACAAACCGCTCGCCCCCCATCATGGCAAGGCCGCCACGGTGCTATTTGTGCAAGCAGAGGATCTGTTCGTTGAGCCGGACCATGCTGGCCAGGGCGCTCTCTTGCTGCCGGATCAGGCGGAGCCTTGCGGGGCTTGACTTTTGGCGTCTGCTTCCTGAGGGTGCTTTGTGAGTTCTCCATGTCGTTACACTTGCTAGTATGGAATGCCCGAGGTCTTAATAACCCGGCTAGGTGGAGTTCGCTCAAGTTGTTTGTGCAACCCTATGATGTCTCATGTGTGTGTGCAAGAATCTAATTAGCTTCAGTGGATCCGCTTCTGATCAGCCAGTGTCTTGGTCCTGCCTTTGATGGGTTTGATTTTCTGCCGCCCGATGGTACGAGAGGTGGAATTCTTTTGGCATGGCGCTCCGACATATTGTGTTGGTTGTTCGTACACAAATGGGAATTCTCCATTACCGGCAGGGTGACCTCCTTGAGCGATGGCAAGACCTGGAGCGTTACATCTGTCTATGGACCACAGGGCCGGGCTGAGAAGCTGCGCTATCTGGAGGAGCTGGTCGCTTTGGGCAGTCTGGAGCTTTCGCCTTGGATCATTTCTGGAGACTTCAATATCATGATAAATGTGGAGGAAAGAAGGAGTGGCCGAGCCAACTGTGGGGTTAAAACAAGTTCACGCATACTATCAATGTGTTGGGTGTGCTGGACATGCCGTTGAGGGGCTGGAAGTATACTTGATGTAATGAGAGGCGGAACCCCATTTTGGCTAGGTCGGACAGGGTATTTTGTTGGGGAACTTCGCATGGGAAACAAAAAATTTCCTACACGCACGAAGACCTATCATGGTGATGTCCATCTACGAGAGAGGATGAGTGATCTACGTACCCTTGTAGACCATACAGCAGAAGCGTTAGTGAACGCGGTTGATGTAGTGGAACGTCCTCACGTCCCTCGATCCGCCCCGCGAACAATCCCGCGATCAGTCCCACGATCTAGTACCGAACGGACGGCACCTCCGCGTTCAGCACACGTACAGCTCGACGATGATCTCGGCCTTCTTGATCCAGCAAGAGAGACGGAGAGGTAGAAGAGTTCTCCGGCAGCGTGACGGCACTCCGGAGGTTGGTGATGACCTTGTCTCAGCAGGGCTCCGCCCGAGCTCCGCAGAAACGCGATCTAGAGGAAAAACCGTGGAGGTATGTGGTCGGGCTGCCGTGGAAAAATCGTCTCAAATCAGCCCTAAAACCTCCGTATATATAGGTGGGAGGGAGGGGACCTTGCCTTGGAGCTCAAGGAGCCCCAAGGGGGTCGGCCGAGTCCAAGGGGGGAGGACTCCCCCCCCCAAACCGAGTTGGACTTGTTTGGTGGGAGGGAGTCCCCCTTCCTTCCCACCTCCTCCCTTTTTTTTCTTTTCTCTTGATTTTCTCTTCTTGGTGCATAGAGCCCTTTTGGGCTGTCCCACCAGCCCACTAAGGGCTGGTGTGCCACCCTCAAGGCCTATGGGCTTCCCCGGGGTGGGTTCCCCCCCCCCCCCCGGGTGAACTCCCGGAACCCATTCGTCATTCCCGGTACATTCCCGGTAACTCCGAAAACCTTCCGGTAATCAAATGAGGTCATCCTACATATCAATCTTCATTTCCGGAATATTCCGGAAACCCTCATGACGTCCGTGATCTCATCCGGGACTCCAAACAACATTCGGTAACCAACCATATAACTCAAATACGCATAAAACAACGTCGAACCTTAAGTGTGCAGACCCTGCGGGTTCGAGAACTATGTAGACATGACCCGAGAGACTCCTCGGTCAATATCCAATAGCGGGACCTGGATGCCCATATTGGATCCTACATATTCTACGAAGATCTTATCGTTTGAACCTCAGTGCCAAGGATTCATATAATCCCGTATGTCATTCCCTTTGTCCTTCGGTATGTTACTTGCCCGAGATTCGATCGTTAGTATCTGTATACCTATTTCAATCTCGTTTACCGGCAAGTCTCTTTACTCGTTCCGTAATCCAAGATCCCGCAACTTACACTAAGTTACATTGCTTGCAAGGCTTGTGTGTGATGTTGTATTACCGAGTGGGCCCCGAGATACCTCTCCGTTCACACGGAGTGACAAATCCCAGTCTTGATCCATACTAACTCAACTAACACCTTCGGAGATACCTATAGAGCATCTTTATAGTCACCCAGTTACGTTGCGACGTTTGATACACACAAAGCATTCCTCCGGTGCCAGTGAGTTATATGATCTCATGGTCATAGGAATAAATACTTGACACGCGGAAAACAGTAGCAACAAAATGACACGATCAACATGCTACGTCTATTAGTTTGGGTCTAGTCCATCACGTGATTCTCCTAATGACGTGATCCAGTTATCAAGCAACAACACCTTGTTCATAATCAGAAGACACTGACTATCTTTGATCAACTGGCTAGCCAACTAGAGGCTTGCTAGGGACGGTGTTTTGTCTATGTATCCACACATGTAAATGAGTCTTCATTCAATACAATTATAGCATGGATAGTAAACGATTATCTTGATACAGGAATTATAATAATAACTATATTTATTATTGCCTCTAGGGCATAATTCCAACAGTCTCCCACTTGCACTAGAGTCAATAATCTCGCCCTCACATCACCATGTGAATTACATTGTAATAAATCTAACACCCATACAGTTCTGGTGTTGATCATGTTTTGGCCGTGGAAGAGGTTTAGTCAGCGGGTCTGCTAGATTCAGATCCGTGTGCACTTTGCATATATTCACGTCCTCTCCCTCGACGTAGTCGCGGATGAGGTTGAAGCGTCGTTTGATGTGTCTGGTCTTCTTGTGAAACCGCGGTTCCTTTGCTAAGGCAATGGCACCAGTGTTGTCACAGAACAAGGTTATTGGATTCAGTGCGCTTGGCACCACTCCAAGATCCGTCATGAACTGCTTCATCCAGACACCCTCCTTAGCCGCCTCCGAGGCAGCCATGTACTCCGCTTCACATGTAGAATCTGCCACGACGCTTTGCCTGGAACTGCACCAGCTTACTGCACCCCCATTAAGAATAAATACGTATCCGGTTTCCGACTTAGAGTCGTCCGGATCTGTGTCAAAGCTTGCATCGACGTAACCTTTTACGGCGAGCTCTTCGTCACCTCCATACACGAGAAACATCTCCTTAGTCCTTTTCAGGTACTTCAGGATATTCTTGACCGCTGTCCAGTGATCCACTCTTGGATTACTCTGGAACCTACCTGCCATACTTATGGCCAGGCTAACATCCGGTCTAGTGCACAACATCGCGTACATGACAGAACCTATGGCTGAAGCATAGGGGACGGAGCGCATATGCTCTCGATCTTCATTAGTTGCTGGGCACTGAGTCTTACTCAATCTCGTACCTTGTAGAACTGGCAAGAACCCTTTCTTGGACTGTTCCATTTTGAACCTCTTCAAAACTTTATCAAGGTATGTGCTTTGTGAAAGTCCTATCAGGCGTTTTGATCTATCCCTATAGATCTTAATGCCTAGAATGTAAGCAGCTTCTCCTAGGTCCTTCATAGAGAAACTTTTATTCAAGTAATCCTTTATGCTCTCTAAAAACTCTACGTTGTTTCCAATCAGTAATATGTCATCGACATATAATATTAGAAACGCCACAGAGCTCCCACTCACTTTCTTGTAAATACAAGATTCTCCAACCACTTGTATAAACCCAAATGCTTTGATCACCTCATCAAAGCGTTTGTTCCAACTCCGAGATGCTTGCACCAGTCCATAAATGGATCGCTGGAGCTTGCACACCTTGTTAGCATTCTTAGGATCGACAAAACCTTTGGGTTGTATCATATACGACTCTTCCTTAAGGAAACCGTTAAGGAACGCCGTTTTGACATCCATCTGCCAGATTTCATAATCGAAAAATGCAGCTATTGCTAACATGATTCTGACGGACTTAAGCATCGCTACGGGTGAGAAAGTCTCATCGTAGTCAACTCCTTGAACTTGTGAAAAACCCTTTGCCACAAGTCGAGCTTTATAAACGGTCACATTACCGTCAGCGTCCGTCTTCCTCTTAAAGATCCATTTGTTCTGAATGGCCTTGCGGCCCTCAGGCAGTACCTCCAAAGTCCACACTTTGTTCTCATACATGGATCCTATCTCGGACTTCATGGCTTCCAGCCATTTGTTGGAATCTGGGCCCACCATTGCTTCTTCATAATTCGCAGGTTCATTGTTGTCTAACAACATGATTGATAAGACGGGATTACCGTACCACTCTCGAGCAGCACGTGGTCTCGTCGACCTGCCTGGTTCGACAGAAACTTGAACTGGCGTTTCATGATCATCATCATTAACTTCCTCCTCAACCGGCGTTGCAATGACAGAGGTTTCCCCTTGCCCTGCGCCACCATCCAGAGGGATGAGAGGTTTGACAACCTCGTCAAGTTCTATCTTCCTCCCACTCAATTCTCTCGAGAGAAACTCCTTCTCGAGAAAAGCTCCGTTTTTAGAAACAAACACTTTGCCCTCGGATTTGAGATAGAAGGTGTACCCAACTGTCTCTTTTGGGTAACCTATGAAGATGCACTTTTCCGCTTTGGGTTCCAGCTTTTCAGGCTGAAGCTTTTTGACATAAGCATCACATCCCCAAACTTTAAGAAACGACAACTTTGGCCTTTTGCCATACCACAGTTCGTATGGTGTCGTCTCAACGGATTTTGATGGTGCCCTATTTAAAGTGAATGCAGCTGTTTCTAATGCATAGCCCCAAAATGATAACGGCAAATCAGTAAGAGACATTATAGATCGCACCATCTCTAATAGAGTACGATTACGATGTTCGGACACACCATTACGCTGTGGTGTTCCAAGCAGTGTTAACTGTGAAACAATTCCACATTGTCTTAAGTGAGCACCAAACTCGAAACTCAGATATTCACCCCCACGATCAGACCGCAGGAACTTGATCTTCTTGTTACGATGATTTTCCACTTCACTCTGAAATTGCTTGAACTTTTCAAATGTTTCAGACTTGTGCTTCATCAAGTAGATATAACCATATCTACTTAAATCGTCAGTGAAGGTGAGAAAATAACGATATCCGCCGCATGCCTCCACGCTCATCGGACCACACACATCGGTATGTATGATTTCCAACAAGTCACTTGCACGCTCCATTGTTCCTGAGAACGGAGTCTTAGTCATCTTGCCCATGAGGCATGGTTCGCACGTGTCAAGTGAATCAAAGTCAAGTGACTCCAAAAGTCCAGCAGCATGGAGTTTCTTCATGCGCTTTACACCAATATGACCTAAGCGGCAGTGCCACAAAAATACGGCGCTATCATTGTTAACTCTAACTCTTTTGGTCTCAATGTTATGTATATGCGTATTGCTATCAAGATTCAATATGAACAATCCTCTCACATTCGGTGCATGACATAAAAGATGTTACTCATAGAAATAGAACAACCATTATTCTCTGACTTAAAAGAGTAACCGTCTCGCAATAAACAAGATCCAGATATAATGTTCATGCTCAACGCAGGCACTAAATAACAATGATGTAAGTTCATCACTAATCCTGACGGTAACTGAAGTGACACTGTGCCGACGGCGATTGCATCAACCTTGGAACCATTTCCTACGCGCATCGTCACTTCATCTTTCGCCAGCCTTCGCCTATTCCGCAGTTCCTTTTTCGAGTTGCAAATATGAGCAACAGAACCGGTATCGAATACCCAGGCACTACTACGAGAGCCGGTTAAGTACACATTAATAACATGTATATCAAATATACCTGATTTTTCTTTGCCCGCCTTCTTATCTGCCAGATACTTGGGGCAATTGCGCTTCCAGTGACCCATACCCTTGCAATAGTAACACTCCGTTTCCGGCTTAGGTCCAGCTTTGGGTTTCTTCGTCGGATTGGCAACAGGCTTGCCGCTCTTCTTCGAATTGCCCTTCTTGCCTTTGCCGTTTCTCTTGAAACTAGTGGTCTTATTCACCATCAACACTTGATGCTCTTTACGGAGTTCAGACTCTGCGACTTTCAGCATCGCAAACAACTCGCCGGGAGACTTGTTCATCCCTTGCATGTTGTAGTTCAACACAAAGCCTTTATAGCTTGGCGGCAGTGATTGAAGGATTCTGTCAGTGATAGCTTCTTGCGGGAGTTCAATCCCGAGCTCAGCTAGACGGTTTGAGTACCCACACATTTTGAGCACATGTTCACTGACAGATGAGTTTTCCTCCATCTTGCAAGCATAGAATTTATCGGAGGTCTCATACCTCTCGATCCGGGCGTTCTTCTGAAAGATAAACTCCAACTCCTGGAACATCTCAAATGCTCCATGACGCTCAAAGCGACGTTGAAGTACCGGTTCTAAGCCATACAAGACTGCACATTGAACTATTGAGTAGTCCTCCTTACGTGCTAACCAAGCGTTCTTAACATCCTGATCAGCCGTAGTGGGTCGTTCATCTCCTAACGCAGCATTAAGGACATAATCCTTCTTCCCAGCTTGTAAGATTAACTTAAGATTACGAGCCCAGTCTACAAAGTTGCTTCCATCATCTTTCAACTTAGCTTTCTCTAGGAACGTATTAAAATTCAGGATGACTGTCGCGTGAGCCATGATCTACAACACAAATATATTCAAAGTGGACTTAGACTATGTTCAAGATAATTAGAGTTTAACTTAATCAAATTATTCGCTAAACTCCCACTCAAAAAGTACATCTCTCTAGTCATTTGAGTGGTTCATGATCCACTTACACTAGCTCAAGTCCGATCATCACGTGAGTTGAGTATAGTTTCAGTAGTAAGCATCCCTATGCTAATCATATCATCTATATGATTCATGATCGACCTTTCGGTCTCATGTGTTCCGAGGCCATGTCTGCACATGCTAGGCTCGTCAAGCTTAACCCGAGTGTTCCGCTGTGCGCAACTGTTTTGCACCCGTTGTATGTGAACGTTGAGTCTATCACACCCGATCATCACGTGGTGTCTCGAAACGACGAACTGTAGCAACGGTGCACAGTCGGGGAGAACACAATTTCGTCTTGAAATTTTAGTGAGAGATCACCTCATAATGCTACCGTCGTTCTAAGCAAAATAAGGTGCATAAAAGGATTAACATCACATGCAATTCATAAGTGACATGATATGGCCATCATCACGTGCTTCTTGATCTCCATCACCAAAGCACCGGCACGATCTTCTTGTCACCGGCGCCACACCATGATCTCCATCAACGTGTTGCCATCGGGGTTGTCATGCTACTCATGCTATTACTACTAAAGCTACATCCTAGCAAAATAGTAAACGCATCTGCAAGCACACACGCTAGTATAAAGACAACCCTATGGCTCCTGCCGGTTGCCGTACCATCGACGTGCAAGTCGATATTTCTATTACAACATGATCATCTCATACATCCAATATATCACATCACATCATTGGCCATATCACATCACAAGCATACCCTGCAAAAACAAGTTAGACGTCCTCTAATTTTGTTGTTACATGTTTTACGTGGTGACCATGGGTATCTAGTAGGATCGCATCTTACTTACGCAAACACCACAACAGAGATATATGAGTTGCAATTTAACCTCATCCAAGGACCTCCTTGGTCAAATCCGATTCAACTAAAGTTGGAGAAACCGACACTTGCCAGTCATCTTTGAGCAACGGAGTTACTCGTAACGATGAAACCAGTCTCTCGTAAGCGTACGAGTAATGTCGGTCCAAGCCGCTTCAATCCAACAATACCGCGGAATCAAGAAAAGACTAAGGAGGGCAGCAAAACGCACATCACCGCCCACAAAAACTTTTGTGTTCTACTCGAGAAGACATCTACGCATGAACCTAGCTCATGATGCCACTGTTGGGGAACTTCGCATGGGAAACAAAAAATTTCCTACGCGCACGAAGACCTATCATGGTGATGTCCATCTACGAGAGAGGATGAGTGATCTACGTACCCTTGTAGATCATACAGCAGAAGCGTTAGTCAACGCGGTTGATGTAGTGGAACGTCCTCACGTCCCTCGATCCGCCCCGCGAACAATCCCGCGATCAGTCCCACGATCTAGTTCCGAACGGACGGCACCTCCGCGTTCAGCACACGTACAGCTCGACGATGATCTCGGCCTTCTTGATCCAGCAAGAGAGACGGAGAGGTAGAAGAGTTCTCCGGCAGCGTGACGGCGCTCCGGAGGTTGGTGATGACCTTGTCTCAGTAGGGCTCCGCCCGAGCTCCGCAGAAATGCGATCTAGAGGAAAAACCGTGGAGGTATGTGGTCGGGCTGCCGTGGAAAAATCGTCTCAAATCAGCCCTAAAACCTCCATATATATAGGTGGGAGGGAGGGGACCTTGCCTTGGGGCTCAAGGAGCCCCAAGGGGGTCGGCCGAGTCCAAGGGGGGAGGACTCCCCCCCAAACCGAGTTGGACTTGGTTTGGTGGGAGGGAGTCCCCCTTCCTTCCCACCTCCTCCCTTTTTTTTTCTTTTCTCTTGATTTTCTCTTCTTGGCGCATAGAGCCCTTTTGGGCTGTCCCACCAGCCCACTAAGGGCTGGTGTGCCACCCTCAAGGCCTATGGGCTTCCCCGGGGTGGTTGCCCCCCCGGTGAACTCCCGGAACCCATTCGTCATTCCCCGTACATTCCCGGTAACTCCGAAAACCTTCCGGTAATCAAATGAGGTCATCCTATATATCAATCTTCGTTTCCGGACTATTCCGGAAACCCTCGTGACGTCCGTGATCTCATCCGGGACTCCGAACAACATTCGGTAACCAACCATATAACTCAAATACGCATAAAACAACGTCGAACCTTAAGTGTGCAGACCTGGCAGGTTCGAGAACTATGTAGACATGACCCGAGAGACTCCTCGGTCAATATCCAATAGCGGGACCTAGATGCCCATATTGGATCCTACATATTCTACGAAGATCTTATCGTTTGAACCTCAGTGCCAAGGATTCATATAATCCCGTATGTCATTCCCTTTGTCCTTCGGTATGTTACTTGCCCGAGATTCGATCGTTAGTATCCGTATACCTATTTCAATCTCGTTTACCGGCAAGTCTCTTTACTCGTTTCGTAATACAAGATCCCGCAACTTACACTAAGTTACATTGCTTGCAAGGCTTGTGTGTGATGTTGTATTACCGAGTGGGCCCCGAGATACCTCTCCGTTCACACGGAGTGACAAATCCCAGTCTTGATCCATACTAACTCAACTAACACCTTCGGAGATACCTGTAGAGCATCTTTATAGTCACCCAGTTACGTTGCGACGTTTGATACACAAAAAGCATTCCTCCGGTGTCAGTGAGTTATATGATCTCATGGTCATAGGAATAAATACTTGACACGCGGAAAACAGTAGCAACAAAATGACACGATCAACATGCTACGTCTATTAGTTTGGGTCTAGTCCATCACATGATTCTCCTAATGACGTGATCCAGTTATCAAGCAACAACACCTTGTTCATAATCAGAAGACACTGACTATCTTTGATCAACTGGCTAGCCAACTAGAGGCTTGCTAGGGACGGTGTTTTGTCTATGTATCCACACATGTAAATGAGTCTTCATTCAATACAATTATAGCATGGATAATAAACGATTATCTTGATACAGGAATTATAATAATAACTATATTTATTATTGCCTCTAGGGCATAATTCCAACATATTTTACAATGATGCTTGGGAAGACACGTTTCGGATCAGCGACATCTCGGCTCTGAGTTGCAACATTTTAGATCATTGCCCCCTCCTGTTGTCCAACTCTAAGGCGAGACCTAGGGCCTTCCGCTTCCGCTTTGAGAACTTCTGGTGCAAATTGCCTGGTATCATTGATGTGGTCGACAATGCATGGGATAGGGAAGTTCTGTGTTCTGATCCAGTTTTCGTCTTCAACGCCAAGATGGGCCATACTGCTCGGGGCTAAGGAGTTGGGGCCAAAGGAGGCAGAGTGAACTCGCTCTACAATTTCATATTGCTAATGAGGTCATCTTGCAGCCCGATGAGGCTAGATAGTGTCGCCCTCTCACAGAGCAGGAGGAGGGCCTTCGGGTGCTTCTCAAAGGAAAGTGCCTTGCCTTCTCTTCCTTGGAGAGGGTCAGGCGGAGGCAGTGCTCGAGAGTTAGGGACCCGAAGGAGGGGGATGCGAACACAAAATACTTCCATATGAAGGCGAACGCTCAGTGCCGTAAGTGTTTGATTCCAATGTTGTGGGATGGCATTCATTGTGTTGCACAACCGGAGGCTAAAGTGGAGCTGGCCCGTGATTTCTACCGCGGACTGATGGGTGAGGTGCATGCTCGCTCGCGGGCCATTAACTTGGGTCCTCTTGATTTGTCAACTCTCTCCTCGGAAGCGTCCGCTTGCTTGGAGGCGCATTTTACTGAGCATGAAGTACGCCAGGTGATTATGGATATGCCATCTGACCGTGCGCCTGACCCAAACGGTTTCACCAGGTTATTCTTGAAAATCTGCTGGGATACAGTGAAAGTTGACCTGTCTCGGGTGTTTTAGACACTGCCTGGTGGGAGGTTTGGTTCCTTTGATTGCCTCAATTCGTGTCTGATCACTCTGCTCCCGAAGAAGGCAGATGCCATTGATTTGTTGACCTCCAGGCCCATTAATCTCATCCATTCGGCTGCCAAGATCTTTGCTAAAACCCTCTCAGGTAGGCTGGCCCCCTTCTGCCCAGTCTGATCTCTAAGGGTCAGTGCGCTTTGTGTCTGCTAGAAATATCCACGAGAATTTCAAGCTGGTGAAGAATGTGGCCAAATGGTTGCATGGAAGAAAAACCTCTGCGGTCTTGATGAAAATTGACATTTCCAAGGCCTTCGACACCTTGTCGTGGGAATTTTTCTTCGGGTTCTCATGAGAAGGGGTTTGGACATCGGTGGTGCTCGTGGATATGTGTGCTCCTAGCTTTGGCCTCGTCGAAGGTGATGATCAATGGTCAGCAGTCTAAAGCTTTCGCCATTGCCTATGGTGTGCGCCAGGGGGACCCGTTGTCGCCGGCTCAGTTCATCTTGGCGATGGATGTTTTGCACGCGATGTCATCTTGGGATACCGGCAACCGGCTGCTCTCAGATATTGGGTTCAGCCCCAGAGTTCCAATGACGTCTATGTTCGCGGATGATGCACTAGTGTTCTTCAGGCTGTTGCCCACGGATCTTCAAGTTACTTCCTCCCTCCTGGGCCTATTTGGGGATTTCTCTCATCTACGTGTGAACCTCAACAAGTGCTTTGTAACTTGCATTCATTGTGACGATAGCTTAGCGAGCAGTGTGGTGGCATTTTTCTCGTGCAAGCTCTAATCATTTCCACTACAGTACCTGGGGATTCCTCTATCCATTTATCTGCTCCAACGTCACCACTTTGAGCCCCTCATTGACAAGTTCTCCGGGAAGATGAAAAGATGGAAGCCAGAGCTGTTGGCGGTCGTCGGGTAGCTATCCTTGACCAAATCAGTCCTCATGGCCTTGCCGGTGCATTTCATGGAGGTGTTGTAGCTCCCCAAGTGGGCTATCAAGATGATTTATCGCATGTATCGGAGCTTCTTTTGGAAGGGCGAGGACAACATCAACGGAGGTCACTGCGTGCTTCCTTGATCTCGGGTGTGCATGCCGGTAGAATAAGATGGGCTTGGGGTGCTGAATTTGAGCTGGTTTGGCGATGCGCTGAGATGCAAATGGATTTTTGCTCGTTGGGGTTCTGCAGATCGCCCATGGCAATGCTTTTTGGACCCACTAGATGCTTCGGCTTCCAAGTTATTCATGGGTGGTTTGGCTGTTTAGCTCGGTGATGGTATGAAGGCTATGTTCTGGACTGATAATTGGCTCCCAGGAGTATGTTCGATCGCTGTGCTGGCTCCATCCGTCTTCTTCTCTGTGCATCGATGGAACAAGACGGCTGCTCAAGACTTGCATGGACGTGCCTGGGCCAGGGACATTACTGGCGGTATCTCTGTACAGGTGATTGCCCAATACCTGAGGATTTGGGACATGGTGGAACCGGTAACACTCAGGGAAGAAGAACAAGACACCATCTATTGGAAGATGTTTAAGGAGAGGTTGTTTTCCATGAGCTCCGCTTACCAAATGTTCTTCATGGCCAAGGTACATTTTCCCTGCCACCGTGTAATCTGGAAGAACAAGGCGATGCCACAATGTAAGTTCTTCATGTGGTTGGCGGTCCATTGCAAGTACCTCACGACGGACAACCTTCGGCGTCGGGGCTGGCCATGAGATCCCTTATGCTCACTTTTCCACGTAGATTCGGAGGACTATGATCATCTCTTCATCCTTTGTCGGTTTTCATGTGAGGTCTGGGTAGGCTCAGAGCATGGTCAGCTGTGGACTTCGCTATCCCAGGCTCGTCCTTTGGCTCTACGAGGAGTGGTGGCTGCGGGCCAGGGATAAGGTGCACAAGAATGCTAGGAGGAACTTCAACACGGTGGTTATTCTGGTGCACTGGAAGCTTTGGAAGAAGCGCAACACCAGGATTTTTGACAACAAAATTACCTCGGCTGCCCAGGTCTTCCAATCAATCCAGGAGGATATTCTCTCTTGGAAATTGGCCGGTTTCATAACCGATCTTGTTTAATAGCTAACTGTACCACTTCTGAGGTTTTCTCCTGTAGTGCTCGATCTAGATAGCATAGACTGTAAAACCTTGTAAGATACAACATTTTTCATTTAATAAAATACGGTTGGGGCCCTTTGAGAAACAACATTTTTCATTTAATATGAAACAAAGAAGATCAAACAAACATAAAATAATTTTTTTGAAAATAGTTTAATTCTTATTACAACTGGAAAAAAATAAACTTAAATACAACAAATGTTCAGCACAACAAACATACAACATCATGTGTTTTGTCGTCCATTCCATACGCATCACTCCTCAACTAGATCCTTCTGAAGATCATCATGCCTTTCGCCACGTCGAATGGCGTGATAGGAGGCAACAAAGTGGGCCACCCTCTCGAGTAACGAATTTCTTTAGTCAACCAGAGATGTCAACTAATTTCGATTAAGGTCTATGAGTTGAAAACACACCTCACCAGCACACACCAGTTTAACTTACCAATGTCTGGATCAACCACGACACTCATTAAGTAAAACTCTAAGTGGGGAGACTCCCATCTCAATTAGCATGGGATCAAATTTATATCGCGCGCTACTAAGGGGTGCCCCCTCTTAGCCCCAGGCCAAAAACACCCATGCCTACGGACCAAGTGGCATGCCTACCACATGCATCTCGTATATTCCGTTGTGGCCTCTCTGTACGGTGTGTGCAAGGAAAGGGTCAATGACTTACTCGACCGCACCCTACCCATGGCAGGAACAAGTGGTAGCACAAATCAAGTATGGGGGTTACTCGCGCAAGACTTGATCTACGGTCAACTCAGGAGGTTTAAGTTTTCCTGCAATGGTTAGCACCACAAAATTCCTCAATGATATTTAATAGGGTTACCACCATCACACCTTGATATCCCCGATTGATCACTCTCGTCGCTACGAGATATTAGTTTAACGGTCACATATTCACCATGACGAACCTTCCTTCGAGGTTGTCCGAACCGGCATGGCAGAATTGGCATGAGGCAGTATCCACTCATCATGTGTATTATATGCTCAACAGCAAATAAATACCCATCACATGCATTCATGCAAAGTATGTTACTATGTGGATTTTTTATCTAAGTAACATAACCATGCATTTATTCATCGCAGCAAGCAATCACACAACTTAAGACAAATTAGGGTTCAAGATACTTGCCTTGGGTATGAACAAGGGTGGGGTGCACCCCAAAGTCTTGAAAGGGTTCTTCCCTCCACTTTTTCCTATTTTTGAAAATACCGGAATCAACACACATTCCAGAAATAGTGTGTAAAAGTTGTTTGATTTTTTTAGTAAATATAATAATAAACTAGGTGAAATTTGAGAAACAACAGAAAAAGAATAAAGTTATTTGGAGTTGTAGTTTAAAAGTTATAACCAGTCAAAGTTTGGTCAAAGCTCTGATTTTAAATAAACACACAAAAGAAAGCTCTTCGGGAAAAATACGCTTCCCGGTTACTAAAGCGTACTTACAGCGCTCCGCTTTCTCAAGGAGGAAGCGCACTAGAGGGCATGCGCCATCGGGGCCGAGGTTGACTCGCCGCAGGTGGAACCCACCTGTCGGGTTCGTCTTCTTCCCCGTCGCGCGCACTGGCAGAGAGGAGGGCTGACGCCGACGACGATTGCCGGTGCTACGAAGCACCATTCCTAGAGCTGGACATATCGGCATGCTCAGGGGGGCCTCATCCTCTAGAGGGCACAAGAGTCGCGGGAGAGATCGGGACTGAGCACACCTATGGCCATGACGGAAGGGAGCCTCCAGCACACTGGCATCCGTCTACGGCTTTGTTATAGTGCAAATGCAAGGGGGAATGAGTTCTGGGGGTCGAGGGGAGGCTAGAAGCGGCTAAGGTGGTGCGGAAGGGGCCCAGGGTTGGCAACGACGATGCGGTCAGAGGCGAGCAGGGCGGGCGGCTCCGGGCGAATTGGAGCGTCAGGGAGCTAGCGGCGGGTCCACGGAGGAGGATAGGGTGCTCAGAGAGCTCGGGAGGCCTCCTTATATAGTCGCACGACATTGGTTCATTGTCTCCCGAAGATAAGCATGGCGGCGACCGTATCTAATGTAGCACATGGGCGGCAGGAGGATCTGGCTGAGTGCTTCGGGGCTGTCGGAGGAAGGAGACGCTGAGGGGATAAGCTTGACGAGCTGGGGGCTCATGGGCTTGCCCAGTGGCCTGCACGGCACTGGTCACACAAGGGAACGGTGGTGGCTTGCACTCTCACACGGAAGGGCTAGACGCTACACTACAGAGCACGGTAGAAAATCTGTCGGGGTTCGGCTTGATGCGACGCGACTCTACGCCTAGCAAAGGGGCTAAGGAACGGGGTTTTGGCACACGCGGCGGCTCGACAAAGTGGCGTGCAAAACATGCGCTCTCGCCGCTCCCACAGCACGCACGGGAAGTGCTCGATATAATGCCTCTCACTACTAAATGTCTTCGATTCTCCTCAAACCTACCAGGGTTGGGTTAATGGATAAGGGAAGGTTCCTAGACATGCTGGTTAGGCTAGGGGATCAACTCCATAATGCAGTTTTAAAATCATGCCAAAACTGGCCATGCACCCAGGTGTTTGATGAAATGGCAGAGGCATCTAAAAGATTTTTTTGGCACCCAAACTTCCTAGTTTGATGTCTCTCTGGACATTAAGAATGATGATGGGGTTAAATTTGAAAAGGAGAAAACTTCCCAATGCAAGTTTTGGAGAAAAACAGTTCTGGTCAAAAATGCAAGCTATTGCTAAATGCACTTAAAATACTCCAATGAGGCTAACAACCTCGACTTAAGGGTTTGGTAGGATGGACTTCAAGCAGGAAAAAGTTTCATGGCCAAAAGGGCAAGCTAGAGTAGGGTTGCAGTTCAAATTGCAAAATTGGACCAAAATAGAAAAAGGGTTGCTTTGCTCTAATTTTCCAAAGAACACAAATGGGTTTTTGCATAAAAGTGAATCACACGCATGCCTTGATATCTCAAAAAATGGAATTTTTAAATGGGTTTAAGAAATGGTTGCAGTGCAACACAAACTCTTAAATAATGATAAGGCCTTTAAAAGAATCAAATTTGGCAATTATTTTTATAAAAATAATTCCCTATTGAATTTATAAAATGAAATACAAATGAATTTATACCAATACTCAAATCCATAATGCTTTTCAAAAGTCTACTTGGAGGGAAAAGTTTTAGAAAAGGGGTTCTCAAATAAGCAAAAAAGCAAATTATGTTCAAAAGTTTTATTTCAGGCAATATTTTAATTCTACCATCTTTACAAATAAATCTCGTCCCCGAGATTTGCTTATGGAAAGAAAGTACATCTGGGGTGAAAACATGGAACAACGTCACCCATATGCAGGTGCAATCAAGACAATCATATAGCGCACAATCACTCATATAGCATCATGAAAATACACTGCTAGAGTAATGTACACTCCAATGATGTCAACAATGCACAAGCGATGGGGTTCTGAGGAAATGTCTCGGGTCAGGGGACACACTCTGCTCCTCCTTGGAGGTGTTCGGAGAACGTGCCCTCTCTGGCGTGGCAACAACGATGTACCGACGGAATCCTGAGGATTCTCGACAGCAAGCGTGTGGAGTTAATCCACCTGTTACTTTGTCAAACACTTCTGGCAATGAAATATGGGACAAGGGTGGTCACACGTGGGCTTCTCTACCTTGGGTTGCAAGGAAACACGTCTTTCTATCGTGAGGTTGCATCCAGTAATCCCAGATGAATCCCAATGGGTAACAGGGGGAACGAGGGTTGCGGGGTAGTGCACACGGTGAGGAGTGCTTGGGTGGGTCATGGGTGTGGCCTCATATAGAGTGTCTGGTTTAGGGACAAATAGTTTAGCACTTGTGCAACCTAGGTTATCGGGGCGGGGGTCTCAGATATCAATTCCCAAAGTGACACATCACTCGGGTAGCTGGTTAGGTGGCTTTGGTGGCACGCTCAAAAATTTATTCTAAGGCCAAATGTAAACTAGCTAATTCTGGTTACACTTACTACCCTTAAAATAACTACATGCTAATACGTTCCAAATCTATCTACAATTTTTGCTTGTTCCATGATCTTTTGGGTGACATTGTTACATGTTTTGCTACACTTTTATGTCATTTTACAGATATTTGGACTAACCTACTAACTCAGTGCACCGAGTGCCGATTTCTGTCTTCTGATGTCTTTTTTGCACAAGCTTTTACCCAATTTTCCGAAGCCCGAAAAAAATCCAGAAAAATATAATAAAAAAATCAGCGAAACAGAAGCTTCGGGATCACCGAAGGAGGGCCACGGGCCTCCCAAGTGGCGTGCTGGCGCGGCCAGGCCCTAGGCGCGCCAGGAGGTCGCCTGGGTGGGCCCCACCTCCTCTGGTGCCCTCCTTTGGCCTATATTTAGTGTTCCTTGAGGAAACCCTCGTAGACTATGTGGAATCGCAAATTTCTCCATCGTTCCGCCGCCGCAGCGCTCCCGAGATCGGGAGCGTCAGGAAACCTCTTCCTGGCACCGTGCCGAAGGGAGGATTGACCTCCGGGAGCTTCTCCACCACCATGGACGCCTCCCGGATGTGCTGTGAGTAGTTTCCCTTGGATCATGAATCCATGACCAGTAGCTATGTGATATCTTCTCTCCAATCTTGTGCTTCAATGGTTAGTCCTTGTGAGCTGCCCTACATGATCAAGGCATCTATGTAATTCTCTTGCTATTGCTATGCTCGGTTTGTTGGGATCCGGTGGATTATGAGATTATGTTCAGATTATTATGAGTTATATATTTGATTATCATTTTATATTATGTTCCTTAGTGATTCATGCATGTTCTCCGTTGCTTTTTATTGCTTTGGCCAAGTAGTAGATCGTAACTCCAAGAGGGAGCGTTATGCATGATTGTGGGTTCGGGCCCCTCGATGTCTAGCTTGAGTGACAGAAACATGAGACTAGGGGATGTGCTTGTTGCCACCAGGGAGAAAGCAACGGTGCTTGTGACCACGATTGCAAGGATTGTTTACCTTACACATAGTTTGTTAATGCAATTGTCCGTTGCTTTGAGTTTACACTTTTGGTGGGGCTCGCAACTTAATATCGGAGAGATGTTCTGGATAGATATCTCAAGGTGGATGATTAGTAAGTAGATGCTGATGAATAAACGGTCTACTTGTCATGGCGTATTTCCCATTACTATTGAACCTCTAACTATCAAGGAGCATAATTAGCATTGCGGTGCGATCATAATTCTATCAATTGCCCAACTGTGATTTGTTTACCCTAGCGTAGTTGTTTATCGTCTTTTGGGAGAGAGACATCACTAGTGAACGTCATGTGACTCCGGTCCATATCACCATCATTGCTTACACCTCCATCATTTACCGCTTTATTTACTTTTCCGTTGCAATCATTATTACCTTCCCGCTTGTGTTTTGATCCTTTGCATACTACAAGACCGGAGAGATTGACAACCTCTCTGTACTCGTTGGGAGCAAAGTTATTTGTTTTGTGTGTAGGTCCATGTCTTCTGCTGACCAGGACAGGAGACACCTACTTGTTGAGCCGAGGAGTCCTCCTGGTTCGATAAACCTTGCAGTCTTCATGTAAGGGAAATTTGATGTTGACTACATCTCCACCTTCCACTTGGGATATCCAACGAGGGGCGAGAAGTATATACATCACCTCGTCATCAAGTGAATTTATGGCGCCGTTGTCGGGGACTCCACTCTTCAAGATAGGAGAGTTTCACACTATCTTTTACCTTTGCTTGTTAGTCTTGTTAGTTTGCTTTCTAGTTTTTGCTTTAGAGTCTTATACCAAAAACCCAAAAAAATTAGTTACTTTTCTTTTAGTTGTCAAGCATGTTAAGGTTTGATTCCTGGAAAGAATCCGAGGTCCTAGACTTCCATCAAACGAATGGAGAAAATATGAAGGAAGCATGTGATAGAATTTCTGAAGCACACAAAAGAATTATGCCTTGGATACCCATCAAAATTGTGCTTAGAAGTTTTTATCATGGTCTCTTTATATGGTGTGAACACTCTCTTGATATTATAGCTAAGGAGATTTCTTAGAGTGTGATGAGGCAAGATCTCTTGATATTATACATGGTCTATCTAATAATCTTGTTTATAATCATGGTTCTGACACTATTATAGATAGAGTTGCTACTATTGAAGGGAAAATAGATGCTCTAGATTTAAGAGAAAGATAGAAATCCATGGTTGATAACGAGCAGATTTTGAAAATAGACGATGACTGGGAGCCTTTTGTTAGAATTGGCATCTCTAACGAAGACTTCCTTGCTTATTGTGATATTGGATCCATGGTTTCTACTATGCCAAAAGTTGTTTATGATTCTCTCTGGTTAGACATGGAATTTTTTTCATCCTATCATGAACATGCTAATGTTGACATTTCTGAGATCTAGGGAAAGGTAAAAGATGTCCAGGTTACAATCCCTAAAAGGAGTGCAACAATTGATTTCTTCATCATGGAGCCCAACAAAGGGAATATAGTGCTTGGAAGGGACTTCCTCCGAGCCATGAGAGGATTCATTGATTTAGGTAAAGGACACATACGCTTACGAGGTAAAGAGAAAGGTACGTACCCATTCCCTAGGAAAAATGAGGATGAACTTGTTGAGGATCCGTTTGAAGGTCTTTATAATTCCGATAACTTTGAAGAACTTTGATCCTCCTTCTTGCATTATGCCTAGCTCAAAGGCATAAAAGAAAGCGCTTGTTGGGAGGCAACCCAATATGTTTTTTACTTTCTGTTTTAGTGGTCTTGATGTGTGTTACTACTGTAGAAACATCATGGTATCTTTATTTTTAAGCTTTGTGCCAAGTTATAGCCTCCGATTGCAAGAAAGATCAAGAATTGTGACATGTTGTCCAGAAACAGATTTTGTCTGCTTGACGAAACAATTCGCCAAACATCACCAGATCATCTTTGTGATCTGAATTTTTTTGAAAAAATGATCTATATAATTTTATTTCTAGCATGTGTTCTGAGTTTTTTGATTTGAGTTGTAGAAGTGCCTCGAATAAATTATTTACTACCTTATGTGCTGTTTTTCACAGATTCTGCCATGTTTTGTGTTTTCGTTGATTTGTGAATCCTAAGCTTGCTTTTTATTTGCAAAAATCTTTTGGCATTCATGATAAGCAGTAGCTTTTCATGAAAATCTTTATTTCCAGCACGTATTGAGTTATTTTATTAAGGAAACTAACTACTCTAATCAGCATATGATGAGTTTTGTATGAAGGGAGTTTTCAAGTATTACGATGGGAGAGATGATGAAAGAAGATAAAGGAGTGTCAAACGCTCAAGCTTGGGGATGCCCCCATGCATACCAAGAAATATTCAAGGAGACTCAAGCGCGTAAGCTTGGGTATGCCCCCGTGCATCCCCTTCTCTATCAACAATCATCAGGTCGTTCATCTCCTTGTTATATTTTTATCACTTCATATGATATGTGCTATGCTTGGAGCGTCCCGCTATTTGCTCTTTAGTTTGTTTTAGTTTTGCTTGCTGTTCATAACAAATCGGAACCTATCCTACCTTGTTTGGGAGAGAGACACGCTCCATTCCACTCTAGAACACAACATAGGTTTTCATGCTTATTCTTTTTGTGTGTTATTCATCTTCTCGTAGCTACTGTCATGCTTAGCTCTTAGCTTTCATGCTTATCTTTTTAAGAGATATTACTTAGGTTGATTTTGGAACTCTCTTGAGTTTTCATGCTTATCTTGTTTAGAGAGTTGGCTTGTTGCACTGAGTTGTGTGTCTTGCATGAGTAGGTAATTGAGGTTGTTATTTAAGTATAGTAGTAACTTGAAATAGTTTTGAGGTATTGATTTGAGTAATGTTTGGACTATTCGTGCAAGATCTTGAGACTATTAGTGATAGGTGTCGTATTTTGGGAAATCCGTGTGTTTTTCAAAAACTAAAATTTAGTAGAGAACTCTAGCTCCTAAATTGATCGCTAACCTCTAGGGTTGGAATATATAGAGTACCCTCACGTTACCATGAGTCGAGGATGCACAAGGATAACCAAACCCCCAAACATTCCTCCTCGGGGTACATGTCTCTTTGAGAATTTCCTAACTAGATGGAGAGTTACCGATAATAAGTGTACGAGTTCTTCGGACTAATGTGAGTATTCGATTGTTGGCACTTCCACCATCCATATTTTGCTAGCCTCTTCGGTACCGTGCATTGCGCTTTCTCACATTGAGAGTTGGTGCAAACTCCGTCGGCGCATCCAAACCCATGACATCATACACTCTGTCATACATAAGCCTCATTATATATTTCCTCAAAACAGCCACCATACCTATCTATTAAGGCATTTTCATACCCTTTCCGAGATACATTGCCATGTAACATCCATCATCTCATGACTTGATCTTCAGGTTATACATGTTTTTTCCCTTAAGAGAGGAAAAGATCCCAAAGAGGACAAACAAAAGATCCCAAAGAGGACAAATGAGAGATAAAAAGAAAGAGCCAAAGAGGACACAAAATAAAAAAGAGAAAAAATAAAAATAAAAAGAGAACAAAAAGAAAAAAAGAGAGAAGGGGGCAACACTACAATTCCTTTTGAAAGATCCACAATCTTACTCCATTACTATATTGGTACTATATAGAGATTATCATTCATGCATAACTATGTGGTGATCCTTACACTATAGAACTTGGTTTGCATATTCCAATGATGAGCCTCCTCGAATGAGCTCTAGGTCTTCATGAGCAAACAAGTTGGATGCACCCCCACTAGTTCCATTGTTGAGCTTACCTTAGCTCATATGTGCATCCGTTACATGGCAATCCGTACTCCTCACATCATATCTATCGTTTGGATTTCTCTCGCCTATGGTTGTCCTCATTGATGTGATCCTTTCATACCTTTTTGTTTTCCTTCCCCATAATTATTCTATTTGCCATCCTAAGTGCCAACATATCTTGCTTACGCTCATCCATTGCATGAGTGCTCAAAGTCGAAAGGGAGAGGATCATTTTGACTTGTGCCTAACAAGTGGTATGGGGATGAGTCAATTTTTTTTCCAAAGGAGACTAAGTGTGAGGTTTAGTAGATTGAGTTCTCAATTAAAAAAATATTTTATCTTTGAACCCATATCCCACTTCTTGCACGCAAACACCATTTGGAGACATTCGAGTCACGGACATCGAGAGCTCTTGCACCTTTATGTTCTTACTTTGCTAAACTCAATACTAGATATAGACTCTTGCTTGTTATTGTCTTGACTTGAATTGCATATCTCACTTGCTTTACTTTGAAGTTCTTATATGTGTGTTAGGATTGTTGGAGAACGTTGCATGAGAAACAAAAAATTTCCTACGCACACGAATACCTATCATGGTGATGTTCATCTACGAGAGGGAGATCGGATCCACATAACCTTGTAGATCGCTAAGCGGGAAGCGTTAAGAAACGCGGTTGATGTAGTGGAACAACTTCATGATTCAAATCACCATCGTCCCACGATCCGTTCCGATCTAGTGCCGAACGGACGGCACCTCCGCGTAAAGCACACGTACAGCTCGATGACGATCTCCGCCTTCTTGATCCAGCAAGAGAGATGGGTTAGTAGATGAGTTCTCCGACAACATGACAACACGCCGGTGATGGTGATTATCTATTCCTGCAGGGATCCGCCCGAGTTCCGCAGAAAACCGATCTAGAGGAAGAACTACGAAGTAAAGGTTTAGGGTTGCACGTGGCAAAGTTGTGTCTCAAAAATCCCTAAACCTCAAGTATATATAGGAGGTGCCAAGGGGTGAGGCTTGCCCTTGGGGCGCCGGACGAAGGGAGGAGGGATCCTCCTCCAAGTCGGTTTGGAGGAAGGAGTCCCTTCCTTCCTTCCCACCTCCGCTTTTTTTTCTTTCCTTTTTTTTCTTTCTCCTTGATTTTTTCCTCTTGGCCGAAATAGCCCACTTGGGCTGGCCTCACCAGCCCTCTAAGGGCTAGTGCACCACCTTTGGGTTATTAGGTTCACTTCCGGGTGGGTGGGCCCCTCCCGGTAAAAACCTGGAACCCATTCGTCACTCCCGGTACAATGCCGGTAATGCCCGAAATCTTTCCGGAGGCCAAATGAAACAATCCTATATATCAATCTTCGATTCCGGACCATTTCAGAAACTTCCGTGACGTCCGTGATCTCATCTGGGACTCCAAGCAAACCTCCAGTCACCAACACCTATAACTCAACTATACCAAAACGTCACCGAACCTTAAGTGTGCAGACCCTACAGGTTCGAGAATTATGCAGACATGACCTAAGATACTCCCCGACCAATATCCAACAGCGGGACGTGGATGTACGTATTGGATCCTACATATTCTACGAAGATCTTATCGGTTGAACCTCTATGCCAAGGATTCATATAATCCCGTATACCATTTCCTTTGTCCTTCGGTATGTTACTTGCCCGAGATTTGATTGTCGGTATCTCTATACCTTTTTCAATCTAGTTACCGACAAGTCTCTTTACTCGTTCCGTAATACAAGATCCCGTGACTAACACTTGAGTCACATTGCTCGCAAATCTTATATGTGATGTTGTATTATCGGGTGGGCCCTGAGATACCTCTCCGTCACACGGAGTGACAAATCCCAGTCTTGATCCATGCTAACTCAACGAACACCTTCGGAGATACCTGCAGAGCACCTTTGTATTCACCTAGTAACGTTGTGACGTTTGATACACACAAGGTATTCCTCCGGTGACAGTGAGTTACATGATCTCACGGTCATAGGAATGAATACTTGACACGCAGAAAACAACAGCAACAAAATGACACGATCACATGCTACGTTTATAGTTTGGGTCTTGTCCATCACATCATTCTCCCAATGATGTGATCCAGTCATCAAGTGACAACACCTGCATATGGTTAGAAAACCTTAACCATCTTTGATCAACTTACTAGGGACATTGTTTTGTCTATATATCCACACATGCATCTATGCTTTCATTTAATACAATTATAGCATGGATAATAAACGATTATCTTGAAATAGGAAATATAATAATAACTATTTTATCATTGCCTCTAGGGCATATTTCCAACAGTCTCCCACTTGCACTAGAGTCAATAATCTAGTCTCACATCGCTATGCGATTTACATTGGAATGAATCTAACACCCATACAGTTCTGGTGTTGATCATGCTTCGCTCGTGGAAGAGGTTTAGTCAGCGGATCTGCAACATTGAGATCCGTGTGCACTTTGCAACTATTTACGTCCTCTCCTTCGACATAGTCGTGGATGAGGTTGAAGCGTCGTTTGATGTGTCTGGTCTTCTTGTGAAACCTTGGTTCCTTGGCTAGAGCAATGACACGAGTGTTGTCACAGAACAGAGTTATTGGATTTAGTGCGCTCGGCACAACTCCAAGATCCGTCATGAACTGCTTCATCCAGACACTCTCCTTAGCCGCCTCCGATGCAGCCATGTACTCTACTTCACATGTAGAATCAGCTACGATACTTTGCTAGGAACTGACCAGCTTACCGCACCCCCATTAAGAATAAATACGTATCCGGTTTAGACTTAGAGTCATCTGGATCAGTGTCAAAGCTTGCATCGACGTAACCCTTTATGACGAGTTCTTCGTCACCTCCATAAACGAGAAACATTTCCTTAATCCTTTTCAAGTACTTCAGAATATTCTTGACCTCCGCCCAGTGTTCCACTCCTGGATCACTTTGAAACCTGTGTGCCATACTTATGGCCACGCCGACGTCCGATCTTGTGCACAATATTGCATACATGATAGACCCTATGGCTGAAGCATAGGGGATGATACTCATCTTTTCTCTATCTTCTGCAGTCACTGTACATTGAGTCTTACTCTACTTTATACCTTATAACACTGGCAAGAACCCCTTCTTGGATTGCTCCATTTTGAACTTCAAAACTTTATCAAGGTATGTGCTTTTTGAAAGTCCTATTAGGTGCCTCGATCTATCTCTATAGATCTTAATACCTAATATGTAAGCAGCTTCTCCTAGGTCTTTCACTGAAAAACATTAGTTCAAGTAATCCTTTACGCTCTCTAAAATCTCCACATTGTTTCCAATCTGCAATATGTCATCCACATATAATATTAGAAATGCTACGGATCTCCCACTCACTTTCTTGTATATACAAGATTCTCCAACAACTTGTATAAACCCAAACGCCTTGATCACCTCATCAAAGCGCTTATTCCAACTCCGAGATGCTTGCACCAGTCCATAAATGGATCACTGGAGCATGCATACCTTGTTAGCATTCTTTGGATCGACAAAACCTTCGGGTTGTATCATATACAACTCTTCCTTAAGAAAACCATTAAGGAACGCCGTTTTGACATCCATGTGCCAGATTTCATAATAAAAAAATGCAGCTATTTCTAACATGATTCAGACGTACTTAAGCATCGCTACCGGTGAGAATGTCTCATCGTAGTCAACTCCTTGAACTTGGGAAAAACCCTTTGACACAAGTCGAGCTTTATAAACGGTCACATTATCGTCCACGTCCGTCTTCTTCTTAAAGATCCATTTGTTCTGAATAGCCTTACGACCTTCAGGTAATACTTCCAAAGTCGACACTTTGTTTTCATACGTAGATCCTACCTCGGACTTCATGGCTTCTAACCATTTGTTGGAATCCGGGCCCACCATTGCTTGTTCATAATTCGCAGGCTCATTGTTGTCTAACAACATGATAGATAAGACAGGATTCCCGTACCACTCAGGAGCAGTACGTGATCTTGTCGACCTGCGAGGTCCGATAGTAACTTGATCCGAAGCCTCATGATCATCATCATTAGCTTCCTCCTCAATCAGTTTTGCCTCAACAAATATTTCCCTCTGCCCTGCGCTACCATCTAGAGGGAGCAGAGGTTCCAAAACCTCATCAAGTTCTATCTTCCTCCCAATCAATTCTTTCGAGAGAAACTCCTTCTCAAGAAAAGCTCCGTTCTTAGCAACAAACACTTTGCCCTCGGATTTGAGATAGAAGGTGTACACAACTGTCTCTTTTGGGTAACCTATGAAGACACACTTTTCCGCTTTGGGTTCCGGCTTTTCAGGCTGAAGTTTTTTGACATAAGCATCGCATCCCCAAACTTTAAGAAATGACAACATAAGCTTTTTGACATAAGCATCGCATCCCCAAACTTTAAGACATGCCGTAGCTCATATGGTGTCGTCTCAATGGATTTTTATGGTGCCTTATTTAATGTGAATGAAGCTGTCCCTAATGCATAACCCCAAAACGATAATGAAAATCGGTAAGAGACATCATAGATGGCACGATATCTAACAAAGTACGATTATGACGTTCGGACACACCATTACGCTGTGGTGTTCGAGGCGGTGTCAACTGTGAAACGATTCCACATTGTCTTAAGTGAGTGATACGTCTCCGTCGTATCTACTTTTCCAAACTCTTTTGCCCTTGTTTTGGACTCTAATTTGCATGATTTGTATGGAACTAACCCGGACTAACGCTGTTTTCAGCAGAATTGCCATGGTGTTGTTTTTGCGCAGAAATAAAAGTTCTCGGAATGACCTGAAAATTTACGTAGAATTTTTGTGGAATTTATGAAAAATACTGGCACAAAAATCAGTGGAGGAAGTAGAGCCGTGAGCCCACAAGCCCACCAGGCGCGGGCCCCTCCTGGTCGCGCATGGCAGGCTTGTGGGGCCCACAAAGCTCCACCGCCTCCAAATCCAGCTCTAGGTAGTTCGTCTCGCCCGGAAAAAAATCAAGAAGAAGAGTTCATCGCGTTTTACGATACGGAGGCGCCGCCAGGGCAGATCTGGAGTCCGTTTTGGGCTCCGGAGAGGGGAAATCGTCGCCATCGTCATCACCAAACCTTCTTTCATCGCCAATTCCATGATGCTCTTCACCGTTCGTGAGTAATCTCATCGTAGGCTTGCTGGACGGTGATGGGTTGGATGAGATCTATCATGTAATCGAGTTAGTTTTGACGGACATTGATCCCTAGTATCCACTATGTTATAAGATTGATGTTGGTACTACTTTGCCATGCTTAATGCTTGTCACTAGGGCCCGAGTGCCATGATTTCAGATCTGAACCTATTATGTTGTCGCCAATATATGTGTGTTCTTGATCCTATCTTGCAATTTGTAGTCACCTACTATGTGTTATGACCCGGCAACCCCGGAGTGACAATAGCCGGAACCACTCCCGGAGATGACCATAGTATGAGGAGTTCTTGTATTCACCAAGTGTTAATGTGTTGGTCTGGTTCTTTATTAAAAGGAGAACCTTAATATCCCGTAGTTTCCATTAAGACCATGCTGCCATGGGAGGGATGGACAACAGATGTCATGGAAGTTCTTTTCCCTAAGCACGTATGACTACATACGGAATACTTGCCTACATTAGATTGACGAACTAGAGCTAGTTACATATTTCTCCGTGTTATAACTGTTGCATGATGAATAGCATCCGGCATAATCATCCATCACCGATCCAATGCCTACGAGTATTTTCCTACTGGTCCTTGCTACGTTACTTTGCCGCTACTGCTGTCACTGCTACTACTGTTACTCTGTTGCTACTGCTGTTACTTTGCTGCTACTGGTTACTGTTGCTACTGCTGCTATCATACCACCTTACTACTGATACTTTGCTGCAGATACTAAATCTTTCAGGTGTGGTTGAATTGACAACTCAAGTGCTAATACTTGAGAATATTCTTTCGCTTCCCCTTGAGTCGAATTACTAAATTTGGGTTGAATACTCTACCCTCAAAAACTGTTGCGATCCCCTATACTTGTGGGTTATCAAGACTATTTTCTGGCGTCGTTGCCGGGGAAGCACAACTATATTCTCTGAGTCACTTGGGATTTACGTCTGCTGGTCACTATGAAGAATCTGAGAGATCCAAGAACTAAAGTCTTGCCCTTAACTACGAGAACAGGTAAGGAACTGCCATCTAGCTCGGCACTTGATTCACCTTCAGTTATGACTAAGTTTGCGACACCACCTCCTGCTAGAAATCTTAATATGTCGCATGTGCTTGATGATGCTACTTCTGCTGCTCATGATGCTTATGATGATGCTATGCTTGATACTGCTCTGCCTGATGATGCTATGCTTGATACTGCTCTGCCTGATGATGTTATGCTTGATACTGCTTTGCCACTAGGTGCATTCCTTGATGCACAAATTGCTAGATTGCTGCTAGATGTGATGATACTTCTGAAACTGCTGATACTATTGAAGTAGAACCTGCTATTATGCCTGAATTGCTTGATATGCGTGAGCGTTATGTTATGGAGGGAGAGATAGCTCAGGATTTTCTTGCGTGTAAGGATAGCTATGATGTTGAGAATTTACTGCGCAAGTGGAAAGAAAAATCTCTGAACGCTAGGATGAAATACGACCCGAAGTTTGCTACTTCGCTTACCTTTGTGACCGATAAGGATTATGAATTCTCTGTCGACCCTGAGTTAATCACTCTGGTCGAATCTGATCCTTTTCACGGTTATGAGTCTGAAACGGTTGTAGCCCATCTTACCAAACTACACGATATAGCCACCCTATTCACTAGCGAGGAAAAGATCGGCCACTACTATATCCTCAAGCTGTTCCCTTTCTCGCTAAAGGATGATGCTAAGACCTGGTTCACTTCTCTTGCTCCTGGTTGTGTGCGTAGCCCCGAGAATATGGTCCACTACTTCTGTGAAAAATATTTCCCTGCCCATATGAAGCAAGCTGCATTGCAGGAACTATACAACTTTGCCCAAGATGAAGAAGAGAGTCTCCCACAAGCTTGGGGGAGGCTTATCCAGCTACTGAATGCTTTGCCTGATCACCCTCTTGAGAAGAATGAGATACTTGATATCTTCTATAATGGACTTACCGACGCTTCTAAAGACCACCTAGATAGTTGTGCTGGTTGTGTTTTTAGGGAACGAACCGTAGAACAAGCTGAGATCCTATTGCATCACATCTTGTGTAATGAGAATGCTTGGACTATTCCTGAACCACCTCCTAAGCCAACTCTGAAGAAAAGAGGTATTCTATTCCTCAGTCCCGAAGATATGCAAGAAGCTAAGAAATCTATCAAAGAGAAAGGCATTAAATCTGAAGATGTCAAAAATCTACCACCCATCGAAGAGATCCATGGTCTTGGTAACCCGATACAGGTAGTAGAAGTAAATTCTCTGTGTAGATTCGATAAGAGTGATATTCCTATTGATAAACCAGATAGCCTATGCCTGGATGAAATTGATAACTTTGTTGCCAAACAACAAAGTTTCAATGATTATGTTAGCAAACAATTGGAACAAAATGCTCGTATGCTTAGTCATTTAAGTGCTTGTGTGGACAGAAATGTCAATGATCTTAAGCTTCTGAGTAAACATGCCTCTATGGCTACTACTCAAGTAGAACAAGTACTTCAGGCTCATAATGACTTGCTCAATGAGCTGAATGACAATTCTGTCAGAGTCGTCACTAGAGGTGGTAGAATGACCCAGGAACCTTTGTATCCTGAGGGTCATCCTAAGAGAATTTAATAAGATTCTCAAGGAGTTAGCACTGATGCACCTAGTCATCCTAGAAAGAAGAAGAAAGATGATAGGAACCTGCACGCTAGCAACCTTGTTGCTGCTACATCTGAGAGTCCAAACGATGCCTCTGTTTCTGAAGCTGAAACGCAATCTGGTGATGAACATGAGCCTAATGATAAATCAATAGTGACATTCATGCACATGCTCAACCTAGCAATGATAAGTATGTGGAGATTGAACTTGTTGATCTTGATAACCCACAGCCTAAGAATAGAAGATACGATAAGAATGACTTCGCTGCTAGGAAGCATGGTAAAGAAAGGGAACCATGGGTTCAGAAATCCATGCCCTTTCCTCCCAAACCATCCAAGAATAAGGATTATGAGGATTTTGAGCGCTTCATTGAAATGATCAGACCTGTCTTTCTGCAAATGCGTTTGACAGATATGCTCAAAATGTCTCCGTATGCTAAGTACATGAAAGATATTATGACTAATAAAAGGAGGATACCTGAGGTTGAGATTTCCACCATGCTCGCTAATTATACCTTCAAGGGTGGAACTCCTAAGAAACTAGGTGATCCTGGAGTGCCCACTATACCTTGCTCCATTAAAGGCAACTACATTAGAATTGCTTTATGCGACCTTGGATCCGGTGTTAGTGTTATGCCTCTCTCTCTTTTTATCGTAGACTTGAACTGGATAAGTTGACACCCACTAAAATTCTCTGCAAATGGCCGACAAATCAACTACTTTCCCTATCGGTTTTCAAGGATGTGCCTGTTCTGGTTGCGAACGTCACTATCTTAACAGACTTTGTTACCCTGGATATTCCCGAGGATGATGCCATGGCGGTCATCCTCGGAAGACCCTTTTTAAGCACTGCAGGGGCTGTTATAGATTGCAACAAAGGCAATGTCACTTTACATGTCAACGGTAATAAGCATACGGTGCACTTTCCGAAGAAACAATATCGAGTACATTACATCAATGCTATCGGAAAACTTCATCGATTCTTATTGGGAGCTTTGAATTCCCTATTCCTCCTGTTAAGATGAAGTGTGATTTGCTTGTTGGGGAGATACACATCCCCATTGAGGTAACCTAGTGACTATTCGAAAATTCTTCGTTCTCTTTTGCGATTCGAAAAAGTTTGTCAAGGAGACTTGATCAACCTCATTGACGGATTCCTTTCGATGACCATGAGATGGATGAATTGAGGAGTCACAAACCTCTGTTCCAAGCTTTCACCTTCGGTTGCTTAGAAGAAAAATGATAGATTTAGTTTAGTTTTCCCTGTTTTCTGCTTTTAGCGTCCCATGGAAAAGTACCCCGAAAATAAAATTTCTCTGAACGTCCTGAAAATAAAGTATGATTTTTTCTGGAATTTTTGAAAAATACTGAGACAAAGAGCTAGTCTGGGGGCTGCACTAGTGGGCCACAAGCCCTGAAGGCGCGGGAACCTCCCTGGCCACGCCTACCAGGCTTGTGGGGCCCACGTGCACACCCTCCACTTATTCTAGCTCCCGTCTGCTTCTCCTACCTCCAGAAAAAATTGTTTCACAGCTCAAACCCGTGTTCTTGCTCTTCTTGCTGGGATTTTCGATCTCCTTGCTCAAAGCACCATTCTCCGAACTATTTTGGAGAAATTGCTCCTTGGTAAGTGACTCCTCCATTGGTCCAATTAGTTTTTGCTCCAGTCGCTTATACTTCGCGTATTTTTGCTGCCTTGGTGACCATGTTCTTGAGCTTTGCATGCTAATTTTAGCTGGTCCCAAGTAGTTTTGATGCGTAATATGGCCTCTAGGCACTTGTGGGAGTAGTTGCTATGAGTTTCGTTGAGCCTTATTCACTTTTCCTTAGAATCACTAAAATTTCAGAAATTTTCAGAGATAGAAAAGGGAAAAGATGAGGAGGTTCTTAAGAGGCTATTCAAGCCGTGACCCCAAGGATGATGGAAGTGAGAAGATGCCCAAGTATCCGTTCCCTCGAGTTGCAGAAGTACGAGCGTGCGAATGGCCAAGCAATGTGTTCTTACGCGCCGCCGGGCTTTATGAGGACTTTTATCACTTGGTGAAGAACGGAGGCCTTACCGCCGTCGTTGAATATAAGTGTCCGCAATACCTCCTCCTCACTAATATCTTTGTACAAAGCTTTAACTTCTATCCGAGGAAGAATCCTCCTATGCTTGAGTTCAAATTATATGATATCCCCCAGCGCATGTCACTCCAGGATTTTTGCAATGTTTGCAAATTACCTTACATTGGGGATATTCATGAACCTCGTCCACGGGACATGGAAGCTCTCATCGACACTATTGTTATAGGAGAGGAGAGAGGAGTGTCTTGCGCTAGAGCTGCTAGCATACATTTTCCCGTGCTTCGGTACTTCTCACTATTTGTGGGAAAATGTTTGATTGGCCATGGGAAAGCTGGGTCCCTTAGCTCCCCAGACCTTGCGGTCTTGCGTGAAGCCCTTTATAATGACAAAACTTATAGCTTGGGCGCTATAGTAGCTCAACAGTTGAACATGAACCGTTCTAAAGGCGTTGTCTATGGAGGTATCTATGCTACCCGTCTTGCTAGACACTTTGAGATATCTATTAGACTGGATGAGGAAGAAGAGATTCTTCTTCCCGAAAGATATCTAGATTATGATAGCATGGTTCGCCATGACTTTCTTGATAGAGATATAAATAGAAGGATTATTTATAACATGTTATTTAGTCAGGGTACTCGTGAGACTATTACTTTGCCTGCTCCTTCTTTGTTCAATCTTCATGCAGGCAGGTACATTATTATGCCCTCGGACATCTGCGCATATTGGGGCTTAGCCCAACCACAGGTGCCCGTGCCCGAGCCACCAGTCGAGTACCATACGCTAGTTTATCAGTGGGAGCCATAGGAGGTCACACTGCAGTGGCATCCTCAGTCCACTCTGGAGTACCCCGGAGCTGGTTATTTCCCTTCTTGGGAGTAGACCAACTTAGGTCAAAAGCCTAAGCTTGGGGGAGTACATGTTTCTCACCGACTTTACATTCTTGCTTATGCTTTCACTCTGTTCGTCGGTGTTCACACTTTGCCACTCTATCATCCATGCTAGTTTATTTTCTTTTTCTCGTTTTCTTTTCGTGTGTCTGTCTAGTTTGAGAAAACCCAAAAAGATTCTATTTTTCTTCTTTTGCTTGTTGGGAGCTTTCCCGTGTAAATAGTTTTTCTTTTCTTTGGGTCAAGGTAGAAGACCATGGCTACAATGTTTAGTGGCTTTCGCATGCATACATGTTTATCTGTTAAAGAGCCATATTACTTTGTCTTCTCCTTTGTGTTTGCCTGCAGATTCCAGCTTTAGTCCAATGCACGAGCACTCTTATTATAGTTCACATCATTCGGTCGTGCAAGTGAAAGGCAATAATGACGATATATGATGAAGTGACTGAGCCTAGAAAAGCTGGTATGAACTCGATCTATTTTGTTTTTGTAAATATGACTAGCTCAGCGTTCCTAGTTCAGCTTTGGTGTGAGAGCAACATGTTTGCAATGACAACTTAGAGATCATAGTTTCTGATGCCATGCTTAATTAGCTAGGAGCTAATAATGGTTTGTCTTGGATGCCAACATGAATTTTGAGATGACTATGATCTAGTATGATAGGATGGTATCCTCCTTTGAATGATTCAACTGGCTTGAATTGGCACATGTTCACGCATGTAGTTGAAACAAAATCAACATAGCCTCTATGATATTCATGTTCATGGTGATTTATGTCCTACTCATGCTTGCACTCAATGTTGGTTAGTCTCAATGCATTTTGATGACTTTTGTCGCTCTCTAGTTGGTCACTTCCCAGTCTTTTGCTAGCCTTCACTTGTACTAAGCGGGAATACTGCTTGTGTATCCACTTCCATAAACCCAAAGTTGTTCCATATGAGTCTACCATACCTACCTATATGCGGTATCTACCTTCCGTTCCAAGTAATTTGCATGTGCCACTCTCTAAACGTTCAAGAAATAATCTGTTTTGCATGCCCGAACCGCTCATGTGGTGACAGGGGGCTATCAGTATCTTCCATGCTAGACGTGTTATCCTCGATATGTGTTTATTCACTATCATTCACGAGAAAGGGGCCGGTAATTGGAATGCCCAGTTCCATACTCAAATCGAAAAGAAAATTGCAAACAAAACTCCCCCTCGATTGATGTTGGTATGGACGGCACCCGAGTATTCGGCTAGTCATGGAGTGTGATTGATTGGTGGTGGGGGAGTCAAAACTTTACTTTTCTGTTTGGGAACCGCCTATAGCATGTGTAGCTGTCACACCCAGTTTTTGGCCTTCCTGATTAATTAACTTATTTCAAAAATCAGGACCAGTTAATTTTTTTTGTGAATGCTTGTGATGTTTGGAGTGACTATTGTTTGCCTATTTGCTTGAATGCATGTGAATGCTCCCCATTAATTATTGCCATCCTCCGAATCACCTCCTCATCCCATGTTCTCCTACCTAATGATCATGCCATGTGTTTAGGATAAATATCTGTTTTCACCAAATATTATTTTCACCAAAAAGCATTTCTTTGAATTAAACTTTCAAACCCCTGAGATGAGGTTTGTACAACAAGTCCTCAAATTAGGGAAATTCTTTTGCACAAATTATTTTATTTGAAACCTATTATCAAAATGACTTCCAAAACCCATCATATTATTATTTTAAAAGTTATTTTATTATTTTATTTAAAGGCCTTTCTGTGAGGCCAAAAATGGTCTCCTATGAAGGAAAGCTACTTTTATTGCTTTCAAAATGTTTAAGAAAATTTAGGGAAACTCAGTGGATATATTTATTCCATATTTATGAGTTTCCACACATGGTCATGTTTAAAATATTGGGCAAATCCCTCCAAAACTATTCCTGCCTATTTCAAGCATTTGGAATATTTCTATAAGAAATATTCTCAATAAAATCCAGTAAAATTCTAGCAGGTTATCTATGATATTCTTGATGATCTAGCCAAGTTTCATTTCAATCCAAATTAATTTGGCTCCCCTAATCACTCTAAAACCCTATCTGTCCAGAATCAAATTTGAGCAACTCTACATTGTGAAGTGTCTCCAATTGTGCTCAAATTTGGTGGACATGTTCTAATACTCCAATAAGGCATCCACACCAAGTGGTGCACCAAGGAGAATAGAGGAACTTGTCCTAAGACCCTCAAAACCCTCTCTCTTGATTTCTGGCTTTGGTAAACTTTACATTACAAAGTTTGTCCAATTGACCTCAAACTTTTTGGGCTTGCCTTAATGCTCAAGTAATGCCCCTACACCAAATATTGGATTTGTGGGAATTATCTGAATAGGGTTCTAAGCAGAAACCCATTTATGCCCATTTCTAGGGTTTTTCAAGTCTACATTGGAAAACTTCTTCAGCAAATCCCAAATTTGGTGTGCAAGCCTATTTTCATCTATTATTTGATCCTGTTAAGTTTCATAGCCATTGGAATCCATCTGGTAGCCTAACCACAGATCAAACACCTTGTGTGCACTCACTAAATTGGCTTCTTTTGCCCCTTCCACTTTTACCCTTGAGCTCAAATTTCTACCACAGCTATAACTAGTTACATTCCCTTGGCCACTGGTCAATTACTGGAGAAGGTCCCTTTGTAACTTTCTCTCATTTTCACCCTTGCATCACTATTTTATCCCTTCATCCCATTCTTCTTCTTAACCCAAGGCTCCCAACTCTTTCCAGAGCATCTATTATATGCCAAGGCTTCATTTAGAACCAAGATATAGCCTGCTCATGTGGAGAAAATGAGCAGCACGTCCTCAAGTTGATTTCTGGCCAAAATATAGGATTGCACTACAAGTACTAGCTAGGCTCACTTTCCTGAGCTGAAATTTGGCAGGCTAGTAGTCCTTCTATTAACAAGAATGCTGGACATGGTTTTCCCTCAACTAACTCCGTGTGCAAACTAGTTTTACTAGCACTAAGTTTGCTGCTGCAAACTAAATCAAAGTCAACACCCATTCAAACCTTCTTCACTTGGCTCCAAACTCCACAAGTGACCTCTGGCAAGCATGCCTTGCATGGGAGACATCTTTTTCAGGTCGAATGGACATCCTGGACACGCGTGGCCATGGTGACCACGCTGTCAGCCTGCACTAATGGTGGTCTGCACCATTTCCTTGTTCCCTAGCTCGTGTCCCGCACTGCAGTATGCCCTAGAGCGCCAGAGCATCCCCCATCCCTCCTTGACCCCCCTCGACGACGCCACCAAGGCTCCAAGAAGGCTCAGGGACGCGTGGCCGCCGTGCCCTGGGTGCACCAGAGAGCTCTGAGGTCCTTCTAGGTTCCTCCTTCCCCACTTAGGGGGCCTCCCCACGCACCAGAGCCTCGGATCCACTCCCCTCTCTCTCTAGGAACCCCTGGACCGAGCCACATAAGCTCCCGAGCTCCCCAATCCTCTAATGCCCACAGCGGAGCCGCCTTGGCCTCCTCTCAGATTCGAGGTCCTACAAGCCTCCCCTCTCCCTTGAGCCCCTCCGGCGCCATGGCACCTCCGTGTGGAACCCTCGGTTAGCCCTCATTCCCTCCCCGGGGCGCCAAGAGCTCGAGGCCGCGACTTCCGACGGCCACCTCCGCGGTCAACCGAGGCGCCGCCACCTCGACCCCTTCCAGCTCGCGCTCAGCATGGGAATGGGTGCGGCTTGCCTCTCTGAGCTCTCCTGTTGTCGGAGCGCTGGGAGCCATGCCCTGTAGCTCCGACAGCCGCCGTCGGCCTCCCCTGCTCTCTCCCATGGCGGGAGGTTGAAGAAGGCCACGGGCCCGCACGTCAGCCGGCTGGCTAGGCCGCGAGGTGGGGTCGCGCCACTTAGGTGGCCGCGCCTCGGTGGGATGCCGTCACCCCCGTGGAGGAAGCGTATTTCATGCAAGGCGCCTCCCGCGTAGCCCTCACTGGTGGCCCGAGCCAGTGGGCCGGCCCAAAGGCTTATCTGGCGCTGGTGGCGCAAGATAGCCCCCCAAAGGCTGAGCTCTTTTCCTTTTTATTTTCTCTTTAACTTATAAATTCCATCACAAATTCGTACTAACTCCAAATCTGATGATTCAAAATTCTACAGGTTCCTAAATTCAAGCTCTATCCACATATGTGCCTTGCACATTTTTCCAAGACATATTTCTGTGGTGTTTTATTTAAAATCTAATTCTGGATAATTAAAACCCCACCTTGTGAAAATCCTAGAGGTTCCAATTCAACTCCAAATGGAGTTATTCCAATTCCTAGGAGCATCTAAAATCATTCCCTATTTTTAGGACGTTGGTCAACATTTTTGTGTGACTTACTTCTGTTGCAATAAATAAATAGCTCCTATTGCTATTTATTCCTCGTTGTAAAATTCCTAGAATATTCATACCAACTCCAAATCCAGTGAAACCACTTCCTAAATATTTCTAAAATCATTCTCTGTTAAATGGGTGCCTCCACTCATTTTTAACAGGATGATTTCTGTTGGCTTCTTCAATGATCACGTGTTGCTCTTTCCATCCATTCAAAAATCCTTGATGATTCAAATCTCCTATATCAAGATTCAGGTATTTTTCTTATGACCAGAGAGGTCCAACAAAAATATAACTTCTATTTTTGTGGCACTTTTATTCTGCTTGCTATGTGGCTTACTATGGTTGTTTCCGATGATAGTTCACGGTAGACGAAGTATTCGGAGTTGGAGCAGAAGACCTCGAAGACCCCAGGACTTACGTGAGCAACGCAAGCAACCCTTTGACCATGACTGATGCATATGTTACTTTGCATGATAAAATAGCAAGTATTCCCGTTGCATATGATCATAAGTGCCGGTAATCATTTGATATGATTTTACCGAAGGCTCCTCCAGAGCATTTGCATTGAGCTTGACTCTACCCCTTCGGGTCATGCTAATACCATGTTGACAAGTAAAGATAGAAGTAGTATTATTCATGAGCATGATGTTGTCATAAAGCAAGAGTTTATGAAAACCCCGTCGGGTGCCACTAATGCCCGAGGGTGATGATGAGTTGGTGGTCACTTTTGGTGAAGTGATGCACCCGGTATTTGTGTGAGTAAGGTTTCGGAAATGGGATTAGATTTATGATGTGTCGACCGTCCCAACCTTACCAGTACGACCACGTTAGTCCTTATGGGACGGGGCTATGTTAATTACTCTAGTCGGTGCTAGCAAAGAGCCACATTACTAGTGGCGGGAGTGATTGTAGTCACTCTCGTGATGGGGTCGTGCCGGGTAGGACGACTATGCCATTTTTATGAGTTCCAGTCACACCGTTGGTCCCCGCATGGTCGATACTGTCCAGAGTTGGTGCTTGTAAGACGTACGACATGTGGGCTGGGTACCAATCTAGTGGACCTCTTTCTCTAGTATAGTCAGCGGAAAGGCATTGATCGGGTACTTACCTCGGGTATGTGATATACCGCGAGTCGTGGATGACACGGAAGTTTCCGGATCTCGTGGGTTCAGCATACTACCTCTGTAGAGTGTAAACTATTCGAATAGCCGTGTCCACGGTCAAGGACAGTTGGGTAATCCTGCTTAAACTACGTCCTGATATTGCCGCATAAACCAAGTGTGTGTGAGTGAGTGTGTGTGGTGTTGGAAAAGGTGTTGTTATGAAAGTAATAATATGACCAAGTTCGGTGACTTGGCATATAGGGTGAACCCGGATGGTTTAGCCCTCAACTGATATATTGATGATATGACCAAGTTCGGTGACTTGGCATATAGGGTAAACCCGGATGGTTCAGCCCTCAACAGATATGTTGATATCTGTAACCTGTTCTTCAAGAGTAATGCTTTAACTTGATGCATGATCATTCCACCCAGATGAGTTACACCAAAGATGCATGATATTGTTATCCTTCACTTTCGTTGATTATATCATTGGTTGTTTGCGAGTACATTCAAAGTACTCATGGGCTTGCCACTGGTTATTTCATTTACTAGTTGTGAAAGATAGGACATGGTGAAAATTAACTCGGCGACGTTCATGCGCGCTAGGATGTTTCCCAGTCAGAATGCGTGTAGGTTAAGGCTGATGGCATGGGTTCACGCTTTCAACCAATAATTCCACTATTTGTCCAGTTTCAAGTGTAGGCCTTTAAGGCCCTATATATGTAAGACTCGACCGAAGTGGTCATTTATTGTATCAAATGGTATGTCTGGATGTAAGACTCTTTTATTCGGTATCTGTGTTCGGTGAGCATTGATCTCTGGGATCACTCAGCACGGCGATCTCGACTCGTAAGTCGGGGTCCCCACAGTAGCGTGGAAGATGGTGAAAACTCTTAGTCATTGCGTTGACAATGAAAGCATGCCACCCAAAATTATTATCTCTGTTTTCAAAGCTTGAGCTCTGGCACCTGTGCAAATCAGTGCTTCCCTCTGTGAAGGGCATGTTGATGGCTGCTGTGTATCCCTTGCAACGGCGCCAGAAATAGTTGTGTCGACGGCACCAGGAATCCTTCAGCTGTGGCTACGCCTTAAGGGACTTCCTAGGCAAGTATGCAAAGGATTTCCCCCGTGGCCTTGGAGCCTTGCGTTGGTGTTCCCTCGAAGCGGAAAGGGTGATGTAGCACATCGACGGTAAGTATTTCCCTCAGTTTGAGAACCAAGGTATCAATACAACGGAAGAGTATCTCAAGATCCTGCACAAACACAAAAGCTTGCACCCAACGCTATGAAGGGGTTGTCAATCCCTTATAGATTGTTTGCCAAGTGAGAACTGAAAGCAACAAAGTAACAAAGCAAAGTAAAAGCGGAGGTGTAAACGATGGATGTGAATAGACCCGGGGGCCGTAGTGTTTACTAGTGGCTTCTCTCATGGAAGCAAGTAGACGGTGGGTGAACAAATTACTGTCGAGCAATTGATAGAACTGTGCAGAGTCGTGACGATATCTATGCAATGATTATTTCTATAGGCATCACGTCTGAAACAAGTAGACCGATACTTTCTGCATCTACTACTATTACTCCACACGTCGGCGCCGGAAAGGGTCTCCAGATGAGATCTCGCGGAAATAGAAGCTTGCGGCGGCGGAAAAGTATTTTCGAGGCTGCCCTGATTTTTTGCGGAATATTTGGGAATTTATAGACCAAAGATCTAGGTCAGGGGGCGGCCAGGGAGGCCACAAGCCTGCCCACCGCCGCCTCCCCCCTGATGGTGGAGTGGGGGCTTGTGGGCTCCCTGGAGCCCACCTGGCTTGGCCCAAAAGCCCCCTGGTCTTCTTCCGTTTGGGAAAAAATCATTTCGGGGTTTTTCTTCCGTTTGGACTTCGTTCCAAAATCAGATCTGAAAAGAGTCAAAAACACGGAAAAAACAGGAACTGGCACTTGGCACTGAATTAATAAGTTAGTCCCAAAAAAGATATAAAAGGTACATAAAAAAACCAAAGAAGACGAGATAACAACGTGAAACCATCAAAAATTATAGATATGTTTGAGACGTATCAAGCATCCCCAAGCTTAACTCCTGCTCGTCCTCGAGTAGGGAAGTGATAAGAATGAATTTTTGATGCTTTCATGCTACCTAGCATAGGTGTCCTTTGTAATTCCTCTTATGTGACGTGAATGTTCAGATCCATTAGATTCAAAACAATAGTTTGCTATTGACGTGGAAACAATAATAATTCAAGCAAACTAGCAAAGTAATCATGAACTTTCAAAATAACAAGGCCAAAAGAAAGTTATCCCTACAAAAGCATATAGTCTGGCTATGCTCTATAATCATTGCACAACGAATTTAAATCATGCACAACCCCAGTATTGGCCAAGTAATTGTTTCACACCTTTACTTTCTCAAACATTTTCAACTCACATGCAATACATGAGCGTGAGCCATGGTTATAGAACTATAGATGGTGTGGAATGTGGTGGAGGTTGCAAGACAAAAAAAGGAGAAGATAGTCACATTAACTAGGCATATCAATGAGATGTCGAGATTCTCATCAATAGATATTAAAGTGAATGAGTAGGGATTGCCATACAAACAATGCACTAGAGCTACAAGTATGTGAAAGCTTTTAAAGAAAACTAGTGGGTGTGCATCTAACTTGCTTGCCCATGAAGACCTAAGGCAATTTTGAGGAAGCCTATCATTGGAATATACAAGCCAAGTTATATAATGAGAATTTTCCCACTAGCTATAAGGTGGTGACAAAACGAGAGACTATCAATCATGAAGATCATGGTGCTCAAAATGCACAAGTGTGGAAAAAGTGGTAGCATTGTCCCTTCTCTCTTTTTCTCTCATTTTTTTTAATTTCGGTGGGCTCTTTGGCCTCTTTTTTTATGGGCTTCTTTGGCCTCTTTTATTTCCTCACATGGGACAATGCTCCAATAATGATGATCATCACACTTTCAACTCAAAACTTAGAGCAATTATGACTCTATATGGAATGCCTTCGGTAGTGTACCATGGCAATGATCTAGCATGGCTTAGACATCAATGGAAACATCATGCTAGCTATCTTACAATCGTGCAAAAGCAATGAAGACATGGTGGCACATGTCATGGTGGTAGTTGCATGGCAATATATCTCGGAATGACTTTGAAAAAGTCATAGTCGGTAGGTATGGTGGCTGTTTTGAGGGAGGCTAATGGTGGGTTTTGTGCACCGACGAAAGTTGCACGACACTAAGAAGATAGTGATGGTGGAAGGTGAAAGTGCATCTAAACCATGGACTCAACATTATTCATGAAGAACTCATATACTTGTTGCAAAAGTTTTATTAGTAATCGAAACAAAGCATTCAACGCATACTCCTAGTGGAAGGGTTGGTAGGTATAAACCATCGCGTGATCGCGACCGCCACGCAAAGGATGATAATCAATAGACTAATCATGCTCAGATTTCATCACATAGTGGTTCACCATACGTGCATGCTACGGGAATCACTAACTTCAGCACAAGTATTTCTAGATCCACAACACCTTACTAGCATGACTTTAATATTACCATAACCACAACTCAAAACTAATTGAGATGAATCAAACTTCTCTAACTATTCAATACACATGAAGGTGGAAGTTTTCGTATCCCCTTGGATAACTACCCCTTTTGAGACTACTTTCAAAGCATAGATAAACTACCAAGCCACGCACCACTACGCTCTAAAAGATATAAGTGAAGCACATAGAGCAAAAGTATTTAGTTCAAAAGATATAAGTGAAGCACATGTGAGCTGAATTGTCTACCAAAAGATATAAGTGAAGCTCGACAAAATCATGGTGAGTGCATGTCTCTCTCTCTAGGTGTGCAGCAAGGATGATTGTGACACAACAAAAATAAAAGACTCCTACGATACAAGACGCTCCAAGCAAAAATACATAACATGTGGTGAATAAAAATATAGCCCCGAGTGACGTTACCGATGGATTGAAGACGAGAGAGGGGATGCCTTCCCGAGGCATCCCCAAGCTTAGGCTTTTACGACATCCTTGAATCTCTTGGGGTGCCTTGGGCATCCCCAAGCTTGAGCTCTTGCCACTCTTTATCTTTTTGTCCATAAGAACTTCACCCAAAACTTGAAAACTTCACAACACGAAACTTAAACAGAAACTCGTGATAACATTTGGACAAGAAAGCAAACCACCACTTCCTGAGGTACTGTAGACAACTTAAATTCTACTTGTGCTGATGTTGGGTTACTATACTTTCAATCTTCCATGGCTAATACCCCCCGATACTATCCATAGTTTCATCAAAATAAGCAACCAACATAACAAAAACAGAATCTGTTAACAGCAGACCAGTCTGTAGCAATCTGTATGTTTCGTATACCTCTGGTACTTCAAAAATTCTGAAAAATTACGACAGTCTGAAGAATTTGCGTAGCCATTAGCAGCAAAAATAATCAACTCAAAAGCTCTTACGGAAAAAAATGAAAATTCTTTTTGTGAGCAGAAAGTTTCTGTGTTTTCCAACATGACCAAACGATCATCCCCAAGACTAATCATAGCGGTTTTGCTTGGCACAAACGCAAAAAGAAACACAAAAAACACAATCATAACAGAATTATGAAAGTGTGAAAAACACAAAACAGAAAGAAAAAGGATAGATTCCTTGGGTTGCCTCGCAACAAGCGATTTTGTTTAACGCCCTTAGCTAGGCATTCAGTGATGCTCTCACAAAAGACAAGAATTGAAGCACAACGAGAGCATCATAAAGCATGTGAAAATCACATCTAAGTCTAACATACTTCCTATGCATAGGCATTTTATAGGAAAACAGATTGTCAAGACAACCAATAGTTGCCATATGCAAGGAAGAAGAAAGAGACAAAAGCAATCTCCACATAACGAGAGGTAATTTGGTAACATAAAAGTTTCTACCAAAATATTTTCCTCTCTCATAGCAATTACATGTGGGATCATATTCAAATTCAACAATATAGCTATCCCATAGGATATTCTTTTCATGATCCACATGCATGCAAAGTTGACGCTCTTCAAAAATAGTGGGATTATCATCAACTAAAGTCATGACGTCTCCAAACCCACTTTCAGTATTATTGCAAATATCATATTCATCATGAGGTTTGAACAAATTTTCAAGATCATAAGAAAGATCATCACCCCAATCATGATTATTGCAACAAGTAGTGGACATAGCAAAGCTAGCATCCCCAAGCTTAGGGTTTTGCATAATTTTAGCATGATTATCACTAATAGAATTTATAGTGAAACCATTGTAATCATGCTTTTCATCCAAGGAGCCCTCGTGAATCACTTCATGAATTTCTTCCTCGCAATTTTCAGATTCACGCATCTTATGCAAAACTCCATAGAAATAGTCAATTTCCCTCAACTCAATAGCAATTTGTTCCACACGAGTGGGTCTCTTAAAGAGACTAGAAAGTGGATGAGGATCCATATCACTAGATTTTCACCAAGCGAAGATGCAAGAATATTGAGGGCACATGGCACACAAGTGAGCAGGAAAACCGGCAAAGGCAAAAGAAAACGGCGAAGGCGAAAGGCGAATGAAAACGACAAATGTGAAGTGGGGGAGAGGAAAACGAGAGGCAACTGGCAACAAAAGTAAATGCAAGAGAAGAGTTTGTGAGACCTACTTGGATAGATCTTGATTTCTCCTCCCCGGCAACGGCGCCAGAAATACTTCTGATGGCTGCTGTGTATCCCTTGCAACAGCGCCAGAAATAGTTGTGTCGACGGCACCAGGAATCCTTCAGCTGCGGCTATGCCTTAAGGGACTTCCTAGGCAAGTATGCAAAGGATTTCCCCCGTGGCCTTGGAGCCTTGCGTTGGATTTCCCTCGAAGCGGAAAGGGTGATGTAGCACATCGACGGTAAGTATTTCCCTCAGTTTGAGAACCAAGGTATCAATCCGACGGAAGAGTATCTCAAGATCCTGCACAAACACAAAATCTTGCACCCAACGCTATGAAGGGGTTGTCAATCCCTTATAGATTGTTTGCCAAGTGAGAACTGAAAGCAACAAAGTAAGAAAGCAAAGTAAAAGCGGAGGTGTAAACGATGGATGTGAATAGACCCGGGGGCCGTAGTGTTTACTAGTGGCTTCTCTCATGAAAGCAAGTAGACGGTGGGTGAACAAATTACTGTCGAGAAATTGATAGAACTGTGCAGAGTCGTGAGGATATCTATGCAATGATTATTTCTATAGGCATCACGTCCGAAACAAGTAGACCGATACTTTCTGCATCTACTACTATTACTCCACACGTCGACCGCTATCCAGCACACATCTAGTGTGTTAAGTCCATAAGAACAGAGTAACGCCTTAAGCAAGATGACATGATGTAGAGGGGTAATCTCAAACCAATGATCAAAACCCCATCCTTTTACCCTTGATGGCTACTACTTGATGTGTGCCTTGCTGCCCCTACTATCACTGGGAAAGGTCGCCACATGGCAGAACCCAAAACCAAGCACTTCTCCCATTGCAAGAATCATAGATCTAGTTGGCCAAACAAAACCCAAGACTCGGAGAGACTTACAAGGATATCAAATCATGCATATAAGAAATCAGCAAAGACTCAAATATATATCATAGATAATATGATCACAAGTCCACAATTCATCGGATCTCGACAAACACATCGCCAAAGAAGATTACATCGGATAGATCTCCATGAAGATCATGGAGAACATTGTATTGAAGATCCAAGAGAGAGAAGAAGCCTTCTAGCTACTAACTACGGGCCCGTAGTTCTGAAGTGAACTACTCACGAGTCATTGGAGGGGCGATGATGATGATGAAGAAGCCCTCCACCTCCAAAGTCCCCTCCGGCAGGGCGCCGGGAAGGGTCTCCAGATGAGATCTCGCGGAAACGGAAGCTTGCGGTGGCGGAAAAGTATTTTCGAGGCTCCCCTGATTTTTTGCGGAATATTTGGGAATTTATAGGCCAAAGATCTAGGTCAGGGGACGGTGAGGGAGGCCACAAGCCTGCCCACCGCCGCCTCCCCTTGGTGGCGGAGTTGGGGGTTTGTGGGCTCCTTGGAGCCCACCTGGCTTGGCCCAAAAGCCCCCTGGTCTTCTTCCGTTCGGGAAAAAAATCATTTCGGGGTTTTTCTTCCGTTTGGACTCCATTCCAAAATCAGATCTGAAAAGAGTCAAAAACACGGAAAAACAGGAACTGGCACTTGGCACGGAATTAATAAGTTAGTCCCAAAAAAGATATAAAAGGTACATAAAACAACCAAAGAAGACAAGATAACAGCGTGAAACCATCAAAAGTTATAGATACGTTTGAGACATATCACCTGTCTATTTATGTTCCTGTTGAGTCATCCTCTTCTTATAAAAGCACCAAATAGAGAGCACCTCTGTCATTTTTATGCTTTGCTTTTAACTTTGATTGAGTATGACTGTGACTGGATCTTCTTTGCCATGAATTACAATGTTTAGTCATCCCTTGGTCTTTGAAGGTGCTCTGCAATTATGTTTTGCGGTCTCAAAAAGAACTAGCGAGATACCATCTGTTCGTACTGCTTCATGATTGTTTTGATTGAAGTGTTGATGTTTGAGACTTATTATTATTTGCTCGCTAGTTGATTATGCCATTGATATGAGTTTATCGTGAGACCTAGATGTCATTTGCTTATGTGGTTTGCTTGTGATCTTGCTGAAATTATGGTTATGAGTTAGACATAGTTGCAACAACAAGATCAAACAGAGTTCGTAAAAGTTTTTCTTTTGTCTCTTTCAGTTTGTCAACTGAATTGCTTGAGGACAAGCAAGGCTTCAAGCTTGGGGGAGTTGATACGTCTCCGTCGTATCTACTTTTCCGAACTCTTTTGCCCTTGTTTTGGACTCTAATTTGCATGATTTGAGTGGAACTAACCCGGACTAACACTATCTTTAGCAGAATTTCCATGGTGTTGTTTTTGCGGAGAAATAAAAGTTGTCGGAATGACCTGAAAAGTTACAAAGAATTTTTCTGGAATTTATGAAAAATACTGGCGCAAGAATGAGCGGATGAAGTGGAGCCGTGAGCCCACAAGCTCACCAGGCGCGGGCCCCCTGGCCGCACCTAGCAGGCTTGTGGGGCCCAGAAAGCTCCAGCGCCTCCAAATCCAGCTCTATTTAGTCCGTCTCGCCCGGAAAATAACAAGAAGAAAAGTTCATCGCGTTTTACGATATGGAGGCGCCGCCACCTCCTGTTCTTCCTCTAGAGGGCAGATCTGGAGTCCGTTTTGGGCTCCGGAGATGGGAAATCGTTGCCATCGTCATCACCAACCTTCCTTCATCGCCAATTCCATGATGCTCTTCACCGTTCGTGAGTAATCTCATCGTAGGCTTGCTGGACGGTGATGGGTTGGATGAGATCTATCATGTAATTGAGTTAGTTTTGACGGGGATTGATCCCTAGTATCCACTATGTTCTGAGATTGATGTTGCTACTCCTTTGCCATGCTTAATGCTTGCCACTAGGGTCCGAGTGACATGATTTCAGATTTGAACCTATTATGTTGCGCCAATATATGTGTGTTCTTGATCCTATCTTGCAAGTTGTAGTCACCTACTATGTGTTATGACCCGGCAACCCCGGAGTGACAATAGCGAGAACCACTCCCGGAGATGACCATAGTATGAGGAGTTCATCTATTCACCAAGTGTTAATGCGTTGGCCCGGTTCTTTATTAAAAGGAGAACCTTAATATCCCGTAGTTTCCATTAGGACCCCGCTGCCACGGGAGGGATGGACAATAGATGTCATGCAAGTTCTTTTCCCTAAGCACGTATGACTACATAGGGAATACATGCCTACATTAGATTGACGAACCGGAGCTAGTTACATATCTCCCCGTGTTATAACTGTTGCATGATGAATAGCATGCATCATAATCATCCATCGCCGATCCAATTCCTACGAGTCTTTTCCTACTGGTCCTTGCTACGTTACTTTGCCGCTACTGCTATCACTGATGTTACTGTTACTCTGTTGCTACTGCTGTTACTTTGCTGCTACTCGTTACTGTTGCTACTACTGCTATCATACCACCTTGCTACTGATACTTTGCTGTAGATACTAAATATTTCAAGTGTGGTTGAATTGACAACTCAACTGCTAATACTTGAGAATATTCTTTGGCTTCCCCTTGATTCGAATCAATAAATTTGGGTTGAATACTCTACCCTCGAAAATTGTTGCGATCCCCTATACTTGTGGGTTATCAGTGAGCACCAAACTCGAATCTCAGATGTTCACCCCCTCGATCAGATCGTAGGAACTTGATCTTGTTGTTACGATGATTTTCAACTTTACTCGGAATTGTTTGAACTTTTCAAACGTTTCAGACTAGTGCTTCATCAAGTAAATACATCCATCCTACTCAAATCATGAGTGAAGGTGAGAAAATAATGATATCCTTCGCTTGCCTCCACACTCATTGGCCCGCACACATCACTATGTATGATTTCCAACAAGTCACTTGCACGCTCCATTGTTCCAGAGAATGGAGTCTTAGTCATCTTGCCCATGAGGCATGGTTCGCACGTGTCAAGTGATTCAAAATCAAGTGACTCCAAAAGCCCATCAGCATGGAGTTTCTTCATGCGCTTTACACCAATATGACCTAAGCGACAGTGCCACAAAAAGGTGGCGCTATCATTGTTAACTCTACATCTTTTGGTCTCAATGTTATGGATATGTGTCTCATCACAATCAAGATTCAATATGAACAAACCCCTCACATTGGGTGCATGACCATAAAAGATATTACTCATAAAAATAGAACAACCATTATTCTCTGACTCAAATGAGTAACCATCTCGCAATAAAAAATATCCAGATATAATGTTCATGCTTAACGCAGGCACTAAATAACAATTGTTTAAGTTATTAACTAATCCCGATGGTAATTAAAGTGAGACTGTGCCGACGGCGATTGCATCAACCTTGGAACCATTTCCGACGCGCATCGTCACTTCATCCTTCGCCAGCCTTTGTTTATTCCGCAGTTCCTGCTTCGAGTTGCAAATGTGAGCAACAAAACTGGTATCAAATACGCAGGCACTACTACGAGAGTTGATTAGGTACACATCAATAACATGTATATCATATATACCTAGTCTGGCGTTGGTAGCCTTCTTATCATCCAAATACTTGGGGCAGTTGCGCTTCCAGTGGCCCATCCCCTTGCAATAATAGCACTCTATTTCTGGCTTAGGTCAAGCCTTGGGTTTCTTCATCGGAGTGGCAACAATTTTGCCGCTCTTCTTGGAGTTACCCTTCTTGCCTTTGCCATTTCTCTTGAAACCAGTGGTCTTATTGACCATCAACACTTGATGTTCTTTTCGGAGTTCTGACTCTGCAACTTTCAGCATCGCGAATAACTCGCCGGGTGACTTGTTCATCCCTTGCATGTTATAGTTCAACACAAAGCTCTTGTAGCTAGGTGGCAGTGATTGAAGAATTCTGTCAGTGATAGCCTCTTGCGGAAGTTCAACTCCCAGCTCAGCTAGACGGTTTGAGTACCCACACATTTTGAGCACATGTTCACTGACAAATGAATTCTCCTGAATTTTGCTAGCATAGAATTTATCGGATGTCTCATACCTCTCGATCTGGGCGTTCTTCTGAAAGATAAACTTCAACTCCTGGAACATCTCATATGCTCCATGACGTTCAAAGCGTCATTGAAGTCCCGGTTCTAAGCCATACAAGACTACACATTGAACTAGTGAGTAGTTCTCCTCACGTGCTTGCCAAGCGTTCAAAACATCTTGATCAGAGGGAGCGGGTGGTTCATCTCCTAGCGCTGCATCAAGGACATAATTCTTTTTCCCAGCTTGTAGGATGAGCCTTAGATTACGAGCCCAGTCTACAAAGTTGCTACCGTCATCTTTCAGCTTAGATTTCTCTAGGAACGTATTGAAATTCAGGGTTGCTACTGTGTGAGCCATTGATCTACAACATAAAATATTGCAAAGTGGACTTAGACTATGTTCAAGACAATTAGAGTTTAGCTAATCAAATTACTAATAAACTCCCACTCAAATAGACATCCCTCTAGTTACTTGAGTGTGGCATGATCCACATTTAGTAACTCAAGTCCGATCATCATGTGAGTTGAGTGTAGTTTTAGTGGTAAACATCTCTATGTTAATCATATCAACTATACGGTTCATGCTCGACCTTTCGGTCTCTTGTGTTCCAAGGCCATGTCTCCACATGCTAGGCTCGTCAATTTGAACCTGAGTGTTCCCCGTGTGCAACTGTTTTGCACCCGTTGTATGCGAACGTTGAGTCTATCACACCCGATAATCACGTGGTGTCTGGAAACAAAGAACTGTCGCAATGGTGCACAGTCGGGGAGAACACAATTTTATCTTGAAATTTTAGTGATGGATCACCATATAATGCTACCATAGTTCTAAGAAAGATAAGTTGCATAAAAGGATTAACATCACGTGCAATTCATAAGTGACACGATATGGCCATGATCTTGTGCTTCTTGATCTCCATCACCAAAGCACCGGCATGATCTTCATTGTCACCGGCGCCACAACATGATCTCCATCATCGTGCCGCCATCGAGGTTGCCGTGCTATCTATGCTATTACTACTAAAGCTACAACCTAGCAATATAGTAAACGCATCTACAAACACAAACGTTAGTTTAATGACAACCCTATGGCTCCTTCCGGTTGCCGTAGCATCGACGTGCAAGTCGATATTTCACTATTACAACATGATCATCTCATACATCCAATATATCACATCATGTCTTTGACCATATCACATCACAAGCATACCCTGCAAAAACAAGTTAGACGTCCTCTAATTTGTTGTTGCATGTTTTACATGGCTGCTATGGGTATCTAGTCTGATCGCATATTACTTACGCAAAAAAACAACGGAGATGTGCAAATTGCTATTTAACCTCTCTCCAAGGACCGTCTCGGTCAAATCCAATTCAACTAAAGTTGAAGAAACAGGCACCCACCAGTCATCTTTATGCAACAAGTTGCCTGTTAGTCGATGAAACCGGTCTCTCGTAAGCGTACGAGTAATGTTGGTCCGGGCCGCTTCAATCCAACAATAGCGCCGAATCGAGAAAAGACTAAGTAGGATGGAAAATCAAACATCAACGCCCAAAAAAACTTTTGTGTTCTACTCGAGATTACATCTATGCATGAACCTAGCTCTTGATGCCACTATTGGAGAACGTTGCATGGGAAACAAAAAAATTCCAACGCACACGAAGACCTATCATGGTGATATTCATCTACGAGAGGGAGATTGGATCCACATACCCTTGTAGATCGCTAAGCGGGAAGCGTTAAGAAACGCGGTTGATGTAGTGGAACAACTTCGTGATTCAAATCACTGTCTTCCCACGGTCCGTTCCGATCTAGCGCCGAACGGACGACACCTCCGCGTTCAGCACACGTACAGCTCGATGACGATCTCCACCTTCTTGATCCAGCAAGAGAGATGGTGAAGTAGATGAGTTCTCCGGCAGCGTGAAGGCGCGCCTGTGATGGTGATGATCTATTCCTGCAGGGCTCCGCCCAAGCTCCGCAGAAAACCGATCTAGAGGAAGAACTACGAAGTAGAGGTTTAGGGTTGCACATGGCAAAGTTGTGTCTCAAAAATCCCTAAACCTAAAGTATATATAGGAGGAGCCAAGGGGTGGGGCTTGCCCTTGGGGCTCCGCCCGAAGGGAGGAGGGATCCTCCTCCAAGTCGGTTTGGAGGGAGGAGTCCCTTCCTTCCTTCCCACCTCCTATTTTTTTCTTTCTTTCCTTTTTTTCTTTCTCCTTGACTTTTCCTCTTGGCTAAAATAGGCCACTTGGGCAGGCTTCACCAGCCCACTAAGGGCTGGTGCGCCACCCTTGGGTTATTAGGTTCACTCCTGGGTGGGTGCGCCCCTCCCTGTAAAAACCCAGAACCCATTCGTCACTCCCGGTACACTGCCTGTAATGCCCGAAATCTTTCAGGAGGCCAACTGAAACAATCCTATTTATCAATCTTCGTTTTCGGACCATTCTGAAAACCCTAGTCATGTATGTGATCTCATTCGGGACTCCAAACAAACCTTCGGTCATCAACACCTATAACTGAACTATACCGAAACATCATCGAACCTTAAGTGTGCAGACCCTGCGGGTTTGAGAACTATGCAGACATGACCTGAGACACTCCCCGGCCAATATCCAACAGCAGGACCTGAATGTCCATATTGGATCCTACATATTCTACAAAGATCTTATCCGTTGAACCTTTGTGCCAAGGATTCATATAATCCCGTATACCATTCCCTCTGTCCTTCGGTATGTTACTTGCCCGAGATTTGATCGTCGGTATATCTATACCTATTTCAATGTCGTTACCGGCAAGTCTCTCTACTCGTTCCGTAATACAAGATCCCATGACTAACACTTGAGTCACATCGCTTTCAAGGCTTATATGTGATGTTGTATTACCAAGTGGGCCCCGAGATACCTCTACGTCACACGGAGTGACAAATCCCAGTCTTGATCCATGCTAACTTAACGGACACCTTCCGAAATACCTGTAGAGCAACTTTATAGTCACCAAGTAACGTTGCGACGTTTGATACACACAAGGTATTCCTCTGATGTCAGTGAGTTACATGATCTCATGGTCATAGGAATGAATACTTGACACGTAGAAAACAGTAGCAACAAAATGACACTATCACATGCTACGTTTATAGTTTGGGTCTTGTCCATCACATCATTCTCCCAATGATGTGATCCAGTCATCAAGTGACAACACTTGCATATGGTGAGAAAACCTTAACCATCCTTGATCAACTGGCTAGTCAACTCGAGGCTTACTAGGGACATTGTTTTATCTATATATCCACACATGCATCTATGCTTTCATTTAATACAATTATAGCATGGATAATAAACGATTATCTTCAAATAGGAAATATAATAATAACTATTTTATCATTGCCTCTAGGGCATATTTTCAACAAGCATGTCACCACAAAAATTATTATGTTATCATTTATCTACTCGAGGACGAGCATAAATTAGGCTTGGGGATGTTGATACGTCCCAAATGTATCTATAATTTCTGCTTGTTCCAGGGGCCTCCCAGGCGGCCTGCTGTCACGGCGAGGCCCTAGGCCGCACTAGGAGGTCGCCTGGGTGGGCCACACCTCCTCCGGTGCCCTCCTTTGGCCTATATTTAGTGTTCTATGAGGAAACCCTCGGAGTCTATCTGGAATCCCGAATTTCTCCATCGTTCTGTCGCCGCAACACTTCCGATATCGGGAGTATCAGGAGACCTCTTCCTGGCACCCTGCCGGAGGGAGGATTGACCTCCGAGAGCTTCTCCACCACCATGGACGCCTCCCGGATGTGCCGTGAGTAGTTTCCCTTGGACCATGAGTCCATGACTAGTAGCTATGTGATGTGTTCTCTCCAATCTTGTGCTTCAATGGTTTGTCCTTGTGAGCGGCCCTACATGATCAAGGCATCTATGTAATTCTATTGCTATTTCTATGCTCAGTTTGTTGGGATCCGATGGATTATGAGATTATGTTCAGATTGTTATGAGTTATATATTTGACTATCCTTTTATATTATGTTCCGTAGTGCATGTTCTCCGTTGTTTTTTATTGGTTTGGCCAAGTAGTAGATCGTAACTCCAAGAGGGAGCGTTATGCATAATTGTGGGTTCGGGCCCCTCGATATCTAGCTTGAGTGACAGAAACATGAGACTAGGGGATGTGTTTGTTGCCACCAGGGGGAAAACAATGGTGCTTGTGACCATGGTTGCAAGAATTGTTTACCTTACGCATAGTTCGTTAATGTAGTTGTCCGTTGCTTTGAGTCTACACTTTGGGTGGGGCTCGCAACGTAATGAGATGTTCTGGATAGATATCTCAAGGTGGATGATTAGTAAGTAGATGTTGATGAATAAACGGTCTACTTGTCTTGGCGTATTGCCCATTACTATTGAAGCTCTAACTATCAAGGAGCATAATTAGCATTGCGGTGCGATCATAATTCTGTCAATTTCCGAACTGTGATTTGTTTACCCTAGCATAGTTGTTTATCGTCTTTTGGGAGAGAGACATCACTAGTGAACGTCATGTGACTCCGGTCCGTATCACCATCATTGCTTACACCTCCATCACTTAAAACTTTATTTACTTTTCTGTTGCAATCACTCTTACCTTCCTGCTTGTGTTTTGATCCTTTGCAAACTACAAGGTCGGAGAGGTTGACAACCTCTTTGTACTAGTTGGGAGCAAAGTTATTTGTTGTGTCTGCAGGTCCACATCTGCCGCTGACCATGATAGGATACACCTACTTGTTGAGCCTAGGAGTCCTCCTGGTTCGATAAACCTTACAGTCTTCGTGTAAGGTAAATTTGCTGCTGACTACATCTCCACCTTCCACTTGGGGTATCTCATACGTCCATTTTGCATCATACTTTCATGTTGATATTTATTGCTTTATGGGCTGTTATATTACTTTGTGGTACCATATTTATGCCTTTTCTCTCTTATTTTGCAAGGTTTATTTGAAGAGGGAGAATTCAGGAAGCTGGAATTCTGGACTGGAAAAGGAGCAAATCTTAGTCCACTATTCTGCACATCTCCAAATGCCCAGAAAAGTTACGTGGATTTTTTTGGGATTATATAAAAAATACTGGGCGAAAGAAGTACCGGAGGGGGGCTTCCAGGGCGCCACAAGCCCTGCCACCGCCACAACCTCCCTGGTGGTGGAGTGGGGGCTTGTGGGCTCCCTGACGACCCACTATCCCCCCCTATTTGGATATATGAAGGGTTTTGGTCCACAAAAATCTTTTAGGAGCTTTTTTGTGGTTTCGCCGCCGCCACGAGGCGGAACTTGAGCAGATGCAATCTAGATCTCCGGCAGGACGATCCTGCCGAAGAAACTTCCCTCCCGGAGGGGGAAATCGTCGCCATCGTCATCACCGACACTCCTCTCGTCGGAGGGGAGGCATCTTCATCAACATCTTCATCAGCACCATCTCCTCTCCAATCCCTAGTTCATCTCTTGTAACCAATCTTCGTCTCACGACTCCGATTGGTACTTGTAAGGTTGCTAGTAGTGTTGATTACTCTTTGTAGTTGATGCTAGTTGGATTACTTGGTGGCAGAGTTTATGTTCAGATCCTTGATGCTATTCATTACACCTCTGACCATGATTATGATTATGTTTTGTGATTAGTTACTTTTGTTCCTGAGGACATGGGATAAGTCATGTTAATAATAGTCATGTGAATTTTATATTCGTTCGGTATTTTGATATGTTGTATGTTGTTTTTCCTCTAGTGGTGTTATGCGAACGTCGACTACATAACACTTCACCATATTTGGGCCTAGCGGAAGGCGTTGGGAAGTAGTAAGTAGATGATGGGTTGCTGGAGTGACAGAAGCTTAACCCCCAGTCTATGCGTTGCTTCGTGAGGGGCTGATTTGGATCCGCTAGTTTAATGCTATGGTTAGACTTTGTCTTAATTCTTATTTTGTAGTTGCGGATGCTTGCGAGAGAGGTTAATCATAAGTGGTATGCTTGTCCAAGTAAGGGAAGTACCCACATATCAAATTATCAAAGTAACGAACGCGAATCATATGAACATGATGAAACTAGCATGACAGAAATTCCCGTGTGTCCTCGGGAGCGTTTTTCATCCTATAAGACTTTGTTCAGGCTTGTGCCTTGCTACAAAAGGGATTGGGCCACTTGCTGCACCGTTACTACTACTTGTTACTTGTCACTTTTTGCTTGCTACGTTTCACCTGGCTACACAATCACTTGTTACCGCTACTTTCAGTGCTTGCAATTATTACCTTGCTGAAATCCGTTTATCAGAGCCTTCTGCTCCTTATTGGGTTCGACACTCTTACTTATCGAAAGGACTACGATTGATCCCCTATACTTGTGGGTCATCAAGAATCTTTTCTGGTGCGTTTTCGGGGAGTGACACGCTTTGGTAAGTGGAAATTGGTAAGGAAACATTTTTATACTGTGCTGAAATTTATTGTCACTTGTCACTATGGAAACTGTTCCTTTGGGGAGTTTGTTTGGGGTATCTTCACCACGAACGAAAGCACGAGGAGTTGTTCCTCAACCTGAGGTACCTACTGAAAATATCTTTTATGAAATTCCTTCGGGTATGCTTGAGAAACTACTGGCTAATCCTTTCACAGGAGATGGATCTTCACATCCAGACTTACATCTAATCTATGTAGATGAAGTTTGTGGTTTATTTAAGCTTGCAGGTTTGCCTGAGGTTGAGGTAAATAAGAAAGTATTTCCTTTATCTTTGAAGGATAATACATTGACATGGTATAGGCTATGTGATGATACTGGATCATGGGGCTACAATCGGTTGAAATTGGAATTTCATCAAAAGTCCTATCCTATGTATTTAGTACATCGTGATCAGAACTTTATTTATAACTTTTGTCCTCGTGACAGGGAAAGCATAGGTCAAGCTTGGGGGAGGCTTAAATCAAGGCTATATTCATGCCCCAATCATGAGCTCTCGAGAGAAATCATCACTCAAAACTTTTATGCTCGGCTTTCTCATGAAGATCATACCATGCTTGACACTTCTTGTACCGGTTCTTTTATGAAGAAGGATATTGATCACAAGTGGAATTTATTGGAAAGAATCGAACGCAACTCTGAAGATTGGGAGCTGGAGGAAGGTAAGGAGTCATGTATGAATTTCCAGTTTGATTGCGTTAAATCTTTTGTTGAGACAAACACTTCTAGAGATTTTAGCGCTAAGTATGGACTTGACTCTGAGATAGTAGCTTCTCTATGTGAATCTTTTGCTACTCATGTTGATCTTCCCAAAGATAAGTGGTTTAAATATCATCCTCCTGTAGAAAGCAACATAGCCAAAACCAATCTAGTTGAGGAGAAAGTCATTGCTTTTAGTGATCCTGTTGTTCCTTGTGCTTACACTAAGAAACCACCATACCCTGCTAGGATAAAGGATTATTCTAAAGCTCCAACTGTGATACGTAGGGGTTACATTAGACCACTTGCACCCCCTGAGGAGATTAGAGTTGAACCTAGTGTTGCTATTATCAAAGATCTCTTAGCCGAAGACATAGATGGGCATGTTATCAAATTCTGTGAGGACTCCGCTAGAATTGCTAAACCTCACGCGAAAGACAAACACGGACCTGTAGTTGGCCTACCCACTGTTTCTGTCAAGATAGGAGATCACTGTTACCATGGTTTATGTGATGTGGGAGCTAGTGTTAGTGCAATACCCCGTTCTCTATATGATGAAATCAAAGATGAGATTGCACCTGCTGAGTTAGAACCCATTGATGTCACTATTACGCTAGCTAATAGAGACACTATCTGCCCTCTGGGAATTGTGAGAGACGTAGAAGTCCTGTGTGGTAAGACGAAGTATCCTACTGATTTCCTCGTCCTTGGTACTGCACAAGATAGCTTTTGTCCCATCATATTGGGTAGACCCTTTCTCAACACTGTCAATGCTCACATTGATTGCATTAAGCAGACCGTCACAGTTAGTTTCGAGGGTGTGTCTCATGAATTTAACTTCTCAAGGTTTGGAAGACAACCCCATGAAAGAGAGTCGTCTGGTAGGGATGAAATCATTGCTCTTGCCTCTATTGCCGTACCTCCTACGGACCCTTTAGAGCAATATCTTTTTGAGCATGAAAATGATATGCATATGGAGGAGAGAGATGAGATAGATAAAATTGTCTTAGGACAATATCCTATTCTCAAGAATAATCTGCCTGTTTTATTGCTTGGGGATCCTCCCCCACCAAAGGGTGATCCTGTGTTCGAGCTTAAACAGTTGCCTGATACTCTTAAGTATGCCTATCTTGATGAGAAGGAGATATATCATGTCATTATTAGTGCTCTCCTCTCAGAGCACGAAGAGAAGAAGTTAGTAAGAACTCTGAGGAAGCACCGTGCTGCTATTGGATATCCTCTCGATGATCTTAAGGGTATTAGTCCTACTCTATGTCAGCACAAGATTAAAACCGATCCTGACTTTAAACCAGTTGCTGATCATCAAAGGAGATTAAATCCTAAGATGAAAGAGGTCGTTAGAAAAGAAATATTAAAGCTTCTGGAAGCAGGAATCATTTATCTGTTGTTCATAGTGATTGGGTAAGTCCAGTACATTGCGTACCTAAGAAGAGAGGTATCACCGTCGTTCCTAATGATAAGGATGAACTAATCCCACAAAGGATTATTACCGGCTATAGGATGGTGATAGACTTCCGGAAACTGAACAAGGCAACCAGGAAAGATCATTATCCTTTGTCGTTCATTAACCAAATGCTAGAAAGGCTATCAAAACACACACACTTCTGCTTTCTAGACGGTTATTCAGGTTTCTCGCAAATACCTGTTGCACAATCTGATCAAGAGAAAACCACTTTCACCTGTCCCTTCGGTACCTTTGCTTATAGACGTATGCCTTTTGGCTTATGCAATGCACCTGCCACTTTTCAAAGATGTATGATGGCTATATTCTCTGACTTTTGTGAAAAGATTGTCGAGGTTTTCATGGATGACTTCTCTGTTTACGGGTCTTCCTTTGATGATTGCCTCAACAACCATGATCGAGTCTTACGCAGATGCGAAGAAACCAACCTCGTCTTGAATTGGGAGAAGTGCCACTTTATGGTTAATGAAGGTATCGTCTTAGGACACAAAATCTCTGAAAGAGGCATTGAAGTTGATAAGGCTAAGGTTGATGCAATTGAGAAAATGCCTTGCCCCATAGATATCAGAGGTATACGAAGTTTCCTAGGTCATGCTGGTTTCTATAGAAGGTTCATAAAAGACTTCTCTAAGATTTCTAGGCCTCTTACCAACCTCTTGTAGAAGGATGTTCCTTTTGTTCTTGATGAGGATTGTGAGGAAGCCTTTGAAATACTTAAGAAGGCTTTAATAACCGCACCTATTGTTCAACCACCTGACTGGAACTTGCCCTTTGAAATCATGTGTGACGCTAGTGATTATGCTGTTGGTGCTGTTCTAGGACAAAGGGTTGACAAGAAGTTGAATGTTATTCACTATGCTAGTAAAACTCTAGACAATGCCCAAATAAACTATGCCACTACGGAGAAGGAATTTTTGGCAGTCGTGTTTGCATGTGAAAAGTTCAGATCTTATATAGTTGACTCCAAAGTCACTATTCACTCTGATCATGCTGCTATTAAGTACCTTATGGAGAAGAATGACGCTAAGCCTAGGCTGATCAAATGGGTTCTCCTGCTACAGGAATTTGATTTGCACGTCGTTGACCGAAAGGGTGTTGATAACCCTGTAGCAGATAACTTGTTTAGGCTAGAGAATGTCCTTGATGACCCACTACCTATTGATGACAGCTTTCCCGATGAGCAATTAAATGCCATCCGCACTTCACATAGTGCACCGTGGTATGCCGATTATGCAAACTATATCGTAGCCAAATACATACCACCGAGTTTCACCTATCAGCAAAAGAAGAAATTCTTCTTTGATTTGAGACACTACTTCTGGGATGATCCTCACCTTTATAAGGAAGGAGTAGATGGTGTTATTAGATGCTGTGTACCTGAATATGAACAGGGACAGATCCTGGAGAAGTGTCATTCCGAAGCCTATGGAGGACACCACGCTGGAGATAGAACTGCCCATAAGGTATTGCAATCAGGTTTCTATTGGCCCACTCTCCTCAAGGATGCCCATAAGTTTGTCTTGTCTTGTGACGAATGCCAAAGAATAGGAAATATCAGTAAGCGTCAGGAAATGCCTATGAACTATTCACTTGTCATTGAACCATTTGATATCTGGGGCTTTGATTATATGGGAACTTTCCCGAGTTCCAATGGGTACACTCACATCTTAGTTGCTGTGGATTACGTTACTAAGTGGGTAGAAGCTATCCCCACTAAAAATGTTGATCACCACACCTCTATTAAGATGCTTAAAGAAGTCATTTTCCCAAGATTTCGAGTCCCTAGATATTTGATGACTGATGGGGGTTCACACTTTATTCATGGTGTTTTCTGCAAGATGCTCGTTGAGTATGATGTCAACCATAGAGTTGCATCTCCACATCACCCTCAGTCTAGTGGTCAAGTGGAGTTGAGTAATACGGAGATCAAATTGATCCTACAAAAGACTGTCAATAGATCTCGAAAGAATTGGTCTAGCAAACTTGTCGATGCACTATGGGCTTATAGAAATGCTTATAAAAATCCCATGGGCATGTCACCGTATAAAATGGTTTACGATAAGGTCTGTCATTTACCTCTTGAGCTGGAACACAAAGCTTATTGGGCAATCAAAGAGCTCAACTTTGATTTCAAACTTGCCGGTGAGAAGCGGTTTTTGATATAAGCTCGTTAGATGAATGGAGAGCCCAGGCATATGAGAATGCCAAGTTGTTCAAGGAAAAGGTTAAGAGATGGCACGACAAACGAATACAGAAACAAGAGTTCAATGTAGGTGATTATGTCCTGCTATACAATTCTCGTTTGAGATTCTTTGCAGGCAAGCTTCTCTCTAAATGGGAAGGTCCTTATGTTATCGAGGAAGTATATCGTTCCGGTGCCATCAAAATCAATAACACGGAAGGAAATTTTCCTAGAGTGGTAAATGGGCAAAGAATCAAGCATTACATCTCTGGTACTCCTATAAATGTTGAGACCAATATCATCAATGTCATAACTCCAGAGGAGTACATAAGGGATATTTATCAGCCTGTTTCAGACCCTGAAAACGAAGAGGTATCTGTTTCGGTAAGAAATTGGACTCCGATGCTTTTCCAATAGGAAATTTCCTCCGTTTTGGAATTTTTGGAAAACTAGAAAAATAAAAAGCAGTCCGGAGAGCGCACAAGGCGGCCACAAGCTTGGACACCGCCCCCTACCCCTTGGTGGCGGAGGGAGGGCTTGTGGGCACCTCGTGTGCCTCCTGGACTCTGTTTTCTTGTGGAGCACTCCTTCTGGTCCAGAAAAAAACAATATATATTCGCCCAAAGGTTTTGATCACCGTATCGTGTAGTTTTCCTTTGTTTTCGTTTCGAGCTTATTGTCTGTAGCAGATTTAGAGAAAAGATGTCTCAGGATTCTATTGGGGAGAATGATCTTCACCAAGTTCATGAGGAAGTAGATGCTTATCTGAAAAGAGTAGAAGTCACGGAAGCGAGGGACCAAGCTAAGGAGAAAACCCAAGCTAGGGAGGAAGTTCAACCTATGTTCAACATTGAAGATGTTGAAGGAGTAGATTTTCTCCAACCCTTCCTCCACGTGCTGTCTCCATCCTTGATTGAACTCTTGAGGTTTTGCGAAACAACTCGTGCTCGCAATATTTCCCTTTATCGTGAAGTTGCTTTGGTGGAAAACCATGTCATAGATCTCAAAGGTATAAATCAAAGATTGATAGCTCTCTTGGAATCAAAGGCGACAACTTCACCACCATCACCGCCAAAGGAAGACAACTAAGCATTGGTATGGGCAATCCTCTTGGCTTGTGCCAAGCTTGGGGGATTTGCCCTGGTATCGTATCACCTTTATATTCGTTGCTTTTACCTTTGTTTTAGTTCTTTCCTTTTCAGTTTTAATTTCTTCTCTTAGAGGAATAAGTCTTTAGTGTTTAGTTTGAGTCTTTTGCTTTTGTCTCTCCCCCGATGTATTCGAGCTCGCGAGCTATATAATAAAGAGTGTCTTAGTCAAGGGCTTTGCTTTGTGCCATGATCAATAGTATGAAAAGAACGATAGCATGAAAGATCAAGAGACGATCTTATGGAAAGTGATAACTTCACTTATGACACGTATGATGATTGAAACTTGTTGAGAATAAATCAACATAGACCTCAGTCATTGTTGCAATTAATAAGAAGTAATAAGGAAAGAGAGGTTCACATATAAATATATCATCTTAGACACTTTTTACAATTGTGAGCACTCACCAAACTATTACATGCTTAGGAGTAGATGTTGGACAAGGAAGACAACATAATGAATTGTGTTTGCTTGGTTCCAAACAATGTTAGATGATTAGAGATCCCTTAGCATGTGACGATTTCTTCCACCTCGTATTAGCAAAAACTCCCGCACCAAGTAGAGATACTACTTGTGCACCCATAAACCTCCAACCCAGTTTTGCCATGAGAGTCCACCATACCTACCTATGGATTGAATAAGATCCCTCAAGTAAGTTGTCATGGGTGCAAGCAATAAAAATTCTCTAATATGTATGATCTATTAGTGTGTGGAAAATAAGCTTTGTACGAACCTGTGATGAGGAAGGCATAAAAGCGACAGACTGCATAATAAAGTTCTTTATCACAGGAGGCAATATAAAGTGACGTTCCTCCGCACTAAGAGGACACGGATTCAAACCTCTAAAGCGCATGACAACCTCTGCTTCCCTCTGCGAAGGGCCTATCTTGTACCTTTACTTTTTGCCCTTGTAAGAGTCATGGTGATCGTCACCAATTCCCTATTTTTGCCCTTGTCTTGGCTACCGTCACATGTTTGGGAAAGATCTATATTCTTATATCAACTTGGAGTTGAGTACTTATGCTTTATTGTTGTTGACTTTACCCTTGAGGTAAATCGTTGGGAGGCAAAAACTATAAGCCCCTATATTGTTGTTGACTTGTCTAGCTGAAACTTCAACACCATGAGTACCACGTGAGTTGTAACAATTGTGGAAAACAAAAGAGATGATTGAGTATGTGGATTTGCTTTACAAGCTCTTATTTGACTCTTTCTCATGTTGTGATAAATTACAATTGCTTCAATGACTATGGATTATTGTTGGTTACTTCTCGGTAAGGTTTTTGCTTCATGCTTTGCTTTCTGAAGGAATTGTTACTTTCCCAAAAGAATCTTTATGATGTATTGTTGTTCTATGTGTGATCATGATGCCCTCATGTCCGTATTATGTTTTATCGACACCTTCGTCCCTCAACATGTGGACATATTTATGGAACTTGGTTTTCGCTTGAGGACAAGCGAGGTCTAAGCTTGGGGGAGTTGATACGTCCATTTGCATCATGCTTTCATGTTGATATTTATTGCTTTATGGGCTGTTATATTACTTTGTGGTACCATATTTATGCCTTTTCTCTCTTATTTTGCAAGGTTTATTTGAAGAGGGAGGATTTAGGCAGCTTGAATTCTGGACTGGAAAAGGAGCAAATCTTAGTCCACTATTGTGCACATCTCCAAATGCCCTGAAAAGTTACGTGGATTTTTTTGGGATTATATAAAAAATACTGGGCGAAAGAAGTACCAGAGGGGGGCTGCCAGGGCGCCACAAGCCCTGCCACCGCCACCACCCCCCTCGTGGCGAAGTGAGGGCTTGTGGGCTCCTTGACGGCCCACTAGGTCCCCTCTTTTGCTATATGAAGGGTTTTGGTCCAGAAAAAAATAATTCGGGAGCTTTTTCGTGGTTTCGCCGCCGCCACGAGCCGTAACTTGAGCAGATCCTATTAGAGCTCCGGCAGGACGATCCTGCCGGGGAAACTTCCCTCCCGGAGGGGCAAATCGTCGCCATCGTCATCACCAACACTCCTCTCGTCGGAGGGGAGGATTCTTCATCAGCTCCATCTCCTCTCCAATCCCTAGTTCATCCCTTGTAACCAATCTTCGTCTAACGACTCCGATTGGTACTTGTAAGGTTGCTAGTAGTGTTGATTACTCTTTGTAGTTGATGCTAGTTGGATTACTTGGTGGACGAGTTTATGTTCAGATCCTTGATGCTATTCATTACACCTCTGATCATGATTATGATTATTTTTTGTGAGTAGTTACTTTTGTTCCTGAGGACATGGGATAAGTCATGTTAATAATAGTCATGTGAATTTGATATTCGTTCGGTATTTTGATATGCTGTATGTTGGTTTTCCTCTAATGGTGTTATGTGAACGTCGACTACATAGCACTTCACCATATTTGGGCCTGGAGGAAGGCAATGGGAAGTAGTAAGTAGATGATTGGTTGTTGGAGTGACAGAAGCTTAAACCCCAGTCTATGCGTTGCTTCGTGAGGGGCTGATTTGGATCCACTAGTTTAATGATATGGCTAGACTTTGTCTTAATTCTTCTTTCGTAGTTGCGAATGCTTGCGAGAGAGGTTAATCATAAGTGGGATGCTTGTCCAAGTAAGGGCAGTACCCAAGCGCCGGTCCACCCACATATCAAATTATGAAAGTAACGAACACGAATCATATGAACATGATGAAACTAGCATGACAGAAATTCCCGTGTGTCCTCGGGAGCGTTTTTCCTCCTATAAGACTTTGTTCAGGCTTGTCCCTTGCTACAAAAGGGATTGGGCCACTTGCTGCACCATTGCTACAACTTCTTACTTGTTACTTTTTGCTTGCTACGTTTCACCTCCCTACACAATCACTTGTTACCGCTACTTTCAGTGCTTGCAGTTATTACCTTGCTGAAATCAGTTTATCAGAGCCTTCTGCTCCTCGTTGGGTTCGACACTCTTACTTATCAAAAGGACTACGATTGATCCCCTATACTTGTGGGTCCTCAATATCCAACGAGGGGCGAGAAGTATATACATCACCTCGTCATCACATGTAGGCATCCTGCAATTTTATTTAAAACATACTTACTACAACTTTCGAAAATACGGGAATGCAACATTACAGGGCAACATGGATACTAGGGTCTGACATCTACTCTGATGGACTCGCTCCGCCTTCGATGGCTTCTGAGCTAACGTGGTCGGTCGTCGACTCTGCTTCTCGAGTTGCCATAGTTTCAGAGTTGACTAGGCCATGGAATGGGGTTGCAAAGTTGCGGTGGAGACTATGTCTCGGACAATGCACCCTACGCATAGTGTCGGGGATATAACCCCAAAATTTAACCGTCCTTATGGGGCCGGCTTAAGTCGCAAGGACAACATGAGAATATGGGCCAGAGGACTTAGTCGATAAGCCACCAAGCGGCCCATCACCAGGATATGGCGGCTCAAAGACACACGAGGCAACAGACGTAGGAAGTTTTCCTAACTTGGAAAGAAAGATAAGATAGACTTGTAATAGGTCACGGGTATTATTCTACCCCGACTCCGTTGTAAACTTGGGGCTCTACCTATGTATAAAGGAGAGCCCTCAATTCAGAAAGATCAAGTAAGAAACGCCCGAGAGCTAGGTTAGCGATTACGCGCCCTTGTAATCGAGATTCCCATCAATACAAACACAAAGCAGGACGTAGGCTTTTACCTCCATGGGAGGGGCCAAACCTGGGTAAATCTGCCTCTCATTTCCCAGTCAACCCCTTTGAGTCGCCACACTGCGATAATGGCCTAACCACAAAGTCTGTTCACGAGGACATCTGCCGTGACAAAACCACGACAATTGGCACCCACCGTGGGTCTATCGCAACGTGGAGTTGAGTTCTCGGAGGCAATTCGAAAGTGAGTTATATCGACTAGAGGGGGGTGAATAGGAGATTTTCAGAATTTCATCACTGAGGAAATTCCTTTTGTGGAAATTCCTCACTGATGACTAACTTACAGCGGAAACAGTTAAGGATCAGCAGTGCAAAGTTTCACTACAACAGTTTTTCAGGATGAAGAATATGAAAACACTTTGCACAGTATGCATGCACGCAGAAAATAGATGAGGATTAACTTGTGTGAAGAATTTGGGGTTGAGGAATTTCAGAGAAAGTATTCAGCAAATTCTTCAAACAGTGACAGTGAAAATCATCAACACACAATCTGAGGAATATAAAGAGTTGAGGCAATAGAACCCGTTTCACAGTGAAGACAGTGGTTGATGACCTAGTTCCAACTGATTTGACACTTGTACATCTGGTTTGGAGCGGCTTGGTATTGAAACCAAAAGACACACAGTCTCGGGACACAAAGTCTCGGGACACACAGTCCCTACCATATTCTCCTTGGGCTAAGAACACACAGTCCTCGCCCAACACTCGTGGTAAGTCTTCAGGGCAGACTTCCAAACCCTCACAAACTTGGTCACCCGGCGATCCAGAATTGACTGTTGGATTGCTCTAGACCATGATGCCTAATCGTCTGGAGGATGCATAGTCCTCAAAGGAAAAAGGCTTCGGTCCCACACAGGAACAACTTCTTAAGTGACGCTCAATCACTTGGTTCTCGGTTTGTGGTTTGGTGTTTGGGGTATTTCCTCACTAATGTATTACTCTTGAAGACTCTAAGGAATTTGTGTTGCTCTTACGACAAGTGTCAGTTTCTAACGGAGCAACCAACCAGCTAATGGTTGTGGGGGGTGGCTATTTATAGCCTGGGAGCATCCCGACATGATTTGACATTAATGCCCTTAAATAATATGACCGTTGGTGTGGATAAGACCAATGATGTGGCGTGGCTATCGATAATGGTCGAGACCCTCAACTGTGAGAGTCCTCATGTCTCTCATATTCCTCACTTGAGGCTTTTGGTAGGATTAGGCTTGGATTGAGCATCATGAGGAAATTCATTCCAAAGTGTTACCTCAACCCCCTTTAATTGTACGGTGTTCCTATTACTGAAGTGTGAAGAAAATAAAACAGAAAGGATAAATCTTCATGCTTCAAAGTCTTCACATTGATTTTCTTCAGGACACACCGAATTCCTCAATTTCAATATCTTCATGAGGAATATCAATTTCGTCGCAAATTCTTCACGATTCAATTCTTCAGCTTCAGACCAATTTCTTCAACCGAAGATATACATTTTTAGGGGTCGATATTCATCGATTATTTCAAACTCCTCAGCGACTTATAGATCCTGTGTACACTCAAGAACACATTAGATACTTAACCTATAAGTCTTCAGACCACCAAAATCACTAAGGGGCACTAGATGCACTTACAATCTCCCCCTTTTTGGTGGTTGATGACAATTAGGTTAAGTCTTCAACGGGAATAAACATATGAAGTGTAAATACTCACTTGAGGAATTTGAAATCAAGATTCAGAGAGACTCCCCCGAAAGATGTGCATATCTTGAGGATTTTTCTTTTCACAGGAAATTCACATTGATGATTTATATCATGGAGATCTCCCCCTGAGTCTTGTAAATCATGCATACATATGACATATAGTATGAAGAAATTGAGGATGCATGATGACAAATGGTATCTGACGAATTCCAGCATGCATGCATTAAAATATTGAGGAATAAGCATGCGAAGAAAAACGTTCGAAAGCGTCAGAGTACCATCGGGCTTAAGTTACAACTCATTACATAAAACACTTCAGAAGAGCCAAGAGTTTGTAACTTAAATATAGTTTATAAGCCCCCAAACTATCCCGCGGGAAGACTAACTCTCAAGTTTCTCCCCCTTTGTCATCAAGTGACAAAAAGGGACAAACTGAGGACTAATGCCCGTGAAGACTTTCACTCCTTGGCAGTTGATGAAGACGCATGCGGATTCTTGGGAGCAGTCTTCCTGCTTGGACCGGTGGCAGTGTCTTGTTGTTCTTCATCAGATTCGGCAGTGCGGAATGAAGAAAAATAACTGTCCTCAAGGTCTGGAACTGGAATTGGCCTGAATTTCTTCTTTGGTGGCCACGACCAGTCGAAGTCCCGCGCAAACTCCAATTCTTCAAGTTCCGCTGGAGTCTTCAAATGAGTTAGTGTAGCCCAGGTGCAATCAAAAACCTCATGAAGATAATAATGGTTAAGCTTCACAACATTCTGCGTTTCATTGAGGTTTTCACAATGGCGCCGAACTGGCGTTTGACCCACTTGTGATTCTGATCCACCTTCTGGTGAAGACTGAGAAGAATCTCTCTGGTATTCATCACCCTAGGAGCAATAGGACTTGGAGGATGAGTCTCGGTGTCATCCCATGAAGAATAAGCTTCGGGCTCTCTGAACTGGCCATCAAGGGGCCGACTGCCTTCATCAATGACAGACTTTCCTTTTCCTTCAAGAGGCTCGAAAGTCTTCTTGTTGACCCTTATAGGAGGCATATAACCGACTTGGTTGTTGAAATCAGCGTGATAATCGATGCCTTACCTTGTTCTGATGAATCTCATGATCCATGGCGCATATATCTTGTGGTCAAAAGGAGACATTGCATTCTCGGCCAAAGTCCTCAAGAAGAAATCATGAATGTTGATAGAAATACCATGTATGATGTTGAAGAGGATATTATTCATGATGCCTACGACATCTTCTTCATCATCATGGCCCTTGATTGGCGCAAGAACACTGCAGAGGATTCTGTAAACCGTCCTGGGTTCATATTTGAGCTCATGGATCATGAAGGTTGTTCTTGGTGGTTGCCCTTTAGACAAAGGCTTCATGAGGACATCCATCAACTTGTTTGGCAGCTCACGTTCATCATAAAGCTTCACGCCCTGCTCTGAGGGAATTCATACTGGCAGTTCACGCAGTAGCTCAACGGCATGAGCCTTGAAGTGTGTGGTTTGCGCCATCCAGTCTAGCACCCATGTGTTGATGTCTGTTGGATCTCCTGAGATGTGAAGAGTTGCATAAAATTAAAGAATAAGCTCACTGTTCCAATCACAGATATTTGAGCACATTGGGAGGAGTCAAGCTTCAAAAAGGACGTTGAGGACTAGAGCAAAGCATGGTATTTCTTCAAGTTCAACGTGAGGAATATGCATGTGCTGGAAAATCTTGTTTCTTCCACACAGCACAGAGGCATAGTAGTTGAGCTGTGTCCTTGTCCAACACTTCAGATGCCTGATGCGAGGCTTGTCATAGGGATTTTCTCCAATGAAGAACATGCGTTCTTCAAAGAAGGACTCCTTTTGAAACTTTGTCCGCTTGAAGAACGGCTGACGCTGCATTGGCTGAAGATTCTGCGGCTGGACTTGAGGGGAGACAACTATTGCAGACTCTCGGTTGAGGACGACGAAGGCATTGTCTGGATCTGGTGCATTTTCCTCAGCATGGTCCTCCGGGTGAGGAATTTCATCAGCTTGAGCTTCAGGCTGAGGAACATGCTCTGGTTGCGCTTCAGGCTGAGGAATGTGTTCTGGTTGAGCTTCAGGCTGAGGAATGTCGTCAACCGGAGCATCCTGTTGGGGGTTTTGCTCTCGAGGAAGAATAGGTTCATCCTGAGCCTCAGCTTGAGGGTTTTGCTCAGGAGGAGGAGGAGTTCGGTCAGCCTGATCCTCAGGTTGAGGATTTTGCTCAGGAATGTGACTTTCATCAGGCTGAGGATTTTCACTTTGTTCTTCCTCAGCTTGCTTGGTGACGGAGCGAGATTCATCAGCTAGTGCAGCTGATCCTTGTGCAGTTTCTTCATGAGGAATGGAGGGCTGAGGACTGTCATCAATGCGAATTTCCTCATCAGTGTGTTCCTCAGTTTCGGCATTCTACATTTCCTCATTTTCCCCTTGCTCCTGGTCTTCGCTTGCGAAGGGAAACATCTCATAGGATGGAGCGCTGTTAAGAGGAACAGGATCTAGATGAGCATTTTCTTCAAGTGCCTTGAGGCGCTTGGCCTCAGTGTGTTCTTCTGCTGATGAAGCTTTTCTTTTCTTGGCTTCCTTTTCAGCAGCCCTGGTCTTTTTCACGTCTGATACAGATGGAGTCATTTTCTTCACCTTTGAAGCTTTTGGTGAAGGTGTTTTCTCAGCGGAGACATTTTCATCAACTGGCTTTGAAGCACCAGCTGGAGCAGAGTCATCAGCTGGCTTTGAAGCATCAGCTGGAGCAGAGTCATCAGCTGGCTTTGAAGCATCAGCTGGAGCAGGGCCAGTCTCACCAGCTGTAGCAGAGTCATCAGCTGGATTTTCCTTGGTGATTTCCTCAATCGCCGGTTCATCCACACGGCTTCCTTGAGGGATTTCCTCAGCATGAGCAGTTTCATCTGCTGGTTCTTCAATCGAAGGATGAGGAGTTGGTACAGGAGGGGCAGCCTTCTTGTTGTAGTTGTCAACAACTTTAGTGGCAAATTTGATGAAACTTCTTTTGAGACTTTGACGGTCAGAAATCTTGGAGTACTTATCTGTCAAAGTCTTCAATTCAGCCTGTGTTGACACAAGTGCATCAGGCGTCAGGTTGAGGAGATTCTGCCTGAGGAATTTCTCCTTCTTGAGCTTGGCAACCTTGGCCTGTTTGGCTTGCTGCTCCTTCCACTTGGCCTCGTTGATGAATGTGGCCACCATGTGGCTGATGCCTGGGGGAAGCTTCAAATCATCAAGTGGAGTGTTGGGGTCCTCATACCAGATGTTGATGTAGTCGAGGAGGACTTTTGGGTCCATAGCGAGAGGAATGGACCTGCCAGATGCTTGAGCTACCCTCTCTTGCTTGTTTCTGATGATGGCTTGCAGAGTGTCATCATCAAATTCATCACTACCTTATGATGGAGAAGGGACCTTGATGATTTTTCTAGGGCTTGGTCTTGTTACTCTCCCAGTAGTCACTTCAGTCTTCAGAGGAGTTGGTGAAGACTTTGTCTCCGAGCTTGTTGCAGATGGGACTGAGGAGCTGGAGACAGCAGGCAGTGGCTTCACTATCGGCTTCTGTTCAGGCTTTGAAGCCTTTCGAGCTGATGGTTTTGGTGCTGAAGGTTTTGGTGTTGATTCTGGTGCAGGTTTCTCTTGAGGCTTTGAAGCCTTTGGTTTTGGTGGCACAGACTTCAGTTGAGGAATTGCCGTACCAGAAGTCTCAGCTGCAGAGGAAGTAGCGGCAGCTGCAGCAGCAACAGATTCGTCCTTAAACTTCTTCACGGCAGCCTCTGCTTGCTTCTGAAGCTTTGACAAGTGTTTAGACTTTTCCTCAGGATAGTCATCAATTGTTTTGAGGCTTGAGGGATGTGCTTCATGATAGTCCTCAAGTGGAGCCCGTTTTCCAAAAGGCTTCAGAGCGAATTTCTTCACGTATTTGGGAGAGAAGAATCTATACTCCTTCCACTCCTTAGCCCATCGGCGTTCTATCTTTTGAAGCTTGGTCTTTCTCTTGGGCATAGTTTCATGTTCATCAGGAGTGCAGTAATCCAAGTATATATCCTCAGGGATATCTGCGGCAGTGTTCTGCTCAAGTTTCTTGCCTCCCTTTTGCTTTCTTTCATCCTCCATTTTTTTCAGCTGAGACTTTTGCTGTTGAGATTGAACTCTTGAGGATTCTGATGAGACTTGCAGATTTTCTTCAAAAAATGCTGCAAATGAGTTAATTTGATGAGAACCGGGAGATTCATCAGCTGACATGTGTGTACCTGTGAACAGAGTATAGTTGCGAGGAATTTGGAGAGGTCATATGCGTTCTCAGATTTGACGAAATGAAATTTTTTGAGAGTTGAGGAATTTGACCAGTGGTTGAGGAATTCGTCTAAGCATACTGTTCTTGGGTTCCAGAGTTGTACAGATCCGAAAATTCACAGAACTGAGGAATTTGGTGATAGGAGGTGTTTGAGGAAAAGAAATTGATGGATTCTTGAGGAAAAATAGATTTCACATCTCAAAGGTAAAATAGTAGATCAAACTTGTTGTAAAAATAGGGTTTTTATTTACCCTAGATGGCGCCCACGAAGTACACATAAGAGGTAGCAGTAGATGCTCTTTCGGTGCGAGTCCAATGCGCCCTAACTCGGCAGCAGAGGACAGCTATGCCGGCGGCGGACGAAGATGGTCCGGTTCCGGCGTGGTTTCGACGACGGAGAGGTCGAGGCAGTCAAGCTCTTCTTCGCCGGCGTCGAGACTTCTAGCGGTGGCGCTAGGGCTTGGAGTTTGCTGTAGCCGGAGGGCGATGGAACGAAGAAGATTTTACCAAGGGAGATGGGGACATATTTATAGCCAGGCGGTAACTGTTGGTGCGAAAATATCAGACCAAATAACCCGTGTCTCTATGTCTCTGCAAGACACATGTAGCTCACGAGAGAAGCGGTGGAGATCGTGGAGATCGTGGTTATCCGAACAAGGAAGGTGGGGTTCAGTTACTGTGTATTAATTTTTTTTTGAAGATTTGAGGATGTTGTTACAAAATCATCAACTGACAAGGACGCAGTGAGGATTTTGAACAAAGTTTCAAGTAGAACGCATATCAAGAATTGAATAGACTGGGTGAGAGTAGCATAGAGGGAAAGTAGGGTCCGATCACATTCACTTAGATGAAATATCAAATTGAAGAAATAGCTATAAGTGAATGCTATTGAGGAGTTGAAATCACAGTCTATCTGGGTAAACGAAAATCATCAAGTGTTTTTGAAGATTTGAATGACTTGAGGATTTTGTGATAAAGCGTTATGATGATGAATTTCAGTTTTGAAGAAAAACGATTTTGAAGAGCAACTGTTTTTGAAGAAAATCAAATTTTGAAGGAATGCAGCTTTGAAGAAATTCAACTTGAGGAATTTCACATTGGGCGGTGGCGTGACCCACCATATAAGAATGTTGATTACAGACGATGCTTACAATTGTCGTAGGGCCCTGAGAATCAATTTCTTCGTTGATTTCTTCACAGTCAGAGTGATATTCTTCATTAGTTGAAGAAAATCGATTCATCATGTGTTGCACATCTAAGTCATCAATTTTGCATAAGTGTTAGGATGTGTGCATGTTTTTACAAAACATTTGAAGATTCTAAGATATTTAGCTCACAGTGCAACTTGCAAAACCTTTTCTCATCCAAGGGCTTAGTGAAGATATCTGCCAGTTGATCATCAATCTTCACATGGCCGATGAGGATATTGCCCTTGAGGACATGGTCCCGAAGAAAATGATGACGAATCTGGATGTGCTTGGTCTTCGAGTGTTGTACTGGGTTGTATGCAATCTTGATTGCACTCTCATTATCGCAGTAGAGAGGCACATTCTTCATGTTGATGTCGTAGTCCTTGAGGTTTGCTTCATCCATAGCAATTGAGCACAACATGAACCAGCAGCAATGTACTCAGCTTCGGCTGTGGAGAGTGGAACGCAGTTCTGCTTCTTTGAGGACCAGCAAACTAGTGATCTTCCGAGGAAATGACATGTGCCAGAAGTTGACTTGCGATCCACACGGTCTCCAGCATAGTCAGAATCAGAGTATCCCACAAGATGAAGATTTGAGCCCTTGGGGTACCATAATCCTAGTGTTGGTGTGTGAGCTAAGTATCGAAGAATATGCTTCACAGCCTTATGGTGTGATGCCTTCGGTTTTGCTTGAAAACATGCACACATGCAAACACTAAGCTTTATATCTGGCCTAGATGCACATAAATACAATAAAGATCCAATCATAGAGCGATATACCTACTGATCGAATTCTTTACCATTTTCGTCAGTGCAGAGGTGGCCGTTGGTAGGCATTGGAGTCTTGGCACCTTTGCATTCATGCATGTCCAATTTGCTCAGAACATTGAGGTATTTCTCCTGTGATATGAAGATTCCATTGCGTTGTTGACGAATTTGAAGACCTAAGAAGAATTTCAGCCCCCCCATCATTGACATCTGATATTCTTCACTCATCATGTAAGCAAATTCATCACTGTAACGTTTGTCAGTACAGCCAAATATAATGTCATTGACATATATCTGGCACAGAAATAGCCCATTATCATAGGATTTAGTAAAAAGAGTTGGATCGAGTGAACCAGGTTTGAATCCTTTCTTCATGAGGAATTCCTTCAATGTATCATACCATGCCCGAGGGGATTGCTTGAGACCATAGAGTGCCTTTTTGAGTCTGAACACTTTGTCTGGATTCTTTGGATCCTCAAAACCTGGGGGCTGAGCAACATATACTTCTTCCTCAAGCTTACCATTGAGGAATGCACTTTTCACATCCATTTGATATAAGATTATGTTATGATGATTAGCATAACCAAGTAGTATTCGAATAGCTTCAAGTCTAGCAACATGTGCAAAAGTTTCATCGAAATCTATTCCTTCAACCTGTGTGTAGCCTTGGGCTACAAGTCATGCCTTATTCCTCACCACATGACCATCCTCATCTTGCTTGTTTCGGAAAATCCACTTGGTTCCGATGATATTGTGCTTGCGAGGATCTGGTCGTTTGACGAGCTCCCATACATCATTCAGCTTGAATTGAAGAAGTTCGTCTTGCATAGCTTGGATCCACTCCGGTTCCAGGAAAGCCTCAGCAACTTTTGAAGGTTCAGTGATAGAGACAAAGGAGAAATGCCCACAAAAGTTAACTAAGTGTGAAGCTTTTGAGCGAGTGAGAGGACTTGGCGCGTTGATGTCATTGAGGATTTTGTCAAGTTCCACTTCATTTGCAATCCTCGGATGAGCTGGTTCAGGATTTCGTCTAAGCTGAGGAATTGGTTCTGGAGTAATTTCCTCACGAGTATCTTCTTGATTTTCATCAGTGATGGGAATGATTTCTTCATCAATTTCCTCAGTGGGAACAATGTCTTCAGTAGCTTTGTGCTTTATTGCTTCCCCAGGAGACAACTTATCTGGATCAGAAGGCAATTGCTCTCTTTGCGAGCCATTAGTTTCGTCGAACCGCACATCTACAGTCTCAACAACCTTGTTGTGATAGTTGTTGAAGACTCTGTAGGTGTGCGAGTCCTTTCCATAACCGAGCATAAAACCCTCATGTGCCTTAGGTGCCAATTTTGAGCTGCGGTGAGGATCTCTAATCCAACATTTTGCACCGAAGACTTTGAAATAACTCACATTGGGTTTCTTGTCAGTGAGGAGTTCATATGAGGTTTTCTTGAGGAATTTGTGAAGATATACCCTGTTGATGATATGACATGCAGTGTTGATTGCTTCAGGCCAAAAGCGACGAGGAGTCTGATATTCTTCAAGCATGGTTCTTGCCATCTCAACCAGAGTCCTGTTCTTCCTTTGAACGACACCATTCTGTTGAGGAGTATAAGGAGCAGACAATTCGTGAGTAATACCAAGTTCATCAAGATAATTATCAAGACCAGTGTTTTTGAACTATGTTCCATTATCACTCCTGATGTGTTTGATCTTGATGCCGAAGTTCGTCGAGGCCCTTAAAGAAAATCATTTGAAGACTTCCTGCACTTCAGTTTTATATAAGATGATATGCACCCATGTATATCTGGAATAATCATCAACTATGACAAAGCCATATAAAGATGCTGCATTTGTTAGTGTGGCATAATGAGTAGGTCCAAATAGATCCGTGTGAAGCAATTCAAATGGACGAGTAGTGGTCATGATAGTGTTCGAGGGATGCTTGGATCTGGTCATTTTCCCAGATTCACAGGCACCGCGGAGGTGATCCTTGAGGAATTTGACTGATTCGATGCCGATGACATGCTTCTTCTTCGCAAGCGTGTGCAAATTCCTCATGCCTGCATGACCAAGTCTTCGATGCCACAACCACCCTTCTGAGGTTTTTGCTAGTAAGCAAGTGGCTGGTTGAGGACCTATAGAGAAATCAACAATGTACAAATCCCCTCTTCTGACACCTTCGAAGACTTTGGATCTGTCATATTCCATGATGACAACACAGCCATATCTACCAAAGATAACAATCATATCAAGATCATAAAGCTTCGAGACTGACATGAGGTTAAATCCAAGGGATTCAACAAGCATCACTTTGTCCATATGCCTATCCTTGGAAATAGCCACTTTGCCAAGTCCCAATACCTTGCTTTTACCTTTGTCAGCATATGTGATTTGCTTCAGGGGTGATGGAGTTAGTGGCATATTCATCAGCAAGCTTTTATCACCAGTCATGTGATGTCTACAGCCATTATCAAGAACCCACTCAGTACTCTTGGGTTTGTCATCCTGTAGATGAATTAGTACAGCTTACCATCTCATATGCTTCAGACTTGAAGAATATGATACCAATTTCATCAGATAGGAATTTCATCATAACAGAATTATAAGGACGTGTGAAATATTTATATTTCATCAATATTAGCTTGCGTCCTATCAAGCATTTTCCTCAGGTCTCCAGCAAATTCTTCAGATGATGATTTTCATCTGGAGACCTGACCTGTAGAAGTGATTAGTTCAATTTCTTCATCACCCACATCTGAAGGGGTGGTAAAGCATTCATCATCCTGCGAGCACCATATTAGAAAGGGGGCATTGAAGCTAATGCACTTATCTTAACAGTAGGGGGTTAAAGTACTCATATGAATATGCAGAGAACTGGTTTGAGGATTTATGAACATAATGATTTGAAGAATAACGTTAATATTCATATTCCTTGTAGTTTCCCTGCATGTTAGAAGCATTAGCACCGATACGAGCATAGTTTTGACCAGCTGAGGATTTTGATCCTCTTGAAGACTTTGGTCCTCCTGAGGAATTTGATCTGGGGTTCAAATTTTTCATCGGTGGTGTCATGAGGACATTCACCTGAATATTTTCAAGCAACTTTTGCAAACCCAGATTTTCCTCACGGGAGGGCCATTCCTGCACTTAGTTCCAACATATCGAGCAAATACTTCACCAGCTTGATTTTTGAACAATTTATAGTTGGGGTCAAATGACTCATCTGAGGAATAGGATAATTCACATGAAAAGCCTATTAGGTTGGATGGATCAAAAGGAGGCCCAGTAGCAGCAACCCATGAGGTTTTGGGATACTGCTCAGGTTTCCAATAAGATCCATCAACATTCAATTTCCTCTCAAAGGCAATTCCTTCTTTCCTCGGGTTCCTGTTCAAGATCTGCTTTTTGAGCACATCACAAAGGGTTTGATGTCCTTTGAGACTTTTGTATATGCCTGTCACATACAATTCCTTCAGCCTTGCATTTTTATCAGTGACATTTGTGTTTTCCTCAAGTGAGGAATTTGACATTACAGGATCAGTTGAAGAATTTGTAGCAATTGAAGCATTTGATGATTCTGGTGAAGAATTAGCAGTTTCACATTCAATGCACTTAAGACATGGAGGAATGAATTCAGCTTGAGCAGCGCTGATCTGTTGAGCTAGTAATGAATCATTTTCCATATGAAGATGATGATGAGAAATCCTCAACTTCTCTAGATCAAGCTTCCTTTGAAGAAATTCATAGGAAAGTTTCTCATGATCAACGAGGAGTGTATCATGACGATCTTGAAGATTATCAAATCTACACGGAAGACTTTTCACATCTTCAGTGAGGATTTGGGTAAGATTCATTTCATCATTCAACAGATCATCGCTTCTATCTAGCAGTTTCTGAAGCTTTTCCAAGGCAGTTTGTTGTTTAGTGGCAATCTGAGCAAGTTTACTATAACTGGGGTTTTTTATAATCATCAGGTTCATAGTCACTTGAGTCAGAGGAGGAAGCATCATTTGGTACCTTTGAACCTTTTGCCATGAAGCAATAGGTTGGAGCGAAGTCATCAACATTGTCATCAGTGTGGATGGTGTTATCATTTTCTTCAAGGTTGAAGATTGACTTGCTTACGAATGTGGTTGCAAGTGCAAGACTAGCCTGTCCGGATTATGAGTCTTCATCAGAACCCTCCTCTTCATCACATTCCTCGGATTCTGCCTCGGAATCCATTTTCTTGCCAATAAGTGCCCGAGCCTTTCTGAAACTAGTCTTCTTGTGCGATGATGACTTTGAAGATGAGGATCTTGAAGATTTCTTCTTTTTCTTCGAGTCATCAGAACTGTCATCCCTGTATTTCTTCTTCTTTGATTCCTTTCCCCAACGAGGACAATCAGCAACGTGGTGACCTGATTTCTTGCATTTGTGGCAGGTTCTTTTCTTGTAGTCCTCAGATGAAGATTCTGATTTCCTCATATCTCTTCTTGAAGATTTACCGAACTGGCCACGTCGTGTAAACCTCTGGAATTTCCTCACGAGCATTGCAAGCTCATGTCCAAATTCTTCAGGATCACCAATGCTATTATCCGAGTCTTCTTCTTCAGATGACGAAATTGCTTTAGCCTTCAGTGCACGTGGTCTAGAATAGCTTGGTCCATATAGATCCCTCTTTTCTTCTTATTGGAATTCATGAGTATTGAGTCTTTCGAGTATATCAGCTGGATCAAGCATCTTGTAGTCTGGTCTTTCTTGTATCATCAGAACTAAAGTATCAAATGAAGAATCCAAAGATCTTAGCAGTTTCTTCACCACTTCGTGATCAGTGAAGACAGTGGTTGATGACCCAGTTCCAACTGTTGTGACAGTTGTACATCTGGTTTGGAGCAGCTTGGTATTGAAACCAAAAGACACACAGTCCCGAGACACACAGTCCCTACCGTATTCTCCTTGGGCTAAGAACACACAGTCCTTGCCCAACACTCGTGGTAAGTCTTCAGGGCAGACTTCCAAACCCTCACAAACTTGGTCACCCGGCGATCCACAATTGACTGGTGGATTGCTCTAGACCATGACACCTAACCGTCTGGAGGATGCACAGTCCTCAAAGGTAAAAGGCTTCAGTCCCACAAAGGAACAACTTCTTAAGTGATGCTCGATCACTTGGTTCTCGGTTTGTGGTTTGGCTTTGGGGTATTTCCTCACTGATGAATTACTCTCGAAGACTCTGAGGAATTTGGGTTTCTCTTATGACAAGTGTCAGTTTCTAACGGAGCAGCCAACCAGCTAATGCTTGTGGGGGGTGGCTATTTATAGCCTGGGAGCATCCCGACATGATTTGACATTAATGCCCTTAAATAATATGACCGTTGGTGTGGATAAGACCAATGATGTGGCGTAGCTATCGATAACGGTCGGGACCCTCAACTGTGAGAGTCCTCATGTCTCTCATATTCCTCACTTGAGGCTTTTGGTAGGATTAGGCCTCGGTTGAGCATCATGAGGAAATTCATTCCAAAGTGTTACCTCGACCCCCTTTAACAGTACGGTGTTCCTATTACTCAAGTGTGAAGAAAATAAAACAGAAAGGATAAATCTTCATGCTTCAAAGTCTTCAGATTGATTTTCTTCAGGAGACACCGAATTCCTCAATTTCAATATCTTCATGAGGAATATCAATTTCATCGCAAATTCTTCGCGATTCAATTCTTCAGCTTCAGACCAATTTCTTCAAACGAAGATATACATTTTTAGGGGTCGATATTCATCGATTATTTCAAACTCCTCAGCGACTTATAGATCCTGTGTACACTTAAGAACACATTAGATACTTAACCTATAAGTCTTCAAACCACCAAAATCACTGAGGGGCACTAGATGCACTTACACAATTCTTCCCGCATTTGGGAGTCGCGCGGTGGCCATGATGAGCCAGAGTCGTTGCAACAATCGCTACATCGACTATGCAGGTTGGGGCATAAAGGCGGACTTAACAGAAACTAATTCGAATATGCCCTTTGGCCAGATGTACGCAACGACGCTCGGGTCGGACGTCAACACCACATCAACGAGCCAACTCGGAACGATTGGCGCGGTTGTTTCCAAATAGTTAGTCATCACGTGAGTGTCGGATTCACCCAGGGGATCATCCATACGGTTGAACCGGCAAGCAGTGAATACATCCTCGACAACCACAACCATGATGGTGAGTCCTCCACGAGAGACACCGGATCCATCTTTCCCCTCAGTAACGAGCTTGGGAAAGCTCTGGAGGAAGAAGCTTCTAGGGAACCAGATGACCTACCTCAGCAAGTCACTATTTACATGGGTGGAGCCGTGCCTGCACCAGATCCAGCTGTAACGGGAGCTACCATTGAGGCTGGAAAGTCGAGTAAAATGCCGGTTCAAGCCATGATTGACCTGGTGGACGAGATGACTAAACTCTTGGAGGATACAGTCACTGAGGAGAACCGAGAAGAACGTAACGCAAAGTTAGCGAAACTCTGCGCACACATGATTAAGGTTTAGAAAGAGATCGCTGCCGAGAACATCCGGATGGTAGAGACGCACGCTCGAATCTGTGATGAGTTGGAGCGTCTATGGGTGGAGGCGTGGCAGCTTGGACTTCGTCAATAGACTAATGAGGTGGTTCACCTGAGGATGCATCAATCTCGGTTACCACCAGACGTAACACCGACGCGCCTATTCGCTAGCCCGTGTACCCCTGGCGCTGCATAGAACCCGCCACATGATCAGGCACAGCAGACTCTGGCACAACCGACTCAGTCATTGCCACAACATTTTCACACACCGCGGGATCATTTTTCCAACCTTGTTGACAATATGTTGGCTGTGAGCGTCACTTGGAGGTGCTCCCTGTACACGGACACACTCCGGTGGAAATTTAAGCTAGGAACGCCATTGAGATGCTGAAGACGGCAGTGGCCCAATAGGTGTAGTACTCATACAGTCGAGATCGAATGCACTCTACACCTTATGTTAGCCGCCATGGGGAGTAGTCGGTTGTTTCCAGTAACACGCGGCGACAATAGCCTCGGTATTCCCCAACACGGTCAGGATTACATAATGCCCAAGACATGGTGGACATAGCAAGATCCGTCCGTCAGGCGGAGGCAGAAGCATCCGTGAGGTAGGCGTCCCAACCTCAGTGTAACGGAAGCCCGGTCAACAACACATGGAGCCATAAGTAGCACCAGCACGATCGGTGTTCCATATTGATCTCAGGATCTTCACAGCGAGGCCATGCTTAAAGACTTCAAACGACCTCGCAAAGTGCCAAACTATGCAGCAGGTCGTGAGATGGTGACATGGATTGAAAGTTTTGAGCTATCCATATATATGCTCGATGTCCGCGATGCGGTATGTGCAAAGTATCTAACGATGATGTTAGAAGGGCCAGCCCGAACTTGGCTTAAAAATCTTCCACCTAGTTCCATCAACACTTGTGCGGAGCTGAAGGAACATTTTATGAAACAATTTCAAGGAACGTGATAGAGCCTGATGACAATTGTGGATCTCCAGCACTGCGTTCAAAGCACGGGCGAGTCAACCCATGATTGGACTCGTCGGGTTGCAGAAATAATCCATTCCTCGGATAGTATAACAACTTCGTAAGCCGTTCTAATCCTTGAGAAGAATTGTCATTTCCAGCCACTCGTGCATAAGTTGGGTCGTTTGAAGCATAAGACTCAAGACATGGGTGACTTGATGGATGCTCTGAATAGGTATGCTGAGTTAGACGGCACAAAAGACTGAGGTTCAGACAAGGATAAGACATGCAAAGTCAAGAAAGGAGAAGGTGCCAAAAGTAACCAACAAAGTGGAAACCAAGGAAACCACAATAATAAACGAAAGCAGCCTAGCGGCGGCTCAGAGTTTGTGGCCAATACCAACCCCGGGTTCAAACACCAGCGCCGTTCCAGAGGACCTTATAATGGGAATAAGCTGCACAACTATGAGGAGGCACTCAAAGCACCTTGCCCAAAGCATAGTACTCAGGATAAGCCATCTAATCATTCCTTGGAAAATTGCTATATCATGCAGGAGTTTGGAAATCATGCCTTTCAGGACCACCTGGGGGATAATGGTGGACATTCAGGTTAGTAGGGACAACCCGGCCCACAAGGTTTCCGAGGGTGAGGATTTAATGAACAAGGCGGCTCTAGACCAGATTATCAGCACCAAGGGAATTCTGGTAACACGCAACGTTCTGACCAAGGAAATCAATAAAATAACAATCACTCTGGGTTTCACAGCAACCCTAAATAGCTGAATAATGGTTAGTACCACATTTTTACCACCAATGGCTCCAAAGAGGATAGGAAGCGTAAGGAGACATTCGTCAGCATGATCGAGCCGGTAGTCCCCAGATATCTCAACTAGTCCAAGTAAGCAGTTGTTTGGAGCCGCGAGGATCACCCTCCCCGGGTTGATAACCTTGGAATCTAGCTTTGGTAATAGCACCTCACGTTGGTGGATACACCCTCACAAAACTTCTCATGGAAAGAGGGAGCAGAATGAACATTTTATATTATGGCACTTTCCGGAGGATGAACTTGAGGCACAATAATTTGCAAACTTCGTCCACCTTTTTTCATGGAATCGTTCCTGGGAAGTGAGCATACCCGGTTGGGTGGATCAAGCTTAATGTTGATTTTGGGGATGAACATAATCCCAGATGTGAACACCTAATGTTTAAGGTGGTGAAAATAAAGAGTCCTTATCACGCCCTCTTTGGAAGGACGATTTATGCTCGGTTTTATGACCCGTCCTTGTTATATCTACCTCAAGCTCAAGATGTGGGTCCCAAAGGCACCATAACAGAAGGAAGCAGCAGAAATATAGCTCAAGAATGTGAGGAAGGAGACGCGGCTTATGCTGAGTTAGTATGTGCTGCTGAAAAGATGAAATCCCTCATAGAAGACTATGGTAAAGTCTCTCTCAAGTAAGCCACCAGTATGAGTAATCCAACCCGCCCAATTTCTTTTGGCCCTCTCATACTACGAGCTATCGGCTCATTATCTCTTGTACCGATCCCCAAATTCTATACATAATTCTATGATATTTGAACCTAATAAACCTCTTTTTAGCAAAAAAACGAGCATGAGTTTTTTACCATCCAGTATGTTAGTTGGGGGCTACAAAGTTCAAATAAATTATCATGGTCAATAGAATTAAGCCGGCTTATCTGGGTCTACCTGCCCCAAGTTGTTTAGCAGTAATAGCATTGTCTTTTGCAATCCTATGACATGCCTTTCTATTTTGATCATGGTCACTTGGGGGATTTTAACTCAAAGAGTTCAGCTTCTTACCCTCTTGATCGAAAAAGATGCCACAAAATGATTAAACCTACCGGTATGATTTGGCGACTCTGAAGAAGTTGACTCTATGTACTCTTGACTGATCAATCCATTATGGACCCTGAATCAGTATGGTTAAAACATGGGTATGTCATGTGAGAGCCAACATATTGAAAGCTAGGATAAATCATGGGTTTTTATGCCCGCTTTGTTGAAGCAAGGCTAGGGCTAAAAAGTCAGTCTTTTATTTTTTAACCATGCCTCACTGAGCCGGCCTGTGAATCATGACTAATACCCTGCGTGATTTGTTATTTTTTAGAAATCTTTCGGCAGGGAATACTATCTAAAAACTATCATAAAAACAGGATCACGACATATTGCATGCTATTTTCTTTTTAAAGTAAATTTTGTTTTATCCTACGATAATGACGTAAGAAGATGGTGCTATGTTACCGGATCGTCATAGATAGTCGGGTTATAAAAGATATGGCTATAAAGATTCTGATGATTAACTAAGATAAACATGCTCAATGGCGTGATCACAGGCATCTCAAAGTTGTTGCTACCCAATTACACACTCACGTCATGAGTCATCAAAACCCAAAGATGTTTTGATTCAAAAGTACGAGAGGATTTTTTTTTTGCTAGGAAAGTCATTTGTGAACCGCCATCAGTTTTCGCCATCGGCCGATTCAACACCCGATTCTTCTGACTCGTCATCATCATCAATATGCTCCTAGCCTTGCTAGATCCACCGATTTGATCTCAAAGATTTAAAATTTGGAGCGGTCCCAGTTGAAGTAGAAGCTCCGGTGTGAGAAGCAGTCTTTTTCTTATAATGAGGGGGAATGAGCTCATAGGGCTCGTGTTTAGGCACTGAAACACACTCATTATCAGCAGTATATGCCGGGTAATAATGAGATGTGTCAACCTATTCTCCCAGAATGGTTGCTAGAAGCCGGGTCTCCTTCTTGACATGAGCAAAGTCTTCTCGGGAGAATACCGAGGCGTCCAACTTCTATTCTGGAAAACCATATTTTAGAGCCGCCAAATCCAATTCTGGTAAATATGCTTTGGCGCGTGCGAGGGCAAAGTTGGCCCCGCCACGAGCTGCTGATTTGTGGGTTTCAAGAACCCAGTATGGCACACCAGAGAGAATTTTCAGCATATCTTTGACGGTTCGTGGCAGATACTTGCGATTTTTCTTAGCCATGATAGAGTACACAGACCCGGTATACAACTTCTCCACATAGGAACAATATGGTTTTCAACTTCATCAACGACGGGTGTACCAGGGATTGATCTATTCGGCCTGCACGCAGAAGAACACATATGAAACATTTTTGAGTCGTCAATTTGAGTATAAGAAATAAAAATAGAGATACAATTTGCAAGACTTTACCAAAGATGATGGTCAACAGGTCATTGATTTGCTTCACTAAGGTGGAATAATTCTCTTTAAGAGGGCCAAGTTTACCTTTGGCATTTTCAGCACGGGCTAATACAACAGTTTTCTCTTTCTCAAATTCCTTCTGGACTAGATCAAGACGATCCAACATTTGATGAACACAACTTTGGAAAAGAGCCATCGTAGTTTCGACCTCATCCCGAAGCCTTTTTCTGTCTTGAGAAGTCTTTGTAGATCCGCATCAGTGGATCCATCATTTCCTACAAGACTCTGGTAAATAAATAGAGTTTTATCAGCAATTGGAAGTATAACACGCCTTAAGAATAACTCGTACACAACAACAGCAATGTGCCGAAGGTACGACAAAGATAAACAATGAGGAAGTCTAGACAAGTCCCAAGAAGATTGCAAGCAATATACTCAGCCCTTGGGGGATAATGTGCATGAGTTCTTTAAAAGACGTATAGAAGACTCGACTCATGTGAGGGAGATGAGCCGGCCCTTGGGGGCTATAGGTCAAATTTAATGTCTATATGTAAATGACCCGAATCATCTGAAGGAGATGAGCCGGCCCTTGGAGGATACACAATGAATTCAATGTTTATACTTAAATGCCCCACTCATCTCGGGGAGATGAGCCGGCCCTTATGGGCTACATGTCGAATTCAATGTCTATATTTAAAAGACCCGATCATCTCAAGGAAATGAGCCGGCCCTTGGGGGCTACAGATTATATATAGGAAAAATAGAAAGAATGATTCTTGAAATAAGCCTGTTACCTCCTATTTCTCCTTCAAAGCATGAATCATATGAGCTTTAGTATCCCGGTTCTTAGTGAGCCAGGTCAAGTATTGCTGAAGGACCTCTCGAACACTCAGTGAGGATATATTTGGAGGACTAGGTGATCTTTCCCTTTGTCAAGGTTCATCATCTATTCTTTAGCCACAATTTTGGCAAGAGCAGTGGAAGCAGTAGGAGCTTAAAATTGTTCTTTCACAATAACGATCTCTCGAGTATTTTTATCAATCGGCGGAAGGGGGACTTCAGTATGAGTCATGAGGATGGGGTCTTGAGCCTGGCTCGTCGTCTTGGCAGAGGAAGTAATGAGTTTTTATGATCCGTCTATCAAAATCGGCTCATCTAGAAGGATCATAAAAACTCATTTTTCTTATGATTTTTATGATCCGTCTATCAAACTCGTCTCAACAACAGACACCGGATCAATCGTGGCATCCGGGACACGTGCTTGAGGAGGGTCAATTTCGACGACTGCCTTTTAGATTTGAGGGTCCAAGATGTCTTGCTTCTTAGCACCAGAATATGACCCCTGCACACGGCTGGATAAAGTATTCTTTGCCCTAAACAAGTAAGAAGCCAAGTAAATATACTAAGAGAGTGAAATAAGTAATCAAGTTATGTTTAAGAAACTTACCCACAATTGACGTTAAAAGTAGGTAGTGGAGATGCTGATGAGGCGCCCGAAGATGGAGAAGATTCATGAAATTTAAAGGGGTTCAAGTTTCGAAGATTGTATTGAACCAAGATCAGCCTGAGTAAGCAGCATAGAAACTTACTACCTCAACATGAGGTTTGCGAGCCGATGGTGCATGAGGCAAGCCAGGATCTAGCTCGCCTGCATCGCTCTGAGTCTTGCGTTTGGATTGACCAACCAGATGTTTTTTCTTCAAGATAAAACGGGTAGCTAGATAAGCTTGATTTGACATTTTGACCTTTCGGACGGCTTGTTTTGACCTTCTTGCAACAAACTTTTTTGAAGAGCTGGAAGGTATGGCAATTACCTCAACATTGCTGACTTGGTGGGCTTCAGATTCGTCCTAAGAAGGAGGCTTATCAGCAAGTTCCATAAATAAGTGACCAAGTGAGTCAAGTTCTACTCCCGATGATTGCTTTGAAGATGAACCGGAATCCGTGTCATCTTGAGTCGGATCATTCCCTTAATTCATGGAGGGAACATGGGCTTGAGGTGTAACATTCCAAAAGCTAGTACTCTGATATAAAATAGAGAAGTATGGCAAAAAGGCGGGTCAAAGATAAGTTTAGCAGAGAAACAAAGTGTATATAAAGAAGAAAAGATAAATACCTCAGGAGGGGATTCAACAAATAAAATGGGTTCAAGCTGGAGGTACTGCACCGTTCCTTCGAGTGAGAAATAAACTTCTTCATTTCTTTGGAAAGAACATCATTGGTTATATTGTCAAAGGAAAAGCGTTGAGGGTGAGTTGATGAGACTGAATCATCACACATCAGGTCGGGTCTCACACTAACATGTTGAATACACCACTGAATCCAGCAGTGGATCAAATTAATGCCAGTCAGGCCATGTGCGATTAAGACCGGTAGCTTTGTGTGGATGGAAGCCATATCATCTCTCTCTTTTCCTGTTGGCCACCACGCAGCTCCACGTTTTTATAAATCAGTCTTAGCCTATAACATGGCAAGGGATTTCCATTTGCAAGGGCGGTACTCTTACAATAAAACCAAGTTTTGTGCCACACTTTGGGATGACTCACCATTTTTGACTCAGGAAATAGGTTGTTCTTCCTTTTCTGAAAACAAATTCCCCCAAGTTCACAAGATGGACCGTTTTTTACCTCGGTCTGACGGTTGGCATAGAAGAATTCCATGTATATGGTTGTTGTTGGCTCAGTTTGAAGATATAATTCACATAACACTTGGAACTGGCATATGTTGGTAATTGAGTTGGGGGGAAATGCCTTGCGGCCTCAGGTTGAAACAATGCAGAAGATCCCTGAAGAATTGTGAGCCGAGAGGGTGGAAAACCATTTGCAAATGATCAGTAAAGATGATGATTTCCTCCTCCCGAGGCTCAGGATAAGTATCTTCTTTGGGAGCATGCAAATTATCTCTTTCTTGCATGGCAAAAGTCCTCGACTTACCAGATTATCTAAGATAAGCGTGGATTCCCGAGTTTTTTGGGGCCTTGGAGTTTTTTGGGGCCATCTGTTACAAGCCTTGGAGTTTTTTGGGGCCATCTATCATTGAAGATAGATACAAAAGAAAATAAGCAGAAGTAAACCAAAGGAGAAGATATTGAGAGTATTATTGGTTGCTAAAGTTGCCAAAATTATCATCATGGACATCTTAAGCCGGCCAATGTTGCAACTACGTTTTAAGTTGGTAAGACAAAAGAGAGGAATTCAGAGGGAAAGATCGAGGAAAGACTTAGCAGAGAGACTTCCCCTCAAACAAGTTGCAAACAAGTGCTCTCATTATGACAGATCTAAATACAAATTGAAAAAGAAAAATATATGTTCTAAAAGTGGCGGAGAGGCCGACGTGAGTATTTTGGAACAAAGCTGTTCTAAAAAAGGTTTTTGTCCAAGTTTGTGTACTCTTCAAGTGAGGATAAGGCCGCAGTACCAACATAGTTGTGTTAGGTTATGGATCTAAGAAGCATTTCTTCTGTGATGACCCGAAGAACATGACATGAACCCATCGGGAAATCTAAAAATCCTCGACAAGAAATATACATACCACAAGTTACCGGAGGAGAAGATTGACGGCTTCAGGAAGTTCGACGAGGAAGCAAAGGTTAGTGGATCGGCGAGCTGCTCCAAGAGTTTCCTTCACCGCAATCAAGATCTGACACGCGTGGTAATGGAGGAATATGCGAAGAAGAAGAAGGTGGAAATAATAGCACGAGGGGTTTCTCACCTATTTATAAGGAAAAGGAGGGCCAAAACAGAACGGTCGTAGGAAATGAGCGACTAAGTTTGCGCCTAGATTTTCATGCCAAACCTGATTTAGTACTGCTTTCAAAAAGATTCGCCATGATGAGTGATATTTCTCCATCGGTCTACTTTTCAGAACTCTTTTGCCCTTGTTTTGGACTCTAATTTGCATGATTTGGATGGAACTAACCCGGATTGACGCTGTTTTCAGCAGAATTGCCATGGTGTTGTTTTTTGCGCAGAAATATAAGTTCTCGGAATGACCTGGAAATTTACGAGGATTTTTTGTGGAATATATAAAAAATACTGGCGCAAGAATTAGTTGGAGGGACGGAGCCAAGAGCCCACAACCCCCGGAGGCGCGGGCCCCCTTGGCTGCGCCTGGCAGGCTTGTGAGGCCATCGTGGCTCCGCCGCCTCCAACTCCAACTCTATATAGTCTCTCTCGCCCAGAAAAAATTAAAAGAGAAGAGTTCATCGCGTTTTACGACACGGACCCCGCTGCCACGGGAGGGATGGACAATAGATGTCATGCAAGTTCTTTTCATTACGCACATATGACTATATACGGAATACATGCCTACATTACATTGACGAACTGGAGCTAGTTACATATCTCCCCATGTTATAAGTATTACATGACGAATGTCATCCGACATAATTATCCATCATCGATCCAATGCCTATGAGCTTTTCCTACTGGTCCTTGCTACATTACTTTATCGCTACTGTTGTCACTGCTGCTATTGTTACCGCTACTGTTGTCACTACTGCTACTGTTACCACTGCTACCGTTACTACCACACTACTTTGCTACTGAAACTTTGCTGCAGATACTAAATCTTTCAGGTATGGTTGCTGAAGTCTTTCTTGCGTGGAAGGATAGCTATGATCTTGAGAATTTATTGCGCAAGTGGAAAGAAAAATCTCTGAATGCTAGAATGAAATACGATCCTAAGTTTGCCACTTCACCCATCTTTGTGACTCATAAGGATTATGAATTCTCTACTGATCCTGAGTTGATCACTTTGGTTGAGTCTGATCCTTTTCATGGTTATGAGTCTGAAACGGTTGTAGCACATCTTACTAAGATGAATGATATAGCCACCCTACTCACGAGTGAGGAAAAGATTCACCCTTATTATATCCTTAAGTTCTTTCCTTTCTTGCTAAAGGGTGATGCTAAGACTTGGTTTACTTCTCTTGCTCCTGGTTGTGTGCGTAGTCCCCAGGATATGATCTACTACTTCTCTGAGAAATAGTTTCATGCCCATAAGAAACAAGCTGCCTTGCAGGATATATATAACTTTGTGCAAGTTGAAGAAGAAAGTCTCCCACAAGCTTGGGGAGGCTTGTCCTGTTACTGAATGCTTTGCCTAATCACCCTCTTAAGAAAAATGAAATACTTCATATCTTTTATAATGGACTAACCGATGCTTTTAGGGACCACCTAGATAGTTGTGCTGGTTGTGTTTTTAGGGAACAAACTGTGGAACAAGCTGAAATTCTACTGAATAATATCTTGAGCAACGATAATGCTTGGACTATTCCCAAACCACCTCTGAAGCCAACTCCGAAGAAAAGAGGTATTCTATTCCTTAGTCCTGAAGATATGCAAGAAGCCAAGAAATCTATGAAAGAGAAATGTATTAAATATGAAGATGTTAAGAATCTACCACCTATTGAAGAAATACATGGTCTTGATAACCCGACACCAGTAGTAGAGGTAAATTCTCTTTGTAGATTCAATGAGAGTGATATTCCTTTTGATAAACCTGCTAGCTTATGCTTAGATGAATTCGATAACTTTGTTGCCAAACAAGAAAGTTTCAATGAATATGTTAGCAGACAATTGGAGCAAAATGCACGCATGATTAATCATTTAAGTGCTTGTGTGGATAGAAATGTCAATGATCTTAAGCTTTTGAGTAAACATGCCTCTATGGTCACTACTATAGTAGAACAAGTGCTTAAGGCTCAAAATGACTTGCTCAATGAATTGAATGACAATTCTGTTAGAGTCGTCACTGGAGGTGGTAGAATGACTCAGGAACCTTTGTATCCTGAGGGCCATCCTAAGAGAATTGAACAAGATTCTCAAAGATTTAGCACTCATGCACCTAGTCATCCTGGTAATAGAAGAAAAAGAAAGATGATAGGAACTTGCATGCTAGCAAACTTGTTGCTGTTACACCCGAGAATCCAAATGATGTCTCTATTTATGATGCTGAAACACAATCTGGTGATGAATATGAGCCTAGTGATAATATTGCTAGTGGTGTTCATGATGATGCTCAACCTAGTAATGATAAGGATGTGGAGATTGACCCTGCGGTTGATCTTGATAAACCACAACCTAAGAACAGGAGATATGATAAGAACGACTTCATTGCTAGGAAGCATGGTAAAGAAACAGAACCATGGGTTCAGAAACCCATGCCCTTTCCTCCCAAACCATCAAAGAAGAAGGATGATGAGGATTTTGAGCGCTTTGTTGAAATGATTAGACCTGTCTTTTTGCAAATGCGTTTGACAGATATGCTCAAAATGTCTCCTTATGCTAAGTACATGAAAGATATCGTGACTAATAAAAGGCAGATACCTGAGGTTGAGATTTCCACCATGCTTGTTAATTACACCTTCAAGGGTGGACCTCCTAAGAAACTAGGTGATCCCGGAGTGCCCACTATACCTTGCTCCATTAAAGGAAATTATGTTAGAACTGCTTTATGCAATCTTGGAACTCGCGTTAGTGTTATGCCTCTATCTCGTTATCATAGACTTGAATTGGATAAGTTGACACCCACTGAAATGTCTTTGCAAATGGCCGACAAATCAACTGCTTTTCCTATCGGCATTTGCGAGGATGTGCCTGTTGTGGTTGCTAACGTTACTATCTTAACGGACTTTGTCACTCTGGATATTCCCGACGATGATGCCATGGTGGTCATCCTTGGAAGACCCTTTTTAAACACTGCAGGGGCTGCTATTGATTGCATCAAAGGCAATACCACTTTCCTTGTTAATGGTAATGAGCACACGGTGCACTTTCCAAAGAAACAATATCGAGTACATTGCATCAACGCTATTGAAAAATCTTCATCAATACTTATTGGAAGCTTTGAATGCCCTATACCTACTGTCAAGATGAAGTATGATTTACTTGTTGGGGATATGCACATCGCCGTTGAGGTAACCTAGTGATTATTCGAAAATTCTCCGGTTTTATGCGATTCGAAAAAAGTTTGTCAAGGAGACTTGATCAACCTCATTGACGGATTTCTTTTGATGACCATGAGATGGATGAATCTAGGAATCACAACCTTTTGTTCTGAACTTTTACTTTCTGTTGCTTAGAAGAAAAATGATAAATTTAGCTTTATTTTTCCTGTTTTCTGCTGTTTCCGTCCCTAGAAAAGTGTCCCGAAAATAAAAGTTCTTCAAATGCCCTGAAATTCAAGTATGATTGTTTCTCGAATTTTTGAAAAATTTCGAGATAGAGAGCTAGTCAGGGGGATGCACCAGTGGGCCACAAGCCCAGGAGGCGCGGGCACCCGCCTGGCCGCGCCTGGCAGGCTTGTGGGCCCCACGTGGCCTGATGTTTGCTGTGTATCCCTTGCAACGGCGCCAGGTATACTTCTTCTACCTCAAAAAGATGTCCGGCAACGGCGCCGGAAATTGTTGTGTCGATGGCACCAGGAATCCTTCAGCTACGGCTACGCCTTAAGGGACTTCCTAGGCAAATATGCAAAGGATTTCCCCCGTGGCTTTGAGATTTGCGTTGGTGTTCCCTCGAAGCGGAAAGGGTGATGTAGCACAGCGATGGTAAGTATTTCCCTTAGTTTGAGAACGAAGGTATCAATCCGGTGGAAGAGTATCTCAAGATCCTGCACAAACACAAAAGCGTGCACCCAACGCAATGAAGGGGTTGTCAATCCCTTATATATTGTTTGCCAAGTGAGAACTGAAAGCAACAAAGTATCAAAGCAAAGTAAACGCGGAGTTGTAAACGATGGATGTGAATAGACCCGGGGGCCCTAGTGTTTACTAGTGGCTTCTGTCATGAAAGCAAGTAGACGGAGGGTGAACAAATTACTGTCGAGCAATTGATAGAACTGTGCAGAGTCGTGACGATATCTATGCAATGATTATTTTTATAGGCATCACGTCTGAAACAAGTAGACCGATACTGTCTACATCTACTACTATTACTCCACACGTCAACCGCTATCCAACATGCATCTAGTGTATTAAGTCCATAAGAACAGAGTAACGCCTTAAGTAAGATGACATGATGTAGAGGGATAATCTCAAACCAATGATAAAAACCCCATCTTTTTACCCTTGATGGCAACTGCTTGATGTGTGCCTTTCTGCCCCTACTGTCACTGGGAAAGGTCACCACATGGGAGAACCCAAAACCAAGCACTTCTCCCATTGCAAGAATCATAGATCTAGTTGGCCAAACAAAACCCAAGACTCAGAGAGACTTACAAGGATATCAAATCATGCATATAACAAATCAGCAAAGACTCAAATGTATATCATAGATAATCTGATCACAAGTCCACAATTCATAGGATCTCGACAAACACACCGCCAAAGAAGATTACATCGGATAGATCTCCATGAAGATCATGGAGAACTTTGTATTGAAGATCCAAGAGAGAGAAGAAGCCATCTAGCAACTAACTACGGACCCGTAGGTCTGAAGTGAACTACTTACGAGTCATTGGAGGGGCGATGATGATGATGAAGAAGCCCTCCACCTCCAAAGTCCCCTCCGGCAGGGCGCCGGGAAGGGTCTCGAGATGAGATCTCGCGGAAACGGAAGCTTGCGGCGGCGGAAAAGTATTTTCAAGGCTCCCCTGATTTTTTGCCGAATATTTGGGAATATATAGGCCAAGGATCTAGGTTAGGGGCGGCGAGGGAGGCCACAAGCTTGCCCACCGCCGCCTCCCCCCTGGTGGCGGGGTGGGAGCTTGTGGGCTCCCTGGGGCCCACCTGGCCTGGCCCAAAGGCTCCCTGGACTTCTTCCGTTCGGGAAAAAATCATTTTGGGGTTTTTCTTCCGTTTGGACTCCGTTCCAAAATCAGATCTGAAAAGAGTCAAAAACACGGAAAACATGAACTCACACTTGGCACTGAATCAATAAGTTAGTCCCAAAAAAGATATAAAAAGGTACATAAAACATACAAAGAAGGCAAGATAACAGTGTGAAACCATCAAAAATTATAGATACGTTTGAGACGTATCAAGCATCCCCAAGCTTAACTCCTGCTCGTCCTCGAGTAGGGAAGTGATAAGAATGAATTTTTGATGCTTTCATGCTACCTAGCATAGGTGTCCTTTGTAATTCCTCTTATGTGACGTGAATGTTTAGATCCATTAGATTCAAAACAATAGTTTTCTATTGACGTGGAAACAATAATAATTCAAGCAAACTAGCAAAGTAATCATTAACTTTCAAAATAACAAGGCCAACAGAAAGTTATCCCTACAAAAGCATATAGTCTGGCTATGCTCTATCATCATTGCACAACGAGTTTAAATCATGCACAACCCTGGTATTGGCCAAGTAATTGTTTCACACCTTTACTTTCTCAAACATTTTCAACTCTCACGCAATACATGAGCGTGAGCCATGGTTATAGCACTATAGATGGTGTGGAATGTGGTGGAGGTGGCAAGACAAAAAAGGGAAGATAGTCACATTAACTAGGCATATCAATGAGATGTGGAGATGCTCATCAATAGATATCAATGTGAATGAGTAGGGATTGCCATACAAATGATGCACTAGAGCTACGAGTATGTGAAAGCTTTTAAAGAAAACTAGTGGGTGTGCATCCAGCTTGCTTGCTCACGAAGACCTAAGGCAATTTTGAGGAAGCCTATCATTGGAATATATAAGCCAAGTTATATAGTGAAACTTTCCCACTAGCTATATGGTGGTGCAAAAAACGAGAGACTCTCAATCATGAAGATCATGGTGCTTAATATGCACAAGTGTGGAAAAACTGGTAGCATTGTCCCTTCTCTCTTTTTCTCTCATTTTTTTTATTTTTTATTTTGGTGGGCTCTTTGGCCTATTTTTTATGGGATTATTTGGCCTCTTTTATTTCCTCACATGGGACAATGCTCCAATAATGATGATCATCACAGTTTCAACTCAAAACTTAGAGCAATTATGACTCTATATGGAATGCCTTCGGTAGTGTACCGTGGCAATGATCTAGCATGGCATCAATGGAAACATCATGCTAGCTATCTTACGATCATGCAATGGCAATGTAGACGTGGTGGAACATGTCATGGTGGTAGTTGCATGGCAATATATCTCGGAATGACTTTGAAAAAGCCATAGTAGGTAGGTATGGTGGCTGTTTTGAGGGAGGCTAATGGTGGGTTTTGTGCACCGGCGAAAGTTGCACGGCACTAAGAAGATAGTGATGGTGGAAGGTGAAAGTGCATCTAAACCATGGACTCAATATTAGTCATGAAGAACTCATATACTTGTTGCAAAAGTTTTATTAGTAATCGAAACAAAGCATTCAACGGATACTCCTAGGGGAAGGGTTGGTAGGTATAAACCATCACGTGATCCCGACCGCCACACAAAGGATGACAATCAATATACTAATCATGCTCAGACTTCATCACATAGCGGTTCACCATACGTGCATGCTACGGGAATCACTAACTTCAACACAAGTTTTTCTAGATCCACAACACCTTACTAGCATGATTTCAATATTACCATAACCACAACTCAAAATTAATTGAGACGAATCGAACTTCTCTAACTATTCAATGCACATGAAGGTGGAAGTTTTCGTATCCCTTTGGATAACTGCCCCTTTTGAGACTACTTTCAAAGCATAGATCAACTACCAAGCCACGCACCGCTCTGCTCTAAAAGATATAAGTGAATCACATAGAGCAAAAGTATCTAGCTCAAAAGATATAAGTGAAGCACATGTGAGTTGAAGTTTCTACCAAAAGATATAAGTGAAGCTCGACAAAATCACGGTGTGTGCATGTCTCTCTCTCTAGGTGTGCAGAAAGGATGATTGTGACACAACAAAAAAAATAAAAGACTCCTACGATACAAGACGATCCAAGCAAAACACATAACATGTGGTGAATAAAAATATAGCTCCAAGTAACGTTACCGATGGATTGAAGACGAGAGAGGGGATGCCTTCCCGGGGCATCCCCAAGCTTAGGCTTTTACGGCATCCTTGAATCACTTGGGGTGCCTTGGGCATCCCCAATCTTGATCTCTTGCCACTCTTTATCTTTTCGTCCATAAGAACTTCACCCAAAACTTGAAAACTTCACAACACGAAACTTAAACAGAAACTCGTGATAACATTAGTACAAGAAAGCAAACCACCACTTCCTTAGGTACTGTATAAAACTTAAATTCTACTTGTGCTGATGTTGGATTACTGTACTTTCAATCTTCCATGGCTAATACCCCCCGATACTATCCATAGTTTCATCAAAATAAGGGACCAACACAACAAAAACAGAATCTGTTAACAGCAGACCAGTCTGTAGCAGACCAACACAACAGAACTGGCGCTTGGCACTGAATCAATAAGTTAGTCCCAAAAAGATATAAAAAGGTACATAAAACATACAAATAGGGCAAGATAACAGCGTGAAACCATCAAAAATTATAGATACGTTTGAGACGTATCATGACCCCCCCTCCACTTATTCCAGCTCCCATCTCCTTCTTCTACCTCCAGAAAAAATCATTCCACGGCTCAAACCCGTGTTCTTGCTCTTCTTGCTGCATTTTTTGATCTCCTTGTGCAAAGCCCCATTCACCAAACTATTTTAGAGGAATTGTTCCTTGGTATGTGACTCCTCCATTAGTCCAATTAGTTTTTGCTCTAGTGCTTTATTCGTTGCATATTTTTGCTGCCTTGGTGACCCTGTTCTTGAGCTTTGCATGTTAATTTTTGTTGGTCCCATGTAGTTTTGATGCATGATATTGCCTATAGGCACTTGTAGGAGTAGTTGCTATGAGTTTTGTTGAGCCTTGTTCACTTTTCTTTTGAGTCACTGAAAATTTCAGAAATTTTCAGAGAAAGAAAAAGGAAAAGATGAGGAGGTTCCTAAGAGGCTCTTCAAGCCGTGACCCCAAGGAAGATGACAATGAGAAGAAGGTACCCAAGTATCTGGTCCCCCGAGTTGCAGAAGTTCGAGCGTGCGAGTGGCCAAGCGATGTGCTCTTGCGTGTCGCCGATCTTTATGAGGATTTTTATTACTTGGTGGAGAATGCAGGCCTTACCGCATTTGTTGAAGATAAGTGTCCACAATACCTCCTCCTCACTAATATTTTCGTGCAAAGCTTTAATTTCTATCCAAGGAAGAGTCCTCCTATGGTTGAGTTCAAGTTATATGATATCCCCCAGCGCATGTCACTTCAGGATTTTTGCAATGTTTGCAAATTACCTTATGTTGGGGATATTCATGAACCTCGTCCACGGGACTTGGAGGCTTTCATTGATACTATTGCTGTAGGAGAGGAGAGAGGAGTGTCTTGCGCTTGAGTTGCTAGTGTACATTTTCCCGTGCTTCGGTATCTCTCATTATTTGTGGGAAAATGTTTGATTGGCCGTGGGAAAGCTGGGGCTCTTAGCTCCCCAGATCTTGCGGTTTTGCACGAATCTCTTTATAATGATGAAACTTATAGCTTGGGTGCTATAGTGTCTCAACGGTTGAACACGAATCGTACTAAAGGCGTTGTTTATGGGGGTATCTATGCTACCCGTCTTGCTAAACATTTTGAGATACCTATTAGACTGTACGAGGAAGAAACGATGCTTCTTCCTGAGCGATATCTAGATTACGATAGCACGGTTCGCCATGACTTTCTTGATAAAGATATAAATAAGAGGATGATTTATAACCTGGTATTTAGCCAGGGTACTCGTGAGACTATTACATTGCCTGCTCCTTCTTTGTTCAATCTTCATCTACGCAAGTACATTATTATGCCCTCGGACATTGATATGTCTCCGTCGTATCTATTTTTCCAAACTCTTTTCCCCGTGTTTTGGACTCTAATTTGCATGATTTGAATGGAACTTACCCGGACTAACGCTGTTTTCAGCAGAATTGCCATGGTGTTGTTTTTGTGCAGAAATGAAAGTTCTCGGAACGTCCTGAAAATTTACGGAGAATTTTTCTGGAAAATATGAAAAATACATACGCAAAGATCCACCGGAGGGGATGGGCCAGTGGGCCACAAGCCCTGTTGCCGCGGACACCCCCCCTAGCCGCGGCAACCAAGCTTGTGGGGCCCACGTGGCTCCGCCGCCCCCAATCTCAGCTCTATAAATTCACTTTCACCCAGAAAAAACCAGAAGAGAAGATTTCATCGCGTTTGCGATACGGAGGCGCCGCCACATCCTGTTCTTCATCTGGAGGACAGATCTGGAGTCCGTTTTGGGCTCCGGAGAGGGGAAATCATCGCCATCATCATCATCAACCATCTTCCCTATCCAATTCCAAGAAGATCTTCTTCGTTCGTGAGTAATCTATTCGTAGGCTCGCTGGCGGTGATGAGTAGGATGAGATCTATCATGTAATCGAGTTAGTTTGGACAGGGATTGATCCCTAGTATCCACTATGTTCTGAGATTGATGTTGCTACTACTTTGCCATGCTTAATGCTTGTCACTAGGGCCCGAGTACCATGATTTCGGATCTGAAATTATTATATTGTCACCAATATATGTGTGTTTTAGATCCGATCTTGCAAGTTGTAGTTACCTACTATGTGTTATGATCCGGTAACCTCGGAGTGACAATAACCGGAACCACTCCCGGTGATGACCATAGTTTGAGGAGTTCATGTGTTCACCTAGTGCTAATGCGTTGTTCCGGTTCTTTATTAAAAGGAGAACCTTAATATCCTGTAGTATCCTTTTGGACCCCGCTGCCACGGGAGGGATGGACAATAGATGTCATGCAAGTACTTTTCCCTAAGCACGTATGACTACAGACGGAATGCATGCCTACATCACATTGAAGAACGGGAGCTAGCCACATATCTCTCCGTGTTATAACTGTTTCATGATGAATATAATCCAAAGAAATCACCGACCAATTGCCTACGAGTTTGTCCCACTGCTGTTGTTACTTATTTTGCTCTGCTGCTGTTACTTGCTCTGCACTGCTGCTGTTACTACTGTTGCTACTTGCTACTGCTGTTACTACTGACGCTTGCTCTGCTGCTACTTGCTACCGTTGTCACTACTGTTGTTACTCGTTACACTGCTGCTACTTTCTACAATTCTGGTTCGCTCGGCGTTGACGGGAAAAGACAATTTCCATCAACGGGCAACTTCTGGCGCCATTGATACAACCATTAGAAATAGTCTGCCGTGTCAATAGATCGTTTCTCGCACTGTTGTTATCATACTACTTTGCTGCTGATACTTTGCTTGCTGATACTAATCTTTCAGATGTGGTTAAATCTGACACATTCAGCTGCTAATACTTGAGAGTATTCTCTCACCTCCTGACTGGCGTACCAACAAATTTGGGTCGAATACTCTACCCTCGAAAACTATCGCAAACCCACACGTTGGTGGGCCATTGCAACACAATTGATAATTGTTGAGCAACTAGGAGCAGTTCCGACTCTGTTGTCGTGAAGGCATCAAGTCAGGGACTCGTCAACAACATTCTTCTAGTGTCGTTGCTGGGGACTACTAAGCAGCATCTTTCTGGCGCCGTTGCCGGGGAGGGTATTGTATATTCTTTGAGTCACTTGGGATTTATATCTGCTGATCACTATGAAGAATCTGAAGGATCGAAAAACCAAAGTCTTGCCCTCAACTACGAGGCGAGGTAAGGAAGTGCCATCTAGCTCTGCACTTGATTCACATTTAGTTAAGAGTAAGTTTGCGACATCACCTCCTTCTAGAAATCCTGATATGTCGCCTGTGCTTGATGATGCTACAGCTAGAGATGCCATGCTTGATACTGTGCTTGATGATGCTATGCTTGATACTGCTAGAGATGCTATGCCTGATACTTCTAGAGATGCTATGCCTGATACTGCTTTGCCTGATGATGCTAGAGATGTTATTTTGCCTGATGATGCTATGCTTGATACTGCTAGAGATACTACTTTGCCTGATGTGCCACTAGGGGTATTCCTTGATGCTCATATTGCTAGAGTTACTGCCAATGCTCGTGATGCTTCTGAAACTGCCGATACTATTGAGATAGAACCTGCTTTTGCTCCTGCTAGATCTAGCTCTCCTAGATATGAATTGCCTGATATACCTGAGGGTTACGTTATGGAGGGAGAGATAGCTGAGGATTTTCTTGCGTGTAAGGATGCCTATGACGTTGAGAAATTACTTCTCAAGTGGAAGGAAAAATCTCTGAAAGCTAGGATGAAATACGACCCGAAGTTTGCCACTTCACCTATCTTTATCACCGATAAGGATTATGAATTCTATGTCGATCCTCAGATAATCTCTCTAGTCGAATCTGATCCTTTCCACGGTTATAAGTCCGAGACCATAGCCCATCTTACCAAACTACACGATATAGCTACCCTTTTCACTAGTGAGGAGAAGATCCGCCACTACTATATCCTTAAGCTCTTTCCTTTCTCTCTAAAGGATGACGCTAAAGCCTGGTTCACTTATCTTGCTCCTGGATGTGTGAGTAGTCCCCAGGATATGGTCTATTACTTCTGTGAGAAATATTTCCCTGCCCATAAGAAGAAAGCTGCCTTGCAGGAAATATACAACTTCGCTCAACTCAACAAAGAGAGTCTCCCACAATCTTGGGGGAGGCTCTACCAGCTACAGAATGCTTTGCCTGATCACCCTCTTAAGAAGAACGAGATACTTGATATCTTCTATAACGGACTTACCGATGCTTCTAGAGATCATCTAGATAGTTGTGTCGGTTGTGTTTTTAGGGAACGAACTGTAGAACAAGCTGAGACTCTACTGAATAACATCTTGATCAATGATAATGCTTGGACTATTCCCGAACCACCTCCTAAGCCGCGAAGAAAAGATGTATTCTATTCCTCAGTCCCGAAGATATGCAAGAAGCCAAGAAATCTATGCAAGAGAAAGGCATTAGATCTGAAGATGTCAAAAATCTACCACCTATCAAAGAGATCCATGGTCTCGATAACCCGACATAGGTAGTGGAACTAAATTCTCTGCGTAGGTTTGATGAGAGTGATATTCCTTTTGATAAACCTGCTAGCCTATGCTTTGATGAATTTGACAACTTTGTTGCCAAACAACGGAGTTTCATTGATTATGTTAGCAGCCATTTGGAACAAAGTACTCGTATGTTAGTCATTTAAGTGCTTGTGTAGACAGAAATGTCAATGATCTGAAGCTTCTAAGTAAACATGCGTTTATGATTACTACTCAGGTAGAACAAGTACTTAAAGCCCGGAATGACTTGCTCAATGATTTAAATGACAACTCAGTCAGAGTCATTACTAGAGGAGGCAAAATGATTCAGGAACCTTTGTATCCTGAGGTCATCCTAAGAGAATTGATCAAGATTCTCAAGGAATTAATGCAGATGCACCCAATCATCCTAAGAAGAAGAAGAAGGATGATAGAAACCTGCATGTTAGTTCACCAAATACCGTCACACCTGAAGAACCAAATGATATTTCTGTGTCTGATGCAGAAACACAATCTGGTGATGAACATGAACCTGGTGACAATATGGACAGCGATGTTCATAATGATGCTCAACCTAGCAATGATAAGGATGTGGAGATTGAACCTACGGTTAATCCTGATAACCCACAACCTAAGAGGTACGATAAGAATGACTTCACTGCCAGGAAACCTGGTAAAGAATGAGAGCCATGGGTTCAGAGACCTATGCCCTTTCCTCCTAAGCCATGCAAGAAAAAGGATGATGAGGATTTTGAGCGCTTTATTGAAATGATAAGACCTGTCTTTTTGTAGATGTGGTTAGTTGATATGCTCAAAATGTATCCGTATGCCAAGTACATGAAAGATATCGTGACCAATAAACGGAAGATACCAGATCTTGAGATCTCCACCATGCTTGCCAATTACACTTTCAAAGGTGGAACTCCTAAGAAACTTGGTGATCCCGGAGTGCCCACTATACCTTGCTCCATTAAAGGAAACTATGTAAGAACTGCCTTATGTGACCTTGGAGCCGGTGTTAGTGTTATGCTGCTCTCTCTTTATCATAGACTTGAACTGGATAAGTTGACACCCACTGAAATCTCTGTGCAAATGGCCAACAAATCAGCTGCTTTCCCTGTCGGCATTTGCGAGGATGTGCCTGTTGTGGTTGCTAACACCATCATCTTAACGGACTTTGTTATCTTGGATATTCCCGAGGACGATGCCATGGCGGTCATCCTCGGAAGACCCTTTTTAAATACTTCAGGGGCTGTTATAGATTGCAACAAAGGCAATGTCACTTTCCATGTCAACAGTAATGAGCATACCATGCACTTTCCAAAGAAACGATATCAACTACATTGCATCAATGCTATCGAAAAAACTTCATCGATTCTTATTGGGAGGTTTGAATGCCCTATTCCTCGTGTCAAGATGAAGTATGAATTGCTTGTTGGGGTGATTCATAACCCCATTGAGGTGACTTAGTGGCTATTCGAAAATTCTCCGTTCTCTCTTGCGCTTCGAGAAAGTTTTGTCATAGGGATTTTATCAACCCCATTGACGGATTTCTTTCGATGACCATGAAATGGATGAATCAACGGGTCACATACCTCTATTTTAAGCTTTCACTTTCTTTTGCTTAGAAGAAAAATAATAGATTTAGTTTAGTTTTTGCTGTTTTCTGTCTTAGCGTCCCGGAGAAAAATACTTCGAAAATAGAAGTTCTCCGCTGGTCCTGAAAATCTAGTATGTTTTTTCTGGAATATTTGAAAAATACTAGGACAGAGAGCTGGCCTGGGGGCCACCCCAGTGGGCCACAAGCCCTGTCACCGCGGGGTACCCACCTGGCCGCGGGGAGCAAGCTTGTGGGGCCCACAGGGGCCCCCTCCACTTATTCCAGCTCCCATCCTCTTCTTCTTCCTCCAGAAAAAATTGTTTCACAGCTCAAACCCGTGTTCTTGCTCATTTGGCTATGATTTTTGATCTCCTTGCTCAATGAGTTCATGATCGAAGCAGGCTTCAAGGATGAGTTTGATACAGTTGTCCGCAATGCTGGGTTAGCAGAATTCCTCTCAGATAAATGTGAACAGTATGCTATGCTCACTGCCTCTTTCGTGCGTAGATTTAAATTTTTAGTTGGCCGTGACTCATCCATATTGTTTGACTTGTATGATAAATCCTATGCCATGGATTTGGAGGATTTCAATAGGATTTGCAAAATACCCGATGGGGGTAATCTTAAGGATCCTGCTAAATCTTCGGTTAGAGATTTTTTTCTCCAGTATATCTGTTGGAGAAACTAGAGACATCACGCAAGCTACCATAGGAAGCATTCATTTCCCTGCCTTGCACTACTTTGCTCTCTTCATAGGTAGATGCATTAACGGTAAGGTTGAACATTGTCACCTATGCGCTTCCGACCTTAGTATCCTTAAGAGCGCAGTTACGGGTGACAAAATCTTCAACATGGGAGCTATTATAGCAAGGAGGCTGAATAAAAACGCTATTCAGGGAGATTTCTTTGGTGGCATCTATGCCACTCGCATAGCAAATTTTCTTGGAGTACCCATCCACGCAGGAGATCCCCCGCTCCATACAACTTTCCTTGACCGCGTCGCTTTGACACGCTACCAGTTTCTTGGGAGGGATGATGAATCCCTCCTATACCGATTGATATTTAACCGGCAGCGTGTCTTCCATATTACCCTTCCTGCTCCTGCTTTCTTTGACTTTCAGGTAAAATGGAGATACTACATAACCATAGGAGAGGCAGAGGAGTATGAGAGGGAGGCGACGACTGCTCGTCTTCGTGAGGCAGCTATTCAGGCAGTGGCTGCAGCACTCCCGTACAACCCCGATTATGATTTTGGGTTTCGCCGGGACCGTCCTTGGGAGTAGACCAAGCTAGGTCAAAAGCCTAAGCTTGGGGGAGTACGTGTTCTCACCGACCTTACATTCATGCTTATGCTTTTACTTTGTTCGTCGGTGTTCACACTTTGCCACTGTATTATCCATGCTAGTTTATTTTTGTTTTCTTGTTTTCTTGTTTTGTGTCCTTTTGAGAAAACCCAAAAAGATTTTCCTTTCTTCTTTTGCTTGTTGGGAGTTGTTCCAGTGTAAATAGTTTCGTTTTTGTTTGGGTCAAGGTAGAAGATATTTGTTACAATGTTTAGTGTCTCTTGCATGCATACCTGTTTAGCTTTCAAAGAGCCATATTACTTTGTCTTCTCCTTTGTGTTTGCCTGGAGATTCAGCTTAGTCCATTGCACAAGCATGCTTATTATTGTTCACATCGTTCGATCGTGCAAGTGAAAGGCAATAATGATGATATATGATGAAGTGACTGAGACTGGAAAAGCTGGTATGAACTCTATCTATTTTGTTTTTGTAAATATGACTAGCTTGTCGTTCCAAATTCAGCTTTGTTGTGAGAGAACCATGTTTGCAATGAAAACTTAGAGATCATAGTTTCTGATGCCATGCTTATTTATCTAGGAGCTTATAATGGTTTGTCTTGAATGCCAACATAGATTTTGAGATGACTATGATGTAGTATGATAGGATGGTATTCTCCTTTGAATGATTCAAGTGGCTTGACTTGGCGCATGTTCATGCATGTATTGAATCAAAATCAACATAGCCTCTATGATGTTCGTGTTCCTGGTGATTTATATCCTGTTCATGCTTGCATTCCATGTTAGTCAAACTCATTGCATCTTGATGGCTGTTGTCGCTCTCTAGTTGGACGCTTCCCAGTCTTTTGCTAGCCTTCACTTGTACTAAGCGGAATACTTCTTGTGCATCCACTTCCATAAACCCAAAAGTTTTTCCATGAGAGCCTATCATACCTACCTATTTGCGGTATTTACTTGCCGTTCCAAGTAAATTTGCATGTGCCATTCTCTAAACCTTCAAGAAATAATCTGTTTTGCATGCCCGAACCGCTCATGTGGTGACAGGGGCTATTGGTATCTTCCATGTTAGGCGTGTTATCCTCGACATGTGTTTATTCACTGTCATTCACGAGAAAGGGGCCGGTAATTGGAATGCCCAGTTCCATGCTTAAATCGAAAACATAACTGTAAAACAAGACCCCCCCTAGATTGATGTTAGTATGGACGGTACCCGAGGATTCGGCTAGCCGTGGAGTGTGATTGATTGGTGGTGGGGGAGTTAAAACTTTACTTTTCTGTTTGAGAACCGTCTATAGAATGAGTAGCATGGAAGATATTGAGAACTCTTGGTCATTGCGTTGACAATGAAATCATGCCGCCCAAAATTATTATCTATGTTTTCAAAGCTTGAGCTTTGGCACCTCTGCAAATCAATGACTATGACTGGATCTTCGTTTCTATGAATTACAATGTTTAGTCAGCCCTTGATCATTGAAAGTGCTCTGCATATATGTCTTGCGGTCTCAAAAAGAGCTAGCGAGATACCACCTATTCATATTACTTCATGCTTGTTTTGATTGAATTATTTGTATATGAAACTCATTATTATTTGCTCGCTAGCTGATTATGCCATTGATATTAGTTTACCGTGAGATCTTTGTGTCACTTGCTTATGTGGTTAACTTGTGATTTGCTGAAATTCTGGTTATGAGTTAGACATAGTTGCAACAACTAGATCAAACAGAGTTTGTCAAAGTTTTTATTTCTCTTTCAGTTTGTCAACTGAGTTGCTTGAGGACAAGCAAGGTTTTAAGCTTGGGGGAGTTTGATACGTCTCCGTCGTATCTACTTTTCCAATTTCTTTTGCCCTTGTTTTGGACTCTAATTTGCATGATTTGAATGGAACTAACTCGGACTGACACTGTTTTCAGCAGAATTGCCATGGTGTTGTTTTTGTGCAGAAATGAAAGTTTTCGGAACGTCCTGAAAATTTACGAAGAATTTTTCTGGAAAATATGAAAAATACCTGCGCAAAGATCCACCGGAGGGGATGGGCTAGTGGGCCACAAGCCCTGTTGTCGGGGCCACCCCCCTGGCCGCGGCAACCAAGCTTGTGCGGCCCACGTGGCTCTGCCGCCCCCAATCTCAACTCTATAAATTCACTTTCGCCCAGAAAAAAATCAGAAGAGAAGATTTCATCGCGTTTGCGATACGGAGGCGCCGCCACATCCTGTTCTTCATCTGGAGGATAGATCTGGAGTCCGTTTTGCGCTCCGGAGAGGGGAAATCGTTGCCATCGTCATCATCAACCTTCTTCCCTTTCCAATTCCATGAAGCTCTTCATCGTGAGTAATCTATTCGTAGACTCGCTGGGCCATGATGAGTAGGATGAGATCTATCATGTAATCGAGTTAGTTTTGACGGGGATTGATCCCTAGTATCCAGTATGTTTTGAGATTGATGTTGCTACTACTTTTCCATGCTTAATGCTTGTCACTAGGGCCCGAGTGCCATGATTTCAGATCTGAAATTATTATGTTGTCACCAATATATGTGTGTTTTAGATCCGATATTGCAAGTTGTAGTTACCTACTATGTGTTATGATCCGGTAACCTCGGAGTGACAATAACCGGAACCACTCCCGGTGATGACCATAGTTTGAGGAGTTCTTGTGTTCACCAAGTGCTAATGCATTGTTCCGGTTCTTTATTAAAAGGAGAACCTTAATATCTTGTAGTATCCTTTTGGACCTCGCTGCCACGGGAGGGATGGACAATAGATATCATGCAAGTTCTTTTCCCTAAGCACGTATGACTACACACGGAATGCATGCCTACATCACATTGACGAATGGGAGCTAGCCACATATCTCTCCGTGTTATAACTGTTGCATGATGAATATCATCCAAACAAATCACCGACCCATTACCTACGAGTTTGTCCCACTGCTGTTGTTACTTGTTTTGCTCTGCTGCTATTACTGTTGTTACTTGCTCTGCATTGCTGCTATTACTACTGTTGCTACTTGCTACTGTTGTTACTACTGTCGCTTGCTCTGCTCCTACTTGCTACTGTTGCTACTTGCTACTGCTGTCACTACTACTGTTCCTTGCCACTGCTATTACTTGTTACACTGCTGCTACCTGCTACAATTCTGGTTTGCTCGACATTGACGGGAAAAGACAATTTCCGTCAACGGGCAACTTCTGGCGCCATTGATACGACCGTTAGAAATAGTCTGCCGTGTCAACAGATTGTTTCTCACACCGTTGTTATCATACTACTTTGTTGTTGATACTTTGCTTGCAGATACTAATCTTTCAGGTGTGGTTGAATCTGACACATTTAGCTGCTAATACTCGAGAGTATTCTCTCACCTCTTGAATGGCGTACCAACAAATTTGGGTCGAATACTCTACCCTCGAAAACTGCCGTGAACCCAAGCGCTGGTGGGCCATTGCAAGACAATTGCTAATTGTTTAGCAACTCAGAGCAGTTCTGGCTCTGTTGTTGCGAAGGCATCAAGTCAGGGACTCGTCAACAACATTCTTCTAGTGTCGTTGCCGGGGACTGCTAAGCAGACATCTACACATATTGGGGCATAGTGCCACCACAGGCGCCCGTGCCCGAGCTACCAGTCGAGTACCAAACGACAGTTTATCAGTGGGAGCCACAGGAGCTCACCCAGCAGTGGCACCCTCATTACACTCCGGAGTACCCTAGAGACGGTTATTTCCCTCCATGGGAGTAGACCAACTTAGGCCAAAAGCCTAAGTTTTGGGGAGTACGTGTTTCTCACCGACTTTATTCATGCTCACGCTTTCATCTTGTTAATCGGTGTTCACACCTTGCCACTGTGTCATCCATGCTAGTTTATTTCTTTTTCTCGCTTTCTTCTCGTGTGTTTGTTTAGATTGAGAAAAACAAAAAAAATAGTTGTAAGTTTACTTTCGTGCTTCCTTAGTGGTTTTTAAAAAGAAAACCCAAAAATATTTCCCGTTCTTCTTTTGCTTGTTGGGAGCTTTCCCGTGTAAATAGTTTTCTTTTTCTTTGGGTCAAGGTAGAAGACCATGATTAAAATGTTTAGTGGCTCTCACATGCATATCTGTTTAGCCGTGAAAGAGCCATATCACTTTGTCTTCTCCTTTGAGTTTGCTTGCAAATTCCAGCTTAGTCCAATGCACGAACACTCTCATTATTATTCACATCATTCGGTCGTGTAAGTGAAAGGTAATAATGACGATATATGATAAAGTGACTGAGCCTGAAAAAGCTGGTATGAACTCGATCTATTTTGTTTTTATAAATATGACTAGCTCATCGTTCCTAATTCAGCATTGTTATGAGAGAAACATGCTTGCAATGACAACTTAGAGATCATAGTTTTTGATGCCATGCTTAATTAGTTAGGAGCTTATAATGGTTTGTCTTGGATGCCAACATTGAATTTCAAGATGATTATAATGTAGTATGATAGGATGGTATCCTCCTTTGAATGATTCAAGTGGCTTGACTTGGCGCATGTTTACGCATGTAGTTGAGACAAAATCAACATAGCCTCTATGATATTCATGTTTATGGTGATTTATGTCCTACTCATGCTTGCACTCAATGTTGGTTAATTTAAAATCATATTGATGACTGTTGTCGCTCTCTAGTTGGTCGATTCCTAGTCTTTTGCTAGCCTTTGCTTGTACTAAGTGGGAATACTGCTTGTGCATCGACTTCCATAAACCCAAAGTTGTTCCATATGAGTCCACCATACCTACCTGCCGTTCCAAGTAAATTTGCACGTTCCACTCTCTAAACCTTCAAGTAATAATCTGTTTTGTATGCAAGAACCGCTCATGTGGTGACAAGGGGTGGTCAGTATCTTCCATGATAGGCGTGTTATCCTCGATATGTGTTTATTCACTATCACTCACAAGAAAGGGGCCGGTAATTGGAATTCCCAGTTCCATGCTCAAATCTAAAAGATAATTGCAAAAAAAACTCGCCCTGGATTGTTGTTGGTATGGACGGCACCTGAGGATTCGGCTAGTCGTGGAGTGTGATTGATCGGTGGTGGGGGAGTCAAAACTTTACTTTTCTGTTTGGGAACCGCCTATAATATGTGTAGGATGGAAGATGGTGAAAACTCTTGGTCATCGCGTTAACAATGAAAGCATGCCACCCAAAATTATTTATCTTTGTCTTCAAAGCTTGGGTTGTGGCACCTCTACAAATCAATGCTTTCCTCTGCGAAGGGCCTATCTATTTATGTTTCTGTTGAGTCATCCTCTCCTTATAAAGGCACCAATTAGAGAGCACCTCCATCATTTTTTTGCTTTGCTATTAATTGATATTGAGTATGACTGTGACTGGATCTTCTTTGCCATGAATTACAATGTTCAGTCAGCCCTTGGTCTTTGAAGGTGCTCTGCATTTATGTTTTGCGGTCTCAGAAAGAGCTAGCGAGATACCATCTGTTCATATTGCTTCATGATTGTTTTGATTGAAGTGTTGACGTTTGAAACTTATTATTATTCCTCGCTAGTTGATTATGCCATTGATATGAGTACATCATGAGACCTAAATTTCATTGCTTTTGTGGTTAGCTTATGATCTTGCTGAAAATCTTAATATGAGTTAGACATAATTACAACAACAAGGTCAAACATAGTTCATAAAAGTTTTTCTTTTGTCCCTTTCAGTTTGTCAACTGAATTCCTTGAGGACAAGCAAGGCTTTAAGCTTGGGGAATTGATACGTCTCCATCGTATCTACTTTTCCAAACTCTTTTGCCCTTATTTTGGACTGTAATTTGCTTGATTTGAATGGAACTAACCCAGACTAACGTTGTTTTCAGCAGAATTTCCATGGTGTTGTTTTTACGCAAAATAAAAGTTCTCGGAATGACCTGGATATTTACGAGGATTTTTTTGTGGAATATATAAAAAATACGGGCGCAAGAATTACCTAGAGCGACGGAGCCAGGATCCCACAAGCCGAGGAGGCGCCCCCCTGGCCGCGCCTGGCAGGATTGTGAGGCCCTCATGGCTCCGCCGCCTCCAACTCCAGCTCTATATAGTCTCTCTCGCCCAGAAAAAATTAAAAGAGCAGAGTTCATCGCATTTTATGACACGAAGCCGCCGTCACCACATGTTCTTCCTCTTGAGGGCACATATGGAGTCCGTTCTGGGCTCCGGAGAGGGGAGATCGACGCCGTCGTCATCATCAACCATCCTTCATCACCAAGTCCATGATGCTCTTCATCGTTCGTGAGTAATCTCATCGTAGGCTTGCTCGACGGTGATGGGTTGGATGAGATCTATCATGTAATCGAGTTAGTTTTGATTGGGTTTGATCCCTAGTATCCACTATGTTCTGAGATTGATGTTGCTACTACTTTGCTATGCTTAATGCTTGTCACTAGGGCCCGAGTGCCATGATTTCAGATCTGAACCTATTATGTTTTCATCAATATATGTGTGTTCTTGATCCTATATTGCAAGTTGTAGTCACCTACTATGTGTTATGACCCGGCAACCCCGGAGTGACAATAGCCGGAACCACTCACGGAGATGACCATGGTATGAGGAGTTCATGTATTCACTAAGTGCTAATGCTTTGTTCTGGTTCTCTATTAAAAGGAGACCTTAATTTTCCTTAGTTTCCATTAGGACCCCGCTGTCATGGGAGGGATGGAAAATAGATGTCATGCAAGTTATTTTCCTTAAGCACGTATCACTACTGAAATTCAGAAATGCAGAAGGCAAAGGCTTTGCCGTCGGTCAGCACACGACAAAGTAGATGGAAAAAAAATCCGGTGAAGAGGTTCTTTGCCGTCTGCTTTTTTAAAGCGGACGGCAAAGAATCTTTGCCATGAGGGGGCATACGGCAAATTAAATGGGATGGCAGATACACCAACGGTTCCGTTAAGTGTTAAAGGGAGGCCTCCTCTCTTTGCCATCTTCCCTCCCCCCTTTGCCATGAGGGGGCAGATGGCAAAGGGGGGAACCAAGCCTCTCTCTCACCCCTCTTTGTCGTCTGTTGTCCCCCCTTTGCCATGAGGGGGCAGACGACAAAGGGGGGAACCAAGCCCCTCCCTCTCCCCTCTTTGTCTTCTGCCATCCCCCCTTTGCCATGAGGGGGCAGACGACAAAAGGGGGAACCAAGCCTCCATCTCTCCCCTCTTTGCCGTCTGCCATCCCCCCTTTGCCATGAGGGGGCAGACGGCAAAGGGGGGAACCAAGCCCCTCTCTCTCCCCTCTTTGCCGTCTGCCATCCCCCCTTTGCCAAGTGGGGGCAGACGACAAAGGGGGGAACCAACCCCTTTTTATTTTATTTCTTATTATATCCAACATTTTTCAAAATAATTAGGATATATATATGTATATATTTGACATAAATACATTTGTTTCCGTACTCACAACCATATTAAAATAACTTTCAGCCATAGTACATACATATTATGCAAGTTCCATCTCTACCAAACCATATATTACTCCAGTTTCATCCACATGCATACAAAGTTTCATATATATCCATATACTACACTAGTTTCAATATAAGCTTCTCTGAAGCCATGGTACAAGAAATCATCTTCAAGCATTCCATCAATATAGTCCAAGCTTCCCGTGAAGTGAATGTAATCTACAAAATGACAAATAAGAAAGTTAGAAGAATAAAACTAGATGAAGAAGTATATAGGTTATTTCAGAGAGAAATTAGCTAAGTCAGAAGAAGAACAACAACAACATATGATGTTTATGAGGTAATCAACGACAACAGCAAAAATGTGAATATGAAAGAGGAGAAGAAAGAGGAGGAGGAGGAGAAGAAGAAGAAATCATGAAGAAGGAGAAGAAGAAGGATAAGGAGGAGGAGGAGGAGAAGAAGAAGGAGAAGGTCTATCCTCCTTCTCCTTCTTCTCCTCCTCCTCTCCTCCTCCTTCTTCTCCTCCTCCTCCTTCTCCTTCTCATCTTCTTCTCTTCTTCTTCTTATTCTTCTTCTTCTTCTTTCTTCTTTTCATTTTTCCTATTTCTTCTCCTCTTCTGGGAGCTAAATTACCTAGATATGTCTTTTTGGAGCTAAATGGGCTAATTATGTCATTTTAGAGGAAAACAAGCTAAGTATATAATATTCATGAGCTAACCAAGGTTCTTATGCCATTTTGAGCTTATTATGTCATTTTGGAACTAAATGGGCTAATTATGTGATTGTTGGGGAAAATAAGGTAAGGATAATATGAAAGACGAGAAGAAAGAGGAGGAGGAGAAGAAGAAGAAATCAAGAAGAAGAAGAAGAGAAGGAGAAGGAGGAGGAGGAGGAGAAGGAGGAGGAGAGGAGGAGGAGAAGAAGGAGAAGGAGAAGACCTTCTCCTTCTTCTCCTCCTCCTCTCCTCCTCCTTCTCCTCCTCCTCCTCCTTCTCCTTTTCTTCTTCTTCTTCTTCTTCTTCCTTATTTTCATTTTTCCTATTTCTTCTCCTCTTCTCCTCTTCTTGGAGCTAAATTATCTAATTGTGTCTTTTTGTAGCTAAATTGGCTAATTATGTCATTTTGGAGCTATATGGGCTAATTATGTCATTGTCGGAGAAAATAAGGTAAGGAGAATATGAAAGAGGAGAACAAAGAGGAGAAGGAGAAGAAAAAGAAATCAAGAAGGAGGAGAAGAAGGAGAAGGAGGAGGAGAAGGAGGAGAACAAGGAGGAAAAGGTCTTCTCCTCCTTCTTCTCCTCCTCCTCTCCTCCTCCTTCTTCTCCTCCTCCTCCTTCTCCTTCACTTCTTCTTCTCTTCTTCTTCTTCTTCTTCCTTCTTTTTGTTTTCCTATTTCTTCTCCTCTTCTCCTATTCTTGGAGCTAATTTTTCTAATATGTGTTTTTGGAGATAAATGGACTAATTATGTCATTTTGTAGATAAATGGGCTAATTATGTCATTGTTGGGGAAAATAAGTTAAGGAGAATATGAAAGAGGAGAAGAAATAGGAGGAGGAGAAGAAGAATAAGATATCAAGAAGAAGGAGAAGAAGAAGGAGAAGGAGGAGGAGGAGGAGAAGGAGAAGAATATGGAAAAGGTCTTCTCCTCCTTCTCCTTCTTCTCCTCCTCCTCTCCTCCTCCTCCTTCTCCTTCTCTCCTTCTTCTCTTCTTATTCTTCTTCCTTCTTTTCATTTTTCCTATTTCTTGGAGCTAAATTTTCTAATTATGTCTTTTTGGAGCTAAATGGGCTAATTATGTAATTTTGTAGCTAAATGGGCGAATTATGTCATTGTTGGGGAAAATAAGTTAAGGAGAATATGAAAGAGGAGAAGAAATAGGAGGAGGATAAGAAGAATAAGAAATCAAGAATAAGGAGAAGAAGAAGGAGAAGGAGGAGAAGGAGAAGAAGATGGAAAAGGTCTCTTCCTCCTTCTCCTCCTCCTTCTCCTCCTCCTCCTTCTCCTTCTCTCCTTATTCTCTTCTTATTCTTCTTCCTTCTTTTCATTTTTCCTATTTCTTCTCCTCTTCTCCTATTCTTGGAGCTAAATTTTCTAATTATGTCTTTTTGGAGCTAAATGGGCTACTTATGTCATTTTGGAGCTAAATGGGCAAATTATGTCATTGTTGGGGAAAATAAGGTAAGAAGAATATGAAAGAGGAGAAGAAAGAGGGGGAGAAGAAAAAGAAGAAGAAATCAAGAAGAACGAGAAGAAGAAGGAGAAGGATTAGGAGGAGAAGACGGAAAAGGTCTTCTCCTCCTTCTCCTTCTTCTCCTCCTTCTCTCCTCCTCCTTCTTCTCCTCCTCCTCCTTCTCATTTCTTCTTCTCTTCTTCTTCTTCTTCTTCTTCTTCTTCTTCCTTCTTTTCATTTTTCCTATTTCTTCTCCTTTTCTCCTATTCTTGCAGCTAAATTTTCTAATTATGTATTTTTGGAGCTAATTAGGATAATTAGGTCATTCTGGAGCTAAATGGGCTAATTATGTAATTGTTGGGGAAAATAAGGTAAGGAGAATATGAAAGAGGAGAAGAAAGAGGAGGATGAGAAGAAGAATAAGAAATCAAGAAGAACGAGAAGAAGAAGGAGAAGGAGGAGAAGGAGGAGAAGAACGGAAAGGTCTTGTCCTCCTTCTTCTTCTCCTCCTCCTTCTCCTCCTCCTCATTCTCCTTCTCTCCTTCTCTTCTTTTTCTTCCTTCTTTTCATTTTCCTATTTCTTCTCCTCTTATACTATTCTTGGAGCTAAATTTTCTAACTATGCCTTTTTGGAGCTAAATGGGCTAATTATGTCATTTTGGAGCTAAATTAGCTAAGTATATAATATTCATGAGCTAACCAAGGTTTTTATGCCATTTTGAGCTTATTATTTCATTTTTTAGCTAAATTGGTCATTTTAATGATCTAACCAAGGTTCTTATGATGTTTTCACCTAACTAAGCTAATTATGTCATTTTGTAGGATAATTAGCAAATTTAGTTTTTCTTGGATGAGTCTCAGCTACGTAGAAGAAGAGAAAGAGAAGAAGCAAGAAGAGAAGAAGAAGTAAAAGAAGAAGGAGGAGGAGGAGAAGGAGAAGTTAGAGGAGAAGAAGAAGAAAAGAAGAAGGAGAAGGAGGAGGAAGAAGGAGAAGGAGGAGCTCCTTCTCCTTCTTCTCGTCCTTCTCCTTCTTCTTATCCTTCTTCTTCTCTTCTTCTTCTTATCTTCTTCTTCTTCCTTCCTTCCTTTCATTTTTCCTCTTTCTTCTCCTCTTGTCCCCTTCTTCGGGATAAATTAGCCAAGAATGCCTTTTTGGAGCTAATTATGTCATTTCGAGGATAATTAGCTAAGTATAGGTCATGTTTTATTAAATAGACCATTTCGGAGCTAACTAAGCTAATTATGTCATTTAGGTGGAAGCCTAGCTAACTATAGGTCATTTCGGAGCTAACTTGGATAAAATGTGTCATTCATGAGCAAACTATGCTTATTAAGCCATTTTGGATCTAGCTAAGCTAATTATAGGCCATTTAATACCTAAGTTAGGGGAATAGGTCATCTTCGAGCTACCTAAGCCATATTATGTCATTTAGGAGAAAACTTAGCCAACTATAGGTCATTTTTATTAAAACACTAGAAATAACACACCATTATCGTCATCACGGCGGTGAAGCACGGTGGCTCTGGCTTGTTTAACCTGGAGAAGGCTGCCCTGGACTAGTAAACAACAGTGGTGAAGCACGGTGGCTCTGGCTTGTTTCACGGCGGTGAAGCACGGTGGCTCTGGCTCCTCTCCTCTTTCTTCTTCTTCTTCTTCTTCTTTTTTCTTCTAGTTTTTTCTTCTATTATTATCTTCAAAAAATTTCTTTTCTATCTACTTTATTCTACCTAATAAACTAACTATCTAAGTTAACAGAAAAAATAGAAAAAAACTAACTATCTAATTTAAAAAAAATAGAAAATATGGGTACCGGAGGCACTCACCGGAGTTGGGGACGGCCGGTGAAGGGAGGGGCGTCTCCGGAAGCCGGTGAGGGGAGGGGGCGGCGCTAGGGGCAGCGCCCATAGCCAGTGAGAGGAGCGGCAGCGTCGGGGGCGGGTGAGGGGAGGGGCGACGCAGGGGGAGGGAGAGGGGAGGGGCGGCGAAGGCGGCGGGTGAGGAGAGGGGGCGGCGTCGGTGGTGCTGGAGCGAGGGGGCGGGTGAGGGGAGGGCGGGTGAGGGGAGGGGGCGGGTGAGGGTAGGGGGTGGCGCAGGGGGCAGCGCAGGTGGCTGCACCTGGGGCGGAGGGACGTCGGGGTGGCGTAGGGGGCTGCACCAGGCGTAGAGGGACATCGGGGCGGCGCAGGGGAAGGCACCAGGGGCGGAGGGACGTCGGGGCGGCGCGGAGGGTCGTAGGCGCGGAGGGACGTCGCGTGGGGTGGGGGATTCGAGCAGAGGGGCTACGCGGGAAGCGGGGGTTGGAGGGGGCGGGCCTGAGTGTGGTTGGTGGGCCGCCCCTTTGCCGTCCTCCGTGCTCCCAGGCAAACGGCAAAGGGGCGGGGTGGGGGAGGCATCGGGTGGGGGCAGCCGCTGTCCCCTTTATCGTCCGCCGTGCTCCCAGACGGACGACAAAGGGTACCCTTTGCAGACGGCAAAGGGGAGGGGTGGGTGGGGGTGGGGATTTCGGCCGTTTGGGGGGGGGGGGCTTTGCCGTCTGCCCACCCTTTGTCGTCCGCATAGGGCTTCTTTGTCGTCCGCCAGCGGATGACAAAGAGGTGGCCGATGGCAAAATAAACCTTTGCCATCAGCCACCTCTTTGCCATCAGGACTGTGACAGCTGACGGCAAAGAGTACCTTTGCCATGCGTCAGCACACGGCAAAGGCCAGGCAGACGGCAAAATTATGAGTTCGAGTAGTGTATGACTATATACGGAATACATGCCTACATTACATTAACAAACTGCAGCTAGTTACATATGTCCCCTTGTTATAACTGTTACATGATGAATGTCCTCCGACATAATTATCCATCATCGATCCAATGCCTACGAGCTTTTCCTACTGGTCCTTGCTACGTTACTTTACCGCTACTGCTGTCACTGCTGCTACTGTTACCGCTACTGCTGTCACTACAGCTACTGTTACCGCTGCTACCGTTACTATCACACTACTTTGCTACTAAAACTTTGTTGTAGATACTAAATCTTTCAGGTGTGGTTGAATTGACAACTCAACTACTAATACTGGAGAATATTCTTTGGCTTCCCCTTGTGTCGAATCAACAAATTTGGGTTGAATAATCTACCCTCGAAAACTGTTGCGACCCCCTATACTTGTGGGTTATTAATGACCTAAGACGAGAGCAGTCGCCTTGATGATGTCATGTCAATAAAGACTAAAAGGATGTTAAGTATCAAAAAAGAGACAATGACCCGACATTGGTTGCCGACTCATTTTCTTGTCAAATAGCTTGACATGAACAAAGCTCAAGTCAACCTGGGGCCTAATGTCGGGGATATAACCCCAGGATTTAACCTGCCCTATGGGGTCGGGTTAATCCGCAAGGATAACATGAGAAGATGGGCCGGAGGACTTAGTCGACAAGCCACAAAGCGGCCCATCACCACAAGACAGCGGCTCAAAGACACACGAGGCAAGAGACATCGGAAGTTTTCCTTACTTGGAAAGAAAGATAAGATAGACTACTAATAGGTCACGGGTATTATTCGACCCGGACTCTGTTGTAAACTTGGGGCCTATACCTATATATAAAGGAGAGCCCTCAAGTCAGAAATATCAAGTAAGAAACCCTCGAGAGCTAGGTTAGCGATTTTGCACCCTTGTAATCGAGATTGCCCGCAATACAAACACAAAGCAGGACGTACGCTTTTACCTCCATCGGAGGGGTCGAACCTAGGTAAATCCGCCTCTCGTTTCCCAATCAACCCCTTAGAGTCGCCACACCATGAAAATGGCCTCACCACTAAGTCCGTTCACGAGGACATCTACCGTGCCAAAACCACGACACACAATTTCATTGCAGAAAGCATCCAAACTGCGATGAAGCTCTACTAGGGTCATGATCGGGTTGTCTAACGAAAAGGCTGGGGCAGACCATAGGGATCCAACAGGTCTTCCAAATAATACAAGCTGGTTGTTGGAGATGGTTACAACTTCACTGTTTACCGGGGCCTGATGAGCAAATGATGTGCGGTTCATAAGCAGGTCAAAGGTGATCTGATCTATCAGTGCCTCTTGCGCTCTCAAGTCGCGCACTACCTGCACTAATGTAGGGTCTCACACAAGTTTTCCTCTGGCGACTTGGGTTGGGCTACCATAGATTTCACGAATAGAGTGGGGTGAATAGGCGCTTTAAAACAATTATGGTTTAGGCTTGAACAAATGCGGAATAAAACTAACGTTTAATTTGTCAAGCACAAAACCTAAAACATCTAGGCTCGCCTATGTGCACCAACAACTTATGCTAAGGAAGATACACAACTAAGTGATAGCAAGATATATAACAAGAAACAATATGGCTATCACAAAGTAGTAAGTAAAAAAGGCTCGGGTAAGAGATAACTAAGGCACACGGAGACGATGATGTATCCCGAAGTTCACACCCTTGCGAATGCTAATCTCCATTTGGAGCGATGTGGAGGCACAATGCTCCCCAAGATGCCACTAAGGCCACCGTAATCTCCTCACGCCATCGCACGGTGCAAGATGTCGTGATTCCACTAAGGGACCCTTGAGGGAGATCACTGAACCCATACAAACAAGGTTGGGGTAATCTCCACAACATAATTTGGAGGCTCCCAACAATACCACGAAGCTTCACCATAATGGAATATGGTTTCGAGGTAACCTCAAATGCTCGGGGCAATCTCCACAACCTAATTGGAGACCCCGAAGCTTGGTCAGGTCTTTACACCACAATGATTGAGCTCCAAGGCACCACCCAACTTCTAGGACGCCAAAGCATCCACGAAGAACAATTGGGTACCAAGTACCCAAGGGTAATAACCTTCTCAGACTTCACTTCCATGTATCACCGTGGAGAACTCAAAGTGATCAAGTCCCTCACACTCAAATCCCTCCACAACAGCAAAAGCTATGGAGGAATATGAGAGCAAGAACAAGGAGCTCATAAAGAACTCCAAGATCTAGATCCAAGGGGTTCCCCTCACATAGAGGAGAAAGTGATTGATGGAAATGTGGATCTAGATCTCCACTCTCTTTTCCCTCAAGAACTAGAAAGAATCACTGGAGGGATTGAGAGTTAGCAAGCTCAAACAAGGTCAACAATGGAGGGCAAATACGAGCTCAACAGATAGAAAACCATTGGGGAAGAAGACCCCCTTTTATAGGGGGGGAGGAAATTCCCCGTTACCCACCACATCTGCCCGAGCCACGGCAGTACTACCGTTCTTGGGAGTCGTACTACCGCTGAGGCAGAGGGAGGCGGAACAGAGAGGGGGCAACTCCGATAGTACTGCCAGGAGCGCTAGTAACAAGCGGTAGTACTGCCTTACGGGCGGTACTACCGCCCAGCACTACCACATAGTCCGATCAAAAAAGGTGTCAAACTTATGGGCAGCGATACTAGCTAATGGTACCAGCTAGACCACTACTACCCTAGAGCGGTACTACCGCTGGCCCGGCTGGTACTACTAATGATAAGAGGTAGTATTTCTCTAGGGAGCGGCACTACCGCTTGGAACAAATAACCTTTCCAAAACTCCTAGAACTTTCGCATATGAGCTCCGAATTGAGCAAACTCAAGCTTGTTGGATTCATGACTACAAGAGTTATCCAATAGCAATGTGAAACCTCTATGAATGAAAAACTGGCGAAAACTCCAATATCAAAAATATCATGGAAGATGCACATGAACTCCATTTTCAATGAACTCGAGCTTGTCATAAAGATGACAATAAGCTCAAATACTCACAAAAGAGAAATACCAAACAAGAACCAAGAAATATGATGCAAGGATGCAAATGGTTTGAGCTCTCAACAAATGATACGATCTAGCTACTCACCTGAGAGCCCCCCTTGACCGTACGACAATCTATCCAAAAATAGAAAAACCTATCAACGTCAAACCTATACCTTGCACATAGTCCACTTGAGCTGGATTATGACGATCTTGACTTCCTCAAGATGGACCACCTTTCTTGATTGCGTTGGCTTGATGAAGACTAGTTGATTCCTCACCCATACTCACTATGGGTGATCAACTCTTCAACACATCTTCACAAGTCCATTGCCACCACAATGGACGGCAGGCTTCAAGCATGATATCTTCGTGATGCTCCACTTGAACTTGCACATCGCAATCTTAATTACGATCACCACTTGATGTCATCCTTCATGGGTTGAATGAGATCTTCCTCTTGACGCAAGCCCATGGAAACACACCTAACCCCACATAGAACTCTCACGAATACCATGGATTAGTACAGAAAAGCATAATGGACAATGCTTACCATACCCTGGGATCACTTGATCCCTCTCGGTACATCTTGTATGTTTTGTGTGTTGATCAACTTGATTTACTCTTTGTCTTAGTCTTTATGAAACTTGCATCTTTAGGACCATTCTTTAGATGACACCTTGAATATCACCTTGGTCATCATATAAAATCCTTAAAACCAACAGATAGACTTCAAGAAGTGCGTGTGGAAAAATTCTACAAATATAACTTAAGGAACCATTAGTCCGTAGTATTTGTAGTAATTGTCATGAATTACCAAAACCACATATGGAGAAATATGCTCTAACAATCTCCCCCATTTTGGTAATGGATGACAATCACTTTCAATAGAGTTTACATAAATAAATAAGAAAAAATAAGCACACACATGCAAAGAAGTAATGCATGGGTATGAGATGCAAGTGCTTAAGCAACAAACATAAAAATCTCTAAACTTCTGCAAACTAAACTCTCTAAATTTATACCCCATCGGAATCGATTGCCAAAATGGACAAAAAGCTTAGAAAGCCAATATAATAGGTGGTCCTCCAAAAAGTGTGTACTTTTGAACAAAAGAGTGCAAATAAATACATATATACAATGATAAGTAGTTGAAGGAAAACAAACAATACCGAGGACCCAAAGATTGCAAAAAAGATCGTATGGCACATAGTTATACAAAAGAGAGAAGCAAGAAATCAAAAGATACCAATTGGAACAAACAATCATATGGTCCTTCGAACCACATGAATAAAAGATATTGTAATATGGGAAAGAAGTATTTTATCAAAACTAGAGAAGCTCCCCGTTATTTCTGCACTAATAATAAAAAAATTGTATTTGATGCAAGTGCACAAAATAGGATCGTGGCTCCCTGAAAATTAATAAGAACACACAACAAGTGCAAGCAAGTAGATAAGACAATAGGCATATCAGTTGCACAAAACATATGGTTGCGCAACATGTAAAAGAGACAACTTAAGAATAGGCTCAACCAAAATGATATGTGTGAGTCATGGCAAAGCACTTGAGAAGACTAGGATAAGGATGAGCATTACTCATCAACATAGTCTTGATGAAATGAGAAACAAAGTGCAAGACATAACCTTCCCACACACACAGTACTAGAAAATGGGTTCACAAGCTTACTAATAAATAAATTAAGAACCAACGCTTGTGACAACCCATGGTGAAGATAGGAAATAATAACTTTGTCAAGAGGAGGGATACCGATCGAAATGGTAAAACCCTTGTCAAGACAAGGATGTGGAAAAATAATCTACACCACCAATGAATGCATCAAGATGCAAGAATATAAGATCTTCACTCAAGACAAATCCTTTCACGAAACCACCAAAAACTGAAAATAAAGTGCAAAGCTGGACGTGAAAGCAAAGAGGGTATCAATTAGAGATGCAACTTATTTTATGTGTAAAAGATTCAAGGTAGAAGACAATCATGATAATATATATCCACAAAGAAGGATGTACACACGAAATAGTTACAAGAAGGAACAAACAAAATATTGATGACCCACAAGTGTAGGGGATCTATAGTAGTCCTTTCGATAAGTAAGTGTGTCGAACCCAACGAGGAGCAAAAGGAAATGACGAGCGGTTTTCAGTAAGGTATTCTCTGCAAGCACTGAAATTATTGGTGACACATCATTTTGTGATAAGGTAATTTGTAATGGGTAACAAGTAAAATTGTAATAAAGATGAAGCAAGGTGGCCCAATCCTTTTTGTAGCAAAAGGACAAGCCTGGACAAACGCTTATATAAAGAAAAGCGCTCCAGAGGACACATGGGAATTTATGTCAAGCTAGTTTTCATCAAGCTCATATGATTCGCATTCGTTACTTTGACAATTTGATATATGGGTGGACCGGTGCTTGGGTGCTGCCCTTACTTGGACAAACCTCCCACTTATGATTAACCTCTCTCGCAAGCATCTGCAACTACAAAATAGGAAATAAGATAAATCTAAGCATAGCATTAAACATATGGATCCAAATCAGCCCCTTACGAAGCCACGCATAAACTAGGGTTTAAGCTTCTGTCACTCTAGCAACCCATCATCTAATTATTACTTCCCAATGTTTTCCTTTAGGCCCAAATAATGGTGATGTGTCATGTAGTCGACGTTCATATGACACTACCAGAGGAGAGACAACATATAACTTATCAAAATATCGAATGACTACCAAATTCACATGATTACTTATAACAAGACTTATCCCACGTCCTCAGGAACAAACGTAACTACTCACAGAGCATATTCATATTCATAATCAGAGGAGTATTAATAAGCATTAAGGATTTGAACATATGATCTTCCACCAAATAAACCAACTAGTATCAACTACAAGGAGTAATCAACACTACTAGAAACCCACAGGTACCAATCTGAGGTTTTCAGACAAAGAACGGATACAAGAGATGAACTAGGGTTTGGAGACGAGATGGTGCTAATGAAGATGTTGATGGAGATTGACTCCCTCTTGAAGAGAGAATCATTGGTGATCATGATGGCTTCGATTTCCCCCTCTAGGAGGGAAGTTTCTCCGACGTAATATCTCCGTCGGAGCTCTAGATTGGTTCTGTCGAAGTTCCACCTTAAGACGGCGGCGTCGCATCCTGAAAGCTCTGATATGATTTTTTGCAGGTCAAAACCCTTCATATAGCAGAAGATGGGCATCGGAGGCCTGCTAGGGGGCCCACAAGCCTGCAAGGCGCGGTCAAGGGGGTAGGTCACGCCCTTTGGCTTGTGGCCACCTCGTGGGTCCCCTCCAGTACTTGTTTCACCCATTATATTTTGTATATTCGAAAACAATTCTCCGTAACTTTTCAAGACTTTTGGAGCTGTGTAGAATAGGTCTGTTAGATATGCTCCTTTTCCAGTCCAGAATTCTAGCTGCCGGCATTCTCCCTCTTCATGTAAATCTTGTAAAATAAGAGAGAAAAAGCATAAGTATTGTACCCTAATGTGTAATAACAGCCCATAATGCAATAAATATTGATATAAAAGAACGATGCAAAATGGACATATCAAATATCCAATAGGAAGTCATAAATATACCAATAAGATATTTGCTTGGAAGCATAGCACATGGCCTAATATTTTCTTATTGTACGTAAATGAACTTCCAACTCACGAACATAAAATACATCACAACTAGTCATAAGACATCATCGTTGCGATGCTTTGATAAAGGAAAAAGTATCACAAGAACGAACCAAGAGATTCATGCCATGATGCAACCTAGGAAAGGTGGAATGCAAGAAATTTATGCATGAAGTAGATACTTGTTATCGAGATAGCGTTGGATTGATTTAGTAGATAAATGTCCGTTGATCATCCTAACTTGGATCCAATAAGCACATGGTGTCAACACCTTCCTTGTAAGTAAGTTGAGCATCCACTACATCTCCAATTGTTCCTAGAACAACAACACAAACAAAATGGTTCCCGAACTCATTGGGACCAAAGACTTAGAAAACCAACAATACATAGTACAAACTCCACATAAATATGTGCATAAAGATATGAAATTGAATTTCCTACACACTTTAGCCAATTTATGATAAGGTGGAGTTTCCCCTATATATCGGGTTAAAGGAATAAAGCATGCAAAAGAAACTATATCTAGTAAATATGCATGCTCAAGGCTTTCAAAAAATCAAATCAACATATAGTTGAGAAGACACCAAAACACAAGGTATTAAGTTGGAATAAAATACCAAACAAGAAATTATCACTTGAAGGATACCAATTAAAAGATACATCAATGAGTGTGATATCCATTGACACATGCTAAATAAACAGAAACAAGATACCAATTGAAGGAAAACTAACACGAGGTATCTAGTTCCCAAAAGAGAGGAAGGTTCCAAACAAACCAAACCCTCGAAAAAATTTCATGATGGCACAAAGCACTATAAAGAGCCAGACTTGCCTTGCATCAACACACAATTTGTGGGGATCAAAAGATTTTATGATAAACGCACAAAGAGAGTGTTCTAAAGAAAATAGGATAGCTCCCCCAAGAGATGTGCATTATAGAATTTTCATTTAAATACAAAATGCACAAGATGGGATCATCACTTTCTCTATATCTATAGAAACACTACACATGTTCCATAAAAGGCAAGGAAGACAAACGATACAAAAAACCAATGTAAAGATAATTATGAATTTCTACCACATGATTGAAATACCAATTGTCAAAGGAAAAGCGGTATTTGGAAATAATTCCCAGTGGTAGATTGAAAAAATATCCAACATCATCTTTACTCCTAAAACACAAGAAAATGACACTTGTCGAGCTAACATGCTGATCACGAGTTGATGTATATACTTCTCGCCCCTCATTGGACCCCAAGTGGAAGGTGGAGATGTAGTGAGCAGAAAATTTCCCTCACACAGCGACCGTAAGGTCTATCGAACCAGGAGGACTCCTAGGATCAACAAGTAGGTGTCCTCCACCCAGGCGCTACTAGAAGACGTGGACCTTGATACGTCTCAAACGTATCTATAATTTTTGATGGTTTCATGTTGTTATCTTGTCAACTTTGGATGTTTTATATACCTTTTATATCTTTTCTATGACTAACTTATTAATTCAGTGCCAAGTGCCAGTTCCTGTTTTTTCTGTGTTTTTGACTCTTTTCAGACCTGATTTTGGAACAGAGTCCAAACGGAATAAAATCCCCGAAATAATTTTTTCTAGAATAGAAGAAGATCGGGGGACTTGAGGGCCAAGGCAGGAGGCCCACAGGGAGCCCACAAGCCCTGTGGCCGCGGCCAGGGGGCCCACGGCCACCAGGCTTGTGGCCTCCATGAAGCTCCCCTGCCCTAGCTCTTTGGCCTATTTATTCCCTAAAATCCCACAAAAAATCAGGGCATCCATGAAACCACTTTTCCGCCGCCGCAAGCTTCCGTTTCCGCGTGATCTCATCTGGAGACCCTTCCCGGTGCCCTACCGGAGGGGACTTTGGAGCTGGAGGGCTACTACATCAACATCATTGCCTCTCCAATGACTCGTGAGTAGTCCACTTCAGACCTACGGGTCCGTAGTTAGTAGCTAGATGGCTTCTTCTCTCTCTTGGATCTTCAATACAAGGTTCTCCATGATCTTCATGGAGATCTATCCGATGTAATCCTCTTTGGCGGTGTGTTTGTCGAGATCCGATGAATTGTGGATTTGTGATCAGATTATCTATGAATTATATTTGAGTCTTTGCTGATTTCTTATATGCATGATTTGATATCCTTGTAAGTCTCTCCGAGTCTCGGGTTTTGTTTGGTCAACTAGATCTATGATTCTTGCAATGGGAGAAGTACTTGGTTTTGGGTTCATACCGTGCGGTGACCTTTCCAAGTGACATATGGGGCAGCAAGGCATGCATCGTGTTGTTGCCATCAAGGGTAACAAGATGGGCTTTCATCATAGATTTGAGATTGTCCATCTACATCATGTCATCTTGCTTAAGGCGTTACTCTGTTCTTATGAACCCAATACACTAGATGCATGCTGGATAGCGGTCGACGTGTGGAGTAATAGTAATAGATGCACAAAGTATCGGTCTACTTGTTTTGGACGTGATGCCTATAGATATGATCATTGCCATAGATAACGTCATGACTTTGCGCGGTTCTATCAATTGCTGGACAGTAATTCGTTCACCCACCGTCTACTTGCTTTCATGAGAGAAGCCACTAGTGAACACTACGGCCCTCGGGTCTATTCAAAACTATCATCTCCGCTTTTACTTTTACTTTGCTTTGTTTACTTTTTGCTTTCAGTTCTCACTTTGCAAACAATCTATAAGGGACTGACATCCCCTTCATAGCGTTGGGTGCAAGCTCTTTGTGTTTGTGCAGGTACTTGTGACTTGGCGCGATCCTCCTACTCGACTGATACCTTGGTTCTCAAACTGAGGGAAATACTTACCGCCGTTGTGCTACATCACCCTTTCCTCTTCAAGGGAACACCAACGCAAGGCTCCAAGGCCGCGGGGGAATCCTTTGCATATTTGCCAAGAAAATCCCTATAGGCGTTGCCGGGGAGGATCGCTTACCGAGGAGTATCAAGACAAGAATAATCTGCCGTCAACATGCCAATTTCTGGCGCCGTTGCCGGGGAGATCAAGTCCAGATCTATCCAAGTAAGTGTCACAAACTCATCTCTTGCATTTACCTTTTTGCCAGTTGCCTCACGTTTTCCTCTCCCCCACTTCACATTTGCCGTTTTCATTTGCCTTTCTCCTTTGCCGTTTTATTTTGTCTTTTCCCTTCTTTTTCCGCCTGTTTTCCTCGCTTGCTCTTGGGCTTGTTCGTGAGAGACCTTTCCTCATGGCCAAACCAAACTATTTCAGAAGGTTGGAAGAGATTGAAACTAGTGTCAAAGGTTTCATGTCCTCTCAGTTTGACCAAAATAGTTACTTCTGTAGGGAATTAAAAGGGCAAAATTATTTTATGGCCTGTTTGAATAAAGAAGTTGATGATATGGCCAAAGAATTCCTTGCACTAAATTCTCAGCTTGCTCACATTCAAAAATTGGTGGCCCAAATTTCTGACAAGCAGGCTACCTTAGTCAACAAGATGGCAGCTAAACCTAAAAATTGTGATGCAGATCACGAAGATCTTAACGTTCTTCGTGTGACTCCTCTTGAATCTTTGTTTTCGCGTGTCAAACCTATTGATGAAGGGGCTGGATATGAATACACTTTGGTTGAAAACGCCCCAATGATTCAGAGACCACCTATCTTGATGATAAAGGTGTGGAGAGTGGAGTAGAAGAAATCAAAATATTGGGTAGTAATGAAACTCCCACTTTGGATTTCAAGGAATTCAATTATGATAGTTGCCCCTTGTTTGAATGCATTTCTTTGATGCAATCCATTGCAAACTCTCCACATGCTTATAGCCAAAGCAAAGCCTTTACCGCATGTATCGTAGATTCTATGATGAAATCTCTTGAAGAGAAACTCGAATTAGAAGTCTCTATACCTAGAAAACTTCATGATGAGTGGGAACCTACTATCAAAATCAAAATCAAAAACTATGAATGCAATGTTTTGTGTGATTCGGGTGCTAGTGTTTCCGCGATTCCAAAGTCTTTATGTGATATTCTTGGTTTTCATGAGATTGAAGAGTGTTCTTTTAATTTGCATCTTGCGGATTCTACTGTCAAGAAACCCATGGGGAGGATCAATGATGTTCTTATTGTTGCAAATAAGAACTATGTACCCATGGATTTCATTGTACTTGACATAGATTGCAATCCTTCATGTCCCATTATTCTAGGTAGACCTTTCCTAAGGACTATTCGTGCTATCATCGATATGAAGGTAGGGAATATTAGATTTCAATTTCCTCTAAAGAAGGGCATGGAGCATTTTCCTAGAAATAAAATAAGATTGCCTTATGATTCTATGATGAGGGCTACTTATGGTTTGAGCACCAAAGATGACTATACGTGATTCCATCACCTTATGCCTAGCTAAAGGCGTTAAACAATAGCACTTGTTGCGAGGCAACCCAACGAATCTATCCATATTCTTTCTGTTTTGTGTTTTCCACACTTTCATAATTCTGTTATGATTGTGTTTTTTGGGTTTCTTTTTGCGTTTGTGCCAAGTGAAACCGTTATGATTAGTCTTGGGGATGATCGTTTGGTCATGCTGGAAAAGACACAAACTTTCTGCTCACGAAAAGAAATTTCATTTTTTTCTGTAAGAGCTTTTAAGTTGATTCTTTTTGCTGATGATTTGTATGCAATTTCTTCAGACTGTCGTAATTTTTCAGATTTTGTTGAAGTACCAGAAGTATACGAAGTATACAGATTGCTATAGACTGGTCTGCTGTTAACAGGTTCTATTTTTGTTGAGTTGGTTGCTTATTTTGATGAAACTATGGATAGTATCGGAGGGTACTAGCAATGGAAAAGTGAAAATACAGCAACCCAACACCAACATAAGTAGAATTTAAGTTTTCTACAGTACCTAAGGAAGTGGTGATTTGCTTTCCTATACTAATGATATCACGAGTTTCTGTTTAAGTTTTGTGTTGTGAAGTTTTCAAGATCTGGGTGAAGTTCTTATGGACAAAGAGATAAAGAGTGGCAAGAGATCAAGCTTGGGGATGCCCAAGGCACCCCAAGTTGATTCAAGGATGCCGAAAAAGCCTAATCTTGGGGATGCCCCGGGAAGGAATCCCCTCTTTCGTCTTCAATCCATCGGTAACATTACTTGGGGCTATATTTTTATTCACCACATGTTATGTGTTTTACTTGGAGCGTCTTGTATCTTAGGAGTCTTTTATTTTTGTTGTGTCATAATCTTCCTTGCTGCACACCTAGAGAGAGAGACATGCACTCACCATGATTTTGTCGAGCTTCACTTATATCCTTTGATTAGGCAATTCAGCTCACATGTGTTTCACTTATTTCTTTTGAGCTAGTTGATTTTGCTCTATGTGTTTCACTTCTATCTTTTGGAGCACGGCAGTGCGTGGCGTGGTAGTTGATCTATGCTATGAAAGTAGTCTCAAAAGGGGTAGTTATCCAAAGGGATATGAAAACTTCCACCTTCATGTGCATTGAGTAGTTAGAGAAGTTTGATTCATCTCAATTAGTTTTGAGTTGTGGTTGTGGTAATATTGAAGTTATACTAGTAAGATGTTGTGGATATAGAAATACTTGTATTGAAGTTAGTGATTCCCGTAGCATGCACGTATGGTGAACCTCTATGTGATGAAGTCTGAGCATGATTAGTTTGTTGATTGTCATCCTTTGTGTAGCGGTCGGGATCGCGCGATGGTTTATACCTACCAACCTTTCCCCTAGGAGTATGCGTTGAATGCTTTGTTTCGATTATTACTAAAACTTTTGCAACAAGTATATGAGTTCTTGATGACTAATGTTGAGTCCATGGTTTAGATGCACTTTCACCTTCCACCATCACTATCTTCTTTACTGCCGTGAGACTTTCGCCGGTGCATAAAACCACCATTAGCCTCCCTCAAAACAGCCACCATACCTACCTACTATGGCTTTTTCAAAGCCATTCCGAGATATATTTCCATGCAACTACCACCATGACATTTTCCATAGATTCTACATTGCCATTGCATGATCATAAGATAGCTAGCATGATGTTTCCGTTGATGTCTATGCCATGCTAGATCATTGTCACGGTACACTACCGAAGGCATTCCATATAGAGTCGTCATTGCTCTAAGTTTTGAGTTGTAAGTGTGATGATCATCATTAATGGAGCATTGTCCCATGTGAGGAAATAAAAGAGGGCAAAGATGCTCACAAAAAAAAGAGGCCAAGGAGAGAAGGGACAATGCTACTATCTTTCCACACTTGTGCTTATTAAGCACCATGATCTTCATGATTGAGAGTCTCTCGTTTTGTCACTTCCATATAGCTAGTGGGAAATTTTCATTATATAACTTGGCTTGTATATTCCAATGATGGGCTTCCTCAAAATTGCCTTAGGTATTTGTGAGAAAGCAAGTTGGATGCAAACCCACTAGTTTTCTTTAAGAGCTTTCACATACTCTTAGCGCTAGTGCATCATTTGTATGGCAATCCCTACTCATTCACAATGATATCTATTGATGAGCATCACCATAGCTCATTGATATGCCTAGTTAATGTGATGTCACGCCCAAGATGCGACCCTATCCTCAATTTGGCACGAAGGCCTCATCAGGGATAGAAGCGCATCTCGTCGTGTCGCAAGAATGGATATCCTTACAAGTACATGTACTGAAAGAAGATATATATATATATATATATATATATATATATATATATATATATATATAGAATTGCTTACACTCGCCACAAGCTACATCAGAGTCACATCAATACATTACATAATCATCAAGAGTAAGAGCAGGGTCCGACTACGGACGAAAACAAACGAGAAAAATAAGAACGACGTCCATCCTTGCTATCCCAGGCTGCTGGCCTGGAACCCATCCTAGATCGATGAAGAAGAAGAAGAAGAAGTAACTCCAAATGAACAATCAACGCGCTCGCGTCAAGTAACCTTTAACTGTACCTGCAATTGGTGTTGTAGTAATCTGTGAGCGACAGGGGACTCGGCAATCTCATTTCCAAAGGTATCAAGACTAGGAAAGCTTATTAGGTGAGGCATGGTTAAGTGGTGAGGTTGCAGCCGCGGCTAAGCATATATTTGGTGGCTAAAGTTACGAGTACAAGAGATAAGATGGGTCAAATGAAAGATCCTGAACACCTACCTACGTCAGACATAACCCCACCGTGTCCTCAATCGGAGAAGGAACTCACGAAAGAGACAGTCACGGTTACACACATAGTTTGAATATTTTAATTAAGTGAACTTCAAGTTACCTAGATCCAGTGTTAAACAAAATTTCCACGTTGCCACATAACCGTGGGCATGGCTTTCCGAAAGATTTAACCCTACAGGGGTGCTCCAACTAGTCCATCACAAATTACCACAAGCCTTATAGAAATCCTCGATCACGACACTTGCGATCTCGTCGGACTCCTTAGTGGAAAACCTCAACTCTGAGATTACCCAAAGCATCACCAGAATCCCGATGCACAAGATATCTCGTCAAAGGTAAAACTAATCCAGCAAGGCCGCCCGATGTGTCGACGTACCTGATAGGAGCCGCGTATCTCATTCTCAGGACACGACGGATGGAACTAGCTACGAGTGCCAAACTTTGAGTTTCCTCGCGGTGGCCCTGCAGGAAGACCGTTTGGGACCAACACCAGCAGCACTGGCCCCTTGTTTATGTAAAAATTACTCCTCGGGTAGGGCTAACTCCCTATGCATTTCAGTGTTATCAAAATTATTATGTTGGGCAAATGTAGAACCAAAGTTGGGCCTTGCCAGACCAGCTTTAATCTAAAACGAATTATCAAGGGGGTTCCCATAACAACCCCGATCGTGTTAGGAGCGCTCAAATATGGAACATAACACCGGTAGCCAAAACTAAGGGGGCAAAGGTGGAACGAAACACCAAGCTAGAAAGGCCGAGCCTTCCACCTTTTACCAAGTATATAGGTGCATTAAATTAAATAGCAATTAATATGGGTGATATAACAAGGAACCCATGTTATCACATGGAAGCAACTACACCTGCAACTAGCAACGCTAACAACAGGGTTAAGCAAGCAGTAACATAGCCAATCAGTGGTTTGCTAGGTCGTACAGGTTGAAGGTGATCATGGCATTGTTGAGAGGCTGATATTTAACATGTGGTAGGCAACGAGACATAAACGATAGAAGCAATAAAACTAGCATGCCAATGATAGTAATGGTATCTAGGGAAATGGTCATCTTGCCTGAGTTCCCGTTTGGAAGAAGAATGACTCCATGAAGCAGACGAACCGACGTAGTCCAACGGGTCCTCACAATCCGGCACGCTGCGGAACTCTACCGAGACGGGGGAAAGCGGAAACAAGCATCAACACACGATATTCACCACATGATGCACAACACAAATGATGCATGAGCATCTGAATACATTCAAGTCACGGCATGACAATTCACACAAACAGACACTACACATTAAGTGAAGTTCAATATGCAACGAGTTGCATATTGACGAAACTCCACGTTTAATTATTTACTTCTATCCCGATTAGGTACTCGGCAATATTAAACATGATTAAACATGGCAAGAGGTGAAGCGTAATTAAACTACCTATCTAGGCATTTTAAATGAGGTTGAAAATGACATATAGCATCTCTGGGACGACCTCACATGTTAATTTACAATTCTGTCCAGATCTGAACTAACACATTTAATTAGTTGTTAAACAGCAAAAAAAAATAGGTTCACGTGATTCTACGCGCCGAGACAAGCAATTTACACATAGAGATCATCTCCAACGGAGCTACGGATCAAAAGGTACAAGCACCGCAAGATATGATGGCATGAATGCAATATGTGTGCGACTACGGTCACGAGCACTTCAAAACATACAACCAACAAGATAGAATGAAACTACACGAGATTCTAAGCAAGGTTTCATGTAGGACACGATCAAATTGGAGCTACGGTTCAAAAGCTACGAGCAAAACAAGAAATCACTACAATCTACCAAAATCAGCCACATAGCATTTTTGACACCCCACAACTACGAGCTACTCAACTCAAATATAATCAACCAAGGCATGACACGAAAGAGGGCAAGAAGCACTACAACAAACAACTAACATCTACTAGCATGGCAACAAGGAACACTAGGGAAAGAAGTAACAAAATGGCATCTCACACACTATTTCAGACTTAGTGAAAATAACACTTCAGGGAAGTGCAGTTTTCAATCTAGCCATTTTGACAGCAGAAAAACCTATAGCTACAGGACTCCAAATGGCATGAAAATTCGCAGCATACTAGAGAATCACAAGGGCTACAACTAACTCTATTGCACCAACCTCAAAAGAGCTACAGAACAAAAGATAGAAGCAAGACAAGACACCAACAAAATATAAAAGATTCCAGACTTAGAAATATTTCAGCTCCTCCAAATCAGCACTATTTCTAGCAACCTGAGAGCAAGCAAACCACATCTAAACATGCATTTCTATTGCAACCAAAAATACCAGGGGCTAGAGTAAACACCCAAGAACAAGTCCCTAGTTGACAACTTAATCAAACAAAACACGGAATAAAACCTACGAAATAGACGAGAGGGCAACATGGCAAAATATCTCGCGAACTAAGTTACTCAAAAGCTAAAACTAAATACACAGAAAAATCCTATGGATTTTCTACCCCGAAAACATATAAAACATGTGGGGTTGCACAACAAATATAATGCCACACGTAAATGCGAGATAATAACCTAAGCACGGAAAATAAACTAGCGGCAAATCCCTACACGCAAAAATACCAACGCCTACTCTAAAATACATGGAAAAGTGGTTCCTAAAACATAGACATTTCTACCACGGCATACGAGCAATCCGGACACGCACGAGAAATTATTACGGGACGAAACCTATAGAAACAACACGTTATTCTAGGCATCCGGCGTGCTAAACGACGTCAAACAATTATGCAAGTTGCGTCAATATATTCTACGCGCGAAACTACACGAAAACAATATATTACACATCCCGATCCGACTAACGGTTAAAAAGTTATGCGCGTTCTAATATATTACTATTTCGTGGAATTTATTAATTCTGAAAAAATCCTATTAACTAACGGGCCTCATAGACGCAATATAGCAAAATATGCACACGCGGGGGAGGATCTCACCTCGGCTCCTGGGCCGGTCTGGAGTGGGAGGAAAGGCCTGGGCCGTCGTAGCTCCTGCTGGGCCTCAAAGAGAGGTTGGAGGAGTGGGCCTTGGGGAAGCTGGCCGGGGGCTGCTCGTGCTGGGCTGCGGCAGGAGCAGGCTGAGCCGGGGCGCTGGCGAGCGAGGCCATGCGCTGGTCAACGCGGCGCTCGGGACGTCGCCTCGTCCTCCTGAGCGGGATCTCTGACGGCAGCCGAAAAGAACCCCGACGAAGAAGCGCCACCGGCGAGGGGGTTCTCGCAAGGAACACGTGCGGTGAATGGATCCGGTCTCCACCCCCCCATTCCCGGCGACGGCAGCCGAGATGGAGCCGGGGCGCTGGATCGGCCGGCGCTGCTCCTGGCGGCGGTGCAGATCTTGGCACGCGAACAGCGAGGAGGAGCAGGCCGCGACCGGCGGGGAAGGCACGGCTGGGGGGAGCCTCGGGCGGCGCGGGCAGCCTGACGGCCGGCGGCTCGAGGCGCGGGAGGTGAGGCGCGGGGGCTTGCTGCGAGAGCCTCGGCTCCAAGCGGCGGTGCGGACGAGCCCGGCTCGGGCGGGCCCCAGATGGGCTTCGCGGGCCCGACTGCTGGAGGGGGAGAGAGAGAGGTGGGAGGCTAGGGTTTGGTGGGGGCTGTGCGGAAAACGAGCAGGAGAGAGTGGTAGGCCACCTTAAAAATAAGACGGGTATATATAGACAAATGGGGGGGGCTAGGTTACCCGAAATTCCGTTCCGGATCCAACCGTGCGGTCGGATTCGGACGATTCCGCACGTGGGAACGGGCGAATGGTTGTGTAGTGTAGATATCAGGAGACGAGAGGGAGAGCGGGCGGCACGACAACGAATTTTAAAATACCGACAGACGTCCGACGGTAGACCGAATACGGTGCCGCTACGGTCGACCGTTCGGGTACCAGACGAACTCCGATCGCGACGAAATTCGACAGGCGGCCTAGCTATAACTAATCACGACCGCATGCCATGTGTCACCTCGATCATAGAAAGTTTTCAACACACTTTTAAAAGAGGGTTTGGACGATGCCGCGAGCGCGTGCGTGTGCGATCGGGCTCAGAACGGACAACGACGTGAACCGGCAACTAACAACGGATGCAAGTTTTGAAAACTGGCGGCAATGGAGATGTCGATGCAATGCTGATGATGCGCATGATGTGATGATGATGTAAAAAATAAAAATAACCACACGACGGAAACGGAATAAAGGGGGGAATCTTCTGGAACGTCGGCATCGGGCTGTCACAACTCTCCTACACTACAAGAGGATCTCGCGCCGAGATCCAAGAATGAAAAGGGGAGAGGATGAGAAAGAACAAGAGGTAAAACTTAGTCGCTTCTTTGACAAACGAGTGACACCAACAATCCTTGAAGGTTGCAAAGAGATGAGGAATGATATGAGAAAGAAGCAAAAATTCACGGAAAATTTCGGCAGCACTTCGGTAGGAAAATGGGACAAAAAATTCGATAAGATGGAATAAATAGACAATATTCATAAAAAACAACTAAATAAAACGAGGGAACACCATGATCTTGGTAGAACAAATAATAGACCCAAAAGAGCAATATCACAAAGCCTCTAGAACAATAGAATAGGAACTAGCTCATACGGAAGAAGAGAATGAAGAGAGAATGACAACTACTAACTCTAATGAACTTGGCAAGCATCCTTGCAAGAAGAATTGGACGAAGTTGTTGGAAAAACAACAACGAAAAGAACAAGATCGTAGTGGGCTTATGGAAACCTTTTCAAACTAATGAAGTGACAACCAGCCACTAACAGAAACATGGATTGATTGGGAGAACAAGATATGGACAATTATTTACACCAAGAGGATACATTGAGAACTTGGATTAATGACAAGCACCATGATAGCAACAATCCCTAGGAAAAGCTTTAGGTGAAATCCAAACCAAGATAGCTCAATGAAGAAATCATGGGTTGCAAATATCTCATGATCATAGAATCGGTGGCTTTAATTATCTCAGTCTTGAAAGGAAATCTCTTCGAAACTCCTACACTAACAAGAATGCTATAATACCACCTCAAAGGATAAAGGAATAAATAACGCCTTGGAAATGCCAGAGAAGAAAAACTTGAGGTTCTCCAATAATAATCTTGAAGAACACTTGAGAATGAATTGACATCATAAGCCACTCCGGAAGAAGAATTCAGATTACTATGAACAAGAATAAGAATCATGTTATGCTTATCCTTCATCAAATTTAATTTACGACAAGCAACGGATTTAGCATACCACTTAATCTTCTTGAAATGATTGAGGAGAGATATGAGCACAAACTAGAAGAAATCTTGAAAGAGACACCGGTGAGAATTGAAATGAATGAGGCAACCATGAATGACTCGAGATACATGAGAAAGAAGAGATCATGAGCCACTTGAGAGAAAACTAGAACAAGGCACCGGATAATCGAGAGACGAACGAAGAGACAACAATTGTGAAGAATCGAGGAAGAAAGCTGAAAGCTGAGAACGAAGAATCTTCTAAAATGATGGCCTTCGGAGAACGAGAATGAAAACAACTCAGAAAAGCACCGGATAGAGAGAAATGGATTCTCATGATTGAGAACAAATTCAAGATGATAACACGAAGCTGAAATGATGAATATCCAAGAGAATGGACCAAGATTTGATAGAAAAACTCCTTCGAATTGCAAGTTGAGAATGATGACGAGAACAACACCAAGAATTACTGAGACACTCAGGAATAATGAAGAATGGAAGGTTGAGCCAAGATGAGAATTAATTCGAATAGATCTTGAAGAAGTAATATGTCTGATGGAAATCATACTTACGTCATAGTTGAAAAGAATTAAAGACCTCCAGAAAGATTACAGAGCTATATAAGATCCTGGGAAAAACCAGTGGGTTATGGGCCCACTCAAAGAAACCACCGTTGAAAGGATTTCTTAGAAGAGAGATATTACATCGGTATAAGAAAACCATATGAGGTTAGCACCTCAAAATAATTAAAGAATTGAAAACAAGAAACACTGAGACATCTTCAACGCTCCAGATAGAAAAAAGAGGAATGAATAACAAGAAGACTGATAAGAATTTCCAACATGGGAAAAATTATAAGGATGAAAAGGATATGATGAACACGGACAACTGAATTAAATTCACCGGAAAGGAACAAAATGAAGAAATCATGAACTCAACTCCTGAGAATCTTCACAATGAATCACCGACCACGAAAGGAAGACGAGATAGCAGAAACATCACTGGAATGAAATGCACTTGGATGAAATCCAAACACTGAAGAAAAGGGCGGGAGGGCGGGGAAAAAACAAAGACAACTTGGGACAGATGAGATGAACTCCGGAATAAAATGGGAGAATGATCTTGCAAAATTGGAAAGGATAGAATTACTTGAGGAGAAGCACACCGGTTGGAAAAGAATTGATAATACAATTGATTTGAGCAAAGAGAATTAGCCTTCCCACAAAAATATGAGAACACCACTTAGAGAAGATCCGAAATCACCACTTGACATCGAAGCAACTTGAATTACCATATTCCAACAAAAGAAGGTGCGAGGCATGGAAATAGCCAGAACAAACTCATGAGAAATATTTCGTCCGATATTTTCGTGGACAGGATCGCACGGGCTCAATTTTACAGTAGCCATCAAGTGCAAGGCAGTGCACCCGACGTACGAAGCGTCCCCGAGTCGTAGCAAGCTACAAGGACTCTTTAAGACACAACGTGTACCGCTGTAAGTCGACCGTGAACAAACGAATCAACTAGATGCCGAACCCCAACCTAATATCATGCATTTGTTGGAAGAATGTCCTATAAGTAACTACTTGAATTCCCACCTAAGAATTCCCGAAATTTCTGGTCATGCAATCTGGTACACGGATACAAGGAGTAATATCACACAACTCCTATACTAACCCGTCACCTGTATCACATCCGTCAACACACAACCAGAATCTCGGACCTTCATCTACAACAGACCCTCGTGATCACAATGATACAAAGCATGGCAGTACTCCCGAACAATCTGCACCAGTACTGGGGACATCGGGGTTATCTCTCCACTACTAGTATTGAAGCAATTACGAACATCCTTCGCTCTGAGATACTAAGAAATCTGAATGATAACGATGTACTCAAGTATCCCCTGGAGCTCAACTCCCCTGAAACTCAAAGCAGATAGGAGGCACCAAGACAGAACTCCGTCACATCGGCATCATATAGATTGCAAAAATATCCGCGTGATCCTAAAAAAAAATTGAGTGAAAAGAGGAGTAGAATTAAAATATTACGTCAAGATTCCTCACCAGAGCATAGAAGAGGATAAAAAAGAATCCTACTCTCCGATATATAACTAGACTCAAAGCATTTTTTTCACTAGACTCGACTCGGCCAAGTTCGATCAATCAAGGGGGCTCCTTGGTCGGTACTGCTCTGATACCAACTTGTCACGCCCAAGATGCGACCCTATCCTCAATTTGGCACAAAGGCCTCGTCAGGGATAGAAGCGCATCTCGTCGTGTCGCAAGAATGGATACTGTTACAAGTACATGTACTGAAAGAACATATATATATATATATATATATATATATGGAATTGCTTACAATCGCCACAAGCTACATCAGAGTCACATCAGTACATTACATAATCATCAAGAGTAAGAGCAAGGTCCGACTATGGTCGAAAACAAACGAGAAAAATAAGAATGACGTCCATACTGCTATCCCAGGCTGCCGGCCTGGAACCCATCCTAGATCGATGATGATGAAGAAGAAGAAGTAACTCCAAATGAACAATCAACACGCTCGCGTCAAGTAACCTTTACATGTACCTGCAACTGGTGTTGTAGTCATCTGTGAGCCACAGGGGACTCAGCAATCTCATTTCCAAAGTTATCAAGACTAGCAAAGCTTATTTGGTGAGGCATGGTTAAGTGGTGAGGTTGCAGCAGCGGCTAAGCATACATTTGGTGGCTAAACTTACGAGTACAAGAGATAAGAGGGGGAAGAACTAGGCATAGCGGACGTGAACTACTGATGAAAAAAATGAATGATCCTCAACACCTACCTACATCGGACATAACCCCACCGTGTCCTCGATCGGAGAAGGAACTCCCGAAAGAGACAGTCACGGTTACGCACACGGTTGGCATATTTTAATTAAGTTAACTACAAGTTATCTAGATCCAGTGTTAAACAAAGTTTCCACATTGCCACATAACCGCGGGCATGGCTTTCCGAAAGATTTAACCCTGCAGGGGTGCTCCAACTAGTCCATCACAAATTACCACAAGCCGCATAGAAATCCTCGATCACGACACTTGCGATCCCGTCGGATTCCTTAGTGGAAAACCTCAACTCTGAGATTACCCAAAGCATCACCGGAATCCCGATGCACAAGATATCTCGTCAAAGGTAAAACTAATCCAGCAAGGCTGCCCGACGTGTCGACGTACCCGATAGGAGCCGCGTATCTCATTCTCAGGACACGACGGATGGAACTAGCTACGAGTGCCAAACCTCGAGTTTCCTCGCGGTGGCCCCGCAGGCAAACCGTTTGGGACCAACACCATCAGCACTGGCCCCCCCTGTTTATGTAAAAATTACTCCTCGGGTAGCGCTAACTCCCTATGCATTTTAGTGTTATCAAAATAATTATGTTGGGCAAATGTAGAACCAAAGTTGGGCCTTGCCAGACCAGCTTTAATCTAAAACGAATTATCAAGGGGGTTCCCATAACAACCCCGATCGTGTTAGGAGCGCTCAAATATGGAACATAACACCGGTAGCTGAAACTAAGGGGGCAAAGGTGGAACGAAACACCAGGCTAGAAAGGCTGAGCCTTCCACCTTTTACCAAGTATATAGGTGCATTAAATTAAATAGCAATTAATATGGGTGATATAACATGGAACCCATGTTATCAAATCGAAGCAAGTACACATGTGGTAGGCAAGGAGACATAAACGATAGAAGCGATAAAACTAGAACGACAATGATAGTAATGGTATCTAGGGAAATGGTCATCTTGCCTGAGATCCCGCTTGGAAGAGGAATGATTCCGTGAAGCAGACGAACCGACGTAGTCGAACGGGTCCTCACAATCCGGCAAGCTGCGGAACTCTATCGAGACGGAGGAAACCGGAAACAAGCATGAACACACGATATTCACCACACGATGCACTACACAAATGATGCATGAGCAGCTAAATACATGCAAGTCACGGCATGACAATTCACACAAACAGACACTACACATTAAGTGAAGTTCAATATGAAACGAGTTGCATATTGACGAAACTCCACGTTTAATTATTTAGTTCTATCCCGATTAGGTACTCGGCAATATTAAACGTGATTAAATATGGCAAGAGGTGAAGCTTAATTAAACTACCTATCTAGGCATTTTAAATGAGGTTGAAAATGACATATAGCATCTTCGGGACGACCTCACATGTTAATTTACAATTCTGTCCAGATCTGAACTAACACATTTAATTAGTTTTTAAACAGCAAAACAAATAGGTTCACGTGATTCTACGCGCCGAGACAAGCAATTTACACATAGAGATCATCTCCAACGAAGCTACGGATCAAAAGTTACAAGCACCGCAAGATATGATGGCATGAATGCAATATGTGTGCGACTACGGTCACGAGCACTTCAAAACATACAACCAACAAGATAGAATGAAACTACACGAGATTCTAAGCAAGGTTTCATGTAGGACACGATCAAATCGGAGCTACGGTTCAAAAGTTACAAGCAAAACAAGAAATCACTACAATCTGCCAAAATCAGCCACATAGCATTTTCTACACCCCACAACTACGAGCTACTCAACTCAAATATAATCAACCAAGGCATGACACGAAAGAGGGCAAGAAGCACTACAACAAACAACTAACATCTACTAGCATGGCAGTAAGGAACACTAGGGAAAGAAGTCACAAAATGGCATCTCACACACTATTTCAGACTTAGTGAAAATAACACTTCATGGAAGTGCAGTTTTCAATCTGAAGCCATTTTGACAGCAGCAAAACCTATAGCTACAGGACTCCAAATGGCATGAAAATTCACAGCATGTGAGAGAGTCACAAGGGCTACAACGAACTCCATTGCACCAACCACAAAAGAGCTACAGAACAAAAGATAGAAGCAAGACAAGACAACAACAAAATATAACAGATTCCGGACTTGAAATATTTCAGCTCCTCCAAATCAGCACTATTTCTAGCAACTTGAGAGCAAGCGAACCACATCTAAACATGCATTTCTATTGCAACCAAAAATACCAGGGGCTAGAGTAAACACCCAAGAACAACTCCCTAGTTGACAACTTAATCAAACGAAGCACATACTAGAACCTACGAAATAGACAAGAGGGCAACATGGCAAAATATCTCGCGAACTAACTTACTCAAAAGCGAAAACTAAATACACAGAAAAATCCCATGGATTTTCTACCCCGAAAATATATAAAATATGTGGGGTTGCACAACAAATATAATGCCACACGTAAATGCGAGATAATAACCTAAGCACGAAAAATAAACTAGCGGCAAATCCCTACACGCAAAAATACCAACGCCTACTCTAAAATACATGGAAAAGTGGTTCCTAAAACATAGACATTTCTACCACGACATACGAGCAATCCGGACACGCACGAGAAATTATTACGGGACAAAACCTACAGAAACAACACATTATTCTAGGCATCCGGCATGCTAAACGACGTCAAACAATTATGCAAGTTGCATCAACGTATTCTACGCGCGAAACTACACGAAAACCATATATTACACGTCCCGATCCGACTAACGGTTAAAAAGTTACGCGCGTTCTAATATATGACTATTTCCTGGAATTTATTAATTCGGAAAAAATCCTATTAACTAATGGGCCTGACAGACGCAATATAGCAAAATATGCACGCGCGCGGGAGGATCTCACCTCGGCTCCTGGGCCAGCCTGGAGTGGGAGGAGAGGCCTCGGCCGTTGTAGCTCCTGCTGGGCCTCGAAGAGAGGTTGGAGGAGTGGGCCTTGGGGCAGCTGGTTGGGGGCTGCTCGTTCTGGGCTGCGGCAGGAGCAGGCCCAACCGGGGCGCTGGCGAGCGAGGCCACGCGTTGGTCAACGCGGCGCTCGGGACGTCGCCTCGTCCTCCTGAGCGGGATCTCTGACGGCGGCCAAAAAGAACCCCGATGAAGAAGCGCCGCCGGCGAGGGGGTTCTGGCAAGGAACATATGCGGCGAATGGATCTGGCCTCCACGCCCCCATTCCCGGCGACGGCAGCCGAGATGGAGCCGGGGCACTGGATGGGCCGGCGCTGCTCCTGGCAACGGTGCAGATCTTGGCGGGCGAACGGCGAGGAGGAGGAGGCCGTGACCGGCAGGGAAGGCATGGCTCGAGGGAGCCTCGGGCGGCGTGGACAGCCCGGCGGCCGGCGGCTCAAGGCGCGGGAGGTGAGGCGCGGGGGCTGGCTGCGGGAGCCTTGGCTCCAAGCGGCGGCGCGGATGAACCGGGCTCCGGCGGGCCACAGATGGGCTTCGCGGCTGGAGGGGGAGAGAGACAGGTGGGAGGCTAGGGTTTGGTGGGGGCTGCACGCAAAACGAGGAGGAGAGAGTGGTAGGCTGCCTTAAAAATAGAAGGGGTATATATAGACAAATGGGGGGGCTAGGTTACCCGAAATTCTGTTCCGGATCCAAGCATGCGGTCGGATTAGGATGATTCCGCATGTGGTAATGGACGAATGGCTGTGTAGTGTAGATATCCGGAGACGAGAGGGAGAACTGGCGGCGCGGCAACGAATTTTAAAACACGGACACACGTCTGACGGTAGACCGAATACAGTGCCGCTATGGTCGACCATTCGGGTACCAGACGAACTCCGATCGCGACGAAATTCGACAGGCGGCCTAGCTATAACTAATCACGACCGCATGGCAAGTTTCACCTCGATCAGAGAAAGTTTTCAACACACTTTTAAAACAGGGTTTTGACGATGCCGCGGGTGCGTGCGTGTGCGGTCGGGCTCAGAACGGACAACGACGTGAACCGGCAACTAACAACGGATGCAAGTTTTGAGAACTGGCGGCAACGGAGATGCCGATGCAATGCTGATGGTTCTCATGATGTGATGATGATGCAACAAATAAAAATAACCACACGACAGAAACGGTATAAAGGGGGGAATCTTCTGGAACGTCGGCATCGGGCTGTCACATGTGACCATCTTCTCCTTGTTTGCCTTGCAACCTCCACCACACTCCATTCCAATTATAGTGTTAAAACCATGGCTCACGCTCATGTATTGCGTGAGAGTTAAAAAGGTTTGAGAAAGTAAAGGTGTGAAAACAATTACTTGGCCAATACCGAGGTTTTGCATGATTTAAATTCGTTGTGCAAGGATGATAAAGCATAGCTAGATTATATGATTTTGTAGGGATAACTTTGTTTTGGCCTTGTTATTTTGAAAGTTCATGATTGCCTTGCTAGTTTGCTTGAAGTATTATTGTCTCCACGTCAATAGCAAACTATTGTTTCGAATCTAATGGATCTGAACATTCATGTCACATAAGAGGAGTTACAAAGGACATCTATGCTAGGTAGCCTGAAATCATCAAAAATTCATTCTTTAACACTTCCCTACTCGAGGACAAGCAGGAGTTAAGCTTGGGGATACTTGATACGTCTCAAACGTATCTATAATTTTTTATGGTTTCACGTTGTTATCTTGTCAACTTTGGATGTTTTATATACCTTCTATATCTTTTTTCGGACTAACTTATTAATACAGTGCCAAGTGCCAGTTCCTGTTTTTTGTGTGTTTTTGACTCTTTTCAGATCTGATTTTGGAACGGAGTCCAAACGGAATAAAATCCCCGAAATAAATTTTTTCGAGAACAGAAGAAGATCGGGGGACTTGAGGGCCAAGGCAGGAGGCCCACAGGGAGCCCACAAGCCTTGTGGCCACAACTAGGGGGGCGCAGCCACCAGGCTTGTGGCCTCCCTAGCGCTCCCCTGCCCTAGCTCTTTGGCCTATTTATTCCCTAAAATCCCAGAAAAATCAGGGCGTCCATGAAACCACTTTTCCTCCGCCGCAAGCTTCCGTTTCCGCGGGATCTCATCTAGAGACCCTTCCCGGTGCCCTGCCGGAGGGGGACTTTGGAGCTGGAGGGCTTCTACATCAACATGATTGCCTCTCCAATGACTCGTGAGTAGTGCACTTCAGACCTACGGGTCCGTAGTTAGTAGCTAGATGGCTTCTTCTCTCTCTTGGATCTTCAATACAAGGTTCTCCATGATCTTCATAGAGATCTATCTGATGTAATCCTCTTTGGCGGTGTGTTTGTCGAGATCCGATGAATTGTGGATTTGTGATCAGATTATCTATGAATTATATTTGAGTCTTTGCTGATTTCTTATATGCATGATTTGATATCCTTGTAAGTCTCTCCGAGTCTTGGGTTTTGTTTGGCCAACTAGATCTATGATTCTTGCAATGGGAGAAGTGCTTGGTTTTGGGTTCATACCGTGCGGTGACCTTTCCCAGTGACAGAAGGGGCAGCAAGGCACGCATCGTGTTGTTGCCATCAAGGGTAACAAGATGGGCTTTCATCATACATTTGAGATTGTCCATCTACATCATGCCATCTTGCTTAAGGCGTTACTCTGTTCTTATGAACTCAATACACTAGATGCATGCTGGATAGCGGTCGACGTGTGGAGTAATAGTAGTAGATGCAGAAAGTATTGGTCTACTTGTTTTGGACGTGATGCCGATAGATATGATCATTGCCATAGATAACGTCATGACTTTGCGCGGTTCTATCAATTGCTCGACAGTAATTCGTTCACCCACCGTCTACTTGCTTTCATGAGAGAAGCCACTAGTGAACACTACAGCCCCCGGGTCTATTCACAACTATCATCTCCGCTTTTACTTTTACTTTGCTTTGTTTACTTTTTGCTTTCAGTTCTCACTTTGCAAACAATATATAAGGGATTAACAACCCCTTCATAGCATTGGGTGCAAGCTCTTTGTGTTTGTGCAGGTACTTGTGACTTGGCGCGATCCTCCTACTGGATTGATACCTTGGTTCTCAAACTAAGGGAAATACTTACCGCCGCTGTGCTACATCACCCTTTCCTCTTCAAGGGAACACCAACGCAAGGCTCCAAGGCTGCGGGGGAATCCTTTGCATATTTGCCAAGGAAATCCCTGTAGGCGTAGCCAGCAGCAGACCTGCACACACAACAAATAATTTTGCTCCGAACGAGTACGAAGAGGTTGTCAATCTCTCCGGCCTTGTAGTTTGCAAAGGATCAAAACACAAGCGGGATGGTAATAGTGATTGCAACGGAAAAGTAAAGGAAGCGGTAAATAGTGGAGGTGTAAGCAATGATGGTGATATGGACCGGAGTCACATGACGTTCACTAGTGATGTCTCTCTCCCAAAAAGACGATAAACAACTATGCTAGGGTAAACAAATCATAGTTGGGCAATTGACATAATTATGATCGCACCGCAATGCTAATTATGCTCCTTGATAGTTAGAGGTTCAATAGTAATGGGCAATATGCCAAGACAAGTAGACCATTTATTCATCAGCATCTACTTACTAATCATCCACCTTGAGATATCAATCAAGAACATATCTCTGGTATTAAGTTGTGAGTCCCACCCAAAGTGTGAACTCAAAGCAATGGAGAATTGCATTAACGATCTATGCGTAAGGTAAACAATCCTTGCAACCATGGACACAAGCACCGTTGTTTTCTCCCTGGTGGCAATAAGCACATCCCCTAGTCTGATGTTTCTGTCACTCAAGCTAGACACCGAGGGGCCCGAACCCACAATCATGCATAACGCTCCCTCTTGGAGTTACAATCTACTACTTGGCCAAAGCAATAAAAAGCAACAGAGAACATGCATGAAGCACTAAGAAACATAATATAAAATGATAATCAAATATATAACTCATAACAATCTGAACATAATCTCATAATCCATCGGATCCCAACAAACCGAGCATAGCAATAGCAAGAGAATTACATAGATGCCTTGATCATGTATTGCAGCTCACAAGGACTAACCATTGAAGCAAAAGATTGGAGAGAAGATGTCACATAGCTACTGGTCATGGACTCATGGTCCAAGGGAAACTACTCACGGCACACCCGAGAAGCAACCATGTTGGTGGAGAAGCTCCGAGAGGTCAATCTTCCCTCCGGCAGGGTGCCGGGAAGAGGTCTCCTGACGCTCCCGATCTCAGAAGCGCTGAGGCGGTGGAACGATGAAGAAATTCGCGATTCCAAAAAATTTGCGAGGGTTTCCTCTCGGGACTCTAAATATAGACCAAAAGAGGGCACCGGAGGAGGTGGGACCCACCCAGGCGACCTCCTAGCGCTGCCCAGGGCCTGGCAGCGCCAGTAGGCCGCTTGGGAGGGATCTGGCCCTCTCTGGCCCTCCTTATGTGATCCGGAAGCTTCTCATTCACTAATTTTTTAAATATTTTTTGGATTTTTTCAGGCTTCAGAAAATTAGGTAAAAGCCCGTGCAATATAGACATGAGCAGACAGAAACTGGCACTGGGTGCACTAAGTTAGTAGGTTAGTACAAATATGTCTAAAATGATATAAAAGTGTAGAAAAACATATAACAATGTCACCCAAAACATATAACATGGAACGAGCAGAAATTATAGATACGTTTGGGATGTATCAACATCCCCAAGCTTAATTCCTGGTCGTCCTTGAGTAGATAAATGATAACACAATAATTTCTGTGGTGACATGCTAACTCACATATAAGAACTTCAAAGTAAAGCAAGTGAGATATGCAATTCAAGTCAAGACAATAACAAGCAAGAGTCTATATCTAGTATTAAATTTAGCAAAGTAAGAACATAAAGGTGCAAGAGCCCTCGCTATGCGTGACTTGAATGTCTCCAAATGGTGTTTGTGTGCAAGAAGTGGGAGATGGGTTGAGATCATAAAATATATTTTTAATTGAGAACCTAATCTACTAAAGCTCACACTTAGTCTCCTTCGGAATCTTATTTTGATTCATCCCTAGACCACTTGTGAGGCACAAGTCAAAATGATCCTCTCCCTTTCGACGTTGAGCACTCATGCAATGGATGAGCGTAAGCAAGATATGTTGGCACTTAGGATGGAAAAAATAATAATGATGGGGAAGGAAGACAAAAAGGTGTGAAAGTCTCACATCAATGAGGACAGCCATAGGCGAGTGAAAGCCAAATGATAGATATGATGTGAGGAGTAGGGATTGCCATGAAACGGATGCACATCTGAGCTAAGGTAAGCTCTCCAATGGAACTAGTGGGGGTGCATCCAACTTGTTTTCTCATGAATACCTAGAGCTCCTTTGAGGAGGTTCATCATTGGAACATGCAAACCAAGTTCTATAGTGTAAGGATCCCCACATAGTTATGCATGAATGATAATCTCTATGTAGTACCAATATAGTAATGGAGTACGAGTGTGGATCTTTCAAAAAGAATAGCAGTGTTGCCCCCTTCTCTTTTTTTATTTTTCTCTTTTTTTATTTTTTGTGGCCTCTTTGGCTCTTTCTTTTTATCTCTCATTTGTCATTTTTGGGATCTTTTGTTTTGTCCTCTTTGGGATCTTTTCCTCACGTAAGGGCAACACTCTATGTTTTACATGAACAAATAAAAATCATCACACTTTATAAGAAGTACTCAACATAAAGACAAGTGAAAGCAATCATGATGTATGCAAATGTATGCCTCCGCTAGTGTAGCAGGATATGCAATGATACTAGCGCGTCATGTAGCAATAATGAGGGCAAGGCCCAACTAGCATGCAGCTCTATGATCAAGCAAAAGCATGTATGACATGAAGATCAAATCATGAGATGAGGGATGTTACATGGAAATGTATCTCGAAAAGGCTATGGTAATGCCTTAATAGGTAGGTATGGTGGTTGTTTTGAGGAAAGATATAATCAGGCTTATGTATGACAGAGCATATCATGTCATGGGTTTGGATGCACCGACGGAGTTTGCACCAACTCTCAATGTGAGAAAGGGCAATGCACGGTACCGAAGAGGCTAGCAAAATACGGATGGTGGACGTGCCAAAAATCAAATACTCACATTAGTCCGAAGAACTCATACACTTATTATCGGTAACTCTCTATCTAGTTAAGAAATTCTCAAAGACACATGTACCCCGAGGAGGAATGTTTGGGGGTTTGGTTATCCTTGCGCATCCTCGACTCATGGTAACATGAGGGTACTCTATATATTCCAACCCCTCCATAGGTTCGCGATCAATTTAGTAGCTAGATTTCTCAACTAATTTGTAGTTTTTGAAAAACACAAGGATTTCCCAAAATATGACACCTACCAAAAATAGTCTCAAGCTCTTGGCACCAATAGTCCAAACATTACTCAAATCAATACCTCAAAACTATTGCCAGTTACTACTATACTTAAATAGCAACCTCAATTACCTACTCATGCAAGACACAACTCAGTGCAACAAGCCAACTCTGTAAACAAGATAAGCATGATAACTCAAGAGAGTTCCGAAATCAACCTAAGTAAAAGCTCTTTAAAAATATATGCATGAAACCTAAGAGCTAACCATAACAGTAGCTACGAAAAGATGAAGAACACAAAAAAAGAATAAGCATGAAAATCTATGTTGTGTTCTAGAGTGGAATGGAGCGTGGCTCTCTCCCAAACAAGGTAGGCTAGGATACCACTTGTTATGAACAGAAATCAAAACTAAAACAATCTAAAATTTAAATAGCGGGACGCTCCAAGCATAGCACATAACAAATGAAGTGATAAAAATATAGCATGGAGATGGACGACTTGATGATTGTTGATAGAGAAGGGGATGCACGGGGCATCCCCACGCTTAGACACTTGAGTCTCATTTGAATATTTCTTGGGGTGCATGGGGGCATCCCCAAGCTTGATCGCTTGATGATAACCCACAAATATACGGGATCGCAACAGTTTTCGAGGATAGAGTATTCAACCCAAATTTGTTGATTCGACACAAGAGGAAGCCAAAGAATGTTCTCGAGTATTAGCAGTTGAGTTGTCAATTCAACCACACGTGAATGACTTAGTATCTGCAGCAAAGTATCCGTAGCAAAGAAGTGTGATAGCAATAGTAGCAATGGTAACAGTAGCAGTAGCAGTAACAGTAGCAGCAGTGACAACAGTAGCAGCAAAGTAACGTAGCAAGGACCAGTAGCGGCAAAGTAACGTACCAAGGACCAGTAATAAAAGACTCGTAGGCATTGGATTGGTGATGGATAATTATGCTGGAGGACATTCATCATGTAACAGTTATAACATGGAGAGTTATGTAACTATCTCCAGTTCGTCAATGTAATGTAGGCAAGCATTTCGTACATAGTCACACGTGCTTAGGATAAAGAACGTGCATGACATCTATTGTCCATCCCTCCCGTGGCAGCGGGGTCCTAATGGAAACTACGGGATATTAAGGTTCTCCTTTTAATAGAGAACCGGAACAACGCATTAGCACTTAGTGAATACATGAACTCCTCATACTATGGTCATCTCCGGGAGTGGTTCCGGCTATTGTCACTCCGGGGTTGCCGGGTCATAACACATAGTAGGTGACAACAACTTGCAAGATAGGATCAAGAACACACATATATTGACGAGAACATAATAGGTTCAGATCTGAAATCATGGCACTCGGGCCCTAGTGACAAGCATTAAGCATGGCAAAGTAGTAGCAACATCAATCTCAGAACATAGTGGATACTAGGGATCAATCCCCATTAAAACTAACTCGATTACATGATAGATCTCATCCAACCCATCACCGTCCAGCAAGCCTACGACGAGATTACTCATGAACGGTGAAGAGCATCATGAAATTGGCGATGAAGGAAGGTTGGTGATGACGATGGCGATGATCTCCCCTCTCCGGAACCAAGAACGGACTCCAGATCTGCCCTCCAAAGGAAGAACAGGTGGTGGCGGCGCCTCCGTATCGTAAAACGCGATGAACTCTTCTCCTTGATTTTTTCCCGGACGAAAGGGACTAAATAGAGCTGGAGTTGGAGGCGGCGGAGCCCTGAGCGCCCCACAAGCCTGCTAGGCGTGGCCAGGGGGGCCCCGCGCCTCCTAGGCTTGTGGGCTCCTCGCACCACGCCTCTGGTTGATTCTTGCGCCAGTATTTTTTATATGTTCCACAAAAAATCCTCATAAATTTCCAGGTCATTCCGAGAAATTATGTTTCTGCGCAAAAACAACACCATGGCAATTCTGCTGAAAACAGCGTCTGTCCGGGTTAGTTCCATTCAAATCATGCAAATTAGAGTCCAAAACTAGGGCAAAAGAGTTTGGAAAAGTAGATACGATGGAGACATATCAACTCCCCCAAGCTTAAAGCCTTGCTTGTCCTCAAGCAATTCAGTTGACAAACTGAAAGAGACAAAAGAAAAAACTTTTACGAACTCTGTTTGATGTTGTTGCTGTAATTATGTCTAACTCATATTCGGATTTTCAGCAAGATCATAAGCTAACCACATAAGCAATGACATTTAGGTCTCAAGAGGATCTCATATCAATGGCATAATCAACTAGCGAGCAATAATAATAAGTTTCAAACGACAACACTTCAATCAAAACAATCATGAAACAATATGGACAGAAGGTATGTCGCTAGCTCTTTCTGAGACCGCAAAACATAAATGCAGAGCACCTTCAAAGACCAAGGGTTCACTGAACATTGTAATTCATGGCAAAGAAGATCCGGTCATAGTCATACTCAATAACAATTAAAAGCAAAGCATAAAAATGACGGAGGTGCTCTCTAATTGGTGCTTTTTGAAAGAAGAGGATGAATCAACGGAAACATAAATAGATAGGCCCTTCACAGAGGGAAGCATTGACTTGGAGAGGTGCTAGAGCTCAGGCTTTCAAGACAGAGATAAATAATTTTGGGTGGCATGCTTTCATTGTCAATGTAATGACCAAGAGTTTTCACCATCTTCCATGCTACACATACTATAGGCGGTTCCCAAACAGAAAAGTAAAGTTTTGACTCCCCCACCACCGATCAATCGCACTACACGACTAGCCGAATACTCGGGTGCCATCCATACCAACAACAATCGAGGGGGAGTTTTGTTTGCAATTATCTTTTTGATTTGAGCATGGAACTGGGCATTCCAATTACCGGCCCCTTTCTCGTGAGTGATAGTGAATAAACACATATCGAGGATAACACGCCTAGCATGGAGATACTGATCGCCCCTTGTCACCACATGAGCGGTTCGGGCATGCAAAACAGATTATTACTTGAAGGTTTAGAGAGTGGCACGTGCAAATTTACTTCGAATGGCAGGTAGATACCGCATATACGTAGGTATGGTGGACTCATACGGAACAACTTTGGGTTTACGGAAGTGGATGCACAAGTAGTATTCCCGCTTAGTACAAGTGAAGGCTAGCAAAAGACTGGGAAGCGACCAACTAGAGAGCGACAACAGTCATCAAAATGCATTGAGATTAACCATCATTGAGTGCAAGCATGAGTAGGACATAAATCACCATAAACATGAATATCATAGAGGCTATGTTGATTTTGTTTCAACTACATGCGTGAACATCTGCCAAGTAAAGCCACTTGAATCATTCAAAGGAGGATACCATCCTATCATACTACATCATAATCATCTTGAAATTCATATTGGCATCCAAGACGAACCATTATAAGCTCCTAGCTAATTAAGCATGGCATCAGAAACTATGATCTCTAAGTTGTCATTGCAAACATGTTTCTCTCACAACAAAGCTGAATTAGGAATGATAAGCTAGTCATATTTACAAAAACAAAATAGATTGAGTTCATACCAGCTTTTCCAGGCTCAGTCCCGTCACCATATATCGTCATTATTGCCTTTCACTTACACGACCGAACGATGTGAACAATAATAAGAGTGTTCGTGCATTGGACTAAGCTGGAATCTGCAAGCAAACACAAAGGAGAAGACAAAGTAATATGTCTCTTTGACAGATAAACAAATATGCATGCGAGAGCCACTAAACATTGTAACCATGGTCTTCTACCTTGACCCAAAGAAAAAGAAAACTATTTACACGGGAAAGCTCACAACAAGCAAAAGAAGAACATGAAATCTTTTTGGGTTTTGTCAAACTAAACAAACACACTAGAAGAAAATGAAAAGGAAATAAACTAGCATGGATGATACGGTGGCAAGATGTGAACACCGACTATCAAAGTGAAAGTCTGAGCATGAATATAAAATCAGTGAGAAACACGTACTCCCCAAGCTTAGGCTTTTGGCCTAAGTTGGTCTACTCCCAAGGCTGGTCCGGGCGATATCCAAAGTCATAATGGGGGTTGTACGGGAATGCGGCACCTACCGCCTGAATAGCTGCCTCACGGAGGCGAGCAGCCTTTGCCTCCCTCTCATACTCTTCTGCCTCTCCTCTGGTTATGTAATATGTTCGTTTTACGTGAAAGTCAAAGAAGGCAGGAGCAGGAAGGGTAATATGGAAAACACGCTATCTGTTAAATATTAACCGGTATAGGAGGGATTCTTTATCCCTGTCAAGGAACTGATAGCGTGTCATAGCGGCGCGATCAAGGAAAGCTGTATGGAGAGGGGGATCTCCTTCGCGGATGGGTACTCCAAGAAAATTTGTTATGCGAGTGGCATAGATCCCAACAAAGATATCCCCTTCATTAGCATTATTATTTAGCCTCCTCTCGATTATAGCTCCCATGTTGAAACTTCTATCACCCGTTACTGCGCTCTTAAGAATACTAAGGTCAGGTGCGCAGAGGTGACAATGCTCAATCTTGCCGTTAATGCATCTACCTATGAAGAGGGCAAAGTAATGCAAGGCAGGAAAATGAATGCTTCCCATGGTAGCCTGCGTAATATCTCTAGTTTCTCCGACAGTTATACTAGAGATAAAATCTCTAACCAAAGACTTAAGAGGATCATTGAGACTACCCCAATCAGGTATCTTGCAAATTCTATTGAAATCCTCTAAATCCATGGTATACGATTTGTCATACAGATCAAACAGTATGGATGTGTCACGGCCAACTGAAAATTTGAATCTACGAACAAAAGAGGCAGTGAGAGTAGTATACTCTTCACATTTATCGGAGATGAATTCTTCGAGCCCGGTGTTGTGAACAAATATATCAAACTCGTCTTTGAAACCTGCATCAATCATGAATTCATCAGAAGGCCATTCACATGGTTGTACCGGTGCCTTCCTCGATATGTAAGGATCGGGCTCCCGAATCGCGAGACGGGGACCCCTCTTGCTCGAGGAACCACCATGATAGTTTCACCTGAACATCTTCCTTTTCTGAAATTTTTGGTGACTCAAAGGAAAAGTGAACAAGGCTCAACAAAACTCATAGCAACTACTCCTACAAGTGCCCAGAGGCCATATCACGCATCAAAAGCAATTGGGCCCAGCCACAATTAGCATGCAAAGCTCAAGAACAGGGTCACCAAGGCAGCAAAAATATACAAGGAACAAGGCACTAGAGCAAAAACTAATTGGACCAACGGAGGAGTCACATACCAAGGAACAATTTCCCCAAAACAGTTTGGTGAATGGGGCTTTGCACAAGGAGATTGAAAATCGCAGCAAGAAGAGCAAGAACACGGGTTTGAGCTGTAGAATGATTTTTTCTAGAGGTAGGAGATGGGAGCTGGAATAAGTGGAGGGGGGACACGTGGGCCCCACAAGCCTGGTAGGCGTGGCCAGGGGGTGCCCGCGCCTCCTGGGCTTGTGGCCCACTGGTGCATCCCCGTGACTAGCTCTCCGTCTCAGAATTTTTCAAAAATTCCAGAAAAAATCATACTTGATTTTCAGGGCATTTGAAGAACTTATATTTTTGGGACACTTTTCTACGGGACGCAAGAAGCAGAAAACAGGGAAAACTAAAGCTAAATCTATCATTTTTCTTCTAAGCAACCGAAGGTAAAGGTTTGGAACAGAGGGTTTTGACTCCCAGATTCATCCATCTCATGGTCATCAAAAGAAATCCGTCAATGAGGTTGATCAAGTCTCATAGACAAACTTTTTCGAATCGTATAAAAAATAGAGAATTTTTGAATAGTCACTAGGTTACCTCAATGGGGATGTGCATATCCCCAACAAGCAAATCATACTTCATCTTAACAGTAGGTATAGGGCATTCAAAGCTCCCAATAAGAATCGATGAAGTTTTTTCAATAGCATTGATGCAATGTACTCGATATTGTTTCTTCGGAAAGTGCATTGTATGCTCATTACCATTGACATGGAAAGTGTCATTGCCTTTGTTGCAATCAATAACAACCCTTGCAGTGTTTAAAAAGGGTCTTCCAAGGATGACGGGCATGGCATCATCCTCGGGAATATCCAGAATAACAAAGTCCGTTAAGATAGTAACGTTAGCAACCACAACAGGCACATCCTCGCAAATGCCGATAGGGAATGTAGTTGATTTGCCGACCATTTCAGAGAGATTTCAGTGGGTGTCAACTTGTCCAATTAAAGTCTATGATAAAGAGAGAGAGGCATAACACTAACACCGGCTCCAAGGTCGCATAAAGCACTTCTAACATAGTTTCCTTTAATGGAGCATGGTATAGTGGGCACTCCGGGATCACCTAGTTTCTTAGGAGTTCCACCCTTGAAGGTGTAATTAGAGAGCATGGTGGAAATCTCAACCTCAGGTATCCTCCTCTTATTAGTAACAATATCCTTCATGTACTTAGCATAAGGAGACATATTGAGAATATCTGTCAAACGCATTTGTAGAAAGACAGGTCTAATCATTTCAACAAATCCTCAAAATCCTCGTCATCCTTTTCCTTTGATGGTTTGGGGGAAAAGGTCATGGGTTTTTGAACCCATGGTTCCCTTTCTTTACCATGCTTCCTAGCAGTGAAATCCATCTTATCGTATCTCCTATTCTTAGGTTGTGGGTTATCAAGATCAACTGGTTCAATCTCCACAACCTTAACATTGCTAGGTTGCGCATCAACATGAACACCACTATCAATATTATCACTAGGCTCATGTTCATCACCAGATTGTGTTTCGGCATGAGAAACACAGACATCGTTTGGATTCTCGGGTGTAACAGCAGCAGGTTTGCTAGCATGCAAGTTCCTGTCATCTTTCTTTTTCTTCCTAGGATGACTAGGTGCATTAGTGCTAAATCCTTGAGAATATTGTTCAATTCTCTTAGGATGACCCTCACGATACAAAGTTTTTTCAGTCATTCTACCACCTCTAGTGACGACTCTAACCGAATTGTCATTCAACTCATTGAGCAAGTCATTTTGAGCTTTAGTTACTTGTTCTGCCTTAGTGGTGACCATAGAGGCATGTTTACTCAAGAGCTTAGGGTCATTGACATTTCTGTCCACACAAGCACTTAAATGACTAAGCATACGAGCATTTTGTTCCAATTGTCTGCTAACATAATCATTGAAACTTTGTTGTTTCGCAACAAAGTTATCAAATTCATCCAGGAATAAGCTAGCAGGTTTATCAAAAGGAATATCACTCTCATTGAATCAACGAAGATAATTTACCGCTACTACCTGTGTCGGGTTATCAAGACCATGGATCTCTTCGATAGCTGGTAGATTTTTGACATCTTCAGATTTAATGCCTTTCTCTTTCATAGATTTCTTAGCTTCTTGCATATCTTCAGGACTGAGGAATATAATACATCTTTTCTTCGGAGTTGGCTTCGGAGGTGGTTCGGGAAAAGTCCAAGCATTCTCATTGCACAAGAAATTATTCAATAGGATCTCACCTTGTTCCACAGTTCGTTCCCTGAAAACACAACCGGCACAATTATCTAGGTGGTCCCTAGAAGCATTGGTTAGTCCATTATAGAAGATATCAAGTATTTCATTTTCCTCAAGAGGGTGATCAGGCAAAGCATTAATCAGCTGGACAAGCCTCCCCCAAGCTTGTGGGAGACTCTCTTCTTCAACTTGTGCAAAGTTGTATATTTCCTGCAAGGCAGCTTGTTTCTTATGGGCAGGAAAATATTTCTCACAGAAGTAGTAGATCATATCCTGGGGACTACGCACACAACCAGGAGCAAGCAAAGTGAACCAAGTCTTAGCATCATCCTTTAGCGAGAAAGGAAACAGCTTAAGGATATAGTGGTGGAGGATCTTTTCCTCACTCGTGAATAGGGTGGCTATATCGTGCAGCTTAGTAAGATGTGGTACAACCGTTTCAGACTGATAACCATGAAAAGGATCAGATTCGACCAAAGTGATTAACTCAGGGTCGACAGAGAATTCATAATCCTTATCGGTCACAAAGATAGGCGAAGTACTAAACTTCGGGTCATATTTCGTCCTAGCGTTTAGAGATTTTTCTTTCCACTTGCGTAGTAATTTATCAAGATCATAGCTATCCTTACAAGCAAGAAAGTCCTGAGCTATCTCTCCCTCCATAACATAACCCTCAGGTATATCAGGCAATTCATATCTAGGAGAGCTAGTTCTAACAGGCGAAATAGCAGGTTCTACTTCAATAATTTCAGCAGTTTCAGAAGTATCATCACATTCAGCACCAACTCTAGCAATTTGTGCATCAAGGAATGCACCTAGTGGCAAAGCAGTATCACGCAAAGCATCATCACAAGCATCATGGATAGCAGAAGTAGCATCATCAAGCACAGGCGACACATCAAAATTTCTAGCAGGAGGTGGTGTCGCAAACTTACTCATAACTGAAGGTGAATCAAGTGCAGAGCTAGATGACAGTTCCTTACCTGTCCTCGTAGTTGAGGGCAAGACTTTAGTTATTGGATCTCTCGCATTCCTCATAGTGATCAACAGACACAAATCCGAAGTGACTCAGAGAATAGTGCTATGCCTCCCCGGCAACGGCGCCAAAAGTATAGGGGATCGCAATAGTTGTCGAGGGTAGAGTATTGAACCCAAATTTGTTGATTCGACACAAGGGGAAGCCAAAGAACATTCTCGAGTATTAGAAGTTGAGTTTTCAATTCAACCATGCCTGAAAGACTTAGTATATGCAGGAAAGTATCAGTAGCAAAGAAGTGTGATAGCAACAGTTGCAATGGTAACAGTAGCAGCAGTGACAGCAGTAGCGGTAAGAGTAGCAGCAGTGACAACAGTAGCCGCAAAGTAACGTAGCAAGGACCAGTAGCGGCAAAGTAACGTAGCAAGCACCAGTAGGAAAAGACTCGTAGGCATTGGATCGGTGATGGATAATTATGTCGGATGACATTCATCATGTAACAGTTATAACATGGAGAGGTATGTAACTAGCTCTAGTTCGTCAATGTAATGTAGGCATGCATTCCGTATATAGTCATACGTGCTTAGGGAAAACAACTTTCATGACATCTATTGTCCATCCCTCCCGTGGCAGCGGGGTCCTTATGAAAACTACGGGATATTAAGGTTCTCCTTTTAATAGAGAACCGGAACAACGCATTAGCACTTAGTGAATACATGAACTCCTCATACTATGGTCATCTCCGGGAGTGGTTCCGGCTATTGTCACTCCGGGGTTGCCGGGTCATAACACATAGTAGGTGACTACAACTTGCAAGATAGGATCAAGAACACACATATATTGACGAGAACATAATAGGTTCAAATCTGAAATCATGGCACTCGGGCCCTAGTGACAAGCATTAAGCATGGCAAAGTAGTAGCAACATCAATCTCAGAACATAGTGGATACTAGGGACCAATCCCCATTAAAACTAACTCGATTACATGATAGATCTCATCCAACCCATCACCGTCCAGCAAGCCTACGACGAGATTACTCATGAATGGTGAAGAGCATCATGAAATTGGCGATGAAGGAAGGTTGGTGATGACGATGGCGATGATCTCCCCTCTCCGGAACCAAGAACGGACTCCAGATCTGCCCTCCAAAGGAAGAACAGGTGGTGGCGGCGCCTCCGTATCGTAAAACACGGTGAACTCTTCTCCTTGATTTTTTTCCCGGGCGAAAGGGACTAAATAGAGATGGAGTTGGAGGCGGCGGAGCCCTGAGCGCCCCACAAGCCTGCTAGGCGTGGCCAGGGGGGCCCCGCGCCTCCTAGGCTTGTGGGCTCCTCGCTCCACGCCTCTGGTTGATTCTTGCGCCAGTATTTTTTATATATTCCACAAAAAATCCTCATAAATTTCCAGGTCATTCCGAGAAATTCTTGAAAACTACCTTCAAACGGAACTCATCATAAGCTGTTTAGAGTGGTTAGTTCCCTTAATAAAATAATTCAATACCTGCTGGAAATAAATATTTTCATGAAAAGATACTGACTCTCATGAATGAAAAAATATTTTTGGAAATAAAAAAGCAAGCTTAGGATTCCCAAAACAATTAAAACACAAAACGTGGCAGAATTTGTGATAAACAAAACAATAGGTAGTAAATAATTTATTTGGGGCACTTATGCAACTCAAACAAAAAAACTCAAAACTTATGCCAGAAACTAAATTATATATAGCATGGTGTAAAAAAAAGTTAGATCAAAAAGATGATCTCATGAGTTTAGGAAAATTGTTTCGTCAAGCAGACAGAATCTATTTCTGGACAGCATGTTACAATTCTTGATCTTTCTTGCAATCGGAGGCTATAACTTGGCACAAAGCTTAAAAATAAAGATACAATGATGTTGCTACAGTAGTAACACACATCAAGGCCACTAAAACAGAAAGTAAAAACATATTGGGTTGCCTCCCAACAAGCGCTTTCTTTTATGCCTTTGAGCTAGGCATAATGCAAGAAGATCAAGTGTTATGAACTCCAAAAGAATAGCTTGCCCATGTAACGGACTCATAAGGTAACTTGATCTTATTTCTTGAGAAGTGTTCCATTCCCTTTTAAGAGGAAATTGGAATTTAATGATTCCTCTTTCATGTCAATGGTAGCACCAACGGTGCGGAGAAAAGGACGTCCCAAAATAATTGGACATGAAGGACCACATTCAATGTCCATAAGAAGAAAATCAACAGGCACATAATTATCATTGACAATAATAAGCACATCATCAATTCTCCCTAAAGGTTTATTTATGGAAGAATCAACAAGTCGAACACCAAAAAACATGGATCATAAGGTTTCCAATCAAGCATATCATACATTATTTTGGGCATAACAGAGGCACTAGCTCCAACATCACGCAAAGCAAAGCAAGAGATATTATTCAATTTAATCTTGACCATAGGATCCCGACCATCTTCTAGATTCCTAGGAATAGAAGTATCTAGCTTGAGCTTCTCGTCCCTAGCTTTGATAAGAGCATTGGTAATATGCTCGGTGAAGGCAATATTAAGTGTACTAGTGTGGGGGTCTATAGCCTTTCTTTGGAAAAAGGTGATGACTTCGGAGAGACTACAATTGTCAAAATCAAAGTTACTACCATTAATTAAAGTGGTAGTAATGTCATCTAGGCTCATTATTTTGGTAGTCTCTAAATTCATAGGACCTTCTTGTCCTATAGTTGAGGTATTAGCATCGCCATTAATAGGTCCACTTGGACTAGGAGTGCGATGGGTGCTAAAAGTTTTGAGATCCTCAACAAATTTTATAGTAGCAATGGAAGTGTGTATAGGAAGGATCTTAATTCTCTCTTCCTCTTCGTTTCTTCTAGCCCATCTCTCATTAAGTTTAGCTAGCATTCTTATGTTCTCATTAATTTGGACTTGGATAGCATTCATGGGTGTGGTGTTCCTTTCCTCAAGTGGGGAAGTTCTAATTTTAAGCATCTCTACATCATGAGCTATCTTGTCCACCTTCAAAGAGAGACTATCTATTTTTTCTAGTTTCTTTTCTACACTCTTGTTGAAGGCTTTTTGAGAAGTGATAAAATCTTTAAGCATGCTCTCTAATTCAGAAGTGCAGTTTTTGGTGCTAGGATAATTGTTGTTGTTCCCGTAGTTGTTGAACGGGAACGGTCTAGGATTACTACCGAAATTACTCCTATGGGCATTGTTATTGAAATTGTTCCTGGAAATAAAATTAACATCCACTTGCTCTCTTTCTTGATCAACCAAAGAATTTAAAGGAACTTCATGAGGATCAATAGGAGCTTGCTTAGTAAGTAGAATCATGATCATGTCAACCTTATCATTAATGGAGGAAATCTCCTCAATAGAGTTTACCTTCCTACCTGTTGGAGCTCTCTCGGTGTGCCATTGAGAATAATTTTCCATCATCTCATCCAATAGCTTTGTGGCAGCACCAAATGTAGTTGACATAAAGGTTCCTCCCGCGGCTGAGTCTAACAGATTCCGCGAGGTAAAGTTAAATCCTGCATAGAAAGTTTGGATAACCATCCAAGTAGTCAAACCATGAGTAGGGCAATTTTTAACAAGAGATTTCATTCGTTCCCAAGCTTGAGAAACATGTTCATTATCCAATTGCCTATATTTTTGCATATCACAAAGCTCAACAAAATTGTTCAAGTGCAAGGCAGCATCATATCTAGCACCAGAGAATTGATCTTTCATAACAAGGTTCAGCAAAGCAGGTTTGATCTCATAGGACGTGGCCTCAATGGCGGGAGCAGCAATAGGAGTGCAAATAAAATCATTGTTGTTGTGGCTAGTGAAGTCACACAACTTGGTGTTCTCAGTGGAACCCATAGCAACGGCAACGAGCAAGAACAAAGCAACTAATTTTTGTGTGGGTTTTGGGTATAAGACTCTAAAGCAAAAACTAGAAAGCAAACTAACAAGACTAAAAAGCAAAGGTAAAAGATAGTGTGCAACTCCCCTATCTTGAAGAGTGGAGTCCCTGGCAACGGCGCCAGAAATTCGCTTGATGACGAGGTGATGTATATACTTCTCGCCCCTTGTTGGTTACCCCAAGTGGAAGGTGGAGGTGCAGTCAGCAGCAAATTTCCCTTACATGGAGACTGTAAGGTTTATCGAACCAGGAGGACTCCTAGGCTCAACAAGTAGGTGTCTCATGTCATCGTCAGCAGAAGACATGGACCTGCACACACAACAAATAACTTTGCTCCCAACGAGTACATAGAGGTTGTCAATCTCTCCGGCCTTGTAGTTTGTAAAGGATCAAAACACAAGCGGGAAGGTAATAGTGATTGCAACGGATAAGTAAATAAAGCGCTAAATGATGGAAGTGTAAGCAATGATGGTGATATGGACCGGAGTCACATGACGTTCACTAGTGATGTCTCTCTCCCAAAAGACGATAAACAACTGTGCTAGGGTAAACAAATCACAGTTGGGCAATTGACAGAATTATGATCGCACCGCAATGCTAATTATGCTCCTTGATAGTTAGAGGTTCAATAGTAATGGTCAATATGCCAAGACAAGTAGACCATTTATTCATCAGCATCTACTTACTAATAATCCACCTTGAGATATCTATCCAGAACATCTCTCCAGTATTAAGTTGTGAGCCCCACCCAAAGTGTAAACTCGAAGCTACGGACAACTGCATTAATGAACTATGCATAAGGTAAACAATCCTTGCAACCGTTGTCACAAGCATCGTTGTTTTCTCCCTGGTGGCAACAAGCACATCCCCTAGTCTCATGTTTCTGTCACTCAAGCTAGACATCGAGGGGCCCGAACCTACGATCATGCATAACGCTCCCTCTTGGAGTTACGATCTACTACTTGGCCAAAGCAATAAAAAGCAACGGAGAACATGCATGAATCACTAAGGAACATAATGTAAAAGGATAATCAAATATATAACTCATAACAATCTGAACATAATCTCAGAATCCATCGGATCCCAACAAACCGAGCATAGCAATAGCAAGAGAATTACATAGATGCATTGATCTTGTAGGGCAGCTCACAAGGACTAACCATTGAAGCACAAGATTGGAGAGAAGACATCACATAGCTACTGGTCATGGACTCATGGTCCAAGGGAAACTACTCACGGCACATCAGGGAGGCCTCCATGGTGGTGGAGAAGCTCCCGGAGGTCAAACCTCCCTCCGGCAGTCTCGTGGTTTTGTCACGGCAGATGTCCTCGTGAAAGGACTTAAAGATGGAGCCATCACACCTTGGTGGCGACTCGAAGGGGGTGAGCGAAAGCGAGACTCAGATTTACCCAGGTTCGGCCCCTCGTGATGAGGTAAAAGCCTACGTCATGCTTTGTGTGGATTAGTGGTGGTTTTCGATTACAAGGAGGGCGTAACTCGCCTGACCTAGCTCTCGATTCTCTCTAACTCGCCCCATCTTTCCCCGAGACTTGACTTTATATACAAGTCGAGGCCCTAGGGTTTACAAAAGTCCTGCCATGCTACTCCTTGTAGCTTTCCCTATCTCTGAGTCGTCGTGCTCTCCACGATTGGGAACTCCCTTGGTAATCTACCATCTGCCCGACCTCTCGAACCGCCATCCAGCTTCTGGGCCATGAGACACGCTTCGAATGGTAAGTCGCCCCTTTGATGACCCAGCCCACTAAGGGCGGGTTATCCGCAGGTAATATCCCCAACAGGCAGGGTGCCGGGAAGAGGTCTCTTGACGCTCGCGATCACGGAAGCGCTGCAGCGGCGGAACGATGAAGAAATTCATGATTCCAGATAGTCTGCGAGGGTTTCTAACGGAACAGTAAATATAAGCCAAAAGAGGGCACCGGAGGAGGTGGGGGCCACCCAGGCGACCTCCTGGCACGGCCTAGGGCCTGGCCGCGCCAGCGGACCGCTTGGGAGGCTCCTGCCCCCCCCCCCTCTGGCCCTCCTTCGGTGATCTCGAAGCTTTTGTTTCGCTTATTTTTTTATATATTTGTCTGGATTTTTTCGGGCTTCGGAAAATTGAGTAAAAGCCCCTGCAAAAAAGACATCAATAGACATAAACTGGCATTGGGTGCACTGAGTTAGTAGGTTAGTCGAAATATGTGTAAAATGATATAAAAGTGTAGCAAAACATGTAACAATGTCACCCCAAAGATCATGGAACAAGCAGAAATTATAGATACATTTGGGACGTATCAGCAGCTTTCAGAGTACTCCACAGAGGGTGCAAACAACTTGTGTAGGTAGGAACCTACCCAGAACATGGCCGCAACTTCCGAGGTCCGGAACCTCCGGGCTTCCCCGGAACTTCCTGGCTTGGCAGGAATGTAGCCCTAATGGCCTGATTTCATCCTCACCTATAAATAATCTTCTTCTTCCCCCACGAAGAAGGTGATGAGTCCATTTCTCTCTCCACCATTTTGAAACATCTATTTCTTGGAGTTCCCCCTCCTTTGCCAACCAAAGTTCTTGATATTTTGTGGAGTGAAGGAGTGCCTGCTCTACACATCCACCAAAGCAAAATTTGATTCCCCCATGTTTTCGTGGTGCATCTTGTTACTTTTAGAGGTTGGAGACTCCTAGGTGGTAGGAGTACTCCGGCGAGGAATCGTGCATTGTGATTACCCCCAGAAAGTTTGTGAGGGTTTGTAGACCACCACTAGGTCTACCACTAGTGGCTGAGAATCGCCTTCGTGGTGTTATCTCAAGGAGAGAATAGGGTTAGCCTTCGTGGCGTTGGTGTGCCTTCGTGGTAACACCCACCTCTCTAAAGGGTGGTGTGGCTTCCCTCCAAGGAATTGAACATCGGCATACATCCTCGTCTCTCGGAGTTGCGGTTATCCCTAACCCTAACACTCTACTTTTGGTTATTTGTCTTTGTGGTATTTCTTATATTACTTGTATTAGCTATGCTTAACTCTTTACTTATTTGTTGTCTTGCTCGTTACACATAGCACGACTACCATGTTTGAAATTGTTAGGCTCACTTTCATATTACACATTATTGCCTAAAATTGTAAGTAACAATTAAAATTGGTAATTTTACCTATTAACCCCCCCCCTCTAGGTCCATCTCGATCCTTTCAATTGTTATGAGAGCCTCGTGCTCTAAATTTGTGGCTTAACCGCCCTAGGGAGAGATGGATAAGGATGGGAACCCGTTGTCTACTCATCCTCTTGAAGGACGAGCTTCATCCACAGATGAAAGGATAACTTTCACTTTTGAAGATCTTGAATGGGCCCTCGCTAAGCACAAAGAGGAGCATGATACTTCTATTGAGTCTTTGGTCAAAACGAGGTTGGAGGCATTTGGTTTGAATATGACACCATCGGAGAACCCAACTGGTGTGATAAAACGATCAACTGCATCTCTCCCTAGTTTGGGCCAACAACTTCCAAGTGACAACAACACCGGTGTTCCATGGCTATATGCAAAACCTAGAGTGGAGAAACCTAAGTATAATGCTGGGAGAAATCCTCCTTTACTTGATGACACTACTGATTGTTTCTTTGTGGAGAGTTGGTATGCAGGATCATCTTAGGTTTGCCAATGATGAGATGCTGGAGATCTTGGAGAAAGGTTACAATTATGTGAACCCCAAGGACCTCACACCGGGTGAAGTATATGACAAACACCTCAATGACACCATGATCAAGCTCATAAGAAAGCGCATGTGTGACAAGCAGAAAAGACGTTACATGCACTTATCAAATGCAAAAGAGCTCTTAGATAGCATTGTGATGACGAAGACGAGAACATACTCTCTTCTTCTTGCACAATATGGGACTGCAAAAGGGGCATTACGTTATTTGTGCATGGAGAAACGAGAGAACCCCAAGCATCTTCTTGAAAGATTGATGACACTTGCTACCGACATAGAATCATATGATTGTGACAAGAGTCAATATGGATTCAATCTGTCGAAATGGTTTCTTGTGGACAAACTCTTAAATGATCTTTCTCCATTCCACCATCAAATGGTATGGGACATAAGGAGAAAACATGATTTAAAGGACATGTGTCCCGATGATGTCATCTCAACTTTCAAATTATTCAAAGAATCAAAGGCTAATGCTACAAGGCATCTTCCCATGCATGGCTCCTCATCACCCAAGACAAATCTTGCCTTGAAGACCAAACATGTGATGGATGATGATGTTAGTGAAGAAGAATAGGAAGATGATAAGGAAGGCTATGAAGATGAATCACATGACGGGCTCTCAAATTAAGACATGGCTCTCTTTGTCAAGAAGTTTAGTAATGGAAAATTCAAGGGAAGATTCCAAAAGAAGAAAGTAAGGACATGCTACAATTGTGAAAAAACCAACCACTTCTCAAACGGGTGTCCCTATGTGAAGATAGAAGGCAAACCAAGGTTTTCGAAGACCTTTGTGAAGAAGAAGTTGCCTAACCCATTAAACTCCAACTTCAGAAAGAGAGATGGAAAGACAATGGTTGCTCAAGATGAATCCGACCCCGATGATGTTGGGGTTGTAGAAGGCATAGCCCAAGACACTCAAACCACATTAAGACTGGTAAACAAAGGTGGTGATTTTGTCACATAGAACTACATGAAAGACCACAAAGGTAATGCACACAAATGTCTCATGGCTAAAGGTATGGTGGAAGATGATGAGCCACAAACATCTTCAAACAAAGTAAAGGTAACTCCACGACCTAACCCTCCTCTATTTTCCTCCATCACATCTAGTGATGAATATCTTGATCTTGAGGATCATGATCATGAAGCTGAAATAAGTGATGCTATGTTTGCTAAAATGAAGAAACTCATGTGCTCCCTCAAAGGAAAGAAGCTCGTTATGTTTCATATGCTTATGGAGATGGTGAGTAAGCACACCACCTCCATTAAGGAACTCGAAACCCTCGTTAGCGAGGAAAAGGAAAAATGCAAAATCCTTGATCAGAAAGTCCTATATGAGGAAGCACGTATTGAGGAAGTGTGCTTAAAAATAGGTGCAAACATTGATAAGAACACTGAAGAGCTTGCCTCTTTGACAAAGAGTAAAAACGCTTATGAAGTGTTAAAATAGACAAGTATAAGCTTGACGAGTCTCATTCCGCTCTTTCTAAGGATTGTGAGCTCTCACATTTGTCCCTCAAGACAAAGGAAGTAGAGCTCGACACTCCTACAAAGAAGTTTGATGAACTGAAGCTTACATATCTTAACATTCTAGGCAAAGTTTACTCCTCTCCTATTATAAATGTTGATGCTTGTACTACTAACCCCAGTGGTGACCTAGCTAGTGTTCTTGAGAAGAATCGATTGTTAAAAGCTCAAATTGAAAAGGGCTCATGTGATGTTTCCAAGGACAAATGAACCTCAATTAAGTGTGTTGTCAACACAAGGAGGTAGTGGCTAAAGAAGGGCTTGGGTTTGTTCCAAGCTTGAACAGGAATGCAATAATGATACATAAGTCCACAGCTCCCCTTAAGGAGATATTTTTGCGGGAAGGGCACAATGAAAACAGATTGGGAGACGTCGAGAAGGTTGCGAGTAGGAAGGCCACCAGGGGCCAACCTTCTCCCAACAAGCAAAAAGAATGCATGCCTCCATCATATGTGCTCCGTAAGGCAAAAGATGGAGTTGTCTATGCTCAATTTTTTTGTCCTCGAAATGCTTTTCGATTCTATGCAATTTGGGTACATAATACTCTTGTTACTAACATGAGAGGTCCCGTTGTAAAATGGGTACCTCTAACCAAGGTTTGAAATGTGTGTAGGCTTCTTTCTCCGATGGAGTTAAATGGCTGATTGATAGCGGACGCGCAAATCATATGACCGGAGATGGCACATTGCTCATGGACTTCATGGAAGCAATTCGACCATTTATGAGCATTGTATTTGGCGGTGGGACTAAAGGACATGTACTTGGGTTGGGAAAGGTAGCCATCACAAATGACATGTCACCTGCAAATGTGATGCTTGTCCAATCCCTTAAATATCACTTATTCTTTGTTCGTCAATTGGCCTCGATTGGCTATGATACACTTTTTGGACTCACATATGTGAAAGTCTTTAATAAAGATACTCTTGAAGTTGCCTTTGTGGGGGAGTTGGATGGCAACCTTTATACGGTTGATTTCTCGAAAGAGACCACATTCCATGCAACTTGCCTCATGGACAAACCCGACAAGGGATGGCTATGCCATCGTCGGCTAGACCATGTCGGTATGAGAAATCTTCAAGATCTCTTAATGGGTGAACACATCCTTGGACTAACCAATGTATCATTTGAGAAATATCATGTGTGCGGTGCATGCATTGCAGGTAAGCAACATCAATCAAAACATCTTCCAAAGAACATTGTATCAACCTCAAGACTCGTGGAGCTCCTTCATGTGGATCTCTATGGGCCTCCTTCATGGGATAGCCTTGGTGGGAAGAAGTATGGGCTTGTCATTGTCAATGATTACTCAAGATATACATGGGTGTTCTTTCTTAAATCCAAGGATGAGACAAAGTTCACATTCATTGACTTTCCCAAGCAAGCTCAATGCAAGTTTGACACACAAATCTTGGCAATAAGAATTGATAATGGATCCGAATTCAAGAACTACACCTTGGAAGAGTTTCTCGGTGATGAAGCAATTGAGGATCAATACTCTGCACCATATACCCCACAACAAAATGGGGTAACTTGAATAAAGAACCGCACTCTTGTGGAAATGGCAAGATCCATGTTGGATGAGTACAAGTCTCCCCGCAGCTTTTGAGCTGAAGCCATGAACACCCCATGTCATGCCTCCAATCGTCTCTTCCTCCGCAAGATCTTGGAGAAAACATCATATGAGCTCATTACAGGAAATAAGCCACATGTCAAGTATTTCCGAGTATTTGACTGCAAATGTTTCATTCTCAACAAGAAAGAACGGTTAGAAAAATTTCAATCTAAAACAACTAAGGGCATTTTGTTGGATATGGATCAAACTCTCATGCCTATAGGATGTACAACAAATCCACCGGATGCATTATAGAAACTTGTGACGTTGTGTTTGATGAATTTAATGGCTCCCATGGGGAGCAAGTTGATCTAAGTGATGCAGGTGAAGAAGATCCTTAGCAAGACATCTTGACCATGGGTGTAGGTGCTCTCCTTCCAATGGAACATGTTCCCTATACAAGTGAAGATGAGGACACAAGCACCACTCATACTCATACAACAACTATGCATCTGCCACCACATGATCTCATCCCTTAAGTGGAGTCCATAATACAAGAATAAGAAGATGTTCACGATCAAGTACAAGAACAAGAACAAGTCCATCATCAATTACAAGACCAAGAACATGCATGTGTCGACATTGATGAAATTGTTGTTGATGATGAACCTCAACAAATGATGCATGGAGATCTTCCTCTGCACATTCTGGATCCTTATGTTGAGGATGTTGATGATGGGAACGAAGTTGAACCTCGTGAAACCTTAACCTCCATCATGCCTCGTATGGATGGTCGCGTTGATGTTGACCAAATTCTCACCAAGATATCGAAAGGTAGAGTCACTCGTAAACAATTGACAAACTTTTGTGCTCACTTCTCCTTTGTCTCTAGTGTGGTGCCTCTTAAGGAACAAGATGCGTTGATGGACCACGACTGGCTTGTTGCTATGCTAGAAGAGTTGAACACCTTCAAGCTCAACCAAGTATGGTCTTTAGTCGAAAGGCCAACTAAGGAGCACAATGTCATTCCAACAAAGTGGATGTTCATGAACAAACAAGATGAAAATGGTGTTATCATCATAAACAAGGCAAGGTTAGTGGCACAAGGGTTCTCACAAGTTGAAGGTTTGGACTTTGATGAGACCTTTGCCCCTGTGTCCCATCTTGAATCAATTCGCATTTTACTTTCTTATGCTGCCTTAAAGGGTTGTACTTTACACTAAATGGACATTAAGAGTGCCTTTCTTAACGATCCTCTACAAGAAGAAGTATTTGTAGCACAACCACTTGCGTTTATTGACCCCGATCACAATGACTATGTGTACAAACTTCACAAGGCCTTGTCTGGCCTCAAACGAGCACCTCATGCTTGGTATGATCATCTTAAGAAGTTTCTACTCGATGATGGATTTGTGAGAGGAGTGATTGACCCTACTCTCTTCAGTAAGAGGGGAAAGGGTGACTTAATCTTGTTACAAATTTACGTAGATGATATCATTTTTGGTTCCCCTCACATCCATTTATGCAAGAAGTTTGCGAACTCCATGACAAAGAACTTTGAGATGTCGCTAAACACGGATTTGAAATTATTTCTCGGTTTTCAAATCCAACAATGTCAAGAAGGATTTTTCTATCTCAAACCAAGTATCTAAAGGATATCCTTGAGAAGTTCGGCATGAAAAACGCCAGTCTGTGCAAGGTACCCATGCCAACCACAACTGCTCTTAACGAAGGCACAAACGGTATTCCATTTGACCCATCTATTTACCGCTCTATGATTGGATAATTGCTTTACCTTTGTGCATCTAGACCAGACATCAAGTTAAGTGTAGGACTCTGTGCTAGATTTCAAGCTTCCCCTAAGGAAAGCCATCATAAGGTTGTTAAGCATATTCTTAGATACCTTGTTCACACCCCAAGGTTGGGTCTATGGTACCCCAAGGATGCCAAGTTTGATCTTATTGGGTACACAGATGCAGATTGGGCCGGAGACAAGGTGGGAAGAAAGTCCACCTCTGCGGCATGTCAGTTTCTTGGACGCTCATAGGTAAGTTGGTCCTCGAAAAGGCAAAACTTTATCTCCCTATCCACTACTGAAGCCGAATATATTGCAACCGCAAGCTGTACAACACAATTGCTATGGATGAGGCAAACTTTGAAGGACCCTGGTATAACCTACAGACATGTGCCTCTACTATGCGACAATGAAAGTGCCATCGAGATTGTTGAAAACCCCAGTGATCACTCTCGCACCAAGCACATTGACATTCGGTACAACTTCTTAAGATACCATGTGCAAAAGGGTGATATTGACATTGCTCATGTTCGCACGGATATGCAACTTGCTGATATTTCCACCAAACAACTGGATGAACGTAGGTTCTGTCAACTTAGAAATGAACTTGGTATCTTAGAGCTTGACAACATTATGTGAAATTTTGCACTCATCCATACAGTTATGTTATGTCCTGTCTAGATGTAGGCATGTGTTTAGGGGGAGACACTCAATTCATGAGTTATCTCACCCTATATGATGCATAAACAAACCAAACACTCTCAAAGTTACTATGTATCACTTGTGTGGCCCCGTGCTTTAAAAGATGGAGTTGTGATTTTTGACTCAAGGTTAATATGTTTGCAGTGCCAAGTCACTGATATGTCTTCGTCGTATCTACTTTTCCGAACTCTTTTGCCCTTGTTTTGGACTCTAATTTGCATGGTTTGAATGGAACTAACCCGGACAAACGCTGTTTTCAGCAGAATTGCCATGGTGTTGTTTTTGTGCAGAAATAAAAGTTCTCGGAATGTCCTGATAATTTATGGAGAATTTTTCAGGAATAAATGAAAAATACCGGCGCAAAGATCCACCGGAGGAGGTGTGCCAGTGGGCCACAAGCCCATGGGCCGCGGCCACCCCCCCCCCCCCCCTGGCCGCGTCGTGAGGGCTTGTGGGCCCACGTGGCGCCACCACCTCCAAACTCGCTCTATTTATACCGTCTCGCCTGGAAAAAATCAGAGAGAAGGATTCATCGCGTTTTACGATACGGAGGCGCCGCCACCTCCTGTTCTTCATCTGGAGAGCAGATCTGGAGTCCGTTTTGGGCTCCGGAGAGGGGAAATCGTCGTCGTCGTCATCATCAACCTTCCTCCATCGACAATTCCATGATGCTCTTCACCGTTTGTGAGTAATCTCATCGTAGGCTTGCTGGACGGTGATGAGTTGGATGAGATCTATCATGTAATCGAGTTAGTTTTGACGGGGATTGATCCCTAGTATCCACTATGTTCTGAGATTGTTGTTGCTACTACTTTGCCATGCTTAATGCTTGTCACTAGGGCCCGAGTGCCATGATTTCAGATCTGAATCTATTATGTTGTCGCTAATATATGTGTGTTTTAGATCCTATCTTGCATGTTATAGTCACCTACTATGTGTTATGACCCGGCAACCCCGGAGTGACAATAGCCGGAACCACTCCCGGAGATGACCATAGTATGAGGAGTTCACGTATTCACCAAGTTTTAATGTGTTGGTCTGGTTCTTTATTAAAAGGAGAACCTTAATATTCCGTAGTTTCCATTAGGACCCCGCTGCCACGGGAGGGATGGACAATAGATGTCATGCAAGTTCTTTTCCGTAAGCACGTAAGACTATATACAGAATACATGCCTACATTAGATTGACGAACGGGAGCTAGTTACATATCTCTCCGTGTTATAACTGTTACATGATGAATCACATCCGTCATACTCATCCATCACCGATCCACTGCCTACGAGTCTTTTACTACCGGTCCTTGCTATGTTACTTTTCGCTACTACTGTTGCTACTGCTGTTACTCTGCTGCTACGGGTTACTGTTGTTCCTTGCTACTGTTGTCACTACTGTTGTTCCTTGCTACTGCTGTCACTACTGTTGTTACTTGCTACTTTGTTGTTACTTGCTACAAGACATTTCTGAAGCCGTCGCCAGGGCAGAATAGTCCCCCGTCAACGTGCTATTTACTGGCGCCATTGATGCAACAAGTTAGGAATAGTCTGCCGTCAACAGATCTTTTTCTGGCACCGTTGCTATCATACTACTTTGCTACTGATACTTTGCTTGCAGACACTAATCTTTCAGGTGTGGTTGAAACTGACAAACTCAGCTGCTAATACTTGAGAATATTCTTTCGCTTCCCCTTGTGTAAAATCAATAAATTTGGGTTGAATACTCTACCCTCAAGAACTGTTGCGATCCCCAACACTTGTGGGTTATCAAGACTATTTTCTGGCGCCGTTGCCGGGGAGGCACAACTATATTCTCTGAGTCACTTGGGATTTTGTTCTGCTGGTCACTATGAGGAATCTGAAAGATCCAGGAACTGAAATCTTGCCTTCCACTACGAGGACAGGTAAGGAACTGCCATCTAGCTCTGCACTTGATTCACCTTCAGTTATGAGTAAGTTTGCGACATCACCTCCTGCTAGAAAATCTTGATATGTCGCTTGTGCTTGATGATGGTACTTCTTCTGCCCATGATTCTTATGATGATGCTATGCTTGATACTATGCCTGATGATGCTATGCTTGATACTATGCCTGATTATGCTATGCTTGATATTATGCCTGATGATGCTAGGCTTGATACTGCTTTGCCACTAGGTGCATTCCTTGATGCACAAATTGCTACAATTGCTGCTAGATGTGATGATACTTCTGAAACTGCTGATACTATTGAAGTAGAACATGCTATTTTCCCTGCTAGAACTAGCTCTCCTATGCCTGTTATACCTGATACGCGCTATGTTATGGAGGGAGAGATAGCTGAGGATTTTCTTGCGTGTAAGGATAACTATGATGTTGAGAATTTACTGCGCAAGTGGAAAGAAAAATCTCTGAATGCTAGGATGAAATACGACCCGAAGTTTGCCACTTCGCCTATCTTTGTGACCGATAAGGATTATGAATTCTCTGTCGACCCTGAGTTAATCACTCTAGTCGAATCTGATCCTTTTCACGGTTATGAGTCTGAAACGGTTGTAGCCCATCTTACCAAACTGCACGATATAGACACCCTATTCACTAGTGAGGAAAAGATCTGCCACTACTATATCCTCAAGCTGTTTCCTTTCTCGCTAAAGGATGATGCTAAGACCAGGTTCACTTGTCTTGCTCCTGGTTGTCTGCGTAGCCCCCAGGATATGGTCTACTACTTCTCTGAAAAATATTTCCCTGCCCATAAGAAGCAATCTGCCTTGCAGGAAATATACAACTTTGCTCAAGCTGAAGAAGAGAGTCTCCCACAAGCTTGGGGAGGCTCATCCACCTACTGAATGCTTTGCCTGATCACCCTCTTGAGAAGAATGAAATACCTGATATCTTCTATAATGGACTTACCGATGCTTCTAAAGACCACCTAGAAAGTTGTGCTGGTAGTGTTTTAGGGAACGAACCGTAGAACAAGCTGAGATTCTATTGAATAACATCCTGTGCAATGAGAATGCTTGGACTATTCCCGAACCACCTCCTAAGCAAACTCCAAAGAAAAGAGGTATTCTATTCCTCAGTCCTGAAGATATGCAAGAAGCCAAGAAATCTATGCAAGAGAAAGGCATTAAATCTAAAGATGTCAAAAATCTACCACCTATCAAAGAGATCCATGGTTTCGATAACCCGATACAAGTAGTAGAAGTAAATTCTCTGTGTAGGTTTGATGAGAGTGATATTCCTTTTGATAAACCTGCTAGCTTATGCCTGGATGAATTTGATAACATTGTTGCCAAACAACAGAGTTTCATTGATTATGTTAGCAGACAATTGGAACAGAATGCTCGTATGCTTAGTCATTTAAGTGCTTGTGTGGACACAAATGTCAATGATCTTAAACTTCTGAGTAAACATGCCTCTATGGTTACTACTCACCTAGAAGAAGTACTTAAAGCTCAGAATGACTTGCTCAATGAGTTGAATGATAATTCCGTTAGAGTCGTCACTAGAGGCGGTAGAATGACCCAGGAACCCTTGTATCCTGAGGGTCATCCGAAGAGAATTGAACAAGATTTTTAAGGAGTTAGCACTGATGCACCTAGTCATCCTAGGAAGAAGAAGAAAGATGATAGGAACCTGCACGCTAGCAACCCTGTTGCTGCTACACCTGAGAGTCCAAACGATGTCTCTGTCTCTGATGCTGAAACACAATCTGGTGATGAACATGAGCCTAATGATAATACCAATAGTGATGTTCATGAAGATGCTCAACCTAGCAATGAAAAGGATGTGCAGATTGAACCTGTTGATCTTGATAACCCACAACCTAAGAATAGAAGATACGATAAGAATGACTTTGCTGCTAGGAAGCATGGTTAAGAAAGGGAACCATGGGTTCAGAAACCCATGCCCTTTCCTCCCAAACCATCCAAGAAAAAGGATGATGAAGATTTTGAGCGCTTCGTTGAAATGATCAGACCTGTCTTTCTGCAAATGCGTTTGACAGATATGCTCAAGATGTCTCCGTATGCTAAGTACATGAAACATATTGTGACTAATAAGAGGCGGATACCTGAGGTTGAGATTTCCACCATGCTTGCTAACTATACCTTCAAGGGTGGAACTCCTAAGAAACTAGGTGATCCCGGTGTGCCCACTATACCTTGCTCCATTAAAGGCAACTACGTTTGAACTGCTTTATGCGACCTTGGAGCCGGTGTTAGTGTTATGCCTCTCTCTCTCTTTATCGTAGACTTGAACTGGATAAGTTGACACCCACTGAAATCTCTCTGCAAATGGCCGACAAATCAACTGCTTTCCCTATCGGCATTTGCAAGGATGTGCATACTGTGGTTGCTAATGTCACTATCTTAACAAACTTTGTTATCTTGGATATTCCCGAGGACGATGCCATGGATGTTATCCTCGGAAGACCCTTTTTAAACACTACAGGGGCTGTTATAGATTGCAACGAAGGCAATGTCACTTTCCATGTCAACGGTAATGAGCATACGGTGCACTTTCCGAAAAACAATATCGAGTACATTGCATCAATGCTATCGAAAAGACTTCATCGATTCTTATTGGGACTTTTGAATGCCCTATTGTCAAGATGAAGTATGATTTGCTTGTTGGGGAGATACACATCCCCATTGAGGTGACCTAGTAACTATTCGAAAATTCTCTGTCTTCTTTTGCGATTCGAGAAAGTATTGTCGAGGGGATCTGATCGACCCCATTGACGGATTTCTTTCGATGACCATGAGATGGATGACTCAAGGAGTCACAAACCTTTGTTCCAAGCTTTCACCTTCGGTTGCTTAGAAGAAAAATGATAGATTTAGTTTAGTTTTCCCTGTTTTCTGTTTCAGCGTCCGGTAGAAAAGTACCCCGAAAATAAAAGTTCTCCGAATGTCCTGAAAATCAAGTATGATTTTTTATGGATTTTTTGAAAAATACTGAGACGAAGAGTTTGTCTCGGGGATGTACCAGTGGGCTAGAAGCCCTGACGGCGCGGGCACCCCCCTGGCTAGCCACCTAGGCTTGTGGGGCCCACAGGCACCCCCTCCACTCATTCTTGCTCTCATCTAGTTCTCCTACCTCCAGGAAAAATCGTTTCGTAGCTCAAACCCATGTTCTTGCTCCTCTTGCTGGGATTTTCGATCTCTTTGCTCAAAGCACCATTCTCTGAACTGTTTTGGGGAAATTACTCCTTGGTAAGTGACTCCTCCATTGGTCCAATTAGTTTTTGCTCTAGTGCCTTATACTTCGCGTATTTTTGCTGCCTTGTTGACCATGTTCTTGAGCTTTGCATGCTAATTTTAGCTGGTCCCAAGTAGTTTTGATGTGTAATATGGCCTCTAGGCACTTGTTGGAGTAGTTGCTACGAGTTTAGTTGAGCCTTGTTCACTTTTCCTTAGAATCACTAAAAATTTCAGAAATTTTCAGAGATAGAAAAGGGAAAGGATGAGGAGGTTCTTAAAAAGCTCTTCAAGCCGTGACCCCAAGGATGATGGAAGTGAGAAGAAGCCCAAGTATTTGGTCCCTCGAGTCATAGAAGTTCGAGCGTGTGAGTGGCCAAGCGACATGTTCTTATGCGCCGCTGGACTTTATGAGGACTTTTACCACTTGGTGGAGAACGCAGGCCTTACCGCCTTCGTTGAAGATAAGTGTCCGCAATACCTCCTCCTCACTAATATCTTCGTACAAAGCTGTAACTTCTATCTGAGGAAGAATCCTCCTATGGTTGAGTTCAAACTTTATGATATCCCCGAGAGCATGTCACTCCAGCATTTTTGCAATGTTTGCAAATTGCCTTTTGTTCGGGATATTCATGAATCTCATCCACGGGACTTGGAGGCTTTCATCGATAAAATTAATGTAGGAAAGGAGAGAGAAGTGTCTTGCGCTAGAGCTGCTAGCATTCATTTTCCCGTGCTTCGGTACTTCTCAGTATTTGTGGGAAAATGTTTGATTGGCCGTGGGAAAGCTGGGTCCCTTAGTTCCCCAGATCTTGCGGTCTTGCGCGAAGCCCTTTACAACAATAAAACTTATAGCTTGGGCGTTATAGTAGCTCAACGGTTGAACACGAACCGTTCTAAGGGCATTGTCTATGGAGGTATCTATGCTACTCGTCTTGCTAGACACTTTGAGATACCTATTACACTGGAGGAGGAAGAAGAGATTCGTCTTCCCGAGAGATACCTAGATTATGATAGCATGGTTCTCCATGACTTTCTTGATAGAGATATAAATAGAAGGATGATTTATAACCTGGTATTTAGTCAGGGTACTCGTGAGACTATTACTTTGCCTGCTCCTTCTTTGTTCAATCCTCATGCAGGCAGGTACATTATTATGCCCTTGGACATCTACGCATATTGGGGCCTAGCCCAACCATAGGTGCCCGTGCCCGAGCCGCCAGTCGAGTACCAGACGCCAGTTTATCAGTGGGAGCCGGAGGAGCTCACACACTAGTGGCATCCTTAGTACACTCCGGAGTACCCCGGAGCTGGTTATTTCCCTCCATGGGAGTAGACCAACTTAGGCCAAAATCCTAAGCTTGGGGGAGTACGTGTTCTCATTGACTTTTCATTCTTGCTTACGCTTCACTTTGTTCGTCGGTGTTCACACTTTGCCACTGTATCATCCATGCTAGTTTATTTTCTTTTTCTCGTTTTCTTTTCGTGTGTGTGACTAGTTTGAAAAAAAACCAAAAAGATTTTTCTTTCCTTCTTTTGCTTGTTGGGAGCTTTCCCGTGTAAGTAGTTTTCTTTTTCTTTGGGTCAAGGTAGAAGATATTGGTTACAATGTTTAGTGGCGCTTGCATGCATACCTGTTTAGCTTTCAAAGAGCCATATTACTTTGTCTTCTCGTTTGTGTTTGCGTGCAGATTCCAGCTTTAGTCCAATGCACGAGCACGCTTATTGTTGTTCACATAGTTCGGTCGTGCAAGTGAAAGGCAATAATGACGATATATGATGAAGTGTCTGAGCCTGGAAAAGATGGTATGAACTCGATCTATTTTGTTTTTGTAAATATGACTAGCTCACTGTTCCTAGTTCAGCTTTGTTGTGAGAGAAACATGTTTGCAATGACAACTTTGAGATCACAGTTCTTATGCCATGCTTACTTAGCTAGGAGCTTATAATGGTTTGTCTTGGTTGCCAACATGAATGTGGAGATGACTATGATGTAGTATGATAGGATGGTATCCTCCTTTGAATGTTTCAAGTGGCTTGACTTGGCGCATGTTCATGCATGTAGTTGAAACAAAATCAACATAACCTCTGTGATATTCATGTTCATGGTGATTTATGTCCTACTCATGCTTGCACTCAATGTTGGATAATCTCAATGCATTTTGATGACTGTTGTCGCTCTCTAGTTGGTCGCTTCCCAGTCTTTTGCTAGCCTTCACTTGTAATAAGCGGGAATAATGCTTGTGCATCCACTTCCATAAACGCAAAGTTGTTCTATATGAGTCCACCATACCTACCTATGTGCGGTATCTACCTGCCGTTCCAAGTAAATTTGCATGTGCCACTCTCTAAATCTTCAAGAAATAATCTGTTTTGCATGCCCGAACCGCTCATGTGGTGACAGGGGGCTATTAGTATCTGATGACCCACAAGTATAGGGGATCAATCGTAGTCCTTTTGATAAGTAAGAGTGTCGAACCCAATGAGGAGCAGAAGGATCTGACAAGTGGTTTTCAGCAAGGAAATATCTGCAAGCACTCAAATTGTCGGTAACAAGTGATTGTGTAGTAAGATGATTCGTAGTGAGCAACAAGTAACAAAAGTAGAAAATGTGCAGCAAAGTGGCCCAATCCCTTTTTTAGCAAGGGACAAGCCTGGAAAACGTCTTATAGGAGGAAAAACGCTCCCGAGGACACACGGGAATTTTTGTCATGCTAGTTTCATCATGTTCATATGATTTGTGTTCGTTACTTAGATAGTTTGATATGTGGGTGGACCGGCGCTTGGGTACTGCCCTTACTTGGACAAGCATCCCACTTATGATTAACCCCTCTCGCAAGCATCCGCAACTACGAAAGAAGAATTAAGACAAAGTCTAACCATAGCATTAAACTAGTGGATCCAAATCAGACCCTTACGAAGCAACGCATAAACTAGGGTTTAAGATTATGTCACTCTAGCAACCCATCATCTACTTACTACTTCCCAATGCCTTCCTCTAGGCCCAAATAATGGTGAAGTGTTATGTAGTCGACGTTCACATAACACCACTATAGGAAAAACAACATACAACACATCAAAATACCGAACGAATACCTAATTCACATGAGTACTATTAGCATGACTTATCCCATGTCCTGAGGAACAAAAGTAACTACTCACAAATCATAATCATATTCACGACCAGAGAGGTAATGAGTAGCATCAAGGATCCAAACATAAACTCTTCCACCAAGTAATCCAACTAGCATCAACTACAAAGAGTAATCAACACTACTAGCAACCTTACAAGTACCAATCGGAGTTGCGAGACGGAGATTGGTTACAAGAGATGAACTAGGGTTTGGAGATGAGATGGTGCTGATGAAGATGTTGATGGTGACGAGTCCCCTCCGATGAGAGGAGTGTTGGTGATGACGATGGTGACGATTTCCCCCTCCGGGAGGGATGTTTCCCCGGTAGGATCGTCCTGCCGGAGCTCTAGATTGGTTCTACTCAAGTTCCGCCTCGTGGCGGCGGCGAAACCACGAAAAAGCTCCTCCTTAATTTTTTCCTGGACGAAACCCTCCATATAGCAAAAGAGGGGAGCAAGTGGGCCAGTGGTCTGCCCACAAGCCCTCATGGCGCGGCCTGGGGGTGGCCGCATCGTGCGGGCTTGTGGGCACCCCCTGGTGCCCCTCTGGCACTTCTTCGGCCCAGTATTTTTGATAAATTGGGAAAAAATTCCTCGTTGATTTTTATGCCATTTGGAGTTGCGCAGAATAGATATCTCAACTTTGCTCCACTTTCAGGCCAGAATTCCAGTTGCTGGTATTCTACCTCTTCATGTAAACCTTGCAAAATAAGAGAGAAAAGGCATAAGAATTGTACCGTGAAGTGAAATAACGGCCAAAGAATCGAGAAATATCAACATGAAAACATGATGCAAAATGGACGTATCAACTCCCCCAATCTTAGACGTCGCTTGTCCTCAAGTGAAAGCCGAGCTCAATAAATATGTCCACATGTTTAGGGAGAGAGGTGTCGGCAAAACAAGATACGAACATGCATGCATCATGATCAAGATCAGAACAGCAATACCAACATATAATATCTCATGCTAAAGTGATAATTCCTTCACAAAGTAAAGCATGGATCAAGAACCTTACCGAGAAGTAACAACCGATAGCCTTTAGTCATTGAAGCAATTGCAATTTATCACAACATCAGAAAGAGTCAATAAGAGCTTGTAAAGCAAATCCACATACTCAATCATTCTTTCATTCTCTGCAATTGCTACAACTCACGTGGTACTCATGAGATCAAAGTTTCAGCTGGACACAGAGAAAGATAGGGGCTTATAGTTTTGCCTCCCAACTAATTACCTCAAGGGTAATGTCAACAATAATAATTCATGAATGCCTACCTCCAAGTTGACATATGAATATAGATCTTTCCCAAGCATGTGATGGTAGCCAAGACAAAGGCAAAATGAGGAATTGGTGAAGATCACCATGACTCTTTCAAGGGCAAAAAGTAAAGGTACAAGATAGGCCCTTCGCAGAGGGAAGCAGAGGTTGTCATGCGCTTTTGAGGTTTGGATGTGTGTCCTCTTAGTGCGGAGGAACCTCACTTTATATGGCCTCCTGTGATAAAGAACTTTATTATGCAGTATGTCGCTTTTATGTCTTCCTCATCAACGGTTCGTATAAAGCTTATTTTCCACACACTAATAGATCATACATATTAGAGAGCAATTTTTATTGCTTTTACCGATGACAACTTACTTGAGGGATCTTATTCAATCCATAGGTAGGTATGGTGGACACTCATGGAAAAACTGGTTTGAAGGTTTATGGATGCACAAGTAGTGTCTCTACTTGGTGAGGGAGTTTTGGCTAATGTGAGGTGGAAGCAATCGTCACATGCTAAGGGATCTCTAATCATATAACATTGTTCAGAGCCAAGCAAACACAATTCATTACGTTGTCTTCCTAGTCCAACATCTACTCCTAGGCATGCAATAGTTTGGTGAGTGTGTCACACTCATAGATGGTGTCAGAGATGATATATTTATATGTGAACCTCTCCTTATTTATCACTTCCTATTAATTGCAACCATGATCAAGGTCTACGTTTTCCTACCCTCAACAAGTTTCAATCCTCATTCTTTTTATATGTGAAGCCATCACTTCCCATAAGATCATTACATGATCTTTCATGCTTTTGTTCTATTCTCACTCTTTTGATCATGGCAAGAAGCAAGGCCCTTCAACTAAGACACTCTTTATTATATGGCTCACGAGCAAGAATACAACGGGGGTGACACAAAGCAAAACTCAAAACTAAAACACTAAGACTTTTAATCTACTAGAGAAAAAGAAAATTGGAAAGGAACAAACTAAAGCAAAGGTAAAGGCAAAAGATGTGATGGTGATACGATACTCGGGCAACTCCCCCAAGCTTGGCACAAACCAAGGGGATTGCCCATACCAATGCTCAGTTCTCTTCCTTCGGTGGTGATGGTGGAGTTGTTGCAACCTTTGATTCCAAGAGGGCCATCAGTCTTCGATTTATACTTTGGAGATCTGTGATATGTTTCTCCAGCAAAACAACTTCACGAGTGAGACAAGTATTGTGAGCATGAGTTGTTTCACAAAACCTCAAGAGTTCAATCAAAATGGAGGCAGTAGGTGGAGGTAAGGTTGGAGGAAATCCACTTCTTCAACTTCTTCCTTGTTGAGCACAGATTGCACTTCGTCCCATGCCTGATCCTTCTCCTTAGCCTTGCCCTTGATTTCTTTAGGTAGCCTCTCCTTAGCCTCCATGACCTCCATCCTTTTCAGATCAGCATGAACTTCTCCATAGATTTGACGGAGGTTGTTCTCCCCCACAGATTCCTCGGACGACATCTTGACCTAGATCTGCGATAGAAAACAGGCTCAAAACGAAAAATAGAGAAAATCTACGTGATGCAGGGGTAAGACCAAACAGAAGTATATATACTGATTTTTTCCAGACCAGAAGGAGTACCTGCACGAAAACGGAGTCCGGGAGGCGCACGAGGTGGCCACAAGCCCTCACGGTGCGGCCAGGGGGTCGGCATGCGCCGTGCAGACTTGTCGGCTCCTCGCGCACTTTTCGGACTACTTCCATTTTTTGTATTTTTTTAAATATTCCAAAGCGGAGAAAATTTCCTACTGGAAAAGTTTTGGACTCTGTTTTCTTACCGAATCACATACCTCTTCGTTTTCGGAGTCTGAAACAGGCTGAAAAATATACCTTAGGTATTCTTCTGGAGTTATGGTATTGATAATATTGCTTTCAACATATATGGGAGTACCTGAGATATAATGCTTGATTCTCTGCCCATTTACAACTCTTGGACAATTACCTTCCGTGTTGTTGATCTTGATAGCACCGGAATGATATACTTCCTCAACAACATAGGGACCTTCCCATTTAGAGAGAAGCTTGCCTGCAAAGAATCTTAAACGAGAGTTATATAGCAAGACATAATCACCTACGTTGAACTCACGCTTTTGTATCCTCTTATAATGCCACCTCTTAACCTTCTCTTTGAACAGCTTGGCATTCTCATATGCCTAAGTTCTCCACTCATTAAGCGAGCTAATATCAAATAACCTCTTCTCACCGGCAAGTTTGAAATCAGAGTTGAGCTCTTTGATTGCCCAATAAGCTTTATGCTCTAGCTCAAGAGGTAAATGACATGCTTTCCCATACACCATTTTGTACGGAGACATGCCCATGGGATTCTTATCGGCAGTTCTATAAGCCCACAATGCATCATCGAGCTTCTTAGACCAATTCTTTCTAGACCTGTTGACAGTCTTTTGCGGACTCAGTTTAATCTTTCTATTACTTAGCTCTACTTGACCACTGGACTGAGGGTGATAGGGAGACGCAATTCTATGGTTGACATCGTACTTAGCAAGCGTTTTACGGAAAGCACCATGAATGAAGTGTGAACCACCGTCGGTCATTAGATATCTAGGGACTCCAAATCTAGGGAATATAACTTCTTTCAGCATCTTGATAGAGGTGTTGTGATCAGCACTACTAGTGGGGATAGCTTCTACCCACTTGGTGACGTAATCAACAACAACTAAGATGTGAGTATACCCATTGGATTTTGGAAAAGGTCCCATATAATCAAAGCCCCAAACATCAAATGGTTCAATGACAAGTGAATAGTTCATAGGCATTTCCTGACGTTTACTAATATTACCTATTCTTTGACATTCGTCACAAGACAAGACAAACTTACGGGCATCCTTGAAGAGAGTGGGCCAATAGAAACCTGATTGCAATACCTTGTGTGCAGTTCTATCTCCCACATGGTGTCCTCCGTAGGCCTCGGAGTGACACTTCTGTAGGATCTGTCCCTGTTCATGTTCAGGTACACAATGTCTAATAACACCATCTACTCCTTCCTTATAAAGGTGAGGATCATCCCAAAAGTAATGTATCAATTCAAAGAAGAATTTCTTCTTTTGCTGGTACGTGAAACTAGGTGGTATATATTTGGCAACGATATAGTTTGCATAATCAGCATACCACGGTGCACTACGTGAAGCATTGATGACATTCAATTGTTCATCAGAAAAGCTATCATCAATAGGTTGTGGGTCATCAAGAACGTTCTCCAACCTAGACAAGTTATCTCTACTGGGTTATCAGCACCCTTTCTGTCGACAACGTGCAAATCAAATTCTTGTAGCAAGAGAACCCATCTGATAAGTCTAGGTTTAGCATCCTTCTTCTCCATGAGGTACTTAATAGCAGCGTGACCAGTGTGAATAATGACTTTGGAATCAATTATGTAAGACCTGAACTTTTCACATGCAAACACGATTGCTAAAAATTCCTTCTTCGTAGTGGCATAGTTTCTCTAGGCACTGTCTAGACTTTTACGAGCATAGTGAATAACATTCAACTTCTTATCAACTCTTTGCCCTAGGACAGCACCAACAGCATAATCACTAGCGTCACACATGATCTCAAAAGGTAAGTTCCAATCAGGTGGTTGAACAATAGGTGTAGTTATCAAAGCCCTCTTAAGTATTTTGAAGGCTTCCTCACAATCATCGTCAAATACAAAAGGAATATCCTTTTGTAAGAGATTGGTAAGAGGCCTAGAAATCTTAGAGAAGTCTTTGATGAACCTTCTACAGAAACCAGCATGACCAAGGAAACTTCTTGTACCTTTGATATCTGTGGGGTATGGCATTTTCTCGATTGTATCAACCTTAGCCTTATCGACTTCAATACCTCTTTCAGAAATTTTATGTCCTAAGACGATGCCTTCATTAACCATAAAGTGTCACTTCTCCCATTTCAAGAAAAGATTGGTGTCTTTACATCTGCGTAAGACTCGATCAAGATTGCTGAGGCAATCATCAAGGGAAGACCCGTAAACAGAGAAGTCATCCATGAAAACCTCAACAATCTTTTCACAAAAGTCAGAGAATATAGCCATCATCCATCTTTGAAAGGTGGCAGGTGCATTACATAAGCCAAAAGACATACGTCTATAAGCAAAGGTACCGAAAGGGCAGGTTAAAGTGGTTTTCTCCTGATCAGATTGTGCAACTAGTATTTGGGAGAAACCAGAATAACTGTCTAGAAAGCACAAGTGTGTGTGTTTGGACAGCCTTTCTAGCATTTGGTCGATAAAAGGCAAAGGGTAATGATCTTTCCAAGTGGCCTTATTCAGTTTCCTAAAATCGATCACCATCCTATAGCCAGTAATAATCCTCTGTGGGATCAACTCATCCTTATCATTAGGGACAACGGTAATGCCTCCCTTCTTAGGAACGCAATGCACTGGACTCACCCAATCGCTATGAGAAACAGGATAGATAATACCCGCTTCCAGGAGCTTTTGTATTTCTTTTCTCACTACTTATTTCTTCTTAGGATTTAACCTCCTTTGATGATCAGCAACTGGTTTGAAATCAGGATCAGTTTTAATCTTGTGCTGACGTAGAGTAGGACTAATGCCCTTAAGATCATCAAGAGTATATCCAATAGCAGCACGGTGCTTCCTCAGAGTTTTTAGTAACTTCTTTTCTTCATGCTCTGAGAGGCTAGCACTAATAATAACAGGATATATCTCCTTTTCATCAAGATAGGCATACTTAAGAGTATCAGGCAACTGTTTAAGCTCTAACCCAGGATCACCCTTTGGTGGGCGTGGATCCCCAAGCAGTTCAACAAGCAGATTATTCTTAAGGATAGGATATTGTTCTAAGACAACTCTATCTATCTCATCCCTTTCATCCATATGCATATCATTTTCGTGCTCAAGCAAGTATTGCTCTAAGGGATCAGTAGGAGGCACGGCGATAGAGGCTAAGGCAATAGTTTCATCCCTACTAGGCAACTCCTTTTCATGAGGTTGTCTACCAAACTTAGAGAAATTGAATTCATGTGACACACCTTCAAAGCCAACAGTGACAGTTTGCTTCTCACAATCAATATGAGCATTGACAGTATTGAGAAAAGGTCTACCAAATATGATGGGACAAAAGCTATCTTGTGCGGTAGCAAGAACGAGGAAATCAGCAGGATACTTCGTTTTACCACACAAGACTTCAACATCCCTAACAATTCCCACAGGGCAGATAGTATCTCTATTGGAAAGCTGAATAGTGACATCTATAGGTTCTATCTCAACACGTGCAATCTCATCTTTGATTTCATCGTATAAGGATTGAGGTATTGCACTAACACTACCACCCACGTCACATAAACCATGATAACAATGATCTCCTATCTTAACAGAAACCACAGGCATGCCAACAACAGGCCTATGTTTGTCTCTAGCGTGAGGTTTAGCAATTCTAGCAGCATCTTCACATAAGTGAATATTATGTCCCTCAACTTCTTCAAACAGAAGATCTTTGATAATAGCAATGCTAGGTTCAACTCTAATTTTCTCAAGGGGTGTAGGTGTTCTAATGTAGCCTCTACGTATCACAGTTGACGCTTTAGAATGATCCTTTATCCTAATAGGGAAAGGTGGTTTCTCAATGTAAGCATTGGGAACAACAGGATCATTATAGGCAATGACTTTCTCTTCAACTGGATTGAGTTTAACTACATTGACTTCTAAAGGAGGATGATATTTAAACCACTTCTCTTTGGGGAGATCAATATGAGCAGCAAAGGATTCACACAATGAAGCTACTATCTCAGAGTCAAGTCCATACTTAGCGCTAAAATCACTAAAGGTATTTGTCTCAACAAAGGATTTAACGCAATCAAACGTGAAATTCATACCTGACTCCTTACCTCCTTCAAGCTCCCAATCTTCAGAGTTGCGTTTAATTCTGTCTAATAAATTCCACTTGAAGTCAATATCTATCTTCACAAAAGAACCGGTACAAGAAGTGTCAAGCTTGGTGTGATCATCATGAGAAAGCCGAGCATAGAAGTTCTGAATGATAATTTCTCTCGAGAGCTCATGATTGGGGTATGAATATAACATTGATTTAAGCCTCCCCCAAGCTTGAGCGATGCTTTCTCTGTCATGAGGCCAAAAATTGTATATATAATTCCGATCACGATGTCCTAAATGCATAGGATAAAACTTTTGATGAAATTCCAATTTCAACCGATTGTAGTCCCATGATCCAGTATCATCACATAGCCTATACCATGTCAACGCCTTATCCTTCAAAGATAAAGGAAATACCTTCTTCTTGACCTCATCCTCGGTCACACCTGCAAGCTTAAATAAACCACAAACTTCATCTACATAGATTAGATGCAAGTCTGGATGTGATGTTCCATCTCCTGTAAAAGAATTAGCCAGCAGTTTCTCAAGCATACCGAAGGAAATTCAAAGCAATTTTCAGTAGGTGCGGCAGATTGAGGAGCAACTATTTGTGCCTCCGTTCGAGGTGAAGATACCCCGAACAAGCCCCTCAAAGGATTAGTATCTATAGTGAAAAGTATCAATAAATTTCAGCACACTATATGAATGTTTCCTTACGAAGTTCCACTTACCAAAGGCGCTTCACTCCCCGGTAACGGCGCCAGAAAAGAGTCTTGATGACACACAAGTATAGGGGATCAATCGTAGTCCTTTCGATAAGTAAGAGTGTCGAACCCAACGAGGAGGAGAAGGATCTGACAAGTGGTTTTCAGCAAGGAAATATCTGCAAGCACTCAAATTGTCGGTAACAAGTGATTGTGTAGTAAGATGATTCGTAGTGAGCAACAAGTAACAAAAGTAGAAAATGTGCAGCAAAGTGGCCCAATCCCTTTTTTAGCAAGGGACAAGCCTGGAAAATGTCTTATAGGAGGAAAAACGCTCCCGAGGACACACGGGAATTTTTGTCATGCTAGTTTCATCATGTTCATATGATTTGTGTTCGTTACTTAGATAGTTTGATATGTGGGTGGACCGGCGCTTGGGTACTGCCCTTACTTGGACAAGCATCCCACTTATGATTAACCCCTCTCGCAAGCATCCGCAACTACGAAAGAAGAATTAAGACAAAGTCTAACCATAGCATTAAACTAGTGGATCCAAATCAGCCCCTTACGAAGCAACGCATAAACTAGGGTTTAAGCTTCTGTCACTCTAGCAACCCGTCATCTACTTACTACTTCCCAATGCCTTCCTCTAGGCCCAAATAATGGTGAAGTGTTATGTAGTCGACGTTCACATAACACCACTGGAGGAAAAACAACATACAACACATCAAAATACCGAACGAATACCAAATTCACATGACTACTATTAGCATGACTTATCCGATGTCCTCAGGAACAAAAGTAACTACTCACAAAGCATAATCATATTCATGACCAGAGAGGTAATGAGTAGCATCAATGATCTGAACATAAACTCTTCCACCAAGTAATCCAACTAGCATCAACTACAAAGAGTAATCAACACTACTAGCAACCTTACAAGTACCAATCGGAGTCGCGAGACGGAGATTGGTTACAAGAGATGAACTAGGGTTTGGAGATGAGATGGTGCTGATGAAGATGTTGATGGTGACGGGTCCCCTCTGATGAGAGGAGTGTTGGTGATGACGATGGCGACGATTTCCCCCTCCGGGAGGGAAGTTTCCCCGACAGGATCGTCCTGCCGGAGCTCTAGATTGGTTCTGCTCAAATTCCGCCTCGTGGCGGCGGCGAAACCAAGAAAAAGTTCCTCCTTAATTTTTCCTGGACGAAACCCTCCATATAGCAAAAGAGGGGAGCAAGTGGGCAAGTGGGCTGCCCACAAGCCCTTATGGCGCGGCCTGGGGGGTGGCCGCACCGTGCAGACTTGTGGGAACCCGCTGGTGCCCCTCTGGCACTTCTTCGGCCCAGTATTTTTGATAAATCGGGAAAAAATTCCTCGTTGATTTTTACGGCATTTGGAGTTGCGCAGAATAGGTATCTCAATTTGCTCCACTTTCAGGCCAGAATTCCAGTTGACAGTATTCTCCCTCTTCATGTAAACCTTGCAAAATAAGACAGAAAAGGCATAAGAATTGTACCGTGAAGTGAAATAATGGCCAAAGAAGCGAGAAATATCAACATGAAAACATGATGCAAAATGGACGTATCAGTATCTTTCATGCTAGGCGTGTTATCCTCGATATGTGTTTATTCACTATCATTCACGAGAAAGGGGCCGGTAATTGGAATTCCCAGTTCCATGCTCAAATCGAAAAGATAATTGCAAACAAAACTCCCCCAGGATTGATGTTGGTATGGACGGCACCCGAGGATTCGGCTAGCCGTGGAGTGTGATTGATTGGTGGTGGGGGAGTCAAAACTTTACTTTTCTGTTTGGGAACCGCCTATAGCATGTGTAGCGTGGAACATGTTGAGAACTCTTAGTCATTGCATTGACAATGAAAGCATGCCACCCAAAATTATTATCTCTGTTTTCAAAGCTTGATCTCTGGCACCTTTGCAAATCAATGCTTCCCTCTGCGAAGGGCCTGTCTATTTATGTTCCTGTTGAGTCATCCTCCTCTTACAAAAGCACCAATTAGAGAGCACCTTTGTCATTTTTATGTTTTGCTTTTAACTGTGTTGAGTATGACTGTGACTGGATCTTCTTTGCCATGAATTACAATGTTTAGTCAGCCCTTGGTATTTGAAGGTGTTCTGCATTATGTTTTGCGGTCTCAGAAAGAGCTAGCGAGATACCATCTGTTCGCACTGCTTCATGTTGTTTTGATTGAAGTGTTGACATTTGAGGCTTATTATTATCTGCTCACTAGTTGATTATGCCATTGATATGAGTTTACCGTGAGACCTAGATGTCATTTGCTTATGTGGTTTGCTTGTGATCTTGCTGAAACTATGGATACGAGTTAGACATAGTTGCAACAACAAGATCAAACAGAGTTCGTCAAAGTTTTTCTTTTGTCTCTTTCAGTTTGTTAACTGAATTGCTTGAGGACAAGCAAGGCTTTAAGCTTGGGGGAGTTGATACGTCTCCGTCGTATCTCCTTTTCCGAACTCTTTTGCCCTTGTTTTGGACTCTAATTTGCATGATTTGAATGGAACTAACCCAGACTAACGTTGTTTTCAGCACAATTGCCATGGTGTTGTTTTTGTGCACAAATAAAAGTTCTCGGAATGTCCTGGAAATTTACGGAGAATTTTTCTGGAATAAATTGAAAAATACCTGCGCAAAGATCCACCGGAGGAGGTGTGCCAGTGGGCCACAAGTCCATGGGTCGCGGCCACCCCCCCTGGCCGTGCCGTGAGGGCTTGTGGGGCCCACATGGCGCCACCGCCTCCAAACTCAGGTCTATTTATTCTGTCTCGCCCGGAGAAAAATCAGAGAGAAGGATTCATCGCGTTTTACGATACGGAGGCGCCGCCACCTCCTGTTCTTCATCTGGAGAGCAGATCTGGAGTCCGTTTTGGGCTCCGGAGAGGGGAAATCATCGCCATCGTCATCATCAACCTTCCTCCGTCGACAATTCCATGATGCTCTTCAGTGTTCGTGAGTAATCTCATCGTAGGATTGCTGGACGGTGATGAGTTGGATGAGATCTATCATGTAATCTAGTTAGTTTTGACGGGGATTGATCCCTAGTATCCACTATGTTCTGAGATTGATGTTGCTACTACTTTGCCATGCTTAATGCTTGTCACTAGGGCCCGAGTGCCATGATTTCAGATCTGAACCTATTATGTTGTCGCCAATATATGTGTGTTTTAGATCCTATATTGCATGTTGTAGTCACCTACTATGTGTTATGACCCGGCAACCCCGGAGTGACAATAGCTGGAACCACTCCCGGAGATGACCATGGTATGAGGAGTTCATGTATTCACCAAGTGTTAATGCGTTGGTCCGGTTCTTTATTAAAAGGAGAACCTTAATATCCCGTACTTTCCATTAGGACCCCGCTGCCACGGGACGGATGGACAATAGATGGCATGCAGTTTCATTTCCCTAAGCACGTATAACTACATACGGAATACATGCCTACATTAGATTGACGAACGGGAGCTAGTTACATATCTCTCCATGTTATAACTGTTACATGATGAATGTCCTCCAGCATAATTATCCATCACCAATACAATGCCTACGAGTCTTTTCCTACTGGTCCTTGGTACGTTACTTTGCCGCTACTGGTCCTTGCTACGTTACTTTGCTGCTACTGTTGTCACTGCTGCTACTGTTACTGCTACTGCTACTGTTACCATTGCTACTGTTGCTATCACACTTCTTTGCTACGGATACTTTGCTGCAGATACTAAGTCTTTCACGTGTGGTTGAATTGACAACTCAACTGCTAATACTCGAGAACATTCTTTGGCTTCCTCTTGTGTCGAATCAACAAATTTGGGTTGAATACTCTATCCTCGAAAACTGTTGCGATCCCGTATATTTGTGGGTTATCATCAAGCGCTCAAGCTTGGGGATGCCCCCATGCACCCCAAGAAATATTCAAATGAGCCTCAAGTGTCTAAGCTTGGGGATGCCCCGTGCATCCCCTTCTCTATCAACAATCATCAAGTCGTCCATCTCCATGCTATATTTTTATCACTTCATTTGTTATGTGCTATGCTTGGAGCGTCCCGCTATATTTTTATCACTTCATTCGTTATAGTTGTTACATGATGACAAACATCTGTCATACTCATCCATCACCGATCCACTGCCTACGAGTCTTTTACTACTGGCCCTTGCTACGTTAAATCCCCGTTGCTACTACTGTTGCTACTGGGAGATGTCGCTACTGTTGTTACTCTGCTGCTACTGGTTACTGCTATTCCTTGCTACTTCTGTCACTACTGCTGTTCCTTGCTACTGCTGTCACTACTACTATTACTTGCTACTTTGTTGTTACTTGCTGCAAGACTTTTTTGAAGCCTTCGCCGGGGAAGAATAGTCCCCCGTCAACGTGCTATTTACTGGCACCATTGATGCAATAAGTTAGGAATAGTCTGCCGTCAACAGATCTTTTTCTGGCACCGTTGCTATCATACTACTTTGCTACTTATACATTGCTTGCAGACACTAATCTTTCAGGTGTGGTTGAAACTGACAAACTCAGCTGTTAATACTTGAGAATATTCTTTCGCTTCCCCTTGTGTCGAATCAATAAATTTGGGTTGAATACTATACCCTCGAAAACTGTTGCGATCCCCTACACTTGTGGGTTATCAGTCACATATGCTCAAACATGGTGGATCCATCCACCGCCCTTTGTCTCCGTGAGTTTGGACTATCTTCATTTTTTCTTAATCTATATATATATATATATATATATATATATATATATCATTTGTTTCCCGTTTTTAAAATATGAGTGTATTCGATCTATATGACCTTAGATCAGGTTCTACCTAAGCCTTTCAAATCTTAAAAACCCTCTCATATCTCATCTCGTTCACAAGCTTCTTCCATCCACATAAATGTTGTTGGTCTTGTGGTGGCCTTGGAAATTTTCGGCCTCACTCCCTCAAGTCCTCGGGCCTTTAGAGGGATTGTATTATCTCTGGATAACTCGGAACTTCAGGGATGTAGGCCGGAACTTCCGGCCGTCGGAACTTCTGGTCTTGGCCGGAACTTCCAGGTGTCTCGGGTTTGAGGCTCTTAGATGTGGGTAGGGGTTGCCAAAGGTGCTATTCCCGATTTTCCCCTCTCCCCCTCTCCTCCTCTCTTCTCCCTGCGGCGCCCCCTCTCCCATCGACAACTTCTGGGTGTGCCGCCGGCCCCCGGAACCTCCTCCCTTCCATCGCATTTGGAGGGCATCTTGCCTGCTCTTCACCATCTCCATGGAGAATGGTAACCTAAGCATTTTTCTCTGGATTCGCTCCTAAGGATTGTGATCCTTCTTACGCTTTTAGGATAAAAACTATCTCCTTGTTTTCTGTACTGCATCCACCATAGATCTACGGTATTCCTTTCCGTTAAAATCCATTGCATGAATTATGCCGTCCTCTCATTGGATCTGGAGGGAGTCATGCGGCCCGACTGGTTCCCGGAACTTCCGGCTTCGCTAGGTTTTTCCATCTCTGCTGGCCGGAACTTCCAGTCTCCCAGACCGTCCGCCCGCCGGACCTTCCGGCCCACACACGAAACTTCCGGCCTAAGTAGAGTCCTGGCATTTTTCCTCATGTAATGTGATCCTTTGTTTTTCCTTTGAAGCTTGCGCACATATTCTGTCCTCTCACTATTTCTATCACCTCCCTTCAGCAGGTGGTTCTGGCTCGGGTGCACAACCATCCAAGGTGTATGAATGGAAATCCAGAGTAAGGGTCAAGAAGGAAAAGGTTATTGTGTTAGGTTTTGAGAACATGTTTGACTGCTATCCTGAGCCTGATGCTGAGTCCAAAGATCATGACTCCCCTTCTCCTGCACCTTCTCACTTAAGGAAACGGGAGACTATTTTGAAAAAGGGCAAGCCAGTTGACGCTCATCCTCCTCCTCCCGTGCCCATTTCCATGAAAGAGTTGCCGACGCCGGATTGTGTTGCTCAGCGCAGGATCAATCCCTTTAATGAAGAACGTGAACATGTGGCAAACTCCAAGTTCTGGACCTTATTTCACCAACACACTTATGATGAAATTTTCAATGAGTTTGTTAACAAGCTTGTCATTCAAAATAGTATCAAGATCGCTCATTTTCACAATACTCCCACCAACACTACATATTTTGCGGGGGTTCAGAATATGTGTATCAAGCTCAATCTTCTTCCTCTCATGAATTTTCAGCATGAGGTGTCCCCACCTCTTGTGGATCAGTTTTATGTCATGGTGCATTTTGGGGCTGATATATAGCATACTCTTACATGGATGTCTGGTGATGAGAAGCTCTCTGTCCCATTCTCTATGCTGGCTCGTATCTTGGGCTATGAGTTCACTCACATTACTGTTGATTGTGGGTACAAGATCCATGAAAAAAGGGTCTTTCAGGTTCATCACTTGGCCGACTTGTACTCGGCTGGTGGACAAGTCGCATGTGTTGGTGATATTCTACCCTTCTATGATATCATGCACCGGATCTTTCACGAACTGCTTGCGGTCAAGGTGGGTGACAGAAACAAGATTCATGGTCATCTCATCAACCTTCTTCATTTCACTTGTCACTACTCTGGTCAAGGTCCTATTAATGTGATGGATTTCATATGGCATGAAATGTACAGTGTTGGGATGAACTGGAAGGTACCGATTTATGATCCCTATATCACTTCCTTGATTGCTGAGATTGCTCCTCATGCGCTCGCTAGCCAGCGCCTGACTACTCACGCCAGTGTTAACTTGTTGGTAAAAAGGCAAGGCTTCTATTAATGAGGGTGATGATGACGAGAAAGAGGATCTTCATGTTGCAGATTCACAACACTTTGAACCTCACTCTCACTCTCATGCTTATCATCGTGGGGAACCTTGTGATTCCGGGTCAAGGAAAAGCAACGAACTATGGCGGCTTCTAAAGAACATGTTCTTTCTACAGCAAGATATGCATAAGAAGGAGTAGGAGGAGCACAAGTCTAGGAAGGAGGGCATGAAGGCCCTTAAGGATGGCATGCGTGCATCTGGCATGACCCTTGCTCATGGTTCTGAGTCTGATGTGACCTAGTTTGATCAATACCACTCCAAGTTTGCTCGGTTTGATGTCGAAGCTCGATATGAAGGCTCATCTCAGCGCCCTCATGGCCCAGTTTCTTCTGAAGATTCGTCCGATGACTCATGTGATTCCCATAGCTAGGGGCTTCAGTAGTGCATCCTTCGTTTTTACCTTTTTGCCATCTTGATGACAAAGTGGGAGATGTTGAATTGCTTGATAGGGGCCATCGTTTTATCATTTGCCTATTCTTATTTGCTACCCTGGCTCTTATTTTCTACTATTTGAACCTTACCGTTGCATTTTCGTTAACTATCTATCCATGTGTGTGCACTTTATGGGTTACATGTGTTGCATGGCATATTCCATATTCCAATCTCATATTGTGAGTAATATACCCATATATGTGTCGTCACATACGAAAATCAAGGTTAGTAAATCATTCCATGTTGCTATGTCCTTGTTGTGTGGGTAGCATAGTGTGAGGGGAGCTACTTCCAATTCTGTCCCTGACATTCAAATAGAAATCTAAAATAAGGCTTAGGCTGTGGGGGAGCTATTTCCTTTCATCAAAACTGCTCTATAGCATACATACTTTGTGTGTCTACCTTCTCAAGCATTATTCTTATCTCCGTCAAAAAGGTGGAGATTGAAAGTGAATCATTGCCCTTAATTATTTTTGACATTTATGACAATTTCATTTGTATTTCTAACCACATGCTCTAGTGTAAACATCACCATCAAAATTAAAGTGAAGCATGGATGGTTACTTCCCCTCTACTCGGAAAAAGAAAAAAGATGGAGTGCCATGAAAGTTTTCTTTCCTTCTTGAGTCCTTAGGGCAACCGCACTATTAAGAGGGGATGCATCGTGAATTTATCTGGGAATCAACTCCACATACACATGAGTTCTGGCAAAATCATTTCTCAAGGTTGGTCAAAATTGACAGGGCAAAGTTTCTGCCTAGGAAGGACCTTTCGGGACGGCCGGAACTTCCGAGGACGAGAAGACCCGGGAAGCTTCCGGGCCACCTAGAGAAACTGCCAGTTTCATGCAATCTCTATGTAGGCCGGGACCTTGCCGAACCCTGGCTGGAACTTCCGTCCCGTGGAACTTCCGGGCCTGCCGAAACTTTCGGGCGCCAGAACTTCCGTCCCCATTTTGGCGGCTTCCGGGGTACTCCACAGACAGTGCAAACACTCTGTGTAGCCCAGAACTTGGCCGGAACTTCCGGGGTCCGAAACCTCCGGGCTTCCCCAGAACTTCCAGGCTTGGCAGGAATTTGGCCCCAACGGCTGGATTTCATCCCCACCTATAAATAGTCTTATTCTTCCCCGCGAAGAAGGAGATGACTCCATTTCTCTCTCCACCATTTTCAGCCCTCTACTTCTTGGAGTTCTCCCTCCTTAGCCAACCAAAGCTCTCGATCTTTTAAGGAGTGAAGGAGGAGTGTCTGATCTACACATCCACCAAAGGAAAATTTGGAGGTTGGATGAGTGCCTGATCTTGTTTACGCGGTGCATCTTGTTACTCTTGGAGGTTGGAGACTCCTAGGTGGTAGGTGTACTCCTGCGAGGAATAGTTCATTGTGATTACCCCTGAAAAGTTTGTGAGGGTTCAGTGACCACCCCAAGGTCTACCACTAGTGGCTGAGAATCGCCTTCGTGGTGTTGTCTCAAGGAGAGAATAGGGTGAGCCTTTGTGGTGTTGGTGTGCCTTCGTGGTAACACCCACCTCTCTAAACGGTGACGTAGCTTCCCTCCAAGGAAGTGAACATCGGCATACATCCTCTTCTCTCAGAGTTGCGGTTATCCCTAACCCTAACTCTCTAGTCATGGTTATTTTTCTTTGTGGTATTTCTTATATTACCTGTACTAGTTGTGCTTAACTCTCTACTTATTTGTTGTCTTGCTCAGTACACATAGCACGACTACCATCTTTGCAATTGTTAGGCTCACTTTCATATTCTGCATTATTGCCTAAAATTGCTAAGTAACAATTAAGATTTGCAATTGTACCTATTCACCCCCCCCCCTCTAGATCCATCTCGATCCTTTCAACTTAGTTCTCTCGAAGCTCCATCAGACCACCATGAGATAAAACTTGACTTGTCGTCCATGGGGGGATGTGAGTCGTCACCATGACATTATTTCATGTCAAGTTATCCGTATGAACACACAACCAGCTAGGAGGTGATCGATAGTATCAAACTTTTGGGAGAATAGGGTGCAGGTAGAGTCGTTCGTGAAGCCCTGCCGCGCGCAGCACTTCGTAGTTCAGCAAAGGTCGAGCATGCCAAACAGAGGGAAAACCTGTAGCACATGGGATCCCAACCTTTCCAAACGAAGCGTCAGAATGGTGACGAGGTGGAGCTGTGGAAGAGCGCATTGCATCAGGAGTTTGCAGAATATGCGTCACTCAAAGTCTGTTTCCAAGTCATTTAATGAGCTTCAGAGGTTAGCCGAATGCCCTGAATATGACACTAGAGATCGATGAAATCGATCACCTCCACCAGCACCTGGCTATTGTGGATGCCTCTAATCCAAGCTTTTCAGGCCAGGCCATTGCAATTTAGCGCACGGCGACGTTGGTATCACACTACGACAGAGAGTAAGGAGAGGGGAACATTCAAGATAGATTGACCGCCCAACCAATGATCGCTCCAGAAATGGTAGGTTCTTCTGTCACCGAGGGTCCAAGTCATCCAAGCACGAAAGAACACACGAGTCTCAACAGTGAAGTATTAGTTCTTAAAAGGTTCAACCTAGATGATGTCAAGCCGGAAAAGACTCACATGCTAACCAAATTCCATCTTGACATTGATCCCAATGATAAAGCGATGGATCAAAAGGTATATCATTCCATGATTGGATCATTGCTTTATTTTTCACATTGAGTGTGGGAATGTGTGCATGGTTTCAATCCTCTCCAAAGGAAAGCCAGTGATGTCTACTACACAACTTTATTCTTGTAGACTCTGTTGGGCCTCCAAGCACATAGTTTCCTTCAACAACAAATTTCCTTCAAGTGGATGACCTAAGGTTTAACAATCCGTGAGAGATGTAGGATGGCGATGGCATCTCTCAAACAACCCTGCAATCAAATACAAGAAATCTCTTTGGTCCCCAACATACGCAATACAATGAGAAAATGTATATGTGCACTAGTTTGGCAAAGAGATGGTAATACACGTGTAATAAGGATGATAGAAATATGTTTTCGTAACCTTAATAAATATAAAATGCAAGGTAACAAGTACCAAATGGCGAGCAAAATAGTATAACGATGCTTAGAAACAAGGCCTAGGTTTCATACTTTCACTAGTGCAATCTATCAATGGTGCTAATATAACCAAATCATATAACAATCCCTCAATATGCCACAAAGATTCACTCCGAAGTTTTTATCAATAGCAGAAAAAATAAGGTAAAATTGTTTTAGGTAGCAAACCACTTCAAAGTTATCTTTCAAATCAATCTATTGATCCATCCCTATAAGTGTCACAAACAACCCTAGGGATCATACTACAATAACACCATATGATACGGATCAAACAACTCTAATGTCACCTAGATACTCCAATGTCACCACATGTATCCATGAGTTAATTATTCGATATGCATCAAACTATTTCAGATTCATAATTTTCAATACAACACAATGAACTTCAAAGATTACTCAAAGTTTTCTATCAAAGAAAGTAAGATGGAAACATGTATCAACCTATGTGCCTAGATTACCCCAATGTTAACATGGGAATCTACAAGTTGATTATCAAAACATGCATCAAGTGACTCAATAAAATACCTCATTTCCACGATGGGTATCGACATGCAAGACATACATCAAGTGATCTCAAATCCAAAATATTCAACCCGATAATAATGAAACCTCAGAGGACAAGACTCAACTCATCATAACAAAGATAGAGAGGGAAGAACACCATATGATTCTGCCATATTGACAAAGTTCATGGTACATAAAGAGGGAGAGAGAGTTAGAGAGAGAGGGGAATACTTATCAACTACTATATTGCTTAATTCTTCGTCTTCGAACAAAAATGCAGCTCACAAGTAGCAGAAATAATTACTAGCGCCATGGAGGGGGATACATCAACAAGTTCTCATCAGGGTACCTACATAGAAACTATCATCCGGTTGTTATACTTTTTATTGGGTTTTCCTATTTGCCTCTCTTTTTCATCTCCCTCCACTTCTCTATAAAAAATCAAAAACACAAAAATATCTTTGTTTGATTACCTTGCTTAAAGTTGTTGTCATATCTGAATTTGCGAAAGTCACTGTTGAGAGTACCAGTGAATCTTATGAGTAAAAAAATGATTTTTTTTATTCTAATCATGATCCTTGTAAAAGTCAAGTTCCTCATACTAAAACTCCAACAGTTTTGGTTAGTGGGAACATTGTTGAAAAGAATATCATTCAAGAGTTCTTTGAGTGCTGGAGATTTATCCCACTCATTAAAGGTTCAATACTTGATAGCAGAAATTGCTATGTTGATGCTATTTCCATGCTTATAGTCAAGTTAGAAAGGAAATTCGTGCATCTTCATCCTATGCTCCAAAAGATATTCTTGGGACTTCCTAGCATACATGATCCAATAATTAAGAACATTGCTACCATCATCCTTATGAATGAATTTGATTACATAATTCGGGAAGCTAGGGATATTTTTGCTTTTATAGAAAAAAATCTGAACGTCCTCCAATTAAAGAAAACATTCATGATAAAGACACTATGCGTAGGTTAAAATCTAATGACTATCAAGGTTTTGGTGAGAATATGAGGAGGAAAGTTCCTCATGAAGAGTTAAGGAAAGCCTTATTCCTAAATGCTTCTCATAAACTAGAATGGATTGATTTTACACAGTATTGGTATACAAATTCCTCAGGTCATCCTAATTTTTTAGAATTGTTGGAGTTACAGAATTATGTTACTTAATTATATCATTACAGACTATTCTGTTTTAGCCACATTCTGTTTTTGCTTGCATAGTTTGCTTGTTTTCATGATGGCATGGATTTTATCGGTGGGGGAGGTATAAGTCATGGAGAAGTTAGAATACAGTACGTTATGCAATAATAAGATAGGAATTAATTTATAACAATAACTAAAAGTATTTGATACGTTTATTATACTAACGGATCTCGTGAAGTTTCCCTTGAGTTTTTTGTGCTGAAGTTTTTAAGTTTTGGGTGCTATCACGATGGATGAAGCAATAAGGGGCGGCAAGAGCCTAAGATTGGGGGTGCCCAAGGCACCCCAAGGTAATATTCTAGGAAGACTGAAGCGTCTAAGTTTGGGGATGCCTGTGAAGGCATGCCCTGATTCGTCTCAACCCATCAGTATGCCACTTGGAGCTATATTTTTATTCATCACATGATATGAGTTTTGCTTGGAGCGTCATTTGATTTAGTGTGCTTTTTATTTTTAGTTTGCGACAATAATATTTTGCTGGACACACCAACCTGAGAGAGACACACATTTATCATGATTTTTTAGAATACTCTTTGTGCTTTGCTTCGAGAAAGTTAATAAAATCTTGCAATAATTATGTGAGTTCTTTATGACTAACGTGAATCCATGGATATAAACACCCTCACCTCCACATATTTGCTAGCCTCTTCGGTACCGTGCATTGCCAGTTCTCACCTCGAGGATCAGTGCAACCTTCATCGGTGCATCCAAACCCCGTGACATGATACGCTCTGTTGCACATAAGCCTTATTGTATCTTCCTCAAAACAGCCACCATACCTACCTATAATGGCATTTCAGGGCCATTCCGAGATATATTGCCATGCAACTTCCACCATCACATGATATGACTAGTACTTTCATTGTCATATTGGTTTGCATGATCGTAAGACAGCTAGCATGATATTTCCATGCCTTGTCCGTTTTTTGATATCTTTTGCTATGCTAGATCATTGCACACCCCGGTACATTGCGATAGGCATCTTCTATTCTTAAATAGTTAGAACCCACTACCCAATTTTCCTCTCCATGCAACAATGCCACATCATCAAGTCATGCATGTAGTCATAAGTTACTTTTTTCATTAATCTCTTGATGCAAAACATACCCTCATGCATGAATTTTTTTATAGGTAATTAAGCAAGACGTTTTTATAATGATTTTGCATTAACATTAGTTTTCTAACATTTATTCATATATATTTTAACAAATTTTCTGCAACAACGCGCGGGGATCGTCTAGTTCAAATAGAGTCATACTACAATTTTTCATATTGAGTTGTAAGTAAATAAAAGTGTGATGATCATCATCATTAGGGCAGTGTATCGATGAGGAAAGGACACTGTCTGAGTGAGGAAAGGATGATCGAGACAATGATTCCCCCACAAGTCGGGATGAGACTCCGGACGAAAAATGAAAGAAAGAAAAGAAGAAGAAAAAAAGGAAAAGAGAAAGAAGAGAAAGAAAAGAAAGGAAGAAATGAAAGGGAAAAGAGAGAGAGAAAAAGAAACAAATGAGAGAAAAGAGGGAAGGGACGGTGTTGTTACCTCTTTTTCCACACTTGTGCTTCAAAGTGGCGCCATGTTCTTCATAGAGAGAGTCTCATGTTTTGTCACTTGCATATGCTAGTAGGAATATTTCATTATAGAACTTGGCTTGTATATTCTGATGACGGACTTCCTTAAATGCCTGAGGTCTTCATGAGCAAGCAAGTTGGATGCACACCCACTTAACTTCAGTTGAGCTTTCATACACTTATAGCGCTACTGCATCCATTGCATGGCAATCCCTACTCCTCTAATTGATATTTGTTGATGGACATCTCCCTAGCCCATTGATAAACTTAGTTGATGCGAGACCTTATTCTCCACTTTCACCCCTTTGAAACCTACCACCATGTTCCATTCCACCTTAATGTTATACCCATGGTTCATGCTCATATATTGCGTGAGTAATACAAAGTTGAAGCGCTTTAAAAAGTACGATCCAATTGCCTGACTTGACATCGTGGTGAAGTCAGAGGCATGCCATGCTCGTATGATAAAATGAATAGGGGGTGGACATTCTTTAAGGGTCGTATATTTTTAAATTTGATGATTATGTTGCTTATTTTCATAAATATTATTATGTTGATGTTTATTGATTCATCATTTCTTAGTGATGATACCTACATTATATTACATGATGGGTAGCATGTCACGTCAAAATTTCTATTTTTATCATTTACCTACTCGAGAACGAGCAGGAATTAAGCTTGGGGATGCTAATATGTCTCCAACGTATCTATAATTTCTTATTGTTACATGTTATAATGTTAGCATTCTAGGATACTTTTGGGGTATTTATTTAGTAATTAACAATATTTTTTAGAACCTATTAACCGATTTCCACTTGTTGTTCTATACATGTTTTTCGCTTTTCAGGTTTATAGTACCAAACAAAGTCCAATTGCCCTGAAACATTTTGATAATTTTGACTAGACCAAAAGAAGACCTGGAAGATTTGGGAGGAGACCGAAAGCCACACGAGGGAGCCACCACATATCCAGGCGCGTCGAGGGGGGTGGCCGCGCCCTGATGTGTGGTGAGCCCCTGGCACCTCCTGACGTCCCTATCTGTCCTATAAAGTTCAATAAATCCTAAAAACCCCAAGGAGCCTCATGAAACACTTTTCTGCCACCGCAACTCTATGTTCCGTCGCGTGCCCATCTGGAGCCTTTTTCTGGTGCCCGGTCGGAGGGGTGATCTATCAAGGAGGGCCTCTACATCATCCTTGCTACTCCCATGGTGATGTGTTAGTAGTTCATCACCGACCTACGGGTCCGTAGTCAGTACCTGGATGGCTCTCTCTCTCTCTCTCTCTCTCGCTCTCTCTCTCTCTCTCTCTCTCTATATATATATATATATATATATATATATATATATATATATATATATATATATACAATGATCATCGCATCTTCACTTTGATCTATCCGATGTAATCCATTTGTGTTGTGCGTTTGTTGGGACCCGATGATTGTGGGTTTATGTTCAGATTATTCATGATAAAAGATTTGATTCCTCTCTCAATTCTATATTTGATTCTTACTTGCATGATTATTATAGCTTCATAAATCTCTCCGATATATTGATTTAGTTTGGCCAACTAGATTAATCTTTGTGCAGTGGGAGGTGTGCGTTTTAGCGGGTTCAATCTGGCGGTGCTCTATATTCTAGTGACATAGTAGGGGATAAGACAGGTCTTCGTATTGTTCCCACTAAGGAAAAAACTATGGGGTTAATTCATATTGATTGAGTTATCTTTGTCTACATCATGTCATTGTTCTTCAAGCATTACTTTATTTTAATTAATACTTTAGATGCATGTTGGATAACGGTCGATGGGTGGAGTAATTGTAATAGGTGCAGGCAGGAGTCAGCCTATATGCTTATGGACGTGATGCCTATATACACATGATCATTTCCGTAAATATCACATAACTATGCGCTTTTCTATCAATTGTCCGAGAATAATTTGTTACTCACCGTATGCTTGCTTTATGAGAGATGCCACTAGGCGAAACTATGGCCCCACGGTCTATTCACTAATATATTTACAAACGATACAATTACCTTGCTGCCTTCATTTGCTATTTATTTATTTTACAATTATCAACTATCATGTACACACTTTACTTGTTTGCAAATAACGAGTCCAAGGAGATTGACAACCCTCTTGCCCGCTTTGGGTGCAAGTGTTAGTTTCTTTATGTGCAGTCGCTGAAGACGGAGGGTTGTGTGTTACTCCTATTGGTTCGATAACCTTGGTTCTCACTGAGGGAAATACTTATTTGTATTGTGTTTCATCACCCATTCCTCTTCAAGAAAAACCCAACACGGATCACAAGTATCAGACTACTGCGATAGAGGCCGGCGGCAACATCGACAAACGGTAGGGGGGGAGGACTAGAGGCAGCGAGGCTACAGTTCATGTGTGTCGCTGGTGTTTCGTGGGCAGCTTGTGTCTCAATCGCCGGTTATTTCCCTTCAAACATGAAGAACACGGATGGGTCCTGCAATTGAGGGTAATGCTACATTAATTTGGAGGAGAAAATTTGAGTAGAAAATTTCATAGGATGTGTCATACGACATTAATGTGATTGGGCGACGCATTGTAGTGTTAGTTAATATAATTTTGGTAACGTATGGTATGATTAATTAATATGATTGAGCGATTTATGGGTAATTTCTGATTAGAGATTGATCGTGAATGATTCTATCACATAAAAACATTACTAAGTAACTTGCATCGACATGAAAAGTTCTTATTCGTTCAAATATGTTTCATTATGTGGGAGGTGAAGCAAGAAAACCCAGCAGGGGAGTGTGCCCGGAGGTGAGCCGAATAAAGGGATCCATGCGCTAGAGGCTAGATCCAATGAGGTTGTACCACCACATGTCTGAAACTGCCATTGCTCGCAGTCGAGCATGAACGTAAAGACCACGCTACCTTGACCACCACCGGAGTTGTTGCCCAGCCGCAAGAAGGCAAGCCGTCCAACTCATCCCGGGGCCACAACCCTGGCCTCAACGCTCTAGTCCACCAACCACTGTGGGCCCAGGCAATGAGACCGACCGCCAGCACCATCTCTGATAGAGGGCACCCCTTCACCATGGCAGAGGTCGGCGACGACCACGACGAACAAGGGCAGGGGGGAGGACTCGAGGCGACATGCTAGGGTTCCCATGTTTCATGGGGGGCTTTGTGTGACTCTTTTGGGTTTTTATTCCTTCGAAGATGGAGCCCGCAGACACATCCCCAATTAAAGGTGATTTCGCATTTAATTGGAGTAGAAAATTTAATAGGATGTGTCAAGCAATATTAATGTGATTGGGCGACCGTATGGTAGTGTTAATTAATGTAAAAAATATGTATGAATATATTGTGATTGAGCAATTTATCATAAGGTTTGGTTAAAGATTGGACGTGATTGGTTCTTTCACATAAAACCATTATTAAATAACGCTCGTATGAAAAGTTCTGATCGGTTCATATATATTTTTCGTTGTGTGGAAGGTGAAGCGGAAAAACCCAGCGGGACAGGGTAGTGGGAGGTGAGGCAAAAATAAGTTTCATGCGCTAGTAGCCAGATCCGCCACCCCCATGGCCCAAGCCAACGTAGCTCGCACCCGAGCGTGAAGGCGAAGAGCATGCTTCTCCCGACCACCACCCGAGCTGCCTCCCACCAGCAAAAGGCGCGTTGGCCAACTCGTCCCGTGGCCGCCGCCCCGGCCTCCTCGCCTTAGTCGAGCAGCAGTCGTCGCCCAAGCCTATGAGACCGTCGACCTGCGCCACCTCGAACAGTGGGCACCTCCGCCACCTTCAAGAGCAACGAACGGGGGTAGGGGATTAGAGCGGTAGCGCTAGGGTTCCCTTGCATCATCGGTGTTACTGGGCGGCTTCTGTGTGGCTCACTATTTGTTTCCTTTGGATATGGAGACTGGGGACGGATCCCGCAATCAAGGGTGAAGCGACATGAATTTGGATTGGAAAATTTGGTAGGATGTATCATGTGGCGTTAATGTGATTGGATGACGTATGGTATTGTTAATTAATCTTATTTTGGTGACGTTTGAAAAAAAAAATGTGATTGACGCATTTATGATAAGGTTTGATTAGACATTGTCGGTGATTGATCTTTTTAGATAAATACATTACTAAATAACTTGCACACGTGTGAAAATTTAGAATTTTTGTCCAAAAGGACCCCCTGTCGAATGAGATTGTCAAAATAGACCACCTGCGAGTGGAAAGGAGAAAAAACACCCCCACCCCGGGTGGCGGCAGGCGCGCCACGCGGCACGTGGCCCCTACCGCCACCGCACGAGGCGGCCGTGGGGCCTGCCGCCACCGCCCCTGGCGGCCGGGGCCTGCCGCCACCGGCTGAGGCGGCCAGCGCTGGATCCCGTTCCCGCCCACTCCTGTCCGTAACGGACACAGCAGGGTGGGCCCTGCCGCCTCGGGAGCAGGCGGCCAGGGCACTGTTTCCACGCGGCCAGCACTGTTGCTGATTGCGCTGATTCCCAGGCTCCTTTCCCGCTCGAACCGACGAAACAGTGGGAATTTTTCCCGCTCTCCACCGACGAAACAGTGCGAAACTTCTTCTTTATAAGCGAACCGTGTCGCTGCCTCCTCTCTCACTCTCTTCTCCTGCCATCGCCTCCCGTGTCACTCTCTTCTCTTTCTCTTTCTCACTCTCTTCTCTTTCTCTCAAGAGCTACTCCGTATGAATGTTTATGTGGCGATTTAGGACGGTTTAAAGTTAGATTTTGAAGACGTTGTAGTTGAAGAAAAGATAGATCAAGGTAAGAGCTTTCCATATCTGTTGGTTGTGTTTGCATGCATGATGTATTTATTTTGTTTGATTAGTTTCTAAGTATGTGTTTTCTTTTGTCTTACGGAGCGTATTATCACTTTTGTGGAACTATTTTGAAGACGTTGTAGTTGAAGAAAAGATAGATCAAGGTAAGAGCTTTCCATTTGTGTTGGTCGTGTTTGCATGCATGATGTTTTATTTTGTTTGATTAGTTTCTAAATATGTGTTTTATTTTGTCTTAGGGAGCGTATTATCACTTTTGTGGAACTATTTTGTCATGCGATATGAACTACTAAGTTGAAGATCAAGGTATGAGACTTTGTTCATATTTGTGTTCATGTGATAATAGGTCGACTATGTTCATATATTACCGATGATTTGTTCGTGTTTGCATGCAACTGGTATTTAGAAAGGAGCCGGAAAAATGCCTATGTAACTAGCATTTTTGTAAAAAACATGTAATAATATGTTAGCTCCATTAGTATTATTACATGCAAGACGCGTGTGTAATATATTTGTTTATTTGATAATTTGTCAACCCCGTATAAATATGACTCCTGATATATATATATGCATGCAGTATGTATTTTTAGACTTTTGCTAGCACGGAAATAATTATGTGTGTAATATTTTTGTTCATATGAAAATAGGTGGAATTCGCTGATATTATTCTGGTGATATATTATATTCGGAAGGATATTCTTATTTAAACCAGAGGTATGAATAACATATTGTAATTCATCTTCTATTTATTTTATAGATGTAGTGTCACGATAAATGATACAATATAAATTATTATGCGTAGATGTAATGGATGTTGTTAAATTGTTATATGTAAAAAAGATAAGTAATGGATGTCGTTATTACAATGTAAATATAAAAATATGATTTTTAATGGACTAACGATGTAAATATGGTTGCTCGTTAGGTACTATGGAAAATTTGTTAGTGTTTTATGGGCACATCGTACGTGAGGGTCCTTCTGGTGTGGATGTGTCTAGGTGCGGGATGACTACGGTTGTAGTGAAAGACATGGTTAATGTAGAGTATGCGGCAGTTAGAAGGTGCATCCGATCGGTGTTTGGTTCAGCGATGAATGGAAAAAAAATGACCCTGGAGGCTTTCGTGGTTGAGGGAGGAAATCGTTGGGTTCTGCGACGGGTTACTGGTGAAAGAGCATGGGCGCCGTACATGGGTTTTGCAAGCAATCCCAATAACTCCATGTATGGACAACCCATGGTTTATGTGGAGTTCATTTCTGCCAGTGATGTCGCCGAGTGCAGTAGCGGTGCCGGTGAGGCCGAGTTGGCCATAACTGTAGCCCCCGACGCCGGCCCATCGGAACCAAGTGGTGGCGAACATATGGCCATAATTGTAGCCCTCGACGCCGGTCCAACGGAACCAACAGGTGGCCAACAAGTGTATGACACGGGATATTGGTCTGCGGTCGTTGACATGAGCGAACATGTCGAGGGATTGTCGGAGGCGCTCGATGATGACGATGATGGTCATTCTTCTGCGTCTTCGGAATCAGATGATGATGAAGTTGTTCCTCCTGAGAATGCGGTCGCTGCAGCAATCAACCCAGAGTTTTTACAGGTTATGAGCATCACCAATGAATTTCACTCTGTTGCTGGCCTAGACGCGGGGAGTCTGGTCGTTGGACAGATTTTCCCAGATAAGAAATCTGCTAAACCAGCAATACATAGCTATGGAATTGCTATACATAGGCAACATAGAGTGAAGCAGTCTGATAAAAAGGAGTTGAAGCTCATATGCATCCATCGCGAAGCGGGTTGCCGCGGAAGAGTTATTGCTCGCCAGAAGCCTGGGTTATGTCAGCCATGGCATGTCACAAAAATAGAGCAACATGGTTGTGAGCAAACCGGCACTCTTTCAGAGCACCGCAACGTGACTGCAGAATATGTGTCACAGGTGATGCAAACCATTGTGCAACAAAGTCTTAATATTAGTATTAGGGCTTTGCGTGCAACTGCATCTGATCTGATTGGTTTCCCTGTCAGCTATAGCAAGGCTCGTCATGCAAAGGAAAAGATATTTCAGAGGTTGTATGGAACCTATGAGGAGGCGTACTCTTTTTCCCCTAGAATGTTGCATCAGATTTCAGTTGCTAACAGGGGGACTCAAGTTTTCCGGAAAGAACGTCCAAATCCATTGAACCCGGACGAGCAAATCCTGGACCGCTTATTCTGGGCATTCGCCCAGACTATACAAGCATTCAAGCATTGTCGTCCGGTTGGTACATTTCTCACTGGAAAGTACAAGGGCACACTCTTAGTGGCGATGGCAGCTGATGCAAACAATCAACTTCTTCCTATTGCCTATGCACTAGTGGAGAGCGAAAACAAACATAGTTGGCTATGGTTCCTGTGTTGCCTGAAGATGGGTGTCATCAAAGATCGGGAAGGGATTTGCATCATCTTTGATCGCAACACCGGACTATTAAGCGCGCTTGAGATAATTAAGGCTTCACAAGATCCAGATTGGGGGTGGCCCGATCTGGAGACAAGGTGGTGCATGAGGCATTTGGCAGCTAATTTTTATTCGAAATTCAAAAACAAAGATTGGTTCAAGCTATTCAAGAGGATGTGCATGCAGAAAACTACAGCAAAAATGAATGCTATCTGGGCAGGTATCAATGGTCAGATCGAGCGCGCATCCCTCCCGGCGAGAGAAGACCGGAGGGGTCGTCGAACAGCAATAAATTTGAGCCAGTGGATTAATGAGAATTGTCCCAATTTGTACAAGTGGGCGCAGTCTCATGACATTGGCGCTAGATACGGTATAATGACAAGCAACATGTCCGAGGTGTACAATGGTGTTCTTAAAGGGGTGAGGGCACTACCTATCACAGCACTAATTGATGAAACTCGGAACCGGACTGTGTCATACTTTGCAGATAGAGTCACCGTTGCCAAGGCACTAGTTGATTTGAACAAGACCTGGTCTGAGAAGATGCAAAGACATCTTTATGACAAAGCAAAGAAGTCGCAAAGACATGGGTGCAGGCAGGTAGATGCACTTAGGAATAAATGGGAAGTTAGTGTGCGAGCAAAGTTTGTGAAGGGTCACCACAGGGGAGAAAAAAAACAAGCTGTGACGCTTGGCGCAACCTCGTGTGAGTGCACTTGCAACAAGCCCAAGCTTCTGGGATATCCTTGCAGTCACGTATTGCGGGCAGCTGCAGATCAACAAATTAGTGTCGAGCCATACGTATCACCATACTTCAACATGCACAATTTGTACAACACTTGGAACGGTGAGTTTTGGGCATGGGGCATTGATACGAACTACAAGCAATTATGGCCAGAAGGCACCACATGGGTTCCAGATCCCGCATTGATGCGAACCAGCAAGGGACGGCGTCAGTCTAGGCGTCATCGCAATGACATGGACCACAACCAGTTGGGAGAACCAAGGCGATGCCGCGTATGTAGGTGTGCTGGTCACCCGCGTAGGGAGTGTCCGTATCGTAACAACAACACTGCGTGATATGTAATCATGCTATGTAATTTCAATTTAATCGTGATGTAATATTCAGAATATGTATTTTAATTTAATCGTGATGTAATATTCGGAATATGTATTTTAATTTAATCGTGATGTAATATTTGGAATATTTAATTTAATTTCATCGTGATTGCAGGTTATGGCTGAAATGCCCCAGCTTTTGAATGGTTATCACGACAACCACCACCGTTGCCAGCTTTTCATAAATCCAAATCATGAAAATCCTCCTCAGACCTTCCGGCTTCGAACTATAAAGACGCCCTGGTCAATAGAGAATCAGTTCCTTGAACACCTTGAGGCTTATGGACTCCTACATTTTGCGAACATCGCAGCTCGTCGAGGTAGTTTTACTGCCGACCCATCCCTTTTGACATCCCTCGTTGATAGATGGAGACCGGAGACCCACACATTTCACTTTCGATGTGGAGAGCTTGCTCCTACTCTAAAAGATGTGTCAATGATCACAGCTTTACCAATTAGAGGTGTGCCAGTGGTACATCCACGAGTTTCTCCTAATTGGCCAGCAGATGTCTCTTCCCGTCTGAGGCTCGAAATGCCCATATCAGATCGTTCTGGTCCGCCTCGAGGTGTCCCACACAGCTGGCTTCGTATTAACTTCGAAATTTTATCTACCCATGCCGATCCTGAGACAACGAAGAGACACTTGTTTGCATATTTGTTGTGGCTCTTCGGTGTGATGTTTCCTAATTCTCACGGGGAGGTAGTTTTGCCTGGTCTCATCTATTTTGCCGCAAAGATGGTAGATGAACCTTTACCCCAAAATCCACCATATAGCTTTGGTTCTGCTTTGCTTTCTCACACATACCGAGGGTTGTGTGATGCCACTCAAAAAACAGCATTCACATCTAAAGCTCCATTACTTTGTGTCTCCTACGAGTTTCTACAGTTGTGGTCCTGGGAATACTTACCTGTAGGACGACCGCTGATAGTAGAACCCGCAACCCCGTACAACTATGGTGAGGGTGTTGTAACTATGTCCACTCGGTGGATGCTGGGTCGAAAAAAAGGTCTACTAAAATTGCAAAAAATTGTTACCCCATATACCATGATCAGTTTGAGCTTCTTAACGACTCACTAATAACATGGAACCCGTGGACTGAGGCTCACATTGATATGGTATTTGGTTCGCAACACATGCCAGTGGAATGCGTGAGAAATAGTGCATTTTGGATGACTCGCTGCAATTTACTCTATCTATGGTTTGTGGAACCGTATAATCCTGACCGTGTCATGAGACAGTTCGGTCTATATCAAGATATTCCACCACCGGTTCCAAGATGTATCGACGAAGAAACTCATAAGTAAGTAAGATGTGACCTAGCTAAATAGATATTCCATCAACTATTCTAGAATTTTTTTTGTTATCTATAATTACAGGATGAGCAATATGGGCAGATCTGGCGTGGACTGGAATGCAGAAAACATTGAATGGATAAATCAGTGGAATAATTAAGCTCTACAAAATATAGTGCCTCAGCAACGGTAATTTTACTAATGTTAATTTAATTGTGTGCTTATAAAATACAGAATGTGATGTCAATTTAGTAATGTTAATTTATTTATGCAGAACGTACGATGCAACTACGACAGAAGCGTACTATAATTGGTATCGCATGAGCATGCGTACTAGACTGACGAGTGAACCACCTACGATGCCAACACATCCAACGCATATGGAAAAGTTGCAGAGACGGATGGACACATCATCAGCTTACTATCGTGACTCCGCGGTAATAATCAACATCTTGCTATTCAGGTCCATCATTTCATGAACAATTTAACCAACGGACAACGATTTTTTCAGATTGATATTTGCACCCAAGTACAAGCGATGGCGAGGGAAGGAATGCGAGCCCAAGGAATTGATCCTAAAGGCAGGTCGTGGTTTAAAAAATTAGCGAATTCGTGAGCTTAAGGTTTACGAGATGCGGTACAGAGAACGACGTTGTCACTGCAGCGTACAACATTCCGGAACCGAGGTCAGCTAGACCGAGTGCGGTGCCGTCGTCGTCCATGCGGTGGGGAGAGGGTCGTAATACTACGCCGACACTTCCACGACATGACTCGTCTCTACCAATACATGGGCAGACATCACAGGTAAATGCTCCAGATGTAGGTTCGACACCCGAACAGACTCATTTCGTGGAGCAGGATGCATATACAGCATATGGCGCACACATTCAAGGATCTCAGCCATATCTGCCCACGCGAGGGATTAGGATGCCCGAGGAGAATCGTTGGGCTGAGACAAGCGAGGGAGCACAAAGCTACAACAGCGGTCAGGTATGTACAATTATAATAAGCAATTACATAACTTCTATTTACACATCTTTTTGCTACACACAATTTATTTTAAAAACATTTTTTCGTGGAGCAGGAAATTAATGATCCATCAGGGGGAGATGAACATACCCAGCGTGGCGTACAGAAAGAAATACTCACAGAAACCCATGGTACTCAATGCACGCTCCCAGGAATGATAAATGATTTTTTCGGGCAGGATGTTATTGGTCCATCTTACATCAATTCTGAGTCACAACCATTCACCTACAATTTAGAATCATCATCTCAATATGGATTTCAGACTCCACCACCTATGCATGAGTCGCAGACACAGGAACACGAGGGACAGTACGGTCGTGGTCTTCGTGAACACAGACCCCCTGATCGATTGTCACCCTCCGGTTGTCGGGCAAGGCCAGCTGGTCGTCGTCGCATAGGGTGATTCGTCTATGTATGTGTGCGAACAATTGCATCTCTCTATGTCAGTTTCAAACTTTCAGATGTACGTACAAGACATCTATGTAGTTTCATGAAATAAAAGTTCTCGATATATTTGAAGTTGCTTCCATAAAATAAGATACATAAAATAAGATTAATAAAATAACATACATAAAATAAGATACATTAAGATGTAGAGTTCATAAAAAAAACTACATAAAGTCGTCGTCATCCTTCGACGATGCACAGCTCTCGCCCTTTGACGAAGCGCTACTCTTGGCCTTCGATGATGATGCGCTCTTGGCCTTCGTCGATGACGCGCTCTTGGTACTCGGCATGAAGATATCGTCTTCGTCCTCACTATCGTCAATCCATAAGAAGGGATGTTTTACTCCACCTCCACCGCGTATGTGTTGGCCTTTCTTCTTCCATCTTTCATTCAACCGCAGAAGTTCTTTCCGAATCTCCTCATATGTCCTTGCAGGCCACCCCTTCCTAGCTAATGCGTGGGCAACCTCATTCAGTAGCGTGTCACTACTGATGAGTTCGTCCCATGAAACTATTCTATTATCTATCTTGAAATTGCTAGCTAAGCGCAGAAGACACTCGGACATACCACTATGAAAACTATGATCGAAAGGATAATGAGACATTTTCAGCACACTCCTTACCCACCTTGGTCTGGAGGGGGTTTTATAGGTGCAGCAGAGCGAGACGAATAACTAATGGCGGGAAAACAAGGAGGGAAAGCGAGGCGGGAAAGCGAGGGCGGGAAAGCAAGGGCGGGAAAGCGAGGCGGGAACAAAATGGCGGCAAAGCTATACGCGGGATAAAATGGCGGGAAAGCGAGGCGGGAAATAAATGGCGGGATAAAATGAACATACACGTAGCTGAAATTAAGATACTCATTGCGGAAATTAAGATACACATTACTGAAAATAAGATACAATTTGCCGAAATTAAGATACAACTTGCAGAAATTAAGATACAACTAACACAACTTAACATACAATAAAATAAATCTACTGAGTCCAACGTGGATATTTTCCTTTTCCATCACCAGCTTCTTCTGCTGCCTTGGCGGCACGAGCCCTTTCTCTCTTTCTCTCCCTCTCAGCTTCACGGGCCTGTTCCCGCTGTCTGTAAACCTCCTCCAGCCGAAGTTTCTCTTCTTGATTTTTCCTTATCATCTCATCAAGAAAAGCCCTCTGCTCCACACAGTAATCTTCCCACTCTTTCTTCTGCTCTGCTTTCTCCTCTGCTTCAGCCTTCTCACGACGCTCTTCCAAGTCCAAGCTAGCCCATGCACGGCGACCTCTTTCACGAATCTCGGTCACCGCCCAGTCCGACATTTCTGTGTCAATCCAACGATAGTACATGCAGAGAGGAGGACGAGACTAAAGGATGGATCAGATTCAAGTAAACAATAATATCAAATAACAATAATCTGGATGACTTGAGCATACCGGAGGCTTGACGTACGCAGAAATAGATTCGGGTGGATCAGATTCATAATTGGCGCACATGAAAAACTTCATGCCCAACCAATCTGAAAAATCTGTCACCTCCTTCACCTTGTAGACATCTCCGCACCAACATCGAACTGCTTCCACCCCCCGAGGCAAGCTTGCACTCTGCATTTTCCTAGTCCTAATGCTCTGATCCGAACAAGGCAAACTCATACTGACTATGGAGGTGCAGGTGCTTTGAAGTCTGTCTGATGGTGAAGAGAGTTTCACTCCCTGCCTCCTTTTATAGGCTCTGCCGGATGTCTACGCGGGAAAAAAGGGCGCGAAAACGAGAAACTGCAGCGGGAAAATTTGGCGGGAAAATAACGCGGGAAAATTAGGCGGGAAATTATTGCACTGCTCGTCCGTCGTTATCGCGTGTACATTCTAAAATAAGTCCATATGCATCCATATGTAGTCTTGTAGTACGAACTCTTAAAAGACTCTTGTAGTTACTTTTGTATAAATGATATTTTTTTTCAAACCATGAAAGAGAATTGTGTGTGATCATTATAGAAGATAAAGAAGAAACAAGTACAAAGCTCTAAGCGTCATAAAAAAAAAACCAACTTTACTAAGAGCATCATTATAGAACCATGAAAGAGAATTGTGTGTGATTATACGAACAAGGATTCAAAATCATTTACTTTCATGTAAATGATAGTTGCATTTTAAGTATTAAGATTACATATTATGGCGACCAACGAGAGCATCATCACCAAGTGATTAGTTAGTAATGTTTTCTACTTTATTCCATGGCAGTGTCACTGCTGCGATAGCAATCAAACATTCACTCCCAAAATATTTGATCGAGAGCTAAAACATACTTTCTCTATAAATAAATATAAGAAACGCTATTGTAAACAATGTCGACCTAGAGATAAAAGCCCCACGAAACCACCGTAACGAACAGTGTCGACCAGGAGACAAAGAGTCCCTCTGAAATCGCCGCGGTGAACAATGCTGACCCGAAGATGAGAGCCCCGTGAAACCACGGAAAAAACCGCCCGCCTTCACCGGCGTGGATATCTTCGTTTGGTTCGAGGGATGGGGGATTACCACGGCCCAACAAAATATCCGTAGTATATGCCTCCCATGCACTTAGCCATCCGTGCAACTTGCACAATATTTTTGTTCAAAAGGATTGCACGGTCCGAACCGGAGCAAGTTGGCAGGAGTAAATTTCGCACTGTTTCGTCGGGGGAGAGCGGGAAAAATTCCCACTGTTTCGTCGGTTCGAACGGGAAAGGAGCCTGGGAATCAGCGCAATCAGCAACAGTGCCGGCCGCGCGGAAACAGTGCCCTGGCCGCCTGCTCCCGAGGCGGCAGGGCCCACCCTGCTTTGTCCGTTACGGACAGGAGTGGGCGGGAACGGGATCCAGCGCTGGCCGCCTCAGCCGGTGGCGGCAGGCCCCGGCCGCCAGGGGCGGTGGCGGCAGGCCCCACGGCCGCCTCGTGCGGTGGCGGCAGGTGCCACGTGCCGCCTGGCGCGCCTGCCGCCACCCGGGGTGGGGGTCTTTTTTCTCCTTTCCACTCGCAGGTGGTCTATTGTGACAATCTCATTCGACAGGGGGTCCTTTTGGATAAAAATTCGAAAATTTATGATCTATTTGGATTTTTATTGTCATGTGGGAGATGAAGCGAAAAAACTTGGCAGGAGAGGGTGATGGGAGGTGAGGCGGAAGAAACCCTAACAAAAGAGATGTTGGTGAGAGGTGAGGCGAAAAAAGTCATGAAGGGAAAACTATCAAGTCCGCGTTAGAAGAAAAGATTACATTTTGTAGCTAGGTAGTCTATCTTTGTTGACCATATCATGTATGTAATGTGTTTATCAAGTGTTTTTGTCTGGTTATGGATGCTTATCCTTATGTTTTTGGTGGAACGATATTACAAAGGATTGGCTAGATGTAAGTCGCCTAAATTGTTTTTGGTGAAGTCGATTTTTGTAAGTCATCGGATATAAGACAGACAACGAGATCAACCTTTCGAATCAAGAATCACCGGATCTGCCGCTAGCCTAACCGCCTGGAGGCCGATGGCGCTACCGCCGTGTTTCCGCCACCATCGTGTTGCCGACTCGTCGGCCACCCTTCTAACCCCGACAAGGATTGCTTCTTCCCTTGCACGGCGACCTCGCCGTCTCCTTCTTCTCTCCATCGGCGCTTCTTTCTTCCTTTTCAAAACGAAATGGATTGCCCCAGAGACAAATTTCAGTTGGCTAATCTTTAGCTATTATGATATTACAATTAGCATGAATTTTGGAAATCATGGTGAACATTAGCAGAAAAAAATGATTTCTTATTAAAGAAACAACTCTCCTACTGGTATCTCCTATATCTCTATGTACATTGCTAGCGCATCTGAATTTTTTATCTGAAGTCGGAACTCGACGTCGAAGCGCGCTTGATCCTCACTGGGAGCCCTCCACTGATGGACGCGGTGAGCCCCGCCACAAATCTCGGCGCCCAGCCACTACGGCCATTCTCTCCGACAACCTCCACGTCGAAAGCTCTCACCACGGCCACGCTGACCGCCTTCATCTCAGTGACGGCGAGCTCCTTGCCGAGGCACACGCGGAGGCCGGCCTGGAACACTGGGTACTTGTACAGGCTAGCCGGCGCGAACGAACCACCGGGTCCAGTGAGCCACCGGTCGGGGCGGAACGCTTCGTAATCGGCGCCCCAGATGCTGGGCATGCGGCCCATGGCGTACGGGTGGTACATGACGCGCGACTCGCCTTCCACGTAGGTTCCGTCCGGGAGCACATCCGCGGCGGCGCTGAACTTGGAGTCGAACTGCACCGGCGGGAACAAGCGCATGTTCTCATACAACACCGCGTGCGTGTACTGCAGGCTCTTGAGATGCTCGTAAGTGGACGGCTTGTCGCCGCCGGCTTCCGTGCGAATGGCGGCCGCGACTTCAGGGTTCTTGGACAAGTGGATGAAGAGCGTGGTAAGCGCGGAGGCCACCGTGTCCCGCCCGGCAAGGAGGAAGCTGACGACGATGTCGCGGAGGTACTTGTTATCCATGGCTTGCACGTCTCCGTCCGAGGCCATGAACCGGGAGAGGAGGTCATGGCTATTTTCAAAACCCAGCTTCCGCCGTTGTAGAATCATCGCCGACGCGAGGTCGTCGACGAGCTTGATGGCTTTCTTGAGCTCCCTCTCTGACCCAATGTTGAGCATCCGCTTCAGCTTCCACACAAACGGCGAAGCCGCGGCGCCCCGCATGGCGGAGAGGCGCGAGGCGGTGTCGAACGCGTTCGCAAGGTCCGACATGGGCATGTCAAGGTCCAGGCAGCCTGGGTCCAAGCCGAAGGAGATCTTGCAGATGGTGTCGAAGGCGAACCGGCGGAACACGTCCTGGAGGTCGACCACCTTGCCCTTGTCGGCTGCGTCGGCGAGGACGGGCAAGAGGCGGGTCTCCACCTCATGGGCGACGATCTTGTAGGCGTAGGAGCGCACGGTGACGCTGCCGAGCTCGAGGCTGGCCATCTTGCGCTGGTGGCGCCACGCGTCGCCGTCGACGTTGAAGATGCCGCCGCCGAGGAGGTCGCCGAGGAGCGCGGCGAAGCGCTTGCCCTTGGGGAAGTTGTCGAAGTTGGTCTTGAGCATGTACTCGACGTTGGCCGGGTTAGCGGTGACGGTGCAGCCGAGGACGTGGATGTGGACGGTGCCCGTGGGCGACTCGCGCAGCAGGTGCGCGTACCAGTCGCCAAGGTTGGTGAAGTCCTTGGCCCAGGAGCCGGTGAGGTACGTCCGGCAGACATGGCAGCTACACCATGGCCACCGGCGCACGAGCAGGAGCACCGCGGCGAGCGCCACCACGAGGATGGACAGGACAAAGAACGCCAGCCCGGCGCACCGCGCACCCCATGACAACTCCATGGCGTCCATCGCTCTTGGGTTAGCTGCTCTCACGAGTCACACGAATGGCAAAGGGGAAAGCAAATAACAGGCGGGGGACGACGAGGAAAAATTGTGAGCTTTGATGTGGGGAGAGTCGAGGAGGCCCCTGACTATATATAATGTGGGTGGACGGGGGAAGATGCACATGGAACACGTGCGCTACTACTGTAAACAACGTTGGCGCTAGCTGCTGCCTGGTACTTTTGCGTGTACCCAACTCATGCCCGCTCATTGCTGAAGCACGGTGGATGACAGCTGGGTCCACAACCGAGTCTGCGTGACAGTTGGGTCCCTCAGCACATGATTAAGACTATCTTCTTTCCGCCCTTCCTCGTGTTCATATCGTTTTTCGGCTCCGCAACGTTTTGGTCGTGCTCGTTGGCTACTCCCAATACCCTCTTCACGAGATAGTTTTCTGGGGCATAAAAATGCAATTCGACTCCCGAAAGCACATGCTTCTGTCTATGAAAAATGAATTTTGAAATGTTAAAAGAATATTTTTTATGTTTTTTATCACATTCAAATACTACCTAAACTCTTTAGGTAAAAAGTTTAAACATTTTAACATGTGCAAAAAAACAAATTGAACATCAATTGTTACCTCAAAATATCACACTCAATTATTTTTTCCACCAACGAAACACAACTATTCCGTTTCGCATGAAAATTAACAGGCATGCTTGCGACACTAATAGAACATCTACAAAGAAATTCATATTTTTTTTAAAACATGTACTATTATTTTTAGGTTTTACTATTCATCCAGGTGCAAATGCACCCGGGAGCCAAAACGCCTCCCCTGAAATCTGTTGCTACACAAATTTACATAGTAAGAACGAGGGTATTAAAAGCTCCTCAACTGTGTCCAGTATCTTTGTTAAGAAATGACCCTGGCTTCATTTTTCTACGTGTAAAGTGATGGATGCCACTTTTCTCATGTGTTGTTGTTTTGTGTTATACTATTCTTATGGGTGACCCTACGTATCTGTCACCGGGTAAAACAAAAATACCGACGGCCTCTAAGGCTATCTGATTGACGCAAAAATAGAATCCGATCTCCCAACATGTGCGTCGAGAATTGTAATAAGTTGGTTCTTGCTATACTTACTTTAGAACAACGGCTTATTGAAAACAATGTGAGGTGTTTTTCTAACTTGAATGGCTACTTTCTTAAGCGTTATTCCTGCAACAAATGTCATATTGTAAAATAATAAATTACAACATCGGTTGTGTTATAGATTTTTTTTGTCTTTCACCTTTTGGCAATATTGATGGTGTTGCGGAAAGATTTTTGCAACTGGGACGATTTTGCAGTATTTTTTCAATGAAAAAAATGGTCAAGTTGTATACGTGTTGGCTACTTGTTGTGGCATCATATGTTTACAACATAGCCCATGTTACCAACTTGTGTTTACAACGTGCCCAATGTTGCAAACTTGTTGGTCCGCCTTGCGTAGCGCTATGCTCCCATATGATTAAAGTCAAATCCGACGGTTAGAGTGGCGGGAGATACACATGGTCAACCGGTTGACTGATAGTGTTTCCCATTGTTCATTGTGTATTTATCTTTCTTGTAGCTAGATAAATAGAGAGGCAATCTGGAATATATTTGGTAAGCATTATTGACTTACTAAAAAGGATATGGTTATATTTGGTAAATACGCATTCCTCACTTACTAAAAAGGATATGGTTTTATTTGGTAGATAGTGTGTGACATTTATCAATTGAGCCAGATTTTGGGGTATTTGGGAGAAGAAGATGGAAGATGGGAGGGGGAAATCAAAGCAGATAGAGGGAAGTGACAGAACATAGATGTGAGAGATTGAATGAAGGATGAAGGGATCATAGAATATTGTGCTTTTTTTTTAATTTCGCCTTAGAATTGAGGTCTCGCTATTCTTGTGAACAACGAAACTAGACCTTAATTTTACTTATTTAGTTGTTGCATAGCCATTGAGTTGCTTGTTGAGGGAAATCTCGGGATATAAAATTCCGTGGGATCTTGTTTACCTAACATGGTAGGATAAAAGGACATGATCAATGAAATTTACTTTATATTTTTTTTATTTAATTATGGAAAAACTAGCATGATGGCAAGCTTGAGATTACCTTTTTTCATGGAATGCTTCTTTATATTATTATTTCGAACATCGACATATTATTAATCAAACCAGAAAGTTACACAGAGTCTCCTCGATACACTCTACGATAGAACTAAAAATACAAAGATTACTAAAATTCACATAAACCTTAGCCAAACAATGAGACACGGGATTACCATGTCAACAAAAAAATAAAAGGCATCGAAGAGAAGACGCTGGATGCAAATTTGATGTCAGCCACAACTGATCTGACGGAAGATCTGTCGCGAGAAGAATAGTGGAGGCGTTGGATCAACGACAAACAACCGGAGGCGAAGATGACCTTATCGAAGTTATCCTCCGGAGTCAAGAAGACCGTGTGGCGAAACGCCTTCGTTTTGACAGTTCAGGAACGAGCTCCCCTTGGAAGGACTCACAATGGGCTATTGGAAATATGCCCTAGAGGTAATAATAAATTAGTCATTATCATATTTTCTTTTTCTTGATAATCGTTTATTATCCATGCTATAATAGTATTGATCAGAAGCTCAGATACATGTGTGGATACATAGACAACACCTTGTCCCTAGTTAGCCTCTACCAGACTAGTTCTTCATCAAAAGAGGTTAAGGTTTCCCAACTGTAGACATGAGTTATCATTTGATAATGGGATCACATCATTAGAAGAATGATGTGATGGAAAAGACCGAACCGTAAGCATAGCATTTGATCGCATCGCTAAGTTTATTGATATTGATTTCTTCATGTCAAGTATATGTTCCTAAGACCATGAGATCGTGGAACTCCCTGACACCGGAGGAATGCCTTGTTTGCATCAAACGTCACTTCATAACTGGGTGATCATAAAGGTGCTCTACACGTATCTCGGAGGATGTCTGTTGGGTTGGCATGGATCGAGACCCGAATTTGTCACTCCGTATGAAGGAGAGGTATCTCTGGGCCCTCTCGCTAATACAACATCATAAGAAGCTTGCAAGCAATGTGACCAAGGAGTTAGTCACGGGATCTTGCATTACAAAACGAGTAAAGAGACTTTTCGGTAATGAGATTGAAGTATGTATGGAGATACCGGTAATCGAATCTCGCGTAAGTAAAATATCGATGGAGAAAGGGAACTGCATACCGGATTGATTGAATCCTTGGCATCGTCGTTCGACCGATAAAATCTTCATGGAATATGTAGTAACCAATATGGACATCTAGGTCCTTCTATTGGTTATTGACTTTAGAGATGTCTCGGTCATGTGTGCATAGTTCTCGAACTGGTAGGGTCCGCGCGCTTAACGTTTGATGACGATATAGTATCATTGACTTATATATGTTGGTGACAGAATGTTGTTGGGAGTCCCGGATGAGATCTCGGATATGACGATGAGCTCCGAAATGGTCCGGAGGTAAAGAATTATATATGAAAAGTTCCATCTTGGTCAACGGAAATATTTTGGGTGTCGCGGGCAGAGTACTCAGATTGTCGGAAGGGTTCCAGGGTCCATCGGAATGGGCACACCTGCCTCGGAGTGACCACATGGGCTGAGAGGGGTGCGCACCAGCCCCTAGTGGGTTGGGTGCCCCTTCCCACCTAGGCCCATGCGGCTGGGATGGTGGAGGGCCAACCCTTGCCTCGGGTGGCAAGCCACCCCCCAGCCACCGCCCCACCCCTAAGGGAAACCCTAGGGTCGGCCACCTCCACCCCCCTATATATATGAGAGGAGAGGGAGGGCATCCACACAACAAGCCTTTGGTGTAGCCCTCCCTCTCTCTCTAGACCATTTTCTCCTCCATACGCGTCTCCGGTAGAGCTTTGCGAAGCCGTGCTCAGATTGCACCACCACCACCATCACCATGCCGTCGTGCTGCCGGAGAACTCATCTACTACTCCACCCTCGCTCACTGGATCGAGGAGGTGGAGACGTCATCGAATTGTACGTGTGATGAACAAGGAGATGTCCTCCGTTTGGCGCTAGATCGGGACGGATCGTGATTGGATCGCAAAGACATACGACTACATGAACCGTGTTTCTTAAGGCTTCCGCTTAGCGATCTACAAGGGTATGTAGACACACTCTCCCTCTCGTGGCTATGCATCTCCATTGGTAGATCTTTGGTGTTCTTAGGAGAATTTTTGTTTCCCATGCAATGTTCCACAAGAGTGTCGTCATGAGCTAGGTCTATGCATAGATGATATGCACGAGTAGAACACAAAATGTTTATGGGCGTTGATGTTCAGATTTCTTACTTCCTTAGTCTTATTTTGATTCAACGATATTGTGGGATGAAGCGACTCGGACCAACCTTACTTGTCCTCGCCGAAGAGACCAGTTCCACCGACTAACATGCAGCGTGGTTGCATAAAGATGGCTGACGAGTGTTTGTCTCTCCCACTTTAGTTGAATCAGATTTGACAAAGGTGGTTCTTGTAGAAGCTTAAAAGGCAACTTGATTATCACCGCTGTGGCTTTGCATAGGTAGGAACGGTTCTTGCTAGTTGCCCATAGCAGCCACGTAAAACTTTCAACAACAAAGTAGAGGACGCGTGACTTGTTCTTGCACGACATGTTGTCATATGATATGCACTACTGGAAACAGGGAATTTGCCATCAACCTGCTCTTTACCGTCTGTTGGCTCATGGCAAAGAGCCTCTTTGCCGTCAGCTACACACAAACATATGAGAAAGAGCTGGCTGATGGCAAAGACACTGTTTGCCCAGCCAGTTCTTTGTCGTTAGCTGGCTGATGGCAAAGATAACAGAAGGCAGACGACAAAGAGTTGGTCGATGTCAAAGACATGCTTTGCCATCATCCAGTTATTTGTCGTCCGCTGGCTGATGGCAAAGATTAGGCACGCAGACGGCAAAGAGCCCAAGCGCCGCCCCCCCCCCCACTTTGTCGTGTGCCTCGCCCTCTTTGTCGTCCGCTATCAGACGACAAATCGGACGAATGCATAAATGGCGCCGCACAACACCCACCCCGTCTCCTCTCTCTCTCCCTCCCCCTCGCCACGCCGCCACCACCACCGCCCTGCTGCCCAACCTTCCGGCGCCGCTACCCTCCCCGCATCGGCCCCTTCCCACGCTCTCTCATTCATCTCCCCACTCTCTCTCTCCCTCCCCGCACCACCACCACCACCGCACCGCCCCATCACCGTCCCCGCGCCGCCATCGTCCGTGCGCCTCCACCATCCCCGCGCCGGTCCCCTCCCCGCGCTCTTCCCCCTCTCTCCCCACCAACTGCCCCCGTCACCGCCGCCCTGGCACCTTGGTGCCCCGCCGCCACCCACGCCCCGCCTCCCCGTCGTTCCCGCCACCCACCGCCCAGGCGCCCCGCCGCCCCCTCCCCGCCGGTGAGTACTCCGCCGTTTGCCCCCTTTTTTATTTTTTCCTTTTAAGTTTTTATGTTAAATTGGTCATGTTTGTTTATTAGTTTATTAGGTTAGTTAGTTAGGTTAGTTTATTAGGTTAACTAGTTAGATTAGAAGAAAAAAAGAAGAAAAGAAGAAGGAAAAAAATGAAAAAGGAAAAATAAAACGAAGAAAAGAATAAGAAGAAGAAGAAGGAAAAGAAGAAGAAGGAAAGGAAGAAGGAGAAGAAGAAGAGGAGGAGGAGGAGGAGGAGAAGGGAAAAAAAGAAGAAGAAGAAAAAAAGGAGAGGAGGAGAAGAAGAAGAAGAAAAGGAAAAGAAGAAGAAGAAGAACAAGAACAGAAGATGAGAAGAAGAAAAGGCAAAAGAAGAGAAGAGGAGAAGAAGAAGAAGAAGAACAATAAGACAATAAAAATAATAAGAAGAAGAAGGAGAAGGAGAAGAAGAACGAAAAGAGGAGAGGAAGAGAAGAAGAAGAGGAAAAAACAAAATATTTTCCGACAACCTTACACGACACGCCGACACCCCGGCACGGGGTCATATTTTTTAAAATTATGAGTTAGGTCATATATTTTCTGACTTGTTATAAAAAAACAAAATATTTGTGTTAATCGGGTGGATTTACATGTGCAGTTATTTCGTCACTGCGAGGTCTGGTGTTCGAAGACCTCCCCATGCGTTCGGCGAGCTACGCCCCTACATTCGTGGGTGAGCACAAATGACATCTCCTCCCCATTTTCTCTCGGCCGGTCTTCATGCCAATGAAACTTGCTAGATATAGGTACATTAAATTATCAGTATGCATGACTAGTATGCATCTCCCATTCGAAAGGGTTACAGTTATAAATATGCATGCATTTGCAAATATTTATAATCGTGATTCTTCTAAATTTTCAACGTTATCCATGGACAGTCCGAGTATGTGTAGATTGGGTTCGTTTCCCATATGCTCTTCTCCGGATCCGATGCATAATTAGGTGAGTGCCTCCCTGTTGTTCTCCGGGTACACATCTTCCTTGTTTATTGCCGAGACGTGTATCACGAGAACATCGGGGAGGTGCTGCCAAAATTTTGTGTCGCATCCAGAGCAGAGCATGGGAAAACGAACCCAATCTACGCATATTCGGGTGGGATTAGGACCTATATTTACCTATTAGCGTGTAGGTTGCATGGACGTAATAAAACTAACAAACTTGATTAATTGATGAATATATATCCTGAATTATATAAATATTTTTGTGTGATTAGTAGCTAGGCAAGATGAGTGATCGTGCGTGGATGTACACCGGTCACACTAGTTACAAAGAGATGACAAAAGAATGGTTAACAAAAACCAAGGAGTTTATGAAAGCCGCATTTGCAAATGGTCAGACAACAAAATGGTGCCCCTGTCCTGGGTGCGACAACTATAAAAAGAGGACACAAGCTGTAATGGTTAAACACCTGTAGAGGAGGGGTTTTATGTCTGATTGTAGGGTGTGGACATTTCATGGTGAGTCTGCCCAACGCACCAGAGCTGAGGTGGTTCGTCATCGCACCGACGAGCATGGTACCGGGATTGAAGACATGGTGCAAGACTTTGATGATGTTCGGGATTCAACCGATGAGATGGAGGAATCTGCAAAGGCCTTCTATGAAATGTTGGACTCTTCAAAACGTCCTCTCCACGAGCACACCGAGCTTTGTCAGCTGGATGCCATTGCACAAGTAATGGCTCTGAAGGCTATATTCAACTTGGGAAGAGAATCCTACAACGCGATGATGACACTATTTGGACGCTTTCTACCCCAAGACCACGTCATGCCTGCAAGCATGTACCAGTCGGACAAAATACATCGTGTACTTGAGATGTCTTATGAGAAAGGATGTGCCTTATTTAGGCTTGAGTATGCGGACTTAAACTATTGTCCCATTTGCAAGTCTTCCAGGTATGTTGTGGTAGACAATGGTATGGGTGAGAAGAGCCAAACCCAAATCCCAGTTCATATTCTTCGGTATATGCCAACCATACCAAGGCTTCAACTTATTTTCATGGTCGAAGAGACGGCCAGACAGATGGCATTGCACAAATAGGGCAAAAGAACCGAACTAGATGCAGACGGGAATAAGATGGCGGTACACATATCGGATGGGCAAGCGTGGAAGCACTTCGATGCTTTACATTCGGATAAAGCGGCAGATCCAAGACATCTTCGAGTCTGCGTTGCCACGGATGGGTTCAATCCCTTTGGTATGATGGCAACCCAATACAATAGTTGGCATGTATTTGTCATTCCACTCAATCTCTCCCCCCCGGACAGATTATGCAAAGAAAAAATATATTCCTCACGTTGATAATTCCAGTGCTCAACTATCCGGGAAAGATTATGAATGTGTACATGCATCCGCTTAAGGATGAATTACAAGAAGCTTGGGATAATGGGTACAGGACATACGACGCCACTAGAAAAGAAAACTTCAAAATGCATGTCTGGTACATGTACTCGATGGATGACTTGCAGGCGTATGCACTATTCTCTGGCTGGTGTGTGCATTGAAGGTTCTCGTTCACCACATGCAAGGTATGTCTTTAGTTTCATTGGTTGCAGGCGGGTTGGAAGTATTCTTTCTTTGACTTGCATAGACAGTTCCTGGATCCTTGCCATCTGTTCAGAAAATACAAGAAGAACTTTACCAAAGGTAAAGTTGTCAAAAACTCGGCACCAACACCGTTGACATGCCAATAGATCCTAGATAAGCTAAACGCTCTCGAGCCTGATCTAGAGCGTGTAGGGTATTTCAAGGGGTATAATTCAGAACACGCTTGGACTCACGAGACATGCTTGTGGGCTCTGCCTTACTTCAAAGACCTCCTTCTTCCACACAACATCGACATGATGCACACTGAAAAGAATATCGGAGAGGCCATTTTTGGTACATTGTTCGACATAGAGGGGAAGCCAAAGGATAATCCTAAGGCTAGAGTCGATCAAGAGAACCTATGTCATAGACCGTTACAAAACATGCAACAATCGAAAGGAAAGAAGAACCGGTCGAAGCAAAAGGCCTGGTTCAATCTTGGAAAGCCAACTATGAGGGAAATTATCTGGTGGCTCAAAGTGCACTTGATGTTCCCCGATGGGTATGCAGCGAATCTAAAGAGGGGAGAGAGTCTTGAAAAACTAAAAATATTTGGTGTCAAGAGTCATGATTGGCACATATGGCTTGAGAGGGTAATGTCGGTGATGTTATGTGGCTTTATTCTTGAGAATGAATGGCTAGTACTGGTAGAGATGAGCTATTTCTTCCGTGTTCTTTGTGTGAAAGAACTATTGCCTAGCATGGTAGATGACATGGAGGAGTTGGCGCCGGAGTTGCTCTGCAAGTTAGAGAAGCTCTTTCAACCGGGCTTCTTTAATCCTATTTAGCATTTTATTTTACATCTCCCGGCCGAGGCAAGACTGGGTCGGCCTGTGCAAAATCGTTGGTGCTTTGCAACTGAGAGGATGCAGAAAACGCTTTGAGCAAAATGTAAAAATAAGCATAGAATTGAAGCATCGATGGCCGAGGCATTCATCACTGAGAGGTGGCAAACTTCGTGATAGCACACTACGAAGCCAGAAATCGTCATTTGCATAATCCGAAGCCTCGATAAAATGATGGCGATACTAAAAAGGTGGATCCAACATCAGCCTATTCAAAGGGAAGCTCGCACTAGCCGGTGTTTCAAAACCAATAACGTTGGATGTCGAAGAGTGAAGGACCATTTCATTGTATATCTTCAACAACCTAACAAAAGTGCGGCTATACATCAAGTAAGTTCTCGGTAGATTTTTCCGCAACTTTGAATTCCTTTGAACTGCTCTCATTCCTGGATATTTGATACAATCGATACGTCACCAAATTCTCTGATGGATCGGTGATCCAAAATGATTCCGTCGGACAGTATGAGCTTCTGGCAAAGCATGGAGGCGGCTATCCCGATTTCATCTCTTGGTTCAAACAAACGGTAATTATCAATAATGGACCATTTCATTTGTTCGTCTAATTTGCGGCTAATGCAACAATCATTTCATATTAAACTAGTAGGCTAATTTAGATTCTCTGGACGCTGAATTGAGACAATCCGCTAATGGTTTTGACTATAAGGTCCGTTCATTTGAGAAATACAACATCAATGGGTATCGCTTTCGTACCTTTGGCAAGGAGCTATCTATGCCCGACCGGAAATCCACAAATTGTGGTGTCTCTACTATTGGTGAAGCAGGTACTGAGAATTATGGAAGAGTTGAAGAAATTTATGAACTTCAATTCTATGGTGAAAACCCACCGAACGCCGTAGTCTTCAAATGTTACTGGTTTGATCCGAAAGAGACTAGAAGGACTCATGAACATATGGGGCTAGTCAAAATCAATCAAAGCACCCATTTAGATGTTCCCGATGTCTATATTATGGCTCAACAGGCGATCCAAGTTTTCTATCTACCGTCGGCCTGCCAAACTAATAAGAATCTGAATGGTTGGGATGTTGTTTATGAAGTGCTACCACATGCTAGAGGAGGAGATGATCGATGGTCTCATGTGCCACATGAGGGCCGAGATGGTGATCAACATCTTTTGAGTAATTTTCTCCTTTTACCCAATCTAAAATTAACAATATAACTAGTTATTTTGTACTGCTGTCACTACTGTTGTTACTTGCTACTTTGTTGTTACTTGCTACAAGACATTTCTGAAGCCGTCGCCAGGGCAGAATAGTCCCCCGTCAACGTGCTATTTACTGGCGCCATTGATGCAACAAGTTAGGAATAGTCTGCCGTCAACAGATCTTTTTCTGGCACCGTTGCTATCATACTACTTTGCTACTGATACTTTGCTTGCAGACACTAATCTTTCAGGTGTGGTTGAAACTGACAAACTCAGCTGCTAATACTTGAGAATATTCTTTCGCTTCCCCTTGTGTAAAATCAATAAATTTGGGTTGAATACTCTACCCTCAAGAACTGTTGCGATCCCCAACACTTGTGGGTTATCAAGACTATTTTCTGGCGCCGTTGCCGGGGAGGCACAACTATATTCTCTGAGTCACTTGGGATTTTGTTCTGCTGGTCACTATGAGGAATCTGAAAGATCCAGGAACTGAAATCTTGCCTTCCACTACGAGGACAGGTAAGGAACTGCCATCTAGCTCTGCACTTGATTCACCTTCAGTTATGAGTAAGTTTGCGACATCACCTCCTGCTAGAAAATCTTGATATGTCGCTTGTGCTTGATGATGGTACTTCTTCTGCCCATGATTCTTATGATGATGCTATGCTTGATACTATGCCTGATGATGCTATGCTTGATACTATGCCTGATTATGCTATGCTTGATATTATGCCTGATGATGCTAGGCTTGATACTGCTTTGCCACTAGGTGCATTCCTTGATGCACAAATTGCTACAATTGCTGCTAGATGTGATGATACTTCTGAAACTGCTGATACTATTGAAGTAGAACATGCTATTTTCCCTGCTAGAACTAGCTCTCCTATGCCTGTTATACCTGATACGCGCTATGTTATGGAGGGAGAGATAGCTGAGGATTTTCTTGCGTGTAAGGATAACTATGATGTTGAGAATTTACTGCGCAAGTGGAAAGAAAAATCTCTGAATGCTAGGATGAAATACGACCCGAAGTTTGCCACTTCGCCTATCTTTGTGACCGATAAGGATTATGAATTCTCTGTCGACCCTGAGTTAATCACTCTAGTCGAATCTGATCCTTTTCACGGTTATGAGTCTGAAACGGTTGTAGCCCATCTTACCAAACTGCACGATATAGACACCCTATTCACTAGTGAGGAAAAGATCTGCCACTACTATATCCTCAAGCTGTTTCCTTTCTCGCTAAAGGATGATGCTAAGACCAGGTTCACTTGTCTTGCTCCTGGTTGTCTGCGTAGCCCCCAGGATATGGTCTACTACTTCTCTGAAAAATATTTCCCTGCCCATAAGAAGCAATCTGCCTTGCAGGAAATATACAACTTTGCTCAAGCTGAAGAAGAGAGTCTCCCACAAGCTTGGGGAGGCTCATCCACCTACTGAATGCTTTGCCTGATCACCCTCTTGAGAAGAATGAAATACCTGATATCTTCTATAATGGACTTACCGATGCTTCTAAAGACCACCTAGAAAGTTGTGCTGGTAGTGTTTTAGGGAACGAACCGTAGAACAAGCTGAGATTCTATTGAATAACATCCTGTGCAATGAGAATGCTTGGACTATTCCCGAACCACCTCCTAAGCAAACTCCAAAGAAAAGAGGTATTCTATTCCTCAGTCCTGAAGATATGCAAGAAGCCAAGAAATCTATGCAAGAGAAAGGCATTAAATCTAAAGATGTCAAAAATCTACCACCTATCAAAGAGATCCATGGTTTCGATAACCCGATACAAGTAGTAGAAGTAAATTCTCTGTGTAGGTTTGATGAGAGTGATATTCCTTTTGATAAACCTGCTAGCTTATGCCTGGATGAATTTGATAACATTGTTGCCAAACAACAGAGTTTCATTGATTATGTTAGCAGACAATTGGAACAGAATGCTCGTATGCTTAGTCATTTAAGTGCTTGTGTGGACACAAATGTCAATGATCTTAAACTTCTGAGTAAACATGCCTCTATGGTTACTACTCACCTAGAAGAAGTACTTAAAGCTCAGAATGACTTGCTCAATGAGTTGAATGATAATTCCGTTAGAGTCGTCACTAGAGGCGGTAGAATGACCCAGGAACCCTTGTATCCTGAGGGTCATCCGAAGAGAATTGAACAAGATTTTTAAGGAGTTAGCACTGATGCACCTAGTCATCCTAGGAAGAAGAAGAAAGATGATAGGAACCTGCACGCTAGCAACCCTGTTGCTGCTACACCTGAGAGTCCAAACGATGTCTCTGTCTCTGATGCTGAAACACAATCTGGTGATGAACATGAGCCTAATGATAATACCAATAGTGATGTTCATGAAGATGCTCAACCTAGCAATGAAAAGGATGTGCAGATTGAACCTGTTGATCTTGATAACCCACAACCTAAGAATAGAAGATACGATAAGAATGACTTTGCTGCTAGGAAGCATGGTTAAGAAAGGGAACCATGGGTTCAGAAACCCATGCCCTTTCCTCCCAAACCATCCAAGAAAAAGGATGATGAAGATTTTGAGCGCTTCGTTGAAATGATCAGACCTGTCTTTCTGCAAATGCGTTTGACAGATATGCTCAAGATGTCTCCGTATGCTAAGTACATGAAACATATTGTGACTAATAAGAGGCGGATACCTGAGGTTGAGATTTCCACCATGCTTGCTAACTATACCTTCAAGGGTGGAACTCCTAAGAAACTAGGTGATCCCGGTGTGCCCACTATACCTTGCTCCATTAAAGGCAACTACGTTTGAACTGCTTTATGCGACCTTGGAGCCGGTGTTAGTGTTATGCCTCTCTCTCTCTTTATCGTAGACTTGAACTGGATAAGTTGACACCCACTGAAATCTCTCTGCAAATGGCCGACAAATCAACTGCTTTCCCTATCGGCATTTGCAAGGATGTGCATACTGTGGTTGCTAATGTCACTATCTTAACAAACTTTGTTATCTTGGATATTCCCGAGGACGATGCCATGGATGTTATCCTCGGAAGACCCTTTTTAAACACTACAGGGGCTGTTATAGATTGCAACGAAGGCAATGTCACTTTCCATGTCAACGGTAATGAGCATACGGTGCACTTTCCGAAAAACAATATCGAGTACATTGCATCAATGCTATCGAAAAGACTTCATCGATTCTTATTGGGACTTTTGAATGCCCTATTGTCAAGATGAAGTATGATTTGCTTGTTGGGGAGATACACATCCCCATTGAGGTGACCTAGTAACTATTCGAAAATTCTCTGTCTTCTTTTGCGATTCGAGAAAGTATTGTCGAGGGGATCTGATCGACCCCATTGACGGATTTCTTTCGATGACCATGAGATGGATGACTCAAGGAGTCACAAACCTTTGTTCCAAGCTTTCACCTTCGGTTGCTTAGAAGAAAAATGATAGATTTAGTTTAGTTTTCCCTGTTTTCTGTTTCAGCGTCCGGTAGAAAAGTACCCCGAAAATAAAAGTTCTCCGAATGTCCTGAAAATCAAGTATGATTTTTTATGGATTTTTTGAAAAATACTGAGACGAAGAGTTTGTCTCGGGGATGTACCAGTGGGCTAGAAGCCCTGACGGCGCGGGCACCCCCCTGGCTAGCCACCTAGGCTTGTGGGGCCCACAGGCACCCCCTCCACTCATTCTTGCTCTCATCTAGTTCTCCTACCTCCAGGAAAAATCGTTTCGTAGCTCAAACCCATGTTCTTGCTCCTCTTGCTGGGATTTTCGATCTCTTTGCTCAAAGCACCATTCTCTGAACTGTTTTGGGGAAATTACTCCTTGGTAAGTGACTCCTCCATTGGTCCAATTAGTTTTTGCTCTAGTGCCTTATACTTCGCGTATTTTTGCTGCCTTGTTGACCATGTTCTTGAGCTTTGCATGCTAATTTTAGCTGGTCCCAAGTAGTTTTGATGTGTAATATGGCCTCTAGGCACTTGTTGGAGTAGTTGCTACGAGTTTAGTTGAGCCTTGTTCACTTTTCCTTAGAATCACTAAAAATTTCAGAAATTTTCAGAGATAGAAAAGGGAAAGGATGAGGAGGTTCTTAAAAAGCTCTTCAAGCCGTGACCCCAAGGATGATGGAAGTGAGAAGAAGCCCAAGTATTTGGTCCCTCGAGTCATAGAAGTTCGAGCGTGTGAGTGGCCAAGCGACATGTTCTTATGCGCCGCTGGACTTTATGAGGACTTTTACCACTTGGTGGAGAACGCAGGCCTTACCGCCTTCGTTGAAGATAAGTGTCCGCAATACCTCCTCCTCACTAATATCTTCGTACAAAGCTGTAACTTCTATCTGAGGAAGAATCCTCCTATGGTTGAGTTCAAACTTTATGATATCCCCGAGAGCATGTCACTCCAGCATTTTTGCAATGTTTGCAAATTGCCTTTTGTTCGGGATATTCATGAATCTCATCCACGGGACTTGGAGGCTTTCATCGATAAAATTAATGTAGGAAAGGAGAGAGAAGTGTCTTGCGCTAGAGCTGCTAGCATTCATTTTCCCGTGCTTCGGTACTTCTCAGTATTTGTGGGAAAATGTTTGATTGGCCGTGGGAAAGCTGGGTCCCTTAGTTCCCCAGATCTTGCGGTCTTGCGCGAAGCCCTTTACAACAATAAAACTTATAGCTTGGGCGTTATAGTAGCTCAACGGTTGAACACGAACCGTTCTAAGGGCATTGTCTATGGAGGTATCTATGCTACTCGTCTTGCTAGACACTTTGAGATACCTATTACACTGGAGGAGGAAGAAGAGATTCGTCTTCCCGAGAGATACCTAGATTATGATAGCATGGTTCTCCATGACTTTCTTGATAGAGATATAAATAGAAGGATGATTTATAACCTGGTATTTAGTCAGGGTACTCGTGAGACTATTACTTTGCCTGCTCCTTCTTTGTTCAATCCTCATGCAGGCAGGTACATTATTATGCCCTTGGACATCTACGCATATTGGGGCCTAGCCCAACCATAGGTGCCCGTGCCCGAGCCGCCAGTCGAGTACCAGACGCCAGTTTATCAGTGGGAGCCGGAGGAGCTCACACACTAGTGGCATCCTTAGTACACTCCGGAGTACCCCGGAGCTGGTTATTTCCCTCCATGGGAGTAGACCAACTTAGGCCAAAATCCTAAGCTTGGGGGAGTACGTGTTCTCATTGACTTTTCATTCTTGCTTACGCTTCACTTTGTTCGTCGGTGTTCACACTTTGCCACTGTATCATCCATGCTAGTTTATTTTCTTTTTCTCGTTTTCTTTTCGTGTGTGTGACTAGTTTGAAAAAAAACCAAAAAGATTTTTCTTTCCTTCTTTTGCTTGTTGGGAGCTTTCCCGTGTAAGTAGTTTTCTTTTTCTTTGGGTCAAGGTAGAAGATATTGGTTACAATGTTTAGTGGCGCTTGCATGCATACCTGTTTAGCTTTCAAAGAGCCATATTACTTTGTCTTCTCGTTTGTGTTTGCGTGCAGATTCCAGCTTTAGTCCAATGCACGAGCACGCTTATTGTTGTTCACATAGTTCGGTCGTGCAAGTGAAAGGCAATAATGACGATATATGATGAAGTGTCTGAGCCTGGAAAAGATGGTATGAACTCGATCTATTTTGTTTTTGTAAATATGACTAGCTCACTGTTCCTAGTTCAGCTTTGTTGTGAGAGAAACATGTTTGCAATGACAACTTTGAGATCACAGTTCTTATGCCATGCTTACTTAGCTAGGAGCTTATAATGGTTTGTCTTGGTTGCCAACATGAATGTGGAGATGACTATGATGTAGTATGATAGGATGGTATCCTCCTTTGAATGTTTCAAGTGGCTTGACTTGGCGCATGTTCATGCATGTAGTTGAAACAAAATCAACATAACCTCTGTGATATTCATGTTCATGGTGATTTATGTCCTACTCATGCTTGCACTCAATGTTGGATAATCTCAATGCATTTTGATGACTGTTGTCGCTCTCTAGTTGGTCGCTTCCCAGTCTTTTGCTAGCCTTCACTTGTAATAAGCGGGAATAATGCTTGTGCATCCACTTCCATAAACGCAAAGTTGTTCTATATGAGTCCACCATACCTACCTATGTGCGGTATCTACCTGCCGTTCCAAGTAAATTTGCATGTGCCACTCTCTAAATCTTCAAGAAATAATCTGTTTTGCATGCCCGAACCGCTCATGTGGTGACAGGGGGCTATTAGTATCTGATGACCCACAAGTATAGGGGATCAATCGTAGTCCTTTTGATAAGTAAGAGTGTCGAACCCAATGAGGAGCAGAAGGATCTGACAAGTGGTTTTCAGCAAGGAAATATCTGCAAGCACTCAAATTGTCGGTAACAAGTGATTGTGTAGTAAGATGATTCGTAGTGAGCAACAAGTAACAAAAGTAGAAAATGTGCAGCAAAGTGGCCCAATCCCTTTTTTAGCAAGGGACAAGCCTGGAAAACGTCTTATAGGAGGAAAAACGCTCCCGAGGACACACGGGAATTTTTGTCATGCTAGTTTCATCATGTTCATATGATTTGTGTTCGTTACTTAGATAGTTTGATATGTGGGTGGACCGGCGCTTGGGTACTGCCCTTACTTGGACAAGCATCCCACTTATGATTAACCCCTCTCGCAAGCATCCGCAACTACGAAAGAAGAATTAAGACAAAGTCTAACCATAGCATTAAACTAGTGGATCCAAATCAGACCCTTACGAAGCAACGCATAAACTAGGGTTTAAGATTATGTCACTCTAGCAACCCATCATCTACTTACTACTTCCCAATGCCTTCCTCTAGGCCCAAATAATGGTGAAGTGTTATGTAGTCGACGTTCACATAACACCACTATAGGAAAAACAACATACAACACATCAAAATACCGAACGAATACCTAATTCACATGAGTACTATTAGCATGACTTATCCCATGTCCTGAGGAACAAAAGTAACTACTCACAAATCATAATCATATTCACGACCAGAGAGGTAATGAGTAGCATCAAGGATCCAAACATAAACTCTTCCACCAAGTAATCCAACTAGCATCAACTACAAAGAGTAATCAACACTACTAGCAACCTTACAAGTACCAATCGGAGTTGCGAGACGGAGATTGGTTACAAGAGATGAACTAGGGTTTGGAGATGAGATGGTGCTGATGAAGATGTTGATGGTGACGAGTCCCCTCCGATGAGAGGAGTGTTGGTGATGACGATGGTGACGATTTCCCCCTCCGGGAGGGATGTTTCCCCGGTAGGATCGTCCTGCCGGAGCTCTAGATTGGTTCTACTCAAGTTCCGCCTCGTGGCGGCGGCGAAACCACGAAAAAGCTCCTCCTTAATTTTTTCCTGGACGAAACCCTCCATATAGCAAAAGAGGGGAGCAAGTGGGCCAGTGGTCTGCCCACAAGCCCTCATGGCGCGGCCTGGGGGTGGCCGCATCGTGCGGGCTTGTGGGCACCCCCTGGTGCCCCTCTGGCACTTCTTCGGCCCAGTATTTTTGATAAATTGGGAAAAAATTCCTCGTTGATTTTTATGCCATTTGGAGTTGCGCAGAATAGATATCTCAACTTTGCTCCACTTTCAGGCCAGAATTCCAGTTGCTGGTATTCTACCTCTTCATGTAAACCTTGCAAAATAAGAGAGAAAAGGCATAAGAATTGTACCGTGAAGTGAAATAACGGCCAAAGAATCGAGAAATATCAACATGAAAACATGATGCAAAATGGACGTATCAACTCCCCCAATCTTAGACGTCGCTTGTCCTCAAGTGAAAGCCGAGCTCAATAAATATGTCCACATGTTTAGGGAGAGAGGTGTCGGCAAAACAAGATACGAACATGCATGCATCATGATCAAGATCAGAACAGCAATACCAACATATAATATCTCATGCTAAAGTGATAATTCCTTCACAAAGTAAAGCATGGATCAAGAACCTTACCGAGAAGTAACAACCGATAGCCTTTAGTCATTGAAGCAATTGCAATTTATCACAACATCAGAAAGAGTCAATAAGAGCTTGTAAAGCAAATCCACATACTCAATCATTCTTTCATTCTCTGCAATTGCTACAACTCACGTGGTACTCATGAGATCAAAGTTTCAGCTGGACACAGAGAAAGATAGGGGCTTATAGTTTTGCCTCCCAACTAATTACCTCAAGGGTAATGTCAACAATAATAATTCATGAATGCCTACCTCCAAGTTGACATATGAATATAGATCTTTCCCAAGCATGTGATGGTAGCCAAGACAAAGGCAAAATGAGGAATTGGTGAAGATCACCATGACTCTTTCAAGGGCAAAAAGTAAAGGTACAAGATAGGCCCTTCGCAGAGGGAAGCAGAGGTTGTCATGCGCTTTTGAGGTTTGGATGTGTGTCCTCTTAGTGCGGAGGAACCTCACTTTATATGGCCTCCTGTGATAAAGAACTTTATTATGCAGTATGTCGCTTTTATGTCTTCCTCATCAACGGTTCGTATAAAGCTTATTTTCCACACACTAATAGATCATACATATTAGAGAGCAATTTTTATTGCTTTTACCGATGACAACTTACTTGAGGGATCTTATTCAATCCATAGGTAGGTATGGTGGACACTCATGGAAAAACTGGTTTGAAGGTTTATGGATGCACAAGTAGTGTCTCTACTTGGTGAGGGAGTTTTGGCTAATGTGAGGTGGAAGCAATCGTCACATGCTAAGGGATCTCTAATCATATAACATTGTTCAGAGCCAAGCAAACACAATTCATTACGTTGTCTTCCTAGTCCAACATCTACTCCTAGGCATGCAATAGTTTGGTGAGTGTGTCACACTCATAGATGGTGTCAGAGATGATATATTTATATGTGAACCTCTCCTTATTTATCACTTCCTATTAATTGCAACCATGATCAAGGTCTACGTTTTCCTACCCTCAACAAGTTTCAATCCTCATTCTTTTTATATGTGAAGCCATCACTTCCCATAAGATCATTACATGATCTTTCATGCTTTTGTTCTATTCTCACTCTTTTGATCATGGCAAGAAGCAAGGCCCTTCAACTAAGACACTCTTTATTATATGGCTCACGAGCAAGAATACAACGGGGGTGACACAAAGCAAAACTCAAAACTAAAACACTAAGACTTTTAATCTACTAGAGAAAAAGAAAATTGGAAAGGAACAAACTAAAGCAAAGGTAAAGGCAAAAGATGTGATGGTGATACGATACTCGGGCAACTCCCCCAAGCTTGGCACAAACCAAGGGGATTGCCCATACCAATGCTCAGTTCTCTTCCTTCGGTGGTGATGGTGGAGTTGTTGCAACCTTTGATTCCAAGAGGGCCATCAGTCTTCGATTTATACTTTGGAGATCTGTGATATGTTTCTCCAGCAAAACAACTTCACGAGTGAGACAAGTATTGTGAGCATGAGTTGTTTCACAAAACCTCAAGAGTTCAATCAAAATGGAGGCAGTAGGTGGAGGTAATTTACGGCTTAAAAATGAGTTTCCAATGACGTTTTGAACGTCACGGAGCATATGAGATTTTCCAAGAGCTGAAATTGGAACTCGAGGCTCATGCCCATGTTGAGAGGTATGAGACTTCTGACAAGTTCTTTGCATGCACGATGGAGGAGAATAGCTCAATCGGTGAGCATGTGCTCTAATTTTCTAGGTTCTACAATTGCTTGAATCAAGTGGGAGTTAATATTCCAGATAAGATAGTGATTGACAGAGTCCCCCACGTCACTGTCACCAAGCTACTAGAGCTTTGTGATGAACTATAATAAGCAAGGGATGGAGAAGGTGATCATTAAGATATTTGTGATGTTTTGCACCATGAAGGTAGAAATTAAGAAGGATCATCAAGTGTTGATGGTTAGTAAAACCACTAGTTTCAAGAAGGGAAAGGGCAAGAAGGGAAACTTTGAGAATGGCCAGCGAGTTGTCGTTCCAGTGAAGAAACCCAAGGTTGGACCCAAACCTGAGACTGAGTGCTTCTGTCATAAGAGGGAATGTCACTGAAGCGGAACTGCCCTTGATACTTGGCAGATAAGAAGGCTGGCAACATCAACAATAGTATATTTGATAAACATGTTATTATTCCATACCTTACTAGTGCTCATAGTAGCCCCTGGGTATTTGATACCAGTTCAGTTGCTAAGTGACTCCAAGGTTGATGTGATCACCGTCAGCATGCTTACTCTACCTTTGGGATTAGTTTTAAACCTAAATAAAAGTTACTTGGTGCCTGCATTAACCATGAAAATTATATTATTTATTGTGAGATGATTATTAATTTAAGTTAAATAACAATGGCTATTCTATTTACATGAATAATATCTTTTATGATCATGCACCCAATGTGAATGGTTTATTGAATCTTGATCTTAGTGATACACATGTTTATAATATTAATGCCAAAAGATGAAAAGTTAATGATGATAGTACCACTTACTTATGGCACTCCTGCTTAGGTCATATTGGTGTAAAGCGCATGAAGAAACTCCATGCTGACGGACTTTTGGAATCACTCGATTTTGAATCCCCTGATACATGTGAACCATGCCTCATGGGCAAGATGGCGAAAACCCTGTTTTCCGGAACAATGGAGCAGGAAAATAACTTATTGGAAATAATACACATTGATGTATACAGTCCAATGAGTGTTGAAGCATGCGGTGGTTATCGTTGTTATCTTACCTTCACAAGTGATTTGAACCTATATAGGTATATTTACTTGATTAAACCTAAGTTTGAAATTGTGAAAAGTTCAAACAATTTCAGAGTGAAGTTGGAAATCATTGTGACAAGAATATAAAATGTCTATGATATGATCATGGAGGTGAATATGTGAGTTACGAGTTTGGTATGGATTTAAGACAATCTGGAAATTGTTTCACAACTCAAGCCGCCTAGAACACCACAATGTAATGGTGTGTTTGGATGTTGTAGTCGTACTCTATTGGATATAGTGCAATCTATGACGTCTCTTACTGATTTGCCACTATTTCTTTGGGGTTATGCATTAGAGACAACTATATTCACTTTATGCAGGGCACCGTTTAAATCCGTTGAGATCACACCGTATGAATTATGGTTTGGAAAGAAACTTAAGTTTCTTAGAGTTTGGGGATATGACACTTATGTCTCATAAGTTCAAACCCAAAGCGGATAAATGCATCTTTATAAGATACCCTAAAGAAACAATTGGGTATACCTTCTATCATAGATCCGAAGGCAAGTCTTTGTTGCCAAGAATGGATCGTTTCGAGAGAAGGAGATTCTCTTGAAAGAAGTGAGTGGGAGGAAGGTAGAACTTGATAAGGTTATCGAACCTTCACTTGAATTGGAAAGTTTCACAACGTAGAAGCATGTTCGTGTAATGCGTACACCAATTGAAGAAGAAGCTAATGATGATGATCATGAAACTTCAGATCATGTTACTACCAAACCTTGCAGGTTAGTGGTACGGTGATCCTGTCTTGGAAGTCATGTTTTTAGACAACAATGACCCTACGAACTATGAGGAAGCGATGATGGGCGAAGATTCCAACAAATAGCTAGAGGCCATGTAATCCGACATAGGATCCATGTATCATAACCAAGTATGGACTTTGGTAGACTTGCCCGATGACCGACGGGCCATTGAGGATAAATGGATCTTTAAGAATACAAACGCTGGTAGTAATGTCACTATTTGTAAAGGTCGACTTGTTGGAAAGGGGTTTTCGACGAGTTCAAGGAATTGACTATGATGAGACTTTCTCGTCCGTAGTGATGCTAAAGTGTGTTGGGATTATGTTAGCGGTTGCTGCATTTTTTGATTATGAAATCCGGTAGATGGATGTCAAAGCATTGTTTCCTTAATGGTTTCCTTAAGGAAGGGTTGTATGTGATACAACCAGAAGGTTTTGTTGATCCTAAGGATGCTAAAAGGCATTCAAGCTCCAGCGATACTTCTATGGACTGGTGCAAGCATCTCGGAGTTGGAATATGCGCTTTGATGAGGTGATTAACGCTTTTGGGTTTATACAAAGATTATGAAGAAACTTGTATTTACAAGAAAGTGAATGGGACCACAATAGAATTTTTCATAAGTATATGTGGATGCCATATTGTTGATCGGAGATGATGTAGAATTTTTACAAAGCATAAAGGGTTGTTTGAAAGCAGTTTTTCAAAGGGAGACATTAGTAAAGCTGCTTAAATATTGGGCATCAAGATCTATAGAGATAGATCAAGACACGTGATAAGACTTTCATAGAGCACATACCTTTAGAATATTTTTAAGGAACTCAAAATGGATCAATCAAAGAAGAAGTTATTGCCTGTATTGTAAGATGTGAAGTTCAGTAAGACTCAGAGCTCGACCACTGCCAAAGAAATAGATAGGACGAAGGTCGTACCTTTGCCTCATCCATAGGCTTTATACAGTATGACATGTTGTGTACCGCACCTCATGTGTGCCTTGCCATCAGTCTGGAAAGGGGGTACAAGAGTGTTCGAGGAGTGGATCTCTGGACAACGGTTAAAATTATCCTTATGTACCTAATGAGGACTAAGGAATGTTTCTCGGTTATGGAGGTGATAAATTTTTTGTCATAAAAGGTTTCGTCGATGCAAGCTTTAACACTGGTCCGAATGACTCTGAATAGCTCACCGGGTATTGTAGTGGAGCAGTCATTTGGAATAGCTCCAAGTGGAGAGTGGTAGCACGGATCTAAATGTTGTAAACCCATTAACTAAAACTTCTCTCACAAGCAAAACATGATCAAACCCAAGAACTCATTGGGTGTTAATCACATGGCTATGTGAACTAGATTATTGACTCTACTTCAAGTGGGAGACTGTTGGAAATATGCCCAAGAGGAAATAATAAATTAGTTATTATCATATTTCCTTGTTCATGATAATAGTTTACTATCCATCTTATAATTGTATTGACCGGAAACTCACATACATATGTAGATACATAGACAACACCGTGTCTCTAGTGAGCCTCTACTAGACTAGCTCGTTGATCAAAGATGGTTAAGGTTTCCTAAACATAGACATGAGTTGTCATTTCATGATGGGATCACATCATTAGGAGAATGATGTGATGGACAAGACCCAACCGTAAGCATATCATTTAATCATACCGCTAAGTTTATTGGTACTAATTTCTTCATGTCAAGTATCTTTTCCTAATACCATGATATCATGCAACTCCCTGACACCGGAGGAATGCCTTGCGTGCATCAAACGTCTCTTCGTAACTCGGTGATCATAAAGGTGCTCTATAGGTACCTTCGAGGGTGTCCATTGGGTTGGCATGGATCGAGACTGGGACTTGTCACTCCTTATGATGGGGAGGTATCTTTTGGCCCTCTCGGTAATACAACATCATAAGAAGCTTGCAAGAAATGTGACCAAGGAGTTACTCACGGGATCTTGTATTACGGAACAAGTAAAGAGACTTGCCGGTAATGAGAGTAAACTAGGAATGGAGATACCGACAATTGAATCTTGGGTAAGTAACATACCGATGGACAAAGGGAGTTGCATACGGGAATGATTGAATCCTTGGCATCGTGGTTCGATCGATAAAGATCTTCGTGGAATATGTAGTAACCAATATGGGCATCCACTTCCTGTTATTGGTTACTCACTGTAGAGATGTATCGTGTCTACATAGTTCTCGAACCCATAGGGTCCGCACACTTAACGTCCGATGACAATATAGTATTGTTGAGTTATATATGTTGGTGACCGAATGTTGTTTCGAGTCTCATATGAGATCCCAGACATGACGAGGAGCTCCTGAATGGTTTGAAGGTAACGAATTATATCAGAAGTTCTGTTTTGGTCACCGAAAAGATTTTGAGCATCACCGAGAGAGTACCAGGAGTGTCAGAAGGGTTTCTGGGTCCAAGGGAAGGGGCCCTCCTCCCCCGGAGGGGCCACATGGGCTCAGAGGGGTGTGCACCAGCCCCTGGTGGGCTGGGTGCCCCTCCACTCCTAGGCCCATGTGGCTGGGCTGGTGGATGGACAACCCTAGGGATTGCGCCACCCTTGCCTTGGGTGGCAAGCCACCCCCCTTGGTTGCCGCTTGTCCCAATGTAATGTACTTTGTATTATTTTTTACTTATATTCGTCCGATGTTGCCCGCGGTAGTCGGAGTAGACGAAGTAGTCGGGGAAGATGACAGTGACACCGGTGCTGGACAGAGATGAAGGGGGTGGACGGGCAGCGCGACTCGGGTGAGCGAGCTGCAGCGACCCCAAAGATGAGCGGCGGTCGCGGCCTGACGACGACAGTTGCGGCTGGTTAGGATCGCGGCGGCGAGGATTGAAGTAGGCGAGGAAGAACCCGACAGCGTGACGAAGGCCAACGCGGACGGTGGCGTTCCCGCGTCAAGGAAGGTGGCGTGTTGCATACCACGTAGAGTCGATGCACAGAGACAACAGAGTGGACCGCGGGGCACGGTGCTATGGCCCCAAGGGGTGACGCAACAGTAGTAGGCGGTTGGGGCAATGGCGGGATGGACGCTGCGCGGACCGTGTGCTGCGACACGACGGCCCGACGGGGCGGTGCAGCGGCGACGGGTCGATGCAGCCACGAGGACGGCCTTGGGTGGTGGCAGGGACCGCCTGTCGCGACACTACAACGTGAAGGGGTGATTTAGCAGCGGCTTGCGAGTCGCGAGGACCACGTTGTTGGGGAACGTCGCATGGGAAACAAAAATTTTCCTACGCGCACGAAGACCTATCATGGTGATGTCCATCTACGAGAGGGGATGAGTGATCCACGTACCCTTGTAGATCGTACAGCAGAAGCGTTAGAGAACGCGGTTGATGTAGTGGAACGTCCTCACGTCCCTCGATCCGCCCCGCGAACAATCCCGCGATCAGTCCCACGATCTAGTACCGAACGGACGGCACCTCCGCGTTCAGCACACGTACAGCTCGACGATGATCTCGGCCTTCTTGATCCAGCAAGAGAGACGGAGAGGTAGAAGAGTTCTCCGGCAGCGTGACGGCGCTCCGGAGGTTGGTGATGATCTCGTCTCAGCAGGGCTCCGCCCGAGCTCCGCAGAAACGCGATCTAGAGGAAAAACTATGGAGGTATGTGGTCGGGCAGCCGTGAGAAAGTCGTCTCAAATCTGCCCTAAAAGCCCCATATATATAGGAGGAGGGAGGGGGACCTTGCCTTGGGGTCCAAGGGATCCCCAAGGGGTCGGCCGAGCCAGGGGGGAGGACTCTCCCCCCCCCCCCAAACAGAGTCCTACTTGGTTTGGTGGGAGGGAGTCCTTCCCCCTTCCCACTTCCCCTTTTTTTTCTTTTCCTTTGATTTTTTCTCTCTTGGCGCATAGGGGATTGGTGGGCTGTCCCACCAGCCCACTAAGGGCTGGTGTGACCCCCCCCCCCAAATGCCTATGGGCTTCCCCAGAGTGGGTTGCCCCCCTCCGGTGAACTCCCGGAACCCATTCGTCATTCCCGGTACATTCCCGGTAACTCCGAAAACCTTCCGGTAATCAAATGAGGTCATCCTATATATCAATCTTCGTTTCCGGACCATTCCGGAAACCCTCGTGACGTCCGTGATCTCATCCGGGACTCCGAACAACATTCGGTAACCAACCATATAACTCAAATACGCATAAAACAACGTCGAACCTTAAGTGTGCAGACCCTGCGGGTTCGAGAACTATGTAGACATGACCCGAGAGACTCCTCGGTCAATATCCAATAGCGGGACCTGGATGCCCATATTGGATCCTACACATTCTACGAAGATCTTATCGTTTGAACCTCAGTGCCAAGGATTCGTATAATCCCGTATGTCATTCCCTTTGTCCTTCGGTATGTTACTTGCCCGAGATTCGATCGTCAGTATCCGCATACCTATTTCAATCTCGTTTACCGGCAAGTCTCTTTACTCGTTCCGTAATACAAGATCCCGCAACTTACACTAAGTTACATTGCTTGCAAGGCTTGTGTGTGATGTTGTATTACCGAGTGGGCCCTGAGATACCTCTCCGTCATACGGAGTGACAAATCCCAGTCTTGATCCATACTAACTCAACTAACACCTTCGGAGATACCTGTAGAGTATCTTTATAGTCACCCAGTTACGTTGCGACGTTTGATACACACAAAGCATTCCTCCGGTGTCAGTGAGTTATATGATCTCATGGTTATAGGAATAAATACTTGACACGCAGAAAACAGTAGCAACAAAATGACACGATCAACATGCTACGTCTATTAGTTTGGGTCTAGTCCATCACGTGATTCTCCCAATGACGTGATCCAGTTATCAAGCAACAACACCTTGTTCATAATCAGAAGACACTGACTATCATCAATCAACTGGCTAGCCAACTAGAGGCATGCTAGGGACGGTGTTTTGTCTATGTATCCACACATGTAAATGAGTCTTCATTCAATACAATTATAGCATGGATAATAAACTATTATCTTGATACAGGAATTAGAATAATAACTATACATTTATTATTGCCTCTAGGGCATAATTCCAACAGTCTCCCACTTGCACTAGAGTCAATAATCTAGCCCTCACATCACCATGTGAATTACATTGTAATAAATCTAACACCCATACAGTTCTGGTGTCGATCATGTTTTGGCCGTGGAAGAGGTTTAGTCAGCGGGTCTGCTACATTCAGATCCGTGTGCACCTTGCATATGTTTACGTCCTCCTCCTCGACGTAGTCGCGGATGAGGTTGAAGCATCGTTTGATGTGTCTGGTCTTCTTGTGAAACCTTGGTTCCTTTGCTAAGGCAATGGCACCAGTGTTGTCACAGAACAAGGTTATTGGATCCAGTGCACTTGGCACCACTCCAAGATCCGTCATGAACTGCTTCATCCAGACACCCTCCTTGGCCGCCTCCGAGGCAGCCATGTACTCTGCTTCACATGTAGAATCTGCTACGACGCTTTGCTTGGAACTGCACCAGCTTACTGCACCCCCATTGAGAATAAATACGTATCCGGTTTGCGACTTAGAGTCGTCCGGATCTGTGTCAAAGCTTGCATCGACGTAACCTTTTACGGCGAGCTCTTCGTCACCTCCATACACGAGAAACATCTCCTTAGTCCTTTTCAGGTACTTCAGGATATTCTTGACCGCCGTCCAGTGATCCACTCCTGGATTACTCTGGAACCTACCTGCCATACTTATGGCCAGGCTAACATCCGGTCTAGTGCACAGCATTGCATACATGATAGAGCCTATGGCTGAAGCATAGGGGACGGAGCGCATATGCTCTCTATCTTCATCAGTTGCTGGGCACTGAGTCTTACTCAATCTCGTACCTTGTAACACTGGCAAGAACCCTTTCTTGGACTGTTCCATTTTGAACCTCTTCAAAACTTTATCAAGGTACGTGCTTTGTGAAAGTCCTATCAGGCGTTTTGATCTATCCCTATAGATCTTAATGCCTAGTATGTAAGCAGCTTCTCCTAGGTCCTTCATAGAGAAACTTTTATTCAAGTAACCTTTTATGCTCTCCAAAAACTCTACATCGTTTCCAATCAGTAATATGTCATCCACATATAATATTAGAAACGCCACAGAGCTCCCACTCACTTTCTTGTAAATACAAGATTCTCCAACCACTTGTATAAACCCAAATTCTTTGATCACCTCATCAAAGCGTTTATTCCAACTCCGAGATGCTTGCACCAGTCCATAAATGGACCGCTGGAGCTTGCACACTCTGTCAGCATTTTTAGGATCGACAAAACCTTCGGGTTGCATCATATACAACTCTTCTTTAAGGAAACCGTTAAGGAACGCCGTTTTGACATCCATCTGCCAGATTTCATAATCGAAAAATGCAGCTATTGCTAACATGATTCTGACGGACTTAAGCATCGCTACAGGTGAGAAGGTCTCATCGTAGTCAACTCCTGGAACTTGTGAAAAACCCTTTGCCACAAGTCGAGCTTTATAAACAGTCACATTACCGTCAGCGTCCGTCTTCTTCTTAAAGATCCATTTGTTCTGAATAGCCTTGCGGCCCTCAGGTAGTATCTCCAAAGTCCACACTTTGTTCTCATACATGGATCCTATCTCGGATTTCATGGCTTCTAGCCATTTGTTGGAATCTGGGCCCACCATTGCCTCTTCATAATTCGCAGGTTCATTGTTGTCTAACAACATGATCGATAAGCCGGGATTACCGTACCACTCTGGAGCAGCACGTGATCTCGTCGACCTGCGTGGTTCAACAGAAACTTGAACTGGAGTTTCATGATCATCATCATTAACTTCCTCCTCAACCGGCGTCGCAATGACAGAGGTTTCCCCTTGCCCTGCGCCACCATCCAGAGGGATGAGAGGTTCGACAACCTCGTCAAGTTCTATCTGCCTCCCACTCAATTCTCTCGAGAGAAACTCCTTCTCGAGAAAAGTTCCGTTCTTAGCAACAAACACTTTGCCCTCGGATTTGAGATAGAAGGTGTACCCAACTGTCTCTTTTGGGTAACCTATGAAGACGCACTTTTCCGCTTTGGGTTCCAGCTTTTCAGGCTGAAGCTTTTTGACATAAGCATCACATCCCCAAACTTTAAGAAACGACAACTTTGGCCTTTTGCCATACCACAGTTCGTATGGTGTCGTCTCAACGGATTTCGATGGTGCCCTATTTAAAGTGAATGCAGCTGTTTCTAATGCATGACCCCAAAAAGATAACGGCAAATCAGTAAGAGACATCATAGATCGCACCATCTACAAAGTACGATGACGACGTTCGGACACACCATTACGCTGTGGTGTTCCAGGCGGTGTTAAATGTGAAACAATTCCACATTGTCTTAAGTGAGTACCAAACTCGAAACTCAGATATTCACCCCCACGATCAGACCGTAGGAACTTGATCTTCTTGTTACGATGATTTTCCACTTCACTCTGAAATTGCTTGAACTTTTCAAATGTTTCAGACTTGTGCTTCATTAAGTAGACATAACCATATCTGCTTAAATCGTCAGTGAAGGTGAGAAAATAACGATATCCGCCGCGTGCCTCCACGCTCATTGGACCACACACATCGGTATGTATGATTTCCAACAAGTCACTTGCACGCTCCATTGTTCCGGAGAACGGAGTCTTAGTCATCTTGCCCATGAGGCATGGTTCGCACGTGTCAAGTGAATCAAAGTCAAGTGACTCCAAAAGTCCATCAGCATGGAGCTTCTTCATGCGCTTTACACCAATATGACCCAAGCGGCAGTGCCACAAAAATATGGCGCTATCATTGTTTACTCTAACTCTTTTGGTTTCAATGTTATGTATATGCGTATTGCTATCGAGATTCAATATGAACAATCCTCTCACATTCGGTGCATGACCATAAAAGATGTTACTCATAGAAATAGAACAACCATTATTCTCAGACTTAAAAGAGTAACCGTCTCGCAATAAACAAGATCCAGATATAATGTTCATGCTCAACGCAGGCACTAAATAACAATGATTTAAGTTCATCACTAATCCCGATGGTAGTTGAAGTGACAGTGTGCCGACGGCGATTGCATCAACCTTGGAACCGTTTCCTACGCGCATCGTCACTTCGTCTTTCGCCAGCCTTCGTCTATTCCGCAGTTCCTGCTTCGAGTTGCAAATGTGAGCAACAGAACCGGTATCAAATACCCAGGCACTACTACGAGAGCCGGTTAAGTACACATCAATAACATGTATATCAAATATACCTGATTTTTCTTTGCCCGCCTTCTTATCTGCCAGATACTTGGGGCAATTGCGCTTCCAGTGACCCATACCCTTGCAATAGAAGCACTCTGTTTCAGGCTTAGGTCCAGCCTTGGGTTTCTTCGGCGGATTGGCAACAGGCTTGCCGCTCTTCTTCGAATTGCCCTTCTTGCCTTTGCCGTTTCTCTTGAAACTAGTGGTCTTGCTCACCATCAACACTTGATGCTCTTTACGGAGTTCAGACTCTGCGACTTTCAGCATCGCAAACAACTCGCCGGGAGACTTGTTCATCCCTTGCATGTTCTAGTTCAACACAAAGCCTTTGTAGCTTGGCGGCAGTGATTGAAGGATTCTGTCAGTGATAGCTTCTTGCGGGAGTTCAATCCCTAGTTCAGCTAGACGGTTTGAGTACCCAGACATTTTGAGCACATGTTCACTGACAGACGAGTTTTCCTCCATCTTGCAAGCATAGAATTTATCGGAGGTCTCATACCTCTCGATCCGGGCGTTCTTCTGAAAGATGAACTTCAACTCCTGGAACATCTCAAATGCTCCATGACGCTCAAAGCGACGTTGAAGTCCCGGTTCTAAGCCATACAAGACTGCACATTGAACTATTGAGTAGTCCTCCTTACGCGCTAACCAAGCGTTCTTAACATCCTGATCAGCCGTAGCGGGTGGTTCATCTCCTAGCGCAGCATTAAGGACATAATCCTTCTTTCCAGCTTGTAAGATTAGCTTAAGATTATGAGCCCAGTCTACAAAGTTGCTTCCATCATCTTTCAACTTAGCTTTCTCTAGGAACGTATTAAAATTCAGGATGACACTTGCGTGAGCCATGATCTACAACACAAATATATTCAAAGTGGACTTAGACTATATTCAAGATAATTAGAGTTCAACTTAATCAAATTATATGCTAAACTCCCACTCAAAAAGTACATCTCTCTAGTCATTTGAGTGGTTCATGATCCACTTACACTATCCCAAGTCCGATCATCACGTGAGTTGAGAATAGTTTCAGTGGTAAGCATCCCTATGCTAATCATATCAACTATATGATTCATGATCGACCTTTCGGTCTCATGTGTTCCGAGGCCATGTCTGCACATGCTAGGCTCGTCAAGCTTAACCCGAGTGTTCCGCGTGCGCAACTGTTTTGCACCCGTTGTATGTGAACGTTGAGTCTATCACACCCGATCATCACGTGGTGTCTCGAAACGACGAACTGTAGCAACGGTGCACAGTCGGGGAGAACACAATTTCGTCTTGAAATTTTAGTGAGAGATCACCTCATAATGCTACCGTCGTTCTAAGCAAAATAAGGTGCATAAAGGATTAACATCACATGCAATTCATAAGTGACATGATATGGCCATCATCACGTGCTTCTTGATCTCCATCACCAAAGCACCAGCACGATCTTCTTGTCACCGGCGCCACACCATGATCATCCATCAACGTGTTGCCATCGTGGTTGTCGTGCTACTTATGCTATCACTACTAAAGCTACAGCCTAGCAAAATAGTAAACGCATCTGCAAGCACATATGTTAGTATAAAGACAACCCTATGGCTCCTGCCGGTTGCCGTACCATCGACGTGCAAGTCGATATTTCTATTACAACATGATCATCTCATACATCCAATATATCACATCACATCGTTGGCCACATCGCATCACAATCATACCCTGCAAAAACAAGTTAGACGTCCTCTAATTTTGTTGTTGCATGTTTTACGTGGTGACCAAGGGTATCTAGTAGGATCGCATCTTACTTACGCAAACACCACAACGGAGATATATGAGTTGCTGTTTAACCTCATCCAAGGACCTCCTCGGTCAAATCCGATTCAACTAAAGTTGGAGAAACCGACACTTGCCAGTCATCTTTGAGCAAAGGGGGTTACTCGTAACGATGAAACCAGTCTCTCGTAAGCGTACGAGTAATGTCGGTCCAAGCCGCTTCAATCCAACAATACCGCGGAATCAATAAAAGACTAAGGAGGGCAGCAAAACGCACATCACCACCCACAAAACCTTTTGTGATCTACTCGAGAAGACATCTACGCATGAACCTAGCTCATGATGCCACTGTTGGGGAACGTCGCATGGGAAACAAAAATTTTCCTACGCGCACGAAGACCTATCATGGTGATGTCCATCTACGAGAGGGGATGAGTGATCCACGTACCCTTGTAGATCGTACAGCAGAAGCGTTAGAGAACGCGGTTGATGTAGTGGAACGTCCTCACGTCCCTCGATCCGCCCCGCGAACAATCCCGCGATCAGTCCCACGATCTAGTACCGAACGGACGGCACCTCCGCGTTCAGCACACGTACAGCTCGACGATGATCTCGGCCTTCTTGATCCAGCAAGAGAGACGGAGAGGTAGAAGAGTTCTCCGGCAGCGTGACGGTGCTCCGGAGGTTGGTGATGATCTCGTCTCAGCAGGGCTCCGCCCGAGCTCCGCAGAAACGCGATCTAGAGGAAAAACTATGGAGGTATGTGGTCGGGCAGCCGTGAGAAAGTCGTCTCAAATCTGCCCTAAAAGCCCCATATATATAGGAGGAGGGAGGGGGACCTTGCCTTGGGGTCCAAGGGATCCCCAAGGGGTCGGCCGAGCTAGGGGGGAGGACTCTCCCCCCCCCCCAAACAGAGTCCTACTTGGTTTGGTGGGAGGGAGTCCTTCCCCCTTCCCACTTCCCCTTTTTTTTTCTTTTCCTTTGATTTTTTCTCTCTTGGCGCATAGGGGATTGGTGGGCTGTCCCACCAGCCCACTAAGGGCTGGTGTGACCCCCCCCCCCCAAATGCCTATGGGCTTCCCCAGAGTGGGTTGCCCCCCTCCGGTGAACTCCCGGAACCCATTCGTCATTCCCGGTACATTCCCGGTAACTCCGAAAACCTTCCGGTAATCAAATGAGGTCATCCTATATATCAATCTTCGTTTCCGGACCATTCCGGAAACCCTCGTGACGTCCGTGATCTCATCCGGGACTCCGAACAACATTCGGTAACCAACCATATAACTCAAATACGCATAAAACAACGTCGAACCTTAAGTGTGCAGACCCTGTGGGTTCGCGAACTATGTAGACATGACCCGAGAGACTCCTCGGTCAATATCCAATAGCGGGACCTGGATGCCCATATTGGATCCTACACATTCTACGAAGATCTTATCGTTTGAACCTCAGTGCCAAGGATTCGTATAATCTCGTATGTCATTCCCTTTGTCCTTCGGTATGTTACTTGCCCGAGATTCGATCGTCAGTATCCGCATACCTATTTCAATCTCGTTTACCGGCAAGTCTCTTTACTCTTTCCGTAATACAAGATCCCGCAACTTACACTAAGTTACATTGCTTGCAAGGCTTGTGTGTGATGTTGTATTACCGAGTGGGCCCTGAGATACCTCTCCGTCATACGGAGTGACAAATCCCAGTCTTGATCCATACTAACTCAACTAACACCTTCGGAGATACCTGTAGAGTATCTTTATAGTCACCCAGTTACGTTGCGACGTTTGATACAAACAAAGCATTCCTCCGGTGTCAGTGAGTTATATGATCTCATGGTTATAGGAATAAATACTTGACACGCAGAAAACAGTAGCAACAAAATGACACGATCAACATGCTACGTCTATTAGTTTGGGTCTAGTCCATCACGTGATTCTCCCAATGACGTGATCCAGTTATCAAGCAACAACACCTTGTTCATAATCAGAAGACACTGACTATCATCGATCAACTGGCTAGCCAACTAGAGGCATGCTAGGGACGGTGTTTTGTCTATGTATCCACACATGTAAATGAGTCTTCATTCAATACAATTATAGCATGGATAATAAACTATTATCTTGATACAGGAATTATAATAATAACTATACATTTATTATTGCCTCTAGGGCATAATTCCAACAGTGTCACGACACTACGACCCAAAGGGGAGACGTAGCGGCAACGCAAGAGTCGATGCAGTCGTGGAGAGAACCACGGGGAGGCGGCACTGCGGACCGATGGGGCAACGCAGTGGTAGCCCGTTTCTCGATTGGTGGAGGTTGTGTTGTACTTGTACTCAGGGACAACCTTCAAAGGACATGTCGAGGCGAATGCAACCGACCGATCAGGTAACTCGGATGACGCAGATGGAGTCGATCACGGGGGGGGGGGGGTTGGGGGGGTGATCAATCCGATCGCACGCGAGGTCGGGGGCGCTGCTCGGTGATGATGACAGCGTCGTGGTCGGTGAAGTGGGGTGGTCGAGCAGACCAAGGCGACGGTGGTCGACGGGGAACGGTGTACCGGAGGAGACCGGCGATGGGCCAGTGAGACAGATGCATCCCACATGCTCGAGAGTCGGCGACACAAGGCAGCCGACAGGCCCGGCGCAGTCGGCGAGCCCGGCAACCGGCACGCCCAAGGCAACCAATGACCCGAGGCCGCCGACGATCCCAAGGCCGTCGGTGAGTGGTGAGGGAGACAGTAGGTGGGTGATGCAGGCGTCCTATTCGTTGCGGGGCAGATACGGGCGGGTAGATGCTCAAATGAGGCCGTAACAGGCCTCCGCGATGCGTGAGGCCGCTCGGTCGGAGTAGAGGTCGGGTGGTCGTGCTGGTGTCAGAGTAGAGGTGTGGGGTCGACGATGGCGATGGGCGACGCAAACCGATCTTAGATAGAAAAACCAAAAAGAAAACGCTTATCAAATCACCGAGGAAAGAGAGAAAACCCGGATCAAGAGAAAGAGTCTCTATGGCATCTAGTCAACACAATCGGCGAACAAATCCTTACAGGCCCGGGAGCAGCACGCGGGGCGAAAGCGGTGGACGGCTGCTAGGTATAGAAACTTGTCGGAGATACCAAGTTGGAAGGGATATAAAGGAAGATTGATGAAATCGATGTGTTTTGCTTGAGCCTCATGGGCATATGTATATGAATACAATGATACCAAGTTGGAAGGGAGATATAGAGGAAGATTAATGAAATCGATGTGTTTTGCTTGAGCCTCGTGGGCATATGTATATGAATACAATGATCAACTTGAAGTATAAGACAAGCCACAATTATTTTTTAATCTATCTTATATTTTCTAGATAATCACGATACTCAACAGTATTTATAGGCTGTTTTTTCTTCTTAGTGTGCGGAATGGGAATCGAACGAACGACCTCTCTGGTGTGGCAGTTTCATGTTTGGACAACCAACTGAGCTAGCTGCTTTGTATGCATAATTTAGATTTTTTTCCAAATTTGTTCATATATGTAGTACTGCAATGCCTAGGTCAGAATTTTTTGTGTGTGTCGTGAATGGGCTTCTATAAATTCTGGTTTGCTTTTTATTAATAGTACCACCTTGTTTAATTACATCAAAACCTATCGACTTATATACGTCGGCCAGTTACAAGCAACAAGCCAAGCCATCAGAGAGACACAGGAAAAATAACCCCAAAGAAAGTCACCAAAGCATGTAGGAAACGAACTGGGAGGGAGCGAGGGCAAGCAAGGTGAGAAGAAACAACTACAAAATGTGACTGACAACACGGTACCAGTTTGAATGAGAGTTGGCTAAGCTGCCTGCCCAACAGATGCTCCTTTTTGTTTTCAAATCGATTCCAAAATTTCTCCAAGTGCAAATAAAATAATTACAGAAAAAATTGCTTCCTATTTTTTACTTCTCAAAAAATGTAAACTTACAGAAAATTTTGCTTCCTATTTTTACTTCTCAAAAATGTAAACTTCTTCTAGGTTAACATTTCGATTCTAACTACAAATAATTATTTTTGATTTAAAAATACAGGATTTTTTGTATTGTACCTTCCAAATATAATTTAAATGTTATAGAACAACTCTCAATATATTTTTGTGAAGTAAAATCACTTGATTTATATATCCTTATCTATCATTTATTGGCTCTATGTTTAATAAGTTGAATTGTCATATGACATAGGCATTGGAGCAATAGTAACTTGCATGTCACACTTTAAGATAGCATCATCGATTCGTCTAAATTCCATTCAACTCATTTACCACATATATCTTCTTTTGATTTTTTTTTGCTTTGTTCTTGTGATGTTACTCATGTAACAATAGAAACAACAACCATAAAAATATTTCATGTCAACAACAACTATAATGATAAAAGGACACATAACATGATAGACAATACAAATTAACAGTTATGCTTGTATCTCGCAACTACAAATGATACGTCATAATATCTATACCTACTAATAAAGGAAATAAATATTCTTAGTCTGTTATGCTATTTTATGAAAAAACTTCTCATGTTTCTGACGTTAAACCCGCAATACATTTTTTTTAAATACTCATATCTTCTAAACCGTAACTCTAAATTTAACATGTTATATATGGATTTTGATTAGAAAAATATGTAGAATCTGAATATGATGTTATTTTATCTCTTAACATTTTGAAATTTTTTATCTAGGATGCAATCTTAATCAATAATGCATTACTCGTTTTTCTTTCATACCGGTACTGATTTGGATTCTGGATGAACGTCTCAGCAAAATCAGGATTAGACACAAAATTAAAGATCACTTGACCGTTTCTTTGTACGTAATAAATCTACATACAAGCCGTATTTAAATAGAAAACCTGTGGAATCTTAAACTGCATTTTCGTAGGTTAAAATTATCTTTCTTTGAGTCGTAGCTACAAATACTTAAATTATAAACCACTTTTTATAAATTAAGAGTGTATATTATTTTTTTCCCGTTGCAACGTACGGATCCTTTTGCTAGTGATAAATAATGGTCGATACAAAACTAACACAGATTATATGAGATGCGTCATTGCCATGTAGGTCCCACATGTTAGATTGGTATCCACCGAGGTACCCACGGAGAAAGTTATAAGTCCATGCATGCCCAACATATGAATTTGTATACGTCCATCCGTGAAAATAGAAAAGATCCTCAAAAATCTTGACAACTGAGAAGATGGATCTCGAACCATGTTTATTGGGCTAGGGGCAAGGAATTATTATTTTTCTGTTTTAATCGTACGGACATGTTTCTTGGTACACGAAAAAGAAAGCGGAAGTTCTCCTTTTTCCTCTGCTAGTCCGTGTGGCTCAAAACGAAACAAGTTTCCTTGTCTCGCCCGCGGCGCTGCCGGTGGTCCTGACCTTGATGCCCCCCGTCAAGCCCATTCCCATCGATGCCGGTGCCGCACGTTCTATTCCTACAAGTCAACACTCCATCGCTCGCTCGTCTCATCGATAGGCACCCCAGGCATGCACTGGTGCGTCACGTTATCTCGGCGTAGATCCTATATTTGCCGCCACACACCGGCAGCACGGAATTAGCAGTGACATGCATCCATCAGATCCACCGAGTGATCGCCCACCGTGGACCCTTGGGAACCATACGTTTTACGTTGCTTACTGACTTACTGTTGCGTCGTCTACTCGACCATTTGACCGTGGGATGAGGAAACGACTACTTCGTACTTCATGCACGGCACACAAGTGAGCTACTCTACTCAGGCTCCCCGGTCCAAGCACGGGTTTTGCCATGCATGCACACGGCCGTGTAGAAAAGTTCATTTTAAACCTTGAACTCCTAATCCTTCGGTAAATCGAATCGTAAAGTCAAAATCCCTATCATTTGTACCGTGAATTTTTAAATTTCAGTCCAAATTAAACCCTGATGTCGATTTTCAAATGGGGATTGCTGACGTGGCAAAGGGATGGCTCGTATGGGTCGTTTTCGCGCGCAACTAGGTCGATAAGAGTGGGTCGGCCCAGTTTGGCCCTGTCATTTCGCTTCGTTCTCTCCGCGTCCCCTAGCATCCCTCCTCCTCTTGCGACGGCAATGGCGACTGACGGTTGATCGACGACGCAACGACGATTGTGACGACTTGAGGACGCGTCCAAGAAGAAGGCAATGATCTCGATGATCTCCTCCCCTGCTATTAGTGCTTCTTGGTTGTTGCCGCATTAGGGTTAGGGTTTTGAGCTGCAAATTTGGGGACGATATTGGTGGCACAAAAGGTTTGATTTTTGTGAAGAGGAATAGCTTCATATGCTTGATTTTGACCGCATTGTGTATTTATTTCATTTTAATCATGGACCCGGCTGAGATTTTGAATGTCCGATTTCATATTGGAGGGGAGTTCATCCACATTGGTCCAAATTGGACTATGTTGGGGGAGAAGAAGCAATGTTAGAGATTGAGAGTGAAAAGGACGTGGATGTCGCCTAGAGGGGGGTGGGGGGTGAATAGGCGCTTTAAAATAGTTAAGGTTTAGGCTTGAACAAATGCGGAATAAAACTAATGTTTAATATGTCAAGTACAAAACCTACAAACAACTAGGCTCACCTATGTGCACCAACAACTTATGCTAAGCAAGATAAACAACTAAGTGATAGCAAGATATATTACAATAAACAATATGTCTATCACAAAGTAACGTGCATAAGTAAAGGGTTCGGGTAAGAGATAACCGAGGCACGAGAGACGATGATGTATCCCGAAGTTCACACCCTTGCGGATGCTAATCTCCGTTAGAGCGGTGTGGAGGCACAATGCTCCCCAAGATGCCACTAAGGCCACCGTAATCTCCTCACGCCCTCGCACAATGCAAGATGCCGTGATTCCACTAAGGGACCCTTGAGGGCGGTCACCGAACCCGTACAAATGGCAACCCTTGGGGGCGGTCACCGAACCCGTACACGTGGCAACCCTTGGGGGCGGTTACCGGTACCCGTACAAATTGCTTGGGGCAATCTCCACAACCTAATTGGAGACCCCGACGCTTCCCGGATCTTCACACCACAATGATTGAGCTCCGAGACACCACCAAGCTTCTAGGACGCCAAAGCATCCACGAAGAACAATATCAAGGGTACTAAGTACCAAAGGTAGTAAGCTTCTCAACTTCTCACTTCCACGTATCACCGTGGAGAACTCAAACCGATGCAGCTAATGCAATGGCAAGAACACACGAAGTGGTCAAGTCCCTCACACTCAAATCCCTCCACAACAACAAAAGCTATGGAGAAATATGAGAGGAAGAACAAGGAGCTCACAAAGAACTCCAAGATCAAGGTCCAAGGGGTTCCCCTCACATAGAGGAGAAAGTGATTGGTGGAGATGTGGATCTAGATCTCCTCTCTCTTCTCCGTTAAGAACAAGCAAGAACCATTGGAGGGATTGAGAGTAAGCAAGCTCTAAGAATGTCAACAATGGAGGTAGAACAAGAGCTCAACGGATGGATGAGACCAAGGGGGAAGAAGACCCCCTTTATATAGTGGGGGAAGGAATCAGACCGTTACCCCCACTTTCTGCCCGAGCTCCAGCGGTACTACCGCTGGCACTCCAGCGGTACTACCGCTGGGCCCGTGGTAGTGCAACGGCACTACCACCGCCAAGAAAGTCTTCGCAAAAAGGTCCGTCCACGAACAACCGCTAGGCAGGCGGTACTAAGCTCCTGGAGCGGTACTACCGCTGACCAGGGGCGGTACTACCGCCAGGGCCAGCGGTACTACCGCCAACTCTAGCGGTACTACCGCCACCTCCAGCGGTACTACCGTTCGCCACTGAAACAACCATAACTTTCGCATACGAGCTCCGAATCGAGCAAACCCAGCTTGTTGGATTCAGGACGACAAGAGCTCCGAATCTTAAGACCATGCGGTTATGAAAATGCCAAAGATATAGAGATGTGAGTCCTCTATGAATGAAGAACCGGCAAAAACTCCAACATCGAAAACATCATAGTAGATGCATATGGACTCCATTTTCGATGAACTCGAGCTTGTCACGAAGATGACCATAAGCTCTAAAACTCACAAAGAGAAACACCAAACAAGAACCAAGAAGTATGATGCAAGGATGCAAATGGTTTGAGCTCTCAACGAATGATACGATCAAGCTACTCACTTGAGAGCCCCCTTGATAGTACAACAATCTATCCTAAACAGAAAACCTATCAAGGGCAAACCTATACCTTGCACCTCGTCCTCTTGAGCTAGATGATGATGATCTTGGCTTCCTCAAGATGGACCACCTTTCTTGATTGTGTTGGCTTGATGAATACTAGTTGATTGCTCCCCCATACTCACTATGGGTGAGCCACTCTTCAGCATATCTTCACAAGTCCATTGCCACCACAATGGACGGCAAGCTTCAAGTATGATATCTTCGTGCTGATCCACTTGAACTTGCACATCGCAATCTTGATGACGATCACAACTTGACGTCATACTTCATGGGTTGTATGAGATCTTCCCTTTGACGCAAGCCCATGGAAACACACCTAACCCCCACATAGAACTCTCAGGAAGACCATGGGTTAGTACACAAATACGTAATGGACAATGCTTACCATACCATGGGATCACTTGATCCCTCTCGGTACATCTTGTACGCTTTGTGTGTTGATCATCTTGATTTGCTCATGGGTTGTATGAGATCTTCCCTTTGACGCAAGCCCATGGAAACACACCTAATCCCCACAAAGAACTCTCACGAAGACCATGGGTTAGTACACAAATACGTAATGGACAATGCTTACCATACCATGGGATCACTTGATCCCTCTCGGTACATCTTGTACGCTTTGTGTGTTGATCATCTTTATTTACTCTTTGTCTGAGATCTTGATCAACCATGTGTCTCTATGACCATTCGTTGGATAATACCTTGAATACCATCTTGGTCATCATATAAACTCCTTGAACCCAACAGATGGACTTCAAGAAGTGCCTATGAACAAATCCTATAAATGTAACTTAAGGCAACCATTAGTCCATAGGAATTGTCATCAATTACCAAAACCACATATGGAGATATATGCTCTAACAAAGAGGGATAAATTGTCTCCGGGGGAAGTCAAAGGCTTTCTGAAAGATCATACTCAATAGAAGGAATAGATGAAGTTCTATGCTTCCTAGGAAAGACCTTATTAATGGCTTGGTGTTCCTCAATGATGCTAGTGGTTGTGTTAAGATGGCTGATTATATTTGTGTTGGAGGAGTTGCGGATGTGTATGTGGAGTATCATGGAGAGGAAGATAATGACAGCAGCACTGAGAGTGACTATGAGGATGAAACCATAGTGGAGAGTGGTGATGAACCTGATGCAGTGATCATTGCAGTTGAACCCGCTGAATCTAACACTCATGTGCTCATTGCTGATGAAACTGGTGTGATCACACAAAGGCTTTGCAGTCCTATGAAGTAGAGAAGAAGCAATATAGGACAAGTAGGTGTTGATCATGATGAAATGCCAGGAATTGAAGGTCCATTTTCTCAACACAAGTTGCAAGTGCCTTTGCTTTTGAAACTCTAGCTGAAACTTGTAGATGATCATATGAGGAAGAGGAAGACTACATTCCCAAGATACAACCCTAAAAGTGAAGGACCACATTTTGCTTTGATGATGGTTTTTAGAAGCAAGAACCAATTGTGCAAATCTCTAAGAAGATATGGACTAGTCACAAAGAGGAGCATCCTATTTATTAAATATGAGTGTGACAGAGTAAGAGCAAAATGTGGATGGCTTGGCTGCCCATGGCTTCTATATGCAGCAAAGAGATCAAGAACTTCAAGGTTTCAAGTGATGACATTCAATGATGATCAGGAATGTGCACAAAATAGATGCAACAAACTGGTTACTACAAATGTGATTGCGCAGAGGTATGATCACTTCATATCGGCAAATCCTATGTGGAAAATTGATAGGATGAAAGCAACTGTTCTACAAGATATGTTTGCTGATGTCTCCACTTCAAAGTGCAAGCATGCAAAGAAAATTGTGATGGACAAACTGTTGTGTGGGATGAGCAATGAATACACCAGAGTGTTTGATTACCAACTTCAGCTGCTAAGGAGCAATCGTGGAAGCACAGTAGTTGTTTGCATGGATCCCACAAATATGGAGGGAAGTGTTTTCCAAAGTTTCTATGTGTCCTTTAATGCAATGAAGCATGGATTCAAGGCTGGTTGCAGAAAGGTAATATGCCTTGATGGTTGTTTCTTCAAAGGTGCAGTGAAGGGTGAGCTATCGTGTGCCATAGGCAGAGATGCCAACAATCAAATGTATCATCTTGCATGGGTTGTAGTTGAGCATGAACAAATATAACCTCGAAGTGGTTTGTTGGGCTACTCATTAAGGACTTGGAAATTAACAATAATGGTGTTGGTTAGGTTATAATTTCTGATCAGCAAACATTAACTTGCATACAACTTGCAGATCCCAAATGACCACTTGACTGAGGGTTTGGAATGGACTTAAATTACCAAAAGGCCACTACTACATTGCATACAACTTTGACTAAACAATCTTACTGCAGTAGCATTTTCCCTGCCACTAAACCTACCACACAGACATAAAAAACAAAGAGAACATTGTGATATTTCCCCTTGAGTGCATCTGTCTCTACATTTTTCTCTTTCATCTGATCTTGCAAAGACGTAGCCAACACCTCTCTTCCTATTTGATCTTCACGCACAGCCACAAATACAATGGCATCTTCAAACCGAGAACCATTCCCTTCACCACTCAGGCTACACACTTCATCCCGCAGATCTCCAATCAAATTACTCAAAAACTTCGGCAATGGATCATCATGGCATTCAATAAATCCACAACCACCATGTTGTTCAATTGTAGTAACAAAAATCAATAAGTGGGCAGGAGAACAAATGAAGACAAACAAACAACATAAAAATCAAACTCAACATGGCATCGATGCATGCGTAGTACCTCCTGCCTGGGTTAGGGATACTCCAAGAGATCCATCTTGGCGCCTTCTCACGAGGATTGCACCAGCAAAGCTTCATCGAATCGTAAGCCATTGGGCTCTCCCTGTAGGGAACCGACGACCTCGACTCCTCCCCCTCCTTCCTGCGGCTCGACGGAGGCGAGGAGCAACAGAATGACCCGATGACCATGACATTCCCTTGGACAGATCCGCCGTCGCCCTGTGCAATCTACTCCCCTCCTACGCCACTCAGGATCCACCGCCGCCGCCCCTAACCCTACTACTCTCACTCCAAAATCCCCAATTAGTTTGATGTGGCCTCATCTCTCCCCGGGCGTTGCGATTATAACGTAACCTGGCCCACCAGTCATAAAGAATCCCGGTTGAATCTTGCCACGTCAACGTGTTAAGCTCTAAAACGACGTCAGGGTTTGATTAATCCCTAGATTAGAGAGCTTGGGGTACAAACGACAGGGATTTCGACTTCATCGTTTGATTCATCGAAGGACTACGAGTTCAAGGTTTGAAATGGACTTTTTTCCTTTTAAGAATCGACATGACCTGGCTATGGCTGGCTAACTGTCAATGGAAGAGAGAGCCCTAATGCAACACTCTCCGACTACAAATTAAAACCAAGGGGCTGTTTGGATATCAGCCATCGCTTGCCATGCCAAAATATTGACTTTCACTGAGTGTGACTTGAGTAAAAAAGAGAGAGTGCATCCAAAATATTGTGACGTTGATTGTGGGATGACTGTGGGATGTTCTCAATTCTCTTTTGGCACGCCCAGCACACCACAACTATCTGTACAAGTGCATGGATGAACTCATGGGCATATGAACCCACTTTGAAAACTTGTTTTTAAATGTCAAAACAATCTGAAAATAGTCTCACACATATATCTTCACATTCTATCACCATGTAGAAAGTTTTGTAGGTTCTTTTCAATGTGGGTTTCTACCGGTTTTGGGCGCTTTCCAAGATGTTCTGGAACTTTTAACCTTTTTCCCGGTTTTTTTTGGTTTATTATTTCTCTATTTATTTATAATTTTTAGAAAAAAACATATAAGAAAAGTGGAGTTGCAAAAGTTGTTTGTGATTTCAAAACTTGTTCACGTTTCCAGAACATACTCAAAATTTTAAAAAAATGTTCATAGATTTTGAGAAATTGTTTTGAATTTCACAAAAGTCATGCTTTTTGAAATAAAGTTGGAATTTCCAAATTTGTTCACAGTTTTCAATAAGAGTTCAAAAATGTCAGAACTTTTCACTTTTCAAAAAAAATTGGAGTTTCCAAATTTCTGTTCACGTTTTCAAGAAATGTTCACAAATTAAAATTTTGTTTTTGTTTTCTGAAAAATTTCAAATTTAAGATTTTGTTCGCGGGTTAAAAAATGTTTACTACTCCCAAATAGTAACCTAAAATGTCTTATAGTTGTTTACACAAGGAAAAACTTGAAAAAGTAAGCATTATTGAAAAATATATCATTTTTAGGTATAAAAACAGATTTTTTAAACTGCACTATAGTGACTGATGCAGTAAAACCGCTACACTATCGTTCCTTTTGCTGCATGCGCTCGCTGCGTTCACTGCCAATGTGCCATCCTAGTTGGACCTCCTATGCGTCAAGTCGACTATTTGCTGCAAGGAGGCGACACATAGGACCTCCCAAGCAACCGCCAATATGTTGGCGTCCCCCTAATTTGGTCACGTGAGATTGGGGAAGAACGAAACGACCCCGAAGAACCTAATGCTACTTCTCAAACAACAGCGCCAGAAATTGACACGTTGACGGAGACTTGCTTGAGTTGGTTTTTCCCTTGAAGAGGAAAGGGTGATGCAACACAAGAGCAGTAAGTATTTCCCTCAGTTTAAGAACCAAGGTATCAATCTAGTAGGAGAATCTCGTCAAGTCCAGAGTACCTGCGCAAACACAAAAGAGCTTGCACTCAATGCTATAAAGGGGTTGTCAATCCCTTCAAGATTGATTGCAAAGTGAGATCTTAAGGCGGAAAGTGCAACGAAGTAAAAGAGTAAGACTGAAAATATGGTGTGAAGTAGACCCGGGGGCCATAGTGTTCACTAGAGGCTTCTCTCAAAATAGCAAATATTACGGTGGGTGAACAAATTACTATCGAGCAATTGATAGAACCATGCAAAGTCATAATGATATCTAAGGCAATGATCAGACATATAGGCATCACGTCCGAGACAAGTAGACCGATACTTTCTGCATCTACTACTATTACTCCACACATCGTCCGCTATCGAGCATGCATCTAGTGTATTGAGTTCATGACGAACAGAGTAACACCTTAAGAAAGATGACATGATGTAGAGGGATAAACTCAAACCAATGATGAAAACCCCATCTTTTTACCCTTAATGGCAACAACATGATGCGTGCCTCGCTACCCCTTCTGTCACTGGGTGAGGTCACCGCACGGTATGAACCCAAAACCAAGCACTTCTCCCATTGCAAGAATCATAGATCAAGTTGGCCAAACAAAACCCACAACTCGAAGAGAATTACAAGGATATGAAATCATGCATAAGAGAGATCAGAAGAAACTCAAATAAGATTCATAGATAATATGATCATAAATCCACAATTCATCGGATCTCGACAAACACACCGCAAAAGAAGATTACATCGGATAGATCTCCATGAAGATCATGGAGAACTTTGTATTGAAGACCCAAGAGAGAAAAGAAGCCATCTAGCTACTAGCTATGGCCCCGTAGGTCTATGGTGAACTACTCACGCATCATTGGAGAGGTCATCGTGTTGATGAAGAAGCCCTCCGTATCTGAATCCCCCCTCCGGCAAGGCACGAGAACGTGCCCCACATGGGATCTTGCGGAGACAGAAGCTTGCGGCGCCGGAAAAGTACTTTCGATGATCTCCTGATTTTTTCTGGAATTTTTGGGAATATATAGGCGAAAGACCTAGGGCAAAGGAGGCCCACGGAGCCCACAAGCCTGGGAGGCGCGCCCCCCTGGCCGCCGCTAGGGGGCTTGTGGGGTCCCTGGTGTCCCCCTGCCTTGGTTCTCAAGTTCCCCGATCGTCTTCTGTTTCGGAAAACAAATCTTTTTGGAAGTTTCGTTCCGTTTGGACTCCGTTCAAAATCCTTCTTTGAAAAGTGTCAAAAACACAGAAAAAACAGGAACTGGCACTTGGCACTGAGTTAATAAGTTAGTCCCAAAAAAGATATAAAAGGCATACAAAACATCCAAAGTTTGACAAGATAATAGAAGGAAACCATCAAAAATTATAGATACATGGAGACGTATCACCTAACAACATAAATGTCGAGATCATGTCTAGGTGATTGTCCGGAGCCACAAGACATTGACGGTAGTAGGTTTGCCACATATTATACGTGCTTGACAATTGGGATGACTTAGTTCCAATTTTAACCTACGAGTACTACATTTTAAACCACAACAATAATGTTATCGTGAACTTTAAAAATAGGACACCGCTTGTAGAGTAGCTACTTGAATTTCTTTTTCATCATTAGTATTATAACCCTGGTTTGGCGGTGGTAGGGGAGCGCGAGGGTGCAAAACCTGCGTGTTTTTTAGCTTGGTCGGTAGTGGTGTCGTTCGAGGGAGTCGTTGCCTTCTTGAAGACTCCATCAAGGTTTGCTCTCTTCCTTCGTGAGTGCAAACTTGATCCGTGGGATTGGGGGTGGAGACACTGTGATATTGTGCCCTTCTTAGATGTACCACCATAAAGTTCACGGTGTGTCATTGTTCATATTTCATCGATGTGGCAAGTTCATGGTGGAGGTCTCTGCCAGCTCAAGTGGGTTTTTTTTGCAAATAGTTAGGTGTATATTATTATAATGATAGAAGAATCACAGAACGGAGGCATCCCACCAACAACATGCACATAATATCGTTGTCGTGGGTGCCAATGAGCAAAGAGGAGGTGGCGTGCTCTGTCCCAAGTAAAGGTATTTATGTTAATGGTATAATCATGTCTCGTGCTAGCCCAAGCCCAACATCGCGCCTCATCTTTGATGGTCTCGATGATCTTGGAGGAGGATGGATGCTCATCATCAAGGATGCACGCATTCATGTGCTTCCATATAAACTAGTCGGTCAAGGTTAAAAGGGAGTTCAATCCTTTCCACTAGCAAGGGAAGGGGGGGCATCAACAGTTGCAGACCACCACGCAAATAAGCTGGCCGTGCCATCAGGAGGGGTGGTAGTTAGGCTGGCCAATGAAAGGACCTCATGCAAGGCAACGCGCGAAACAATGTAGCAAACGAGAATGTGTTGCACTTTGTCGGCCTCCTAGGAGCAGAGGACGCAGGGTGGCTCGTGGGGGCAGGCTACAACTAGCCTGGTGATCTGTTGTACAATACCAATTTTGAGAGGCAAGCCATAGGAAGAACTTGATGTCGAGAGAGGCCTAGTTCTTCCATATTAGGTGCACGAATGGCTGGTGGTGGTTCCATGGAAGAGCGGGAGATATCCTGGTTTGGTGGTATAGATCCCGCTATCCGCCCATCATCATAGTCGTGTGAGTGCTCTTAGAAAGAGTGATCTGATTAATGCTCCGTCAGAGATCGACGTACTCCATTATAGCCACAGGCCCAAGGGCCCCACAAATGTGTGTGATCCAGGTGAGTTAGTCTGGGCCCATGCAGTCTAGGCGCGTGCGGTGACATCTTCATGGGATAAGGGCAGCCAGTGTTTGTAAAAAGTTCAGCGATGGATTGACCTTCAAGTCAATGGCTTGAGAAGTTTTTATTAACCCATCTATGATGTGCTTGGTAGGTGACTGGGTGATGTTTTGATTCATCAGCACCTTGGTATCTTGTCTTTTTTAAGTACCTAGTAGTGTAACTCTCGATCTACTGCCTTATCACACGAATTCGAGTCTCAGGTAGAGATTACAAGCACGGATACACAAATTGGGAAAGGGGATGAAGGAGATAGAAGGAAACAGGTAGCAGCTGCCACCGAGGTTCGTGATCCACTGGATGCCTCTTCCCTTAGTGATGCTAGGTTAAGTAGGTGAGGCACGGGTGCGTCACACCCACTCGGGGCCGCGCACTCGTGGGTTGGGCTGCGCCTGTTGCTTGGGCCGATCGTATGGGCCTGATGCCCTAGATGCACTGGTATGCCTGACCCTTATGTCAGGAGTGCTGATATCCCCACCTTCTTGTGAAGCGGCTTAGCCCCAAGCCGCCGACGGAAAGCGCGCTTGTAGCTCAGCCTTGTTCTCCCAGGTGTCATTCATTACAACGCAGCGGGACCACTTGATGATGACTTGTTCGACCATGGCTCCATTTCGGCGCTTCCAACGAGTATGCAACACCTCCGCTGGTACCACTAGCACGTCCCATTTGATTAGCATGTGTTGTTTTGGTGAGGAGCGTGGAAGAAGAACGCGCCGGAGTTGCGAGACATGGAACACTGGTGGACGGTGGATTGTGCCGGCACGTGGAGCTTCTAGGCGATGTCATTGAGGTTGTAGATGATCTTGTACGGTGATACGTCTCCAACGTATCTACTTTTCCTAACACTTTTCCTCTTGTTTTGGACTCTGATTTGCATGATTTGAATGAAACTAACCCCCGACTGACGCTGTTTTGAGCAGAACTAGCATGGTGTTGTTTTTGTGCAAAAATGAAAGCTCTCGGAATGGAACGAAACTTTGCGAGGATTTTTTATATCAATAAGGAGAATTTATGGAGCCAAGAGACACCTGAGGGGGGCACCTAGGCGGGCACAACCCACCAGGGCACGCCCCGGTGGGTTGTCCTCATCTGGTGGCCCCTATGAACCTAAAACCGACGCTATAAAATCACATTATTCCATAAAAATTAGGAAGAAAGAATTATTGCATTTCATGGGATGACGCCGCCGCCTTCATTGGGAGGCCAGATCTGGAGTCCGTTTGGGGCTCCGAAGAGGGGGATCTTTGATCTTTGCCATCACCAACACATCTCCATCGCCAATTCCATGATGCTCCCCACCGGGAGTGAGTAATTCCTTCATAGGCTCGCTGTTCGGTGAGGAGTTGGATGAGATTCATCATGTTATCAAGTTAGTTTTGTTAGGGCATGATCCCTAGTATCCACTATGTTCTGAGATTGATGTTGCTATGAATTTGCCATGCTTAATGCTTGTCACTTTGGGCCTGGGTGCCATGATTTCAGATCTGAATTGTTTATGTTATCACCATTATATCCATGTTCTAGATCCGATCTTGCAAGTTATAGTCACCTACTACGTGTTATGATCCGGCAACCCCGGAGTGACAATAGTCGGGACCACTCCCGTTGATGACCGTAGTTTGAGGTGTTCATGTATTCACTGTGTGTTAATGCTTTGTTCAGGTTCTCTATTAAAAGGAGGCCTTAATATCCCTTAGTTTTCAATAGGACCCCGCTGCCACGGGAGGGTAGGACAATAGATGTCATGCAAGTTCTTTCCATAAGCACGTATGACTATTTACGGGATACATGCCTACATTTTATTTATGAACTGGAGCTAGTGCTGTATCGCCCTACTATCATCAAAACTATCATATTACTGTGCTACTAATCACTTTTCTGTAGATAATTAATCTCCAAGTGTTGTTTAATTGACAACTCAGCTTCTAATACCTTCAGATGTTATTTGGCTCCCCTTATGTCGAATCTATAAATTTGGGTTGAATACTCCACCCTCGAAAACTGTTGCGATCCCCTATACTTGTGGGTTATCAAGACCTTTTTCAGGCGTCGTTGCCGGGGAGCATAGCAATATTTGTTGAGTCACTTGGGATTATTATCATATTATCACTATGAAGAATCTGAAATATGCTAGGACTAAGATTTTTCCCTCTAAGACGAGGGGAGGTAAAGAACTGCCCTCCAGCTCCGCTTTAGATTCACCTTCTGTTATAAGTAAACTTGCAACACCACAACATGCTATTAATTATGATATGTCACAAGTTATTGATGATGCCACTTCTGCTAATAATACTACTCATGATGATGCTAGTACCTTGCTTAATGATGATGTTCCACTAGGTGAATTTCTTGATGAACAAATTGCTAGAGTAAGACAACATGATATTGTTGAATCTGGTGATGAACTTGAAACCGAGAATCTTGGAACACCTACTAGAACTAGTCCTCCTAGATATGAATTGCCAAAGGTACCGGAAGGTTATACAAAGAGTGAGGACGTAACTAGAGATATTCTTGCTTGTAAGGATAGAGATGATCTAGAGAAATTATTATGCAAGTATAAGGAAAAATCTCTGAATGCTAAAATAAATGTGATCTGAGTTTGCTACTTCACCTATGTTATTGATGATAAGGATTATGAATTCTCTGTCGACCCGGAGTTAATCACTTTGGTTGAATCTGATCCTTTCCATGGTTAGGAAACTAGAACAGTTGTGGCACATCTTACTAAGTTGAATGATATAGCCATCCTTTTTGCTCATGATGAGAAGATTCGCTATTACTATATTCTCAAGTTATTTCCGTTCTCATTAAAGGGTGATGCTTAATCTTAGTACTCCCTCCGGTCCTTTTTAGTTTGCATATAAGTTTTGTCCGATGTCAAAGCATCTTTACTTTGACCAAACTTATAGAAAAAATTATCAACATTCACCATGTCAAACCAATATTGTTAGATTCTTTATGAAATGTAGTTTCATAGTGTATATATTTGATATTGTAGATATTAATATTTTTTAATATAAATTTGGTCAAACTTTACAATGTTTGACTTGAACGAAATCTAATATGCGAAGTAAAAAGGACTGGAGGGAGTACAATACTCTAGCTCCTAGTTGTGTGCGAAATCCCCATGATATGATTTATTACTTCTCTGAAAAATATTTCCTTGTTCACAAGAAACAAGCTGCCTTGTAGGAAATATTTAACTTTGTGCAAATTGAAGAAGAGAGTCTCTCACAAGCTTGGGGGGAGGCTTCTCCAATTTCTTAATGCTTTGCCTGATCATCCTCTTAAGAAAAAGGAAATACTTAATATCTTCTATAATGGACTAACCGATGCTTCTAGGGATTTCCTAGATAGTTGCGCTGGTTGTATTTTCAGGGAACAAACTATTGGGCAAGCTGAAGAATTATTGAATAACATATTAAAAAATTATGATCAATGGACTCCTCCTGAAACACCTATTAAACCCACTCCAAGAAGAGGGGTGTCTTATATCTCAGTTCTGAAGATATGCAAGGGGCAAAGAAATCTATGAAGGAAAAAGGTATTAAAGCCGAGGATGTTAAGAATTTACCACCTATCAAAGAAATACATGGGCTTGAAGCACAACCACCACCTAAGGTGGTAGAGGTAAAATATTTAATGAAATTCAATGATAGTGATGTCCTCGTAATAAACATCCTAGTCAATGCCTGTATGAGTTTGATAATTACATTAGAAAGCAAGATCACTTCAATGCAAATGTTATGAAACAATTGAAATACAACTCTGATATGATTAATCACTTAAGTGACTTGTTATTTAGAATCTCAAATGATGTTAGAGGTGTAGGAAAGCATGCCTCTATGGTTCAAACTCAATTAGAACAAGTTGCTAAATCTCAAAGGGAGTTGCTTGATGAAATGAACAATAATATAAGTGACTTTGCTGTTAGAGTAGCCACTAGAGGAGGTAAAACAACTTAGGAACCACTCTATCCCGAGGGACACCCAAAGAGGATTGAACAAGACTCTCAAAGAATTAACATTGATGCACCTAGTCCTTCTAAAAAGAAAAAGAAGAAGAAAAATAATAGGCTTTCCCTGCCTCTAGTGAACCTGAAATAGAAAAACATCCTGATAATGATAATGAAGATTCTATCTCTGATGTTGAAACTCAATCTGGAATGAACACTCACCTTCTGATAATGAAAAATATAATGATGAGGTTCATGAAGACACTCAAACAAATGATAAAGAACCAGATAAAGATGTTGAGATAGAACGAGCTGTTGATCTTGATAACCCACAACCCAAGAATAAAAGATATGATAAAAGAGACTTTGTAGCTAGAAAACATGGAAAGGAAAGAGAACCATGGGTTCAAAATCCTATGTCCTTTCCACCTAAGTCAACTAAAAATAAATATGATGAAGAATTTGAACGTTTTGCTGAAATGCTGAGGCGAGTCTTTTTGCGAACTCGCTTGACTGATATCTTAAAAATGCCGCTTTATGCAAAGTATAAGAAAGACATCATCACCAATAAGAGAAAAATACTGGAAGCTGAAATATCCATTATGCTTGCTAATTATACTTTTAAAGATGGAGTACCTAAAAACATGGAGATCCGTGAATACCAAGTATACCTTGCTCCATTAAAAGAAATTATGTGAAAAATGCTTTATGTGATTTGGGAGCTGGTGTTAGTGTTATGCCTTTCTCTTTATATAAAAGACATTATTTGAATAAACTCACACCTACTGAAATATCTTTGCAAATGGCTGACAAATCAACTGCCACACCTATCGGTATTTGTGAGGATGTGCGTGTTGTTGTTGCTAATGTTACTGTTTTGACTAACTTGTTATACTTGAGATGCTCGAGGACGACAACATGTCGATTATCCTTGGTAGACCCTTCTTGAATACTGCAGGGGATGTTATTGATTGCAATAAAAGCAAGGTCACTTTTCATATCAATGGTAATGAGCATACAATGCACTTTCCGAAGAAACAATTCCAAGTGAATGTTATTAATGTTATTGAAAAATCTCCGACAATCAACATTGGAAGTTTTCAACTTCCTCTACCTACTGTTAAAAAGAAATATGAAATGCTTATTGTGGGGGACATTCATATCCCCATTGAGGTAACTTAGTGATTTAGGAAAGTTCTTCTGTTTCATATTAATCGAAACTGGTTGTTAATAAGACTTGATCAACATAGTTAATGGATCATTTTTGAGAGGTATGAAGTTGATGATTTTACTCAGCACCACCTTCTGCCTCTACCTTTTCCTTTCTGTTTTTCTTAGTTAAATAAAATAAAATGCCATGCTTTGTTTGTTTTCTGAGTTTTCCGTGCAATAAAAAAATGACCCAAAAATAAAAGTCCTCAGAATGCAGTGAAAATTTAACACGATTTTTTTCTAAATATTTCTGAATTTCTGGTGCAAATACTATCAGAGGGATGTGCACGAGGTGAGAACAACCCACCTGGGCACGCCAGGACCCCGAGGCGCGCCCTGGTAGGTTGTGGTCCCCACGTGGCCCCCCTCACTTACTTATTCTTCCCACATCACTCCGTTCACCCAGAAAAAATCACTATCACTCTCTCTCTCGTGTTCTTGCTCCCGAAACCGCGGATTTCGATCTCTTTGCTCAAAGCTCCATTTCCGAAACTGTTTTGGGGATTTGTTGCTTGGTATGTGACTCCTCCATGTGTCCAATTAGTTTTTGTTTTAGTGGTTTGTATTTGGAATAATTAGCTACTCTTGGTGTTGTTGTCGATGAGCTTGCATGTTGAATTGTTAGAGTTGTAAGTAGTTTGAATGCTTTCTATGGCCTCTATACATCCCTATGAGTAGTTGCTATCATTTTTGTGAAGTTTTGTTGAGAAAAATTTTGTGGAGTAAAAATTTCAGAATTTTTTTCATATGAAAAAGATGACTTTATTTTGGAAGTTTGCTTGGAGGAAGAACTCCAAGGGGGTTATTGGGGAGTCATCTGACAATGATCTCCATAATCAGAGGTTGGCGGAACTACGTACGTGGGAGTGGACGCATAATGTGTTCATGGAAGGGGATGGAATCCTTCAAGAGTTCACACAATATGCCGCTAATGCCGGCCTCACCGACTTCATTGCAGCTGAATGCGAACATTATTATCTCCTCACAAACTCCTTCATGCAAAACATTCATTGTCATTCTAGGAATAATCCCCTGAGGTGCATTTTAATTTATATGCTGAAACCCGCCATATACCACTTATTGAATTTTGTAACTTATGCATGCTTCCTTCTGATGGGGATTTGGTAGAGCCTAAGCCCTCACAGTTTGAAGGTTTTTAATCTACTCTGACAATGGGGGATGAGAGAGGAGTATCGAGCACCACCGCTGTTAGCTTGAAGTTTCATGTCGCGCATTATTTTGTCGTATTTATTGCAAAGTGCTTGCTAGCGAGAGAGAATGTGGGTGCACTTAGCGCCCCAGACTTTGCTGTTTTGCGTCGCGCACTTTATGCCAACAACACTTATAGCTTGGGAGCTATTGTGGCACGTTGCCTCCACCTTAACAGACCCAAGGGCAAAATACGCGGGGTCATTTACCCTACTCACTTGGCGACTCACTTCAACGTGCAGATACACCAGCATGATCGTTCTTTGCCCATAGCTTACCTAGATAGAGTAGCTATGGAGGACCACCAGTTTACTATTGCTGGTTACCTTGATATTGATATGCCGTACAACTTAGTTTTCAGTGAAAACACTCGTGATATTATTCCCTTGCGTGCACCTGCCTTGTTTTATCATGTTGCCAGGGGCTGATACAGGATTATGCCTGAGGACATTGTCGCTTACCGGAACAACCTGGCTACGACATAGGAGGAGCCTCAACAATGGGACCCTATGGTGCCTGCTCCCCAGCACTTCAACATTGGACCTCACGGCTTCTACGACTGGTGATTACCAAGTTAGGCCAAAAGCCTAAGCTTGGGTGAGTATGTATTCCCACCGACATTACATTCATGTTCACACATTTCATCCCAGTTGTCTGTGTCCACACTTTTTCATTGTATCATCGATGTTTAATTTATTTTCTCGCTTTCTTCTTGTGTGTTTGAAAAACTTTGAGAAAATCCAAAAATATGTTTCTTTCTTCTTTTTGATATTTTCTTCCTAGTTTAAATTGTTTAGCACTAAAAAGAAAACCCAAAAAGATTTCCTTGTTCCTCTTTTACTTGTTGGGAGCTTTCCGTGTAAATAGTTTTTCTTGTTTTTTCTTTTCTATTTTCATTTGCTCATTTGCGAAAAACCAAAAACTACAAAAATATTTTAGTGTGTTTTTCTGAATTTCTTTTCTTTTTATTGAGTCATACCGAGGAGAAGACCACGATGAAAATATTAAGCGGCTCTCATTTGCATCTTTATTGATCTGATAAAGAGCCCATATTACCTTGTCTTCTCCTCTTGAATAAAATGTTTGCAGATTCCAGCTTAGTACATGGCACTCTTGCACTATTATTATTTTCAAATCATCCGCTCGTGCATGTGAAAGGCAATAATGGCGATATTAGATGAACTGGCCGTGGCAGAGAGAAATGGGTATGAACTCGACTTGTTCTGTTTTTGTAAATATGTTTAACCTAGTATCCATGATTCAGCCTATTATGATCAAACATGTTTGCAATGACAATTAGATATTATAGTTCCTCGTGCCATGCATAAGTAGCTAGGAGTGAATAATGACTTATCTTGGATATATCAACATTGCGTTAAAATGATTGTGATGTAGTATGGTGATATGGTATCCTCATGTGAAAGTTCGAGTGGCTTGACTTGGCACAGGTTCATGCATGTAGTTGAATGAAAACCAATATAGCCTCTATGATATTTATGTTCATGGTGTTCATATCCTAATCATGCTAGTATTCAATGTTACTTTGCATAATGCATGTTCATGATGGTTGTTGCCGCTTCTCAACCTATTTGCTAGCCTTCGCCTGTACTAAGTGGGAACTCTTCTTGTACATCAAAAACCCGAAACCCAAGTTATTCCAGATGAGTCCACCATACCTACCTATATGCGGTATTACCCTTCCATCCTAAGTAAATTTGCATGTGCCATCTCTAAAAGCTTCAAATAAATATCATTTTTGTGTGCCTGGATCGTTCATGGAACGACATGAGGTAGTCGGTATCTTCCATGCTAAGTGGGTTATTCTCAGGTTGAGTGTTTATTCACTCGCCATCACATGAGAAAAGGGCGGTAATAGGGATGCCCAGTCCCAAACTGTAAAAAGAATTGATCTCTCAAATAATCAAACAAAAACTCCCAATGGAGTCATAACCTTTACCTTTCTGCTTGGGAACCGCCACTAGCATGCTTTGCATGGGAGATATTCATAACTGATGGTCGTGAAGTAAATGAGAAGGGTGCATGTCTCAAAATTTCATTTACCTCTGTTTCAGCAACTTGAGCTCTGGCACCTTTACAAATCACTGCTTCCCTCTATGAAGGGGCTATCTATTTACTTTTATGTTGTCTCACCACCTTCTAAAATAAGCGCCAGAACCTGAGAGCACTTCTGTCATGCTGATGCATTATGTCTAGCTAATGTTGGGGGCATCATGACTCGATCTTTTGTACCATGAATTACAATGTTTAGTCACTGCTTGAAGTTTGGGGGTGCTCTGAATTTATGTTTTGTGGTCTCAGAAAGGGCTAGGAAGATACCACTATTGTCATATTGTATCATGGTTGTTTTGACAACGTGTTGTTGTTTGAGATATCTTATTATTGCTCTCTAGTTAATTATGGCATTGGTATGAGTTAATATAATTTTTAAGAGTTATTGTCGACATGGTTAGTTATAATCTTTGCTGAAAACCTAGGTGTTGTTTAAGCTTATTTATGAAACAAGAGCAAAAGAGTTTGTAAAAGTTTTTCTTTTTCACTTTCAGTTTATCAACTGATTTGGTTTAGGACAAGCAAAGGTTTAAGCTTGGGGGAGTTGATACGTCTCCAACGTATCTACTTTTCCTAACGCCTTTCCTCTTGTTTTGGACTCTAATTTGCATGATTTGAATGAAACTAACTCCGAACTAACGTTTTTTCTGCAGAACTACCATGGTGTTGTTTTTGTGCAGAAAAAAATGTTCTCGGAATGGAACGAAACTTTGCGAGGATTTTTTATATCAATAAGGAGAATTTATGGAGCCAAGAGCCACCTGAGGGGGTACCTAGGTGGGCACAACCCACCACGGCACGCCTGCCCCTCCCCCACGCAATAAAATCACATTATTCCGGAAAAATAAGGGAATAATGAATTATCGCGTTTCATGAGTCGGAGCCGCTGCCGTCTCCTGTTCTTCATCGGGAGGCCAGATCTGGAGTCCGTTTAGGGCTACGGAGAGGGGGATCTTCGATCTTCGTCATCACCAACACATCTCCATCGCCAATTCCATGATGCTCCCCACCGGGAGTGAGTATTTCCTTCATAGGCTCGCTGGTCGGTGAGGAGTTGGATGATATTCATCATGTAATCGAGTTTGTTTTGTTAGGGCATGATCCCTAGTATCCACTATGTTCTGAGAATGATGTTACTATGACTTTGCCATGCTTAATGCTTGTCACTTTGGGCCTAGGTGTCATGATTTCAGATCTGAACCGTTTATGTTATCACCATTATCTCCATGTTCTAGTCCGATCTTGCAAGTTATAGTCACCTACTACATGTTATGATCTGGCAACCCTGAGTGACAATAGTCGGGACCACTTCCGGTGATGACCGTAATTTGAGGAGTTCATGTATTCACCGTGTGTTAATGTTTTTTTTGGGTTCTCTATTAAAAGGAGGCCTTAATATCCCTTAGTTTCCAATAGGACCCCGCTGCCACGGGAGGATAGGACAAAAGATGTCATGCAAGTTCTTTCCATAAGCATGTATGACTATTTACAGAATACATGCCTATATTATATTTATGAACCGGAGCTACTGCCGTATCGCCCAAGGTTATAACTGTCTCATGATGAATATCATCCAACGAGTCACCGATCCAATGCCTACAAATTTACCTTATATTGTTCTTGCTAAGTTACCACTATTGCTACTGCTATCATTACTGCTACAAAATCACTCCTATCACTACTACCGTTATTATTGTTGCTGCTACTATCATCAAAACTATCATATTACTATGCTACTAATCACTTTGCTGCAGATATTTAAACTCTAGGTGTGGTTGAATTGACAACTCAACTTCTAATGCCTTCAGATTTTCTTTGGCTCCCCTTGTGTCGAATCAATAAATTTGGGTTGAATAGTGTACCCTCGAAAACTATTGCGATCCCCTATACTTGTGGGTTATCAACAACCGTAGTAGCAGAACGATATTTTGTGGTTGGCTCTCTTGGAAACGGGTGTTTGGATGTACGGATGAAGCTTGAGGAAGGCTTGGTCGCCGACTGCAAAAGAGGACTCCGATCGGCGCTTGTCCGCCTGCTGCTTCATACGGAGGCATGCTCGTTGCAGGTCTTGTTGGAGCAGATCCTAGATGATGGCACGCTCATCGAGCCACGACCAGAGCACCATAACCAAGCACGAAGACGTTGCTATGATCCCGCAATACCGAGGCTCATGCCCGTACATGGCCTTGAAGGGTGACATGTGTATCACTGAATGGTCAGCAAAATTGTACCAGAACTGCGCCAGAGGAAGTGAGTGACTCCAGCTGTGCAGGCACGCGGGCAGGAAACACCAGAGGAAGGTTCCCACACACTGATTTTAGCGCTCCTTCTGTCCGTTCCTCTACGGGTGATACGCCATGCTCCTCTTCAACTTCATGCCCGCATACTTGAACAACTCCTGCTAGAAGTGGCTTGTGAAGACCGGGTCTCAATCGGAGACGATGGCACCCGGAAATTTGTGTATAGGGTAGATGTAGTTCATGTAGAGTAGAGCAATTTTAGAGGCAGTGTAGGGATGAGTCACGAGCAGGAAGTGTGGATATTTAGTGATTTTTCAACAAGGACCAGAATGGGATTGGACAGACCTGATTGTGGCAATCTATCGATGAAGTCGAGCAAGATGAGCTCCCATGATTCGTGCAACGTCAGCAAAGGTTAGAGTAGCTCGGGATATTCTACACACTCCGGTTTCGCTTCCTGGCAAGTTTGGCTACAATTGACGTTCTACCCGATATGGGTTTTCATCTTGGCCCACGCAAATAGCTTGCGGACACGCATGTAGGTGACTAGAAAGTCAGAGTGTCCTCCGATCGGAGTGCCATGGAAGGCCATGATGATCTGTTGCTGCATAGTTGTGCTTCCGTTAAGCCAGATATTCCCTCTAAGGCGAATGAGTCCCTTGACCAAGCTGAAACGCCCCTTCGGGTCTGGTCAAATTGTGAGCTGTTCGAGCAAGTGTTGAGATTGTTGGTTGGAGTTGTATCTAGCGATGATGTCCTCGAGCCAGGTAGGTTGACAAGAGGTGACTCCCATGAGAGCTTCTGAAGGCAGAGAGTGGGAGAGGGCATCCGCTACTCCATTCTCGACCCCTTTCTTATAGACTATGCGATACTGAAGGCCGAGGAGCTTTGTGAATGCCCACTGCTGCCATGGCATGGCGAGGTGTTGTTCTCTGAGTTGTATCAGATTGCGGTGGTCCATATTGATGATCAATTCCTTTGGTTTGAGATAAGGGCGCCACTGATCCACGACTGCTATCACCGCAAGGTATTATTTCTTGTAGGTGGACAGCCTGCGGTGCTTTGGAATTAGGGCTCGGCTCATGAATGTGATTAGATGCCCGTCCTCATGCAGGATCGGCCAATGCCAGCATCGAAAGCATCCGTCTCGACCACAAATAGCTTCTTAAAATCAGGCAGGACTAGCAGAGGCGCTAAGATAAGGCTCTATTTTAGGGCTTGGAAACTCTGCTCCAAGTTGTCAGTCCAAATGAAGGGCACCCCTTTCTTGAGCAGATTGAACACAAGTTTGGCAATCACTCCAAACTGACGGACAAACCGACCATAGTAGCCCGCCAACCCTAGGAACTGACGCACCTCTTTGACGTTCTTGGGCGAGGACCAATTGGCAATGGCCGAGACCTTTGCAGGGTCCATGGTGATGCCTTCCCCGCTGATGATGTGCCCCGGGTAAGTAATTTGCTGTTGTCTAAATGCGCACTTCCTGTGTTTGACCTTCCACTGATCATGCCTGAAGAAAGTGAGGAGCTGGCACAAGTGCTCGGCATGCTCCAACAAAATCGTGCTGCAGATGAATACACGCAGCAACGGCTCGATGGTGCCGTTCATAGCTCCCAAGAAACTTCCAGGAGCTCCTGCCGGTCCGAATGAGACGACCCTGAACTCGAAGTGACCTAAGTGTGTCTCGAAAGTAGTGTTGAATTCTTCCCCCTAGGCAAGTCTGGTTTGGTGGTACCCTGCGTGCACGTGCAATTTGGATAACCACTTGGCTCCGTGCAGCTCGTCCAGTAGATCCTCTATCACATGCACATGGCACTTGCCCACAAGGGTGATGGCATTCAGATGACGGTAGTCGATTCACGGCCGCCAACTATCGTCCTTATTTTTTACTAGGATCACTCATGATGAAAACAGGTTGTGGCTTCTCTGGATCACACCTTCTTTGAGCATCTCTTTGATCTGACATTCGATATCATACTTGTGCTTTGTATTGTGCCTGTAAGGCCGGATGTTAACTAGTTGTGCCCATGGCATCAAAGGAATATAGTGATCGCAGGCACGACGAGGAGGTATGGACGTTGGCTCGTGGAAGAGATCTTCAAACTGATCAAGCACTTGTTGAATGTTTTGTCGAGTGGGGGCGTATAACTCGTCTTCCTCTAAGACCCCACAAAGTAGCGTAGCTAGTGGTGTGGCCTTGGAGGTACGCGGGCCCTGTTGGGGTAGTGATCATCACCTTTTTTCCTGCCAGTCGACTTGCATTGGACTGTGATCCTCCAGCTAGTCCATGTCGTGGATATCATCATAAGCGCCCAACAGAAGTACCTTCATATTTCTGACAAACTCAGAGTGGGACTTCCATATTTGACATGACAGCATAGCTCCCCTCAGTATGCAACCTTTACACGACATCGTTGGGCCAAGAGTACCAACCCATGGAGAGAGGACACGAGCCGCTTGTAGATGAAGGATGTAGAGCTGCCCGAGCCCACTAGCATGAGAACCTTGTGTCCTTAGAGCAACGCATGGAGTCGGATTGCCTTTGGAGCAGTACCTCCGGTGAGGGCCTGACGTGAGATTTCCATGGCCGTCTCCATGCGGCCGTTGAGGGGCGGTGGAAGCATGCCATCGAGGTCGTTGATGTCACTATCGATGTCGAACAACTCGAGCTGCTCTTCAACGACATGGAGCTGCACGTTGGTAGGGCAAGTGTGGTCTTCTCCTCGGCGTTTGCCCAACTTGAAGCATAGGCCCTTCGCGCGGAGGTATTCATGCAACGGCTTGACATTGGTCCCCTACGAACATGGTGCCTCATTGCCACAATGATCAACGACCGTTGTGAAAGAGCGGTCCGGTCTGGGAGGCGGAGGTAGGACCATTGGGGTTACCACTCCGACCCAAGCCATCGGTTCCATGAAGCATGCCACTGGTGGCCTTGATCGCTTGCATTGTGTACCGTTCGCCACCTCCTCCTATAGAAGTGCCATGGGAGCATGCCGTATCCATGTCGGGAGGCCGTTGCACCAGCACCACAGCTGAAATGTCCGCAGAGTCCCTCGACAAAACGAGTAAGGAAATAGTGAGGGTGAATTGTTTCAGAATATGCAGCTAAATGACTCATGATCTTCTCAAATTGCTTGATGTACTCGGTGACTAAGGAAGTCCGTGCCACTGTGTAAAACTGACGGATCAATAGCTGATGGCGGTCACGCCTGAAACGAGTGTATAACAGGGAGGAAAATGATTTCCAATCAAATTCGGATAGCTTCTTCTCAATCGATTGGAGCCAAACCAAGGCCGACCCCATGAAATTCAGCATGGCCATAGGGACCCAGAACTTCTCATGAATAGAAAACATCTGAAAACAGCGTTCACACAGGGTCCTCCATAGATGTGGATTTTCCCGTGTGAATTGTAGAAAGGCGATCGACGGGTGGGCTTTCCCGATGCCCGCGAGCAGCTGGCTGGCATGCACGTATGGCGAGGATAAAGGACACGAGGATTGGAGCTCTAACTGACCATTGACCGAGGTGGCCATCAACACAAACACTGGTGCCAATCCCCGGGGTAGAGAGTCGATGTCGTGGTCCATAGACCCGAGGGCGCCACCCTCCGGAGCTTTGCTGGCGACGACGGGGTTGCGCAGTGGTGCGCATGGTGTCGAGGAAGTGGGATCGGTTGCTGATGTCATGCGCCCGTCCACCGTGGTCGATAGTCGCCCTTTTTGGAGTGCGAACACCACAGACGAGAGTTGCTCCACCCGCCACTTCAGGTCGGGTCGCCACTGGACCAGATCGTAGATCTTAGTGGTGATGGCACAAATGTCGGTGTGGATCGCGTTGAGGGAGGTGGTCAGCTTGTCAAAGTACTCCTTGTAGGACGGATCCATGGCACCGATTCGATCCGTTATCGATTTTTTCCACCGCGTCTCCATGAGATGCGCCAGCGCTTTGGGTGGAGGCTTTCAATACGAGATTTTAGGTACCCAGTAGTATAACTATCGATCTACTGCCTTAATACACGAATTCGAGTCTCGGGTAGCGATTACAAGCATGGATACATAAATTGGGAAAGGGGATCTGGGGGATAGAAGCAAACAGGTAGCCGTCACCGCCGGGGTTCGTGATGCACTACATGCCTCTTCCCTTAGTGAAGCTAGGTTAAGTAGGTGAGGCACAGCCATGTCACATCCACTCGGGGCCGCGCACTCGAGGGTTGGGCCGTGCATGTCTCTTGGGCTGGGTGTATGGGTCTGATGCCCTGGATGCGTTGGTAGGTCTTGCCCTTATGTCAGGGGTGCTGACAGTCTTTGATGTGTGTGTTACGTCTGGTGATGGCTTCTTGTTTATGGTTGTTTATATATTGATCATTTATTTATATATAACACAGAGTGTAAACTGTTTTAACAAAGATGTGAGTCTAAACATATAGATTCGATACACGGTCCAATTGAATGACTTTTTAGTCCACGCACTACCTAGGCTATCCATGTGACATGTTGGTGGAGTCTCGGAGATTCTTTAAATGCGTGAATTTTAGATAAAGGAAAAGACTAGTATATTTTTTAGACAAGAAAATATTTTATTTTGTCATCAGCTCGAGAAAGAGAAATTTTCGCCCAAAAAAACCTTCAAGTACGTACATGATGATACAAAGACGAATATGCGTGTACTAAGGTAAGTGACAGGAAGTTTAGGTACCCTGCGGCGATGCATGGGCCACACGGCTAGGGTTCTAGCCTCACCGCCAATTTGCTAGTTTGGGCTGGGCACAGGATAGTGTTGGAATTATGCCCTAGAGGCAATAATAAATATAGTTATTATTATAATTCCTGTATCAAGATAATCGTTTATTATCCATGCTATAATTGTATTGAATGTAGACTCATTTAGATGTGTGGATACATAGACAAAACACTGTCCCTAGCAAGCCTCTAGTTGGCTAGCCAGTTGATCAACGATAGTCAGTGTCTTCTGATTATGAACAAGGTGTTGTTGCTTGATAACTGGATCACGTCATTAGGAGAATCACGTGATGGACTAGACCCAAACTAATAGACGTAGCATGTTGATCGTGTCATTTTGTTGCTACTGTTTTCTGCGTGTCAAGTATTTGTTCCTTTGACCATGAGATCATATAACTCACTGACACCGGAGGAATACTTTGTGTGTATCAAACGTCGCAACGTAACTGGGTGACTATAAAGATGCTCTACAGGTATCTCCGAAGGTGTTAGTTGAGTTAGTATGGATCAAGACTGGGATTTGTCACTCCGTGTGACGGAGAGGTATCTCGGGGCCCACTCGGTAATGCAACATCACACACAAGCCTTGCAAGCAATGTGACTTACTGTAAGTTACGGGATCTTGTATTACGGAACGAGTAAAGAGACTTGCCGGTAAACGGGATTGAAATAGGTATGCGGATACCGACGATCGAATCTCGGGCAAGTAACATACCGAAGGACAAAGGGAATGACATACGGGATTATATGAATCCTTGGCACTGAGGTTCAAACGATAAGATCTTCGTAGAATATGTAGGATCCAATATGGGCATCCAGGTCCCGCTATTGGATATTGACCGAGGAGTCTCTCGGGTCATGTCTACATAGTTCTGGAACCCGCAGGGTCTGCACACTTAAGGTTCGACGTTGTTTTATGCGTATTTGAGTTATATGGTTGGTTACCGAATGTTGTTCGGGGTCCCGGATGAGATCACGGACGTCACGAGGGTTTCCGGAATGGTCCGGAAACGAAGATTGATATATAGGATGACCTCATTTGATTACCGGAAGGTTTTCAGAGTTACCGGGAATGACGAATGGATTCCAGGAGTTCACCGGGGGGGCCCACCCACCCCGGGGAATCCCATAAGTGTTTGGGGTGCCGCACCAGCCCTTAGTGGGCTGGTGGGACAGCCCAAGAGAGGCCTATGCGCATTGGGAAGAAAATCAAAGAGGAAAGGAAAAAAGGAGGAGGTGGGAAAGGGAAGAAGGATTCCACCTTCCAAACCAAGTAGGACTCGGTTTGGGAGGGGAATCCTTCCCCCCTTGGCTCGGCCGACCCCTTGGGGGTTCTTGGACCCCAAAGCAAGGCTTCCCCCTCCCTCTCCTATATATAGTGGGGTTTTAGGGCTGATTTGAGACAACTTTTGCCACGGCAGCCCGACCACATATCTCCACGGTTTTACCTCTAGATCACGTTTCTCCGGAGCTCGGGCGGAGCCCTGCTGAGACGAGATCATCACCAACCTCCGGAGCGCCGTCACGCTGCCGGAGAACTCTTCTACCTCTCCATCTCTCTTGCTGGATCAAGAAGGCCGAGATCATCGTCGAGCTGTACGTGTGCTGAACGCGGAGGTGCCGTCCGTTCGGCACTAGATCGTGGGACTGATCGCGGGATAGTTCGCGGGGCGGATCGAGGGACGTGAGGACGTTCCACTACATCAACCGCGTTCACTAATGCTTCTGCTGTACGGTCTACAAGGGTACGTAGACCACACATCCCCTCTCGTAGATGGACATCACCATGATACGTCTTCGTGCGCGTAGGAAATTTTTTGTTTCCCATGCGACGTTCCCCAACAGATAGTTCCCCGTCCAACATCAGTCTCCAAGTCCGCTACTCCTCGTGCTCTCCATGTTGTTATTTCGCGGGGTGGCCCGCGCAGCTAGTTCCTAAGTGAGAACAAGAGGAAGCTCAGATCTAAAAATCCTCCATCTCTTCGAGTGGCTCTACCCGGCGTCGGTGAGTCACAGGAGCGAGTGAGTCTCATATCCACCAAAGGCCTTCCTCGGGATCCCGGGGCCTAGGGCCGTAAAACATCCCCCGGATGGTATCAGGGAGGGGGAAGAGGAAGGCTGCAAAACAATATGGAGTCAAGGCCGTGCTCAAGGGGCTGCAGATAGCGGAGAAGAAGAAGTGTGTGTTGATTGGTAGAACAAGTAACATCACAAAGGTAAACCCAGATCAGATCATTGGGAAAGTGATTTCGGGAAAAACTGCATGTGTAGATGGCATTGTGCAAACCTTGGGGGGAATTTGGTGCCACAGAGAGGGTACATTGTGTAAGGAACTCTAGCGGAATGTGTTCTTGTTCACTTTCGGCCAGCCGTCGAGTAAGACGAAAGCACTGGAAAATGGACCTTGGCTAGTTGGAAAGGGTTTGCTCGTCATCGATGATTTTGTAGCAAGTAAAATGCTCGATGAATATGCGTTCAGATCCTTCCCAATCTGGGTCAGCATATGGAATATCCCTCTGGGAATGATGAATAGGGAGACAGGAGAACAAAGTAGAGAGGCTATGGGGGAGTGCCTAGAAGTGGATTTGGATGGAGAAGATATGGGAATTGGAGTGTACATGAGGATAAAGGTGAAACTGGACATCCGCAAACCCCTAATGCGTGGCATCAGAATCAGAATTAAAGATGATGATGAGAATAATGAGGAGGGTGAAAAGGAGGACGGTGAGGATGAGCATATGGAGGAGGAGTCTCATGATGATGAGAGAAAGAGAAGGAAAATGAGGTAGTGGTGCCCATTTACATACGAATTCTTGCTCGACTTGTGTTTCACATGTGGCATCATTGGTCATACGGATAAGCAGTGCAAGTATGGGCTAAAAAGTGGAGAGAAACAATTGTGCAGTCGGGAGATGAAGGCTAACATGTTGCTAAGTGCAAAGAGATCTGTAGGAGAAGAGGACAGGGGACAATGGATGGGTGGCTCTAGTGGCGGGTCAGCAAGAAGGAACATCTCAGGTGGGAGGAAAAGTTGGACAAGGAGTGATACAGAGTCATGGCATAGAAAGGAGGATGTTTAAGATTGGAGCGCAGGAAAGAAGAAAGGAGAAGAAAAGGAAGTCACTAGTCCCCTAAAGCTTAAAGCACCAAAAAATGCTATACAAAATAAAAAGAAGTTGACCTTTCATAAAGATGAAATATCAGGGGAGGATGAGAAATAAGTGTGGGAAGTAACCAGGGGTGAGAAGGGGGCTATCATGGGAGGGAGGAACATGAAGGGGAGAAGGGGGGTTATCATGGGAGGGAGGAACATGAAGGGGAGAAGGGGGATATGATCTTGACAAGAGAACGTGTAGGAGTTGCATGGTGGAGAGAAACCACTAAAGTGTAAGATGGGAAAGGCAAGCAGGATACATGGCAACATATCACGGGGAGAAGAAATAAAAGGGTGCAGATGGACATCATGGAGGTGAAAAAACTTATAAGAAGCTTAGGAGGAATCGAGGTCGGGGGAAGATGGGAGGGAGGAGCACAAAAGTGGTTGGTACAAAATGCGAGTTGACGCCGATGGAAGTGGAGGGTGGTTTGGAGGAGGAGATCAGGAACAAGCGGAAAAGGGGGCTAGAAATGAGTGTGGAGGCAGAATGAGAACATCCACAATATGCGGGGATGACGGTACAGCCGTGCAGGAATCAATGAAGCTCGTGCCTTGGACATGTCGGGGATTAGGTAACCCCCTGGCAGTTCGCAAACTTCTGGACATATAGAGTTCCAAGGACCCATACATCTGGTTTGTGTCCGAAACGAAGCTTACAACAAAAATAATGGAGAGGTTTAACTGGATGCCTGGGTTGCCTTGCATGGTTGCAAGGGATATGAAGAATGGAGTGGAGGTGTGGCTGTTTTCTGGAAGAGAGACTTACAAGTGGAGTTGCGTAATTTATCTAGGTTTCACATTGACATGGAGATCAGAGAGGAGGGTGGTTTCAACTGGACATTCACTAGCATGTACGAGGAGCCACGGGCGGAGAAGAAAATTTTGACATGGAAGCTGATGAGGATCCTACATAACCAAGATTCCCTTCCATGGTTGTGCGCAGGAGATTTTAATGAGGTGCTTCTTGTTGATGAGAAGGAAGGAGGAAAATACAAAGGTCAGGCATGCATGAATAGGTTTAAACAGGCTCTAGAATTTTGTGTCCTGGAGGACCTTGGCTTCGAGGGTGACAAGTTTACTTGGTGGAACAATAACCACTGGTGGGAAAAATGCATTCAACAGAGGTTGGATAGGGATGTAGCGAATGAGGGTTGGAGGAACCGTTTTGATGAATTTAGGGTGGTGAATGGGGATAATAGACATTCTGGCCATATGCCAATAATTATCCACATGAAGGAGGGTAAGGGAAGGACCCATGAGAGGAAAGATAGAAAATAAAGGGTGGGAGTAATGCTTTCAAATTTGAGGCTTGATGGATGGATGAGGAGAACTGCAACAAACTGTTAAAGGAAGATTGGGTAAAGGCCAGAGACGATGGGGCTTGCTGTGTCAAGGAGGGGCTGAAGCATGTGGCTGGGAAACTCCATCATTGGAGCGAAAACATACTGGGTAATTTGGAAAAAAGATTGAAGAAAGAAATCAAAGAGGGGGAGAGATGGAGATGCATGCTGGTGAGCAAGGATAAGGTGGCTGGAGATGAAGTGGCTAGATACCAAATGGAAAGATTGGAGGAGTACGTGAACACGTTTTGGAAGCAGCGTTCGCACACAAGGGAGATAAAAATACCTACTTTTTCATGTGTGGGTAAAGGAGAGGAGGAGAGTGAACAAATTTGGAAATTAAAGAGGGGGGATGGGAGCTGGGAAGTTAAGGAGGAAGAGAATAAGGAGGTTATCACTAATTATTTTTCACAACTTTTTAGGTCAGATGGCGAAATTGATCATGGTGCACTGCTTCAAACCATTGAAAAAAGGCTCACTAGGGAGTTGAACTCTGCATTGATGGCAAAATTTAGTGCAGATGAGGTGAAGGCGACACTTAAAGATATTGGTGACCTCAAGGCACGAGGATAAGATGGGATGTAGGCCATGTTTTACAAGCACTATTGGGAGGACATAGGAGATAAAGTCACTAGAGAAGTTTTGGCGTTTTTGAATGGAGATCCAGTGCCTGATGGCTGGAACAATACCTCTATTACCCTAATTCCGAAGGTGAACAACCGAGACGACATCAAAAACATGAGACCGATTAGACTCTGCAATGTGGTCTATAAGATCATTGCCAAGATTCTATCCAAAATGCTAAAAGTGATTTTGCCTGGTATAATCTCCCCGGCTCAAAGTGCCTTTGTGTAACACCCAAGATGCAAGCCTATCCCATTTTGGCTCGAGGGCCTCGAAAGGGATAGAAGCGCATCTCGTCGTTTCGCAAGAATGGATATCATTACAAGTTCATGTACACAAGAGATGAGTATACGGAATTGGGTTACACTTGCCACAAGCTACACATGAGCAGCTCAATACAATAATACATGCAAACATCATGTACAAGAGAAGGGTCCAACTACGGCCAAATCAAACGATAAAAGAATGACGTCCATCCTTGCTATACCAGGCCGTCGGCCTAGATCCCATCCTAGATCGAAGAAGAAGAAGAAACTCAAAATACAATAATCATTGCACTCACGTGAAAGTATCACTTTACCTATATGTGCAACTGTTGTTGTAGTAATCTGTGACCCACAATGACTCGGCAATCTCATTTCGAAAGGTGTCAACACTAGCAAATCTTAACGGGTGAGTTATGATTAAGTGGTGAGGATGCAGCAAGCGACTAAGCGTTTATTTGAGTGGTGAAAGACGTGGATGTCCCTTAGAGGGGGGTGAATAGGTGCTTTAAAATAATTATAGTTTAGGCTTGAACAAATGTGGAATAAAACTAATATTTAATTTGTCAAGCACAAAACCGAAAACAACTAGGCTCACCTATGTGCACCAACAACTTAGGCTAAGCAAGATAAACAACTAAGTGAAAGCAAGATATATAACAAGAAATAATATGGCTATCACAAAGTAAAGTGCATAAGTAAAGGGCTCGGGTAAGAGATAACCGAGGCACATGGAGATCCTTGTAGATGCTAATCTCTGTTTGGAGCGGTGTGGAGGCCAATTCTCCCAAAGATACCACTAAAGACATCGTAATCTCCTCACGCCCTCGCACTTCAAGATGTCGTGATTCCACTAAGCGACCCTTGAGGGCGATCACCGAACTCATACAAACAAGGTTGGGGCAATATCCCCAACTTAATTGGAGGCTTCCAATAACACCACAAAGCTTCACCACAATGGAATATGGCTTGGAGGTAACCCCAAATGCTTGGGGCAATCTCCACAACCTAATTGGAGACATTGGCGCTTGCCCGGATCTTTACACCACAATGATTGAGCTCCGAGGCACCACCAAGCTTCTAGTATGCCAAAGCACCCAAGAAGAACAACATCTAAGGTACCAAGCACCCAAGAGTAATAAGCCTCTCAAACTTTACTTACATGTATCATCGTGCAGAACTCAAATCTATGCACCAAATGCAATGGAAAGGGCACACGTAGTGCCCAACTCCTTCTCTCCCAAATCCCACCACAACAATTGATACTATGGTGGAAAATGAGAGGAAGAACAAAGAAGAACACCAAGAACTCCAAGAACTAGATCCAAGGGGTTCCCCTCACATAGAGGAGAAAGTGCTTGGTGGAAATGTGGATCTAGATCTCCTCTCTCTTTTCCCTCAAAAGGGAGCAACAATCATTGGAGGGACTGAGAGTTAGGAAGCTCTAAGAAGGTCAACAATGGGGGGGGATGAGCTCAAGAGTTGGGGAACCATTGGGGAAGAATCCCCCGTTAAATAGGTCCCCACAAATCTGCCCGTTATGTGCAGAATAACACATAGGCGGTACATGTACATACGTCAATCACAGACGACAAAGAGTAATCCACAAACGGCAAAGAGTAATACACAGACGACAAAGAAAACTCCTGTCGGCAAAAATTCTGCATCAGCCTACGACGACATTGTAGCTTCTTTGCCGTCTGCCTCACCGAAGCAGATGGCAAAGAGCTTTGCCCTCAGCTTTTCATAAGAGCAGTAGGCAAAGATGTGGAGACGGCAGCCGACACGCGTTGCCTCCGTTAGGGGCTAACGGAGGCTTTGCCGTCTGCCTCCACCTCCACTCTTTGACGTCTGCCTCTTCCCTCCTCCCCCTCCTCCGTGCCCTCTTCTTTGCCGTCTGCCCCCCCAGGAAGCAGACGGCAAAGAGACTATATGGCCAGTTGCTGCTACCCAGGTTGCACAGCTGGGCGCCATGTGGCACCTTTGCCGTCAGCTGCCTGATGGCAAAGGCCTTTGCCATGAGCTGGCAGACGGCAAAGAGCCTATATTGTCACATTTTTTTTTATTTTTTCTATTTCACAGCACATATATATATATATATATATATATATATATATATATATATATATATATATATATATATATATATATATATTCATAGCACATATATGGTAAATAGGTCACAACACATATATGATATACATAGAAAGCTCATAAATGCCATTTGTTCATCAACGTACATCCCATATATCAAAAGAACCAACACATACAAAGTTTCATCCATATATACATATATATAGTTGCACATATATTGTTCATCCATATATACATATACATATAGTTCCACATTGTTCATCAACTCAAATAAAAACGGGAACTAAAGCACTCCAATGCCAGCTTCCATGCATGTAGTACATCCAATCTTCAAAATGGGAATAAGAAAGTCAGAAGAAGAAGAACAACAACATATATATGACAAATAAGCTAAATTGAAGAAAATAGAGAAGAAGCAAGAAGAGAAGAACGAGAAGAAAAAACAAGAATAAGGAGGAGGAGGAGGGGGATGAGGAGAAGGAGAAGGAGAAGGAGGAGGAGAATATGAGAAGAACAGGGAGAAGAAGAGGAGAATAAGGAGAATAAGGAGGGCTCCTTCTCCTCCTTCTCCTTCTTCTCTTCTTCTTCTCCTCCTCCTTCTTCTCCTTCTCCTTCTCTTCTCTTTCTTTTCTTATTTTTGTTCTTCCTTTTCATTTCTCATCTTCTCCTCTTCTTGGAGCTAAATTAGCTAACTATGTATTTTTGGAGCTAAATGGGCTAATTATCCTATTTTAGAGGAAAACAAGCTAAGTATATAATATTAATGAGCTAACCAAGGTTCTTATGCCATTTTGAGCTTATAATGTCTTTTTGCAGCTAAATGGGCTAATTATGTCATTGTTGGGGAAATTAAGGCAAGGAGAATATGAAAGAAGAGAAGAAAGAGGAGTAGGAGGAGAAGAAGAAGAAATAAAGAAGAAGGAGAAGGAGGAGGAGGAGGAGGAGAAGGACTAGAAGGTCCTTGGCCTTCTCGTCCTTCTCGTCCTCCTCCTCCTCTTTCTCCTTCTTCTCTTCTTCTTCTTCTTCTTCTTCTTCTTCTTCTTTCTTTTCATTTTTCCTATTTCTTCTCCTCTTCTCCTCTTCTTGGAGCTAAATTAGCTAACTATGTATTTTTGGAGCTATATGGGCTAATTATCCCATTTTAGAGGAAAACAAGCTAAGTATATAATATTAATGAGCTAACCAAGGTTCTTATGCCATTTTGAGCTTATAATAATGTCTTTTTGGAGCTAAATGGGCTAATTATGTCATTGTTGGGGAAATTAAGGCAAGGAGAATATGAAAGAGAAGAAGAAAGAGGAGGATGAGAATAAGAAGAAAAAGAAATAAAGAAGAAGGAGGAGGAGGAGGAGGAGAAGGACTAGAAGGTCCTTGGCCTTCTCCTCCTCCTCCTTCTCCTTCTTCTCTTCTTCTTCTTCTTCTTCTTCTTCTTCTTCTTCTTCTTCTTTCTTTTCATTTTCCCATTTCTTCTCCTCTTCTTGGAGCTAAATTAGCTAACTATGTCTTTTTGGAGCTATATGGGCTAATTATCCCATTTTAGAGGAAAACAAGCTAAGTATATAATATTAATGAGCTAACCAAGGTTCTTATGCCATTTTGAGGTTATTATGGCATTTTGGAGCTAAGTGGGCTAATTATGTCATTGTTGGGGAAATTAAGGCAAGGAGAATATGAAAGATGAGCAGAAATAGGAGGAGGAGGAGAAGAAGAAGAAATAAAGAAGAAGGAGGAGAAGGAGGAGGAGGAGAAGGACAAGAAGGTCCTTGGCCTTCTCCTCCTTCTCCTCCTCCTCCTCCTTCTCCTTCTTCTCTTCTTCTTCTTCTTCTTTCTTTTCATTTTTCCTATTTCTTCTCCTCTTCTCCTCTTCTTGGAGCTAAATTAGCTAACTATGTCTTTTTGGAGCTATATGGACTAATTATCCCATTTTAGAGGAAAACAAGCTAAGTATATAATATTAATGAGCTAACCAAGGTTCTTATGCCATTTTGAGGTTATTATGGCATTTTGGAGCTAAATGGGCTAATTATGTCATCGTTGGGTAAATTAAGGCAAGGAGAATATGAAAGAGGAGAAGAAAGAGGAGGAGGAGGAGAAGAAGAAGAAATAAAGAAGAAGGAGGATAAGGAGGAGGAGGAGGAGAATGACTAGAAGGTCCTTGGCCTTCTCGTCCTTTTCCTCCTCCTCCTCCTCCTTCTCCTTCTTCACTTCTTCTTCTTCTTCTTCTTCTTCTTCTTCTTCTTCTTTCCTTTCATTTTTCCTATTTCTTCTTCTCTTCTCCTCTTATTGGAGCTCAATTAGTTAACTATGTCTTTTTGGAGCTATATGGGCTAATTATCCCATTTTAGAGCAAAACAAGCTAAGTATATAATATTAATGAGCTAACCAAGGTTCTTATGCCATTTTGAGGTTATTATGGCATTTTGGAGCTAAATGGGCTAATTATGTCATTGTTGGGGAAATTAAGGCAAGGATAATGTGAAAGAGGAGAAGAGAAACTTACCGTAGTGGTCATCAAGGAGGAGAAACACCTGGAGAAGGGTCGTGCGATGACGCTCGGGAGTTATTCTGCAGAAAAGATATATTGCAATGTCTCAGTTAGCATGATGACACTCAATTATTAATACTAGTTTATAATGAAACTCACCGTGCCAATCAAAGAGAGGACGGGCATCGGCGGAGGGACTTGACCGCTCTTCTCGCACACACCCTAAAGAGTGGGTCGTATTAGTTAGTAATGAAACAAACATTACACACATGATTTGGCTAATGTGAAAAAAAAACTTACCACAAAAAGCTCATACATTGCCCGTTGACCCGCCTCATTCCGGGCCCTCTCCTCCTCAATCAATCGTGTCGTGGTCTGGTCCCTCTCATCAAGAGCAGCCTGAAGAGTAGACTAGCTTGCCAATCTCTCTTTCTCAAGAGCAGCCTGGTTTGCCGCTCTCTCTTTCTGAAGAGCAACCAACCCCGAGAAATTTGTCCGGCAAAGCACACCAAGGATGGAGTTCGGCTTGCGGACTCCACGAGGGTGTGCCCATCCCTTGCAGTATGATAAGGTCAACGCATTAGATATTTGAACAAACTTGAAGGCAAAAGCTAAAAAAGAGTAAATGTACGTACCTATCTCGTTCAGGTTTAATCACCGGCCTCTGCCCGCGGGTAGCCGGCACGACCGGGAGATGTGTACTACCACGCTTGTACACGGTGGCCACGTCCACCTGCACATCGCCCTCACTATCCGTAAACTCATCCCCGCCATCCCTGGCCCCTGAGCCAACCGGACCCTCGGTCCAATCCGGCAACTCGGTCTGATCCGGCCAGGCATCCCATCCGGGCCTCTCCACGTCGGGTGAAGCCTGTGGAACCGTAGTCTCGTGGGCCGAATGTACCTCGACCCGTGGCTGATCCTGGACCGGAGTGTCATGGGATGAATGCTCGTCAACACCAGGCTCCTGGACCGGAGTCCCCGTAGCCTCCTGTGCAAACGGGTCGACCATAGTAGTCCTATGCTCGGGTGAATGAGCTGGTGGTGGTGGCGAGGACGGCTCAACAGTCCTCCTGCATCTTTCGCGGCCACCACCTCTCCCTGTACCCTTCCCCTTCTTCCCTACCCGACCAGCATCTCTCCCAGTGGGCAATGCCGCCGACGAAGAAGAACCCACGGGTGGTGTCGACAGACTGTCTGCCAAGGCTCTACGAAGAGATAGGGGTGGAAGGGAAGTACCAGCCCTCGTGCGGGGCGGCGGGGAAGAACCTGTCGAGCGATCTGGACCAGCGTCCACCATCTTTCAACACCTGGTGACCTGCCATGATAAAGATTAAAAGAAATTAGTACAACATAAAAAAATTGAATAACTTACATGAATAATAATATGTACATGAATAATAAAGATTAAAATATATATAATTTAAGTTGTGAATCTTACAAACTAATGATCATCATCAATAAATGCATCATCATCATCACTATCACGCATGTCTTCATGAATGACGTGCTCGTTGGGTTCAACGGCATGAAATTGTGAAAGGCCTTTCTTTAATCGTTGAAGCATTGACAGGTCATCTGCATTAGTAACCTCTACAAGTTCCAGGTTGCTGTCTACTTCCATATTCTTGGGTGAAGCATGGCGGTTCTTGAAACGTTTCTTGGAAAGACATGTTTCTTGGAAGAATTATCCATCATATGTGTCTGGGTTAATGTGAGGTTCATAATCCTCTTCATTTGCGAGAGGTCATCTAACATGTGGCGGCACTTCGTAAACAACATACCAACCTTCCAGATTCTTATCCGTTTGGCATGCCCACGGTAGATAGAAAACTTGGGTCGCCTGTTGAGCCGTAATATAGACATCGGGAACATCTAAATGGGTGTTTGGATTGATTTCGACTAGTCCTATATGTTCATGAGTCCTTCTAGTCTCCTTCGGATGGAACCAATAACATTTGAAGACTACGACGTTTGGTGGGTTTTCACCATAGAATTGAAGTTCATAAATTGCTTCAACTCTTCCATAATACTCGATAACACCTTAGCCGATAGCAGAGACACCACAATTTGTAGATTTCCAGTCGGGCATAGATAGCTCTTTGCTAAAGGTACGAAAGAGATACCCGTTGATGTTGTATTTCTCAAATGAACGAACCTTATAGGCAAAACCATTAGCGACTTGTCTCAATTCGGCGTCCATAGACTCTGAATTAGCCTACAAGTTTAATACGAAACGATTGTTGCGTTAGCCGCAAGTTAGACCAAGAAACGAAATGGTCCATTATTGATAATTACCGTTTGTTTGAACCAAGAGATGAAACCGGGATAGCCGCCTCCTGTCTTTGACAGAAGCTCATACTCTTCGACGGAATCATTTTCGATCACCGCTCCATCTGAGAATTTGGCGACGCAACGGCTGTTTGAAATATCCGGGAATAAGAGCAGTTCAAAGGAATTAGAAGTTACGGGAAAATGTGCCGAGAACTCACTCGATGTACGACCGCACTTCTGTTAGGTTGTTGAAGGTATACAACGAAATGTTCCGCCATTCTTCGACATCCAACGTTATTGGTTTCGAAGCACTGGCTGATGTGAGCTTCCCTTTGAATAGGCTGAGGTTGGACCCTTTTTTAGGGTCTGCATCATTGTGCCGAGGCTTCGGATTATGCAAATGATGATTTTTGGCTTCGTAGTGTGATGTCACAAAGTTTGCCACCTCCTCAGTAATGAATGCCTCAGCCATCGATGCTTCAATTCTATGCTTATTTTTAGATTTAGCTCGAAGGGTCTTCTGCATCCTCTCAGTTACATAGCACCAACGATCTTGCACGGGCCCACCCAATCTTGCCTCGGTCGGTAGATGTAAAATCAAATGTTGCATTGGATTAAAGAAGCCCGATGGAAAGATCTTCTCTAACTTTCACAACTACTCCGGTGCAAACTCCTCCATGTCTTCTACCACGCCAGACGATAATTCTTTCGCACAAAGAACACGGAAGAAATAGCTCAGCTCCGCCAGTACTAGCCATTCGTCCTCTGGAATAAAGCCACATAACACCACCGACATTACCCGCTCTAGCCATATGTGTCAATCATGACTCTTGAGACCAAAGATTTTTAATTTTTCAAGACTCGCTCGCCTCTTTAGATTCGCTGCATACCCATCGGGGAATATCAAGTGCATTTTGACCCACAAGATAATTTCCCTCAGAGCTGGCCTTTCAAGATTGAACCAGGCGTTTGGCTTCAACCACTTCTGCTTTCCTTTGCCTTCTCGCATGTTTTGTAATGGTCTATGACACAGTGTCTCTTGATCGACTCTAGCCTTAGTATTATCCTTTGTCTTCCCATCTATGTCGAACAATGTACCAAAAATAGCCTCTCCGATATTCTTTTTAGTGTGCATCATGTCGATATTGTGTGGAAGAAGGAGGTCTTTGAAGTAAGGCAGATCCCAGAAGCATGGCTTGTGAGTCCAGGCGTGTTTTGAATTATACCCCTTGAAATACCCCAGACGCTGTGGATCAGGCTCGAGGGCGTTTAACTGATCCAGGATCTGTTGGCCTGTCAACGCAGGTGGTGCCAAGTTTTTGACAACTTTACCTTTGGTAAAGTTCTTCTTGTCTTTTCTGAACTGTTGGTCAGGATCCAGGAACTGTCTATGCAAGTCAAAGCAAGAATACTTCCTACCCTCCTGCAACCAATGAAACTGAAGAGCTGCCTTGCATTGGGGGCATGGGAACCTTCCATGCACACACCATCCAGAGAATAGTGCATACGCCGGCAAGTCATGCATAGAGTACATGTACCACACATGCATTTTGAAGTTTTGTGTTTTAGCGGCATCGTATGTCTTGACCCCATTCTCCCAAGCTTCTTCCAATTCATCCTTAAGCGGATGCAGGTACACATTCATATTCTTCCCCGGATAATTGGGCCCTGGAATTATCAACGTCAGAAATATGTTCTTTCTTTGCATAATCTGTCCGGGGGGGGGGGGGAGATTGAGTGGAATGACAAATACAGGCCAGCAACTATATTTGGTTGCCGTCATGCCGAAGGGATTAAAACCATCAGTGGCGATGCAGACTCGAGGATTCCTTGGATCTGCCGCTTTATCCTGATGCAATCCATCGAAATATTTCCACGCTTCCCCATCCGCTGTGTTTACCACCATCTTATTCCCATCCGCATCTAGTTCGATTATTTTGCCCAATTTATGGCATGTCATCTGTCTGGCTGTCTCTTCGACCATGAAAAGACATTGAAGTCTTGGTACGATTGGCATATACCGAAGAACACTAACTGTGATTTTGGTCTGCCTCTTCTCACCCATACCGTTGTCTATCACAATATACCTGCAAGACTCGCAATTGGGACAATAGTCCAAGTGTGCGTACTCCTTCCTAAATAAGACACATCCTTCCTCACATGCATCTATGTTCTCATAAGGCATCTTATGTACATGAAGTATTTTGTCCGACTGGTACAGGTTTGCACGCATGACATGGCCTTTGGGTAGGAAGCGTCCAAATAGTATCATCGTCGCGTCCTAGCATTCTCTTCCCAAGTTGAACTGAGCCTTCAGAGCCATTACTTGTGCAATTGCATCTAGCTGACAGAGCTCAGTGTGCTCATGGAGAGGACGTTTTCAAGACTCCAACATTTCATAAAAGGCCTTTGCAGATTCCTCCATCTCATCTTTCGAATCCCGAGCATTATCAAAGTCTGGCACCATGTCTTCGATCCCGGTACCATGCTCGTCGGTGCGACGACGGACCACCTCAGCTCTTGTGCGTTGTATAGACTCACCATGAAATGTCCACATCTTATAATTAGGCTTAAAACCCCTCCTCTACAGGTGTTTAATCATTACATCCTATGTCGTCTTTTTATAGTTGTCGCATGCAGGACAGGAGAAATAGTTTCTTTCCTGGCTATTTGCGAATGCGGCTTTCACAAATTCCTTTGTTTTTATAAACCATTCTTTCGTCATCTCTTTCTGACTAGGGTGACCGGTATACATCCACGCACGATCACTCATCTTGCCTTGCTACTAAAGACAGAAGAAATATATTTATATATAATTTAGCATTTATATTCAGCGGTTAATCAGGTTCGAAATTTTATTACGTCCACGCAACCTACACGCTAATAGGTAAAGATAGGTCCTAATCCCACCCCAGTATGTGTAGATTGGGTTCGTTTTCCCATGCTCTGCTCCGGATCCAATGCAAAATTTCGACAGCACCTCCCCGCTGTTCTCCTGATACACGTCTTCGCAATAAACAGAGAGGATGTGCATCCGGAGAACAACAGGGAGGCACTGACAAAATTCCGCATCTTGATCCAGAGCACAGCATACGGGAAAACGAACCCGATCTACACATACTCGAGCTGTCCATGGATAATGTTGGACAATTCGAAAGGATGGCGGTTATAAATATGCAAAGACATGCATATTTATAGATGTCGCCCTTTTGAACGGGAGACACATACTGGTCACGCATACTGAGAAATTAATTTAATTACCTAAATCTAGAAAGTTTCATAAGGAAACCGAGCCAGAGTAAATGAAGGGGCGAGGAGGAGATGAAATTTGTACTCACCCACAAATGCAGGGGCGGAGCTCGTACAACGCACAGGGAGGTCTTCGCACAGCAGACCTCACAGCGACGAGACAACTATCACATGTAAATCCACCCGATCAACACAAATATTCTAATTATGTCTAATTATGTCATTTTTTAGAAAAACAAGCTAAGAATATAATATTAATGAGCTAACCAAGGTTTTTAGCTTATTATGCCATTTTGGAGGATAATTAGCTAAACAAGCTAAAAATAAGAAGGAGGAGAGAAGAAGGAGAAGAAGGAGGGCTCCTTCTCCTCCTCCTCCTGCTCCTTCTTCTCTTCTTCTTCTTTTCATTTTTCCTCGTTCTTCTCCTCTTCTCCTCCTCCTCCTCCTCTTCTTCTTCTTCTTCTTCTTCTTCTCCTCCTCATCCTCTTCTCCTCTTCTTCTTCCTCTTCCTCTTATTTCTATTTCTATTTTTCTTTATCCTCTTCTTCTACTTCTTCTTCGTTTTTCTCTTCTTCTCCTTCTTATTTCTTTTCTTATTGTCTTCTTCTCTTCTTCTTTACTTCTTCTCCTTCTTATTTTTTTATTATCTTCTTCTTCTTCTTCTCATTCTTATTTTTTTTCTTCTCCTCTTCTTCTTCTTCTTCTTCTTCTTCTTCTTCTTCTTCTTCTTTTTCTTCTCCTCCTCCTCCTCCTCCTCCTCCTACTCCTCTTCTTCTTCTTCTCCTCCTCCTCCTCCTCCTCTTCTTCCTACAAAAAACTAAATAACAAGTGGGTGGGGGTGTGGGGGCTCACCGGCAGTGTTGGGGCTGCTGGGCGGTGCCGGGGCCTGCGGGGCAGTGAGTGGGACGACGGCACCGGAGGTGGGGCTGCGGGGGCGGCACCAGGGGCGTCGGAGGTGGGGCTGTGGGGGCGACACCAGCGGCACCAGCGGCACCGGCGGTGGGGCTGCGGGGGCGGCACCAGGGGCGCCGGGGGGTTCTGGGGCATCGGGGCGGCGCCGGGGGTGGCCGGGCGACGGTGGTGGCGGCGTTGGGCATCGAGGGAGGAGAGAGAGAGAGTGGCCGTTTGAGAGAGAGAGGGCCGGAGTGGGGGCGGGACAACCATTAGTAGATTCAGGAACTTTGCCGTCTGCTGGCGGATGGCAAAGGGTCTATACTCTTTGCCGTCTGCCTCTGGCATCTTTGCCGTCAGTCAGCAGATGGCAAAGAAGGGCGTAGTTTGACCTAAGGTTTTCCCGGCCAGATGAGCATCTTTGCCGTTTGCTGTCCCCTTCTTTGTCGTCTGCGGCAGACGACAAAGAATTGACTGCTGGCAAAGACCTTCTTTGCCATCAGCCAGTTCTTTGGCATCTGCTTTCTGGGAGTTGATGGCAAAGACACTCTTTGCCATGAGCTAGCGGACGGCAAAGATTTGGCAGGCGGCAAAAAACTTATTTCCAGTAGTGTACAGCCGCTGATAGGGGTGGGCATACAAACCGACCAACCGAATACCGGACCGATATCGAAACCGAATAAACCGAATTTTCGGTTTTTTTTGCTGCCACAATTAAATTATGTTTCTATGTTTAATAACCGAATTGAACTCGTTCGGTTCGGTTCTAAACTGTTAACCGAAACAAAAACCAAAGTACTACTGCTCCTGCGTATCGCCAAACGTTGTGGATCGACAACCGTATGCGTGCGTCGAGCCACGCAGTGTACGAACGGTTGAAATGTTTTTTTCTTGGGAGACACAGAACGTGCGCGTGTCCGGCAACACAACCTTGTCCCATGTTTAGGCCTAATTTCTTTGAGTCTCCACATTCTGTCCTAATGCATGCATGCATGCATGCTAGAGCGCTGACGTATAGGCCTAGCCCATCCACTAAATACCAGGCCCAAAGCCCCAAACGCAATAACATATTAACACTAGTGCGTCGGTTGACTGGGTGGAGTGTACAGCGGGTAGCGACATATATTTATTTTGTCCCACATCGCTTGCTATGCTAAAGGGGACAAGGCACTAGGTTATATAAGGCTGCGGGGTGCTCACTGCCTAGAGAAGAAGCGCTCGCTGCTTCGATGTACAACTCGATATAAACCAAAAACCGAACCGATTTAATCGGTTAACCAAAAATTCAGTTAGCTATTTTCGCTTGCTAATTTCGGTTTCTAGTTTTGCTAACCGAATTTTAAAATAATCCGAGTGGTAAAAACTGAAATTTCGGTTTCTACCGAATGCCCACCTCTAACCGCTAATGTGGGCGGTACAACCGGTAAATGTAATATAGCGGTACAGCCGGCCCACAACCGCCCAAGAACCGCTCCAAAATAGAGCCAAGTCCGGTGGTAGAGCGGTACATGGTGTTGGGGAACGTTGCATGGGAAACAAAAATTTCCTACGCACACGAAGACCTATCATGGTGATGTCCATGTACGAGAGGAGATTTGGATCTACGTACCCTTGTAGATCGCACAGCAGGAAGCGTTATAAAACGCGGTTGATGTAGTGGAACATCTTCACGACCGTCTATCAGCCCCACGAACCGTCCAATGAACCGTCCCGCAATCCGTCCCACGATCCGTTCCGATCTAGTGTCGAACGGACGGCACCTCCGCGTTCAGCACACGTACAGCTCGACGATGATCTCGGCCTTCTTGATCCAGCAAGCAAGACGGAGAAGTAGATGAGTTCTCCGACAGCGTGACGATGCTCCAGTGGTGGTGAGGATCTACTCCTGCAGGGCTCCGTCCGAGCTCCGCGGAAATACGATCTAGAGGTAAAACTATGGTGTCTAGATCTGAGTTGCACGTGGCAAAACTTGTCTCAAATCAGCCCTAAATCACAACTGTATATAGGAGGGAGGGGGAGGAGGCTTGCCTTGAGGGCCAATCCCTCAAGGGTGTACCGGCCAATGGAGAGGAGGAGTCCTACTCCAATCCTATTCCAACTAGGATTGGAAAGTGGAGTCCTTCTCTTCCTCCCCACTGTAAGTGCATCTAGTGCCCCTTAGTGATTTTGATGGTTTGAAGACTTATAGGTTAAGTATCTAATGTGTTTATGAGTGTACACACGATCTATAAGTCATTGAGGAGTTTGAGATATTTGAAGAATATCGACCCCTAAAAATGTATATCTTCGGTTGAAGAAATTGGTCTGAAGCTGAAGAAATGAATCGCGAGGAATCTGCGATGAAATTGATATTCCTCATGAAGAGACTGATATTCAGGAATCCGGTGTGTCCTGAAGAAAATCACTCTGAAGAATTTGAAGCATGAAGATTTACACTTTCCATTTTATTTTCTTCGCATTTGAGTAATAGGAACACCGTACTGTTAAAGGGGGTCGAAGTTACACTTTGGAATGAATTTCCTCATGATGCACAACCCAAGCCTAATCCTACCAAAAGCCTCAAGTGAGGAATACAAGTGACATGAGGACTCTCACAGTTGTGGGTTCCGACCGTTTCGATAGCCACGCCAAGTCATTGGTCTTGTCCACTCCAACGGTCATATTATTTAAGGGCATTAGTGTTAAATCACGTCGGGATGCTCCCAGGCTACAAATAGCCACCCCCCACAACCACTAGCTGGTTGGCTGCTCCGTTAGAAACTCACACTTGTCATAAGAGCAACCCAATTCCTCAGAATCTTCGAGAGTAATTCATCAGTGAGGAAATACACCATACACCGAAACCACAAACCAAACCTAGTGATTGAGCATCACTGAATAAGTTGTTCCTATGTGGGACTGAAGCCTTTTACCTTTGAGGACTGTGCATCCTCCAGACGGTTAGGCATCATGGTCTAGAGCTTTCCAGCAGTCAATTGTGGATCGCCGGGTGACCAAGTTTGTGAGGGTTTGGAAGTCTGCCCTGAAGACTTACCACGAGTGTTGGGCGAGGTCTGTGTGTCCTTAGCTCAAGGAGAATACGGTAGGGACTGTGTGTCTCGGGACTGTGTGTATTTTGGTTTCAATACCAAGCCGCTCCAAACCAGATGTACAACTGTCACAGTAGTTGGAACTGGGTCATCAACAACTGTCTTCACTGAGAAACGGGTTCTAATTCCTCAACTCCTTACTTTCCTCGTATTATGTGTTGATGACTTTCACTGCGACTGTTTCAAGAATTTGCTGAAGACTTTCTCTGAATTTCCTCAACCCCAAATTCTTCACGTCAGTTAATCCTCATCTGTATTCTGCGTGCCTGCTCACTGTGCAATCTATTTTTGCATTCTTCACTTTGAAAAACTGTTGTTGTGAAACTTTGCACTTCTGATCCTTTACTGTTTCCGCTGTAAGTTAGTTGTTAGTGAGGAATTTCCTCAAAAGGAATTTCCTCAGTGATGAAATTCTAAAAATCTCCTATTCACCCCCCTCTAGTTGATATAACGCTCTTTCAATTGGTATCAGAGCAAGGTACTCCCTTGTTTTGTGTGATTTTGGTTTAACCACCTTGAGTTTTAGTTATGTCGACTGCAGGCATGTTTAAGGTGACTGCAGCATGTCCTACCTACGAAGGAAAGAACTTTCCCTTCTGGAAGAACAAAATGCAAATGCATCTACAAGCTATTGATAATGATCTCTGGTATATTGTGGAACATGGTGTCCCCATCATCTCTGCCAGTGTCTTTGTTGCTGATGTGAAGAAATTCAAGCAACTCGATTCTCAAGTGAAGAACATCATCTGTGGCCATCTGAGCCCAGGCCAGTTTGGAAGAGTAAGTGCTTTGGGCTCTGCAACACTGATTTGGGAGAGACTGTGCAAGGTAAATGAAGGAGTATCAACCCAGCGTGACTCTCGTGTTGATGTTCTTCGCAATCTCTTCAATCGCTTCAAGAGACATGACAATGAAATCTGCCAAGACACCTTTAATCGCCTCACTGACATATCAAATGAACTGCAAGCACTGGGAGCTAGAGACATCTGTGATCACGAAGTTGTGAAGAAACTGCTGAGATCTTTGGATTCTTCATTTGACACTTTAGTTCTGATGATTCAAGAAAGACCAGACTACAAGATGCTTGATCCAACTGATATACTTGAAAGGCTAAATACTCATGAATTCCAGCTAGAAGAAAAGAAATATCTAGATGGACCAAGCTATTCCAGACCACGTGCACTGAAGGCTAGAGCAGTTTCCTCATCTGAAGAAGAAGACACAGATGACAGCTTTACTGACCCTGAAGAATTTGGACAGGAACTTGCAATGCTCGTGAGGAAATTCCAGAGATTTACACGACGTGACCAGTTCGGTAAATCTTCAAGAAGAGATATGAAGAAATCAGAATCTTCATCTTAGGACTACAAGAAACGAACCTGCCACAAGTGCAAGAAATCAGGTCATTACATTGCTGATTGTCCCCGTTGGGGAAAGGAATCAAAGAAGAAGAAATACAAGGATGACAGTTCTGATGACTCGAAGAAGAAGAAGAAATCTTCAAAATCCTTATCTTCAAAGCCCTCATCGCACAAGAAGACTAGTTTCAGAAAGGCCCGGGCACTTATTGGCAAGGAAATGGATTCCGAGGCAGAATCAGAGGAGTGTGATGAAGAAGAGGGTTCTGATGAAGACTCATAATCCGGATAGGCTAGTCTTGCACTGGCGACCACTTTCGTCAGCAAGTCAATCTTCAATCTTGAAGAAAATGATTGGACCATCCATACTGATGACTATGCTGATGACTTCGCTCCAACCTATTCCTTCATGGCAAAAGGTTCAAAGGTACCAAATAATGCCTCCTCCTCTGATTCAAGTGACTGTGATGATTATAAGAAACCCAGTTACACTAAACTTGCTATCATTGCCACTAAACAACAAACTGCCCTGGAAAAGCTTCAGAAACTACTAGATAAAAGTGATGAGCTGTTGAATGATGAAATGAACCTTACCCAAATCCTCACTGAAGATATGAAAAGTCTTCAGTCTAGATTTGATAATCTTCACGATCGTTATGATACACTCCTCACTGATCATGAGAAGCTTTCCTATGAATTTCTTCAAAGGAAGCTTGATCTTGAGAAGCTAATGATGTCTCATGATGATCTTCGTATGGAAAATGATTCATTACTAGCTCAACAGATCAGCGCTGGTCAAGTTGAATTCATTCCTCCATGACTTAAATGCATTGAACGCGAAACTGCTAATTCCTCACCAGAATCATCAAACGCTACCATTGCTACAAATTCTTCAACTGCACCTGCTGTGTCTATTTCCTCACTTGAGGAAAACACAAATGTTACTGATGAAAATGCAGGGTTGAAGGAATTGTACGTGACAGGCATATACAAAAGCCTCAAAGGACATCAAACCCTTTGTGATGTGCTCAAAAAGCAGATCTTGAACAGGAACCCGAGGAAAGAAGGAATTGCCTTTGAGAGGAAATTAAATGCTGATGGATCTTATTGGAAACCTGAGCAGTATCCCAAAACCTCATGGGTTGCTGCTACTCATGAATTCCAGCTAGAATCGCGAGGAATCTGCGATGAAATTGATATTCCTCATAAAGATACTGATATTGAGGAATCCGGTGTGTCCTGAAGAAAATCACTCTGAAGAATTTGAAGCATGAAGATTTACACTTTCTGTTTTATTTTCTTCGCATTTGAGTAATAGGAACACCGTACTGTTAAAGGGGGTCGAAGTTACACTTTCGAATGAATTTCCTCATGATGCTCAACCCAAGCCTAATCCTACCAAAAGCCTCAAGTGAGGAATACGAGTGACATGAGGACTCTCACAGTTGATGGTTCCGACCGTTTTGATAGCCACGCCAAGTCATTGGTCTTATCCACTCCAACGGTCATATTATTTAAGGGCATTTGTGTCAAATCATGTCGGGATGCTCCGAGGCTATAAATAGCCACCCCACAACCATTAGCTGGTTGGCTGCTCCGTTAGAAACTGACACTTGTCATAAGAGCAACCCAATTCCTCAGAGTCTTCCAGAGTAATTCATTAGTGAGGAAATACACCATACACCGAAACCACAAACCAAACCTAGTGATTGAGCATCACTGAAGAAGTTGTTCCTGTGTGGGACTGAAGCCTTTTACCTTTGAGGACTGTGCATCCTCCAGAAGGTTAGGCATCATGGTCTAGAGCTTTCCAGCAGTCAATTGTGGATTGCCGGGTGACCAAGTTTGTGAGGGTTTGGAAGTCTGCCCTGAAGACTTACCACGAGTGTTGGGCGAGGACTGTGTGTCCTTAGCTCAAGGAGAATACGGTAGGGACTGTGTGTCCCGGGACTGTGTGTCCCGGGACTGTGTGTCTTTTGGTTTCAATACCAAGCCGCTCCAAACCAGATGTACAACTGTCACAGCACTTGGAACTGGGACATCAACGACTGTCTTCACTGAGAAACGGGTTCTTATTCCTCAACTCCTTACTTTCCTCGTATTATATGTTGATGACTTTCACTGCGACTGTTTGAAGAATTTGCTGAAGACATTCTCTGAATTTCCTCAACCCCAAATTCTTCACGTCAGTTAATCCTCATCTGTATTCTGCGTGCCTGCTCACTGTGCAATCTGTTTTTGCATTCTTCACTTTGAAAAACTGTTGTTGTGAAACTTTGCACTTCTGATCCTTTACTGTTTCCGCTGTAAGTTAGTTGTTAGTGAGGAATTTCCTCAAAAGGAATTTCCTCAGTGATGAAATTCTAAAAATCTCCTATTCACCCCCTCTAGTCGATATAACGCACTTTCAATTGGTATCAGAGCAAGGTACTCCCTTGTTCTGTGTGATTTTGGTTTAACCACCTGGAGTTTTAGTTATGTCGACTGCAGGCATGTTTAAGGTGACTGCAGCTTGTCCTACCTACGAAGGAAAGAACTTTCCCTTCTGGAAGAACAAAATGCAAATGCATCTACAAGATATTGATAATGATCTCTGGTATATTGTGGAACATGGCGTCCCCATTATCTCTGCCAGTCTCTCTGCTGCTGATGTGAAGAAATTCAAGCAACTCGATTCTCAAGCGAAGAACATCATCTGTGGCCAACTGAGCCCAGGCCAGTTTGGAAGAGTAAGTCCTTTGGGCTCTGCAACTCTGATCTGGGAGAGACTGTGCAAGGTAAATGAAGAAGTATGAACCCAGCGTGACTCTTGTGTTGATATTCTTCGAAATCTCTTCAATCGCTTCAAGAGACATGATAATGAAAGCTGCCAAGACACCTTTGATCGCCTCACTGACATATCAAATGAACTGCAAGCACTGGGAGCTAGAGACATCTGTGATCACGAAGTTGTGAAGAAACTGCTGAGATCTTTGGATTCTTCATTTGATACTTTAGTTCTGATGATTCAAGAAAGACCAGACTACAAGATGCTTGATCCAGCTGATATACTTGAAAGGCTAAATACTCATGAATTGCAGTTAGAAGAAAAGAGAGATCTATATGGACCAAGCTATTCCAGACCACGTGCAGTGAAGGCTAGAGCAATTTCCTCATCTGAACAAGAAGACACAGATGACAGCATTGGTGACCCTGAAGAATTTGGACAGGAGCTTGCAATGCTCGTGAGGAAATTCCAGAGATTTACACGACGTGGCCAGTTCGGTAAATCTTCAAGAAGAGACATGAAGAAATCGGAATCTTCATCTGAGGACTACAAGAAACGAACCTGCCGCAAGTGCAAGAAATTAGGTCATTACATTGCCGATTGTCCCCGTTGGGGAAAGGAATCAAAGAAGAAGAAATACAAGGATGACAGTTTTGATGACTTGAAGAAGAAGAAGAGATCTACAAAATCCTCATCTTCAAAGCCCTCATCGCACAAGAAGACCAGTTTCAGAAAGGCTCGGACACTTATTGGCAAGGAAATGAACTCCGAGGCAGAATCAGAGGAATGTGATGAAGAAGAGGGTTCTGATGAAGACTCAGAATCCGGACAGGCTAGTCTTGCACTGGCAACCACTTTCGTCAGCAAGTCAATCTTCAATCTTGAAGAAAATAATTGCACCATCCATACTGATGACTATGCTGATGACTTCGCTCCAACCTATTGCTTCATGGCAAAAGGTTCAAAGGTACCCAATAATGCCTCCTCCTCTGATTCAAGTGACTGTGAACCTGATGATTATAAGAAACCCAGTTACAGTAAACTTGCTATCATTGCCACTAAACAACAAACTTCTCTGGAAAAGCTTCAGAAACTGCTAGATAAAAGTGATTATCCGTTGAATGATGAAATGAACCTTACCCAAATCCTCACTGAAGATGTGAAAAGTCTTCAGTCTAGATTTGATAATCTTCAGGATCGTTATGATACACTCCTCACTGATCATGAGAAGCTTTCCTATGAATTTCTTCAAAGGAAGCTTGATCTTGACAAGCTGAGGATGTCTCATGATGATCTTCGTATGGAAAATGATTCATTACTAGCTCAACAGATCAGCGCTGGTCAAGTTGAATTTATTCCTCCATGTCTTAAATGCATTGAACGCGAAACTGCTAATTCCTCACGGAAATCATCAAATGCTACCTTTGCTACAAATTCTTCAACTGCACCTGCTGTGTCTATTTCCTCACTTGAGGAAAACACAAATGTTACTAATGAAAATGCAGGGTTGAAGGAATTGTACGTGATAGGCATATACAAAAGCCTCAAAGGACATCAAACCCTTTGTGATGTGCTCAAAAAGCAGATATTGAACAGGAACCCGAGGAAAGAAGGAATTGCCTTTGAGAGGAAATTAAATGCGGATGGATCTTATTGGAAACCTGAGCAGTATCCCAAAACCTCATGGGTTGCTGCTACTGGGCCTCCTTTTGATCCATCTAATCTAACTAGCTTTTCATGTGAATTATCCTATTCCTGAGATGAGTCATTTGACTCCAACTATAAACTGTTCAAAAATCAATCTGGTGAAGTATTTGCTCGATATGTTGGAACTAACTGCAGGAATGGCCCTCCCTTGAGGAAAATCTGGGTTCCCAAAAGCTATCTTGAAAATCTTCAGGTGAATGTCCTCATGACACCACCGCTGAAGAATCTGAACCCCAGATCAAATTCCTCAGGAGGACCAAAGTCTTCAAGAGGATCAAAATCCTCAACTGGTCAAAACTATGTTCGTACCCTTGCTAATGCATCTAACATGCACGGAAACTACAAGGAATATGATTATGAGCGTTACTCCTCAAATAATTATGTTCATAAATCCTCAAACCAGTTCTCTGCATATTCATATGAGTACTTTAATCCCCCTACTGTTAAGAGAAGTGCACTGGCCTCAATGCCACCGTTCTCATATGGTTCTCGCAGGATAATGAATGCTTTGCCACCCCTTCAGATGTGGGTGGTGAAGAAATCGAACTAATCACTTCTGCAGGTGAGGTCTCCAGATGAAAATCATCATCTGAAGAATTTTCTAGAGACCTGAAGAAATGCTTGATAGGACGCAAGCTAATTATTGATGAAATAGAAATATTGAAAGAGCGTTATATCGACTAGAGGGGGGGTGAATAGGAGATTTTTAGAATTTCATCACTGAGGAAATTACTTTTGAGGAAATTCCTCACTCATGACTAACTTACAGCGGAAACAGTAAAGGATCAGAAGTGCAAAGTTTCACAACAACAGTTTTTCAGAGTGAAGAATGCGAAAACAGATTGCATAGTGAGCAGGCATGCGGAATACAGGTGAGGATTAACTGACGTGAAGAATTTGGGGTTGAGGAAATTCAGAGAAAGTCTTCAGCAAATTCTTCAAAAAGTCGCAGTGAAAGTCATCAACACATAATACGAGGAAAGTAAGGAGTTGAGGAATTAGAACCCGTTTCTCACTGAAGACAGTCGTTGATGACCCAGTTCCAACTGCTGTGACAGTTGTACATCTGGTTTGGAGCGGCTTGGTATTGAAACCAAAAGACACACAGTCCCTACCGTATTCTCCTTGATCTAAGGACACACCGTCCTCGCCGAACACTCGTGGTAAGTCTTCGGGGCAGACTTCCAAACCCTCACAAACTTGGTCACCCGACGATCCACAATTGACTGCTGGAAAGCTCTAGACCATGACGCCTAACCGTCTGGAGGATGCACAATCCTCAAAGGTAAAAAGCTTTAGTCCCGCACAGGAACAACTTCTTCAGTGATGCTCAATCACTAGGTTTGGTTTGTGGTTTCGGTGTATGGTGTATTTCCTCACTGATGAATTACTCTCGAAGATTCTCAGGAATTGGGTTGCTCTTATGACAAGTGTCAGTTTCTAACGGAGCAGCCAACCAGCTAGTGGTTGTGGGGGGTGGCTATTTATAGCCTGGGAGCATCCCGACATGATTTGACACTAATGCCCTTAAATAATATGACCGTTGGAGTGGATAAGACCAATGACTTGGCGTGGCTATCGAAACGGTCGGAACCCTCAACTGCGAGAGTCCTCATGTCACTCGTATTCCTCACTTGAGGCTTTTGGTAGGATTAGGCTTGGGTTGAGCATCATGAGGAAATTCATTCCAAAGTGTAACTTCGACCCCCTTTAACAGTACGGTGTTCCTATTACTCAAATGCGAAGAAAATAAAACAGAAAGTGGAAATCTTCATGCTTCAAATTCTTCAGAGTGATTTTCTTCATGACACACCGGAGTCCTCAATATCAGTATCTTCATGAGGAATATCAATTTCATCGCAGATTCCTCGCGATTCATTTCTTCAGCTTCAGACCAATTTCTTCAACCGAAGATATACATTTTTAGGGGTCGATATTCTTCAAATATCTCAAACTCCTCAATGACTTATAGATCCTGTGTACACTCATAAACACATTAGATACTTAACCCCACCAAAATCACTAAGGGGCACTGGATGCACTTACAATCTCCCCCTTTTTGGTGGTTGATGACAATTAGGTTAAGTCTTCAACAGGGATCAAAAATATGAAGTGTAAATACTCATTTGAGGAATTTGAAATCAAGATCCAGAGAGACTCCCCGTCAAGATGTGCATATCTTGAGGATTTTTCTTTTCACACCAAATGCACATTGATGATTTAAATCATGGAGATCTCCCCCTGAGCCTTGTAAATCATGCATACATGTAACATATCATATGAAGAAAATGAAAATGCATGATGACAAATGGTATCTGACGAATTCCAAGATGCGTGCATTAAAACTTGAGGAATAAGCATGCGAAGAAAAACGTTCAAAAGCGTTAGAGTACCATCGGGCTTAAGTTACAACTCATTACATAAAAACTTCAGAAGAGCCAAGAGTTTGTAACTTAAATATAGTTCATAAGCCCCAAAAATATCCCGCTTGAAGACTAACTCTCAAGTTTCTCCCTCTTTGTCATCAAGTGACAAAAAGGGACAAACTGAGGACTAACGCCCGTGAAGACTTCACTTCTTGGCAGTTGAGGAAGAGCCGTGTTGCTTCTTGGGAGTAGTCTTCTTCCTTGGACCGGTAGCAGTGTCGAGCTGTTCTTCATCAGTTTCAGCAGTGCGGAATGAAGAAAAAGGAGCTGTCTTCAAGGTCTGGAACTGGAATAGGCCTGAACTTCTTCTTGGGAGGCCACGACCATTCAAAGTCTCGCTCAAAGTCCATTTCTTCAAGATCACTCCGAGTCTTCAGATGTGCAAGTGTAGCCCAGGTGCGATCAAAAACCTCATGCAGATAATGATGGTTGAGCTTCACAGAGTTCTTTGTTTGAGTGAGGGTTTTCACAATGGCGCCAAACTGGCGTTTGACCCACTTGTGATTGCGATCCACCTTCTGGTGAAGACTGAGGAGGAGCTCTCTTGTATTCATCACGCGAGGAGGAACGGGGCATGCCGGACGAGTCTCGGTATCATCCCATGAAGAATAAGCTTCTGGCTCTCTGAACTGGCCATCAAGGGGCCTACTGCCTTCTTCAATCACGGATTTTCCTTTTCCTTCAATGGACTCGAAAGTCTTCTAGTTGACCCGGATAGGAGGCATATAACCAACATGGTTTTGGAAATCAGCGTGGAAGTTGATGCCTGTCCTTGTCCTGATGAATCTCATGATCCATGGGGCATATATCTTGTGATCAAAAGGACACATAGCATTGTCGGCCAAAGTCCTCAAGAAGAAATCATGGATGTTGACAGGAATACCATGAATGATGTTGAAGAGGATATTCTTCATGAGGCCTACAACATCTTCTTCATCATCATGGCCATTGATTGGCGCGAGCACACTGCAAAGGATTCTGTAAATAGATCTGGGTGTGTACTTGAGCTCGTGGACGAGGAAGGTTGTTCTCGGAGATTTTCCTTCAGCCAAAGGCTTCATGAGGACTTCCATCATCCCATTTGGCAGCTCGCGCTCACCTTAAAGCTTCACAGCTTCATCTGAGGGAATTGGTACAGGCAGTTCTCGGAGGAGTTCAGTAGCAGGAGCCTTGTAGTGGGTGTTTTGTGTCATCCAATCAAACACCCAAGTGTTAATGTCTTCAGGGTTGCCGGATATGTGAAGAGTTGCATAGAACTGAAGAATTAGCTCGCTGTTCTAGTCAGAGATGTCGGAGCATATTGGGAGTAAACCAGCATCATGGAGTACACTAAGGACTGGCTCCAGACACAATATTGCTTCAAGTTCAACATGAGGAATATGCTTGTGCTGGAATATCTTGTTTCGTCCACATAGCATAAAGGCATAGAAATTCATCTGAGTCCTAGTCCAAAACTTCAGATGCCTCATTTGGGGCTTGAGGGATGTGCTACTTGATGATCCTCAAGTGGGGCACGTCTGCCAGGGGGCTTCAGAGAGAATTTCTTCGCATACCTGGGAGTCACAAACCTGTATTCCTTCCATTCCTTCGCCCATCGGCGTTCTATCTTCTGCAGCCGTTTCTTTCTCTTGGCCATTGACTCATTTTCATCGGGCGTGCAATAGTCCAAGTAAATATCCTCAGGGATATCTGCAGCTGTGTTTTGCTCAAGTTTCTTTCCTCCCTTCTATTTTCTGTCATCCTCCATTTTCTTCAGCTGAGGATTTTGCTGATGAGATTGAACTCTTGAGGATTCTGATGAGACTTGAAGATTTTCTTCCAGAAACGGCTGCAAATGAGTTAATGTGATGAGAACCGAGAGATTCATCAGCTGACATGTGTGTACCTGTGAACAGAGTATAGTTGCGAGGAATTTGGAGAGGTCATATGCGTTCTCAGATTTGAAGAAAATGAGAAAGTTTGACAGTTGAGGAATATAACCAGTGGTTGAGGAATTTGCCTAAGCATATTGTTCTTGGGTTCCAGCGTTGTACAGATCCGAAAATTCGCACAATTGAGGAATCTCGTGAAAATCTTAGATGCTTAGCATAGTTCATCAATGATGTGGTGATAGGCAGTGTTTGAGGAATCAAGTGCTTATAGATTCTTGAGGAAAAACAGATTTCACATAGAAGATGTAAAATTTTAGATCTAACTTGCAGTAAAAATGGGATTTTATTTACCCTGGAAGGTGCGCACGAAGAACACAGAAAGGTGTGTAGTGAAGCTCTTCGGTCGCGTGTCCAATGCACCCTAACCCGGCGACAGAGGACGTCTACGGCGGCGGCGGACGAAGATGGTCCGACTCCGGCGTGGTTCAGGTGACGGAGAAGTCGAGGCAGTGAAGCTCTTCCTCACCAGCGACGAGACTACCAGCGATGGCGCTAGCGTTCAGTGGTGTTTGCTGTAGCAGGAGAGCGAAGGAGCGAAGAAGAGTATGCCGAGGGGGATAAGGACATATTTATAGCCAAACAGTTACTGTTGGCGCGAAAATTTTGGACGAAACAGCCCCTGCCTCTATGTCTCCGCAGGACACGTGTAGCTGCCGAACACTGCGGTGGAGATAGTATAGATCGTGGTTATCCGATCGTGGGAAGTAGGGTTCAGTTACTGTGTATTAAAGAAGCAATTTTTGAAGATTTGAGGATTTCCGTTACAAAATCCTCAGCTGACAAGGACGCAGTTAGGATTTTGAACAAAGTTTCAAGTAGAACGCATATGAACAATTGAATAGACTGGATGAGTATAGCATAGAGGGAAAGTAGGGTCCGATCACATTCACTTAGCAGAAATATCAACTTGAAGAAATAGCAATAAGTGAATGTTGTTGGGGACTTGAAATCACAGTCTATCTAGTCAAATGAAAGTCATCAAGTGTTTTTGAAGATTTTGTGATAAATCGTCACAATGAAGAACAACTGTTTTTGAAGAAAAATACATTTTGAGGAAATAGAACATTTGAAGAAAATCAACTTAAGGAATTTCACATTGGGCGGTGGCGTGACCCACCATATAAGAATGTTGATTACAGACGCCGCGTACAATTGTCGTAGGGCCGTGAGAATCAATTTCTTCGTTGATTTCTTCACATTCAGAGTGACATTCTTCATCAGTTGAAGAAAATCGATTCATCATGTGTTGCACATCTAAGTCATCAATTTTGCATAAGTGTTAGGATGTGTGCATGTTTTTACAAAACATTTGAAGATTCTAAGATATTTAGCTCATACCGCAACTTGCAAAACCTTTTCTCATCCAAGGGCTTAGTGAAGATATCTGCTAGTTGATCATCAGTCTTCACATGGTCGATGAGGATATTGCCCTTGATGACATGGTCCCGAAGAAAATGATGACGAATCTGGATGTGCTTGGTCTTCGAGTGCTGTACTGGGTTATATGCAATCTTGATAGCACTCTCATTGTCACAGTAGAGAGGCACATTCTTCATGTTGATGCCGTAGTCCGTGAGGCTTTGCTTCATCCATAGTAATTGAGCACAGCAAGAACCAGCAGCAATGTACTCAGCTTCAGCAGTGGAGAGTGATACGCAGTTCTGCTTCTTTGAGGACCAGCAAACTAGTGATCTTCCGAGGAAATGGCATGTGCCAGAAGTTGACTTGCGATCCACACGGTCACCAGCATAGTCAGAATCAGAATACCCTACCAAATGAAGATTTGAGCCCTTGGGATACCATAATCCTAGTGTTGGTGTGTGAGCTAAGAATCAAAGAATATGTTTCACAGCCTTATGGTGTGATTCCTTTGGTTTTGCTTGAAAACATGCACAAAGAATATGTTTCACAGCCTTATGGTGTGATTCCTTTGGTTTTGCTTGAAAACATGCACACATGCAAACACTAAGCATTATATCTGGCCCAGATGCACATAGATACAATAAAGAACCAATCATAGAACGATATACCTCTTGATCGAAATCTTTACCATTTTCATCAGTGCCGAGGTGGCCGTTGGTAGGCATTGGAGTCTTGGCACCTTTCCATTCATGCATGTCGAATTTCCTCAGAACATCCTTGAGGTATTTCTCCTGTGATATGAAGATTCCATTGCTTTGTTGACGAATTTGAAGACCTAAGAAGAATTTCAGCTCCCCCATCATGGACATGTGATATTCTTCACTTATCATGTAGGCAAATTCATCACTGTATCGTTTGTCAGTACAACCATATATGATATCATCGACATATATTTGACACACAAATAGCTCATTATCATAGGATTTAGTGAAAAGAGTTGGATGTAAGGATGAATTAGTACAGCTTACCATCTCATATGCTTCAGATTTGAAGAATATGATACTAATTTCATCAGATCAGTACTTTCATCATAACAGAGATGTAAGGATGTGTGAAATATTTCTATTTCATCAATAATTAGCTTGCGTCCTATCAAGCATTTCTTCAGGTCTCCAGCAAATTCTTCAGATGATGATTTTCATCTAGAGACCTCACCTGCAGAAGTGATTAGTTCGATTTCTTCACCACCCACATCTGAAGGGGTGGCAAAGCATTCATCATCCTGCGAGCACCATTTGAGAACGGTGGCATTGAGGCCAATGCACTTCTCTTAACAGTAGGGGGATTAAAGTACTCATATGAATATGCAGAGAACTGGTTTGAGGATTTATGAACATAATGATTTGAGGAATAACGCTCATATTCATATTCCTTGTAGTTTCCCTGCATGTTAGATGCAGTAGCACGGGTACGAGCATAGTTTTGACCAGTTGAGGACTTTGGTCCTCCTGAGAAATTTGATCTCGGGTTTAGATTCTTCAGTGGTGGTGTCATGAGGACATTCACCTAAAGATTTTCAAGACAACTTTTGGGAACCCAGATTTTCCTCAAAGGAGGGCCATTCCTGCAGTTAGTTGCAACATATCGAGCAAATACTTCACCAGATTGATTTTTGAACAGTTTATAGTTGGAGTCAAATGACTCATCTGTGGAATAGGATAATTCACATGAAAAGCCAGTTAGATTAGATGGATCAAAAGGAGTCCCAGTAGCAGCAACCCATGAGGTTTTGGGATACTGCTCAGGTTTCCAATAAGATCCATCAGCATTTAATTTCCTCTCAAAGGCAATTCCTTCTTTCCTCGGGTTCCTGTTCAAGATCTGCTTTTTGAGCACATCACAAAGGGTTTGATGTCCTTTGAGGCTTTTGTATATGCCTGTCACGTACAATTCCTTCAACCCTGCATTTTCATCAGTAACATTTGTGTTTTCCTCAAGTGAGGAAATAGACACAGCAGGTGCAGTTGAAGAATTTGTAGCAATGGTAGCGTTTGATGATTCTGGTGAGGAATTAGCAGTTTCGCGTTCAATGCATTTAAGTCATGGAGGAATGAATTCAACTTGACCAGCGCTGATCTGTTGAGCTAGTAATGAATCATTTTCCATACGAAGATCATCATGAGACATCATTAGCTTCTCAAGATCAAGCTTCCTTTGAAGAAATTCATAGGAAAGCTTCTCATGATCAGTGAGGAGTGTATCATAACGATCGTGAAGATTATCAAATCTAGACTGAAGACTTTTCATATCTTCAGTGAGGATTTGGGTAAGGTTCATTTCATCATTCAACAGCTCATCACTTTTATCTAGTAGTTTCTGAAGCTTTTCCAGGGCAGTTTGTTGTTTAGTGGCAATGATAGCAAGTTTAGTGTAACTGGGTTTCTTATAATCATCACAGTCACTTGAATCAGAGGAGGAGGCATTATTTGGTACCTTTGAACCTTTTGCCATGAAGGAATAGGTTGGAGCGAAGTCATCAGCATAGTCATCAGTATGGATGGTCCAATCATTTTCTTCAAGATTGAAGATTGACTTGCTGACGAAAGTGGTCGCCAGTGCAAGACTAGCCTATCCGGATTATGAGTCTTCATCAGAACCCTCTTCTTCATCACACTCCTCTGATTCTGCCTCGGAATCCATTTCCTTGCCAATAAGTGCCCGGGCCTTTCTGAAACTAGTCTTCTTGTGCGATGAGGGCTTTGAAGATAAGGATTTTGAAGATTTCTTCTTCTTCTTCGAGTCATCAGAACTGTCATCCTTGTATTTCTTCTTCTTTGATTCCTTTCCCCAACGGGGACAATCAGCAATGTAATGACCTGATTTCTTGCACTTGTGGCAGGTTCGTTTCTTGTAGTCCTAAGATGAAGATTCTGATTTCTTCATATCTCTTCTTGAAGATTTACCGAACTGGTCACGTCGTGTAAATCTCTGGAATTTCCTCACGAGCATTGCAAGTTCCTGTCCAAATTCTTCAGGGTCAGTAAAGCTGTCATCTGTGTCTTCTTCTTCAGATGAGGAAACTGCTCTAGCCTTCAGTGCACGTGGTCTGGAATAGCTTGGTCCATCTAGATATTTCTTTTCTTCTAGCTGGAATTCATGAGTATTTAGCCTTTCAAGTATATCAGTTGGATCAAGCATCTTGTAGTCTGGTCTTTCTTGAATCATCAGAACTAAAGTGTCAAATGAAGAATCCAAAGATCTCAGCAGTTTCTTCACAACTTCGTGATCACAGATGTCTCTAGCTCCCAGTGCTTGCAGTTCATTTGATATGTCAGTGAGGCGATTAAAGGTGTCTTGGCAGATTTCATTGTCATGTCTCTTGAAGCGATTGAAGAGATTGCGAAGAACATCAACACGAGAGTCACGCTGGGTTGATACTCCTTCATTTACCTTGCACAGTCTCTCCCAAATCAGTGTTGCAGAGCCCAAAGCACTTACTCTTCCAAACTGGCCTGGGCTCAGATGGCCACAGATGATGTTCTTCACTTGAGAATCGAGTTGCTTGAATTTCTTCACATCAGCAACAAAGACACTGGCAGAGATGATGGGGACACCATGTTCCACAATATACCAGAGATCATTATCAATAGCTTGTAGATGCATTTGCATTTTGTTCTTCCAGAAGGGAAAGTTCTTTCCTTCGTAGGTAGGACATGCTGCAGTCACCTTAAACATGCCTGCAGTCGACATAACTAAAACTCAAGGTGGTTAAACCAAAATCACACAAAACAAGGGAGTACCTTGCTCTGATACCAATTGAAAGAGCGTTATATCAACTAGAGGGGGGTGAATAGGAGATTTTTAGAATTTCATCACTGAGGAAATTCCTTTTGAGGAAATTCCTCACTAACAACTAACTTACAGCGGAAACAGTAAAGGATCAGAAGTGCAAAGTTTCACAACAACAGTTTTTCAAAGTGAAGAATGCAAAAATAGATTGCACAGTGAGCAGGCACGCAGAATACAAATGAGGATTAACTGACGTGAAGAATTTGGGGTTGAGGAAATTCAGAGAAAGTCTTCAGCAAATTCTTGAAACAGTCGCAGTGAAAGTCATCAACACATAATACGAGGAAAGTAAGGAGTTGAGGAATTAGAACCCGTTTCTCAGTGAAGACAGTTGTTGATGACCCAGTTCCAACTACTGTGACAGTTGTACATCTGGTTTGGAGCGGCTTGGTATTGAAACCAAAATACACACAGTCCCGAGACACACAGTCCCTACCGTATTCTCCTTGAGCTAAGGACACACAGACCTCGCCCAACACTCGTGGTAAGTCTTCAGGGCAGACTTCCAAACCCTCACAAATTTGGTCACCCGGCGATCCACAATTGACTGCTGGAAAGCTCTAGACCATGATGCCTAACCGTCTGGAGGATGCACAGTCCTGAAAGGTAAAAGGCTTCAGTCCCACATAGGAACAACTTATTCAGTGATGCTCAATCACTAGGTTTGGTTTGTGGTTTCGGTGTATGGTGTATTTCCTCACTGATGAATTACTCTCGAAGATTCTGAGGAATTGGGTTGCTCTTATGACAAGTGTGAGTTTCTAACGGAGCAGCCAACCAGCTAGTGGTTGTGGGGGGTGGCTATTTGTAGCCTCGGAGCATCCCGACATGATTTAACACTAATGCCCTTAAATAATATGACCGTTGGAGTGGACAAGACCAATGACTTGGCGTGGCTATCGAAACGGTCGGAACCCACAACTGTGAGAGTCCTCATGTCACTTGTATTCCTCACTTGAGGCTTTTGGTAGGATTAGGCTTGGGTTGTGCATCATGAGGAAATTCATTCCAAAGTGTAACTTCGACCCCCTTTAACAGTACGGTGTTCCTATTACTCAAATGCGAAGAAAATAAAATGGAAAGTGTAAATCTTCATGCTTCAAATTCTTCAGAGTGATTTTCTTCAGGACACACCGGATTCCTGAATATCAGTCTCTTCATGAGGAATATCAATTTCATCGCAGATTCCTCGCGATTCATTTCTTCAGCTTCAGACCAATTTCTTCAACCGAAGATATACATTTTTAGGGGTCGATATTCTTCAAATATCTCAAACTCCTCAATGACTTATAGATCCCGTGTACACTCATAAACACATTAGATACTTAACCTATAAGTCTTCAAACCACCAAAATTACCAAGGGGCACTAGATGCCCTTACAAATATTTCACGCGTCCTTACATTTCTGTTATGATGAAATTACTGATCTGATGAAATTAGTACCATATTCTTCAAATCTAAAGCATATGAGATGGTAAGCTATACTAATTCATCGTAGGATGACAAACCCAAGAATACTGAGTGGGTTCTTGATAGTGGCTGCACACATCACATGACTGGTGATAAAAGCTTACTGATGAATATGCCACTAACTCCATCACCTGTGAAGAAAATCACATATGCTGACAAAGGTAAAAGCGAGGTATTGGGACTTGGCAAAGTGGCTATTTCCAAGGATAGGCATATGGACAAAGTGATGCTTGTTGAATCCCTTAGTTTTAACCTCATGTCAGTCTCGATGCTTTGTGATCTTGATATGATTGTTATCTTTGGTAGATATAGATGTGTAGTCATCATGGAATCTGACAGATCCAAAGTCTTCGAAGGTGTAAGAAGAGGGGATTTGTACATTGTTGATTTCTCTACAGGTCCTCAACCAACCACTTGCTTATTAGCAAAAACCTCAGAAGGATGGTTGTGGCACCGAAGACTAGGTCATGCAGGCATGAGGAATTTCCACACGCTCGCGAAGAAGAAGCATGTCATTGGCATCGAATCAGTCAAATTCCTCAAGGATCATCTCTGCGGTGCCTGTGAATCTAGGAAAATGACCAGATCCAAGCATCCCTCGAAGACTATCATGACCACTACACGTCCATTTGAATTGCTTCATATGGATTTATTTGAACCTACTCACTATGCCACACTAACCAATGCAGCATCTTTATATGGCTTCGTCATAGTTGATGATTATTCCAGATATACTTGGGTGCATATCATAGTGTATAAAACTGAAGTGCACGAAATCTTCAAACAATTTTCTTCAAGGGCCTCGACGAACTTTGGCATCAAGATCAAACATATCAGGAGTGATAATGGAACCGAGTTCAAAAACACTGGTCTTGATGATTATCTTGATGAACTTGGTATTACTCACGAATTATCTGCTCCTTATACTCCTCAGCAGAATGGTGTCGTCGAAAGGAAGAACACGACTCTGGTTGAAATGGCAAGAACTATGCTTGAAGAATATCAGACTCGTCGTCGCTTTTGGCCTGAAGCAATCAATATTGCATGCCATATCATTAACACGGTATATCTTCACAAATTCCTCAAGAAAACCTCATATGAACTCCTCACTGACAAGAAACCCAATGTAAGTTATTTCAAAGTCTTCGGTGCAAAATGTTGCATTAGAGATCCTCACCATAACTCAAAATTGGCACCTAAGGCACATGAAGGTTTTATGCTCGCTTATGGAAAGGACTCGCACACTTAGAGAGTCTTCAACAACTATCACAACAAAGTTGTTGAGACTGTAGATGTGCGGTTCAATGAAACTAATGGCTCGCAAAGAGAGCAATTGCCTTCTGATCCAGATAAACTGTCTCATGAGGAAGCAATAAAGCTCAAACCTACTGAAGACATTGTCCCCACTGAGGAAATTGGTGAAGAAACGATCCCCATCACTGATGAAAATCAAGAAGATGCTCCTGAGGAAATTGCACCAGAACCACTTCCTCAGCCTAGACAAAATCCTCAATCAGCTCATCCAAGGATTGCAAACGAAGTAGAACTTGACAAAATCCTCAACGACATCAATGCGCCAGGTCCTCTCACTCGCTCAAAAGCTTCACACTTAGTTAACTTTTGTGGGCATTTTTCCTTTGTATCCATCACAGAACCCTCAAAAGTTGCTGAGGCTTTTCTGGAACCGGAGTGGATCCAAGCTATGCAAGACGAACTTCTTCAATTCAAGCTGAATGACGTATGGGAGCTCATCAAACGACCAGATCCTCGCAAGCACAATATCATCGGCACCAAGTGGATTTTCCGAAACAAGCAAGATGAGGACGGTCAAGTGGTGAGGAACAAGGCACGACTTGTATCCCAAGGCTACACCTAGGTTGAAGGAATAGATTTCGATGAAACTTTTGCACCTGTTGCTAGACTTGAAGCTATTCGAATACTACTTGCTTATGCTAATCATCATAACATCATCTTATATCAAATGGATGTGAAAAGTGCATTCCTCAATGGTAAGCTTGAGGAAGAAGTATATGTTGCTCAGCCCCCAGGTTTTGAGGATCCAAAGAATCCAGACAAAGTCTTCAGACTCAAAAAGGCTCTTTTTGGTCTCAAGCAAGCCCCTCGGGCATGGTATGATACATTGAAGGAATTCCTCATGAAGAAAGGCTTCAAACCTGGTTCACTCGATCCAACTCTTTTCACTAAATCCTATGATAATGAGCTATTTGTGTGTCAAATATATGTCGATGATATCATATTTGGCTGTACTGACAAACGATACAGTGATGAATTTGCCTACATGATGAGTGAAGAATATCAGTTGTCCATGATGGGGGAGCTGAAATTCTTCTTAGGTGTTCAAATTCGTCAACAAAGCAATGGAATCTTCATATCACAGGAGAAATACCTCAATGATGTTCTGAGGAAATTCGACATGCATGAATGCAAAGGTGCCAAGACTCCAATGCCTACCAACGGCCACCTCGGCACTGATGAAAATGGTAAAGATTTCGATCAGCAGGTATATCGTTCTATAATTGGTTCTTTATTGTATCTATGTGCATCTAGGCGAGATATAATGCTCACTGTTTGCATGTGTGCACGTTTTCAAGAAAAACCGAAGGAATCACACCATAAGGCTGTGAAACATATTCTTCGATACTTAGCTCACACACCAACACTAGGATTATGGTATCCCAAGGGCTCTAATCTTCATCTGGTAGGGTATTCTGATTCTGACTATGCTGGTACCGTGTGGATCGCAAGTCAACTTATGGCACATGCCATTTCCTCGGAAGATCACTAGTTTGCTGGTCCTCAAAGAAGCAGAACTGCGTATCACTCTCCACTGCCGAAGCTGAGTACATTGCTGCTGGTTCTTGTTGTGCTCAATTACTATGGATGAAGCAAACCCTCAAGGACTACGGAATCAACATGAAGAATGTGCCTCTCTACTGTGACAATGAGAGTGCTATCAAGATTGCATATAACCCAGTACAGCACTCGAAGACCAAGCACATCCAGATTCGTCATCAGTTTCTTCGGGACCATGTCATCAAGGGCAATATCCTCATCGACCATGCGAAGACTGATGATCAACTGGCAGATATCTTCACTAAGCCCTTGGATGAGAAAAGGTTTTGCAAGTTGCGGTGTGAGCTAAATATCTTAGAATCTTTAAATGTCTTGTAAAAACATGCACACATCCTAACACTTATGCAAAATTGATGACTTAGATGTGCAACACATGATGAATCGATTTTCTTCAACTGATGAAGAATGTCACTCTGAATGTGAAGAAATCAACGAAGAAATTGATTCTCAGAGCCCTACGACAATTGTACGCGGCGTCTGTAATCAACATTCTTATATGGTGGGTCACGCCACCGCCCAATGTGAAATTCCTCAAGTTGATTTTCTTCAAATTCTCTATTTCCTCAAAATGTGTTTTTCTTCAAAACAGCTCTTCTTCATTGTGACGATTTCTCATAAAATCTTCAAAAACACTTGATGACTTTCATTTGACTAGATAAACTGTGATTTCAAGTCCTCAATAGCATTCACTTATAGCTATGTCTTCAAGTTGATATTTCTGCTAAGTGAAAGTGATCGGACCCTACTTTCCCTCTATGCTATACTCATCCAGTCTATTCAATTCTTCATATGCGTTCTACTTGAAACTTTGTTCAAAATCCTCACTGCGTCCTTGTCAGCTGATAATTTTGTAACAAAAATCCTCAAATCTTCAAAAGTTGTTTCTTTAATACACAGTAACTGAACCCCACTTCCCACGATCGGATAACCACGACCTCCACTATCTCCACCGCAGTGTTCGGGAGCTACACGTGTCCTGCGGAGACGTAGAGGCAGGGGCTGTTTGGTCCGAAATTTTCGCGCCAACAGTAAATGTTTGGCTATAAATATGTCCTTATCCCCCTAGGCATACTCTTCTTTGCTCCGTCGCTCTCCTGCTACAGCAAACACCACCCAACCCTAGCGCCATCGCTAGTAGTCTCGTCGCCGGTGAGGAAGAGCTTCACTGCCTCGACTTCTCCGTCGCCGGAACCACGCTGGAGTCGGACCATCTTCGTTCGCCGCCGCCATAGACGTCCTCTGTCGCCGGGTTAGGGTGCATTGAACACGCGACCGAAGAGCTTCTCTACACACCTTTCTGTGTCCTTCGTGCGCACCTTCCAGGGTAAATAAAATCCCATTTTCACCGCAAGTTAGATCTAAAATTTTACATCTTCTATGTCAAATCTGCTTTTCCTCAAGAATCGATAAGAACTTGATTCCTCAAACACTGCCTATCACCACATCATTGATGAACTATGCTAAGCACCTAAGATTTTCACGAGATTTCTCAATTGTGCGAATTTTCGGATCTGTAAAACTCTGGAACCCAAGAACAGTATGCTTAGGCAAATTCCTCAACCACTGGTTATATTCCTCAACTGTCAAACTTTCTCATTTGCTTCAAATCTGAGAACGCATATGACCTCTCCAAATTCCTCGCAACTATATTCTGTTCACAGGTACACACATGTCAGCTGATGAATCTCTCAGTTCTCATCACATTAACTCATTTGCAGCGTTTCTGGAAGAAAATCGTCAAGTCTCATCAGAATCCTCAAGAGTTCAATCTCATCAGCAAAATCCTCAGCTAAAGAAAATGGAGGATGATAGAAAACAGAAGAGAGGAAACAAACTTGAGCAAAACACAGCTGCGGATATCCCTGAGGATATTTACTTGGACTATTGCACGCTTGATGAAAATGAGTCAATGGCCAAGAGAAAGATACGGCTGCAGAAGATAGAACGCCGATGGGCGAAGGAATGGAAGGAATACAGGTTTGTGACTCCCAAGTATGCGAACAAATTCGCTCTGAAGCCCCCTCGCAGACGAGCCCCACTTGAGGATCATCAAGTAGCACATCACTCAAGCCTCAAGACCATTGATGACTATCCAGATGAGAAGGAAAAGCATATGGCTAAGCTCAAGAAGCAGGCATAAACTGCAGTGAGGAAATTCAATGAATCCTCAGCTGCTGCCTCAGCTACTGCTACCTCCTCTGCCGCTGAGACCTCTGGCTCAGAAATTCCTCAAATGCAGTCTGTACCGTCAAAACCAAGGGCTCCAAAGCCTCAAGAGAAGTCTTCTCAGGCTTCAGTCACAAAACCCTCAACACCAAAACCTTCAGCGCCAAAACCCTCAGTACCAATCTCCTCAGCTCCAAAATCCTCAACACCACCACCAAAGCCTCAAGAGAAACCAGTACAGAAGCAAGTCATGAAGCCTATGACCGCCAGCTCCAGCTCCTCACTCCCAGCTGCAACCAGCTCGGAGAAAAAGTCTTCAACACCTCCTGCGAAGACTCAGGTATCTGCTGAACGTGCAACTCTGCCAAGCCCCAGCAAAATCATCACCGTCCCGTCTGCATCAGAGGGAAGTGATGAAATTGATGATCAAACCCTGCAAGCCATCATCAGAAACAAGCAGGAAAAAGTAGCTCAAGTATCAGGCAGTGCCATTCCTCTGGCAATGGACCCCCAAGGTCCTCCTTGACTACATCAACATCTGGTATGAGGACCCAAATACTCCACTTGATGATTTGAAGCTTCCCCCTGGCATCAGCCATATGGTGACCACTTTCAGCAATGAAGCCAAGTGGAAAGAACAGCAGGCCAAGCAGGCCAAAGTTGCAGAGCTTAAAAAGGAAAATTTCCTCAAGCAGAATCTCCTCAAATTGACTCCTGATGCACTGGTATCAACACACGCAGAGCTGAAGAAATTGACTGACAAGTACTCCAAGTTGTCAGATCGTAAGAGTCTCAAGAGCAATTTCATCAAGCTAGCCACTAGTGCTGTTGATGACTACAATAAGAAGGCTGCACCCCCAGCACCAACTTCTCAGCCCTTGATTGAGGAGCCAGCAGATGAATCTCCTCATGATGAGGAAACTCCTCAAGCTGAGGAAGTACACCAAGAACACCGTATGGATGAACCGGCTATTGAAGAAATCATCATGGAAACTCCAGCTGATGCATTTGGTGCAGCTGATGAGACTGCCCTTGACCCAGCTGCTTCGCCAAAGCAAGCTGATAACTCTATTCTAGCTGGTTCCTCAATACCAGCTGAAGAATCTGTCAAGAGAACCCCTTCACCAAAAGCTTCAATGGTGAAGAAGATGACTCCGTCTGCATCAGACGTGAAGAAAACCAGGGCTGCTGAGAAGGAAGCCAAAAAGAGAAAGGCCTCCTCAGCAGAAGAAGAAACAGAGGCCAAGCGCCTCAAAGCAATTGAAGAAACTGCTCCTCTAGACCCTGTGCCCCTGAATGTCGCTCCTTCTTATGAAATGATCATCATTAATGATCTAGCAAAAAAGGCAGATGAGGAAATGAAGGATGGCGTCTCTGAGGAACACACTGACGAGGAAATTCATATAGACGAAAGTCCTCAGCGTGTCATTCCTCAGAAAGACACTGCTCAAGAATCAGCTACACCAGCTGATGAAACTGCATCTGCCACCAAGCCAGCTGAGGAAGAACAACATGAAAATCCTCATGCTGATGAAATTCAACGCTCTCAGCAAAATCCTTAAGATGAGGAACAGGCTGACCCAACTCCTCCAACTGAGCAAGAAGAAGCTATTCCTCAGCCTGATGCACAGCCAGAGCAAGCCCCTCAGCCTGACGCCCAGCCAGCACCATCTCCTCAGCCTGAAGTACCAGCTGTTGAAATTCCTCACACTGAGAAAAATGCTGAGGAAAATGCACCTAACCAAGACAATGCATTCGTCGTGCTCAACCCAGAGACTGCCATTGTTGTCTGTCCTCCTGTTCCTCAGCAAAATCTTAAGCCAGTTCAGCGTCAGCCATTCTCCAAGCGTCCTAAGTTTCAAAAGGAAAATTTCTTTGAAGAACGCATGTACTTCATTGGAGAGAACCCCTATGACAAGCCTCAAATGAGGCATCTGAAGTTTTGGACAAGGACTCAGATGAATTACTATGCCTCTGTGCTATGTGGACGAAACAAGATATTCCAGCACAGGCATATTCCTCATGTTGAACTTGAAGCAATACCGTGCCTGGAGCCAGTCCTCAGTGTACTCCATGATGCTGGTTTACTCCCAATGTGCTCCGACATCTCTGACTGGAACAACGAGCTAATTCTTCAGTTCTATGCCACTCTTCACATCTCAGGCAACCCTGAAGACATTAACACTTGGGTGTTTGACTGGATGACACAAAACACTCACTACAAGGCGCTTGCTATTGAGCTTCTTCGTGAACTGCCTGTACCAATTCCCTCAGATGAGGCTGTGAAGCTTTATGGTGAGTGTGAGCTGCCCAATGGGATGATGGAAGTCCTCATGAAGCCTTTGGATAAAGGAAAATCTCCAAGAACAACCTTCCTCGTCCACGAGCTCAAGTACACACCCAGATCTGTTTACAGAAACCTCTGAAGTGTGCTCGCGCCGATCAAAGGCCATGATGATGAAGAATATGTTGTAGACCTCATGAAGAATATCCTCTTCAACATCATTCATGGTATTCCTTTCAACATCCATGATTTCTTCTTGAGGACTTTAGCCGACAATGCTATGTGTCCTTTTGATCATAAGATATATGCCCCATGGATCATGAGATTCATCAGGACAAGGACAGGCATCAACTTCCACGCTGATTTCCAAAACCATGTTGGTTATATGCCTCCTATCGGTTCAACAAGAAGACTTTCGAGTCCATTGAAGGAAAAAGGCAAATCCGTGATTGACGAAGGCACTAGGCCCCTTGATGGCCAGTTCAGAGCACCAGAAGCTTATTCCTCATGGGATGATACTGAGACTCGTCCGACAAGCCCCGTTCCTCCTCGCGTGATGAATACAAGAGAGCTCCTCCTCAGTCTTCACCAGAAGGTGGATCGCAATCACAAGTGGGTCAAACGCCAGTTTGGCGCCATTGTGAAAACCCTCACTGAAACACATAACTCTGTGAAGCTCAACCATCATTATCTGCATGAGGTTTTTGATCGCACCTGGGCTACACTTGCATATCTGAAGACTCGGACTAAGCTTGAAGAAATGTACTTTGAGGGAGACTTTGAATGGTCGTGGCCTCCCAAGAAGAAGTTCAGGCCTATTCCAGTTCCAGACCTTGAAGACAGCTCCTTTTCTTCATTCCGCACTGCGGAAACTGATGAAGAACAACTCGACACTGCTACCGGTCCAAGGAAGAAGACTACTCCCAAGAAGCATCACTGCTCTTCCTCAACAGCCAAGAAGTGAAGTCTTTACGGGCGTTAGTCCTCAGTTTGTCCCTTTTCATCACTTGATGACAAAGGGGGAGAAACTTGAGAGTTAGTCTTCAAGCGGGATATTTTTGGGGCTTATGAACTATATTTAAGTTGCAAACTCTTGGCTCTTCTGAAGTTTTTATGTAATGAGTTGTAACTTAAGCCCGATGGTACTCTGACGCTTTTGAATGTTTTTCTTCGCATGCTTATTCCTCAAGTTTTAATGCACGCATGCTGGAATTCGTCAGATACCATTTGTCATCATGCATTTTCATTTTCTTCATATGATATGTTACATGTATGCATGATTTACAAGACTCAGGGGGAGATCTCCATGATATAAATCATCAATGTGCATTTGCTGTGAAAAGCAAAATCCTCAAGATATGCACATCTTCAGGGGGAGTCTCTCTGAATCTTGATTTCAAATTCCTCAAATGAGTATTTACACTTCATATTTTTGATCCCTGTTGAAGACTTAACCTAATTGTCATCAACCACCAAAAAGGGGGAGATTGTAAGTACATCTTGTACCCCTTAGTGATTTTGGTGGTTTGAAGACTTATAGGTTAAGTATCTAATGTGTTTATGAGTGTATACACGATCTATAAGTCATTGAGGAGTTTGAGATATTTGAAGAATATCGACCCCTAAAAATGTATATCTTCGGTTGAAGAAATTGGTCTGAAGCTGAAGAAATGAATCGCGAGGAATCTGCGATGAAATTGATATTCCTCATAAAGAGACTGATATTGAGGAATCCGGTGTGTCCTGAAGAAAATCACTCTGAAGAATTTGAAGCATGAAGATTTACACTTTCTGTTTTATTTTCTTCGCATTTTAGTAATAGGAACACCGTACTGTTAAAGGGGGTCGAAGTTACACTTTGGAATGAATTTCTCATGATGCTCAACCCAAGCCTAATCCTACCAAAAGCATCAAGTGAGGAATACGAGTGACATGAGGACTCTCACAGTTGAGGGTTCCGACCGTTTTGATAGCCACGCCAAGTCATTGGTCTTATCCACTCCAACGGTCATATTATTTAAGGGCATTAGTGTCAAATCATGTCGGGATGCTCCGAGGCTATAAATAGCCACCCCCACAACCATTAGTTGGTTGGTTGCTCCGTTAGAAACTGACACTTGTCATAAAAGCAACCCAATTCCTCAAAGACTTCGAGAGTAATTCATCAGTGAGTAAATACACCATACACCGAAACCACAAACCAAACCTAGTGATTGAGCATCACTGTAGAAGTTGTTCCTGTGTGGGACTAAAGCCTTTTACCTTTGAGGAATGTGCATCCTCCAGACGGTTAGGCGTCATGGTCTAGAGCTTTCCAACAATCAATTGTGAATCACTGGGTGACCAAGTTTGTGAGGGTTTGGAAGTCTGCCCTGAAGACTTACCATAAGTGTTGGGCGAGGACTGTGTGTCCTTAGCTCCAGGAGAATACGGTAGGGACTGTGTGTCCCGGGGCTGTGTGTGTTTTGGTTTCAATACCAAGCCGCTCCAAACCAGATGTACAAATGTCACAGCAGTTGTAACCGGGACATCAACGACTGTCTTCACTGAGAAACGGGTTCTAATTCCTCAACTCCTTACTTTCCTCGTATTATGTGTTGATGACTTTCACTGCGACTGTTTGAAGAATTTGCTGAAGACTTTCTCTGAATTTCCTCAACCCCAAATTCTTCACGTCAGTTAATCCTCATCTGTATTCTGCGTGTCTGCTCACTGTGCAATCTGTTTTCACATTCTTCACTCTGAAAAACTATTGTTGTGAAACTTTGCACTTCTGATCCTTTACTGTTTCTGCTGTACGTTAGTCATCAGTGAGGAATTTCCTCAAAAGGAATTTCCTCAGTGATGAAATTATAAAAAATGTCCTATTCACCCCCCTCTAGTCGATATAACGCACTTTCACCCACCTCCCCCTTTTTTTCTTTGGTTTTCTTCTTATGGCACCAAGGCCCTTTGGGCTGTCCCACCAGCCCACTAAGGGCTCGTGCGCCACCCCTAGGGCCATTGGGCTTCCCCCGGGTGGGTTGCCCCCCTCCCGGTGAACTTCGGGAACCCGTTCGTCACTCCCGGCACATTCCTCGTAATGCCCGAAAACCTTCCCGTAACCAAATGAAGCCGTCCTATATATCAATCTTCGTTTCCGGACCATTTCGGAAACCCTCATGACATCCATGATCTCATCCCGAACTCTGAACAACATTTGGTAACCACACATATAACTCAACTATACTAAAACATCATCGAACCTTAAGTGTGCAGACCCTGCGGGTTCGAGAACTATGTAGACATGCCCCGAGGTACTCCTCGGTCAATGTCCAATAGCGGGACCTGGATGCCCATATTGGATCCTACATATTCTCTGAAGATCTTATCGGTTGAACCTAAGTGTCAACGATTCATATAATCTCGTATGTCATTCCCTTTGTCCTTCGGTATGTTACTTTCCCGAGATTTGATCGTCGGTATCCGCATACCTATTTCAATCTCGTTACGGGCAAGTCTCTTTACTCGTTCCATAATACAAGATCCTGTGACTTACACTTAGTCACATTGCATGCAAGGCTTGTATGTGATGTTGTATTACCGAGTGGGCCCTGAGATACCTCTCCGTCACACGGAGTGACAAATCCCAGTCTTGATCCATACTAACTCAACGGAGACCTTCGGAGATACCTGTAGAGCACGTTTATAGTCAACCAGTTATGTTGTGACATTTGATGCACACAAGGTATTCCTCTGGTTCCAGGGAGTTATATGATCTCATGGTCATAGGAATAAATACTTGACACGCAGAAAACAATAACAATAAAATGACACGATCAATATGCTATGTTCATAGTTTGGGTCTACTCCATCACATGATTCTCCTAATAATGTGATCTAGTTATCAAGTGACAACACTTGCACATAGTCAGAAAACCTTGACTATCATTGTTCAACTGGCTAGCCAACTAGAGGCTTGTTAGGGACATTGTTTTGTCTATGTATCCACACATGTATTTATGTTTTCATTCGATACAATTATAGCATGGATAATAAACGCTTATCTTTAACTAGGAAGTATAATAATAACTATTTATCATTGCCTCTAGGGCATATTTCCAACAGTCTCCCACTTGCACTAGAGTCAATAATCTAGTCCTCACATCGCCATGCGATTTACATTGTAATAAATCAAACACCCATACAGTTCTGGTGTTTGATCATGTTTTGCCAGTGGAAGAGGTTTAGTCAGAGGGTCTGCTACATTCAGTTCCGTGTGCACTTTGCAAATATTCACGTCCTCTCCTTCGACGTAGTCGCAGATGAGGTTGAAGCGTCGTTTGATGTGTCTGGTCTTCTTGTGAAACTTTGGTTCCTTTGCTAATGCAATGGCACCAGTGTTGTCACATAACAGAGTTAATGGATCTAGTGCGCTCGGCACAACTCCAAGATCTGTCATGAACTACTTCATCCAGACACCCTCCTTTGCTGCCTCCGAGGCAGCCATGTACTCCGCTTCACATGTAGAATATGCTACGACGCTCTGCTTGGAACTACACCAGCTTACTGCACCCCCATTAAGAATAAATACGTATCCGGTTTGCGACTTAGAGTCATCCGGATCGGTGTCAAAACTTGCGTCGACGTAACCTTTTATGACGAGCTCTTTGTCACCTAAATAAACGAGAAACATTTCCTTAGTCCTTTTCAGGTACTTCAGAATATTCTTGACCGTCGTCTAGTGATCTACTCCTGGATTACTCTGAAACCTGCCTGCCATACTTATGGCCAAGCTGACGTCTGGTCTAGTGCACAACATTGCATACATGATAGAACCAACGGCTGAAGCGTAGGGGATGGAACTCATTTGTTCTCTATCTTTCGTAGTTGCTGGGTACTGAGTCTTACTCAATTTTGTACCTTGTAATACTGGCAAGAACCCTTCCTTGGACTGATCCATTTTGAACTTCTTCAAAACTTTATCAAGGTATGTACTTTGTGAAAGTCCTATGAGGCGTTTCGATCTATCCCTATAGATCGTAATGCCTAGAATGTAAGCAGCTTCTCCTAGGTCCTTCATAGAGAAACTTTTATTCAAGTAATCCTTTATGCTCTTCAAAAGCTCCACGTTGTTTCCAATCAGCAATATGTCATCCACATATGATATTAGAAATGCCAGAGAGTCCCACTCACTTTCTTGTAAATACAAGATTCTCCAACCACTTGTATAAACCCAAATGCTTTGACCACCTCATCAAATTACTTATTCCAACTCCGAGATGCTTGCACCAGTCCATAAATAGATCGCTGGAGCTTGCACACTTTGTTAGCATTCTTTGGATTGACAAAACCTTCGGGTTGCATCATATACAACTCTTCCTTAAGAAAATCGTTAAGGAACGCCGTTTTGACATCCATCTGCTAGATTTCATAATCGTAAAAGGCAGCTATTGCTAACATGATTCGGACGGACTTACGTATCGCTACTGGTGAGAAAGTCTCATCATAGTCAACTCCTTGAACTTGTGAAAACCCCTTTGCCACAAGTCGAGCTTTATAAACGGTCACATTACCGTCAGCGTCCGTCTTCTTCTTATAGATCCATTTGTTCTGAATAGCCTTGCGGCCTTCAGGTAGTACTTCCAAAGTCCACACTTTGTTCTTGTACATGGATTCTATCTCGGACTTTATGGCCTCCAGCCATTTGTTGGAACCCGGGCCCACCATTGCTTCCTCATAATTCGCAGGTTCATTGTTGTTCAGCAACATAATCGTTAAGACAGGATTACCGTACCACTCAGGAGCAGTACGTGATCTTGTCAACCTGCGAGGTCCGATAGCAACTTGATCCAAAGTTTCATGATCAACGTCATAAACTTCCTCCTCAATTGGCACTGCAGCAACATGGGTTTCCCCTTGCCCTGCGCCACCATCTAGAGGATCAAAGGTTCGACAACCTCATCAAGTTCTATCTTCCTCCCACTCAATTCTTTCGAGAGAAACTCCTTCTCAAGAAAAGCTCTGTTTTTAGCAACAAACAATTTGCCCTCGGATTTGAGATAGAAGGTATACCCAGCTGTCTCTTTTGGGTAACCTATGAAGACACACTTTTCTGCTTTGGGTTCCAGCTTTTCAGGCTGAAGATTTTTGACATAAGCATCACAACCCCAAACTTTAAGAAACGACAACTTTGGTCTTTTACCATACCACAGTTCGTATGGTGACGTCTCAATGGATTTTGATGGTGCCCTATTTAAAGTGAATGCAGCTGTCTCTAATGGATAACCCCAAAACGATGACGGGAAATCGGTAAGAGACATCATAGATCGCACCATCTCTAATAAAGTATGATTACGACGTTCAGACACACCATTACGCTGTGGTGTTCCACGCGGTGTCAACTGTGAAACAATTCCACATTGTCTTAAGTGAGCACCAAACTCGAAACTCAGATATTCACCCCCATGATCAGACCGTAGGAACTTGATCTTCTTGTTATGATGATTTTCAACTTCACTCTGAAATTTCTTAAACTTCTCAAACGTTTCAGACTTGTGCTTCATCAAGTAGACATAACCATATCTACTCAAATCGTTAGTGAAGCTGAGAAAATAACGATATCCGCCGCGCGCCTCCACATACATCGGACCACATACATCGGTATGTATTATTTCCAAAAAGTCACTTGCATGCTCCATTGTTCCGGAGAACAGAGTCTTAGTCATCTTGCCCATGAGGCATGGTTCGCACGTGTCCAGTGAATCAAAGTCAAGTGACTCCAAAAGTCCATCGGTATGGAGTTTCTTCACGCGCTTTACACCAATATGACCTAAGCGGCAGTGCCATAAAAACATGGCGCTATCATTGTTAACTCTAACTATTTTGGTCTCAATGTTATGTATATGTGTATTATCGCTATCAAGATTCAATATGAACAATCCTCTCACATTGGGTGCATGACCATAAAAGATATTACTCACAGAAATAGAACAACCATTATTCTCTCACTTAAACGAGTAACCGTCTCGCAATAAACAAGATCCAGATATAATGTTCATGCTTAACGCAGGCACTAAATACCAATTATTGAAGTTCATAACTAATCCTGATGGTAAGCGAACTGAAACTGTGCCGACGGCGATTGCATCAACCTTGGAACCATTTCCCACATGCATCGCCACTTCATCCTTCGTCAGCCTTCGCTTATTCCGCAGTTCCTATTTCGAGTTGCAAATATGAGCAACAGAACTGGTATCGAATACCCAAGCACTACTACGAGAGCTGGTTAAGTACACATCAATAACATGTATATCGAATATACCTGATTTTTCCTTCGCCGCCTTCCTATCAGCCAGATACTTGGGGCAGTTGCGCTTCTAGTGACCCATACCCTTGCAATAATAACACTCCGTTTCAGGCTTAGGTCCAGCTTTGGGTTTCTTCGTCGGATTGGCAACAGGCTTGCCGCTCTTCTTTGAATTACCCTTCTTTCCTTTGCCGTTTCTCTTGAAATTAGTGGTCTTATTCACCATCAACACTTGATGCTCTTTACGGAGTTCTGACTCTGCGACTTTCAGCATCGCGAATAACTCGCCGGGTGACTTGTTCATCCGTTGCATGTTATAGTTCAACACGAAGCTCTTGTAGCTTGGTGGCAGTGATTGAAGAATTCTGTCAGTGATAGCCTCTTGCAGGAGTTCAATCCCCAACTTAGCTAGACGGTTTGAGTACCCAGACATTTTGAGCACATGTTCACTGACACACGAATTCTCCTCCATCTTGCAAGCATAGAATTTATCGGAGGTCTCATACCTCTCGATCCAGGCGTTCTTCTGAAAGATAAACTTCAACTCCTGGAACATCTCAAATGCTCCATGACGCTCAAAGTGATGTTGAAGTCCCGGCTCTAAGCCATACAAGACTGCACATTGAACTACTGAGTAGTCCTCCTTGCGTGCTAACCAGGCGTTCTTAGCATCTTGGTCAGCCGCGGCGGGTGGTTCATCTCCTAGCGCAGCATTAAGGACACAATCCTTCTTTCGAGCTTGCAGGAACAACTTAAGATTACGAGCCCAGTCTACAAAAAATTTCCTACGCACACGAAGACCTATCATGGTGATGTCCATCTACGATCTAGAGATAAAACTCCTGCACGGCTCCGCCCGAGCTCCGCTGAAATATGATCTAGAGGTAAAACTATGGTGTCTAGATCTGAGTTGCACGTGGCAAAAGTTGTCTCAAATCAGCCCTAAATCACCACTATATATAGGATTGAGGGGGAGGAGGCTTGCCTTGAGGGCCAAGCCCTCAAGGGTGCGCCGGCCAAGGGAGACGAGGAGTCCTACTCCAATCCTATTCCAACTAGGATTGGAAAGTGGAGTCCTTCTCTTCCTTCCCACCTCCCCTTTTTTTCTTTGGTTTTCTTCTTAAGGCGCCAAAGCCCTCTTGGGCTGTCCCACCAGCCCACTAAGGGCTGGTGCGCCACCTCTAGGGCCATTGGGCTTCCCCCGGGTGGGTTGCCCCCCTCCCCGTGAACTTCGAGAACCCATTCATCACTCCCGGCACATTCCCGGTAATGCCCAAAAACCTTCCTGTAACAAAATGAAGCCATCCTATATATCAATCTTCATTTGCGGACCATTCCGGACACCCTCGTGACATCCGTGATATCATCCGGGACTCCGAACAACATCCGGTAACCACCCATATAACTCAACTATACTAAAACATCATCGAACCTTAAGTGTGCAGACCCTGCGGGTTCAAGAACTATGTACACATGCCCTTAGGTAATCCTCGGTCAATATCCAATAGCATGACCTGGATGCCCATATTGGATCCTACATATTCTTGGAAGATCTTATCGGTTGAACCTCACTGTCAAGGATTCATATAATCCCGTATGTCATTCCCTTTGTCCTTCGGTATGTTACTTGCCCGAGATTTTAGCGTCGGTATCCGCATACCTATTTCAATCTCGTTACCGGCAAGTCTCTTTACTCGTTCCGTAATACAAGATCCCGCGACTTACACTTAGTCATATTGCTTGAAATGCTTGTGTGTGATGTTGTATTACCGAGTGGGACCCGTGATACCTCTCCGTCACACGGAGTGACAAATCACAGTCTTGATCCATACTAACTCAACGGACACCTTCGGAGATACTTGTAGAGCACCTTTATAGTCACCCACTTACGTTGTGACGTTTGATGCACACAAGGTATTCCTCCGGTGCCAGTGAGTTATATGATCTCATGGTCATAGGAATAAATACTTGGCACACAGAAAACAATAGCAATAAAACGACACGATTAATATGCTACGTTCATAGTTTGGGTCTAGTCCATCACATGATTCTCCTAATGATGTGATCCAGTTATCAAGTGACAACACTTGCACATTGTCAGAAAACCTTGACTATCATTGATCAACTGGCTAGCCAACTAGAGGCTTGCTAGGGACATTGTTTTCTCTATGTATCCACACATGTATCTATGTTTTCATTCAATACAATTATAGTATGGATAATAAACGATTATCTTTAAACAGGAAATATAATAATAACTTTTTATTAGTGCCTCTAGGGCATATTTCCAACACATGGTGGGTACAACCTGTGGACCAATTCTGAAGCCGTACAACTAGCGGCGTTCTGGGAACGGGGGTACCCAGACATGCCTGCGTGCCGCCCAGGGCTGGCCCACTTCATCGACCAAAAAGCAACAAGGCGAGCAACGGAAGGGTAGGCGAGCAGCGGACAGCAAGGCGGCATTGTTTCTCCTTTAGTGCAAAGGGGGCAAGGCCTGGTGGTTCCCAAGGCATCTTCTAAAGGTTTCCGTTCAGGTGCAACAAGACCATGGCCACCCACCTGCACGACGGACGTCATCGCTGAACCCGTCCCAGCCATGCTGCTAACCACTTTGCACGCGAAGACCACTATTGGACAGGGCAAGCATGTTCCCCTGCCCCCTTTGAAATTGGCCGTCATGGGATCCCTTCCCGCTGAAATAATAAGGGAAGAGGACCGGGGCCGCCGCTATGTATAGAGGATAGGTTGCTCCGTAGAGAGGGGGATCGATTCATTGACAGAGATCCATTCATTCACCCACTAGCACCATGCAAAGCCACCCAGCCTCCGGAGGTTCCTGAGTATTGTACCAGTTCATCCACCAACCTCCATGAGAGGCAATCCACCAATGGAGGAGGAGGGTATTACGCTTCCCAGTGGCCCGAACCTTGGTAAACTGTCGTGTTCTGTGTCTTCCTCACCATCAAGTGAGTTCCTTGCCATTCTCAGCGGGTAGCGTGCTAGGTGAGGCAGGCCAGTGAGAGATCTTCGTACACGCCCCTAAGTTCGAATCTTTAGGGTTTTCGGAGCCCTAAATCCAACATTTGGCGCACCAGGTAGGGGGGCGTGTTGAGGTCTTCTCCGAGCTCCATCTTCCCTAAGCCCGCTGCTGAGATGACCGGCACCCAGCAAGTTTCTTTGAGCCTCGTCGAGCTGGCCTCCAACCGTCATACCAGAGCGGCCGCAATGTCTACCGGCATTGTGGTACTAGGTGGCTCGTACCAGATCGTCAACATCACCTCCACCATCGCGACCACCTGCACCACCCAGGCGGCCATTGACTAGACGGTGCCACCGGGATCCCCGACGCACCGCATCAACTTGGTGGACCTCGGTGCGCACGAGCATTATAGATGACGTGCGAGATGCTCCTGCAATGACCGATGCAAGGGGGCTTCGACGACTGGGCAGACCACATCATGGAGCTGATCGCCATCGCCCAAAAGTCCATCCGACCCCACTCTTCTTCGAGGCCGCACGCGCCGGTCCCCGGGGGCTCGCACCTCGTGCCGGTCCCCGAGCCTGTAAGCGACGGAGCCCCTCCTGCGCGGGGCGGGGTAGAGAGGCGCACCTCATGCTGCCCTCCTCCTCCTCCAGGTCCCGACGGCCGGCCTCAAGACGCAGCATGACCGCAACCACCACGGGCGCGAAGAGAACGACAAGGCATTCGATGCACATACCGGCGCACACCACCAAGACAAGGTCGGTCCCCGACAACCTTGAGCGGACAGGCGGGAGCGCTCCCTGCTACCTATTGAGCTTGTGCTGGTTTTTCCCTTGAAGAGGAAAGTGTGATGCAACACAGTAGCGATAAGTATTTCCCTCAGTTTGAGAACCAAGGTATCAATCTAGTAGGAGTATCAAGATGAGGCACCAATGTACCTGCGCAAAAATAAACAAACTTGCACCCAACGCGAAAAGGGGTTGTCAATCCCTTCACGATTATTTGCAAGGTGAGATCTGAAGGTGAAAAGTGTAACAAAGTAATTTTGTAGATCTGAATATATGATGAAGTAGACCCGGGGGCCATAGTGTTCACTAGAGGCTTCTCTCATGATAGCAAGTATTATAGTGGGTGAACGAATTACTGTTGAGGAATTGATAGAATCACACAAAGTCATGATGATATCTAAGGCAATGATCATGCATATAGGCATCACATCCGAGACAAGTAGACCGATACTTTCTGCATCTACTACTATTACTCCACACATCGACCGCCATCCAGCATGCATCTAGTGTATTGAGTTCATAACAAATAGAGTAACGCCTTAAGCAAGATGACATGATGTAGAGGGATAAATTCATGCAATATGATACAAACCCCATCTTTTTACCCTTGATGGCAACAACATGCTGCGTGCCTCAGATGGGATCTTGCGGAGACAGAAGCTTGCGGCGACGGAAAAGTATTTTCGTGGCTCTCTTCTTTGGTTTCGGGATTTTAGAGAATTTATAGGCGAAAGAGGTAGGGCAAAGGAGGCACGTGGGCCCACAAGTCTACTAGGAGCGCCCCCTAGGGCGCGCCTAGGGGGCCTTTGACCTCCCACGAGGTCTCGTGCCTTGGTTCTCAAGTCCCTTGCGCATCTTTTGTTATGGAAAAAATCATCCCACAGGTTTTATTCCGTTTGGACTCCGTTTAATATTCTTTTCTGAAAAAGTCAAAAACACGGAAAAAAGAGAAACTGGCACGAGGCACTGAGTTAATAGGTTAGTCCCAAAAAAGATATAAAATAGCATATTCATGCATGTAAAACATCCAAAGTTGACAAGATAATATCATGGAACCATCAAAAATTATAGATACGTTCGAGACGTATCAAGCATCCCCAAGCTTAACTCCTGCTTGTCCTCGAGTAGGGAAGTGATAAATACCGAATTTTTGATGTGGAATGCTACCTAACATATTTTTTCTTTGTAACTTCTCTCTTGTGGCAAGAATGTTCAGATCCGTAAGGTTCAAAACAATAGTTTACTATTGACATGAAAACAATAATAATTCAAGCATACCAGCAAAGTAATCATGAACTTTTGAAATAACAAGGCCAAAGAAAGTTATCCCTACAAAATCATATAGTCTGGCTATGCTCCATCATGCCCACACAACGAATTTAAATCATGCACAACACCGGTATTGGCCAAGTAATTGTTTTCACACTCTTACTTTCTCAAACTTTTTCGACTCTCATGCAATACATGAGTGTGAGCCATGAATATAGCACTATAGGTGGAATAGAGTGTAGTGGAGGTTGTGAGGCAAAAAGGAGGAGATGGTCACATCGACTCGGCATATCAATGGGCTATCGAGATTCCCATCAATATATATCAATGTAAATGAGTAGGGATTGCCATGCAACGGATGCACTAGACCTATAAGTGTGTGAAAGCTCAAAAAGAAAACTAGTGGGTGTGCACCCAACTTGCTTGCTCACGAAGACTTAGGGCAGTTTTGAGGAAGTCCGTCATTGGAATATACAAGCCAAGTTATATAATGAAAATTCCCACTAGTATATGGAAGTGACAAAACAAGAGACTCTCTATCATGAAGAAAATGGTGCTATTTTGAAGCACAAGTGTGGAAAAAGATAGTAGCATTGTCCCTTCTCTCTTTTTCTCTCATTTTTTGTTTGGGCTCTTTGGCCTCTTTTTTTCATTTTTTTGGTGGGCATCTTTGGCCTCTTTTTTTCCTCACATGGGACAATGCTCTAATAATGATGATCATCACACTTTTATTTACTTATAACTCAATACTTAGAACAATGATGACTCTATATGAAATGCCTCCGGCAGTGTACCGGGATGTGCAATGATCTAGCTTAGAGTATGACGTTGAAACATCTCGCTAGCTATCTTACGATCATGCAATGGCAATATGAAAGTGACGACACATGTCATGAGATGGAATGGTGGGAGTTGCATGGCAATATATCTCGGAATGGCTATGAAAATGCCATAATAGGTAGGTATGGTGGCCGTTTCAAGGAAGGTATATGGTGGGTTTGTGCACCGGCGAAAGTTGCACGGTACTAGAGAGGCTAGAAATGGTGGAAGGTGAGAGTGCATTTATACCATGGACTCACATTAGTCATGAAGAACTCATATACTTATTGCGAAATTTTTATTAGTAATCGAAACAAAGTGCTAAACGCATACTCCTAGGGGAAGGGTTCGTTGGTGTTAACCATCGCGCGATCCTGACCGCCACACAAAGGATGACAATCAATAAATCAATTATGCTCCGACTTCCTAACATAGCGGTTCACCATACGTGCATGCTACGGGAATCACTAACCTCAACACAAGTATTTCTTGATTCACAACACCCTACTAACATGACTATAATATTACAATATCCAAATCTCAAAACTAATTGTGAGGAATCAAACTTCTCTTACTAATAAATGCACAATAATATGGAAGTTTTTATTGTATCCTCTTTGGATGCCTATCATCTTTAGGACTAATTTCATAGCACACGCCAATTACCAAGTTACTTAGAGAGAGCACTCTCAAAATGGTATAAGTGAAGATCGAGAGTTTTTATTTCTACAAAATATGACACCGCCGTGCTCTACAAAGATTTAAGTGAAGCACTAGAGAAAAATTAGCTAGCTCAAAAGATATAAGTGAAGCACATGCGAGCTAAATTGCCTAACTCAAAAGATATAAGTGAAGCTCATTGAGTATTCTAACAATTTCATGATGAGTGCACGTCCCTCTCAAAAAGGTGTGCAGCAAGGATTATTGTGACAAAACAAAAATAAATTACTCCTATAATACATGACGCTCCAAGCAAAACACATATCATGTGGCGAATAAAAATATAGCTCCAAGTAACGTTACCGATGGATTGAAGACGAAAGAGGGGATGCCTTCCCGGGGCATCCCCAAGCTTAGGCTTTTTGGTGTCCTTGAATTTGGCTTGGTATGTCTTGGGAATCCCCAAGCTGAAGCTCTTTCCACTCTTCGTTCCATTGTCCATAAGAGCATCACCCAAAACTTGAAAACTTCACAACACAAAACTCAAACAGAAACTCGTGATATCATTAGCATAAGAAAACAAACCACCAACTCTTTAGGTACTGTAGTAAACTTGATTTATATTTATATTGATGTTATATTACTGTATTATCACTTTTCCATGGCTAGTACCCCCCCCCAATACTAACCATAGTTTCATCAAAATAAGCAATCAACACAACAAAAACAGAATTTGTCAAAAACAGACCAGTCTATAACAATCTGTATACTTCGTATACCTCTGGTGTCTCAAAAATTCTGAACAATTATGAAAATTAGGGCAACTTGCATATGAATCAGAAGCAAAAATAATCAACTCAAAATCTCTTTCTGGATAGAAATTAAAAATAATTTCGTGAGCACAAAGTTTCTATCTTTTTCAGCATGATCAAACAACTAACACCAAAACTAATCATAAAGGTTCTACTTGGCACAAAGACTAACTAAAACATAAAAAACACAATCATAATAGAATTATGATGGTGTGGACACAACAAAACATAAAGAAAAAAGCAAACATAAATTTATTCATTGGGTTGCCTCCCGACAAGCGCTATTATTTAACGCCCTTAGCTAGGCATTGATAATTCAATGATGCTCACATAAAAGATAGCAATCGGACACGAAGAGAGCATCATGAAACATGTGACAAACATATCTAAGTCTAACATAATTCCTATGCATAGGCATTTTATAGGCAAACAAATTATCAAGACAAGCAATAACTACCATATGCAAGGAAGAAGAAAGAGACAATAGCAATCTCAACATAACGAGAGGTGATTTAGTGATATGAAAATTTCTACAACCATAATTTCCTCTCTCATAATAATTACATGTGGGATCATATTCAAATTCAACAATATAACTATCACATAGGATATTCTTTTCATGATCCACATGCATGCAAAGTTGACGCTCTTCAAAAATAGTGGGATTATCATCTACTAAAGTCATGACTTCTCCAAACCCACTTTCAATCTTATTGCAAACATTATTATCAATATCATATTCATCATGAGGCATAAATTTTTTTTCAAGATCGTAAGAAAAATCATCACCCCAATCATTATCATTGCAACAAGTAGTGGACATAGCAAAACTATCATCCCCAAGCTTAGGGTTTTGCATAATTTTTAGCATGATTGTCATTAATAGAATTTATAATGAAACCATTGCAATCATGCTTTTCATTCAAGGATCCCTCGTGAATCACTTCATAAATTTCTTCATCACAATTTTCAGATTCACGCATCTCAAGCAAAACTTCATAAAGATAATTTAGTGCACAAAACTCACTAGCAATTGGTTCAACATAATTGGATCTCGTAAAGAGATTAGCAAGTGGATGAGGATCCATATCAAGAAATTTTTAGCAAGCGAGGATGCAAGCATATTGAAGGCACATAACACACAAGCAAAGGAAAGGCAAATGAAAAAGGCAAAAAAATTGTAAATTTTGTTTCTTCAGAAGTGGGGGAGAGGAAAACGAGAGGCAAAAGGAAAATAATGTAAATCCAAGAGATGAGTTTGCGACAGTAACTTGGTATGCTTCACTTGAATACTCCCCAGCAACGGCACCAGAAATCCTTATTGCTACCTCTTGAGCTAGCGTTGGTTTTTCCCTTGAAGAGGAAAGGGTGATGCAGCAAAGTAGCGATAAGTATTTCCCTCAGTTTGAGAACCAAGGTATCAATCTAGTAGGAGTATCATGATGAGGCATCAATGTACCTACGCAAAAACAAACAAACTCGCACCCAACGTGAAAAAGGGGTTGTCAATCCCTTCACGCTTATTTGCAAGGTGAGATCTGAAGGTGAAAAGTGCAACAAAGTAATTTTGTAGATCTGAATATATGATGTGAAGTAGACCCCGGGGCCATAGTGTTTACTAGAGGCTTCTCTCATGATAGCAAGTATTACGGTGGGTTAACGAATTACTGTCGAGCAATTGATAGAATCGCGCAAAGTCATGACGATATCTAAGGCAATGATCATACATATAGGCATCATGTCCGAGACAAATAGACCGGCATCTACTACTATTACTCCACACATCGACCGCTATCCAGCATGCATCTAGTGTATTGAGTTCATAACAAACAGAGTAACGCCTTAAGCAAGATGACATGATGTAGAGGGATAAATTCATGCAATAAGATATAAACCCCATCTTTTTACCCTTGATGGCAACAACATTATGCGTGACTCGCTACCCTTTCTGTCACTGGGTGAGGATACCGCACGGTATGAACCCAAAACCAAGCACTTGTCGCATTGCAAGAATTATAGATCAAGTTGGCCAAACGAAACCCACAACTCGAAGAGAATTACAAGGATACGAAATCATGCATATAAGAGACCAGAGGAGACTCAAATAATATTCATAGATAATCTGATCATAAATCCACAATTCATCGTATCTTGACAAACACACCGCAAAAGAAAGTTACATCGGATAGATCTCCATGAAGATCATGGAGAACTTTGTATTGAAGACCCAAGAGAGAGAAGAAGACATCTAGCTACTAGCTATGGACCTGAAGGTTTGTGGTGAACCACTCACGCATCATCGGAGAGGCAAATGATGTTTATGAAGAAGCCCTCCGTGTCTGAATCCCCCTCCGGCAGGGCACGAGAACGTGCCCTAGATGGGATCTTGCGGAGACAGAAGCTTGCGGCGGCGGAAAAGTATTTTCGTGTCCCTCCTCTTTGGTTTCGGGATTTTAGAGAATTTATAGGCGAAAGAGGTAAGGGAAAGGAGGCACGTGGGGCCCACAAGCCTGCCAGGCACGCCCCCCTAGGGCGCGCCTAGGGGGCTTGTGACCTCCCACGAGGTCTCCTGCCTTGGTTCTCAAGTCCCGTGCGTATCTTCTGTTATGGAAAAAATCATCCCGCAGGTTTTATTCCGTTTGGACTCTGTTTAATATTCTTTTCTGAAAAAGGTAAAAAACACGGAAAAAACAGAAACTCGCACGAGGCACTGAGTTAATAGGTTAGTCCCAAAAAAGAAATAAAATAGCATATTCATGCATATAAAACATCCAAAGTTGACAAGATAATAGCAAGGAACCATAAAAAATTATAGATACGTTGGAGACGTATCACTCCCTCAGGCGCAGCCAGCAGACGGCGGAGGCGTCGGCGCGGGCGAACTATGACAATGGAGACACGCCAGGGCACCAAAGGGGGAGTGTGCACCGAGCAATACCGGGACCAATCAACGGCGGCAACAGGAACAAGCAACTTTGCGCGGAGGCCCATCGTAGGAAGATCTTCGAGCAGCATGACCGGGAGGATCCCCTCCGCCGCTGAGAGGGACCGCCACCGTCATCCTGCTGAACAACTTTGGAGGTTGATCGAACGCCTAAATGGAGCCTTACGTAGCTGAGTATGTGATACCACATGACCCTCTCGACGAGGAGGAGCCTCAAGCGTCCACCCCGGGCGCCTATTCTCCTCAGGAGTAAGGAACGCTCTGGAGTCCCCCACCACCCCCAGGCCACCGGCATGACGCGAGTCGCCGCCCAGCGGAGGAACTGCGAGAAACCGGACCCTAGGCCTCAAGAGGACAAGTCATATTAAGCAACGAGACACAAGTGGCGCGGGCCACCCGCGGCAACCACGGAGCTGGAGCACGCGCCGAGGGTCGGGCCTCACGAGGCACCCCTCATACGCGAAGAAGCTATGCGAGGTAATTTTTTGGTTTCACTGCTCTAGGAGTGCCTGCTGACCGCAAGGAACTTCAAGTGTTCGCGGCATACCCCTGCCCATGATATCATTTACTCATGTCTCTATAACTTCTGTTGCATCCATTCGGCGACCTGACATCTTGCCTTGCTTGCATCTTTGGGCGATCTACCCCCCTGCTCGGGGGCTCCGACCGGTGCACGACACCCTGTCGCGGGACCTGGGGAGACCTCGTGGCTTCCCAGGGCCGCAATCAACAGGATGAGATGGGTGTAGTGGGAATGAAACTGACGGTAGAGGTGTAGGGTATGAAAGGAGAGGGCAGAGTCCTAGCTACCGCAAGCTTGTACACCAGATGTATGAGTTCATGCCCCTCTCTTAGAGGTAATAGCCCTACGTCTCAGTGCTCGGGAGCTCTTGCAGTGTGGAATGTGTATTACAGGGTGTGTGAACCCTTGTGCCAGAGGGGAGGGGTGGCTTATATAGAGTGCACTACCCCTCATCAAGGCCTCAACATCTAAGGCCTCGATCAATATGGTTTAAAGATATACGTTACTGATAACGTATATATGTAATTAATGTTATTCATGACCATTAGCTGAGTGCATGCCCATTGGACTTCGTGGACGTGGCTTCTGGTCTTCTATGTCGACTGGAACTGTCTGAGTGGAAGTAGGTCGTGTTGGGGAACGTTGCATGGGAAACAAAAAAATTCCTACGCACACGAAGACCTATCATGGTGATGATCATCTACGACAGGGAGATCGGATCCACATACCCTTGTAGATCGCTAAGCGGAAGCGTTAATAAACGTGGTTGATGTAGTGGTATGTCTTCATGATCCGTCCCATGAACCATCCCATGAACCGTCCCACGAACCATCTCACGATCCGTTCCATGATCCTTCCCGATCAAGTGCCGAACGGACGGCACCTCCGCGTTCCGCACACGTACAGCTCGATGATGATTTGTGCCTTCTTGATCCAGCAAGAGATACGGGGATGTAGATGAGTTCCCCAGCAGCGTGACGGTGCGCTGGTGGTGGTGGTGATCTATTCCTGCAGGGCTTTTCTTAAGCACCGCAGAAATCCGATCTAGAGGAAGAACTACGAAGTAGAGGTTTAGGGTTGCACGTGGCAAAGTTGTGTCTCAAAAAACCCTAAACCCTCTAGTATATATAGGAGGAGGGAGGGGCTAGCCTTGAGGCTCAAGGAGAGCCTCCTTGGCTCGGCCGAAGTGGAGAAGGGAGGAGTCCTCCTCCAATCCCACTTGGATTAGGACTCCTTCCTAAATTTCCCACCTCTTTAGGATTTTCCACCTTTTTCCTCATGGGCTTTCCTTGGATGACTTGTCAGCCCATTAAGCCTTATTGCACATCCGATAAACTCATGTGGACCCCTTGGGGCGTGGTGGGCCCACTAGGTGGGCCCCCGGAACCCATAGACTACTAGAAAAAAGCCTATAGCTAATATGCACATTAATGGCACACCATGCATGTGGTGCGCCATTAGTGTCCATATTATTAATGGCGCACCTTGTGTCTGGTGCACCATTACTATCTTTGTCCTGCCCCCACACCCTTTCCTACACTTATCAGTGGCGCACCATGGGAAGTGCGCCATTACTAGTTTTAACTAGTAATGGCGCACCACGTCCACAGTGCACCACTACTAATATTTTTTTCAGTTTTTTTAAAAACTACTAATGGCGCATTCTTACCAGGTGCGCCATTAGTAACCCTGGTTACTAATGGCGCATTCTTCCTGGGTGCGCCATTGGTAACCTGGGAGGAGTAGATATTTTTGACAGCCCACTTCACACTCACTTTCCCCCCCACTTCATTCTCTCCACCACTTCACACTCACTAGTCTCGGCTGCCTCCTCCTCCTCACCTCATTTGCACCATATATTCACCCAAATTAAGTGGTTAAATTTCCTTTTTTGATAGGTAAGTAAGGCGAAACCTTTCTTTACGTTCTAGATCTACTTTTTTCTCCCTCCAACACGTGTACACACTTTTTATGGCCTAGTTCTACGTATGTTTGTCGTGTTGCATATGTTTGTGTTTGCAGGTACCGGTATTTGAAATGTGATAGTTGCCAATATTTTGCCTGAATTTTGATTCATTTCCGTTTCGGCGAGAATTTGGCACTATGGATTCTTTTTAGTCTTATTTTTAGGCAAAGTCATGCCAATTGTTTTTTTGGTTCTAACATATCATTTTGCTCTACCCCGCAGGCGACCATGGTCCGCACGATGACCGAAGGCATCGTGAATAGGTTTTTGAGCTCCGCGATTGCTGAGATGCTTCAAAAGAACGAGACGGAGATAAGATGTCTGTGTCGAAGATGCAAGCTGAAGAGCCTTATGGACCCGGATTCCAGATAGGTGCGGGACCACCTTCTCGTGCGTGGTTTCATGGATGGCTATCGATGGCAAGGTGATGAAGATGATTATGAAGTCGTCCATGGGGGTCGGGCAAGAAAAAAGGAAGGGTTGCAAGACAATAGCGGCGAGGGCGGGTGAGAAGAAGAAGAATCTCGAGGACATGATCACGAAGTAGATGCAGGACACAGTCATCATGTAGAAGATACTGGACATGATGACGAGGAAGATCAAGTCAAAGGGCATGATCATGAAGATGAAGATGCCGCAGCAGACGACGATGGACCACCGCTGGGCTGGGTGCAGGACCCTCATATTCAAGAGTTGCTTCTCAAGCAGATGGGTAACGCAAGAGCTACCGCCCGAGAGAAAGCCAAGCTGGATCAACTGGAGATAGACACAATTACTCCATTGTATGAAGGATGCATGCCCGAGGATACCCTCACCAGATATCCAAAGTCAGATGACACCAAGGATCCTGGAGAGGACGATGACAAGGCTAGAACCGCCAGGAGGGGCGATTCGTCGAAGGGTCACTCCTAGTTTCAAGGTCGGGGTAACCACCCTCATGGCGGGCAAGGAAAAAAGAGACAACAGGAAGGTCCCACAGATTTCGTTGCTAACACCAATACCGGCAACGGAAACCAGCGCCAGAAGAAGCGGGGTTTCAGTGGGAAGAAGCCGCGCAACTATCGTGAGATGCTCAAAGGCCCCTGTCCACAGCATGTTATGGCTGAGAGGCCGGCGACCCACTCTTGGGAGGATTTCTACGTGATGCAGGAGTTCTGAGTTGAGGCGCTCAAGAAAGGCCAAGGAGGTGATCAGGGCCAGCGACAGGAATAGTTCGACGCGCCCGGGTCACGCCAGAGCCCGTTCGGCAGTTTCCCTAACACGGGTCCACAGGGCGGGCACAACCCAATAGTGCGCAGTACCAAGTTCACAACCAACAACAGTATAACCTGCCAGGAGTGTTTCAGCAGCCACCCACATAAGGTGATCTCCAGAATAGCCCTAAGCAGCTGAACAGTAGGCAGTATCATGTGTTCACCACCAGCACCTCAAACGGGATCAGAAGGTGAAACATAGAACCTTCAGCGTGGCTGAGACGGCGCTCCCCAGGTACCTTCACTGGTCTGAACAACCCATAACCTGGAGCAGGGAGGATCACCCGCCCCGAGTTGATAACCCTGGCGAGTTGTCTTTGGTCGTGGCTCCCCAAGTCGGAGGATACACCCTTTCTAAAGTCCTCATGGATGGAGGCGGCAACATTAACATCACATACTTCGATACCTTTCGAAGGATGAATCTCTTGGATAAAGACTTGATGCCATCGTCCACGGTTTACCACGGCATTGTTTCGGGCAAGTCGGCATATCTAATTGGGCGGATTAAACTTAACGTGGCTTTTGGCACAGAGTCCAACTACAAGAGCGAGTATCTCATGTTTGAGGTGGTAAAAATCAAGAGCCCTTACCACGCGTTGTTTGGAAGGCCAGCTTACGCCCGATTCATGGCCCGCCCATGTTATGTTTATGTCAAGCTCAAGATGCCTATTACGATCAGCGGAGAGAGGAAGATAGCCCAAGAGTACGAAGAGGGAGACGCGGCATATGCCCAGACGACCTGCGCGGCCGAGAAGCTCAAGTTTCACCAAGCCAATGTTGATCCGGCAGACATGACGCCGCTCAACAGGCCAACAATCGACTCTGAGCTGCCCCTCAAGTTTAAACCAACGGATGATACCAAGGTCATAGATATCATGCCTGGTGACACAACCAAGCAGTTCACTATTGGGATGGGTCTGGATCCCAAATAGGAAAGCGCGCTCATCGAATTCGTCCATGAGAATCGGGACATCTTCGCGTGGAAACCTTCTGACATGACAGGTGTACTCAGAGAATTCGCTGAGCACCATCTTAATACTGACCCCAAAGTAAAGCCGGTTCGGTAGTACCTTCGCAGGTTTAATGAGGGGCGACGTAAGGCAATTGGAGCTGAAGTCGCCGACTTTTGGCCGCCGGGTTCATCATCGAGGTTTTCCATCCTGAATGGTTGGCTAACCCGGTCCTGGTGCTCAAAAAGAATGGCACTTTCCGCATGTGCAACGACTACACCGACCTCGATAGAGCTTGTCCGAAGGATCCCTTCGCCCTCCCCCGCATTGATCAAATCATTGACTCAACGACGGGTTGCAAGAGTTTGTGTTTCTCGGATGCTTATTCAGGATACCACCTGATCAAGATGGCGGTGGCAGACCAGGAGAAAACATCCTTCATAACCCCCTTCAGAGCCTTTTGTTACGTGTCTATGTCGTTCGGGCTCAAGAGTGCGGGGGCAACTTATCAGCGCTGCATCCAAAATTGTTTGCATAACTAGATTGGACGTAATGTCCACGCTTATGTGGACAACATCGTAGTTACATCTCACAAGAAAGATTCACTCTTAGAGGATCTCAAGGAGACTTTTGACAATGTGCGTGTATACCAGATGAGGTTTAACCCCACCAAGTGCGTTTTTGGTGTTCCTGCAGGAAAGTTATTGGGTTTTTTGGTGTCAGAACGCGGCATTGAACCTAACCCGGACAAAATTGAAGCGATTACTTTGCTAGGAAAGCTGGCCAATATTAACCAAGTTCAGCGCATGGCGGGTCGTATCGCGGATCTAAGTCATTTTATAAGTTGCCTTGGGGAGAAGGCCATCCCTCTTTATCAGCTGCTCAAGAAAACTGATCAATTCGTATGGTCGGATGAAGCCAACGAAGCCTTTGAAGCCTTGAAGCGACAATTGTCAAAGCCGCCAGTGCTGGCGGCTCTGACGGACAACGAGCCTATGATTTTGTACATCGGGACAATTCTAAAGCAGTGAGTGTGGCAGTGGTTGTTGAGCGGAAGGAAGAAGGAAAGGAATACCCGGTTCAGCGACCAGTATATTTCATCAGCGAAGTCCTGACCCTCTCCAAACAACGCTACCCGCATTGGGAGAACTGGTCTTTGGAGTGTTTATGGCGAGTCGGAAGCTGAAGCACTACTTCCAAGAGCATCCCATCACGATAGTCAGTTCTGCCCCCCTTGGTGACATTATACAAAATCGAGAAGCAACTGGACAGATTGCTAAGTGGGCCATTGAGTTGGGGCCTCATCATGTGCGATATACTCCCCGTACGGCCATTAAGCCTCAAGCACTAGTGGACTTCATCAACGACTGGACCGAGTTGCAAATTCCATAGGATAGGCCCGATCATACATATTGGACCATCCATTTCGACGGATCCAGGTAGTTGGAAGCCTCAGGGGTTGGTGTGGTGATAACCTCGCCTCAGGGTGACAAATTTTGCTATGTCCTCCAGCTCATGTTTCCATGTACCAACAATGCAGCAGAGTATGAAGCCTTGCTCCATGGGTTGCGACTCGCTAAAGAGATGAATCTCACGCGAGTCAGGCGTTTGGGCTACTCAGATCTGATGGCACAACAGGTTTCCGGCACCTGGGATTCTAGAGATCCCTTGATGGCGGCTTACAGGCGAGCTGTGTCACACATAGCGGGTCATTTTCATGGTTCTCAAGTGGATCACATCGACAGGCGACTCAATGAAGCAGTAGATGCTCTTTCCCGTCTTGGTTCACAGTGTAAGCCGGTTCCTCCCAATGTCTTTTTGGTAGTATTACATAACCCTTCGGTGAGGCTACCTTCAGAGGAAGATTTGGCGGTGCCGGACCCCGAGTCTCAACTTGTGGCGGCTCTTCGTGCCACCCCGGATTGGGCGATTCCCTACATGGCATATCTCAAAATAGGCGAGTTACCCACGGATGAATTATTGGCTCGCCAAATCGTCTGTCGGTGCAAATCCATCATACACAACGGCGAGTTGCACAAGCGAAGCACTTCAGGGGTATTTCAAAGGTGTGTCTCTTCTGAGGAACGATGTATGATCCTCAATGAAATTCATGCATGCAATTGTGGTCATCATACCGGGTCACGCTCCTTGGTTTTTAAGGCCTTTAGACATGGGTTTTATTGGTTGACGGCTCATGCAGACGCGAAAGAGATAGTTCACCGATGTGATGGTTGTCAGAAATTTGGACGTCATATGCACGTGCTGGCTCAGGAGTTGCGGATGATCCCAATCACTTGGCCGTTTGCAGTCTGGGGCTGGACATGGTTGGTCCCTTTAAGATGTCGTCCAATAAAAACACTCACCTATTGGTGCCGGTTGACAAGTTTACTAAGTGGGTTGAGGCAGAACCCGTTAGAAGCTGTGATGCAGATACGACTGTCAAATTATTGAAAAAACTGATTTTCCGGTTTGGATACCCTCATAGTATCATTACTGACAATGGTACTAATCTATCAAAGGGCGCAATGCAAGAGTTTTGCGGTCGTGAGAATATCCGTCTTGACTTTTCTGTAGTCGCACATCCCCGTCTAATGGGCATGTAGAAAGGGCGAATCAGGAAATACTGCGAGGAATCAAGCCCCGGCTTATGGTGCCTTTGGAGCGTACTCCAGGATGTTGGGTGGAAGAGTTGCCCTCAGTGTTATGGAGCATCAGGACCACCCAACCGCTCCACGAGTTTTACTCCTTTCTTTATGGTCTATGGGGCACAGGCGGTGTTGCCAAGTGACATCCGACACGATTCACCGCGACTCGCCGCCTATGTGGAACAGGACAACGAGTTGGCACGACAAGATTCGTTGGATGCTTTGGAGGAAGAGCGAGACTTGGCAGCGCCGCGATCGGCAATCTATCAACAAGACTTGCAACGCTACCACAGCCGTCGTCAAGAGCTGGACTTTTCAAGAGGGTGACTTAGTGCTCTAGTTGATTTAGGATCACACTGGTATGCATAAGTTATCACCTCCATGGGAAGGACCGTTTGTCATCACCAAGAATCTTCGGAACGGCTCATACTACTTGGTGGATCTTCGCCCAGATCGGCCAACTACACAGGTTGACACAACTCACCCCTGGAATATAGCCCACATGCAGCCTTACTACACCTAGTGCCATGGGCTCCTTTCTTTTTTACAAATCTCAGAACTTGTAATCTTTTATTTATAAAGCAATAAAGCCGGCACCCACGAACTTAGGGGTCCTTTGCCGTTTCAGCTTCTGGAAAGCATGAGTCTTTATTATTCTATGAGTCATCCAAACATGGACGCTATCAGTGCCGAAGAGCATAAGTCGCCATGCTGCACTTATTTCAAAACTGGGTACTGATAAGCCAAAGAGGACCAGTCGCCACGTTGCATGGTTCAAACATGGGCGCCTTATATGATTTTGAGAATTAAGTCGGCTTACTTGGGGGCTACCAGTTCCCAAGTCGTTTTGCAGTAAGAGCGTACACGCTTCTACAATCCTATGTCCGACTCTTCCCTAATCATAGGTCACTTGGGGGCTTCCACTCACTGAGTTCAGCCTGAATACCCTCATGGCTAGCGAAAAATTACCGCATTACAGATGGTTATACTGGACTATATGTTGGACAAGTCGCCATATGGACCTATGTACTCTAGGCGAGTTAATCCGTTATTTGGACCCTTAACTCGCCTTGGTTAAAACATATAAGGTACCGTCCGGAGCCACACATGGAAAATAGAGAAACCATTGGTTCACTGAACCTGCTTCACTGAAGCTTGACTCACGCTTGATCAGCCGGGCTGAACAATATGGGCTGTTGCAAAAGCCTTCTTGGGGTGACACTAGAGTTTTGCAAACTCGTCCTATCTTTTCGCAGCTCATTGAGCCGACAAATTTTATGATTATCTTTGTGGCATGGCCACAAGATTTCATAAAACCCTTGTATAACTCGCCGCGACTCATTGAACCGGCCTTTGTTCATAACTCGCTGCGACTCATTGGGACGGTTTTAAATATTATTTGCCATGACCCCGGGTGCTGGTTTATCTTCTCCCATAACTCACTAAGTCGGCTTCTGGTGTTTTTTCCTGACACAAAGGTTGAAGATTTTTATGTCAAACTATGACACTTCCTCGCTTATCAAGCAGAAGGATTGTAAAAGGCGATTCACTATTCGCATAAAGGATAAACTATCCAGCAATGTCAAGCAAAAGGCATGGGCGGAAGACTATTTTCCTACAATCTAACAAACTATTACATGGCTCACACGGCCAAGTCGGGCGTCATCTCTCGATCAAGAAGAGATTAGATTGTTTTTTAAAGCAATGGTTACATCCTAAGAAGAGTCAAGTTGCCTACTGGTCGCCTTGCCTCGAGCTTTCTCCACCTTCAACTTGTAAGTTGCCCAGCTTCTAGTTACACTTGGCCAAGGCGACGAACTCGTCTTCATCGACAAGAAAGGTAGAAAGATCTGCTTCGAAGTCGAAGGCATTCTTGGGCCGGCGAGGAGTCAGGATGGTAGTTTCATACGACGGAGGAGTCACCTTCTTGTTATTATCATCATATGTAGCTTGGTATTTGTTTAAATCCAAGCCGGCTGCTAGTTGAGTCACCGCAAAGCGGGACTCTTTGATTACTCGATGGTAGTCGTCTTCGGTGAACTCCGACATGTCGTCTTTCAGTTCACAATAGCCAGCAGTTACCTCCTCTGGTTTTAGCTCGGGAGCATAGGCCAGGCACCGGCTTAGGGTATTCAGGGCTCCCTTCCGGGCGGCTGATCTCTTCAGCTCCTCCACTTGAGGAGGCAACGTAGAAAGGTAGCCAAGCATGCTCTTTATGGACTTAACTGGCTCTTTGTTTCCCATCACTGCTTTTATCGTCACCACGCTCCCCGTATACAACTGCTCGGTGAAGGTATACAACGCCTTTAGTTTCAGCATGCAGGCGTCTTGGAGATTGGCGGCTCGCGGACCTACAAAGGATAAATCTCTGTTCCTCAGTCTTGGAAACCTAGGCTGATTTTTCGATGAAGGGAATTGATCCTTACCAAACATGGCTTGAGTCATGTTGGAGATGTCTTTTTTCAAGCCGGAGAGCTCTTGCTGGGCGGCTTCTAGTTTCTCCTAGGCTTGCTCAGCCCGCTTCAGGATGGCGGCTTGGTCAGCTTTGGCTTTCTTTTCAAGCTTCTCGTTATCAACCTTCATTTTTTCTATTTCTGCCAGGACCACCTGATACTTCTTCTCAGACTCAGACCGAGCATTCTGTTGTTCGGCTAAATTTTTCCTTAAATCAGCTAGGGATGGCTCGGCCTGGCTCACAGATTCATGCAAAGAAAAATTTGGGGAGACAAGTCTTAAAACTATTGCAAGCAATATTCTTCACACTTTGGGGCTAGTGTATGATTCTATTCGAAGTCATACAAAATACAAGACCCGACTCATCTTCCAAAAGATGAACCGACCCTTGGGGGCAACAGGTTGAAGTTTTTCTTTAACTACAAGACCCGACTCATCTTTCAAAAGATGACCCGACCCTTGGGGGCTATAGGTTGAAGTTTTTCTTTAACTACAAGACCCAGCTCATCTTTCAAAATATGACCCGGCCCTTGGGGGCTACAGGTTGAAGTTTTTCTTTAACTACAAGACCCGTCTTATCTTTCAAAATATGACCCGGCCCTTGGGGGCTATAGGTTGAAGTTTTTTCTTTAACTACAAGACTCGACTCATCTTTCAAAAGATGACCCGGCCCTTGGGGGCTACAGGTTGAAGTTTTTTCTTTAACTACAAGACCGACTCATCTTTCAAACGACGACCCGGCCCTTGGGGGCTACAGGTTGAAGTTTTTCTCTAAATACAAGACCCGACTCATCTTTCAAAAGATGACTAGGCCCTTGGGGGCTACAGGTTGAAGATTTTAACTATATACAAGACCCGGCTCATCTTTCAAAATATGACCTGGCCCTTGGGGGCTACAGGTTGAAATTCTTAATTATATTCAAGACCCGGCTCATCTTTCAAAAGATAACCCAGTCCTTGGGGGCTATGGACAGATACGGGTCTAACAGACATTGCCAAAAAAATTATTTCATCAAGCAAGACTAGTCTATTGGAAGGATAATGGGTGGAAGAGAATACGTAAAAAAGAATGTACCTCATGTTTTACTATCATCATGTGGATCAAGCGTTTATTCATTTAATAACTCGTCTCCAGGCGACTTACGAAGCCAAAGGAGAGTTGATCAAATTCTAGCTTCTCATCATGGGGAAGCTTCAACTTACGGACATCTTGTTCCGTGGAAGGATGGCATTCCTTTGAGGTGTGTTTAGATAACACCGCCGCTACACGTTTGGAGTAGCCAGTACCAGTGATAACGACGGCATCTGGATCCTCAGTCGCCCTGGGAGAGCTCGGCGGGTTAACATTGCTAGTGGTTTCCTTTAAGGAGCCTGGAGAGTCGTCCCGGACATCAGGGATGTCATCCGCAGGAACATCCTCAGCCGCCACTTGGTCCTCGTCAAGCTCCGGGGCAGTGGTGCTCCTGACTAACGCCTCAGTAGTCTTAGGAGCGGAAGACAAGTCGCCAGTTTTTCTCTTCTCTACTTGTGCTCTCAAATGAAGACATCAAAGTTAGAGAAAATATCATTATTGGGAAGAGAAAAGGGTTAATAAAAGAACTCACCCCTGTACACGAATAATTGGCGGAAGAGCTGTCATCGCCGAGGCACGAGATGAAGGAGGAGAAGCCTGAAAGAATAAAAGTTCAAGAGTGAAGGAGTTGTGAATCGCATTTTCTACAAGGAAGAGAGTGTGTTTAAACAATAGCATACCTCGCTCATGCGCTTTCGACCGGTTGTCTTTTCAGGCAACCCGAAAACTAAGTCGCCAGAGCGGCTGCGGGTTTTACGCTTGGGAGTATATTTCACCTTCTTCAAAAGGAAATTAGGGTCCATATAAGCATTTGGGTGAGACATCGGAACTTTCCCACAAATCCGCCTGGCTGGCCTAGGTGAAGAGGAAGTTGAGTTGGAAGAAATAGAAATTATCTCAACCGCGTCATCTTGGCTCTCATAGTCATCGCCCTATGCATAAAGGCACAGGGTATAAGCATGAGTCGGAGCATAAGGATGATAAATAAAGGGGAAGTTTTTACCTCTGATTGTTCTTGGCCGGCTTGTGACTCGCCGACAACGGATGAATCCTTGACGGCAGCTTTGCCTTTACTGGTTTTCTTCTACTTCTTCGGTGGCGGTTTGGTTTTTTTGGGCAGTCACCTTTGGTCCCCTTCGCCAAAAGAGATCACCTTTCTGGTGGATAGACAAAAATTTCAAACCCGGAGCATTGGCACGTATATTTAAAAAGGTAAAGGAAGGCGACTTGGATTGTTGCCGGTGGAGCCGGGTTGGAGCGATAGAAGGGCTTGAGCCCAATCTTGGCACAGTCTTCCAAAGACTCGCCGGTTAACATCTTGATTATCCCAAGAGTGTCCTTCTCTGAGAGTTTTTTATGGTGGAAGCATTGCGGATGGTTCACGCTACCATCATATTCGCACATCAGACCATCCCGGTGACTCAGAGGAAGAATGTTCCATTCCACCTAGCAATGGAATAGATCAACCCCGGTGAGCCCGTTATTGGTCAAAGACCGCAACTCGAAGAAGACAGGGATGAATTCCGATTCTTCTTCTTCTGTAAGCTTCTTGGGCAGCTTCAAGTCCATGGGCAGGCGATCTTCTCTATAACCCGGAATTGGGTTCTCGCCCGGAGGAGAAGTGTCACGATAGTAAAACCAAGACTCAGCCCAGCCTTTGGGATGGCTGGGCAGAAGGACAGATGGAAACCCACGTTCGCGGCGCCGCTGGATGTTGACTCCTCCTTCTAGATTGGGCCCGTTGGAAAATTCAGTGTGGCGATTCATATGGAAGAAGTTCCAAAATAGTGGAACTTTGGGCTCTCTTTGCACGTATACCTCGCAAAACACTTCAAACTAGCAGAGATTACTGATGGAGTTGGGTCCCAGGTCCTGAGGATGAACGTTGAGGAAATGCAGAGTGTCTCTGAAGAACTTTGACCCGGGCGGTTTGAACCCTCATTCAAGATGATCAGTGAAAACGACTACTTCCCCTTCGGCAGGTCTGGGGATCACCTCGCATGGGGGGGGGGTTCGCCAACCAATAACTTCCTTACTATCGAGATGACCCGACTTGACAAATTTCTCAATAATAGCATCATCAATCTTGGTTGGTAACCAATCGCATTTCGAGACAATGACTGACTCGCACTCTCCAGCAATAGCTAGACGAATGCTGATTCTGTGACAACAAACCTTCCCTTCCAACGACACGAGAAGACTGCTGCTAGCACTCCCCGGCAATGAAACTAGAAGAATGTTGTTGATGGCCCCCCAACGTTTGGGTTCGCAGCAGTTTTCGAGGGTAGAGTATTCGACCCAAATTTGTTGATCGCCAAACAGGAGGTGAGAGAATACTCTCGAGTATTAGCAGCTGAATGTGTAAGATTCAACCACACCTGAAATATTAGTATCTGCAAGCAAAGTAGTAACAACAAAGTTGCGAGTAACGATAGTGGCAAGGAACAATAGTAGTGACAACAGTAGCAAGTAGCAACAGCAGCAAGCGACAATAGTAGCAACAGTAGCAGTAGAGCAGGACAAGTAACAGCAGCAGAGCAAGACAAGTAACAACAGAGCAAGACAAGTAACAGCAGCAGCAACAGTAGTAACAGCAGCAGTAGGACAACATCGTAGGTAATGGGTCGGTGATTTTTTTGGATGATATTCATCATGCAATAGTTATAACACGGAGAAATATGTGGGTAGCTCCCGTTCGTCAATGTGATGTAGGCATGCATTCCGTGTGTCGTCATACGTGCTTAGGGAAAAGAACTTGCATGGCATCTATTGTCCATCCAACCCGTGGCAGCGGGGTCCAAAAGGAAACTACGGGATATTAAAGTTCTCCTTTTAATAAAGAACCGGACCAACGCATTAGCACTTGGTGAACACATGAACTCCTCAAACTATGGTCATCACCGGGAGTGGTTCCGGTTATTGTCACCCCGGGGTTGCCGGATCATAACACATAGTAGGTAACTACAACTTGCAAGATCGGATCTAAAACACACATATATTGGTGACAACATAATAATTTCAGATCTGAAATCATGGCACTCGGGCCCTAGTGACAAGCATTAAGCATGGCAAAGTAGTAGCAACATCAATCTCAGAACATAGTGGATACTAGGGATCAATCCCCATCAAAACTAACTCGATTACATGATAGATCTCATCCTACTCATCACCGCCCAGCGAGCCTACGAATAGATTACTCACGAACGACGATGATCTTCATGGAATTGGGGAGGGAATAAGGTTGATGATGACGATGGCGATGATTTCCCTCTCCGGAGCCCAAGACAGACTCCAGATCTGCCCTCCAGATGAAGAACAGGTTGTGGTGGTGCCTCCGTATCACAAACGCAACGAAATCTTCTCTTTTTATTTTTTCTGGGACAAAAGTGAACTTATAGAGCTGAGGTTGGGGGCGGCAGAGCTACGTGGTCCCCACAAGCTTGCCCACCGGCACCAGGGGGGTGGTGGAGGCAGGGCTTGTGGCCCATTGGCCGACCCCCTCAAGTGGATGTTTGCGCAGGTATTTTTCATATTTTCCAAAAATGCTCCCCGTAAATTTTCAGGACGTTTGGAGAACTTTGATTTCTGCATAAAACTAACACCAAGGCAATTCTGCTGAAAACAGCGTCAGTCCAGGTTAGTTCCATTCAAATCATGCAAATTAGAGTCCAAAACAAGGGCAAAAGAGTTTGGAAAATTAGATACGATGGAGACGTATCAACTCCCCCAAGCTTAAAACCTTACTTGCCCTCAAGCAACTCAGTTGACAAACCGAGAGAGAAAGAAAAACTTTGACAAACTCTGTTTGATCCTGTTGTTGCAACTATGTCTAACTCATAACCAGAATTTCAGCAAGATCACAAGTTAACCACATAAGAAAATGACACAAAGGTCTCACGGTAAACTAATATCAATGGCATAATCAGCTAACGAGAAAATAATAATGAGTTTCAAATACCAACAATTCAATCAAAACAAGTATGAAGCAATATGAATAGGTGGTATCTCGCTAGCTCTTTCTGACACCGCAAAACATAAATGCAAAGCACTTTCAAAGATCAAGGGCTGACTAAACATTGTAATTCATAGCAACGAAGATCCAGTCATAGTCATACTCAATATCAATCAAAAGCAAAGCATAAAAATGATAGAGGTGCTCTCTAATTGGTGCTTGTAAAAGAAGAGGATGACTCAACAGGAAAATAAATAGACAGGCCCTTCGCAGAGGGAAGCATTGATTTGCAGAGGTGCCAGACCTCAAGCTTTGAAAACAGAGATAATAATTTTGGGTGGCATGCTTTCATTGTCAACGCAATGACCAAGACTTCCCAATATCTTCCATGCTACTCATGCAATAGGCGGTTCCCAAACAGAAAAGTAAAGTTTTAACTCCCCCACCACCAATCAATCACACTCCACGGCTAGAAGAATCCTCGGGTACCATCCATACTAACATCAATCCGGGGGGAGTCTTCTTTTACAATTATGTTTTCGATTTAAGAGTGGAACTGGGCATTCCAATTACCGGCCCCTTTCTCGTGAATGACAGTGAATAAACACATGTCGAGGATAACACTCCTAGCATGGAAGATACTAATAGCCCTCTGTCACCACATGAGCGGTTCGGGCATGCAAAACAGATTATTTCTTGAAGATTTAGAGAATGGCACATGGAAATTTACTTGGAACGACAGGTAGATACCGCAAAATAGGTAGGTATGGTGGACTCTCATGGAAAAAAAATTGGGTTTATGGAAGTGGGTGCAGAAGCAGTATTCCGCTTAGTACAAGTGAAGGCTAGCAAAAGACTGGGAAGCGGCCAACTAGAGAGCGACAACAGTCATCAAGATGCAATCAGTTTGACTAACATTGAATGCAAGCATGAACAGGATATAAATCACCATGAACACGAACATCATAGAGGCTATGTTGATTTTGTTTCAACTACATGCATGAACATTTGCCAAGTCAAGCCACTTGAAACATTCAAAGGAGAATACCATCCTATCATACTACATCATAGTCATCTCAAAATCTATGTTGGCAATCAAGACAAACCATTATAAGCTCCTAGCTAATTAAGCATGGCATCAGAAACTATGATCTCTAAGTTGTCATTGCAAAGATGGCTCTCTCACAACAAAGCTGAATCTAGGTCGACAAGCTAGTCATATTTACAAAAACAAAATAGATAGAGTTCATACCAGCTTTTCAGTCTCACTCCCTTCATCATATATCATCATTATTGCCTTTCATTTGCACGACTGAACGATGTGAACAATAATAAGAGTGCTCGTGCATTGGACTAAGCTGAATCTGCAGGCAAACACAAAGGAGAAGACCAAGTAATATGGCTCTTTGAAAGCTAAACAGGTATGCATGCAAGAACCACTAAACATTGTAACCAATATCTTCTACCTTGACCCAAAGAAAAAGAAAACTATTTACACGGGAAAGCTCCCAACAAGCAAAAGAAGAAAGAAAAATATTTTTGGGTTTTCTCAAAAGGACACAAAACAAGAAAACAAGAAAACAAAAGTAAACTAGCATGGATAATACAGTGGCAAAGTGTAAACACCGGCTAACAAAGTGAAAGCATAAGCATGAATGTAAAGTCGGTGAGAACACGTACTACCCCAAGCTTAGGCTTTTGGCCTAGCTTGGTCTACTCCCATGGTGGGAAATAACTAGCTCCAGGATACTCCGGAGCTGACTGTGGATGCCACTGTTGTGTGAGCTCCTCTGGCTCCCACTGATAAACTGGCGTCTGGTACTCGACTGGCGCTCGGGCACGGGCGCATGTGGTTGGGCCAAGCCCCAATATGCGTAGATGTCCGAGGGCATAATAGTGTACCTGCCTACATGAAGATCGAACAAAGAAGAAGCAGGCAAAGTAATAGTCTCTCGAGTACCCTGATTAAATACCAGGTTATAAATCATCCGTCTACTAGCATCTCTATCCAGAAAATCATGGCGAACCATGCTGTCATAATCCAGATATTTTTCGGGGAGAAGCATTTCTCCTTCCTCTCCCAGTCTAATGGGTATCTCAAAGTGTCTGGCAAGACGGGTAGCATAGATACCTCCATAGACGACACCCTTGGAAGGGTTGATGTTCAACCGTTGGGCCACAATAGCACCTAGGTTGTAAGTCTTATCGTTATTAAGGCCTTTGCGCAAAACCGCAAGGTCTAGAGAACTAAGTGATCCAGCCTCCCCACGGACAATCAAACATTTTCCAACAAATAATGAGAAGTACCGAAGCACATGAAAATGTATGCTAGCAATTCTAGCACGAGACACTCCTCTCTCCTCTCCAACAACAATAGAACCAATAAAATCCTCCAAGTCCCGTGGACGAGAGTCACGGATTAAGGTAATTTGCATACATTGCAAAAATCCTGTAGTGTCATGCACTGGGGGATGTCGTATATCATGAACTCAACCATGGGAGGATTCTTCCTCGAATAAAAGTTGAAGCTTTGAACGAAAATATTGGTGAGGAGGAGGTATTGTGAGCACTTATATTCAACGAACGCAGTAAGACATGCGTTCTCCACCAAGTAATAAAAGTCTTCATAAAGCCCAGCGGCGCGCAAAAATTCATCACTTGGCCACTCGCACGCTCGAACTTGTGTGACTCGAGGGACTACGTACTTGGGGTGGTTCTTCTCATCCTCCTTGGGGTTACAGCTTGAGGAGGCTCTCAAGAACCTCTTCATCTTTTCCTTTCTCTAGCTCTGAAAAATTCTGAAATTTTTAGAGACTTTGAAAGAAAAGTGAATAAAGATTAACCCAACTTGTAGCAACTACTCCTACTAGTTCCTAGAGACCGTATCACGCGCTAAAACTACTTGGGACCAGCTAAAATCAACCTTTCTAGCTCAAGAACAGGGTCACCAAGGTAGCAAGAATACGCGAAAGATAAAGCACTAGAGCAAAAACTAATTGGACCAATGGAGGAGTCACTTACCAAGGAGTAATTTCACCAAAATGGTTCGTAGAATGGTTCTTTGAGCAAGGAGATCGAAAATCTTAGCCAAATGAGCAAGAAAACAGGTTTGAGCTGCGAAACAATTTTTTCTGGAGGTGGAAGAAGAGGCTCGGAGCTGGAATGAGTGGAGGGGTCCCTGTGGGACCCACAAGCTTGCCCTCCGCCACCAAGGGGTGGCGGTGGCAGGGCTTGTGGCCCAGTGGTCTGGCCCCCAGGCCAGCTCTCAGGCCTAGTAATTTTTAAAAATTCCAGAAAAAATCATACTAAATGTTCAGGACCATCGGAGAACTTTTATTTTCGAGGTATTTTTCTCCGGGGCGCTAAAACAGAAAACTGGAAAAACTAAACTATTTCCATCATTTTTATTCTAATAAAATGAAAATGAAAGCTCAAAACAGAGGTATGTGACTCTTTGATTCATCCATTTCATGGTCATCGAAAGAAATCCGTCAATGGGGTTGATCAAGTCCTCATGACAAAACCTTCTCGAATCGCACGAGAGAACGGAGAATTTTCGAATAGCCACTAAGTCACCTCAATGGGGATATGTATCTCCCCAACAAGCAAATCATACTTCATCTTGACACGAGGAATAGGGCATTCAAAGCTCCCAATAAGAATCGATGAAGTCTTTTCGATAGCATTGATGCAATGTACTTGATATCGTTTCTTCGGAAAGTGCACTGTGTGCTCATTACCGTTGACATGGAAAGTGACATTGCCTTTGTTGCAATCTATAACAGCCCCTACAGTGCTTAAAAAGGGTCTTCCGAGGATGACAACCATGGCATCATCCTCGGGAATATCCAAGATAAGAGTGTGTTAATATAGCGGTGTTAGCAACCACAACAGGCATATCCTCGCAAATGCCGATAGGGAAAGCAGTTGATTTGTCGGCCATTTGCAGAGAAATTTCAGTGGGTTCCAACTTATCCAACTCAAGTCTATGATAAAGAGAGAGCGGCATAACACTAACACCGGCTCCAAGGTCACATAAGGCAGTTCTTACGTAGTTTCCTTTAATGGAGCAAGGTATAGTGGGCACTCCGGGATCACCAAGTTTCTTAGGAGTTCCACCCTTGAAAGTGTAGTTTGCAAGCATGGTGGAGATCTCAAGATCTGGTATTTTCCATTTATTAGTCACGATATCTTTGATGTACTTGGCATACAGAGACATCTTGAGCATATCAGTTAACCGCATCTGCAGAAAGATGGGTCTTATCATCTCAACGAAGCGCTCAAAATCCTCATCATCCTTTTTCTTTGATGGCTTAGGAGGAAAGTGCATAGATCTCCGAACCCATGGCTCCCTTCCTTTACCATGCTTCCTAGCAGTAAAGTCATTCTTGTCGTATTTCTTAGGTTGTGGGTTATGAGGTTTAACCGTAGGTTCAATCTCCACATCCTCATCATTGCTAAGTTGAGCATTATTATGAACATCACTATCCATATTGTCACCAGGTTCCTGTTCATCACCAGATTGTGTTTTCGCATCAGACACATAAATATCATTAGGTTCTTCAGGTGTGACAGTATTTGGTGAACTGGCATGTAGGTTTCTATCATCCTTCTTCTTCTCCTTAGGATGACTGGGTGTATCAGCATTGATTCCTTGAGAATCTTGATCAATTCTCTTAGGATGACCTTCAGGATACAAAGGTTCCTGAGTCATTTTGCCTCCTCCAGTAATGACTCTGACAGAGTTGTCATTTAATTCATTGAGCAAGTCATTCTGAGCTTTAAGTACTTGTTCTACCTGAGTAGTAATCATAGAGGCATGTTTACTTAGAAGCTTCAGATCATTGACATTTCTGTCTACACAAGCACTTAAATGGCTAAGCATAGGAGTACTTTGTTCCAAATGTCTGCTAACATAATCATTGAAACTCTGTTGTTTGGCGACAAAGTTGTCAAATTCATCAAAGCATAGGCTAGCAGGTTTGTCAAAAGGAATATCACTCTCATGAAACCTACGCAGAGAATTCACTTCTACTTCCTGTATCGGGTTATCGAGACCATGGATCTCTTTGATAGGTGGTAGATTTTTGACATCTTCAGATCTAATGCCTTTCTCTTGCATAGATTTATTGGCTTCTTGCATATCTTCAGGACTGAGGAATAGAATACCTCTTTTCTTAGGAGTTGGCTTAGGAGGTGGTTTGGGAATAGTCCAAGCATTATCGTTGATCAATATGTTATTCAGTAGGGTCTCACCTTGTTCTATAGTTCGTTCCCTAAAAACACAACCGGCGCAACTATCTAGGTGGTCTCTAGAGGCATCGGTAAGTCCGTTATAGAGGATATCAAGTATCTCGTTCTTCTTAAGAGGCTGCTCAGGCAAAGTATTCTGTAGCTGGACGAGCCTCCCCCAAGCTTGTGGGAGACTCTCTTCTTGGAGTTGAACAAAGTTGTATATTTCCTGCAAGGCAGCTTGCTTCTTATGGGCAGGGAAATATTTCTCACAGAAGTAATAGACCATATCCTGGGGACTACTCACACATCCAGGAGCAAGAAAGGTGAACCAGGCTTTAGCATCATCCTTTAGAGAGAAAGGAAACAACTTAAGGATATAGTAGTGGCGGATCTTCTCCTCATTAGTGAAAAGGGTGGCTATATCGTGTAGTTTGGCAAGATGGGCTACGACCGTCTCAGACTCATAACCGTGAAAAGGATCAGATTCGACTAGAGAGATTATCTCAGTATCGACAGAGAATTCATAATCCTTTTCGGTGATAAAGATAGGTGAAGTGGCAAACTTCGGGTCGTATTTCATCCTACCTTTCAAAGATTTTTCCTTCCACTTGGGAAGTACTGTCTCAGCGTCATAGCCATCCTTACACGCAAGAAAATCCTCAGTTATCTCTCCCTCCATAACGTAACCCTCAGGTATATCAGGCAATTCATATCTAGGAGAGCTAGATCTAACAGGAGCAAAAGCAGGTTCTATCTCAATAGTATCGGCAGTTTCAGAAGCATCACGAGCATTGGCAGTAACTCTAGCAATATGAGCATCAAGGAATACCCCTAGTGGAACATCAGGCAAAGTAGTATCTCTAGCAGTATCAAGCATAGCATCATCAGGAAAAATAGCATCTCTAGCATCATCAGGCAAAGCAGTATCAGGCATAGCATCTCTAGCAATATCAGGCAAAGCAATATCAAGCATAGCATCTCTAGCAGTATCAAGCATAGTATCATCAGGCATAGCATCTCTAGAAGTATCAGGCAAAGCAGTATCAGGCATAGTATCAAGCATAGCATCTCTAGAAGTAGCATCATAAGCATCATCAAGCACAGGCGACATATCAAGATTTCTAGCAGGAGGTGATGTCGCAAACTTACTCATAACTGAAGGTGAATCAAGTGCAGAGCTAGATGGTAATTCCTTACCTCCCCTCGTAGTTGAGGGTAAGACTTTGGTTTTGGGATCCTTCAGATTCTTCATAGTGATCAGTAGATATAAATCCCAAGTGACTCAGAGAATATAGCGATACCTCCCCGGCAACGGCGCCAGAAAAATGCTGACTGGCACTCTCCAGCAATAGCTAGACGAATGTTGATTCTATGACAACAAACCTTCCCTTGCAACGGCACGATAAGGATGCTGCTAGCACTCCCCGGCAATGAAACTAGAAGAATGTTGTTGATGGCCCACCAGCGCGTGGGTTCACAGCAGTTATCGAGGGTAGAGTATTCGACCCAAATTTGCTGATCGCCAAACAGGAGGTGAGAGAATACTCTCGAGTATTAGCAGCTGAATGTGTCAAATTCAACCACACCTGAAAGATTAGTATCTGCAAGCAAAGTAGCGAGTAACGGCAGTTGCAAGGAACAACAGTAGTGACAGCAATAGCAAGTAGCAACAGTAGCAAGCGACAGTAGTAGCAACAGTAGCAGTAGAGCAGGACAACTAACACTAGCAGAGCAAGACAAGTAACAGCAGAGCAAGACAAGTAACAACATCAGCAACAGTAGTAACAGCAGTAGTAGGACAAACTCGTAGGCAATGGGTCGGTGATTTGTTTGGATGATATTCATCATGCAACATTTATAACACGGAGAGATATCTGGCTAGCTCCCGTTCGTCAATGTGATGTAGGCATGCATTACATGTGTCGTCATACGTGCTTAGGGAAAAGAACTTGCATGACATCTATTGTCCATCCCTCCCGTGGCAGCGGGGTCCAAAAAGGAAACTACGGGATATTAAGGTTCTCCTTTTAATAAAGAACCGGAAAAACGCATTAGCACTTGGTGAACACATGAAGTCCTCAAACTATGGTCATCACCGGGAGTGGTTCCGGTTATTGTCACTCCGGGGTTGCCGGATCATAATACATAGTAGGTAAATACAACTTGCAAGATCGGATCTAAAACACACATATATTGGTGACAACATAATAATTTCAGATCTGAAATCATGGCACTCGGGCCCTAGTGACAAGCATTAAGCACGGCAAAGTAGTAGCAACATCAATCTCAGAACATAGTGGATACTAGGGATCAATCCCCATCAAAACTAACTCGATTACATGATAGATCTCATTCTACTAATCACCGCCCAGCGAGCCTATGAATAGATTACTCACAAACGATGAAGAGCTTCATGGAATTGGAGAGGGAAGAAGGTTGATGATGACGATGGCGATGATTTCCCCTCTTCTGAGCCCAAGACGGACTCCAGATTTGCCCTCCAGATGAAGAACAGGTTGTGGCGGCGCCTCCGTATTGCAAACGCGATGAAATCTTCTCTTTTTATTTTTTCTAGGATGAAAGTGAACTTATAGAGCTGAGGTTGGGGGCGGCATAGCTACGTGGGCCCCACAAGCTTGCCCGCCGCCACCAGGGGGGTGGCGGAGGCAGGGCTTGTGGCCCATTGGCCCACCCCCTCAAGTGGATCTTTGCGCAGGTATTTTTCGTATTTTCCAAAAATGCTCCCCGTAAAATTTCAGGACGTTCAGAGAACTTTGATTTTTGCACAAAAATAACACCAAGGCAATTCTGCTGAAAACAGCGTCAGTGCAGGTTAGTTCCATTCAAATCATGCAAAATAGAGTCCAAAACAAGGGCAAAAGAGTTTGGAAAAGTAGATACGATGAAGACGTATCAACGACCATGACTACAAAAAGAGGAAACAAGGCGGCTCAGTGAGGACCATGAAATATGGTAACTCGCCAGTTGGAGATCTACCTTATCTCTCTCCATTATGTAACTAAGAATATGGACATGAAGGCATTCTAACTCGCGAGCTGAGCGATATATGGCATGTCTACGACAGAGTTATGACTCGCCCCTCGACCGACAAAAAGCGTACCTATGGTGATGATCTAACTCGCCGTGGTGGAAGAAGGTGAGCGGCGACTCTCAAAGGATTTTTTTTCCTTAGGAATATTCTCAGGAGAAGGATAAACATGTTTCTAAAAGCGAGCAGTGAATTACGGATCTACGGGTGGATCGAATTAAAAAGATAATACTTAGCAAAATTGCGAAGTCTATGAACTCAAGAATGCGGCAGTGATATCATCTGGATCTATGAAGTAAAACCTCGAATGGCCGAGAGATGCAATGAGACTACCACAATTTGCTATTACAAAGGACCTACCGCAAGTATATTAAGCGGATCCAGAGTAAAAGAGGTGTTCGTTGTATTCTGGAGTTAGCCTAGAGGAACATGGGGTCCTTTGTCTAACCCTAATAGAGAAAGGTGTTAACCTGCGAGGGGACGACGACGCCGGAGATGGATGCGGAAAGCTTCGCGCCTTCGATTGGCCCGGAGACGCCAACGATGCAGTGGTTGGCGACGGAGCTTCGGGAAAATAGCGAGAAGGCTGAGGCGCTAGCGCGAGGAAGACGAAGGACGATGAGGAAGATGGAGCCTAAGTGGGGGTAGGTGACAGTGCCCCCACTCCCCCCTGTGATGATTTAAAGGCCCGGAGCTGGAATCGAGGCGGCAGGCACGGGAATAGAGGCGACAAACTGAAAATTTGCAATGATGGCGCCTGGATTTTTGGGATAAGTAAATGGCGGTGGAAAAGATCCGTTGGGTGGTTACGACATTGAAACCCCGAAATTGAAGGGATAAGGTGATGTCATCAAAGACTACATGGCGACTCAAAATGGTTGGCGTCCTATCGTCCGTCAAAAGGTAGGAGTGATACAAGTCGCCCCAAAATGAGTGAAAGTTTATTAGCATGAATAAATACAAGACAGTCTCGGGCCTAATGTTGGGGATATTACCTGCGGTTTAACCCGCCCTAGCTGGGCCAGGTCACTAAAGGGGTGACTCATTCATTGGTAACACAGGCCTTGGCCCAAGGGGCCCAGGAACCGGATGGCGGTTCAGGAGCTACATAGAGGATAGATCACCAAGGAGGTTTACAGTCTTGGAAAGCACGCCGACTTACAGATAGGGAAAGCTATGATCTGTAGAATAGTCAGGACTCTTGTAAATCCTAGGGCCTCGACCTGTATATATAGGCGAGTCCCTGGGGAAGACAGGGGCAAGTTAGAAATCATCGAGAGCTAGGTCAGCCGAGTTATGCCCTCCTTGTAATCGAAACCATCATCAATCTACACAAAGCAGGACATAGGCTTTTACCTCCACACGAGGAGCCGAACCTGGGTAAATCTGGGTCTCGCTTTCGCTCACCCCCTTTGAGTCACCACCAAGATGCGATGGCTCCATCCTTAAGTCCTTTCACGAGGACATCTGCCGTGACAAAACCACGCCACTCGAAGTATGATCTGTACTTAGGCAAAAACTGGTTCGCAGCTAAGCATCCGAGTGAATAGTTCGTTATTCACTCGGAAGGGTTTTTTAACTTAGGGGAATCATGTTCACAGCTAAGCCCCCGAGTGTGAGGATTGCACTTCACTCGGAGTACATTTCGTACTTAGGCGAAAATTGATTCGCAGCTAAGCATCCTAGTGAATAGTTTTTTATTCACTTGCAAGGTTTTTTTTTAACTTAGGTGAATCATGCTCGCACCTAAGCCCCCGAGTGTGAGAATTGCTCTTCACTCGGAGTACATTTCGTACTTAGGTGAAAACTGGTTCGCAGCTAAGCATTCGACTGAATAGTTTGTTATTCACTCGGAAGGGTTTTTAACTTAGGCGAATCATTTTCGCAGCTAGGCCCCCGAGTGTGAGGATTGCTCTTCACTCAGAGTATGATTTGTACTTAGGAAAAAACCGGTTCGCACCTAAGTATTCGAGTGAACAGTTTGTTATTCACTCAGAGGTTTTTTAACTTAGGCGAATCATGTTTGCAGCTAAGCCCCCTAGTGCGAGGATTGCTCTTCACTCGGAGTATGATTTGGGTGAGAAGCTGCTCGATCGGAATCGACCCAAATTGAAGAAGTTATGACTTTGACAAGCTACATTGTTCAGCAAACTTCATCGGTTACATCAGACCAACCAGTGATCAAGCATAAAAGCGTTTGAGTAAATCTGCATTCCATGCACACGGCTCGTCGATCCTCTTCTGGAGATTGTAGAGTCGATAAGCTCCATTGTTCAACACCTTGGTGATGATGAAATTCCCTTCCCAAGTAGGAGCTAGCTTATGAGGTTGTTGTTGATCCACTCGGAGTACCAGATCACCTTCGTGGAACGCCCGACTCCTGACATGTCTTGAGTGAAAGCGCCGTAGATCTTGTTGGTAAATTGTTGACCGAATCAACGCCATCTCGTGCTCCTCCTCCAATAGATCCACTCCATCCTGTCGTGCTTGGTCGGATTCGGCTTCTGAGTAGAGATCCACCCGGGGTGAGTTATGGATTAAATCACTCGGAAGAACGGCTCCAGCCCCATACACCAGGAAGAATGGTGTTCGCCCACTCGACCGATTCGGGGTTTTCCTCAGACCCCAAAGAACAGAAGGCAATTCAGTCACCCAAGCGCCCGTGGCATACTCAAGGTCTCACGTGAGTCGAGGCTTCAATCCTTGAAGGATAAGACCATTTTCTCACTCAGCTTGGCCGTTGGTTTGGGGATGGGCAACGGTTGCATTATCCACTCGGGTCCCTTGGTTAGAATAGAAACGTCTGAATTCATCTAAGTCGAAGTTTGACCCATTGTTCGTGATGATGTTGTGCGGGACTCCATACCAGAATGTAATTTGTTTCATGAATTTGATGGTCATGCGGGAATCCAGCTTCTTGATTGGGTTAGCTTTGATCCATTTGGTAAACTTGTCAACTGCAACGAGCAAGTGTGTGAATCCACTCTGACCCGATCGGAAAGGTTCGACCATATCTAAGCCCCAGACAGCGAACGACCGGATGAGAGGGATAGTCTTCAAAGCAGATGCAGGTTTGTGAGACAAGTTGGAGTAGAACTGACAACCTTCACAACTATCAATGAAATCTTTGGCCATTTCATTTGCGCGTGGCCAGAAGAATCCGGCTCGGTATACCTTGGCAACGATGGTCCGAGAGGACGCATGATGGCCAGAGGTCCCCGAGTGGATTTCTTCTGGAATCAGTTGGCCCTCCTCAGGGGAGATGCATCGTTGAGCTATGTCGGTAACGCTCTCTCTACAGAGCTGATCACCCATCACCGTGAAGGCCTTCGACCTGCGGACAATCTGTCTGGCTTCGTCTTCGTCTTCTGGCAACTCTCTCCTTAAGATGTATGCAATGTACGGTATTGTCTAGTCGGGTGTGATTACCAGAATTTCCATGATCAGATCGACGACCGCTGGAACATCGACTTCAATCGGATTGTAAGCACGCATAGGTTGTGGAGGCTCTTCAGAGAAAGGGTCTTCTTGCACCGAAGGGGTGTGCAAGTGTTCCAAGCACACATCACTCGGTACAGGTTTCCGAGTGGATCCAATCTTAGCCAATTCATCAGTTGTCTGGTTTTTCAGTCGCGGCATGTGATGGAGTTCTAAGCCTTCAAACTTCTTATCTAGCTTCCTCACTACATTGCAGTATCCTGTCATGGCGGGGTTCCTGACATCCGAGTCACCGTATACCATCAGGCGTCGAACACCGAGTGAAATGGCCATACGCAACCCGTAAAGGAGAGCTTCATACTCAGCTTCATTGTTGGAGGAATTGAAATGAATCTCGAGGACATGGAGACACGAGCACCACACCAGCACTGGACCCATTTAATATTTTGGAGCCATCGAAGAACATAGTCCAATGTGCCGAGTGAATCTGAGCTGGCTGTTTTTGTTCCACCCACTCGGCCATAAAATCAGCAAGGGCGTGACATTTGATGGATTTCTTTGCCTCGAATTTGATGTCCAAATATGGCAACTCCATGGCCCATTTAGCCACTCGACCTGTTGCGTCTCGATTATGAAGAATTTCTGATAATGGAGCATCATTGACGACTGATATAGAGTGATCTTGAAAGTAATGCGCCACCTTCTTTGTTGGCAAGTATATTCCATAAAGAAGCTTCTGGTAATGGGGATACCTTTGCTTCGGAGGGGTCAATACTTATGAAATATAATAGACTAGGCGCTGGAGCTTGTAGGCTTTACCTTCTTCGTCTCTCTCGATTGTCAGGACTGTGCTGACGACCTGACTGGTGGCTGAGATGTATAGGAGCAGTGGTTCTTTGTTGTGCAAAGCAGCAAGCACCAGCTAGGTGGAAAGCAGGGCTTTAAGCTCTAAAAACGCTGCTTCTACTTCATCATTCCACTCGAACACATCTGATTTCTTCACAAATCAGTATAAAGGCAGTGCCTTCTCACCGAGACGAGAGATGAACCGAATCAATGCTGCGAGACAGCATGTGAGTGTTTGTATGTCATGCACCCGCACAAGGCTTTGCATTCGGACGATGGCGCCGATCATCTCGGGGTTAACATCAGTCCCACGTTCGGAATCGAGAAAACCGAGTAATTTGCCGCCAGGAATGCAAAAAGTGCACTTGGCTGGATTTAGCTTGATATCATACTTCCTCAAATTAGCAAATATTTCTGCTAGGTCAGTTAGCAGGTCAGAACCTTTGCGTGACTTGACCACAATATCATCCATGTACGCTTCAACGTTTCGACTGATCTGATCGAGCACGCACTTCTGGATCATAGACATGAAAGTTGCACCGGCATTCTTCAGACCAAAAGGCATGGTGATATAACAGAAACACCCGAAAGGGGTGATGAAGGCCGTTTTTATTTTGTCTCGACCAAATAGACGGATCTGATGGTAGCCAGAATAAGCATCAAGGAAACATAAACGCTCACACCCCGCAGTTGAATCGAGAATTTGATCAATGCGGGGGAGCGGGAAGTGGTCTTTCGGGCAGACCTTATTAATGTTCTTGAAGTCGATACACATGCGAAGGGATTTGTCCTTCTTGGGGACCTAGATGACATTCGCGAGCCACTCAGAGTGGTAGACCTCGCGAATGAATTTGGCCTCCAAGAGTCCCGCCACCTCCTTGCCGATTGCTTTTGTCTTCTCCACAGCACACCGTCGCAAGAGCTCCTTGACCGGCCTTTCCTTTGGATCCACTCTCAAGAGGTGCTCAGCCGGCTCCCTGGGTACGCCCGGCATGTCAGCAGGCTTCCATGCAAAGATGTCCCAGTTCTCACGGAGGAACTGGGTGAGCTCGACTTCCTATTTGCTGTCGAGTGTTGTGGATATGTTGGTCGAAGCAGCATTGGGATATGTCGGGTGGATGTGCACTGGTTTGACCTCGCGTGCCGACTGAAAAGCGGACTTAGAAGCAGGCTTCTTGGAGCGCATTAGGTCGGCGGGATTGGTGTTCTTCCGATACTCTTCCAATTCGACTACAGCCATCTGCTAATCTGCAATTTTTGATCCTTGCTGCGAATACTGTTCAGCTCTTTGGCGAATGCCTGAGACGGTCATGACTCATTTAGGCCCTAGCATATTCATCTTCAGGTACACGTAACATGGTCGGGCCATGAAACGTGCATAAGCGGGACGACCCAGAATGGCATGATATGCACTTTCGAAGTCTACCACCTCGAACGTCAGCTTCTCCTTGCGAAAGTTCTTAACGGAGCCAAAAACAACACCCAATGTGATCTGGCCGAGTGACTTGGCCTTCTTTCCTGGGACGACTCCATGAAATGACATGGTGCTCTCGCTGAGTCGGGACATCGGAATGCCCATTCCCTTGAGAGTTTCTTCATACAGGATATTCAGTCCGCTTCCTCCTTCCATCAATACTTTTCGAAGCCGAACACCCTCCACAACTGGATCGACCACCAAAGCCTGTCTACTGGGAGTCGGAACATGAGTTGAGTGATCCGACTTGTCAAATGTTATGGGGTCTGCGACCACTCCAGGTATGTCGCGGTGGAAGGCATTGCCATGTTGACTTCTCTATTGATGACCTTCAGTCGACTTTTGCTCTCTACGTCAGCAAAAATCATAAGTGTTGCTTGGACTTCAGGGAATTCATCTTTTTCTTCATTGTTTTCTTTTTTAGGATCTTTTCCACTCGAACCACCCTCTTTAAACTCCTGGATCAACAGCCGGCACTGCCGAGTGGTGTTCTTTGGCAATATCAAATTGCCCTCTTTGTCTTTATTCGTGTGGAATACACATGGCTGATCTAGAACATCCGACTGAGTCTTGGATTTCTTGGGAGGAAACTGTGTCTTGGGCTTTCGCTTGTATTTTCCTGCCACCAGAGTGGATGCTTCTGCTGGCGTGGTCCTTTCAACCTTCCGCTTCTGCTTTCGATTGGAATTGGTGTCAGTGTCGACTGCTTTACCATTGCTGCTACGGAGGCGGTCTTCTTCCTCCCCGTTAGAATAACGGTTTGCTATCTCCATCGTTTTGCTCATTGACATGTCGCCTATACGACCGAACTTCATATACAACTCCATGTACCTGACTCCTGCTTTAAAGGTGCTATCGGATTTCGGGCTCCGGAAAACCCTAAGGATTCGAACACTGGGGCGTGTACGAAGATCTCTCCTTGCTCAGCCTCGCCTAGCCCACTACTCGATTGAAACGATGAAGGACTCACTCGATGGCGAGGGTGGCACAGAACACAACAGTTTACCTAGGTTCGGGCCGCTACGAAGCGTAAAACCCTACTCCTGCTTTTGGTGGAATGCCTCTCGTGGAGGTGCTGGATGAACTAGTAGAGTGCTCTCGAGCCTCCAGAGGCCAAGTGGCTAGGTGTGTTGTCCTATGGTTGGAATGAACTCTCTCTACCAAGTGTTCTACCCTCTCTATTTGTAGTAGAGGCCCGGGTCCTCTTCCCTCATAGCTTCGGTGGGAAGGGATCCCAAAGCGGCCAATTTTGAAGGGGAATAAGGGAACATGCTCCCCTGCCCAAAGGTGGTCCTCGCCTGCAAAGTAATTGTCCGCGCTATAGGGACGGGCCCGAGGATGACGTGTTCCCTACTAGCGGGCGGCGGCGGCTTCGTTGCACCAGAAGGGAAACCTTTGGAAGATGCCTTTGGAACCCCTGTACGCTCCCGCCTCCTTTGCACCAAAGGGGAAACTGCCCCGTCCTGCCATCTACTGCTCGCCAGTCCTTTCCTCGCGTCACCCTTGACTCTTGAGGCCCGACATTTCCTCGGAATGTCCGCCACTCCAGAGGGGTCCTGAGGACGCCCCTTGCAGGTCTTGATGCTGCTCCTCCTCGTGAGGATTGGCCTCTCACAAGGTCCTTAGCCTGAACGGTGCCGGGCCCGGTGGTTTGTTTCGATGAGGTGGGCCCGCCCTAGGCCACAGGCAGGCAGGTCTGGGTACCCCATTTCCAAAACGCCGACAATAGCCCTTGGGCCCGCGGAGTGCTGGGGTTGGCTTCGGGGCGGATCCTCGGGGGGCAGCATGAGGCGCCGTGGGCCCTCAAATGCGTGTGGGCCAGGCCGGTGCGCGTCACGCGGCTGGTGTCGGGTCTTCCTTGTCCTCTATCTCTGCCCCCATTATTAGGTGCTCTTCTTGTGGCTTCGGTGCCTTATTGCTTTCCTCCTTCCATCCTCGCCATTCCTCTTTGGTCTCCAGCTCCAACCGGCGCCTCCCAGATCCAGAGTTGCATAGTTCCTTGCTAGTTCAACAATGGCTCCCGCCGGCAAGCAGAAGTCAGAGGGGCACGGTCCGGCCCCGGCTTCTCCGCTCCTGGACTGCGCCCTCTGCAAGGTGTCGGGTCTCGTCCCCGTGGTTCCATGGACCGCGGCCGAGTCCAGCGAACACGAGCGAACCCTGATCTGGCCTGGCGCCGTAGCGGAGCGGCCCGCGTCCAGGGCGGTATACCCCTTCCTCCTTCACAGTATTTACGCTCGGCTGGTGCCGCCTTTCTCCTGGTTCTTCAGCGCCGATTTGGACCACTATGGGATCCAAGCCCTTCATCTGCAGCCCAACTCCATCTTGCCTCTGTGTGTCTTTGCTTTCTACAGCGAGGCTTTCATTGGCGTGCAGCCCTGGGTTGCCCTCCTCCGCCACTTCTTCAGCTTGCGCCTGCACGACGGCGCTCATTTGTCGGTGTGTGTCTCCTTCATGGCGGCCCAGAGCGGCAACATGCTCTTGAAGGCCGGGAAGAAGGTGGAGAACTTCAGGCACCGCTAGGTCCTTATGTGCCTCAAGGATGCCAACCCTCGACTGGAGGATCCGAAGGAGTTTCCAGAGAAGACCTGCGCATGGAGCTCGGTGAAGCTCTCCGACCCTCGGGTTGTGCCCGTGCTGGAGCGCTTTTCCCACGACATCAGTGCCAAGAGGCTGACAGGTGGAATGATAGTGAAGGAGTTCCTGGCGCAGCACCTGGCGCCTCTCCAAGCACACTCCAGGCCCCTATGGGAGTATCGGGCTCGCGATGACGGGCTCCGGCTCCGGTCCCGGGACCTCCATACAGAGGACCTGAGTAGGGTCGTGGCGATCTTGCTAGGCGGCGACCCTGGCGACCTTCCCAAGGCCCTTGGTCTATTATACCATCGTGACGACCAGGCCGACCTAGTCGCTGTGGTGCCTGTCTTCAACGAGCGGGGGATCCTCCCGGTTGAGGGCTCCGGTCCGATGGAGGTGTCATCTGGCGACACCTCCGGTGAAGGCGACTCGGAGAAGACCGTCGATAACCGCACGATGAGCGTGCCTCTCCTGTCGCAATTCGTCCTTCTGCGCGAGCTCGAGGATGATGACGCCACTGGTGATACCTCCGTCGAGACCCCCTCGCGCCTCGCTAGGGCCTACAGGGGCCCCGTGCCGACCCGTGCGCCATGCGGTTTCCATGCGTGCTTGCTTCCCGAAAGCTCGAGGCTGAGCCGTCCCCGGCGTACCCCGCCTCTGCCGGCGGGAGATCCAAGGCGCCGAGCTCGCCTCTCTCCGTGGGGGGGCCTGTCACCTCTGTAGTCGTCGGGGCCGAGAGGAGGAAGAGATGGCATGATGTCAAAAAGTAAGTTACCTACTTGGGCATGCCGTGTGTGTCGATTGTCCGAGCTTGGCTGATTTTCTCATTTTTACTTGACGTCTAGGGATGTCGTCTCACCGGGTGCGAAAGAGAAAAAGACGGTCGTCAAGCCGAAGGCGACTCCCGACGCCCCGCCTTCTCTCCTCGACGCGTCGTCGTATGTAGGTGGGGAGGACGAGGATCGTGGGGCGGTCTCCCTGGCATTGGTCGTCGAGCCCCTCGAGCCCCCGAAGCATCCTGAAGCGACCATGGGGATGCCATTGCCCGGGGGGCAGGCCTGCGAGGGCCCTCAGGCTCTAGAGGTGTCGATGCCCGCAATTGTTGAGCAGTTTTTAGGGCCCCTTGTTCTTCATGGCGCTGCCCCTCCGGCAGCACCACCCACTTCTGCGCGAGAGACTCTTCAGGAGGAGGTCGAGAAGACCTCGGTGCTCACCCAAGGTGTCTTGGATGCGGCCTTCACCGCCCTGGGTGATGTCGCAGTTGAGATGAGGAAGGTCGAGAGGGAGGCCGAGGCCACCCGCGCCACATGGGAGAGGGTGCTGAAGGAAGCCAAAGCGACTGTCGAACACCGTGAAGAGGTGGAAGCCCGCTTGAACGTCCTCCAAGGAGAACAAGCCAAGCTTGCCGAGCAGCGTTGCCTGCACGGGGACGAACTTAAGTCCCATGAGACCAAGCTCGCCGCCTGAGAGGGATAGCTGTCCCAGGAGGCGAGCAGCCTGAGCACGAAGCAGGCGCGCTTGGAAGAGTAGGAGAAGTAGGACGCCTTGAGGAAGGCCCTCCTTGACGCCCATGAGAAGGCTCTCGCCGCGGCCGAGGATAGGAAAATCGCGGAGCTGGCGTGCTTCCCTCACGTTGAGCTCAGGCTTCGCACGGCGCTCCGCTCCCTCTGCCGGGACGGATTCGACGAGCCTTTGGCCACCCCGGAGGATTGCTTTGCCGCGCTCACGAAGGGGCTCGCCGCGGCGCTGGAGGTTGCCATCGTGCAGGTGGACAAGATCTTTGACAGTGAGTGTCGCAACCTCTTCTTCGTAGCTGCGACTCGCGTATTCAGCCACCTTCATCTTCCCGACCCCGGATTCGATCGAAGCTCCGCGATCGTGCCGGTCCCCACCGAGGACCGCGACAGCGCTGCGGAGGCAGTGAAGGGCCCTATGGAGGCATTGGTGAGGAGGTTCGCCCGCGTCGCAGTTCCTTCGTCTCCAGGTGACACAGGAGCTGATGATGGGGAAGACGATGCCTCTGACGTCAATGACCAGCCCCCTCTGGAGGGGGCGACTGGCGGTGGCCCCTCCTGATTTCTTGTCCCTGTTATTTTCGTGCAATGCACATCGTGCCTCGCGGAGGCGTTAAACTTATTTGCATTTTTATGAACTTGGTGACAGTTTGTAATAACTGAATGCTTGAATGTTTTCCTCGCCTTGTTCCTGTCATGTTTGGTATGTTACTCTATGTCAGTAGGGCTCGCCCTGCGCGTACCTTCCCACGATTGAACCTACCGAAAACCAAGGACGGCCCAAAGGGAGAAGGGGCTACGAGCGCAGTTAGGCTCCTGAGTCGCGATGCTCAGGAGCCCCCCTTGACGCGGAAGCTGCCCTCATGAGGAGAACACGGCGAAGGTTTCGAAACTTGGGACATCTTCATCACTCTGCGTCGGCATTTCAAAACTTTTGATGTAATTCCCATTTCAACCAATTGTAGTCCCATGATCGAGTATCATCACATAGCATATAGCATGTCAACGCCTTATCCTTCAAATATAAAGGAAAGAACTTCTTCTTGACCTCATCCTCGGCCACACCTGCAAGCTTAAATAAACCACAAACCTCATCTACATATATTAGATGCAAGTCCGGATGTGATGTTCCATCTCCTCTAAAAGGATTAGCCAGCAGTTTCTCAAGCATACCCGAAGGAAATTCAACGCAAATATTTTTAGTAGGTGCATCTGGTTGAGGTGCAACCATTCGCGCTTCCGTTCGAGGTGAAGATACCCCGAACAAGCCCCTCAAAGGATTAGTATCCATAGTGACAAGTGACAATAAATTTCAGCACACTATATGAGTGTTTCCTTACCAAGTTCCACTTACCAAAGGCGCTTCACTCCCCGGCAATGGTGCCAGAAAAGAGTCTTGATGACCCACAAGTATAGGGGATCAATCGTAGTCCTTTCGATAAGTAAGAGTGTCGAACCCAATAAGGAGAAGAAGGATCTGGCAAGTGGTTTTCAGCAAGGAAAAATCTGCAAGCACTCAAATTGTCGGTAACAAGTGATTGTGTGGTGAGATGATTCGTAGCAAGCAACAAGTAACAAAAGTAGAAATGGTGCAGCAAAGTGGCCCAATCACTTTTGTAGCAAGGGACAAGCCTGGACAAGTCTTATAGGAGGAAAAATGCTCCCCAGGACACACAGGAATTTCTGTCATGCTAGTTTCATCATGTTCATATGATTCGAGTTCGTTACTTTGATAGTTTGATATATGGGTGGACCGGCGGTTGGGTACTGCCCTTACTTGGACAAGAATCCCACTTATGATTAACCCCACTCGCAAGCATCCGCAACTACGAAAGAAGAATTAAGACAAAGTCTAACCATAGCATTAAACTAGTGGATCCAAATCATCCCCTTACGAAGTAACGCATAAACTAGGGTTTAAGCTTCTGTCACTCTAGCAACCCAACATCTACTTACTACTTCCCAATGCCTTCCTCTAGGCCCAAATAATGGTGGAAGTGTTATGTAGTCGACGTTCACATAACACCACTAGAGGAAAAACAACATACAACATATCAAAATACCGAATGAATACCAAATTCACATGACTATTATTAGCATGACTTATCCGATGTCCTCAGGAACAAAAGTAACTACTCACAAAGCATAATCATAATCATGATCAGAGGTGTAATGACTAGCATCAAGGATCTGAACATAAACTCTTCCACCAAGTAATCCAACTAGCATCAACTACAAAGAGTAATCAACACTACTAGCAACCTTACAAGTACCAATCGGAGTCGCGAGACGGAGATTGGTTACAAGAGATGAACTAGGGTTTGGGGATGAGATGGTGCTGATGAAGATGTTGATGGTGATGAGTCCCCTCCAATGAGAGGAGTGTTGGTGATGACGATGGCGACGATTTCCCCCTCCGGGAGGGAAGTTTCCCCGGCAGGATCGTCCTGCCGGAGCTCTAGATTGGTTATGCTGAAGTTCCGCCTCGTGGCGGCAGCGAAACCACGAAAATTCTCCCTTCTGATTTTTTTTCGGACAAAACCCTCCATATAGCAAAAGAGGGGGGCAAGTGGGCCAGCAGGGTGCCCACAAGCCCCCATGGCGCGGCCTGGGGGTGGCCGCGCCGTGCAGGCTTGTGGCCACCCCCTGGCGGCCCTCTGGCGCTTCTTCGGCCCAGTATTTTTTATATATTCGGAAAAAAATCTCCGTTGATTTTCACGGCGTTTGGAGTTGCCCAGAATAGGTATGTCAACTTTGCTCCACTTTCAGGCCAGAATTCCAGTTGCCGGTATTCTCCCTCTTCATGTAAACCTTGCTAAATAAGAGAGAAAAGGCATAAGAATAGTACCGTGAAGTGAAATAATAGCAAAAGAAACGATAAATATCAACATGAAAACATGATGCAAAATGGACGTATCAGGCTCAAAAGTGAAAGGGGCTACGGGTGCAGTCCTGGCTCCTGAGTCGTGATGCTCACGAGTCCCCCTTGACGTACAAGTGACTCTAGTGTTCTTCGTAAGGGATCCAAAGTGATTTGTCGAGCACACTGGGCTCTGCGTCGGCAGGTCCCGCCCCGCGCGTACCTTCCCACGATTGAACCGACCCAGGATGGCCCAATGGGGGAAGGGGCTACGGGCACAGTTAGGCCCCTGAGTCGCGATGCTCAGGGTCCCCCTTCACGTGCGAGCGGCTCCGTACGTTCAGTATTTGTCCCAGGTATTGGGCGTGGGCGAAGTCGTGGGTGGACTGCGTTGATCTCCTTGTTGGCCGAGGGTGTAGCTACTGACAGGCTGTGTTGGTGCCTGTTGTGGGCACAGTCATTGGCGGACTGCATTGGTGCCAGCTGAGGGCGTAGTCATTGGCGGACTATGTTGATTGCCCCTATTTGTACCCAACGCGGAGCATAGGTCTTCCACTAGGCGTGGGTTGGACCCCTCCGCGTCCTCGGGGGGGCCTGGGCGTATACAGTCTCGGCATGTTATTACGTGAGAGTGTCACGGTGCGGGTGTACACTTTGGCCTTGCGAGTGTCCCTACCCCCCGAGTCATTGCTGGAATGAGCTTCTCCCCAGCGCGGAGCTTAGGGCTTCCACTAGGCGTGGGAGGACCCCTCCGCGTCCTCGGGGGGGCCTGGGCGTATACAGCCTCGGCTCGTTATTACGTGAGAGTGTCACGGTGGGGGTGTACATGGGAGGTTGCGAGGATGCTATGGCCTCGCGAGTGTCCCTACCCCCGAGTCATTCGTGGGCTGAGTTGATTTTGTTTGGGTCATTGGCAAACCCTCCTCACTTCTTCTTCTTTGGGAGCAAGGCTGCATATCTACATGGACAAACTTCGACCGGAGCCCCCAAACAGGGGGGCCGACCGCTCGACAATATAAGCAAGGCAAAGCGTTAGGATTCTAAACGAGTGAAATTGTGCAAGCTTAAGATGCATAAACGAAAGGAGCAGCCGGAGGAGTGTCCTGAGCTCAGGGAGGACGCATGGCCCCGGGGGTGCCCTCACACGGGGTGAACCAAAAAGTTACCTCGCAGCAGCCAACAAAAGTCACCTGGCGGCCATGTCGCTGAAGTACCGAAGGCGCCGACGTTGCTTGATCTCCTGTCTCCACGGTCGCGACCCTCACAGGTCCGCCGCCTCCTGAGGCTCGGGGCCTTCGCTTGGCCCGAGCATCTCCTCCTCTTCCTCGCGGCGCCCCAGCAGGCGGGGTACGAGCATCGCCCATTCGAGCCTCTGGTAGGTGGCCACCGCTTTCCCCATTCCGAAGGCCATGAAGGCATTGGCGTCCGGGTACTCCCACTGGTAGCCAGCCAGCATAGGCCAGAAGGGGTCATATGCCGCGGCTATGTTGGTTGCGAGTGCGTTGATGCAGATGCGGGGCGGTCAACCGTGCCGACGACGGCGACTGTGATTGGTGGTGCAGGGCAGTCACCGCGTCGCATGGCCTGGGCCTCTCGAAGTTCTTGGAATGCTCTGACGACTGATTCACGAGAGTTGGGTGGACGTGTGTCGGTGAATACTCACAACACAAGCCATGGGTAGGCTAAATAAGGTAGGAACCGAAGTGGCACCGGAGGGCGCTGGGGGCGAGGTTGGTACAAGCATGGAACGCACGATGTACCCAGGTTCAGAGCTCTCCGTAGAGATAATACCCCTAGTCCTGCCGGAGTGTATGATATGTATGGATGGGATTACAAGGTTGCTCCTGCAGCTGTATTGCGGAGGAGGAAGAAGGAGCAGTCGGCTCGTCTCTGCCTCTCCTATGTGCTTGGTGTGTGTGTGTGTGATCAGTTGACGGACCCTCTGCATGGAGGGGGAGCGGGGGGTTTTATAGACGAACCCACTGGCCTACAATATAGATAAAGGGTAGAAGAGTGGGACCCGGCTAGCAGCCTCGTCGGCTGGCCAGGGGGCCCACGGGGGTCTTGTCTTGTCACTTGAGGGGCCCGCCGGCTGCGAGGTCCCGTCTGGCTGTGGGACCCGCCGCCTAGCCAATGAGGCTCTCGTGTAAGGTTGATCTAGGACATGTGTGGTACGTCTGGCATCGTCCAGCAAGATTCATCATGGGCAGACGGTATGGTCGCCTCCACTGTTCCCATGTCGAGTGCAGTAATGGAGTGGGAGTTTGACGGCCGACACTGTGCTGGGTGATGGATCAGAGCCGGGGGAGGTCAACGGCGTGGCCGCCGATGCTAGTACCCGCCATGCACTCCGATCCAGTACCTTTGCTAACGCGTAGCCACCTTTAATCATAGGGTCTCGTCATGACCTACGATCTGATGTGACTTGAGATCCCCGGCTGGCTACCCTGCTTGACTAGTCGGCCTGGGCATGGCCGCCTCGTCCCTAGCCGGCCGTCTTTGCCTAGGCGGCCAGGGAGAGGTAGCCGTCTTGCCTCTAGCCGGCCGGTGCTGCCTGACCGGCCGCACAGTTGGCCGCCTCGTCCCCTAGCCGGTAGGTGTCGTCTAGCCGGCCAGGGGACTTGGGCCTTGTAGAATTATTTTTGGTTATTCCCTCTGGGCCGAAGATAAAGGAGCAAGCTCGTTGAGCCTACCCCGGGGTTATCCCCCCAACAGTAGTCCCCAAAGCTGGAGAGGCCCGCCGCTTGGTTGCGGGTGGTCTCACCGGCTTGATTGTTTGTTGTTGTATTCGTGCCGCCGCCTGCGGCAACGGACACCGGCTCGAAAGCCGGCTGGCTTCCAAGTGACGCCTCGGCTTCATCGTAGTCTGTGCAAATCGTGCCACGTGCCAGGCCCGGCCTAACTTGATGATGGCTTATGCAGGTGATGGGACTGGGCCTGCGCCCTTGGTCCCGCCATGACGCCCCCTCGGCTGCCGTGCGGAGGATCCTCTGCGGATTTACTCTGCAACGGTTGGGTTTCGGGAAATGCTACCGCCCATAATACACAGGATTAGTGGGGCTCTGCGCAATGGATCCCCTCCCCACGATTTTCGTGGGGTTTAAATGGGGTGTGGGGGTACCGAGGAGGCCATTCGCCCGCTTATCGCCCCGCATCGATGCCCTCTTCCTCCCTGAGCCCAGAGAGAAAGAGTTCGTCTGCCTTCGTCTTCACCCTCTCTGTCGCCGTCGTGCCACCAATCTTCCCGAGTGTCCGTCACCTGCAGTCATGGCGAGCGGCTCCTCTTCGAAGAAGACCTCGTCCCACGGAGCTTGGCTCGGCAGTGAGATTTTTGACGGGCACATCGAGGCGCTCCGCCACCGCCGGATGTTGCCTCCGGCCTCTCTCGAGACGGTGCGCATCCCTGACGCTGTGACGGCCCCGATGCCGCGGGAAGGAGAGATCATTGTATTCGACGAGCACTTCTACACGGGCTTCGGGCTCCCGGCAAGCACCTTCTTCTCCAACTGGCTCATCTTCTTTGGCCTGCAGCCGCACCACCTGGCGCCAAACGCCATTCTCCAGCTGTCTGCCTTCGTCATCCTGTGCGAGGGCTTTCTGGGGATCAAGCCTCGCCTCGACCTCCGGCAGAGCTTGTTCTTCTTCAAGCAGCAGTCCAGGAAGATGGACAAGGCCGAGCTAGAGAAGCTCGACGGTCCTCGCCCGATGACGCTGTGTCGAGCCGCGCTGGTGCATCATCGGTCGAAGTCCGGCTTCCCCAAGATGCCACTACAATAATCCATCCAGGAGTGGTAGAAAGGCTTCTTCTATGTGAAGAATGCCAGCCCCGAACACGACGCCCTCAACATGCCCCCCTTCAACATCGATCCTCCGATGGAGAAGTTGAACTGGGGAGCGAATTATCCGAAGCCGATTCCCGAGGTGGCGCAAATCGGCGCCTACCTCGATAACTTGAAGGATCACGACCTCCTTGGTCGTGACCTGCTTACCCCCATGGTCTCCCGCAGGATCTTGCCTCTACAGAGGCGGCCCCATCTGGTTTCCCAGATGAGCGGCCGGTATGATCCCTGCCGGACCTCCACCAAGAGCTTCAGAGCCAGCGCGGTGGCGCGGGGTTGAACCAGATTTCCACCGCCCACATGGATGATAGTGGGAATTGGGTGTGGGGGATGGCCCGTTACAGCAGGTCCCATCCTCCTTCGATGGTAAGCACTCTCATTGAGTCTGTTCTTGTTGTTTTTCTTGTAGTCGATCATCTTTTTGACCCGTCCACCAACTCAGTTATGCAGATGTTAGAGAAGCTGTAGGCACTCAATCCGCCTGCCCCCGACGTGGTGATGTCTGACGCCTCGGAGATCGAGGACGAGGGCATGATCGAGTCTCGTTCTGCCGCCTCCGAAGGTTCGGAGGACGCGCTGGAGTCGGAAGGCACGGAGCCGTCTAGTGAGCATCTGAAGCCCTCCATTGTTGATTGGATGGGTGATGATGAGACTCCATCCTCCCTATCTGATGCAGCCTTCGAGGAAGACTCCGACGGGGTGGAGGAAGTCACCAGCCCGCCCCTGACGTGCGGGCGGCGCCATAAGGCCGAGGCGGCCGGTCTTGGCGAGGCGGCCTAGAGGACGGGCAAGAGTGCCACAGCTTCTAGGCCGGCTCCCAAGCGAGACGCGACCGGTCCTCCAGCCGGAGCACGAGCAGGCAGCGCTAAGAAGCGCCGTGCTGGTGGCGGTAGGAGGCAGGTGCCCATCGTCATGGGGTAAGGGTTTCCTTTCATTCTTTTTACTTTGTCTTGCGTGAAGACTTGTGCCTCAAAAGCGCTACTTGGCAGGGAGGCAGAGGATGTAGAGGAAGACACCGCCTCTGCCGCTGCGCGAGCCGGCTGGGCAGCGGCTGACGCTGCCCAGAAGGAACATGAGGAACAATCCGACCGCCGCTGGGATACAGCTGCAGAGAAGATGGTCGAGGGCCAGTCTCGGCCCAGCCGGGCCAAGAAGCCTGTGGAAAGGCGTACGAAGGCTAGAGATGACCCCTCCACGGGTGCTCGCATGGAGGAGCCAGCTAGCGAGGCGGCCCCGAGGCGCGCCCGGAGGACCGAGACGGCCAAGCCGTCCGAGCCAGACGCCTCTGCCGCAGTGGATCTCGAGGAGATCCCTGAGTCACTGGAGGCCGAGGTGGCGGCCAACGCGCCAGAACTAAACCTGGACGCGCCAGATGTGGCCCTGGACACGCCAGAGATGATCATGGATGCGCCGGACGCGGCCAATCCACCTCCTGCTGTGGAGACAACGCTGGCTGGGACGTCGGCGGAGCCAGCCGCCACATCGACGCTTGGAGACGGCACCATCGTAATGTCCAACCGTGGCCCGGCTGCTCCAGGAGTCGGCCCCAGAGCCGGGAGCCGGCCCATGAATGCTTGGCGAGCGGCCAATCTTGAGCACCAGACGCTGCCCGCTGGCACCCTACTCCAGGGTGTCCCGGAGCTGGTATCCTTGTTTACCAGCAGCCGATACAAGGTGGAGCAGGCGGCCCGCATGGCGGGCAGTGATCTGGAGCGCACTAGGGTAAGTGCCTCGTCTTGGATTTCGATTTTTTCTTCTTCTTGAGTTATTGGGGGCTCGCGAGTGCACCCATTGGGTGTAGCCCCCGAGAATCGGGCCGGCCAAGCATTGGTCGGGCCGAATCTCTTCGAGCTCAGCTCTTGCTTTGCTTTTTTAGTGGGGGCGTTCTAGCGCACCCACAAGGTGTAGCCCCCGAGAATCGGGCTGGTTATGAATTAACCAGGTCGAATCTTATTTTTGCTTCTTCTTTGCTTGTAGGATCTTTATGATGCCCAGGTGCAAGCATACAACAAGCTGCATGCTCCGAACCAGGCGGCTGATGGCCAGGTCGTCGGACTCAAGGCCCGGCTCGGCGAGGTCGTCGTGGAGCGGGACGCTCTGCGCGAGGCGAAGGCCGGCTCCAGCAACAGCTGGCTCTTCTCCATGCGGAAAATAAGGAGCTCGAGGCGGCCCGCTAGGCTGAGTAGGAGCAGCTGCACGCCTCCCTGTAGGAGAAGGACGCCTCCCATGTTGCCGATGTGGAGCGTCTTGAGACGGTTCATCTCGAGTAGATGAAGCTTAAGGACGCTACCTTGAAGGAGAAGAAGGAAGCCCTGATTCAGAAGCAGGCACAGCTGGCCAAGGCGCTGGACACAACCGCGGCCCTCCAGGAAGAAGTCACCCGCATCACCCAAGCGAGCAAGGTGTGGGAGCTTGAGGCCCTGGAGTGTGCTCACGAGACTGACGGCCACTTCGACCGTGAGTCCTCTTTGCTTTGTCTTGAATTTTCTTCTTTGCCGCCTCCTCTTCTTACTCTTATTTGCGCCCCTTCCCCTATCTCACGTCTCTTCCCTAAGAAACGGGACGCAGCTGAAACGGTCGTCGAGGTGAGCCGCGAGGAGCGTCGTGTGGCCGGGCAGGAGGTAGATGATGCCTCCGGCTGGAGCGTGGAAGAGATCGGGGTGGGCCTCAGAGCCCGCATGCGTGCCCTGGGCGAGTCCATGGCTCGGCTCCAGGTTGCAGGCTCGTCGATGGTGAAGGCTCTCTGGCCTGATGGCGTGGAGCCGGCATCGATGAGCCGGCTCTCCCGCTGGCTTGCGGCTGGCGATGACCGCCTTGACGCCTGGCATGCTTCCATCGTGCGTGCTGGAGCCTACATGGCCCTGTACTTGGCCAAGTCCTGGTACCGAAACCTGGACTTGGGCAAGCTCGTCGCTCAGAGCGACGGCTTGGAGGGGGAGCTACAGGCCGACACTATGTTGGGTGATGGATCAGAGCCGGGGGAGGTCAGCGGCGTGGCCGCCGACGCTGGTACCCGCCGTGCACTCCAATCCAGTAACTTTGCTGACGCGTAGCCACCTTTAATCATAGGGTCTCGTCATGACCTACGATATGATGTGACTTGAGATCCCCGGCCGACTAGCCTGCTTGACTAGCTGGCCTGGGCACGACCGCCTCGTCCCTAGCCGGCCTGCTTGGCCTAGGCGGCTAGGGAGAGGTAGCCATCTTGCCTCTAGCCGACCGGTGCTGCCTGGCCGGCCAAAGAGTTGGCCGCCTCGCCCCCTAGCCGGTAGGTGTCGTCTAGCCGACCAGGGGACTTGGGCCTTGTAGAATTGTTTTTGGTTATTCCCTCTGGGCCGAAGATAAAGGAGCAGGCTCGTTGAGCCTACCCCGGGGTTATCCCCCGACAACGTGCTCTGGAGCGCGTCCTCGGGATGTGCTCGAACGCCACCCCCGCCTACTGGTCAGAACAGGGTCCTCCTCGGTGGGAGCCCCCAACCCTGGCCCAAGGGGGGCGCCGAGCGCACATTCCTATGTGATGGGGGGCATGGCCCCGTCCCTCGGCACGGAGCCCGAAGCCCCGAGGCGCTCCGTGGGGAGGAGTTTTTTCTTCTTCTTGCGTGGATCCTCGCGAGGAAACTCATCTTCTTCGTCATCCGAATGTTCTGCCGCAGCCGCGCGGTAGGCGCACTCCAGTGTACAAACGACACCCTTCTCGTCGCAGGGGATGGTGATGACGCTGCCACTTCGTGGCATCTTGAGGACATTGCAACCATGGTGGATCACTGTCGTGAACTAGGCGAGTGCCGGGTACCCGAGGATTGCGTTGTATGGCACGTGACTGTGCGCGATGTTGAAGACGATGATCTCAGTGTGGTAGTTCTTGCGCTCGCCGAAGGTGAAGAGCAGACGCACTTTCTCAATGGGCATGGTGGACCTCTCTGTTACTCCTAAGAAGGGCGTGGTTGGCATGAGCTGTTCATACGGCAACGGGAGTTTCTCGAAGGTCTCGACTAAGAGGACGTTGAGCCCTGCTCCACTGTCAATGAGGGTTTTGGTGACGAGGACGTTGCTGATGATCGGGGTGCACATCATTGGGAGTTTGCCGACCATGAACGAGCACCTGATCTGGTCGCTTGGGTCAAAGGCAATGGTGGTGTGGGATATTCACCTCCCGGGCAAACTGCTTGAAGGCGCGGTTGGAGGTTGTGGTCTAGGCACCGCCCAAGATGGAGGCCATCGCCCTGGCCTCCTGGAACCCCCCAGCCCTGTCGTCCTACCTGTCTTCATCTGTCCTCCTGGTTGGCGGAGGCAATGGGGGCAGGTCAGGCTTGAACTTGCAGGGCCACGCAACGGGGTAGAGCTCGGGGGCGATAGCGAGGAACCCCCGGTCCGACGGGTACGGTACGCGTAGGGGCTGCTGGGTCTTGTTGCTCCATGGGGTCTCCTTCGAGCGGGGCATGCTCACGACGTGGAATTTGTAACGCCGGGGGCGCGCATACATTGGCGCGGGGCCGGGGGATCATATGGCAGCTTGCTTCAACTCCGGGTCCCGCCCTGGGTTCACGAGGCTGGGCAAGGGGGGGCGCTTCCTGCCTAGGTTCGGGGTCCACGACACGCTGCGGGGGTGGGGTGGCGCGTCTTGTTCCTCGTTGTTTGCCAAGGACGGATGGGGTCGGAGCGAGCAGGAGAGCGGCACCGAGTCACCAACAGCGGCGATGAGCTCCTCGATTTGCTGGAGCCTGGTCGTCGTGGCGGTCAAGAGCAGGCCGGTAACGGAGCAGCTCGGTGGCCATGGAAAGCGAGCGCCGACCATGAGGCATCTCTAGTTGGGCGCACGATGCCGACCCGAAGGCCTGGCCAGTGACGGAGTGGCGGTGAGGCCATCGACCGGCTCAGTCACCTACTGGGAGGAACCTTGTTGCTCTTGAACTACGGGGCCGGTGGCAGCATTCACCACGGGTGATGGCGACCGGCGCGCCGGCAGCACCGACGGGCGCGGTCTAGGAAATGCTGGTGGCGCGGCGCTCCGCACGAACCCGGCGAGCATCATCCATCATGAGCGGTGGAGCTTGGTGAAGGCAGAGATTGGAGGAAACCTCGACACGCCCCTACCTAGCGCGCGAAATGTCGGATTTCGGGCTCCGCAAAACCCTAAGGATTCGAACAGTGGGGAGTGCACGAAGATCTCTCCTTGCTCAGCCTCTCCTAGCCACTACTCGATGGAAACGATAAAGGACTCACTCGATGGCGAGGGTGTTGGGGAACGTTGCATGGGAAACAAAAAAAAATTCCTACGCACACAAAGACCTATCATGGTGATGTCCATCTACGAGAGGAGATTTGGATCTACGTACCCTTGTAGATCGCATAGCAGGAAGCGTTAAGAAACGCGATTGATGTAGTGGAACATCGTCACGTCCCTCGAACCGCCCCACGAACAGTCCCACGAACCGTCCCGCGATCCGTCCCACGATCCATTCCAATCTAGTGCCGAACGGACGACACCTCCGTGTTCAGCACACGTACAGTTCGACGATGATCTCGGCCTTCTTGATCCAGCAAGCAAGATGGAGAAGTAGATGATTCCTCCGGCAGCGTGACAGCGCTCCGGTGGTGGTGACGATCTACTCCTGCAGGGCTCCGCCCAAGCTCCGCAGAAATACGATCTAGAGGAAGAACTATGGTGTCTAGATCTGAGTTGCACGTGACAAAAGTTGTCTCAAATCAGCCCTAAGTCAGCACTATATATAGGAGGGAGGGGAAGGAGGCTTGCCTTGAGGACCAAGTCCCCAAGGATGCGCTGGCCAGGAAGGAGAGGAGGAATCCTACTCCAATTAGGATTGGAAAGTGGACTCCTTCTCTTCCTTCCCACCTCCCCTTTTTTTTATTTCTCTTTGGTTTTCTTCTCTTTGGCGCCAAGGCCCTCTTGGGCTGTCCCACTGATACGTCTCTGTCGTATCTACTTTTCTGAACTCTTTTGCCCTTGTTTTGGACTCTAATTTGCACGATTTGAATGGAACTAACCCGGACTGACGCTGTTTTCAGCAGAATTTCCATGGTGTTGTTTTTGCGCAGAAATAAAAGTTTTCGGAATGACCTGGAAATGTACGAGGAATTTTTGTGCAATATATAAAAAATACTGGCGCAAGAATCCACTGGAGGGACGGAGCCAGGATTTCACAAGCCCACCAGCCCCCCCCCCCCTGGTCGGGGCTGGCAGGCTTGTGAGCCCCTCGGGACTCCGCCGCCCCCAATTCCAGCTCTATATAACCTCTTTCGTCCGGAAAAAAATCAGAGAGAAGATTTCATTGTGTTTTATGATACGGAGGCATCGCTAGCTCCTGTTCTTCCTCTGGAGGGCAGATCTGGAGTCCGTTTTGGGCTCCGGAGAAGGGAGATCATCGCCATCGTCATCATCAACCTTCCTTCATTGCCAATTCCATGATGCTCTTCACCGTTCGTGAGTAATCTCATTGTAGGATTGCTGGACGGTGATGGGTTGGATGAGATCTATCATGTAATCGAGTTAGTTTTGACGGGGATTGATCCCTAGTATCCACTATGTTCTGAGATTGATGTTGCTACTACTTTGCCATGCTTAATGCTTGTCACTAGGGCCCAAGTGCCACGATTTCAGATGTGAACCTATTATGTTGTCGCCAATATATGTGTGTTTTAGATCCTATCTTGCAAGTTGTAGTCACCTACTATGTGTTATGACCCGGCAACCCCGAAGTGACAATAGCCGGAACCACTCCCGGAGATGACCATAGTATGAGGAGTTCATGTATTCACCAAGCGTTAATGCGTTGGTCCGGTTCTTTATTAAAAGGAGAACCTTAATATCCCGTAGTTTCCATTAGGACCCCGCTGCCACGGGAGGGACGGACAATAGATGTCATGCAAGTTCTTTTCCCTAAGCACGTATGACTACATACGGATTACATGCCTACATTAGATTGACGAACGGGAACTAGTTACTTATCTCTCCGTATTATAGCTGTTACATGATGAATCACATCCGGCATAATCATCCATCACTGATCCAATGCCTACGAGTCTTTTTCTACTCGTCCTTGCTACGTTACTTTGCTGCTACTGTTGTCACTGCTGCTACTCTTACTCTGCTGCTGCTACTGTTACTCTGTTGCTACTGCTGTTACTTTGCAGCTACTGGTTAGTGTTGCTACTGCTGCTATCATACTACCTTGCTACTGATACTTTGCTACCGACACTAAATCTTTCAGGTGTGGTTGTATTGACAACTCAACTGCTAATACTTGAGAATATTCTTTCGCTTCCCCTTGAGTCGAATCAATAAATTTGGATTGAATACTCTACCCTCGAAAACTGTTGCGATCCCCTATACTTGTGCGTTATCAACACCTTTTTCTGGCGCCGTTGCCGGGGAAGCACACCTATATTCTCTGAGTCACTTGGGTTTTACGTCTGCTGGTTACTATGAGTAATCCGATAGATCCAAAAACTAAAGTCTTCCCTCCACTACGAGGAAAGGTAAGGAACTGCCATCTAGCTCTGCACTTGATTCACCTTCAGTTATGAGTAAGTTTGCGACACCACCTCCTGCTAGAAATCTTGATATGTCGCATGTGCTTGATGATGCTACTTCTGCTGCCCCTGATGCTTTGCCTGATGATGCTATGCTTGATACTGCTTTGCCTGATGATGTTGTGCCTGATACTGCTTTGCCACTAGGTGCATTCCTTGATGCACAAATTGCTAGAGTTGCCGCTAGATATGATGATACTTCTGAAACTGCTGATACTATTGAAGTAGAACCTGCTATTTTGCCTGCTAGAACTAGCTCTCCTATGCGTGAATTGCCTCCTATGCCTAAACGTTATTTTATGGAGGGAGAGATAGTTGAGGACTTTCTTGCGTGTAAGGATAGCTATGATGTTGAGAAACTACTGCTCAAGTGGAAAGAAAAATCTCTGAACTCTAGGATGAAATATGACCCGAAGTTTGCCACTTCGCCTATCTTTGTGACCGATGAGGCTGAAACGGTTGTAGCCCATCTTACCAAACTACACGATATAGCCACCCTATTCACTAGTGAGGAAAAGATTTGCCACTACTATATCCTCAAGCTGTTTCCTTTCTCACTAAAGGATGATGCTAAGACCTGTTTCACTTCTCTTGCTCCTGGTTGTGTGCGTAGCCCCCAGGATATTGTCTACTACTTCTCTGAAAAATATTTCCCTTCCCATAACAAGCAAGCTGCCTTGCAGGAAATATACAACTTTGCTCAAGCTGGAGAAGAGAGTCTCCCACAAGCTTGGGGGAGGCTCATCCAGCTACTGATTTCTTTGCCTAATCACCCTCTTGAGGAGAATGAAATACTTGATATCTTCTACAATGGACTTACCGATGCTTCTAAAGACCACCTAGATAGTTGTGTTGGTTGTGTTTTTAGGGAACGAACTGTAGAACAAGCTGAGATTCTATTGAATAACATCTTGTGCAATGGGAATGCTTGGACTATTCCTGAACCACCTCCTAAGCCGACTCCAAAGAAAAGAGGTATTCTATTCCTCAGCCCCGAAGATATGCAAGAAGCTAAGAAATCTATGATAGAGAAAGGCATTAAGTCTGAAGATGTCAAAAATCTACCACCTATCAAAGAGATCCATGGTCTCGATAACCCGATACAGGTAGTAGAAGTAAATTATCTGTGTAGGTTTGATGAGAGTGATATTCGTTTTGATAAACCTGCTAGCCTATGCCTGGATGAATTTGATAACTTTGTTGCCAAACAACAGAGTTTCAGTGATTATGTTAGTAGACAATTGGAACAGAATGCTCGTATGCTTAGTCATTTAAGTGCTTGTGTTGACAGAAACGTCAATGATCTTAAGCTTCTGAGTAAACATGCCTCTATGATTCTACTCAAGTAGAACAAGTACTTAAAGCTCAGAATGATTTTCTCAATGAGTTGAATGACAATTAATTCAGAGTCGTCACTAGAGGCGGTAGAATGACCCAGGAACCTTTGTATCCTAAGGGTCATCTGAAGAGAATTGAACAAGATTCACAAAGAGTTAGCACTGATGCACCTAGTCATCCTAGGAAGAAGAAGAAAGATGATAGGAACCTGCAGGCTAGCAACCCAGATGCTGATACACCTGAGAATCCAAACGATTCTCTGTTTCTAATGCTGATACACAATCTGGTGATCAACATGAGCCTAATGATGATATCAATAGTGATGTTCATGTTGATGCTTAACCTAGCAATGATAAGGATGTGGAGATTGAACCTGTTGATCTTGATAACCCACAACCTAAGAATAGAAGATACGATAAGAATGACTTCGCTGCTAGGAAGCATGGTAAAGAAAGGGAACCGTGGGTTCAGAAACCCATGCCCTTTCCTCCCAAACCATCCAAAAAAAAGGATGATGAGGATTTTGAGCGATTCGTTGAAATGATTAGACATGTCTTCCTGCAAATGCGTTTGACAGATATGCTCAAAATGTCTCCGTATGCTAAGTGCATGAAAGATATTGTGACTAATAAGAGGAGGATACCCGAGGTTGAGATTTCCACCATGCTTGCTAACTATACCTTCAAGGGTGGAACTCCAAAGAAACTAGGTGATCCCGGTGTGCCCACTATACCTTGCTCCATTAAAGGTAACTACGTTAGAACTGCTTTATGCGACCTTGGAGCCGGTGTTAGTGTTATGACTCTTTCTATTTATCGTAGACTTGAACTGGATAAGTTGACACCCACTGAAATCTCTCTGCAAATGGCCGACAAATCAACTGCTTTCCCTATCGGCATTTGCAAGGATGTGCCTGTTGTGGTCGCCAATGTCACTATCTTGACAGACTTTGTTATCTTGGATATTCCCGAGGACGATGCCATGGATGTTATCCTCGGAAGACCCTTTTTAAACACTACAGGGGCTGTTATAGATTTCAACAAAGGCAATGTCATTGCCATGTCAACGGTAATGAGCATACGGTCCACTTTCCGAAGAAACAATATCGAGTACATTGCATCAATGCTATCGAAGGAACTTCATCAATTCTTATTGGGAGCTTTGAATGCCCTATACCTCCTGTCAAGATGACGTATGATTTGCTTGTTGGGGAGATACACATCCCCATTGAGGTGACCTAGTGACTATTCGAAAATTCTCCGTTCTCTCTTGCGATTCGAAAAGGTTTGTCAAGGAGACTTGATCAACCTAATTGACGGATCTCTTTCGATGACCATGAGAAGGATGAATCGAGGAGTCACAAACCTCTGTTCCAAGCTTTCACATTCGGTTACTTAGAAGAAAAATGATAGGTTTAGTTTAGTTTTCCCTGTTTTTTGTTTTAGCGTCCCGTAGAAAAGTACCCCGAAAATAAAAGTTCTCCGAACGTCCTGAAAATCAAGTATGATTTTTTCTAGAATATTTGAAAAATACTGAGATGAAGAGCTAGTCTGGGAGATGCGCTAGTGGGCCACAAGCCCAGGAGGCCCGACCACCCCCCTGGCCGGGGCTGGCAGGCTTGTGGGGCCCAAACGCATCCCCTCCACTCATTCTAGCTCTCATCCACTTCTCCTACCTCCAGAAAAATTCATTTCGTAGCTCAAACCCGTGTTCTTGCTCCTCTTGCTGGGATTTTCGATCTCCTTGCTGAAAGCACCATTCTCCCAACTGTTTGGGGGAAATTACTCCTTGGTAAGTGACTCCTCCATTGGTCCAATTAGTTTTTGCTCTAGTGCCTTATACTTCGCGTATTTTTGCGGCATTGGCGACCATGTTCTTGAGCTTTCCATGCTAATTCTAGCTGGTCCCAAGTAGTTTTGATGTGTAATATGGCCTCTAGGCACTTGTGGGAGTAGTTGCTATGAGTTTAGTTGAGCCTTGTTCATTTTTCCTTTGGGTCACTGAAAATTTCAGAAAAGGAAGATGTTCAGGAGAAACTATCATGGTGGTTCCCCAAGCAACAGAGGTCCCCGTCTTGTGATTTGGGAGCCCGATCCTTACCAACCGAGGAACGCACTGGTACAACCGTGTGAATGGCCTTCTAATGAATTCATGATTGAGGCAGGTTTCAAAGACAAGTTTGATACACTTGTTCACAATGTCGGACTCGAAGAATTCATCTCCGATAAATGTGAACAGCATGTTACGCTCACAGCCTCTTTTGTTCGTAGATTCAAATTTTCAGTTGGCCGTGATACATCTGTACTGTTTGATCTCTATGACAAATCGTATACCATGTATTTAGAGGATTTCAATAGAATTTGCAAGATACCTATTTGGGGTAGTCTCAATGATCCTCCTAAATCTTCGGTTAGAGACTTTTTCTCTATTATAACTGTGGGATAAACTAGAGATATTTCGCAGGTAACCATGCGGAGCATTCATTTTCCTACCTTGCATTACTTTTCCCTCTTCATAGGCAGATGCATTAATGGCAAGATTGATCATTGTCATCTCTACGCGCCAGACCTTAGTATTCTTACGAGCAGAGTAACGGGTGATAGAAGCTTCAACTTGGGAGCTATAATAGCAAGGAGGCTGAATAATAATGCTAATGAAGGGGATTTCTTTGGTGGGATCTATGCCACTCGCATAGCGAATTTCCTTGGAGAACCCATCCGCGAAGGAGATCCCCCGCTCCGTACAGCTTTCCTTGACCGCGTCGCTCTGACACCCTACCAGTTCCTTGAGAGGGATGATGAATCCCTCCTATACTATTTAATATTTAACCGACAACGTGTTTTCCATATTACCCTTCCTGCTCCTGCCTTCTTTGACTTTCAGGTAAAACGGAGATATTACATAACCAGAGGAGAGGCAGAGGAGTATGAGAGGGAGGCAAAGGTTGCTCGTCTCTGAGAGGCACCTAATCAGGCAGTGGCTGCAGCGCTCCCGTACAACCCCCATTATGAGTTCGGATATCGCTTGGACCATCCATGGGAGTAGACCAACTTAGGCCAAAAGCCTAAGCTTGGGGGAGTACGTGTTTCTCACCGACTTTACATTCTTGCTTATGCTTTCATTTTGTTCGTCGGTGTTCACACTTTGCGACTGTATCATCTATGCTAGTTTATTTCTTTTTCTCGTTTTCTTTTCGTGTGTGTGTCTAGTTTGAGAAAACCCAAAATGATTTTCTTGTTCTTCTTTTGCTATTGGGAGCTTTCCCGTGTAAATAGTTTTCTTTTTCTTTGGGTCAAGGTAGAAGATCATGATTACAATGTTTAGTGGCTCTCGCATGCATACCTGTTTAGTTGTCAAAGAGCCATATTACTTTGTCTTCTCCTTTGTGTTTGCTTGCAGATTCTAGCTTTAGTCCAATGCACGAGCACACTTATTATTGTTCACATCGTTCGATCGTGCAAGTGAAAGGCAATAATGACGATATATGATGAAGTGACTGAGCCTGGAAAAGCTGGTATGAACTCGATCAATTTTGTTTTTGTAAATATGACCAGCTCATTGTGCCAGATTCAGCTTGGTTGTGAGAGAAACATGTTTGCAATGAAAACTTAGAGATCATAGTTTCTGATGCCATGCTTAATCAGCTAGGAGCTTATAATGGTTTGTCTTGGATGCCCACATGAATGTTCAGATGACTTTGATGTAGTATGATAGGATGGTATCCTCCTTTGAATGATTCAAGTGGCTTGACTTGGCGCATGTTCACGCATGTAGTTGAAACAAAATCAACATAGCCTCTATGATATTCATGTTCATGGTGATTTATGTCCTACTCATGCTTGCACTCAATGTTAGTTAATCTCAATGCATTCTGATGACTGTTGTCGCTCTCTAGTTGGTCGCTTCCCAGTCTTTTGCTAGCCTTCACTTGTACTAAGCGGGAATACTGCTTGTGCATCCACTTCCCTGAACCCAAAGTTGTTCCATATGAGTCAACCATACCTACCAATATGCGGTATCTACCTGCCGTTCCACGTAAATTTGCATGTGCCACTCTCTAAATCTTCAAGAAATAATCTCTTTTGCATGCCCGAACCGCTCATGTGGTGACAGGGGGCTATCAATATCTTCCATGCTAGGCGTGTTATCCTCGATATGTGCTTATTCACTATCATTCACGAGAAAGGGGCCGGTAATTGGAATGCCCAGTTCCATGGTCAAATCGAAAAGATAATTGCAAACAAAACTCCCCCTGGATTGATGTTAGTATGGATAGCACCCGAGTATTCGGCTAGTCATGGAGTGTGATTGATTGGTTGTGGGGGAGTCAAAACTTTACATTTCTGTTTGGGAACTGCCTATAGCATGTGTAGCGTGGAAGATGGTGAGAACTATTAGTCATTGCGTTGACAATGAAAGCATGCCACCCAAAATTATTATCTTTGTTTTCAAAGCTTGAGCTCTAGCACCTCATCAAATCAATGCTTCCCTCAGCGAAGGGTCTGTCTATTTATTTTCCTGTTGAGTCATCCTCCTCTTATAAAAGCACCAATTAGAGAGCACCTCTCTCATTTTTATGATTTGCTTTTAACTGTGTTGAGTATGACTGTGACTGGATCTTCTTTGCCATGAATTACAATGTTTAGTCAGCCTTTGGTCTTTGAAGGTGCTCTGCATTTATGTTTTGCGGTCTCAGAAAGATCTAGCGAGATACCATCTATTCGTGCTGCTTCATGATTGTTTTGATTGAAGTGTTGATGTTTGAGACTTGTTATTATTTGCTCGCTAGTTGATTATGCCATTGATATGAGTTTACCGTGAGACCTAGATGTCATTTGCTTATGTGGTTAGCTCGTGATCTTGCTGAAATTCTAGATATGAGTTAGACATAGTTGCAACAACAAGATCAAACAGAGTTCGTCAAAGTTTTTCTTTTGTCTCTTTTAGTTTGTCAACTGAATTGCTTGAGGACAAGCAAGGCTTTAAGCTTGGGGGAGTTGATACGTCTCCGTCGTATCTACTTTTCCGAACTCTTTTGCCCTTATTTTGGACTCTAATATACATGATTTGAATGGAACAAACCTGGACTGGCGCTGTTTTCAGCAGAATTGCCATGGTGTTGTTTTTGCGAAGAAATAAAAGTTCTTGGAATGACCTGGAAATCTACGAGGAATTTTTGTGGAATATATAAAAAATACTGGCGCAAGAATCAACTGGAGGGACGGAGCCAGGAGCTCACAAGCCCACCAGCCCCCCCCCCCTCCTGGCCGGGGCTGGCAGGCTTGTGAGCCCCTTGGGACTCCGCCGCCCCATTCCAGCTTTATATAACCTCTTTCATGTGGAAAAAAATCAGAGAGAAGAGTTCATCGCGTTTTACGATACGGAGGCGCCGCCACCTCCTGTTCTTCCTCTCGAGGGCAGATGTGGAGTCCGTTTTGGGCTCCGGAGAGGGGAGATCATCACCATCGTCATCATCAACCTTCCTTCATCGCCAATTCCATGATGCTCTTCACCGTTCATGAGTAATCTCATCGTAGGCTTGCTGGACGGTGACGGGTTGGATGAGATCTATCATGTAATCGAGTTAGTTTTGACGGGCATTGATCCCTAGTATCCACTATGTTCTGAGATTGATGTTGCTACTACTTTGCCATGCTTAATGCTTGTCACTAGGGCCCGAGTGACATGATTTCAGATCTGAACCTATTATGTTGTCACCAATATATGTGTGTTTTAGATCCTATCTTGCAAGTTGTAGTCACCTATTATGTGTTATCACCCGGCAACCCCGGAGTGACAATAGCCGGAACCACTCCCGGAGATGACCATAGTATGAGGAGTTCATGTATTCACCAAGTGTTAATGCGTTGGTCCGGTTCTTTATTAAAAGGAGAACCTTAATATCCCGTAGTTTCCATTAGGACCCCGCTGCCACGGGAGGGATGGACAATAGATGTCATGCAAGTTCTTTTCCCTAAGCACGTATGACTACATACAGATTGCATGCCTACATTAGACTGACGAACGGGGGCTAGTTACTTATCTCTCCGTGTTATAGATGTTACATGATGAATCACATCCGGCATAATCATCCATCACCGATCCAATGCCTAGGAGTCTTTTACTACTGGTCCTTGCTACGTTACTTTGTTGCTACTGCTGTCACTGCTGCTACTGTTACTCTATTGTTGCTGCTGTTACTCTGTTGCTACTAATGTTACTTTGCTGCTACTGGTTACTGTTGCTACTGATACTTTGCTGCAGACACTAAATCTTTCACGTGTGGTTGAATTGACAATTCATCTGCTAATACTTGGGAATATTCTTTCGCTTCCCCTTGAGTCAAATCAATAAATTTGGGTTGAATACTCTACCCTCGAAAACTGTTGCGATCCCCTATACTTGTGGGTTATCACCCACTAGCCCACTAAGTGCTGGTGCGCCACCCCTAAGGCCATTGGGCTTCCTCCGGGTGGGTTTCCCACCTCCCGGTGAACTTCCGGAACCCATTCGTCACTCCTAGTACAATGCCGGTAATGCCCGAAAACGTTCCGGTAACCAAATGAAACCATCCTATATATCAATCTTCGTTTCCGGACAATTCCGAAAACCCTCGTGACGTCCGTGATCTCATACAGGACTCCGAACGACATTCGGTAACCACACATATAACTCAACTATACTAAAACATCATCGAACCTTAAGTGTGCAGACCCTGCGGGTTTGAGAACTATGTAGACATGCCCCGAGGTACTCCTCGGTCAATATCCAATAGCGGGACCTGGATGCCCATATTGGATCCCACATATTCTCTGAAGATCTTATCGGTTGAACCTCGGTGTCAAGGATTCATATAATCCCGTATGTCATTCCCTTTGTCCTTCGGTATGTTACTGGCCTGAGATTTGATCGTTGGTATCCGCATACCTATTTCAATCTCATTACCGGCAAATCTCTTTACTCATTCCGTAATACAAGATCATGTGACTTACACTTAGTCACATTGCTTGCAAGGATTGTGTGTGATGTTGTATTACCGAGTGGGCCCCGAGATACCTCTCCGTCACACGGAGTGACAAATCCTAGTCTTGATCCATACTAACTCAACGGACACCTTCGGAGATACCTGTAGAGGACCTTTATAGTCACCCAGCTACGTTGTGACGTTTGATACACACAAGGTATTCCTCCGGTGCCAGTGACTTATATGATCTCATGGTCATAGACATAAATACTTGACACGCAGAAAACAATAGCAATAAAATGACACGATCAATATGCTACGTATATAATTTGGGTCTTGTCCATCACATGATTCTCCTAATGATGTGATCCCGTTATCAACTGACAACACTTGCCTATGGCGAGGAAACCTTGACCATCTTTAATCCACGAACTAGTCAACTAGAGGCTCACTAGGGACAGTGTGTTGTCTATGTATCCACACATGTATTTGAGTTTCCAATCAATACAATTATAGCATGGATAATAAATGATTATCATGAACAAAGAAATATAATAATAACTAATTTATTATTGCCTCTAGGGCATATTTCCAACAGTCTCCCACTTGCAGTAGAGTCAATAATCTAGTTCACATCACCATGTGATTTTGACGAATCCAACACCCATATAGTTCTGGGGTTTGATCACGTCTTGCTTGTGAGAGAGGTTTTAGTCAACGGTTCTAAATTTTTCAGATCCGTGCATGCTTTACAAATCTTTATGTCATCTTATAGACGCTCGTACTACGTGCTATTCAGAAATACTCCAAATATCTACTATACTATACGAATCCGTTATACTACTCATAGTTATTCGGATTAGTGTCAAAGCTTGCATCGACGTAACCCTTTACGACGAACTGTTTCACCACCTCCATAATCGAGAAAAATTCCTTAGTCCGTTAGTTACTAAGGATATCTTTAACCGTTGTTCAATGATTCAATCATGTATCACTCTTTGTACCTCTTAACAAACTTGTGGCAAGCCACACATCAGGTATGGCGCACATCATGGGATACTTTAGAGTCTATGGCTAAGGCATAGGAGACGACCTTCGTCCTTTCTCTTTCTTCTGCCGTGGTCGGGCTTTGAGTCTTTACTCAAATTCACACCTTAGAACACAGCCAAGAACTCCTGCTTTGCCGATCTATTTTGAACTCCCTCAAAAACTTGTCAAGGCATCCATTTCATTTGAAAGTTCGATTAAGCGTTTTGATCTATCTCTATAGAGCTTGATGCTCAATGTTCAAATAGCTCTATCCAGGTCTTCTTTTGAAAAACTCCTTTCAAACAACCTTTTATGCTTCACATAAATTCTATATTACTTCATATCAACAATATGTCAACCACATATACTTATCAGAAATTCTATAGTGCTCCCACTCACTTCTTTGGAAATACAAGTTTCTCATAAACTTTGTATAAACCCAAAAGCTTTGATCATCTTATCAAAGTGTATATTCCAACTCTGAGATGCTTGCACCAGTCCATAAAAGGATCGTTGGAGCTTGCATACTTGTTAGTATCCTTAGGATCGACAAAACCTTCTGGTTGTATCACATACAACCTTTCCTCAAGGAAACCATCGAGGAAACAATGTTTTGACATCCTGTGTGCTATATTTCATAAATAATGCAGCAACTACTAACATAATTTCAACAGACTTTTAGCATCGGTACGAGTGAGAAAGTCTCATCATAGTCAACTCTTTGATCTTGTGAAAAACATCTTTGCGACAAGTCGATCTTTTCTTAATGGTGAATAGTCACCATTATCGTCTGTCTTCCTTTTGAAGATCCATCTTTACTTAATAGTCTTACTACCATCAAGTAGTTCTTCCAAAGTCTACACTTTGTCTCCATACATGGATCCTCTCTTGGATTTCATGGCCTCCAGCCATTTGTCGGGTTCCGGGCCCACCATCGCTTCTCCATAGCTCATAGGTTCATTGTTGTTCAACGACATGACCTCCAAGACAGGGTTACCGAACCACTCTGTAGTAGTACACGACCTTGTCGACCTACAAGGTTTGTAGTAACTTGATCTGAAGCTCAATGATCACCATCATCAGTTTCCACTTCAATTGGTGTAGGCGCCACAACAACATCTTCTTCGCCCTGCTACACACTGGTTGAAGTGACGGTTCACTAACCTCATCAAGTTCCACCACCCTCGCACTCAATTATTTTGATAGAAACCTTTCCTCGAGAAAGGACCCGTTTCTAGAAACAAACTCTTTGCTTCCGGATCTAAGACAGGAGGTGTATCCAACTGTTTTGGATATCCTATGAAGATGCATTTATCCGCTTTGGGTTCGAGCTTATCAAACTGAAACTTTTTCACATAAGCGTCGCAGCCCCAAACTTTCAAGAAACGACAACTCAGGTTTCTCTAAACCATAGTTCATACTGTGTCATCTCAACGGAAATATGCAGTGCCCTATTTAAAGTGAATGCGGTTGTCTCTAATGCATAACCCATAAACGATAGTGATAATTCGATAAGAGACATCATAGTATGCGCTATATCCAAATAGGGCGCGGCTATCACGTTTAGACACATCATCACACTATGGTGTTCCAGGTGGCATGAAGTGCGAAACAATTTCCACATTGTCTTAACTGTGTACCAAAAACTCGTAACTCAGATATTCATATCTATGATCATATTATAGAGAGTTTATCTTCTTGTCACGACGATCTTCACTCTGAAATGGCTTTGAACTTTTCAATATTTCAGACTTGTGATTCATCAAGTAAATACTCTTGTATCTACTCAAACCGCCATTGAAGTATAACGATATCCATTGCGTGCCTCAACACTCATTGGACTGCACACATCAAAATGCATGGCTTCCAACAAGTCACTTTCTTGTTCCACATGGTATTTTTTTGCATGTCTCAAGTGATTCAAAATCAAGTGAATCCAAACGATCCATCCGCATGGAGTTTCTTCATGCATTTATACCAACAGGTATGGTTTGCATGTCTGAAACGTATCAAAAATGAGTGAGTACAAAGATCCATCAGCATGGAGCTTCTTCATGCATTTTACACCAACATGACTCAAGCGGCAGTGCCACAAGTGGTACTATCATTATTACTTTGCATCTTATGGTACCAATATTATGAACATGTGTAACACTATGATCGAGATTCAATAAACCATTGAAGGAAATTATTCAAGCAAATAGAATAACCCTTATTCTCTTCAAATGAATAATCGTATTCCAATAAACACGATCCAATCATGCTCATGCTCAACGCAAACACCAAATAGCAATTATTTAGGTTTAACACCAATCCCGATGGTAGAGGGAGGGTGCGATGTTTGATCACATCAACCTTGGAAACACTTTCAACATGTATCGTCACCTTGCCTTTAGCCAGTCTCCGTTTATTCCGTAGCTTTTTATTTCGAGTTACTAATCACTTAGCAACCGAACTGGTATCTAATACCCTCGTGCTACTATGAGTACTAGTAAAGTATACATCAATATCTTGTATATCAAATACACATCTTTCGACTTTGCCATCCTTCTTATCTACCAAGTATCTAGGGTAGCTCCGTCTAACTGACTGTTCCCCTCATAACAGAAGCACTTAGTCTCGGGTTTCGGTTCAATCTTGGGTTTCTTCATTAGAGCAACCATTGGTTTGCTGTTTCATGAAGTATCCCTTCTAGCCCTTGCCCTTCTTGAAACTAGTGGTTTTACTAACCATCAACAATTGATGCTCCTTCTTGATTTCTACTTTCGCAGTGTCAAACATTGTGAATCGCTCAAGGATCATCATATCTATCCTTGATATGTTGTAGTTCATCACGAAGCTCTAGCAGCTTAGTGGGAGTGACTTTGGAGAACCATCACTATCTCATCTGGAAGATTAACTCCCACTTGATTCAAGCGATTGTTGTACTCACACAATCTGAGAACATGCTCAACGATTTGAGCTTTTGTCCATTACTTTGTAGGCAAAGAATCTTGTTGGAGGTCTTATACCTCTGAACAAGGGAACGATCATGAAATCTCAATTTCATCTCTTAGAACATCTCTTATGTTCCGCGACGTTTTCAAAAACGTCTTCGACGCCTTGCTTCTAAGCCATTAAGTATTGCGCACTTAACTATCACGTAGTCATCAAAAACGTGTATGTCAGATGTTCGCAACATCCACAGACGACGCTCGAGGTGCAGCACACCGAGTGGAGCATTAGGGACATAAGCCTTCTGTGCAGCAATGATGACAATCCTCAGTTTTACGAACTCAGTCCGCAAAGTTGCTAATATCAACTTTCAACTAAATTTTCTCTAGGAACATATAAAAACAGTAGAGCTATAGCGCAAGCTACATCGTAATTCGCAAAGACCATTAGACTATGTTCATGATAATTATTTCAAATAATCATATTAATTTAAGAACTCCCACTCAAAAAGTACATCTCTCTAGTCATTTGAGTGGTACATGATCGAAATCCACTATCTCAAGTCCGATCATCATGTGAGTTGAGAATAGTTTCTGTGGTAAGCATCTCTATGCTAATCGTATCAACGATGTGATTCATGCTCGACCTTTCGGTCTCATGTGTTCCGAGGCCATGTCTGCACATGCTAGGCTCGTCAAGCTTAACCCGAGTGTTCCGCGTGTGCAACTGTTTTGCACCCGTTGTATGTGAACGTTGATTCTATCACACCCAATCATCACGTGGTGTCTCAAAACGACGAACTGTCGCAACGGTGCACAATCGGGGAGAACACAATTTCGTCTTGAAATTTTAGTGAGAGATCACCTCGTAATGCTATTGTCATTCTAAGCAAAATAAGGTGCATAAAAGGATTAACATCACATGCAATTCATAAGTGACATGATATGGCCATCATCATGTGCTTCTTGATCTCCATCACTAAAGCACCGGCACGATCTTCTTGTCACCGGCGCCACACCATGATCTCCATCAACGTGTCGCCATCGGGATTGTCGTGCTACTTATGCTATTACTACTAAATCTACGTCCTAGCAATATAGTAAACGCATCTGCAAACACAAACGTTAGTTTAAAGACAACCATATGGCTCATGTCGGTTGTCGTACCATCGACGTGCAAGTCGATATTAACTATTACAACATGATCATCTCATACATCCAATATATCATATCACGTCATTGGCCATATCATATCACAAGCATACCCTGCAGAAACAAGTTAGACGTCCTCTAATTTGTTGTTGGATGTTTTACATGGCTGTTATGGGTATCTAGTAGATCACATCTTACTTACGCATAAACCACAACGGACATGTGCAAATTGCTATTTAACCTCTCCAAGGATCGCCTTGGTCAAAACCAATTCAACTAAATTGAAGAAACTGACACCCGCCAGTCATCTTTATGCAACGAGGTTGCATGTCAATCGATGAAACCAGTCTTTCGTAAGCATACGAATAATGGCGGTCTGGGCCGCTTCAATCCAACAATACAGCTGAATCGAGAAAAGACTAAGGAGGGCAGTAAATCGAGCATCACCGCCCACAAAACCCTTTGTGTTCTACTCGAGATAACATCTACGCGTGAACCTAGCTCATGATTCCACTGTTGTGGAACTTTGCATGGGAAACAAAAAAAATCCTACCCACACGAAGACCTATCATGGTGATGTCCATCTACGAGAGGAGATTGGGATCTACGTACCATTGTTGATCGCACAGCAGGAAGCGTTAAGAAACGCGGTTGATGTAGTGGAACGTCTTCACGTCCCTCGAACCGCCCCACGAAACATCCCGCAATTCGTCCCATGATCCGTCCCGCGAACCGTCTCGCGGTCCGTTGCACGAACCGTCTTGCGATCCGTCTCACGATCCGTTCCGATCTAGTGCCGAACGGACGACACCTCCGCGTTCAGCACACGTATAGCTCGACGATGATATCGGCCTTCTTGATCCAGCAAGCAAGACGGAGAAGTAGATGAGTTCTCCAGCAGCGTGACGGTGCTCCGGTGTTGGTGAGGATCTATTCCTGCACGGCTCCGCCCGAGCTCCGCGGAAATACGATCTAGAGGAAGAACTATGGTGTCTAGATCTGAGTTGCACGTGGCAAAAGTTGTCTCAAATCAGCCCAAAATCACCACTATATATAGGAGGGAGGGGGAGGAGGCCTGCCTTGAGGACCAAGTCCTCAAGGGGGCTCCGTCCAGGAGGAGAGTATTATTCCTACTCCAATCCTACTCAAAATAGGATTGGAAAGTGGAGTCCTTCTCTTCCTTCCCACCTCCCCTTTTTTTTCTTTCTTTGGTTTTCTATTTATGGCGCCTAGGCCCTCATGGGTTGTCCCACCAGCCCACTAAGGGCTGGTGCGCCACCCCTAGGGCCATTGGGCTTCCCCCGGGTGGGTTGCCCCCCTCCCGGTGAACTTCCGGAACCCATTCGTCACTCCCGGTACATTCCCGATAATGCGTGAAAACCTTCCGGTAACCAAATCAAGCCATCCTATATATCAATCTTCGTTTTCGGACCATTCCGGAAACCCTCGTGACGTCTGTGATATCATCCAGGACTCCAAACAACATTCGGTAACCACACATATAACTCAACTATACTAAAACATCATCGAACCTTAAGTGTGCAGACCCTGCGGGTTCGAGAACTATGTAGACATGCCCCGAGGTACTCCTCGGTAAATATCCAATAGCGGGACCTGGATGCCCATATTGGATCCTACATATTCTCTAAAGATCTTATCGGTTGAACCTCAGTGTCAAGAATACATATAATCCCGTATGTCATTCCCTTTGTCCGTCGGTATGTTACTTGCCCGAGATTTGATCGTCGGTATACACATACCTATTTCAATCTCGCTACCGGCAAGTCTCTTTAGTCGTTCCGTAATACAATATCCCGTGACTTACACTTAGTCACATTGCTTGCAAGGCTTGTCTGTGATGTCGTATTATCGAGTGGGCCCCGAGATACCTCTCCGTCACACGGAGTGACAAATCCCAGTCTTGATCCATACTAACTCAACGGACACCTTCGGAGATACCTGTAGAGCACCTTTATAGTCACCCATTTACGTTGCGACGTTTGATGCACACAAGGTATTCCTCCGGTGCCACTGAGTTATATGATCTCATGGTCATAGGAACAAATACTTGACACGCAGAAAACAATAGCAATAAAACGACACGATCAATATGCTACGTTCATAGTTCGGGTCTTGTCCATCACATGATTCTCCTAATGATGTGATCCCGTTATCAAGTGACAATACTTGCCTATGGCCAGGAAACCTTGACTATCTTTGATCAACAAACTAATCTACTAGAGGCACACTAGGGACAGTGTGTTGTCTATGTATCCACACATGTATTTGAGTTTCCAATCAATAGAATTCTAGCATGGATAATAAACGACTATTATGAACAAGGAAATATAATAATAACTAATTTATTATTGCCTCTAGGGCATATTTCCAACGGAATGGGCCTCCACACCATCCCACCTACAGAGCAGGAGCTACTCAGGAGGAGTTACGGAAGGGACCGACGCAAACCCACGAGCTAAGTACCCCCGCAGGCCCAAACGGGGGTCATTTGGTTTCACGCCAAACTAACAACAAATTAAAAACACGTGTACTAACGAAGGGATGCAGGGCTTAAGGATTCAGTGCGGCGAGGAACGAGACCATCGACCAAGCGTGCAGCGGCAAGGGCGGTGCCTCGGTAGGACGGCACCTCACGAGTGCCCTAACTGTCGCTCCCCCGAGCAACGGCAGGGTCATCGGCGGGACCTATGCGAGGAATCCAAACCGCAACAACTACCAGTGAGCAAGCCATCGATTCAGGAGAAAAAGGAAAAAAGGCGAACGGACAAGGTAATAACACAAAAGCTTAATGCCCGAGAGGGAAGACTTCTTGATCCAACATCGCAAGAGGAGGTAAGGAGAAGATGGGGGCGCCTAGGGGTAGAGGCCGCCGACGTCGCCCTTGGCGCCTGCATTCTCGGTGTTGGAGCCCTCCTCCAACGCTCCACCAGAACGTCCACGTGCGGGAGGACTTTGTCCCGAAGAAGACGAGGGACTTGGCGGGCGCCAGCTCGACCACGCGCCGGAGGTCGAGCTGTGGGAGAAGGCGGCGTAGGTTGGAGAAGACGAGCGTCAAGGCAAGGCCCAAAAGCTCGCGCGCGTCGCCCGCGGTGTCCTCCTCCACGCGAGAGATGCCAACCTCCAGCGTCTCCACCACCTTGTGGAAGAAGGCGAGGTAGCCCCCATCGCTTCTCACATTCGGCAGTGCCGGGGCGTCTCCCACAAACCGGCGCGTTGCACCTGTCGCCCCGCTGGCGATGCCCTCAAACTGTTTGGCGCGCTGGGATGCCATCATCCGAGCGTACGCCGCCTTGTCCTGGGAGGCCTGAACGGCGTCAGTCGCCTGCTGGACCTGCTACTACAGCGACGCCAGCTCCGCCTTGGCCTCCGCCTCGCCCTCGCGGGCGGCCTGGAGGGCGGCCTCGGCGCTCTCGAGCTGGGCCCAGAGCCCCTCGACCTCCTCCTGAAGCTCGCCAAGCTTGGGTTTCTTGGCGGAGGGCGCGCTGGAGAGGAGGAGATATCAACCAGCAAGCAACGGATGAGATAATTAGGAAAAGAGGCGCGAGCGAGGGACTTACTCGTTGGCCATAGCCCAGCGCTGACAGACGCGCGGAGGCCCCGAGGTCCCTCCGCCGCTGATCCCGTGGGCGGAAGGGGGTGCAGACGGACAACGCGCTTCCCCCTGCCAGGTTTGCCTCCCGGAGACGCCATGGAATACAGAAAGATGAAGAGGAGAGGAGTTTTTCTCGAAGGAGCAAAAGGAAGCAGAGATGAAACTCAGGATTGCAGTGCCTCCCCCTTGATGGGGGCGGGGTAGATTTATAGGCGAACCACGGCCACCAACCGTCATGGGGGCGCGAGCGTCGCGCGTCCCACGGATGTCGTGAGGTGGGCCGACGGGAGCGTTTCCGCCCACGCCGCTTCACCTATCCACCGAGCGGTCACGTCCAGGAGGGCCGTTGGGTGTGGTCAGGCCACATCGATGCCATTCAATGAGAGCAATGATGTCCTGCGCAGTTCTTGGAGATCGTGCCATCATGGCCTGGCGCACCTGGGATGCCTCGAGGAGCAAGAGCGTCACCACATGGTTGCCGGACACGTGTGCCGCCTGGCCCGCAGGAAAATAGGGCCCGGGATGCTTGAGGACGCCCTCAAGGCTTCGCCAAGAAGTCAACCCAGGCGCGCCTTGGGCCCGGGGGCTACTGTCGACGTTCTGGGAACGGGGGTACGCAGACTAGCCTGCGTGCGGCCCAGGGCTGGCCCACTTCATCGACCGAAAACCAACAGGCCTAGAATCACTCAAGGCAAGGCCCTCGCGAGGAGGAACAATATCATGACCCGCATGGGGCCTCCTGATGTCTACGCACACTTCTATTCTTCTAGACTATGTTGGGCCTCCAAGCGCATAGGTTTGTAGGACAACAACAATTTCCCTCAAGTGGATAACCTAAGGTTTATCGAACTCAGGGAAGTAGAGGTTGAAGATGGTCTCTCTCAAGCAACCCTGCAATTAAGATACAAGAAGTCTCTTGTGTCCCCAACACACCTAATACAATTGTCAGTTGTATAGATGCACTAGTTCGGTGAAGAGATGGTAAAATATGGTTGATAGGTGTGGCAAAGCAAGGTAATATAAATCTGAAATAAAAATGGCAGCAAGGTAGAAAGTGACAAAAGTGAGCATAAACGGTGTAACAATGGTGAGGAACAAGGCCTGGGCTTCATACTTTCACTAGTGGCAACTCCCAACAACATTAACATAGTCTAATCACATGATATTTCCACTAAAACATGCAATGGAGACGTACTCGGAGGTCATTCCTTTGTGATCAAGAGAGGACGTGAATTATGTAGGGCTACAAAAGCACACCTCAGAGTTCGTAGTTCTCATCTATGGATTTCCCAATGTCACCGCGGCCATCCAAAGAGAGTACCGCAATCACCACAACTGTTTCAAGGATAGTCAAAGACAAGCACCAAGAGACTCTCAGTCTTCAATCAATTCACAAAGAGGAAATAACTCATGAAAATATTCTTCTAATCCATGTCCAATAGACCGCTCTCACCATAGTCTCAGGGATTATACTAGATGAGATCAAGTGAGTACATCAATCCAATACATAGAAGAACGGGAAACATCATGGTATCAACCTAGATTAACATAGCCCATGATCACAATCAAGATCACATCATGATAGAGAGAATTAACCACATAGCTACTATAGAAGACCTCAGCCCCGAGGAGGAACTACTCCCGCTTCATGGAGGGAGGAAGCAAGATCGATGGAGATGAATCCGAGGGCACTTCCCCATCCCGGCAGGGTGCCGACACAGGAATTTTGGTCCCCCGAAACTTGTTTCCGATGGCGGCGGAGATGGGAATTGCTTCTGGAGAAAAGGGTTCCGGAATCAGCGTTTCCTCCACGGGGGTAAAAATAGGAGCCAAGGTAGGGCACCAAAGGAGGTGCCCCCCACCCAAACGGCCTGTGGGCGCGGCCAGGGGGTAGTCCATGCAGGGAGGCCGCCTGGGCGACGCCTGGCTCCCCTCTGGCCCACCTTTGGTGCTCTCGAAGCTTCCGTTACACTGATTTTTATATATTTTTCTCGGGACTTTTGGGACTCGGTAAATTGGGGTAAAACTCCTTGCAAAAAAGATATCAGCAGACACAAACTAGCACTGGGTGCACTGAGTTAGTAGGTTAGTCCAAATATGTGTAAAAATGTATAAAAGTGTAGCAAAACATGTAACAATGTCACCCAAAAGATCATGGAACAAACATAAATTGTAGATACGTTTGGGACGTATCACCTCCTGAGGACCCCTCAGGAGCAGCGGATATTCCAAGGCAAAGCCCAGCCTCGGGAGTCAATGATGACGCACAGGAAGGGCAGGCAAGCAGCGGACACCAAGGTGGCGTAGTTTCTCCTTTAGTGCAAAGGGGAGCAAGGCCGTACCAGGGGTTCCCAAAGAATATTCTAAAGGTTTCCATTTTGGTGCAACAAGACCATGGCCACCTGCCGGCAGGACGGACATCATCCCTGAACCCGTCCCTGTCGCGCTGGCAGCTACTTTGCATGAGAAGACCACTTTTGGACAGGGGAAGCATGTTCCCCTGTCCCCCTTCGAAATTGGTTGTTGTGGGACCCTTCCCGCTGAAACGATAAGGGAAGAGGACCGGGGCCGCCGCTATATATAGGATATGTTGCTCCGTAGAGAGGGGGGTCTATTCATTGACGGAGATCCATTCATTCACCCACTAGCACCACGCAAAGCCACCCAGCCTCCGGAGGCTCCTGAGTATTGTACTAGTTCATCCACCAACCTCCATGAGAGGCAATCCATCAAAGCACGAGTAGGGTATTATGCTTCCCAGCGGCCCGAACCTGGGTAAACTGTCGTGTTCTGTGTATTCCTCACCATCGAGTGGATTCCTTGCCATTCTCAGCGAGTAGCGTGCTAGGTGAGGCGGGACAGTGAGAGATCTCCGTACACGCCCCTGAGTTCAAATCTTTAGCGTATTGCGGAGCCCGAAATCCGACAAAAACCGCTCCAAACACCGGTTGTACCGGTCGGGTCGAGCGGTACATCCTCTCTTAGGGGCGCTACAGTCTCTTAGTGAAAAACACGTAAGACAAAAACAACTGTAACTTTCGCATACGAGCTCCGGAAGACAGTGTGAGGAGCTCGTGTGGATTATAAAACATCAAACATCAAAATTTTGCAACTTACATGTTGAACTTAAGAGGGAGGCTTTGATGCTAGTGAAGCGGTGGACGCCACTAGCTGAGGAGTGGGTGAAAATAAATGTTGACGACTCATACATGGCGGTGGAGTTGACTCGTGGATGGGACGCTGTTCTGTGAGATCATGTGGGGGAGGTGGTGTCATGCGTTGCACGCTTCCACCCAAAGATTCAAAATGCTTTGCACGCTCACGTGCTTGCTGCTGAATGTAGACTTAGATTGTCGTGAGAGTTGGAACTTCTAAAATTTGTTTTGAAAACCGATGCATTCTTGTTGAACGAGGCACTTGAAAAGGAGGGCATCAGTTTCTCCACCATGGGTGTTGTAATTGATCGGCTTAAAGCCTTTATTTGTAGTCAGTTCATGGAGTACAAGATTGAGCACTGTCCCACATAACGGGAAACACTTCCTATCATACATATGATAGGAAGCTTTTGTCACACCACTCCTCCATCGTTGATGCATTTTCATCTCACCGTCGATAGTCCAAGCAATTATCCATCCATATTAATAAACCCCCTGATTTTTCCTTAATGTATCCCTATGCAGGAAAATCTCACCGGCCCGACGCAACCACCACAAGACGTCCCCATCGCGCCTCCCTCCCGGACAAGTTCATCTCGAGAAAATTCACCGCCCTGTTTCTCCTCCACAACCCTGCTTTGCTCCACCTCCTCAGTGCGGTGTCCCGTCCGTGTGTGCTCCGCCAGAGTCCTGCTCTCACTACATGCTCGTGCCCCCGTCGTCTTCTCGGTTCACCGCCAGGACTCTGCCACGTTTTCCTCCTCCCAACGCACTGGTGCACCATCTCTGTTCGGTAGAGAAGCCTGCAAGCCCGGAGCCGTCTGACGAATCATCCCCGGGTCCATACTCACTCGACATACGGTTTTGAGTCATCTCATGTTGATACAATTTTAATGTGAAGCACTTCTTATCGATTTGTGTTATTTCCATAAATATCTTGATTATGCAACTTTTATTTTGGTACGTAGATCTAAAAAATCCGAATCCCAAACTTGGGGAATATTATTTTCTGTTGCAAATTCAAATTTAATTTCATGCTTCCATGGAAGACTAGTTCTGTCCCCGAAGTATCATGTTTGTGCTTCTTTGTTATGTCGGATCTAAATTGCAATCAAGACCCTTCCAAACTCTCAATAATTTGCTTCCATAGATTTTCTATACATTTGTATATTGGTGGCACAAAACATCCATCCCTTCATTACCCACAATATTTGTTTTCTTCAAGTTTTATTGTTGTATGCTTCCATTTGAGCGCATGTGTATTGTTGCCAAATGAAGTGCCTGGACCCTGGAGGTTTGAACTACGGCCAAGAAAACCAGGAGTCCTTCCTCTGAATATCAAAGGTATTGCATTCCCTGAATCGACTCCATTCAATCAACCTATGTTCCCCATGAACAAATTATTATCAATATGATGTTTCTAGTAACTAGATTTGTAAGCATCAGATATTGATTGACTCTATTGCGTGAAATTCCAGTTAGTTTGAGTCGATGGATGAAGAGCACATGCTTCCTTACATGGGAATGTGGGATTCTCTACTTCTCTACCATGCCATACATGTAATACCCGTTTTTACCTCATGCCATCTATACTTATGCACCATGTCTAATGGATGCATATTTTTAAGTAGTTGTGTGCTGGCTTTTATGCCAATGGACATAACCAAAGATATATGGAGGCGACGGAAGAAGCCAGCACGCAAGCATAGGGGGGGCAAGTTTGTTCATGGAGGGGATAAAGTTCATATGAAGTGAAATTTTTTCACTACAACAACCACTATCATAGTAGAAAAATCAATTTATTAGGGGGGTCTAGCCCCCCTCGTCCCCCCTAGAATCGTCCCTGGAGGCGACTGATGTATCACTAAGAAGTGTGGTGCCTTGCATCAAACCTACAATGAGGACGGCCGCAAGCGAAGGGAAGCATGTCTACGGTCTATAGCGAACACGATATTGACTTAAGGAAGCATAGTACTCTGTGTTGGTGACTTGAACCAAATAAATATGTATCATGTTCAGAACTTATTGTATGGTGAACGAAGCAGGAAGCAAACTTATGGTCTGTTAGTAGCAAATTATTTTTACCATGGTATCAATTTTGTATTGGCTGGAAGCAAACTTTCTTGTGTTGGAAACTTGATCAAAAAAATTATGGGACCCAAATTTATGATCAAAAAAATTATGGGACCCAAATAATTAATAACATTGTAGATGCAAATTTATGCTACATGGAAGCAAAGCAATTGGAGACATCTTTTTTCTTTGTTACGTCCAAACAAGTTTGCTTGAGATTTAAGCAAATTATCTCGACAGTGGAAACAAAGTTTTGCTGCATATTGAAAAGCAAATAAAATGTTACATGGTATGCATTTTTTAACGAAGCAAATTTGCTCTATACTAGAACCAAAAAATATTGTCTAGGAAAACCGTTGAATGAAGCACCTCAAAAGAAGCTAGTATGTAAATAGAAGAATTGAGATGGAAATAATGCTTTAGTCGCTGCAAAAAATAATGCTTCGATCGAGATGCTTCCATTGCATAAAAGTCCATACAAAAGATATGTCTATTATAAAAAGATGCTTCTATAGATAAAGAATAATGTTTTCCATGCCATCTTAGTATGTTGGGATGCCCAAAATACATCTCCAATAATAATTATTTTCTTGTATTTACTTTTGATGAAACGAAATCACAACTTGCACTTTAAAAAATGACTCCCACCGTCACGCTCCTGCGGCGCGCTACCCCGGCACCCGCAGCCACCCCCGATGCCGCCGCCGCCATGTCCGTCCGGCCGCTGGGCTCCCCTGCTGCTGCTGCGTCCGCCCAGCCATCCGGCTCCTCCGGCAGCTCCACTGAGTATCCTCCGGGCTTCACGCCTCCCAGGTCTGGGTCCCCATCGCTGGTTGCTATTTCCAGATCGGATCTGGGGCAACTCGAATCCTTGCCCCGCGGATCTCCGACGTCTGGCTCCAGCGTCGTCTTGCAGACACCGCCAGCCGCTGCCTCGACCCTAGACCCCTGGGTGGTGCCCCATCCTCCCCGTCATGTCCGGTTCAACGTCCCCGACCTGCCGGCTGCCCGGGGCGACAGTTATGGTGCTCGGAGTCCTTGCGCTGTGGATAACAGCCCTGCCGGCGTGTCCTGGGCTGCGGATTGGGAGCTCCTGCCTCCACCGCCCTCCTTCAATGCGCACGGCGACTCCTCCGCCCCCTCCTTCAATGCGCTCGGCGTCCGCAGCTCCGACAACAAGCTCTGGGCAAGCAGCGCCCAGGCCGCACTCAATGGTGGCCACCGACCCGACACTGGAGTTATTGAGTGTGGCGGCTCCGTCCTCCAGGTCGCGTCCCTGCGGATCCTCTGGCAGATTCATTGACAAGCTACAGCTGCAGCACACCCAGGCCATCAAGGAAGCATTCAAGCTCAGCGTCCCTGCGGATCCTCCCTGTGGATCCTCCGACGGTTTCAATGGTCAGCTACAGCTGCAGCACACCCAGCCCATCAAGGAAGCATTCAAGTTCAGAAGTTGGCAGATGGTCAAACTGGCTCACTGGTGGCACAAGCAGGCGTCCTTCAAACCACAGTTGAAGCAGTGGGGCACTTAGGGGTTACATTCAAGACAGTCTCGGGAAGCTGCTACGCACAGGCAGAAGCAGAGAAAGTTTTTGAGAGGAATCACTGGCTACCATTGCCGGGACAAAGGCCATTACTCCTCAGAGTGCAGAGACCCTGTTAAATGTTGCACGTGCTCTCAATCTGGACACAGAGCTTCAGAGTGTAAACTCAAAAACACAACCCAGCCTTCTCCCCCGAGCAGCAACTCTCTCTCAGCCACCATCCAAACCATGCCGCGCTCGTCCTCCCGTCGGCGTTCCCCGGCTGCTGGCAACTCCTCCATGGGTGGTCTGGGCGACCCGGAGTCAAGGCCGCGTGAGCGCTTCACCACCTTCGTCGCCACTCCGGCCATGGAGCAACAGGCTACCCTGCTGGCCAACAATGTCGCGGTGCTCTGGCTGGGTGGTTCCCGCCCCATCATCCCCATCGACGACATCATCGAGGAGATTCACATCCACACCCGAGTCGAGAAGGAGCTGTTCGAGCTGTCATCGCACTTCCCTGAAGACTACTTTCTGTGCTTCGTGTACCCACATCACCGCGACCTCCTGACGACGCCAGGCCGCTTCGGGAGAGGCCGTCTAGACATCCACACCAACAAGTGGCGGGCAAACGCACATGTGGATGTCACCAAGCTGTGCTATCACGTCCACCTCTCCCTCGACTATGTGTCGCTTCACGGTTGGGATGCCAAACTAATCTCCGACCTCATCGGCGTTGACTGCGTTCTGCACTACTTCGACTCGGAGACGACGCTCAAGAAGGATGCCTCCGTGGTCAAGCTCTGGGCATGGTGCTCCGACCCGGCCCTCATTCCGCGAGTCAACTGGCTCTCCATCATCGACAGGCAGCAGCTCTCTCACCCGCATTCATCCTCTGAAGTGATGGAGCGCACAGGCCTTGCTGGCAGGGTGATCATTCACCTGGAGAGGGTTGAAGACTTCTCTCCGGATGCCGACGGAAAGGTGCCTCGGCGTCCCTAGGCAACCAAATCATTCTAGTGGCACCATGGAGTGGTGAATGGCGAGATCGAGCGGAGGGAAGACACGCGGCCTCCGGCAAGTGACACTGGCCACGGCCGCCGCGACGACAACCACAACAGGCGTCGTGGTGAGGAGGAGGGGCGCAGCTGGGCGTCGAGGCTATTCAGGAGTCGCTCACGCGCGGCTCCTCCTACCGATTTTCGGCGTCGGTCGGGACGCTCCACGGAGAGGCACCGCTCTGACAGGCGCCGAGACAAGGATCGCGGGGACAGGAGGAGGGAGGTGCCAGATAGCCGCAAAATCGATTACTACTTGGTTCGGCGCCTCCAGGTGGTTGCGTCATCCCTGCTTCAGGTCGTCGCCCGGCGTGTTTGCCACCTGCCGCACCTAGACGTGGTACCGCTGTGATGCCCAGGGGCGGTGAGCGAGGTCGCCCGACCACCCGTGCGCCCTGCTCCATCGTTCAATCCTGGAGCCCAATTCCAACCAGCCCCAACAAGATGGAAGCCACCATCCATACTGAAGACACGGTGGCTGTTCCAGCCGCTGGAGGGTCGGCGGCTCCTTCAGCCACCCAACCACAAGATGGCTTCCAAGGTGCGGCTCAAACTGAGGCTGCTCGGTAGGCCACAACGCCATCTTTGTTTACTGTGGCCCCTACACCCCTTTTGCTGGCCTCCCCTCAACGGCCAGTCAAGGAGCGGAGGAAGACCATGGCAGGAATGGAGGTTACCAGAGGAGAGGGGGGATTCACCTTGAGGCGCTCCAGCACCAGGATCAAGAACAAGGCAGGCACCACACCCATCGCCAAGATGGCGGAGAAGCTCCTGTGCCGGTGCATGGGGATCATCAATGAGGGAGAGCAGCTCACTGAAGAAACCATTGGGAGGTTTGCAGCGCTATTCCGCGGGAGGCTTCCTGCCATTGCCATCGACGCGCTTCGTGCTCTCTTCCGTCTCAACTGCGACCTTGCCACTGTTGTGGAGGAAGCCCTGGTGGCGCACGGGGGTGCAGCTGCGATAGAGCCAGCAGTAGAAGAGACTGCTCAGCCGAATGCTGCATCTTGAAGCAAGCCAGTAGCTAGTCCATGGGCTTTATCAGTTCAATGTTAGATTGAATTACCAGGATCCGGTTTAGGGAATGTGTCGTCCCAGTTAGCTATGGCATGCGCTGGGCTCCATCAGTTGCTAGTTTGTTATCCATTCCGACTCTACTTGTATCAGATGTATCCAGACCTATTTCCCTTACATCAATCGAGTTTTCTTCCGGTGCTGTGTACTCGAGAGCACGCTCCCTGATACGTCCTTCCAGCCGGCCTACGCTTTGACAAAGGCAATCAGGATAGGGACCTACTGGTTTCCAATGATGTCACAGGACTGCAACATTTTGTGCTGGAACGTGCGGGGCCTGAATGATATGGACAGGAAGACTACCGTGCACGAGACCATTGCCGCGGCGCAATGTCAGATTCTATGCTTACAGGAAACCAAGTTGTCAGACATAGACCAATTCACGGCCTCTTTCCTGGGTGGATATAGGTTGCAAAAAAATTCCCAACGACCCTCACATGGCACCCGTGGATACATTCTTCTTCTCTGGGACGAAGATAAAATTCAATGCTCCAACATTCAAGCGGGTGAATTCTGTTTAACTGCAGAGATTCTTATTTTATCGTCCAACGAGAGTTTCAGGATTACTACAGTTTATGGTCCGACGGCTTCGATCAGAAAGGAGGAGTTTTACACGGAGCTCCTCGTGCATAAACCACCAGCGGGCGATCGGTGGCTGGTCTGTGGGGACTTTAACCAAATTCACAGAGCTCGTGACAAGAACAAACCAACCTTCAACAGAAGGCAAATCAAGAAATTTCGAGAGGCACTCTCGAGTGGGGAGTTGACTGAAATTCATCTTCAAAATAGGCGATTCACATGGAGCAATGAGCGTCAAAACCCCACTCTTAGCAAACTAGACTCCTTCTTTTGCAACTCAAAGTGGGACACCTCCTTTCAAGGCCATATTCTACATGCGCTCTCATCATCACTCTCGGACCACTGCCCTTTGCTCGTGTTTCAAGCGCATGGACCCAAGCGCCCAAGAACTTTTCGGTTCGAAAACTTCTGGATTTCAATGCCTGGATTCAAGATGGCAGTGCAGGAAGCTTGGGCAAAGGCAACTGATCATGTCGAGCCCTACCACATTTTATTTCACAATATGCACAAAACAACCCAAATGCTAAAATGTTGGAGCAGCCAACTATTCTCCGATGCAAAAATTCAGCTTCACATGGCTTTGCATGTCATTCTTCATCTTGACATGGCTCAAGACTCGAGAGTTCTTTCACAACAAGAGTCAAATTTGAGGGCTAGATTAAAGAGGAGAGTCATTAGCCTGGCCGTGCTTGAACAAACGAGGAAAAAGCAATGTGCAAGGGTGAAGAATTTGAAGGTTGGGGACGCTAATACCAAATATTTCCATCAAAGGGTTAATGAGAGACGGAGGAAGAATTACATCCACAGGCTAAAAGTTGGTCCAGGGTGGGTAACCTCTCATGAGGAAAAAGCAAAGATTGCTCAAGAACACTTCACTGCGATCCTCCAAAAAGGGCCAAATCGATCCAAATACCTTAATTGGGAGGTCCTTCAATTCGATGAGTGTGATCTATCTAGTCTGGGTGACAATTTCACACAGAACGAGGTTCTCACTGCCATCTCGCAAATTCCAGGTGACAAGGCGCCGGGTCCAGACGGTTTACAGGAGCTTTCTTCAAGTCTTGTTGGGTAATAATCAAGGAGGATATGATGAATGCTGTGAACTCCTTTTCAAATCTCCAAACTACACATCTTCATTGGCTGAACTCAGCCAACATTGTGTTACTGTCTAAGAAGGAAGGCGCTGAAGACATAACAGATTTCCACCCCATCAGTCTCATCAATGCATTCACCAAGATTCTGTCCAAAATCATGGCAACTCGGCTGGCCCCCTTCATGAATGAATTAGTATCTCGCTCCCAAAGCGCTTTCATCAAATCAAGAAGCATTTATGATAACTTTATGTTTGTGAGAGGCTTCATTCAACGCCTCCATCGGACCAAGACCCCTTCTTTGCTGCTAAAATTAGATATCAAGAAGGCTTTTGATTCCATTCGTTGGGACTACCTATTGGACTTACTTCAGCGACGAGGCTTCCCTGCCAGATTCAGGAACTGGGTTACTGCCATCTAGGCCGCATCATCCTCGCAAGTACTCATCAATGGGATTCTGGGTGAGCCAATACATCTGGGTAGAGGGCTACGACAGGGAGACTCGCTATCTCCTCTCCTATTCGTCATCGCAATCGACCCCTTACAGCAGCTGCTGGATAAGGCCACGGAGATTGGCCTTCTTCACCGCCTCCGTGGACGGGCTGCAGCAATGCGCACTTCCCTCTACGCTGATGACGCGGCCATATTCATTGCTCCTATCAAGGAGGACATCCAGAACCTAGCGACAATCCTGACCAGCTTTGGGGAGGTTGCCGGCCTCATGGCCAATCCCAGCAAGAGTATTGTTGCACCCATTCATTGCGCGCACGTTAATCTGGAGGACATCCTCCAAAGTTTCCCTGCCACCAGAACTAGATTCCCATTGCGTTACCTGGGCCTCCCTCTTTCCACACATAATCTAAAGAAGTCGGACTGTCAATTCCTGGTGGACAAGGTGGTAGGGAAAGTCCCTCCTTGGCAATGCAGGAACATTAACATCGCTGGACGATCCACCCTGGTTAAATCCGTGCTATCGTCCCTGGCCCTATACTTCATCACAGCGCTCAACATTCCAGCCGGGACCTTTATGGACATCACCAAGATTTAGCGAGCCTTCCTGTGGGCAGGCACCAGCACGGTGTCTGGAGGACAATGCAAGGTCAACTGGAAGCTGGTGTGCAAACCACTGAACTTGGGAGGTCTCGGGATTCTCAATCTTGATAAGTTTTCCAAAGCTCTCAGACTACGATGGTTATGGTCCCAGTGGGTGGACCCCCAAAGGGCTTGGGTTGATTTCGACATTCCTTGCGATGCCGACGACATGGATTTGTTCTACTCCGCGACGACGGTGACCATAGGAGATGGCAAGAAGGCCAGCTTCTGGTTTGCTCCTTGGTTGCAAGGGCAGAAACCAAAAGATGTGGCACCGGACATTTTCGCCCTCTCCAAGCGCAAGAAGGCATGCGTGGCACACACATTGGCAAACAATGATTGGATTGGCTGCGTCGACATACAGGGAGGGATGTCTGTTGTCCAAATACAACAATTTGTGGAGCTATGGAGCAAGGTCCAGGAGGTCCAATTACAGACGAACGTGGACGACGCCATTCGATGGAAATTCACGGCGGATGGATGCTATTCCGCCGCCACAGCTTACAGGATGCAATTTGCGGGGTTAATTAAATCAGACATGCCTAGGATGGTATGGAAGATTTGGGCGCCGCCTAAAATTAAATTATTCTCATGGCTCATCCTTCAAGACAGAGTGTGGACAGCGAATAGACTAGCCCGTAGAGGATGGCCAAATTGTGGCCTCTGTCAGCTTTGCAAAATAGAACCGGAAACTGCTACCCATCTCTTTTTTAAATGCCGCTACTCGGTCAGGATTTGGAACTCAATCAATGACTGGCTGGGGATTCCTTCACAGACCAACTCATGGGCAGATCTCCCGTCTGTCCAGAAGTGCTAGGATGCTGATGGCCTAGCCACCAGCACATGCAAAAAGGCCTTAAAATATCTGAAGATGCTAATATGCTCGGTAATTTGGAACGAGAGGAATGCCAGGGTATTTCAAAACAAGGCATCCTTGCCTGCCCATGTTGTTGCTTCTATTAAGGTCGAGGCACAATTATGGATAAAAGCTGGAGCTAAGTCTCTTGGAAACATTTTCCCGGAGGCATTTAACCTGTTTCCTATTTTGGCCTGAGTGGCCATGTAACCATAAATCTGTACTGCTCTCTTCTTAATTAATTCGATGAGGCAAATATTTTGCCTCCGTTTCAAAAAAAAATCATAACTTGTCAGAAATAGAATCTAAAAATAAAGATACCCGCATGGTTTTTTTATGGGCAATATCTAATGTGATTTATGCGAAGCAATTTTAATTAGTGACCAAGTAGAATCAATATTTTACGTACTAGAAAGCAGTTACGGAAGCAAAGAAAGTCAGCGAGGGTACCGAGCGTGTTCAGCTAAAACAGATACACGAAACAATCAATTAACGAACCAATCTAACAAACCATGTGTGGTCCATGCTAGCAGATAGAACGGCTAACATGCTTCTATTCCAATGGTCTCAAACTAGTCGATGAGAGGCAAGGGATCAGTAGTCTGATCCCTAGCGCTGTCATTATGTAATTAAATAGCACATGCTTTGGATGTGAAGGAAACCTAATTATCGGTGTGCCTGACTGAACGTCTGACAAATATGGTTCGTGTGTAGCTCTTTCGGCGGCAAGTGATTTGGCTTCACGCACTGTTTAATGCAATGCATTGATTTCAAAAAAAAAGGTACGTACGGGCTACAACTTCAGTTTGCTTCGGAAAGCTGGTACCAGGACTTTCTCAAAAGAAAAAGAAAAACTGGTAGCAGGAGACCCGCATATTTTACTCGTGCTGGAATGAATTCACCGCAGGCCGCAAAAGTGGTCAGTTAGACTGCTCAAAGTATCACATCAGAATACCTCCCAAGTCCAGAAACAAAACTCAAACCCGGTCTTGGCCATGTCTGCGTCGAGACAGATTCCTGGCGCCTTCTGCCCGGGCGCGGCGACGGCGATGGGATTCATGGCATGGGTCACGGTCACCCTGATGGGCAGAGCTCAGCATGCGTCAGCTCGTAACACGGATCTCACGCGTCTTGGTTCTTCATGTCAATCTCAGATTGATTTGTCACATTTATCCGTGCAGGCAGGGACGCAAGAGAAAAGCAATACGTGACGGCGTGCGTGGCCTGGTATCACAAATCCACGTCGCCGGATATACAGGGTATAGAATACGTGGTCCGGTGCCGACGTTGTTAGTCGGCCAACACACATCATTGTTAAGCTGTTATGATGTGACAACTGTCACACGCTCCCTCACGCGTTGATGGTTTTAGAGAATCTACACGCTCTCACTAAGACTGACTGTAGGTGCACTTATAAAAGCTAATCATAAATTTAATTGGTAACGCGTCATTTTTTACCAATGTCATTTTTTTTTTAAATAACGGTAACGTTGACATATTTGTTATGTCATTACTAATACCCATAGGGCATTTCGAACCGGTCCTCTATAACAGAGTATATTTAGCTTATATTTAACTTTTTATTTCATTAATTGGTACCTAACAGATCCCCAATACGGATTAAGGGAGCATAATTTTATTTCTTTTTCTAGAAAAGTCCTATTTATACCCACTTTGTCCTCCGTCGAGTAGAACGGTGCATTTCTTCCTTGTTGCCACTCCTGTGACGTCCTCGATTTAATCGTATGCTAATCATACACGCAATGCATACGATCAAACTCAAAGACTCACGGGAAGATATCACAACACAACTCTAAATACAAATAAAACAATATCAGCTTCATATTACAAGCCAGGGGCCTCGAGGGCTAAAATACGTAAGCTCAATAAACACACAAGTCAGCGGAAGCAACAATATCTGAGTACACGCATAAAATATGGGGTGCCTTAGAGAAGGCTAACACAAAATATACAACGATCGAACGAGGCGAGGCCTCTTGCCTGGGAACCTCCTAACTACTCCTGGTCTTCAGCGGCCTCCACGTAGTAGTAGGCACCGTCGATGTAGTAGTCGTCGTCGGCGGGAACCTCCATCTCCTGGGCTCCATTATCTCGTCGCAGCAATGGATCAAGAGGGGAAAGGGGAGCAAAGCAACGGTGAGTACTCATCCAAAATACTCGCAAGTCTTACATCAGAACTATTCTAGGTATGCATCAGTATTAAAAACAGGGTGGTTATATGTGGACCGACTGCAGCAATGCGAGAATAGAGAGAGAATGCCTAGTCCTATCGAAGACTAGCATCTTCAGGGTCTTGCAGCAATAGACGAGAGTAGAACAGGTGTAACACATTAATAGTCATATTGTTGGAGGAGTATTAAAGTGAGGTCACGCCCAGAGATCCTCCCTCGACTCCCTGCGAGGAAGCAATCCCGAGGCAACTAAATCTAGTTAAGTAAAATTGTAGTTGTATAAGATCAGGGCACAACTCCAAGTCGTCCTGTAACCGTGGACACGGTTATTCGAATAGATAAGTTCTTCCATGCAGGGGTGCACAACATATTCCCCGACGTGCTCGATAACACTCTGGCCGGACACACTTTTCTGGGTCCTACCCGGCCTCGGAATATCGACACGTCGCAGCCCCACCTAAGCTCAGCAGAGAGGCCAGCCCACCGGTCTAACTCCTAAGCACAGAGGGTTCATGGCCCCACTTCCCCTCCGCGCTCCTGCACGATGCGAGGCCGGCCGACGTCAGTCCTAGCACCCCTTAATACAAGAGCGATGCATCTCGGGACCACTCGGGCGCGCGTCACTACATCGCTAACGTTTGAAGAGCTTCGGCTGATACCGCGACGTCGAGTACCCATAATTCTTCCCACGCACAAGGTTAGTGCTTAATAAGGCCTTCCGACCAACCCATATCAAATACCCAAATCCATTATCATTTTAATTAGGCCATCGACACAATCTCGCGGGAATCCATCTGTCTTAACAACTAATCACCAATGATCCCAGTAACATGGTCGAGTAACTGTGTGGTTGTAACATCGAGGGGAATCCAAGGTAACACCCTCGTTGGATTCCAAACGATGTATCCATCAAGGTGGGCCTAGAGGAATCATCCTCGGGGGTCCCACACTTGAGGGGTTGCACGACAGAGGCATCGTCGGGAATGGTGAAGGAGGAATCACTCTTGACAACCACGACCGACTAGATGTACTACAGAGATATCATCAGGAGTACTTAGCGAGGTGTCGCCCTCGGTATCCGATAGTATCCCGGTAGCGTCATGCAACTAAGGGGGGTGTATGTGCTGTGTCGGGTCTGGCTCATCGATCAGGGATCGAGATTTGAAAGCAAAGCGGTGCAACTGGACTACGGGGTCAGAGGGGAAGGCTGCTCCACCTATACTAAGCAGTTTAAAGGTACAATACTGAAAGTAGCAGTTCATCAAAAATAGGCTATGCATCAGATATAGGAGCTAACTACAACAGTAGCAAAATACTAATGCAAGCAGTAGGAAGAAAGACATAGGCGATATAGGAATGATCAATGGGGGGTTTGCTTGCCTTGCTGCTCTGCGGCAAAAGGCTGGTCGTCAGGGTCGTAGATGTACCCGGCAGCAGCGTCAGTCTCGGGGTCTACCGGTAAGAAGAGGGGGAAGAAACAATAAATAATAACAACGGTGCAACACAATGCATGACATGGCAAGATGCAGGCTAGACATGAGCTAACGCGGTAACATCCGTCATGGACGGGTCGGAAGAATATCTCACGATATTTTCCGGGTCTCGGGCTACTACCGGTCAGATGGAAAACGATGGAAAAGTTCCACGTTTGCTATGCTAGGGACGCGTGACACACGAATGGACCGTCTATGCGGGTTCGTCTCGTTCTACTGATCAACTTTAATGTTGAAAATATTTTGATTTGACTTATGGTTTATTTTATATTAATTTTTTAAAATTTTATTCAATAATTAGGAATTATAAACAGATTTAATTAATTTAATTAAAAGCTATTATGACATCAGCATGATGTCATGCTGACATCAGCAGTTGACTAGTCAACTAACTAGTGGATCCCATGCATCATAGACTTAGTTTTTAATTAAGATTAAATAGTAATTAATCAAATTAATTTAGTGGGGACCCACGTGTCATACTCTAGTTAACTAATTAATTAAATAATATATCTATTTATTTATTTAATAAAAACATATTTTTATTTTTATATTTTCACTTTTTTAAAAAGAGGGTGTGGGGCCTCCCTCTCATAGACAACAGGGTGGGTTGGCCCCACCGACAAGTGACATAGGCCACATAAAATTTACACACACATATTAAACATAACGTATTTTCATTTCTCTTATACGTGCATATATACGCAATACATACAAAAATACATACATGCATCTCATACATACATACATACACATATACACCTTTTTATTTTCCTTTTCTCTTTTTCTATCTAACACCTGTGTGCTCATCTCTTAATAGAGAGAAAAAGAACGTCTCCATCATCACCTACTCGATCCTAACGACGTAGTAACGGAGCGCCGATTGCCGGAATGGAGCCGAGACGGCGCAAGGAAGGAGATGGTGGGAGGAGCCCGAAAAGGGGCTCACCGACGTTGATGTGAAGGCCCGATGAAGCCGGAGTTCTCGGGGAGGGGCGGAGGAGACGGCGAGGAGGAGTTCCCGGTGTTGGTGGTGACGGTTTCGGCGAGGTGGGTCGCCGGAGGGGCCTCCCGGAGGGGCCGACCGGCGTGACGAGGAGGGGGACCTCCCTGCCCGATCCCTCCTGGATCGAGCGGGAGGGAAGGTGCCGCGACGGGGATGGGGATGAAGAGGTGGGGGCTACTGGCGGAGGAAGATGGCAGGGTGGGGTTCGACCGGAGCGGGGGCACAGGGGGGCGAGGTGGATCGGCAAGAGGGGAGGGAGCCGAGAGGAGGGGCTAGGTGGATCGGCTGGGAGAGCTGCCGGTGAGAGGCAGGGGCCTCGTGGGGGGGTTCTGGTGCATGGGGTGGGAGTGAGGCTCTTGGTAGGTGGGGAGGGAGCCGAGAGGGGAGGCTCTCGTGAGGAGAGCGGTAGGTGGGGGGGTGAGGCACGAGAGGCGGGGGGAGCGGGGGTTTCTGGCGCGGTAGGTGGGAGCGCTAGGTGGCGGAGGCCAGAGGGATGGGGAGCGGGGCGACTAGGGTTAGCCCCCTAGGTGGCTTTATACCCCACGGGGGGTGGGCCGAATGGTTGATGGCCAGTTGGGCCACTTTTGGCCCAGTTGGGCCAGGGGGGTTTCTGTTTTTTTAATATTCTTTTATTATTATCTTTAATTACTTTTTTCCTTTATTTATTTTACACAAAGCTTCTCTTTTAAATATATAGGGATTACCTAATAATTTCAAAAGTGCCTCATTCACATTTATAACTCGTTAGAGAATTTTTATAACTCCTCTACGTTTTTATTTCAACAACATAAAACCTTTCTCGTTCGACTTTAAGTTTAAGTTTCGAATTTTAATTCGGTTTCAACTAACAATCGCGAGAGCAACGATAACAATCACCGTGACGTGGCATCATTAGCCTGTGATCACTGTAGCTTAATTACAATCATCAATGTAGCAAAATTTGAGGATGTCACAACTCTCCCCTACTAACAAGAATTCTCGTCCCAAGAATTAAGAGGTAGAAGGAAAGAGCTCGGGGTATTCATCACGAAGATGATCCTCGCGTTCCCAAGTGGCTTCAGCTTCAGAATGATTTGACCACTGCACTTTAAGGAACTTGGTGACTTTGCGACGAGTCTTACGTTCAGCTTGGTCGAGAATGCGGACCGGATGCTCTTTATAAGAGAGGTCTTGTTGCAGCGCAAGCATACCATGATCCACTTCTCGAATAGGCTCCTTGAAGCAGCGGCGGAGCTAAGAAACATGGAAGACATCGTGAACCTGAGAAAGGTTCGTCGGCAGTTCCAATTGATAAGCCACTCTCCCACACCTTTCGAGAACAGTGAAAGGACCAATATAGCGAGGATCTAACTTTCCCTTCATCCCAAAACGCTGTGCACCTATCATTGGTGTGACATGAAGATAAGCCTTTTCGCTAGGTTGATAGACCATATCTTGATGATGACGGTCATACTGACTCTTCTGACGAGACTGGGCAGCCTTCAGATTCTCATGAATAATGCGGACTTGATCTTCGGCATGTTGAATAATATCCTGACCGAAGAGTGATCGTTCCCTAGTTTCTGACCAATTCAGAGGAGTTCGACACCTTCGTCCATACAATACTTCAAAAGGGGCCATCTTCAGACTAGCTTGATAGCTATTGTTGTAAGAGAACTCGGCATACGGGAGAGATTCCTCCCATTTCTTACCGAAAGAAATGACACAAGCTCGAAGCATGTCCTCAAGAATTTGATTGACTCGTTCAACATGTCCCTGGGATTGAGGATGAAATGCAGTGCTGAAGGACAAATGAGTCCCCATAGCCTTCTGAAAACTTTCCCAGAATTTTGAAGTGAACAAGCTGCCACGGTCTGAGCTGATTACCAATGGAATACCATGAAGTGAAACAACCCTTGACATATAAAGATCTGCCAGCTGACTAGCATTAATTGTTTCTTTGACGGTCAGGAAATGTGCAACTTTGGACAGTCGGTCAATGACGACGAGAATAGCATCATTACCTTTCTGAGACTTGGGAAAACCAGTGACAAAGTCCATCTCAACATGGTCCCATTTCCACTCAGGAATAGAGATAGGCTGCAGAGTTCCAGCAGGCTTTTGATGTTCTCCTTTGATACACCGGCATATATCACATTCTGCCACATAGCGTGCAATGTCTTGTTTCATATTGGGCCACCAGAATCTTTGTCGGATGTCTTGGTACATCTTGGTACTACCCGGGTGAATAGACAATGGTGTGTCGTGGGCTTCTTTCATCACCTCTCGGGTCATCCTGAGATTTTCCTTCTTATTAGGGACGAATAGGCGACCCTTGAAGTACAAGGCGCCATCTTCAGCAACAGCGAAAAAGGAGGGTTTACCCTTCGCAATATAGCTCTTAATCCTGTCGACATCATCGTCAAAGCCTTGCAGATTCTTTATGGTGCTCACAAGATCTGGTTCAACAACTAGGTTACTCAGGGAACCCTGGTTAACAACACGAAGGTTCATCTTTTGACACTCTTCAGGAGGGGGAACAAGGTAACCCTGAGGAACAATATGAAGGTTCAGCTTACGGAATTCCTCTTGCAGACAATCGTGAACCTTATGAACCTGGAGGTGGTTGCAGTATGACTTGCGACTCAAGGCATCAGCCATTACGTTAGCCTTGTCGGGGGTATATGATATACTAAAGTCAAAATCTGCTATATGCTCCATCCATCTTTGTTGATGTAGATTCAGCTCCGGTTGAGTGAATAAGTACTTCAGACTTTGATGGTCGGTGTAGATTTCACAGCGATTACCGGCAAGGTATTGTCGCCATTCTTTTAGTGCATGAATAACTGCGGAAAGCTCGAGATCATGAACTGGGTAGTTCTCTTCATGAGCATGCAGTTGACGTAAAGCATAAGCAATCACCTTGAGATCCTGCATCAGGACACAACCTATTCCTTGACGAGAAGCGTCATAGTATATGACGAAATCCCTTTTCGTATCCGGAGGAGCAAGTACTGGAGCGGATGTCAGTTTGTCCTTGAGCGCGTGGAAACTTTCCTGACATTTATCAGTCCACTCATACTTAACACCCTTGTGAAGAAGGTTGGTTAAGGGCTTCACAATCTTGGAGAAGTTCTCGATGAATCGACGGCAATAGCTGGCGAGTCCGAGAAAACTTCTAACTTGCTTGACATTCTTTGGGGGAGTCCAGTCAAGAATAGCTTGAATTCGTTCGGGTTGACTGCAATACCATCCTTGGAAATCACATGACCAAGGTAAGTCACTTCGTCTAGCCAGAATTCACATTTGGAATACTTCGCATAGAGTTTATGCTCCCGAAGCTTATCCAGTACAAGAAGAAGATGTTCAACATGCTCTTCTTTATTCTTCGAAAATACCAGAATTTCATCCAGATATACCACGACGAATTTGTCGAGGTAGTCCATGAATATATAGTTCATCAACCGAGATTAGGTTGCCGGTGGATTGGTTAAGCCGAAGGACATGACGGTGTACTCGTATGATCCATTACGAGTAACAAAGGCGGTCTTTGGAATATCCTCTTTGCGAACACGGATCTAGTGGTACCCCAACCTCAAGTTGAGCTTAGAGAAGATGGTGGAACCAGCAAGTTGATCATACATATCATTTATCCGAGGGAGAGGATATTTGTTTTGAATAGTGGCCTGGTTGATAGGACGATAGTCTTGAACCAATTGATTTGTTCCATCCTTCTTCTTAACAAAGAGAGAAGGTGCTCCCCAAGCAGAGGAACTCGGACGAATGAAATCCAGAAGAAGCGAGTTGTCAATTTCTTGCTTAAGTTCAAGGAGTTCATGTGGTGGCATTTTATAAGGACGCTTGGCAATAGGAGTGGTACCGGGTACAAAGTCAATGACAAACTCGACAGCTCGAGCAGGAGGAATCCCTGGAAGTTCTTCTGGAAAGACATCTTGGAATTCTCGGACCACTGGAATGTTTTCAATCCCTTCAAGAGACGACGCATTTAATGCATTCAAGGCATACAGCCGTGCCTCAGCATCTCGGACGAGATGAGCATGGTAGCTTATTAATTCATCTGAAGGGTGTATGAGGTGGACGGTCTTAGTGGCACAAACGATCGATGCCGTATGAGCTTTGAACCAGTCCATACCTAGTATGAGATCAATGTTGGAAGAACTCAATAACATGGGAGCGGCAAGGAATTCCAATCCTTCAATTTCAATGTATACATTGGGGCAGACCATGGAGGGTCGGCATTGGACCGAGGGGGTGCTTACCACTATTGGGACGTTCATCTCTTCGTACTTAATGCCATGCATGAATGCAAAATTTTCTGACATAAAGGAATGCGATGCTCCTGTATCAAACAATACAGAAGCAGGTACTGAGTTAACGAGAAGTGTACCCATCATGGTAGCAGGCTGGTCTTGAGCTTGACCCATATCAATGTTGTTGGCCTGACCACGAACATAAGCAGGCTTAGCATTGAAGTTGCGGTTCTAGTTGTTGCCACTGCCAATTGAGGGAAGTGTCAGTTGATTCGGATTCTGCCTGCAGTCTCTAGCACAGTGACCTGCATGGCCACACTTGAAGCAAAACCCATCCTCAGGACGGGAAGGAGGAACTCGAGGTGGTGGAGCTCGAAGCCTCGGCTTCCTAGGTGGTGGAGGAGGCAGGCGAGGTGCAGCATAGGACGGCCTCGGAGCAGGAGCAGGTGCATCGTACATGTTGTTGGGAATCCAGATCTTTCGCTTCTGTGTAGATGAGCCCGAAGATGAGCCCATGTCACGGTTGCGCTTGCCGCTATCCTTGTATTCTTGCAAACCAGTCTCAACCTGAATAGCCTTGTTCACCAGGGTGGCGAAATCAGCATAGTCCTGAACGAGGAATGTCAGCTTGATATCAGGGTGAAGGCCTTCACGGAACTTCTCCTGTCTGCGTGCATCAGTTGCAATGTCTTCTTCAGCATAACGTGATAAGTCCAGAAGTTCCCGCTGATAAGCATCCACAGTCTTGTTGCCCTGAACCAGGTTGCGGAACTCACGCTTCTTCCGGTCCATGATTCCCTGAGGAATGTAGCGACCACGGAAAGCAGCCTTAAATTCTGTCCAAGTGATGAAAGTTCCATCGGGCTGAGAGCGCCTGTGGCTGTCCCACCATTGAGCAGCGGGACCCTTCAGGAAGTCGGCGACAAAGTTGGCATAGCTTGCTAGGGGCACATCGGCAGACTCTAGCTCATAAGCAATGTCATGGAGCGAGTCATCAGCATCAAGAGGCTGAGTTGAGCTGCGGTAGATCGCAGGGTTGAGGCGGCAGAAGTATTGCAGTGTCACGCCTTGTTGTTGGTTCATGTTCGGCCTCTGGAACTAATCCATGATCGCTTGCATAAACTGGCGGTTCAGTTCAAACTGTTGGATCATCCCCGCCATATACTCAGGAGGCGGGGGTGGTGCAGCATTGGCAGGGCCACGCGGGCGGCCATCTGGTCTAACCATCCTGTTAAATATTTAACAGGGGTAGTTTAGCTTAAAGTAATTGCAAAGGCATCGCACGCATTCATGAATTAATCAAGCATGATGAAAGGGAAATGCAATAGATACTTCATAGTAGTTGAGTTCGACATATAGACACATACATAAGTTCGATTACAGACCAACGATTACAAATTCGAAATTTGGCGATAGCCTGGACGCATTAGATGATACCCTAGACTCACTAGGCGGCACGGAGGCACGCGGTGGAAGAGTACCACAACGAGATATAGCGATAAGGCTACATCAACGTCGTAGAGGACAAACGAATCCTGGTAGCTGGCGGTGATAGAAGGTAGGAACAGGACCGTGTGTCCCGTTGTGACTCTGGTGAGGGTACCGCATCCACTCGAGGAGCTGAGGTCCAAATGCATGGGTTCTACCCCCAACATCAGTCCACTCGAGACCTGATGGTAGCTCTGTCGTGCTCGGCTCGCGGATATGCGTAGGGGGTACCCTCGGGTGGTGTGCTGGCCCCAACTCTGTCAACGTGTCGTAAAGACGAGCACGCGTAGCATACAGCTCCATAGTCAGAGCTCGAAAAGCACGATCCAGTGCCTCAGTGTACTGCACCAGAACCCGCGTGTCGTAGCAACGCGTCACGTAGGGGGCGCAGACAGCGACGTAGGATCGGTCGCTGCGCTCCCGAACGCTAGTAGTGTAGGCAGTGAGATCAGACCCAGTCTCATCCCCAGCAGGAGCATGAGGGATGTATTTGAAAGCACTCTCCTCCAGGTGAGTATACGCTCCACGGAGGCGGGTGATAGCGATGTAGGCCGCATCATGGACGACCATCTCGACCGACACTCCAATACCACAAAAGATGTGGCGCTAGAGGGTGTCGCCGCCCATCTGGTCGAATATGCGAATCTCAGCCTGGTATTGGTGCTGGTTGTACTCGCGGAAGTCCTCGTACACAGTGTACTCGGGGTACGAGTGATATCCCAGCCTGGTCAGGAGGTCGACCAAAATGGCCGGGAACCCAGTCATCTCAGTGGCCTGTGTCAGGCGCACGTGCTGTCTAGCGGGACACATCTGAAATTAAGATTGATGGAAGTCAAATGACAGTGTGTGCAATACATATTCAGAAGAAAAGAGTAGATAGTCCAGCGCTCCGGGTCGATGTGATTATGAGAACCTAATGTTAGAGTTAGTAAAATCTTTAACCCGAAAGAGAAGAGAGAGTAGAGCACAGAGTATAGGAAAGGAGTAAAAGATACTAATACCACCCAATTGAGATGTGGGCCCGTAAGCCACAACATCAGTGTTAGTAAAGTTTTTCAAACACTAGACTCAACTTTGGCCAAAGAGTTGGAAAGGGGGCTACCTACAGGCAGTCGGCTCTGATACCAACTTGTGGCGCCCTTGATTTAATCGTACGCTAATCATACACGTAATGCATACGATCAAACTCAAGGACTCACGGGAAGATATCACAACACAACTCTAAACACAAATAAAACAATATCGGCTTTATATTACAAGCCAGGGGCCTCGAGGGCTAGAATACGAAAGCTCGATAAACACACGAGTCAGTGGAAGCAACAATATATGAGTACATACATAAAACATGGGGTGCCTTAGAGAAGGCTAACACAAAAGATACAACGATCGAACGAGGCGAGGCCTCCTGCCTGGGAACCTCCTAACTACTCCTGGTCTTCAGGGCCCTCCACGTAGTAGTACGCACCATCGGGGTAGCAGTCGTCGTCGGCAGGAACCTCCATCTCCTGGGCTCCATCATCTGGTCGCAGCAACGGATCAAGGGGGGAAAGGGGGAGCAAAGCAACGGTGAGTACTCAGCCAAAGTACTCGCAAGTCTTACATCAGAACTATTCTAAGTATGCATCAGTATCAAAAAAGGGGGGTGGTTATATGTGGACCGACTGCAGCAATGCGAGAATAGAGAGAGAAGGCCTAGTCCTATCGAAGACTAGCATCTTCACGGTCTTGCAGCAACAGACGAGAGTAGAATAGGTGTAACACATTAATAGTCATATTGTTGCAGGAGTATTAAAGTGAGGTCACGCCGAGAGATCCTCCCTCGACTCCCTGCGAGGATGCAATCCCGAGGCAACTAAATCCAGTTAAGTAAAATTGTAGTTGTATAAGATCAGGGCACAACTCCAAGTCATCCTATAACTGTGAACACGGCTATTCGAATAGATAAGTTCTTCCCTGCAGGGGTTCACAACATATTCCCCGACGCGCTCGATAACACTCTGGCCGGACACACTTTTTTGGGTCTTGCCCGGCCTCGGAATATCGACACGTCGCAGCCCCACCTAAGCTCAGCAGAGAGGCCAGCCCGCCGGTCTAACTCCTAAGCACAGAGGGTTCATGGGCCCACTTCCCCTCCGAGCTCCTTCACGATGGGAGGCGGCCACCGTCAGTCCTAGCACCCCTTAATACAAGAGCGATGCATCTCGGGACCACTCGGGTGTGCGCCTTTACATCTCTGACGTCTGAAGAGCTTCGGCTGATACCGCGACGTCGACTACCCATAATTCTCCCACGCAGACGGTTAGTCCGTAATAAGGCATTTTGACCAACCCAGATCAAATACCCAAATCCATTATCATTTTAATTAGGCCATCGACACAATCTCGCGGGAATCCACCTGTCTTAACAACTAATCACCAATGATCCGAGTAACATGGCCGAGTAACTGTGTGGTTGTAACATCGAGGGGAATCCGAGGTATCACCCTCGTTGGATTCCGAACAATGTATCCGTCAAGGTGGGCTTAGAGGAATCACCCTCGGGGGTCCCACACTTGAGGGGTTGCACGACAGAGGCACCGTCGGGAATGGTGAAGGAGGAATCACCCTCGATAACCACGACCGACTAGCTATACTACAGAGATATCATCAGGAGTACTTAGCGAGGTGTCACCCTCGGTACCCGATAGTATCCCTGTAGAGTATGTGTTGTGTCGGGTATGGCTCGTCGATCAGGGATCGATATTTGAAAGCAAAGCGGGGCAACTGGACTATGGGGTCAGAGGGGAAGGCTGCTCCACCTATAATAAGCAGTTTAAAGGTACATTACTGAAAGTAGCAGTTCATCAAAAATAGGCTATGCATCAGATATAGGAGTTAAATACAACAGTAGAAAAATACTAATGCAAGTAGTAGGAAGAAAGACATAGGCGATATAGGAATGATCAAGGGGGGGTTTGCTTGCCTTGCTGCTCTGTGGCAAAAAGCTGGTCGGCAGGGTCGTAGATGTACCCGACAGCAGCGTCAGTCTCAGGGTCTATCGGTAAGAAGAGGGGGAAGAAACAATAAATAATAGCAACGGTGCAACACAATGCATAACATGGCAAGATCCAGGCTAGACATGAGCTAACGCAGTAACATCCGTCATAGACGGGTCGGAAGAATATATGATGATATTTTTCGGGGCTCGGGCTACTACCGGTCAGATGTAAAACGATGGAAAAGTTTCACGTTTGCTATGCTAGGAACGCGTGACACACGAATGGACCGTGTATCCGGGTCCGTCTCGTTCTGCTCATCAACTTTCATGTTGAAAATATTTTGATCTGACTTAGAGATTATTTTATATTAATTTTTAAAGTTTTATTCAATAATTAGGAATAAAAAACAGATTTAATTAATTTAATTAAAAGCTATTATGACATTAGCATGATGTCATGCTGACATCAGCAGTTGACTGGACAACTCAGCAGTGGGTCCCATGCGTCATAGACTCAGTTTTTAATTAAGATTAAATAGTAATTAATCAGATTAATTTAGTGGGGGACCCACGTGTCATACTCCAATTATTCTAATTACCTATTTAACTAATTAATTAAATAATATATCTATTTATTTATTTAATAAAAACATATTTTTACTTTCATATTTTCACTTTTCTTAAAAGAGAGTGTGGGGCCTCCGTGTCATAGATAGCGGGGTGGGTTGGCCCCACGGGTAAGTGACATAGGCCACATACAATTTACACACACATATTAAATGTAACGTATTTTCATTTCTCTTATACATGCATATATACGCAATACATACAAAAATACATACATACATACATACACACATACACCTTTTCATTTTCCTTTTCTCTTTTTTTATCTAACACCTCTGTGCTAACTCTCTCCTCTTTGTGCTCATCTCTTAACAAAGAGAAAAAGAACGTCTCCATCATCACCTACTCGATCCTAACGACGTTGGAACGGAGCGCCGATTGCCGGAATGGAACCGGGACGGCGCAAGGAAGAAGACGGTGGGAGGAGCCCGAAAAGGGGCTCACCGGCGTTGATGTGAAGGCCCGGTGAAGCCGGAGTTCTCGGGTAGGGGCGAAGGAGACGGTGAGGAGGAGTTCCCGGTGTTGGTGGTGTTGGGGAACGTCGCATGGGAAACAAAAATTTTCGTATGCGCACGAAGACCTATCATGGTGATGTCCATCTACGAGAGGGGATGAGTGATCTACGTACCCTTGTAGATCGTACAGCAGAAGCGATTAGAGATCGCGGTTGATGTAGTGGAACGTCCTCACGTCCCTCGATCCGCCCCGCGAACAATCCCGCGATCAGTCCCACGATCTAGTACCGAACGGACGGCACCTCCGCGTTCAGCACACGTACAGCTCGACGATGATCTCGGCCTTCTTGATCCAGCAAGAGAGACGGAGAGGTAGAAGAGTTCTCCGGCAGCGTGACGGCGCTCCGGAGGTTGGTGATGATCTCGTCTCAGCAGGGCTCCGCCCGAGCTCCGCAGAAACGCGATCTAGAGGAAAAACTATGGAGGTATGTGGTCGGGCTGCCGTGGAAAAGTCGTCTCAAATCAGCCCTAATACCTCCGTATATATAGGTGGGAGGGAGGGGAGGAGGCAGCCTCAAAACCTAAAGGTTTGGCCGAAATTGGAGGTGGAGGAGTCCTACTCCAATCCTACTTGGAGTAGGATTCCACCTTCCCACTTGGAAACTCTTTCCACCTTGTGTTTTTTCCTTCTCAAACCTTATGGGCCTTAGTGGGAACTTATTACAGCCCACTAGGGGCTGGTTTATCTCTTCCCATAGCCCATGAGACCCCTTGGGGCGTGACACCCCTCCCGATGGTCCCCGGCACCCCTCCCGGCACTCCCGGTACACTACCGATGAGCCCGAAACTTTTCCGGTAATGCACGGAAACCTTCCGGTAACCAAATGAGGTCATCCTATATATCAATCTTTGTTTCCGGACCATTCCGGAAACCCTCGTGATGTCCGTGATCTCATCCGGGACTCCGAACAACATTCGGTAACCAACCATATAACTCAAATACGCATAAAACAACGTCGAACCTTAAGTGTGCAGACCCTGCGGGTTCAAGAACTATGTAGACATGACCCGAGAGACTCCTCGATCAATATCCAATAGCGGGACCTGGATGCCCATATTGGATCCTACATATTCTACGAAGATCTTATCGTTTGAACCTCAGTGCCAAGGATTCATATAATCCCGTATGTCATTCCCTTTGTCCTTCGGTAGGTTACTTGCCTGAGATTCGATCGTTAGTATCCGCATACCTATTTCAATCTCGTTTACCGGCAAGTCTCTTTACTCGTTCCGTAATACAAGATCCCGTAACTTACACTAAGTTACATTGCTTGCAAGGCTTGTGTGTGATGTTGTATTACCGAGTGGGCCCCGAGATACCTCTCCGTCACACGGAGTGACAAATCCCAGTCTTGATCCATACTAACTCAACTAACACCTTCGGAGATACCTGTAGAGCATCTTTATAGTCACCCAGTTACGTTGCGACGTTTGATACACACAAAGCATTCCTCCGGTGTTAGTGAGTTATATGATCTCATGGTCATAGGAATAAATACTTGGTACGCAGAAAACAGTAGCAACAAAATGACACGATCAACATGCTATGTCTATTAGTTTGGGTCTAGTCCATCACATGATTCTCCTAATGATGTGATCCCGTTATCAAGTGACAACACTTGCCTATGGCCAGGAAACCTTGACCATCTTTGATCAACGAGCTAGTCAACTAGAGGCTTACTAGGGACAGTGTTTTGTCTATGTATCCACACAAGTATTGTGTTTCCAATCAATACAATTATAGCATGGATAATAAACGATTATCATGAACAAAGAAATATAATAATAACTAATTTATTATTGCCTCTAGGGCATATTTCCAACAGTCTCCCACTTGCACTAGAGTCAATAATCTAGTTCACATCACCATGTGATTCCAACGAATCCAACACCCATATAGTTATGGGGTCTGATCACGTCTTGCTCGTGAGAGAGGTTTTAGTCAATGGTTCTGAAACTTTCAGATCCGTGTGTTCTTTACAAATCTTTATGCCATCTTATAGATGCTGCTACTACGTGCTATTTGGAAATGCTCCAAATATCTACTCTACTATACGAATCCGTTTCACTACTCATAGTTATTCGGATTAGTGTCAAAGCTTGCATCAACATAACCCTTTACGACGAACTCTTTAACCACCTCCATAATCGAGAAAAAATTCCTTAATCCATTAGTTACTAAGGATAAATTTTGACCGCTGCTAGTGATTCAATCATGGATCACTCTCTGTACCTCTCAACATACTTTGAGTCAAGGCACACATCAGGTGCGGTACACAGCATGGCATACTTTAGATTCTACGGCTAAGGCATAGAAGACGACCTTCGTCTATTCTCTTTATTCTGCCGGGGTCGGGTTTTGAGTCTTACTCAAATTCACACCTCACAACGCAACCAAGAACTCCTTCTTTGCTGACCTATTTTGAACTCCTTTCAAAAACTTGTCAAGGCATGCACCTTGTTGAAACTTCCGTTAAGTGCTTTTCGATCTATCTCCATAGATCTTTGATGCTCAACGTCCAAGTAGCGTAATCCAGGTACTCCTTTGAAAACTTCTTTCAAAACAACCTTGTATGCTTTACAGAAATTCTACATTACTTCTGATCCACAATATGTCAACCACATATACCTATCAGAAATTCTATAGTGCTCCCACTCACTTCTTTGGAAATACAGGTTTCTCATAAACTTTGTAAAAAACCCAAAATCTTTGATCATCTCATCAAAGTGTATATTCCAACTCCGAGATGCTTGCACCAGTCCATTGAAGGATCACTGGAGCTTGCATACTTGCTAGTATCTTTAGGATCGACAAAACCTCATGGTTGTATCTCATACAATGTTTGCTCAAGGAAACCGTTGAGGAAACAATGTTTTGACATCCTACATGCAATATTTCATAAATAATGCAGCAACTACTAACATAATTCTAACAGACTTTCAGCATCGCTACGAGTGAGAAAGTCTCATCATAGTCAACTGTTTGATCTTGTCGGAAACATCTTTGCGACAAGTCGAGCTTTTCTTAATAGTGACTTATCACTATCATCGTCTGTCTTCCTTTTAAAGATCCATCTTTACTCAATAGTCCTATGACCATCAAGTAGTTCTTCCAAAGTCTACACTTTGGTTTCATACATGGATCCTCTCTCGGATTTCATGGCTTCCAGCCATTTGTCGGAACCCGGGCCCACCATCGCTTTCTCCATAACTCGTAGGTTCACTGTTGCTCAACAACATGACCTCCAAGACAGGGTTACCGTACTACTCTGCAGCAGTACGCGACCTTGTCGACCTACGAGGTTTTGTAGTAACTTGATTCGAAGCTCAATGATCATCATCATCAGCTTCCACTTCAATTGGTGTAGGCGCCACATGAACAACTTCCTGCGCCCTGCTACACACTGGTTGAAGTGATGGTTCAATGACCTCATCAAGTTCTACTACCCTCCCACTCAATTCTTTCAAGAGAAACCTTTCCTCGAGAAAGGATCCGTTTCTAGAAACAAACACTTTGCTTTCGGATCTGAGATAGGAGATGTACCCAACTGTTTTGGATATCCTATGAAGATGCATTTATCCGCTTTGGGTTCGAGCTTATCAGACTGAAACTTTTTCACATAAGTGTCGAAACCCCAAACTTTCAAGAAACGACAGTTTAGATTTCTCTAAACCTCAGTCTATACTGTGTCATCTTCAACGGAAATACGCGGTGCCCTATTTAAAGTGAGTGCGGTTGTCTCTAATGCATAACCCATAAACGATAGTGGTAATTCGATAAGAGACACCATAGTATGTATTATACCAAATAGTGCGTGGCTATGATGTTCAGACACATCATCACACTATGATGTTCCAGGTGGCATGAACTGCGAAATAACTTCCACATTGTCTTAACTGCGTACCAAAACTCGTAACTCAGATATTCATTTCTATGATCATATCGTAGACAGTTTATCCTCTTGTTACGACGAACTTCACTCTGAAACAGAATTGAACTTTTCAATATTTCAGACCTGTGATTCATTAAGTAAATACTCTAGTATCTACTCAAATCGTCAGTGAAGTAAGAACATAATGATATCTACTGCGTGCCTCAGCACCCATTGGACTGCATACATCAAAATGTATCACTTCCAACAAGTTACTATCTTATTTCATCTCAATGAAAACAAGGCCTTGCTCATGTGGTATGATTTGCATGTCACTAGTGATTCGAAATCAGGTGAGTACAAAGATCCATCAGCATGGAGCCTCTTCATGCAATTTATACTAACATGACTCAAGCGGCAGTGCCACAAGTAAGTGGTACTATCATCATTAACTCGTACCTTTGGCACCAATATCATGAACATGTGTGACACTACGATCAAGATTCAATAAACCATTGAAGGTGAATATTCAAGAAAATAGAGTAACCATTATTCTCCTTAAATGAATAATCGTATTGCAATAAACACGATCCAATCATGTTCATGCTTAACGCAAGCACCAAATAACAATTATTTAAGTTTAACACCAATCCCGATGGTAGAGGGAGCGTGCGACGTTTGATCATATCAACCTTGGAAACACTTCCAACACGTATCGTCACCTCGCCTTTAGCTAGTCTCCGTTTATGTCGTAGCTTTCATTTCGTGTTACTAATCACTTAGCAACCGAACCGGTATCTAATACCCTCATGCTACTAGGAGTACCAGTAAAGTACACATCAACATTATGTATATCAAATACACTTCTTTCGAATTTTGCCAGCCTTCTTATCTACCAAGTATCTAGAGTTGTTTCCGCCTCAGTGACTGTTCCCCTCATTACAGAAGCACTTAGTCTCGGGTTTGGGTTTAATCTTGGGTCTCTTCATTAGTGCAGCAACTGCTTTGCCGTTTCACGAAGTATCCCTTCTAGCCCTTGCCTTTCTTGAAACTCAGTGGTTTTACAAACCATCAACTATTGATGCTCCTTCTTGATTTCTACTTTCGCAGTGTCAAACATCGCGAATCGCTCAAAAGATCATAGTATCTATCCTTGATATGTTATAGTTCATCACGAAGCTCTCATAGCTTGGTGGCAATGACTTTGGAGAACCATCACTATCTCACCTGGAAGATTAACTCCCACTTGATTCAAGCGATTGTCGTACTCAGACAATCTGAGCACACGCTCAACGATTGAGCTTTTCTCCTTTACTTTGTGGACAAAGAATCTTGTTTGGAGGTCTCGCACCTCTTAACAAGGGCACAAGCATGAAATCACAATTTCATCTCTTCGGAACATCACTTATGTTCCGTGACGTTTTACAACATTTTCGGCGCCTTGCTTCTAAGCCATCAAGTATCTTGCACTGAACTATCGTGTAGTCATCAGTAACGTGTATGTCGGATGTTCATAGCATCCACAGACGACGCTCGAGGTGCAGCACACCGAGTGGTGCATTAAGGACATAAGCCTTCTGCGTAGCAACGAGGACAATCCTCGGTTTTACAGACTCAGTCTGCAAAGGTTGCTACTATCAATTTTCAACTAAATTTTCTCTAGGAACATATAAAAACAGTAGAGCTATAGCGCAAGCTACATCGTAATTCGCAAAGACCATTAGACTATATTCATGACAATTAGTTCAATTAATCATATTACTTAAGAACTCCCACTCAAAAAGTACATCTCTCTAGTCATTTGAGTGGTACATGATCCAAATCCGGTATCTCAAGTCCGATCATCACGTGAGTCGAGAATAGTTTCAGTGGTAAGCATCCCTATGCTAATCATATCAACTATACGATTCATGCTCGACCTTTCGGTCTCATGTGTTCCGAGGCCATGTCTGCACATGCTAGGCTCGTCAAGCTTAACCCGAGTGTTCCGCGTGTGCAACTGTTTTGCACCCGTTGTATGTGAACGTTGAGTCTATCACACCCGATCATCACGTGGTGTCTCGAAACGAAGAACAGTCGCAACGGTGCACAGTCGGGGAGAACACAATTTCGTCTTGAAATTTCAGTGAGAGATCACCTCATAATGCTACCGTCGTTCTAAGAAAAATAAGGTGCATAAAAGGATTAACATCACATGCAATTCATAAGTGACATGATATGGCCATCATCACGTGCTTCTTGATCTCCATCACCAAAGCACCGGTACGATCTTCTTGTCACCGGCGCCACACCATGATCATCCATCAACGTGTTGCCATCGGGGTTGTCGTGCTACTTATGCTATTACTACTAAAGCTACATCCTAGCAAAATAGTAAACGCATCTGCAAGCACATATGTTAGTATAAAGACAACCCTATGGCTCCTGCCGGTTGCCGTACCATCGACGTGCAAGTCAATATTTCTAATACAACATGATCATCTCATACATCCAATATATCACATCACATCATTGGCCATATCACATCACAATCATACCCTGCAAAAACAAGTTAGACGTCCTCTAATTTTGTTGTTGCATGTTTTACGTGGTGACCAAGGGTATCTAGTAGGATCGCATCTTACTTACGCAAACACCACAACGGAGATATATGAGTTGCTATTTAACCTCATCCAAGGACCTCCTCGGTCAAATCCGATTCAACTAAAGTTGGAGAAACCGTCACTTGCCAGTCATCTTTGAGCAAAGGGGGTTACTCGTAACGATGAAACCAGTCTCTCGTAAGCGTACGAGTAATGTCGGTCCAAGCCGCTTCAATCCAACAATACCGCGGAATCAAGAAAAGACTAAGGAGGGCAGCAAAACGCACATCACCGCCCACAAAACCTTTTGTGTTCTACTCGAGAAGACATCTACGCATGAACCTAGCTCATGATGCCACTGTTGGGGAACGTCGCATGGGAAACAAAAATTTTCCTACGCGCACGAAGACCTATCATGGTGATGTCCATCTACGAGAGGGGATGAGTGATCTACGTACCCTTGTAGATCATACAGCAGAAGCGATTAGAGATCGCGGTTGATGTAGTGGAACGTCCTCACGTCCCTCGTTCTGCCCCGCGAACAATCCCGCGATCAGTCCCACGATCTAGTACCGAACGGACGGCACCTCCGCGTTCAGCACACGTACAGCTCGACGATGATCTCGGCCTTCTTGATCCAGCAAGAGAGACGGAGAGGTAGAAGAGTTATCCGGCAGCGTGACGGCGCTCCGGAGGTTGGTGATGATCTCGTCTCAGCAGGGCTCCGCCCGAGCTCCGCAGAAACGCGATCTAGAGGAAAAACTATGGAGGTATGTGGTCGGGCTGCCGTGGAAAAGTCGTCTCAAATCAGCCCTAATACCTCCGTATATATAGGTGGGAGGGAGGGGAGGAGGCAGCCTCAAAACCTAAAGGTTTGGCCGAAATTGGAGGTGGAGGAGTCCTACTCCAATCCTACTTGGAGTAGGATTCCACCTTCCCACTTGGAAACTCTTTCCACCTTGTGTTTTTTCCTTCTCAAACCTTATGGGCCTTAGTGGGAACTTATTCCAGCCCACTAGGGGCTGGTTTATCTCTTCCCATAGCCCATGAGACCCCTTGGGGCGTGACACCCCTCCCGATGGTCCCCGGCACCCCTCCCGGCACTCCCGGTACACTACTGATGAGCCCGAAACTTTTCCGGTAATGCACGGAAACCTTCCAGTAACCAAATGAGGTCATCCTATATATCAATCTTTGTTTCCGAACCATTCCAGAAACCCTCGTGACATCCGTGATCTCACCCGGGACTCCGAACAACATTCGGTAACCAACCATATAACTCAAATACGCATAAAACAACGTCGAACCTTAAGTGTGCAGACCCTGCGGGTTCGAGAACTATGTAGACATGACCCGAGAGACTCCTCGGTCAATATCCAATAGCGGGACCTGGATGCCCATATTGGATCCTACATATTCTACGAAGATCTTATCGTTTGAACCTCAGTGCCAAGGATTCATATAATCCCGTATGTCATTCCCTTTGTCCTTCGGTATGTTACTTGCCCGAGATTCGATCGTTAGTATCCGCATACCTATTTCAATCTCGTTTACCGGCAAGTCTCTTTACTCGTTCCGTAATACAAGATCCCGTAACTTACACTAAGTTACATTGCTTGCAAGGCTTGTGTGTGATGTTGTATTACCGAGTGGGCCCCGAGATACCTCTCCGTCACACGGAGTGACAAATCCCAGTCTTGATCCATACTAACTCAACTAACACCTTCGGAGATACCTGTAGAGCATCTTTATAGTCACCCAGTTACGTTGCGACGTTTGATACACACAAAGCATTCCTCCGGTGTTAGTGAGTTATATGATCTCATGGTCATAGGAATAAATACTTGGTACGCAGAAAACAGTAGCAACAAAATGACACGATCAACATGCTACGTCTATTAGTTTGGGTCTAGTCCATCACATGATTCTCCTAATGATGTGATCCCGTTATCAAGTGACAACACTTGCCTATGGCCAGGAAACCTTGACCATCTTTGATCAACGAGCTAGTCAACTAGAGGCTTACTAGGGACAGTGTTTTGTCTATGTATCCACACAAGTATTGTGTTTCCAATCAATACAATTATAGCATGGATAATAAACGATTATCATGAACAAAGAAATATAATAATAACTAATTTATTATTGCCTCTAGGGCATATTTCCAACAGGTGGTGACGGTTCCGGTGAGGTGGGTCGCCGGAGGGGCTGACCGGCATGACGAGGAGGGGGACCTCCTGCCCGATCCCTCCTGGATCGAGCGGGAGGGAAGGTGCCGCGATGGGGATGGGGATGCAGAGGTGGGGGCCGCCGGTGGGAGGAAGATGACAGGGTGGGGTTCGGCCGGCGCAGAGGCACAAAGGGGGGGGGGCAAGGTCGATCGGCAGGAGGGGAGGGAGCCGAGAGGAGGGCCGAGGTGGATCAGCAGGGAGAGCTGTCGGTGGGAGGCAGGGGGCTCGTGGGGGGGTTCTGGTGCGTGGGGTTAGGTGGGAGTGAGGCTCTCGGTAGGTGGGGAGGGAGCCGAGAGGGGAGGCTCTCGTGAGGAGAGCTGTAGGTGGGGGGTGAGGCACGATAGGCAAGGGGAGCAGAGGTTTCTGGCGCAGTAGGTGGGGGCGCTGGGTGGCGGCGGCCAGAGGGATGTGGAGCGGGGTGACTAGGGTTAGCCCCGTGGGGGGCTTTATACCTCGGGGTGGTGGGCCGAATGGTTGATGGCTAGCTGGGCCACTTTTGGCCCAGTTGGGCCAGGGGGGTTTCTGTTTTGTTTTTTTGTTTTTTTAATATTATTTTATTATTATCTTTAATTACTTCCTTTCCTTTATTTATTTTACACAAAGCTTTTCTTTTAAATATATGGGGATTACCTAATAATTTCAAAAGTGCTCGATTCACATTTATAACTCGTTAGAGAATTTTTATAACTCCCCGACGTTTTTATTTCAACAACATAAAACCTTTCTCGTTCAAATTTAAGTTTAAGTTTCGAATTTAATTCGGTTTCAACTAACAATCGCGAGAGCAACGATAACAATCACCGTGGCGTGGCATCATTAGCGTGTGATCACTGTAGCTTAATTACAATCATCACTGTAGCAAAAGTTGAGGATGTCACAACTCCCTCCCCAACCACGCCGCATGTTCGCCCCCACCACCCCTCCTACCCCTCGTTGTCCCCGTTGAAACCTGCCCATCGTCGGGGAAGCCTTGTAGGCCTCCGGTGCTGTCCTCTACCACCTCCTCGTCCCGCCGCTAGCCAACAATCAAGAGGATCTGCGGCTGCTGTCGTCATCGCAGGATTTGGCTTTTTCGGCCGGCGGCAGTTGCGATTAGCCATGGATTGGCCGGGAAGCAGCCGCACAGCCCCCACAAAGACCCCAGCTTGCATGCAGGTATCGACTCTTCCTCTAGCCACTCTAATCGGTCTCGTCGTCGGCTTGTCGGCAAATACATGACCAACCGTCGCTCGGGCTCGACGCTCGCGCAGTGGCTCACTGGCTTGCAGCTGCCGATCCTACAGTGTGACGAGTGCAAATGGAAAGTGGTGCGCCAACTTTGTGCCACGCCGCAACATCTCGTATGGGTGTTCTTCAGATGCACAAACCATGGCGTATGTGCTTGTTTTCATTCATTTTTTCATAGAATTCGGTTCAATTTCGGTAGCTCATTGATGCTCATCTATGTGAGTAGGATGATGGATGTTTGTTTTGGTATTGGGAAGAAGAGTTGATAGCACGAAAATTAATAGATGTTTGTGTACTAGTTGCTAGAATTGAGGCTAAAGATGAGACTAGATGTGAGATTGGAGGAGAAACTAGAGGGGAAGCAATGTCTACTTCTTTAGCATCAAAGAAGAAGAATGAAGTATGCAAGATAATGAAGGCATCGAGAAGATATTAATCCAAGTAGTGAGAACAGTTAAATTGTAATCTTTTTAAACGTCTAATTGTGGTTCTTATTTTCTTTGGTCTTACTTTTTTAGCAATGAGTTGGTTAATTATTATGTAATCCAATGTCGTTGAATAAAACAAAGAAGCAAAGAAATGTGTTTCGATGGCCGAAACTGAAATGCAAATGATTTTTTACTCCGCTAAATTTAGTGGATCGAATAGGTCCGGCCAAAACTTAGTGGAGTATATATACTCCACTAAACCTTTTACTCCGTTAACTTATCACTAGTGCAGAAAAGCCTAGCTATGGCGTGGCAAAAAGGGACCTGCTGGCATGGACACCCGTCGCCATCAATATGGCGCCACCGTTAGAATTTAGTGGTGGTGTTGAAGGCTACGACAACCGTATTTTGAATACCTATGGCGTTGGACGGGGTGGCAAGCCAGGACTGTTAAATTTAGCTAATAAAAAAATACATCGGAATTTAGCTAATAAACGTATGGGAAATTCTCAAAATATCCTACCAGCTTCACAAACTAAACTTGTGAGCAATTCACAAAAGATAGTAGCAGCTTCAAAAACTAAACGTAATATACCAAATTCACAAAAGAGAAGTAGCAACTTCACATGTATCGATTTTCCCCTCTCGACACTATCTAGTTTAGTCTAAGGACTAACTTAAGCTCATGGAGCTTATTCCTATTCATCTGCCCCTCCATGACGTAATGGGCTTTCTCCGTCTTTAGTTGAGTCTTATCCTTCTTCAGGAGTTGTATTTCCTTCTTGAGCTCGTGTATCTCGAGGTTCAGCGACTCGACCCGACGATCGAAATTGAAATTCTTATGGTAGATAACTATATTGTCATCCATATTCTTGTCTTTGTCCTTCTTTTGGGACTCATTCAACTCCTAAAGGGCCTCGATAGTAGAGTGAGTGATGCGATCAACTCGTGATTGAGCATGTCCACGTCACGTGTCTTCTCAACGGGTGCTGGACAAGGCGGACCTGGTACGTATGCCTCGCAAGGGTTTTAAATCATCAACAATTAATTAATGGTTACATATATGGGTGTTTCCGATGATCATGCACGTTTTTTGTAATTGTAATTACCTTGTTGGTGTTCATGTCGACTTTATCTTCAGCATACCCCGACCAGTTCTCAGAGGAGCCTATCAAGATTCTATAGTCGGCCATGTTGTAGCATCAAACAGAAAAGAAGCAATTTGGTTTAATTAACAATATGTGTTGAAACCTAGCAACTGCATGAAAAAAAAGAACTAAGTTACTACATAAAAGAACTTAGTTTGTGGAGCTATTACTTGTCAAGCTATTGGGGTACAATTACATATTACTTGTCAAACTATAGTTGGAAGCTTCTTAGCAAGTCAGAGTTGTCAAATAAGATAGTACCAGTCCCAATTTGGCAGCTACAATCAGTTTATTTTCTTGAGAACATATCAATAAAGCAGAGCCATAATTATTGGGGTACTAAGGTTGTGTTTGATTCTAGCCACATCTAAGGCAAGGGTTTTTTGTGAGTAGTAAACCCCACATGTCATAGACACAAAAAGTGTAGCAAGATTCCCTTAGGCAAGCGAAAGTGTGGCTAACGTGGGATGTTTGGTTCTAGGCCTAGCATTGCCACACTTTACCACACTTTTTTGCTAGATTTGCCTAAGGTTAGTTCAACAAAATGAGATCCACAAGTTGGCAAGCCTAAGGGAATCCTGCTAGACTTTTTGTGTGTATGTAATGTGTGGACCTAGTGTGACTTGCCAAATGTGTGGCTTGAACCAAACACCCATCTAAGTTGGTCAAATTTTCCTAACCTAAGTATAAACCTAAGAACCCAAAAAATTGAACAACTCAAGTAAGGCAAGTGTGGCAAGTGTGGCAAGTGTGGAAAAAATAATGTGGCAATAGATGGCAAAGATAGTCACAATCCAAACAGCCCCTAAGTAACCCCACTTCATATATCAATGAAACAAACTATAGCTAGGGCTTTCTATGAAAATATTTTGGAACCTCGTGGACTAGAGTACTAAGTAATAAATATATTGTGATAGTAACTGAGATGCATGGATTTCCATACCTCAAGAAGTGGCATTCCTAGCTAATTAGTATTTGAGATGCATGGATTTCCATACCTCAAGAAGTGGCATTCCTAGTTAATTTGTGTTTGAGATGCATGGATTTCCATATCTCTTTGGATATGACATGACAAATTGCGGACACGAGCAACATCGGCAGGGCAGAAGTGGGCGGGGCGGCATCGGGCAGAGACGGGACATGTTAGGCGTCAGCGGCTCGGGAGATCGATAGGAGGATAGGCCGGTGGAGTTGGGGATCGAGGGTAACGAAAGATTAAAAAATTACTGCATCGAGCCGTTAAAACCGACTAGTGCTGGCGTGGGCCTAATGGGCCTAATTTGCAATGTGAGGCCTAATTTGCAACGGCAATACTAAGCAAATAGCTATGGCGTTTGAATATGTCCAATGACATTATATTTTAAAAAAGTAGTGCTCGCGTTGGTGAGAAATGGCGTGCAACGAACAAGAATTGTGGCTAGTCATTTTTCCACTAGTGTATAGGGGATCGACTAGAGATGGCCGTAGTGCTGGTGTTGTAAGTTTTGAGTGAATTTCACTTTTATCCCGTAGTTGTATACTTGTGACACATATTACCCCATTTAGTGAAATTTCTATCAAAATATGTGATTTTGAAGACTTATAGAAAAATTTTACCCTAGTTTTGCATTTTGCTTGTTTATATTAGACAAGATCAACATGTCGCGCTAGTGATTCATAAAAAATGTGTATAGAAAGGAGGGTATCATTGATGATGATGTGTAGATTTCTCTTTTCCATTTGTTTCATTCCTCGTTTTTACCCCGAATGTCACCTCACACCTAACCCAGTGGACATAAATCAGAAAATAAGGGCCCAAATCTTAGTAAAAGGGCGTTCTAGATGAACTTACACTCGTTGGGGTAATTAGTGTCATAAATGCATAACTAGGGGGTAAACTATGAAATTCACTCGTACTTTTTAGCACGATATTGTTGTTTATAAGTTTCTTTTCTGTAGGCTATACTTTGAACACGCCACGCTAGCACTAGTCCATCTCATATATTTTCATTCCCCATATTTTTCATTCCCTCTAGACCAGCATCGTCGCCATCACCTTTGGACCTTGCCTCTCATTGACATCTGACTAACGTGACCACTGCGACCTCCGGTTCACATTAGAACATGTGACACTCCCTCCCCTCTCGCCTCTTCTTCCCCTCCCATCATGCCTACCTTGTCCATGGATGGCATGAAATCCATGAAATTTGGTTGATTTGTATGTAATATAAGTAGTGTAGAACTCCAATTATACTTGGTAGAATTTGATTTAATAGTGTACAATCCAATTTTATATCTAGTGTTTTTTAATGTTGAATATAATTTAGTGTAGAATCGGATGATAGTATTTTCTATTGATTTAATAGTCTTAAATCCATTTATACTTAGCAAAATTTGATTTATTAGTATAGAAATTTGTGTATTGGTGTAGAAATAATTTTAGTGTTGAATATTTGACTTACATGCTTAAAGTAAAATCCTATTTACATAGTGTAGAATCTAATGAATTAGTGCATTTGTGTAGAATACGGTGATATGCTTTTCTGATGAATGGTTTTGTGTAGAATCCGTTGAATTTTTTTACTGATGTACAAATTGATGTGTCTTTTCTAGAATGCCACCACCACCACCATGTCAACTTTGCAAGTCAAGTTGCATGATCAACCTTGCAACTAGCAATCTGTTCAACATCTACGTACGACAGTGTTATGTTTCTTCAGAAATGACAAACTTTCTTCTCTAATAGGATATGCCTCTATTGTTTTTGCTATTACCATTAGTATTGTGTGCATTTTGTGTTTCATTACGTAGATCGTCCCATGCAATGTGATCTTGTATTTCAGTAAGCTTACCAAAGTCATTGTTGTAATGTCCAAGATGCGGTCCTATTCTTATTTTGGCTTGAGGGCCTTCATAGGGATAGAAGCGCATCTCGATGTTTCGCAAGAATAGATATCGTTACAAGTACATGTAAAAAGGAGATGAGTATATGAAATTGGCTTACACTCGCCACAAGCTAAATCATTATCATATCAATACAATAATATATTCAATCACAATATAGAAGAGCAAGGTCTGACTATGGACGAAATCAAGCGATAAAAGTGACATCCATCCTTGCTAACCCTAGGCCGCCGGCCTAGAACCCATCCTATGATCGAAGAAGAAGAAGAAGAACTCCAAGTCAAACAGGAATCACTCTCATGTCAAAGCATCACTTTACATGTACCTGCAACTGTTGTTGTAGTAATGTGTGAGCCACTAGGACTTAGCAATCTCTTCTCCAAGGATATTAGGACTAGAAAGCTTAATGGATGAGGTATGGTTAAGTGCTGAGGTTGCAGCAAGCCCTAAGTTTTTATTTCAGTGGCTAACTTACGAGTCCAAGAATAATAAGAGTGATATATGCATAAACGAACATGAACTAGTAATGATCAATAAGTGATTCTGAACATCTACTTATTGGTCAATAATAACCCCCACTATGTTCCCTTCTTGGTTCAAACGTCACAAGAAGAGACGGTCACGATTACGCACATGGTTGGTGTATTTTAATTGAGTTTAGTTCAAGTTTGCTACGAACGGATGTTAAACAAGTTTCCAAGTTGCCACATAACTGTGGGCATAGCTTTCCGAAAGATTTAACCCTGCAGGGGGTGCTCCAACTCATCCATCATAAACTAGCCACAAGATGCATGGAAAACCTCAACCACAGAAAACCTGTTGTCTCCTCGGAATCTCGGTGGAAAATCTCAACCTCGAGATAGCCGAAAATATCCTCAAAATTCCGGTGCACAAGAAATTCAAGAAAGGTAAAAAAATATAACAAGGCCGCCCAACGTGTCAATGTACTGATAGGAGCCGCGTATCTCGTTCTTAGGACACGATCGGATGAGCACGGCGTACAGTGGCCTGTTAGAAATCTCCTGAGTCGCCTCGTGTTGGCCCTGTAGATGACTCTAGTTTGGACCAACACTCATGAGGAGCACTGGCCTGAGCGGGTTGATTATTTATCCACGAGTTAAATACTCCATATGTAGGTTTATTAGTTATTAGGCAGATGTAGTACCAAAGTTGGGCCTTGTCAGAAGAGTTTTGTCCCAAAACAAAAATCAAGGGGGACCCCATAACAACCCCAAGCATGTTAGGGGCGCTCAATTTGAACATAACATCGGTACACAAGTAATAAGGGAGGCAAAGGTGGAACAAATCACCGAGCAAAAGGCTGAGCTTTCCACCTCTTTCAAGTATGTATGTGCGTTAAATTAAATAGCAATAATATTGTGATATCCCAAGATATCCATGTTGACACATGGAAACAGCGTGCACCTGCAACTAGCAACACTATAAGAAGGGTTGAGCAAGCGGTGACATAGCCAAACTGTGGTTTGCTGGGACATGGAGGGGTTAGAGGATTTTCATGGCAATGTTGGCGCATTGAAGTGGTAGGTAATGAGACATAACAATAGAAGTGAGACAGCTAGCATGACAATGGTAGTAGTGGTATCCAGGGAAATGGTCATCTTGCGTGTGATCCCGCTTGGAAGAAGAATGAATTCATGAAGTAGGCGAACCAACGTAGTCGAACGTGTTATCACACTCCGAATCGGTTTTGGAAATCTATCTAGAAGAAACAATCCAGAAACAAACAATCAACATACGATAAACACCATAAAATATTCATGACATGATGCATAATCAAATATGACGCATGTCCATTTAATTACGCATGGCATGGCAAAGCACAAAAATCAATTACTACACATTAAGTGAAGTTCAATATGAAACGGGTTGCATATTGATGAAACTCCACGTTTGAATCATTTAGTTCACTCTCGTTTAGGTACACAACAAGTTTAAATATTATTAAACATGGTAAGAGGTGAAGCATAAATAAACAATCTATCTAGGCATTTTAAGTGAGGTCGGAAACAACTTATAGTATTCCCGAAATGACCCCATGTGTTAATTTCGAAATTGGTCCAGATCTGCCTAAAACATATTTTATATTTATTAAACAAGAAAGCAAAATGCACCATGTGATTATACACGTCATTCTAGTCGGTTTACATATATAGATCATCTAAAACGGCCCTACGGTATAAAAGATATGACCAACACAAGATAATATGTCATGAAGGCAAAATGTATGCAAATGACAACCACAAGCATTCCAAATCATGGATGCAGCAAGATATTATGAAAGTACATGCTATTCTAAGCAATATCCCTATATGACATGTTCAAAACGGAGCAACAGTTAAACAAATACGACCAACACAAGTTCTAGCTCAAATATGTCCAAAACAACAACATGACATTTTGCACACACCGAAACACCAAGCTTTCGGAATCTAAAATGCACAAACAAGGCATGGGAGAGTAGTTTATATGATGCACAATAATTCATTTCACAGGAGCAAATTTATTAGAAGCATGTATCGCTAGGAAATGAGCTCACAAGATGGCTACTTGAACACAGTTTTAGACTTAAAAATAACAGTTTTTAACATAGCAGTTTTATTCTGAAGGCATATTGGCAGCAAGAAGAACACGTGCTACAGGACATATAACGACGTGCAAATTTAAAATATATTAGTAGGCGTGATGCACTACAAATCACTCCAAATGAGCAACATCAAACACAGAAACATGGCTAGCTTCCACCCAACATGGCAATCTGAACTAAGGAGTTTCACAAAATTAGAAAAATTAACATGGTGCGAGGAACAAGAGTTTTATCTGATTGACAAGTTTGACATCAAAATTAACAAGGATGCAAAACATATACTTGAAAACTAATGGCAACTAACACAGGATAACATGCTTTATAATTCACTCCGTTGGACCAACCACAAAGGGTTGTAGAATAATGGAAATTCAGATGGAAACATAGCAACAAAATATAGCAGATTCTAGACTTAGAATTATTTTGGACCCTTAAAACAACTACAATTTTATGGCATGATCACATGATGAAAACTACAGCTAAACATGACATCCATGCCATATCAACCCTACTTTATGGAGGAGAGAGAGTTATATTTACTATTGATATTTTCTGGATTGAACTGGTCTCACCCCACCTACTCCCAATATCTACATACTATGATTCAGGGGGAGAGGTAATCATATATTCATTCTTAAGGGAAGAAAATTCTAAATTTTCTTGGAGACATATCTATCATCAAATCATATTTTCTCATATGTTCCCCATATCTTGTTGTTGTTGAAGCTCTTTGCATCTTTACAATAGTATACTCTTGTGTTACCTAACAACTGTTTTCTCAAGTGTACTCCTAGTGCTAAGATGCTCAAGATCCTCAAGGTAAGTATATGCATCATATCCTTGTTCATGATGATCTCTTATTTCTTGCACATATTGTTTGCAAGAGGAAGTCTTGAACATGGAAGTTCTTCATTCATTTGTGTTTGATACATATAGCCAAAATTTACATGACTTGTCTTGTCCTTTCTACCTTATGTGTGCCCATGCATTCCAAAGCAACTCAAGCTGAGCCCTTAGCTCAACATTCTCCTTTAATAGGGATGCTTCACAAGCAATGGAGTTATTAGCACAAGCATCATCATTAACAACAAGAGGAGAAGGCAACTTGGCAAGCTCTTTAGCATATTAAGCTTCAAGTTGAGCATGAGACTCTGTGAGTTTGATGAGCGAAATCTTAATAGCCCTTGAACCATTTTTGACGTGCTCATAGTGTCATGGGAATAATCCCGACAGTAGATGAATATGGTACGAAAGTAGAGAGCAGAGTCCTAGCTACGACAAGGTTGTATGAGTTCAGGCCCCTCTGCGGTGGAGGTAATCGCCCTACATCTCAGTGCTTTGGAGCTTAGTGTCGAGTGGAATATAGGTGTTACAGAATGCGAATCCTTGTGCCAGAGGGGATGGGTGGCTTATATAAAGTGCGCTGCCCCTCATAAGTGTCCAGCATACAAGGGTGCAATAAGTGAGGATAAATGTATATGTTACACGTAACGTAAGCTATTAATGACAATATCTACGATAGTCTAACGTATGCCCGTTGGCCTCCCCGGGGTGGCTTCTGGCCTTCGATGTTGACTGGCTTCTGGTCTTCACCGAGTGGAATCCAGTCGTCGAGTACATGATCGTTCTCCGAGTGGTTTCCTATCGAGTGGACAAGAGGTTGTCTTCATCCCGTGGGTAGGTCTCTTGTGGTCTTCAAGCTAATAATGAGGTGCCCTTGGGTATGACTTATAGGTCAGGCCTATGACCCTACCCTAGGGCTATAACCTTGTCATTAGTCCCTGAATGGATCAGGGTTTGAGGGGTGAAGGTGTAGCTGTAAATCTTGATATAACAGACTGAACTTGAACGCCCTTCAAAATTTTGCTGAACTGGATGTCGATTGAAGTCTTCATCATTCGCCTTGATCAATTCTGTTTGGAATAAAATGTCTGAGTGAATTTGTGGATCCGAGTGAACCTGTGAATCCGCATGCCCGATGGGATCTTCTGATGTGACAAGTCACCGTGTCAGCTCCGGATTTTCCGGGATTTGAAAACTTTGGTTGTCGCGCGCTTCACGGTGATGACGTCATCGCAATCAAGTGGATCATGTCTCCTTGATTCTCGCGCCTTTATCTCCGCCACATATCTCGTGGTGGTCGGCGAGGGGATAAGCTGAGGGGCCACTTGTTACAGACTCAATTGGTTGGTTATGAAAGCTGTCGGTGCTAGGGTTTGGAATGACACCGCTTCCTTCCTCTCCGCTCTTCCTTCTCAGTAGCCACCCGCGCGTAAGTTCAGAACATCCAATCTCGCCACCGCTGCCATGACAAAGGGGCAGACAAGTGAACTGGATAAGGCGAAGAAGAAGGCCACCGCCAAGCCAAGTAAGCAGGCTCTGCCGCCGGGCTGGATCCAGGGGGATTTCCTCCGATACACCGTGCGGAAGGAGGATCTCGTCGAACTCGTCGAGCATGGTATGTTGGCGGACAAGTCTTGGAGGCTTCCCCGCGATGAGATCGAACCCGATCCGTGCGAGGGAGAGAGGGTCCTCCTCTTGACCCACGTCGAAAGAGGTTTCTCCTTGCCGCCTCATCCTTTCATTCAGGGGTTCTTGAATTTCTTTGCGACGCAACTACATCACTTCCCACCAAATGCCATCGCTCACCTTGCCGCCTTTGTCACTTTATGCGAGTGTTTCTTGGGGTGTCCTCCCCATTGGGGACTTTCCAAATATATCTTCACTGTACGCTCTCAGTCGGTGAAGAAGGGTAATCCGACTGACAATAAGACCCATGTCATCCAGTTGTGTGGGGGTTTAGGAATCCAAAAGAGAGCCAAAAGTAGTTATCCTACCATGACCTTCCCTGAGTCGGTCCGCAACTGGCAGTCCCTTGGTTCTATTGTAACGACGCCGCTTGCCCAAATATGTCGAGTGGACTCCCTCCCTTTACTTTAGAACGACCGAGTGCTCTGAGGGCGTTGGTGTCGACGAAGGAGGAGAAAGATCAGGTGGAACCCTTAGTCAAGGCGCTGATTGGTATGGTCCGCAACGGAGTGAGAGGGATGGATCTGTTGGAGACTTTCCTCGGAAGGCGTATCGGGCCCCTCCAGGCTCAGGACCACACTATGTGGCATTATACTGGACCAGAGGACTCCACCCGGGCCCATCCTAAGGAGGTGGATCAGGAGACGGTTGTGAAGTGGATCCGCAGGATAGCCGACCCTTGCGACAATCCAATGGGGTCGAAGCGAGTCCTGCCCTTCTCTGCTCAAAACCCGCCGTCAAATGAGGTTAGCCCTGCTCCGTTGAATACCTTTGCATTACGGCCGAATGTTTGCAATTTCCTTGTCGACTGAACTTGTGAGTTGTATTTTGCAGACATGGACGAATTTGCACTCTCCGGTCCCGAATGGCAATGCACTCGACATCGAGGAGGGGAGCATGGAGGATAGCTCGGAAAGCGGAGACTATGTCGAGGACAGTGAGGAGATTGAGGAGGAGGAGTTAGAGGATAGTGAAGAAGAAGGCTCGTCCCCTTCCCGCTACGAGCCCCGGTCCAAGCAGTGTCATGACCCGACGGCCACTCCAAGCAAACCTCTGGCGTCGAGTGGCAGGAGTGCCAAACATGTCAGAGGAGCGTCTGGCGAACCGGTGGAGCAGCCTGCTAAGATATCCAAGCCCAGCGGGTCCAAGCCTCGGAAGGCCTTGCCTCGAATGAGGATCACTGTGTCGGTCGCCTCTGTGTAAGTATTTAATCTTCCCATTTAATCCGAGTGAACTTTTTTGGTAGGTGATGACCGAGTGGAACTTCGTTGACAGAGCTGGTACCTCTGTGACATCGCCGCCGCGGGGAGGCGAGGACCCCATGGAGGTTGATACCGCGAAGGCAGCCACTTCATAGCGAGGTATTGTTGACTTTTCGCTCTGTGTTATTCCTCCGTGTGTATGGTTTTCTGACTGTAATCTCCGACGTTTCTGTCTGCCAGTCGCGCCGCCTACAGAGGTCATCCAACTGAATGACGATGATCAACGACAGCCTGCTGCTGGGGTGGCCTCTATTGTGTCTGAGGTGCCTGTGGTGGAGACGCCTGTGGTGAGTGCCCCGCGTGTCAATTCGGTTTTTGTCACCACAACGCCGACTGGGTTACAGTCGGAGACTCCAGTTGCTTCTGCTGCAACCTTGCGTCTTCCCACGACTGCTTGCACCACGCGTCATATCCGCGAGGACCAGACTGGTACCGCAAAGGAGGCTATGATCTAGGCGGAGCTGATGACACAACAAGCCAAAGGAGCCTATGACGCCATCGTCTTGGTGTATAACAACGGCGTGGTGCTCCGAGAAAACATCTGAGTAAGTGCGACAGTAAGTTTGAATTCCGACTCACACCCCGTGGGTGTTTTGTAATAGTGTACTTCTTCTTGGGGAACGTAGCATGGGAAACAAAAAAATTCCTACGCACCCACAATACCTATCCATGGTGATGATCATCTACGAGAGGGGAGAGTGAATCTACATACCCTTGTAGATCGCTAAGCGGAAGCGTATATAACGCGGTTGATGTAGTGGAACGTTTGCGTAATTCAAATCGTCATCGTCCCATCACACTATAGGGTGCAGCTATGTCGTTCGGACACAGCATCACACTATGGTGTTCTAGGTGGCATGAATTGCGAAACAATTTCCACATTGTCTTAACTGTGTACCAAAACTCGCAACTCATATATTCAACTCTATGATCATATTGTAGACAGTTTATCCTCTTGTCACGACGATCTTCACTCTGAAATAGTTTTGAACTTTTCAATATTTCAGACTTGTGATTCATCAAGTAAACACTCTTGTATCTACTCAAATCGTGAGTGAAGTAACATCATAACGATATCCACTGCATGCCTCAACTCTCATTGGACTGCACACATAAAAAATGTATTACTTCCAACAAGTTACTTTCTTGTTCCATCTCACTAGAAAACGAAACCTTCAGTCATCTTGCCCATGTGGTACGATCTGCATGTCTCAAGTGATTCAAAATCAAGTGAGTCCAAACGATCCATCTGCATGGAGTTTCTTCATGCGTTTATACCAATAGGTATGGTTTGCATGTCTCAAACGTTTCAAAAATGAGTGAGTACAAAGATCCATCTGCATGGAGCTTCTTCATGCATTTTATACCAACATGACTCAAGTGGCAGTGCCATAAGTAAGTGGTACTATCATTACTACTTTGTATCTTTTGGCATCAATATTTTGAACATGTGTAGCACTACGATCGAGATTCAATAAACCATTGAAGGTAATTATTCAAGCAAATAGAATAATCGTATTGCAATAAGCACGATCCAATCATGTTCATGCTCAACGCAAACACCAAATAACAAGTATTTATGTTTAACACCAATCCCGATGGTAGAGGGAGCATGCGATGTTTGATCACATCAACCTTATAATTACTTCCAACACACATAGTCACCTCACCCTTGCTAGTATCCTTTTAATCCGTAGCTATAACTTCGAGTTACTAACACTTAGCAACTGAACTAGTATCTAATACCCTGGTGCTACTAGAAATACTAGTAAGGTACACATCAATATTAGGTATATCCAATATACTTTTGTCGACTTTGCCAGCCTTCTCATCTACCAAGTATCTAGGGTAGAGCCGCCTCAGTGACTGTTTCCCTCATAACAGAATTACTTAGTCTCGGGTTTGGGTTCAAACCCGGGTTTCTTCACTAGAGCAGCAACTGTTCTACCGTTTCATAAAGTATCCCTTCTTGCCCTTGCCCTTTTTGAAACTAGTGGTTTTACTAACCATCAACAATTGATGCTCCTACTTGATTTCTACTTTCGCAGTGTCAAACTTTGCAAAATAGCTCAAGGATCATCATATGTATCCTTGATATGTTGTAGTTCATCACGAAGCTCTAGTAGCTTGGTGGCAGTGACTTTGGAGAACCATCACTATCTCATCTCAAAGATCAACTCCCACTCGATTCAAGCGATTGTAGTACACAGACAATCTGAGCACATGCTCAACGATTGAGATTTTCTCCCTTACTTTTAGACAAAGAATCTTGTCGGAGGTCTCATACCTCTTAACAAGGGCACGAGCATGAAATCCAAATTTCATCTCTTGGAACATCTCATATGTTCCGTAACGTTTCAAAACGTCTTCGGCGCTCCAATTCTAAGTCGTCAAGCATTCCGCACTGAACTATCACGTAGTCATCAAAAACGTGTATGTCAGATGTTCGCAACATCCACAGACGACGCTCGAGGTTTAGCACACCGAGCGGTGCATTAAGGACATAAGCCTTCTGCGCAGCAATGAGGACAATCCTCAGTTTACGGACTCAGTCCGCAAAATTGCTACTATCATCTTTCAACTAAATTTTCTCTAGGAACATATAAAAATAGTAGAGTTACAACGCAACCTACAACATAATTTGCAAAGACCTTTTTGACTATTTTCATGATAATTGACTTTAGCTAATCATATTACTAATAACTCCCACTCAAAATAGACATCCCTCTAGTCACTTGAGTGGCGCATGATCCAAATCCACTATCTCAAGTCCGATCATCACGTCAGTTGAGTATAGTTTTGGTGGTGAACATCTCCATGTTGATCATATCAACTATATGATTCATGCTCGAGCTTTCGGTCTCTTGTGTTCCGAGGCCATGTCTGTACATGCTAGGCTTGTCAAATTTAACCCGAGTGTTCCGCATGTGCAACTGTTTTCCACCCGTTGTATGTCTATCACACCTGATCATCATGTGGTGTCTCGAAATGACGAACTGTCGCAACGGTGCACAGTCGGGGAGAACACAATTTTATCTTGAAATTTTAGTGAGGGATCACCTTATAATGCTACCGTCCTTCTAAGAAAAATAAGGTGCATAAAAAGGATTAACATCATATGCAATTCATAAGTGACATGATATGGCCATGATCTTGTGCTTCTTGATCTCCATCACCAAAGCACCGGCATGATCTTCATCGTCACCGGCGCCACACCATGATCTCCATCATCGTGTCGCCATCGAGGTTGTCGTGCTATCTATGCTATTACTACCAAAGCTACAACCTAGCAATATAGTAAACGCATCTGCAAGCACAACCATTAGTTTAAAGACAACCTTATGGCTCCTGCCGGTTGTCGTAGCATCGACGTGCAAGTCGATATTTAACTATTAAAACATGATCATCTCATACATCCAATATATCACATCATGTCTTTGGCCATATCACATCACATGCATACCCTGCAAAAACAAGTTAGACGTGCTCTAATTTGTTGTTGCATGTTTTACGTGGCTGCTATGGGTATCTAGTATGATCGCATCTTACTTACGCAAAGCCACAACAATGATATGCAATTTTCTATTTAACCTTCTCCAAGGACCACTTCGGTCAAATCGGTTTCAACTAAAGTTGAAGAAACAGGCACCCGCCGGTCATATTTATGCAACAAGTTGCATGTTAGTCGATGAAACCGGTCTCTCGTAAGCGTACGAGTAAGGTTGGTCTGGGACGCTTCAATCCAACAATACCACCGAATCGAGAAAAGACTATGGAGGGCAGCAAAAAGAACATCAACGCCCAAAAACTATTTTGTGTTCTACTCGAGATATCATCTACGCATGAACCTAGCTCTGATACCACTGTTGGGGAACGTAGCATGGGAAACAATTTTTTTCCTACGCACACGCAATACCTATCCATGTTGATGATCATCTACGAGACGGGAGAGTGAATCTACATACCCTTGTAGATCGCTAAGCGGAAGCGTATATAATGCGGTTGATGTATTGGAATGTTTCCGCGATTCAAATCGGCGTAGTCCCACGATCCGTCCCACGATCTCATCACGTTCCGTCCCGCGAACTTCATCACGGTCTGTCCCGTGATCTTCATCACGATCCTTCCCGATCTAGTGCCGAACGAACAGCACCTCCGCGTTCAGCACACGTACAGCTCGATGTTTATCTCCACCTTATTGATCCAGCAAGAGGGGCGGAGAGCTAGATGAGTTCTCCAGCACGGCGGCATGGTGGTGGTGGTGGTGCTATTCCAGCAGGGCTTTGCCTAAGAACCGCTGAAACTAGAGGATAAATAGATCTAGAGAGAGAGAGGGCGGCGCATGGCTATTTTCTGTTGTGCACAAACCCTCAAAACCCTTAGTGTATATAGGAGGATAGGAGGGAGAGGGCTACGCCCTAGCGCAACCTTCTCTTCCCTTGTGCAAGGGAGAGGAGGAGGAGTCCTACTCCAATCCTATTTGGAGTAGGATTCCTCCTTCCCACTAGGAAACTCTTTCCACCTTGTTTTTTTCCTTCTCAAACCTTATGGGCCTTAGTGGGAACTTATTCCAGCCCACTAGGGGCTGGTTTATCTCTTCCCACAGCCCATGAGACATCTTGGGGCGTGACACCCCTCCCAATGGTCCCCGGCACCCCTCCCGGTACTCCTGGTACACTACCGATGAGCCCAAAACTTTTTCGGTGACCAAAACAGGACTTCCTATATATCAATCTTCGTTTCTCGACCATTCCGGAAACCCTCGTGACGTACGGGATATCATACGAGATTCCGAACAATCTTCGGTCACCAACACATATAACTCAACTATACTGAAATGTCACCGAACCTTAAGTGTGCAGACCCCGCGGGTTCGAGAACTATGCAGACATGACCTGAGACACTCTCCAGTCAATAACTAACAACGGGACCTGAATGTCCATACTGGCTCCTACATATTCTACGAAGATCTCTATCGGTTGAACCTCTATGTCAAGGATTCATATAATCTCGTATACTATTCCCTTTGTCCTTCGGTATGTTACTTGCCCGAGATTCGATCGTTGGTATCCCCATACCTAGTTCAATCTCGTTACCGACAAGTCTCTTTACTCGTTCCGTAATACAAGATCCCGTAACTACCTACTTAGTCACATTGCTTGCAAGGCTTGTTGTGATGTTGTATTACCTACTGGGCCCCGAGATACCTCTCTGTTACACGGAGTGACAGATCCCAGTCTCGATCCATGCCAACCCAACATACACCTTTGGAGATACCTGTAGAGCACCTTTATGGTCACCCTGTTAGGTTGCGACGTTTGATAACTCACAAGGTATTCCTCCAGTGTCTGGGACCAGATACATTGACATGCGGAAAACAGTAGCAATAAACTGACACGATCATACACTACGTTTATAGTGTGGGTCTTGTCCATCACATCATTCTCCTAATGATGTGATCCCGTCATCAAGTGACAACACTTGCCTATGGTTAGGAAACCTTAACCATCTTTGATCAACGAGCTAGTCAACTACAGACTTACTAGGGACTGTGTTTTGTCTATGTATCCACACATGTATTTGTGTTTCCAATCAATACAATTATAAAATGGATAATAAACGATTATCACAAACAAAGATATATAATAATAACTAATTTATTATTTCCTGTAGAGAATATTTCCAACACTTTTGTTGTCTTTGTTCCAGTGGGGTCACTCCGAGTGAACTCACCGGGTGTAGTCCCCGAGACCGCTGTCGAGTGCTTACACTGGCAGGGGTCTTAATTAGTAGAGATATCTTTTTTTTATTGCACTCGGCCAGAGCGGATCTGGTTGAGTGTTGAATCCAATGGGGGAACGCTAAGTGCACCCACTGGGTGTAGTCCCCGAGACTATTATTAATCGCTAGTGAATGATAATAGTCTTAATCACTTGAATGCATAATCTTTGTGGCTCGTCACGACAGACCTTGTCGAGTGATAAACCAGTGGGGTCACGCCGAGTGAACCCACTGGGTGTATTCCCCGAGACCGCTATCGAGTGCTTGCATCGGCAGGGGTCTGATCAGAATCATATATTTTTATTCAATCGAATTATGCCTTTATCACTCGGAAGGGAAATAAACTTGGCCACATATCACTGGTAAGTGAGTTATGCGTCGACTGATTTTGGTCTTCTCATCTTTTCAAAAAGCTTGTGAAGTAGGTTCCGCATATGCTGCCTTGACCGCAGAGAAGAACCAACTGGCCGTGAACCTGGAGGTAGCTACGAATGATGTAGCTGCTTTGAAGAAAGCACTGAAGGAGAAGGACAAGGCGTTGGTGGAGGCCCAGGCAACCAGTAAGGACTTGCACACGGAGGTGGAGAAGATGCAGAAGGAGCGGTACAAGTGGATGAACCAGTTGAAGGACATGAATAGGAGGGCGTATGCTCAAGAGAAATATGTGGGGGATTTTTTCACCAAGATGCTGGGGTTACTCACTGGTAAGTTTCTTGTCGAGTGAATGTTGTGACTGATTGTTTGCTGTTTCGATGTTGACCTTGAAATTTTCTCCCTCACAGAGTTCTGCCAGGACTTGGAGAAGGAAACTAAGGAGGTGGATCCCTTGCTCGACCCTATCAATGTTCCAGTCGGTGACGACCCGTCTCTAGATATGTTCCGTGTGAACTCCCGCCTCATCAAGGTGGACAAGTACATCACGCGATTGAGGGTGGCTGTAAGCAAGATCGACAAGGAGTTGTGGCCGGAGGATGATCTCCAGCATGATCTGGAGGCCATGATGACCCGTATGGAGCAGATTCCTCAGCGAGTTCAGGCGTGGAAGAAGTCGGCCGCTCGGTGTGGGGCTAACGTGGCTCTGTCACTCGTGAGGGTCCATTGTAAGGAGGCTTGGGAGGAGAAGGTGAAGATGCTGCAAGTTGCAAACAAAAAGAAGCTTTTTGAAGACTTCATTGAGACCTTCATCGATACTGCAACGCGCATCGCCGACGGCATCGACCACGACACCTTCGTGGAACCGGCCAGCCCAGGTGAGCAGTGAGGAAGACAAACATTCGTTAGAAAGACTTTGATTTGCCTCGGTATGCCGAGTGGTCCAGTAAACACTTTAAACTTCCTTCGGGTACTGAATCCGAGTGCTTTTGTTCTGCAGATAACCTTGATCTGCGCTGGGTATCGTGAATTTGCCCGTTTCGACTGAATTTGAATTTATCCTTTTCGACTGGATTTTTCTTTTTGGGAATGCTCTGGGCATACGCAAAGTCTCCCACCTAAGCAAAACTTGATTCGTAGTTGGGTTGGGGTTAACTAGGCGAAGTCTGGTTCGCAGTTCGGCTGGATTTTATCACTTACGCGAATTTGGTTCGTGCCTAAGTCCCCGAGTGAGAGGGTTATTCTTCACTTGGAGAGGTTTTTTGACGTAGGCGAATCCAATTCGCGGCTAAGCCCCCGAGTGAGAGGGTAGCTCTTCACTCGGAGTAGTTTGTTACTTAGGCTAAGCGGGTTCGCGACTAAGCCCCCGAGTGAGAGGGTAGCTCTTCACTCGGAGAAGTTTGTAACTTAGGCGAATCTGGTTCGTGGCTAAGCCCATGAGTGAGAGGGTAGCTCTTCACTCGGAGTAGTTTTGAAATTAGGTGAATGTGGTTCGCGGCTAAGCCCCCGAGTGAGAGGGTAGCTCTTCACTCATAGAAGTTTTTAACTTAGGCGAATCTGGTTCGCGGCTAAGCCCCCGAATGAGAGGGTAGCTATTCACTCGAAGAAGTTTTTAACTTAGGATAATCTAGTTCGCGGCTAAGCCTCCGAGTGAGAGGGTAGGTCTTCACTAGGAGAAGTTTTTAACTTAGGCGAATGTGGTTCGCGGCTACGCCCCCGAGTGAGAGGGTAGCTCTTCACTCGGAAAAGTTTTTAACTTAGGCGAATCTGGTTCGCGGCTAAGCCCCCGAGTGAGAGGGTAGCTCTTCACTCAGAGAAGATTCTTTAGACTGGAGTACACCGATATATTGTTGTAACTTTGGCAAGTATATTGCTCTGGGGAATCTTGTTTGTTACATCAAAACAGTCGCTCATCAAGCATAAAAATGCTTAAGTAGATCTCCGTTCCACGCCCGCAGCTCGTCGATACTTTTCTCGAGATTGTAGAGTCGGTAGGCTTCGTTCTTCAGCACCTTGGAGACGATGAAGGATCCTTTCCAGGTGGGAGCTAACTTGTGCGGCCTCTGCTGATGTACTAGGAGCACCAAATCACCTGCTTGGAACATCCGACTCCTGACGTGTCTTGAATGGAATCACCGTAAGTCCTGCTGGTAGATCGTCGATTGAATCAAGGCCATCTCGCGTTCCTCCTCCAAACGATCGACTCTGTCTTGTCGGGCTTGTTCAGCTTTAGCTTCTGAGAAGAGTTCGACTCGGGGAGAATTGTGGAGTAGATCACATGGAAGGACAACTTCAGCTCCGTATAGGAGAAAGAACGGAGACCGCCCAGTCGACCTGTTCGGGGTCGTCCTAAGACCCTAGAGCATAAAAGGCGCGTGTAGCATGTCCAATTTCCCGCATGAGACGAGGTTTTAGTCCTTGAAGTATGAGTCCATTCGCCCGTTTTGCCTGGTCGTTGGTTTGAGGATGAGCAACGGATGCGTAATCCACTCGGGTTCCTTGGTTGGACCAAAAACTCTTGAATTCATCCGAGTTGAAGTTCGACCCATTGTTTGTGATGATGTTGTGTGTGACCCCATATGTGGAAGTGATTTCTCTCATGAACTTGATTGCGGTACGTGCATCTAGCTTTTTGATTGGCTTGGCATCTATCCACTTGGTGAATTTGTCGACATCGACTAGCAAATGAGTGAATCCACCCTGTCCTGTTTGGAACGGTCCGACCATGTCCAGGCCCCAGACAGCGAATGGCCATATGAGGGGAATTGTCTTCAGAGCAGACGCTGGCTTGTGCGATTTGTTGGAGTAATACCATCAGCCTTCACAGTGATCCACGATTTCCTTGGATATTTCATTCGCTCGTGGCCAGAAGAATCCAGCTCGGTATGCTTTGGCAACAATGGCCCTAGAGGACGCATGATGACCACAGGTCCCCGAGTGGATTTCTTCCTAAATCAGTCGGCCTTCCTCACGGGAGATGCACCGCAGAGCTACGCCAGTCACACTTTCCCTATAAAGCTGATCTCCCATGACCGTGAAGGCCTTCGATCTCTGGATGATCTGTCTGGCTTCGACTTTGTCCTCTGGTAGCTCTCGCCTCAGGATGTATGCGATGTAGGGTACTGTCCACTCGGGTGTGACCACCAAAATCTCCATGATCAGATCGACAACTACTAGGATTTCAACTTCAATCGGATCCGAAGTACTTGTAGGCTGAGGGGATTCTTCAGTGAATGGATCTTCCTACACCGAAGGGGCGTGTATGTGTTCCAAACAAACATCACTAGGCACACGCTTTCGAGTGGACCCGATTTTCGCCAACTCCTCAGCAGCTTGATTCTTCAATCGAGGAACATGATGGAGTTCTAAACCTTCAAATCTTTTCTCAAGCTTTCTCACTATGTTGCAGTACCCAGTCATGGCAGGGTTCCTCACATCCCACTCTTTCATCACTTGATTAACCACCAGATCCGAGTCACCGTATACCATCAAGCGTCGGACACCGAGCGAGATGGCCATACGCAACCCGTAGAGGAGAACTTCATACTCCGCCTCGTTGTTAGAAGAATCAAAGTGAATCTGCAGTACATAACTGAGCTTGTCACCCTTCGGGGATATTAGAACTACGCGTGCGCCAGAACCATTCAACATCTTTGAGCCGTCAAAAAACATGATCCAGTGTGGCGAGTGGATCGGAGCTGGTTGTTGTTGTTCTACCCATTCGGCCATGAAATCAACAAGAGCTTGAGATTTGATGGTTTTCTAGGCTTCAAACTTTATGTCGCAATATAGCAGCTACATTGCCCATTTCGCCACTCGGCATGATGCACCCCGATTGTGAAAGATTTCTTACAATGTGGCATCGCTGACAACAGACACCGAGTGATCTTGAAAATAATGAGCCACCTTCTTTGCAGTCATGTAAATCCCATCGAGAAGCTTCTGATAATGGGGATATATCTGCTTGGAAGGAGTCAATACCTGAGAAACATAATACACTGGGCGCTGGATCTTATAAGCTTTGCCTTCCTGCTCTCGCTCGACTGTCAGGACTGTGCTAACGACTTGATTTGTCTCACTCGTAAATCCCGTTTTCTTGCGGAGTACTCCTTCTGGTCGGAAAAAAATCATTATATATTCTCCTGAAAGGTCTGACGCTCGTATCACGCAAATTTCCTTTGTTTTCATTTCGAGCCTGTTTTCTGCCGTAGATTTAGAGCAAGGATGTCGTCTCAGGAATCTGTCGGGGAGAACAATTTCCCTCAAGTCTATGAAGAAGTAGATGCTGATCTGAAAAGAGTGGAAGTCACAGAAGCCAAGGGCAAAACTAAGGAGAAGAATCAGGCGTGGGATGAAGTGCAATCTGTGTTCAACAAGGAAGAAGTTGAAGAAGTGGATTTCCTTCAACCCTACATCCACCTACTGTCTCCATCCTTGATTGAACTCTTGAGGTTTTGTGAAACAACTCATGCTCACAATACTTATCTCACTCGTGAAGTTGTTTTGTTGGAGAAACATATCACAGAGCTCCAAGGTATAAATCAAAGATTGATGGCCCTCTTGGAATCAAAAGACAAAACAACTCCACCACCATCACCTCAAAAGGAAGACAACTAAGAACGGGTATGGGCAATTCCCTTGGCTTGTGCCAAGCTTGGGGGAGTTGCCCCGGTATCATATCACCATCACATCTTTTGCCTTTACCTTTTCTTAGTTCGATCTTTTTTGGTTTTATCTTTCTCTAGTAGAATAAAGTTCTTAGTGTTTTAGGCTTGAGTTTTGCTTTGTGTCACCCCCGATGTATTCGAGCTCGTGAGCCATATAATAAAGAGTGTCTTAGTTAAGGGCCTTGCCTCCTGCCATGATCAAAAGGATGAGAAAAGAACAAAAGCATGAAAGATCATGTAATGTTCTTATGGGAAGTGATGGCTTCACATATAAAAAGAATGTTGATTGAAACTTGTTGAGGGTGGACAAATGTAGACCTTGGTCATTGTTGCAATTAATAGGAAGTAATAAATAAGGAGAGGTTCACATATAAACATATCATCTTGGACACCATCTATGATTGTGAACAGTCACTAAATATTACATGCTTAGAAGTAGATGTTGGACAAGGAAGACAACATAATGAATTGTGTTTGCTTGGTTCTGAACAATGTTATATGACTAGAGATCCCTTAGCATGTGACGATTGCTTCCACCTCATATTAGCCAAAACTCCCGCACCAAGTAGAGATACTACTTGTGCATCCATAAACCTTCAACCCAGTTTTGCCATGAGAGTCCACCATACCTACCTATGGATTGAATAAGATCCCTCAAGTAAGTTGTTGTCGGTGCAAGCAATAAAAATTGCTCCCTAAATATGTATGATCTATTAGTGTGTGGAAAATAAGCTTTGTACGAACCTGTGATGAGGAAGACATAAAAGCGACGGACTGCATAATAAAGTTCTTTATCGCAGGAGGCAATATAAAGTGGCGTTCCTTCACACTAAGAGGACACACATCCAAACCTCAAAAGCGCATGACAACCTCTGCTTCCCTCTGCGAAGGGCCTATCTTGTACCTTTACTTTTTGCCCTTGAAAGAGTCATGGTGATCTACACCAATTACTTATTTCGCCTTTATCTTGGCTCACATCATATGCTAGGGAAAGATCTATATTCATATGTCAACTTGGAAGTGAGTGTTCATGAATTATTATTGTTGACATTACCCTTGCGGTAAGTGGTTGGGAGGCGAAACTATAAGCCCCTATCTTTCTCTGTGTCCGACTGAAACTTTGATCTCATGAGTACCACGTGAGTTGTAGAAATTGTAGAAGACAAAAGGATGATTGAGTATGTGGATTTGCTTTACAAGCTCTTACTTTACTCTTTCCGATGTTGCGATAAATTGCAATTGCTTCAATGACTAAAGGCTATCGGTTGTTAATTCTCGGTAAGGCTCTTGATCCATACTTTACTTTGTGCAGGAATTATCACTTTAGCATAAGAGATTATATGATGGTATTGTTGTTCTGACTATGATCATGATGCCTGCATGTTCGTATTTTGTTTTGTCGACACCTCTTTCTCTAGACATGTGGGCATGTTTATTGATCTCGGCTTTCGCTTGAGGACAAGCGAGGTCTAAGCTTGGGGGAGTTGATACGTCCATTTTGCATCATGCTTTCATGTTGATATTTATCGCTTTATGGGATGTTATTACACTTCACGGTACAATACTTATGCCTTTTCTCTCTTATTTTGCAAGGTTTACATGAAGAGGGAAAATGCGGGCAGCTGGAATTCTGGCCTGAAAAAGGAGCAAGTTTGAGATACCTATTCTGCGCAACTCCAAAAGCCGTGAAAATAAACGAGGATTTATTTTAGAATTTATAAAAAATATTGGGCCAAAGAAGTACCAGAGGGGCGCCAGCAGGAAGCCACAAGCCTGCTAGGTGCGGCCTGCCCCCCTGGCCGCGCCTAGGGGGCTTGTGGGCTCCCAGCTGGCCCTGTGTCCCCCTCTTTTTCTACAAGAAGGGTTTCGTTCCAGAAAAAATAAAGAGGAGGCTTTTGGGAGGAATCGCCGCCGCCACGAGGCGGAACTTGAGCAGAACCAATCTAGAGCTCCGGCACGACAATCCTTCCAGGGAAACTTCCCTCCCGGAGGGGGAAATCGTCGCCATCGTCATCACCAACATTCCTCTCATCGGAGGGGACTCATCACCATCAACATCTTCATCAGCACCATCTCATCTCCAAACCCTAGTTCATCTCTTGTAACCAATCTTTGTCTCACGACTCCGATTAGTACTTGTAAGGTTGCTAGTACTGTTGATTACTCTGTGTAGTTGATGCTAGTTGGATTACTTGGTGGAAGATTATATGTTCAGATCCTTGATGCTACGCATTACCTCTCTGATCATGAATATGATTATGCTTTGTGAGTAGTTACTTTTGTTCCTGAGGACATGGGATAAGTCTTTCTATAAGTAGTCATGTGAATTTGGTATTCGTTCGATATTTTGATGTGTTGTATGTTGTTTTTCCTCTAGTGGTATTATGTGAACATCGACTACATAACTCTTCACCATTATTTGGGCCTAGAGGAAGACATTGGGAAGTAGTAAGTAGATGATGGGTTGCTAGAGTGACAGAAGCTTAAACCCTAGTTTATGCGTTGCTTCGTAAGGGGCTGATTTGGATCCACTAGTTCAATGCTATGGTTAGACTTTGTCTTAATTCTTCTTTCGTAGTTGCGGATGCTTGCGAGACGGGTTAATCATAAGTGGGATGCTTGTCCAAGTAAGGGCAGTACCCAAGCACCGGTCCACCCACATATCAAACTATCAAAGTAGCGAACGTGAATCATATGATCATGATGAAAACTAGCTCGACAGAAATTCCCATGTGTCCTCGGGAGTGCTTTACCTCCTATAAGACTTTATTCAGGCTTGTCCCTTGCTACAAAAGGGATTGGGCCACTTTGCTACACCGTGGTTACTTTTGTTACTTGCTAGTTGCTACAAATCATCTTGTCACACAACTACTTGTTACCGACAATTTCAGTGCTTGCAGAGATTACCTTGCTGAAAACCACTTGTCAGATCCTTCTGCTCCTCGTTGGGTTCGACACTCTTACTTATCGAAAGGACTACGATAGATCCCCTATACTTGTGGGTCATCATGTCCCAGTTCTCACAGAGGATCTGGATGAGCTCGACTTCCTATTTATGATCAAGAGTTGTTGAGATGTTGGTTGGGGCAGCGGTGGGATCCATCGGTGGATGATGACTTTCTTGATTTCCCCTGCCGACTGGAATGCGGACTCGGAAGCTGGCTTCTTTGAGCGCATCAGTTCGGCGGGGTTTGTTGTCTTCCGGTACTCGTCGAGCTCCACCATTGCCATCTGCTGGTCGGCAATCTTGGAGCCCTGCTGCAAACACTCTTGTGCTCTCTTCCGATTGCCGGTGACGGTGATGACTCCCTTTGGCCCTGGAATCTTCATCTTTAGATATACATAACATGGTCGGGCCATGAAACGTACATAAGCTGGACGACCAAGGATGACGTGGTAGGCACTCTAGAAGTCTGCCACCTCGAACGTGAGTTTCTCTTTACGGAAGTTCTTGTTAGAGATCAAGACGACATCTAACGCAATCCTGCCGAGTGACTTGGCCTTCTTCCCAGGGATCACTTTGTGGAACTGCATATTGCTCTCGCTGAGCTTGGACATCGGAATGCCCATCCCCTTGAGAGTGTCGGCGTACATGATATTCAAGCCGCTCCCTCCGTCCATCAGCACCTTGCGGAGCCGAATTCCTTCAACCACCGGATCAACGATGAGAGCCTGACGTCCCGGGGTGGGTACATGGGGTGGGTGATCCGACTAGTCGAAAGTGATGGCAGTCTGCGACCACTTGAGATATGTTGGAGCGGAAGGAGCTGTCATGTTGAACTCTTGGTTGACCACCTTCAGTCTACTCTTGCTTTCGACGTCAGCGAAGATCATCAGAGTGGCGTGGATTTCTGGGAAAGGGTGTTCTATCTCTTCGTCCACCTTTTCAGGTTCTTTCTCACTCGATTGTTCCTCTATGATTCTCTGGATCAACAGCCTGCATTGTCGAGTGGTATGCTTTGGCAATATAGTGTTGCCTTTTTCATCCGTTTTCGTGTGGATTGCACACGCCAAATCAAGGACATTTGGTCCTGTCTGCTTTTTTGGATTTCTTGGGAGGGAATTGACCCTTGGCCTTTCCTTTGAACTTTCCTCCCGCCAAAGCGGCTGCTTCTACCGGCGGTGTGCGCTACGCCTTCTGCTTCTGCTTTCGGTTGGAGTTGGCATCTCCGTCGACAGCCTTGCCTTTGCCGTTGCGGAGGCGGTCTTCTTCTTCTCCATTGGCATAGCGGGTTGCTATCTCCATCATCTTGCTCATGGACATGTCTCCCGTCCACCAAATTTAAAGTACAACTCTCGATACCTTACGCCTGCTTTGAAAGCGCAGACTACTTGATGCTCGGTGATGTTTTCCACCGTGTGATGGAGAGTGGTCCAGCGCTGGATAAAATCGCACAAAGACTTACTCGACTTCTGGATACAATGCTGCAGCTCGGTGAGACCAACAGGGCGCTTGCAGGTGCCCTCGAAGGTCTTGATGAATAGTCGGGCCAAGTCTGCCCAGCAGTATATGCTTGAAGGAGCTAGTTGATTCAGCCAAGCCCGGGCCGAACCATCCAGCATCAGGGGCAAGTGCTTCATTGCGACGTTGTCGTTGCCGCCGCCGATCTGAACCGCCACTCGGTAATCGTCCAGCCATGTTTCCTGCTTGGACTCTCCGGTGAACTTGCTTATTTCGGCCGCCAACCAAAAGTTGGGGGAATATCAGCGGAGCAGATTGCTCGGCTGAAACACTCGGGGCCGGAGATGACAAAGCCACTTCCACTCGGACGATCTCAGTCGTAACTGTCACGGTGGGTCGGCCTCTATCAACTCTCTTCTGAGTGAGATAGTCCCTTGCATCACGCCTCTGGTCGCGTTCATCACCCACCGATCGCTTTTCGTCGTAGTGTCGGGGCATGTACGAACCACTCCGCGGAGGAGAGCGGGAACGATGGCGGTTATCGTGATTGAACCGGGAGGGAAGCGGAGTCCACCTCTGTTCTCTGTATCGATCTTCTTGGCAATCCCCTCCTCTGCGATCCTGAGGAGAACCGGACTATAAACCGACCGAACTGTATCTGCTCGGACGGAATTGTTGTGCAGTCTGTTCTGAGACTGAGAAACAGAAGAATTCTGCTACTGCGCCGCCTATAGCAACGCGCGGATCTGCTCCAAACCTCTGCCTGCTTCTGAATTCGTTGGCTGGATGGAGTCTGTTATCCTTGCGGCTGTAGCTAAGTTGGGGACGGGCGTGCAAAATACCTCAACGTTGTTCTGATGAGAACGCCGACCAGAAGCAGGAGGGCGCTGATAAGGACATCCGCCCGATGCCTCTCCGGTTTCCCGCTTGCCCCGACTGGACTTTGGCGGGCTCTCGTGTGAGCCGGTCATGAAGATCTCCGCAACCGGGCTGCAGCTCTCACACTCAAAAGAGGAGCCAGACAGATCTGACAACGAGTGGGGGGCAGCGCGCGAGGGAGTAGCAGGCTCGATGGCTGCCACCTGTGGCGAAGATGCCTGCCGCGCGAGTGCATGACCCACCGAGCGCTAGAGCCGCGAGCAACCAGATCGCTTGTTGTGACGCGCGATGGGGAGCGTAGTCGATGGATGGTGGAGAAAAACTCCTCGGGAACTAGCACGAAAGTGTGTTGCTCTGCAAATCGGAAGCGCCTCCTGAAGCCATGCCGAATCGTCTGCGAAAAACGAGTGTGTCGAAGAAGATCTCATTGCTCAAGCACAAATCACCGCCCGAAGACATGGTGAAGGACTGAAAACGCAAACTTGCCGGAAGTCGCCTAGACGACTCCCCATGGTGGGCGCCAACTGTCGTGGGAATAAGCCTGACAGTAGATGAATAGGGTATGAAAGTAGAGGGCAGAGTCCTAGCTACGGCAAGGTTGTATGAGTTCAGGCCCCTCTGCGGTGGAGGTAATAGCTCTACGTCTCAGTGCTCTGGAGTTTAGTGTCGAGTGGAATATAGGTGTTACAGAATGCGAACCCTTGTGCCAGAGGGGAGGGGTGGCTTATATAGAGTGGGCTGCCCCTCATAAGTGTCCAGCATACGAGGGTGCAATAAGTGAGGATAAATGTATACGTTTTAGGTAACGTATGCTATTAATGACAATAACTACGGTAGTCTAATGTATGCCCGTTGGCCTCCCCGGGGTGGCTCCGGGCCTTCGATGTCGACTGGCTTCTGGTCTTCACCGAGTGGAATCCAGTCGTCCAGTGCATGATCATTCTCCGAGTTCTTTCCTACCGAGTGGACAAGAGGTTTTCTTCATCCAGTCGGTAGGTCTCTCGTGGTCTTCAAGCTAATAATGAGGTGCCCTTGGGTAGGACTTATAGGTCAGGCCTATGACCCTACCGTAGGGCTATAACCCTGTCACATAGTCCTCGAGGAGTTTAGCATGTGCAACTCCAAGCTTATCATTTTTAGCTCGAAATCATTAGCCACCTCGAGCGCTCTATCATGGGATTCCTTTAATCTAGATAATTCTAGAGCAAAGGTCTCCTCAATAGATTCCTTGGTGGTTTGTTCATTTTCAAGAGCTTGAGATAGCTCCACGATCTCATCAGTGTAATCACACCCATGACCTTCCATTGTCTCAATGGTGGCCTCATGCTCCTCTAGATGAGCTTCCAACTCTTCAATATATTTCTTGCCCTCAATGTCAATAGACATGATTTCCATGAAGTTGCAACGAGCAATATTATTCTTATGAAGAGCTTTAAAAATCATTTTCACTCTCTTCATCATTATCATCATCCTCATCATCATGAGATATATTGTGATTCAAAGTAGCAGATACCTTTGAAGCCTTAGCCATAAGACAATAGTGAGAAACAATAGATGATGATGTTGGATCCCTTGAAGCATCATTCAAGGCCACATCTTGTTCCATGGAGTGATGGATTTCCTTTACATTGTTAGCACAACAACTCGAGGAAATAGATACATTTTTATCATGACAACAAGATATAGAAAGCATATCATCATGAGATTTAGTCAAGCATTTTTTTACATGATATGCAATGACTATCAACACAAGCATGTAAAACATTTAGAGTGCTCGAAGTGTTAATGCCCAAAGATGAAGCATTACAACAAGATCATGATTAAGGATTATCAACAAGAAACCCACTATCATCACTGCAACGATCACCACTACTGACCATATCATTACCTTGTGGCAATCCACATGTAGGTGAAGTAGATTAAGTTGAGAAGACCACACGACCGGAGGTGGAGGGAGAACAATCATTCCCACAAATCTGGGACATGCCATATTTATCTTGAAGCTTTGTCCACAACTCATGAGCATCCCGGAATGGCATGAGTTTAAATATAACTACATTGCTCAACCGCATCAAAAATCACATTAGAATCTTGAGTATTGAGACAAGAGTTTTACTCATCCTCTAAACATATATCTTGAGAATCCTTTGGAGGAGAAAACCCCATATCTACAATTCACTCTAAATTTGGGTCCATGACCCTAAGGAGATTAAGCATGTGAATTACCCAAACATCAAAATTTATGCCATCGAAACTAAGAGTGTCGGACAATCCTAATCCCCTAGTCGACATCCTTACTCTCTAGGTGGTTAAACCTAATAATGAGAGACCTAGTTGTGATACCAATGGAAAGGATGTGGATGTCGCCTAGAGGGGTGATACATCTCCAACGTATCTATCATTTTTGATTGTTCCATGCTATTATATTATATGTTTTGGATGTTTTATATGCATTTATATGATGTTTTATATTATTTTTGGGACTAACCTACGAATCTAGAGCCTAGTGCGAGTTTTTGTTTTTTTCCACATTTTTGAATCTTGCAGATAAGGAATATTAAACGGAGTCCAAACGGAATAAAATCTCCGGAAAGATTTTTCTTGGACCAGAAGACACGCAACACACTTGGAGTAGGGGGCAAGGCAGTTGCCGGGAGGCCACAAGCCTGCACGGCACACCCTCGGGGGTGGTCGCGCCCCTATGTCTTGTGGGCCCCGTGTAGGTCTCCTAACCCTAATTCTTATCCTATAAATCCCAAATATTCCAAAAACACCACAGAGAGCCACGAAAATACTTTTACGCCGCTGGGAGCCTCTATTCCCGAGAGAACCAATCTGGGAGACTTTTCTAGTAATATGTTGGAGAGGGAATTGATCACAGAGGGCATCTACATCAACTCCATTGCCACTCCGATGATGTGTGAGTAGTTCACCACAGACCTGCGGGTCCATATCTAGTAGCTAGATGGTTTCTTCTCTCTCTTTGATCTTCAATACCATGTTCTTCATGATCTTCATGGAGATCTATCCAATGTAATGCTCTTTTACGGTGTGTTTGTCGAGATCCAATGAATTGTGAGTTTATGTTCAGATTATCCATGAATATTATTTGAGTCTCTTCTGAATTCTTATATGCATGATTTCATATCTTTGCAAGTCTCTTTGAATTATTTGTTTGGTTTGGTCAACTAGATAGGTAATTCTTGCAATGGGAGAACTGCTTAGTTTTGGGTCTAATCTTGCGGTGTCCTCACCCATTGATAGTAGGGGTAGCGAGGCACGTATTGTATTGTTTCCATCAAGGGTAAAAAGATGGGGTTTCCATCATATTGCTTGAGTTTATCCCTCTACATCATGTCATCTTACTTAATGCATTACTCTGTTCTTCATGAACTTAATACTCTAGATGCAGGCGGGAGTCGGTCGATGTGTGGAGTAATAATAGTAGATGCAGAATCGTTTCGGTCTACTTGATACGGATGTGATGTCTATATGCATAATCGTTGCCTTTGATATCTTCATAACTATTTGCTTTTCTATCACTTGCTCGACAGTAATTTGTTCACCCACCGTATTATTTTCCTTTATGAGAGAAGCGTCTAGTGAAACCTATGGCCCCCAGGTCTATTTTCCATATCATATTTTCAGATCAATAAACCAAAAATATATAAAATACTTTGCTGCAATTTATTTACTTTAGTTTTACTGTCGGTTCTATCAATATTTTATATGTATCTCTATCAGATCCCATCCTTGCAAATAACTATGGAGGGATTGACAACCGCTTTATAGCGTTGGGTGCAAGTGTTTGATTATTTGTGTAGGTACTACTATTGGAGTCTCGCTTGTTCATCCTACTGGATTGATACCTTGGTTCTCAACAAACTGAGGGAAATACTTATCTACTTCGCTGCATCACCCTTTCCTCTTCAAGGGAAAACCAACGCAAGCTCAAGAGGTAGCAAGAATGATTTCTGGCGCCGTTGCTGGGGAGGATACATAGCAAGATCACCAAGTATCCATCACAAACTCATATCTTGCATTTACTTTATTTGACGTTTGCCTCTCGTTTTCCTCTCCCCCACTTATAAAAATATTTTCAGAAAATACCAAAAAGATTTGCCTTTTTAGTTTTCCCTTTTTTGTTCGTCTTTTTGTTTGCTTGCTTGTGTGCTAGATTGCTTGCTTTGTCACAATGGCTAAAGAGAATACCAAGTTATGTGATTTTTCCACTACTAATAATAATGATTTTATTAGTACTCTGATTGCTCCTGCCACTAGTGCGGAATCTTGTGAAACTATTGCCGCTTTGCTCAATCTTGTTATGAAAGAACAATTTTCCGTCCTTCCTAGTGAAGATGTCACATCCCATCTAAATACTTCCGTAGAGTTGTGTGATATGCAAAAGAATAAATATGTGGATAATGAAATTGTTAAACTATAGCTATTTCCTTTCTCACTACGAGATCGTGCCAAAACTTGGTTTTCATCTTTCCCTGAAAATAGTATTGATTCATGGAATAATTGTAAATATTATTTTATTTCCAAGTACTTTACTCCCGCTAAGATTATCTCCCTTAGGAATGATATAATGAATTTTGAGCAACTTGATCATGAGCTTGTTGCACAATCTTGGGAGAGAACGAAACTAATGGTTAGAAATTGCCCCGCGCATGGTTTGAGCTTATGGATGATTAAACAAATTTGTTATACGAGATTGAATTTTCCTTCTAGAAATCTTTTAGATTTAGCCGCGGGTGGTACTTTTATGGAAATCACATTAAGAGAATCTACTAAAGTCCTATATAATATTATGGCAAATTACACTCAATGGCATACCAAAAGATCTCCTACTAGTAAAAAAGTGCATGCTATGAAAGAAATAAATACTTTGAGTGGAAAAATGGATGAATTAATGAAATTTTTTGCTAGTAAGAGTGCTCCTATTGATCCCAATGACATGCCTTTGTCTTTTTTTATTGCAAATAATAATGAATCTATGGATGTGAATTTTGTTGGTAGGAACAATTTTGGCAATAATGCATATAGAGGTAGTTATAATCCTAGTCCGTTTCCTAGTAATTCCTCTAATAATTATGGTAATTCCTACAACAATTCTTATGGAAATTATAATAAGATGCCCTCTTATCTTGAGAATAATATTAAAGAATGCATTAGCTCAAAAAAGGTTGCAATGCTATGAAGGAAGAAAAATTGCTCAAGATTGATGATTTGGCTAGGAATGTTGATAGAATTTCTCTTGATATTGATTCTTTAAAAATTAGATCTATTCCACCCAAGCATGATATTAATGAGTCTTTAAAAGCTACGAGAATTTCTATTGATGGGTGTAAAGAAAGAACCGCTAGAATATGTGCTAAGCGTGAATGGCTTGAAAAGGTGTTTTCTCGAGATGATATTCATGAAGATCTAAAAGTGATTGGTGTGGCACCTATTGAATCTTTGTTTTCTAGCATAAAACCTGAAAAAATGGGACTGTAGATGAGTCAAATTTATCTAAGAGGCGTCCCAATGATTCGAAGTTCATAGATCTTAGTTATAAGATTGATAAAAGTGGGATGGAAGAGGTCAAAACTTTAAATAGCAACGAGCCCACTCTTTCGGATTTCAAGGATTTTAATTATGATAGTTGCTCTTTAATTGATTGTGTTTCCTTGTTGACATCCATGTTAAATTCTTCACATGCTTATAGTCAAAATAAAGCTTTTACTAAACATATTGTGGATGCCATGATGAAATCTTTTGAAGAGAAACTTGAGTTGGAGGTCTCTCTACCTAGAAAACTTTATGATGAGTGGGAACCTACTATTAAAATTAAAATTAAAGATTATGAGTGCCATGCTTTGTGAGATTTAGGTGCTAGCGTTTCCACAATTCCAAATACTTTATGTGATGTGTTAGGATTCCATGAATTTGATGATTGTTCTCTAAATTTGCATCTAGCGGATTCCACAATTAAGAAACATGTGGGAAGGATTAATGATGTTCTTGTTGTTGCTAATAGGAATTATGTGCCCGTATATTTCATTGTTCTTGATATACAATGCAATCCTACATGTCATATTATTCTTGGTAGACCCTTCCTTAGAACGATTTGTACAATTATTGACATGAAGGAAGATAATATTAGATTCCAATTCCCACGGAAGGAAAGGCATGGAGCACTTTCCTAGAAAGAAAATAAGATTACCTTATGAATCTATAATGATAGATACTTATGGATTGCATACCAAAGATGATAGTACCTAGATCTATTGCAATATGCCTAGCTAGGGGCGTTAAACAATACCGCTTGTTGGGAGGCAACCCCATATTATTTGTTTTGCTTTCGTCTTTGTTTCTATTTTTTTGTGCTGCACATATTATTACCTCTCTAATAATTGTGTTTTATTGTTTCAATTAGTGTTTGAGCCAAGTAAAACCTTTGGGATGGTCTATGGTGCTTGCAAGTTGATTTTGCTGAAAAACAGAAACTTTTGCTCTTAGTCCATGAACTTTATAAATTGGCTGGAACGTGATTTTGATCTAATTTTTTTACACAAGATTGGTTTAAAAATTTGCGAGATAGTACTAATTTTTCTGAATGTTTGGACTTACACAAGTATTCGAAGTAAACAGATTGCTACACATTGTTCTGTTTTTGACAGATTCTGTTTTCTTTGTGTTGTTTGCTTATTTTGACGAATCTATGGGTTGTATTGGGGGGTATTGTGACAGCCCGAGACCGAAGCTCCAGAAGATGCCCCTCTGATTCCATTGCCAGTGTGTGATTAGATTGTCTGTCGCATTCATCATCGCATCATGCGCATCATCTGCATTGCATCGGTACTCCGTTGCCGCCAGTTTTTCAAAAACTTGCATCCGTTATTAGTTGCCGGTTCTCTCCATGTTCGTCGTTGACCATGTTGAGCCCGACCACACACACGCGTCCGTGGCATCGTTAAATTCTTGTTTTTAAAAGTGTGTATAGAACTTTTTCGGATTGGATTGAAACTTGGCATGCGGTCTTATTTTAGGGTAGGTAGACCGTGTGCCAAATTTTGTCGCAACCGGATACCGTTTGATACCCGAACGGTCAATCGTAGCGGCACGGTCATCGATTTATCGTCGGACGTTTTTTTGTGTTTTAAAATATTGTGCCGGGCCGCAAACTTCCCTCTCTCCTTAGCCACTAACACTCTACATAGCCTAATAACCTAGCCAAACCCCTAGCTATCGCCGGTGCCATCCGATCGCGATCCTGCAGCCCGAATTCGAAAAACATCTGCTACCCTAGCCACATGGCTATATATAGACACCCATCCCTGCGCAATTCGGAACAAAACCCTAATCCACCTAGTTTCCCGTGCTCCCCAAGACCGGCCCAGCTTCACCGCGGCCCAGCTCCACCTCTCCACCGAACCGGGCCAGGCCCGAGGTGAGGAGCCCCACTAACCGCGCCATGTGTGTTTTTTTAATGTTGCACCCATGACCTGCTAGGCCCATGTACAGATTCGACCCATGCCCTTTTTTCAGTTCTGCGATTTTAGCTATTATGAGGAATTTCATGAAGAAAAACATATTTTCAAACGCGTGTATTTTTTAAAGCGTGCATCGGATCGCAACAAATTACATCTGTAGAACGTGTAGAATTTCACGTAGAATAATATTTTTCGGCTCTCGTGCATTTTCAAAACTGTTAGATGTTTTCTTTGCATTGGTTTGCGTGACAACGGGTTAAAACAGTTTAGTTCGTAGTTATTTAGTCATAGCTCCGTTGGAGATGATCCATATATGTAAATGAACTATAATGACGATTAGAATCACGTGAACCACTTTGTTTTGCCGTTTAACAAACATAAAATGTGGTTAGGACATATCTGAACAGATTACAAAGTTAACACATGGGGTCCTTTCGGAAATGCTATATGTCATTTTCGGCCTCATTTAAAATGCCTAGATAGGTAGTTTAATTTGTGCTTCACCCCTTGCCATGTTTAACAACATTTAATATTGCCACGGAAATAAACGGGAGTGAACTAAAAATTAAATGTGGAGTTCGGTCAATATGCAACTCGTTGCATATTGAGCTTCACTTAATGTGTAGTGTTTGACTGTGTGAATTGCCATGCCCGGCCTTGCATATTTGAAATTGTTCATGCATCATATGTGAATAGCATCATGTCATGCATGTGCTATGGTGAATATCGTGTGTTGATTCATGTTTCCAGTTTGCTTCGTCTCGATAGAGTTCCGTACAAAGTTGTCAGAATCGCGACTCAAGTCTTAGTATCTTACGATCTTACGATCCAAACTAGGCTCTTCGATTCTATGATTTTGCTCATAGAATCTAAGATTTTACGATCCTAATAGGTATGATTCTACAATTCATGATCCTAGCAAAACAGTTCTGATCCGATTCAGAATCGCAATTCTAACAACTTTGGTTCCGCGAGCGTGTCGGAATGCGAGGATCCATTCGAGTACGTCGGTTCGTGTGCTTCAAGGAGTCGTTCTTCTTCCAAGAAGGATCTCATGCAAGATGATCATTTCCCTAGATACCATTACTATCATTGCCATGCTAGTTGTTTCGTTTCTATCATTATGTATCGCTGCCTACCACCTATTAAGTATCAGCCTCCAAACGTTGCCATGAAAACCGTCAACCTTTCTACAACCTAGCAAAAAACTGATTGGCTATGTTATCGCTTGCTTAACCATGTGTTAGCATTGCTAGTTGCAGATGCAATCGCTTCCATGTGATTACATGGGTTACTTGTTATATCACCATATTATTGCTAATTAATTTAATGCACCTATATCCTTGGTAAAAGGTGGAACTCTCGGCCTTTATAGCCTGGTGTTTTGTTCCACCTTTTCCGCCTTAGTTTCGGCTGCCGGTGTTATGTTCCATAAATGAGCGCTCCTAACATGCTTGGGGTTGTTATGAGGACCCCCTTGACTTTCATTTCGGGATAAAGCTTGTCTGGCAAGGCCCAACATTGGTACTATATTTGCCCAACATAATAATCCTGATAATACTGAAAACATAGGGCGTCATGAACCCGAGGAGTAATTCAACATAATACAAGGGGGCCAGTGCTGCTGGTGCTGGTCCAAACTAGAGCCGTTTGCGGGGCCAACCTGGGGCAACTCGGGAGATGTCTATCAGGCCACCGTACATTGTGCTTATCCGTCGTGTCCTCAGAACGAGATACGCGACTCCTATCAGGCTTGTCGACACGCTGGGCGGCCTTGCTGGACTTGTTTTTACCTTATTCTAGCGTATTGTACGAGGGATTCTGAGGATGCTTTGGGCTATCTCGAGGTTGAGGTTTTCCAATAGGAACCCGAGGAGATAACAGGTTTTCCTAATCGAGGTCATTCCGTCGCAGTGTGTGGTAGTTTGTGATGGACTAGTTGGAGCACCCCTGCAGCTTAAATCTTTTGAAGAGTCGTGCCCGCGGTTATGTGGCAACGTGGAAACTTTGTTTAACATCCGATTCTAGATAACTTGAAGTTAACTAAATTAAAACTTGCCAACTGAGTGCGTAACTGTGATTGTCTCTTTCGTGAGCTCCTTCTCCAATCGAGGACACGGTGGGGTTATGTCTGACGTAGGTAGGTGTTTAGGATCATTCATTTGATCATCAGTAGTTCATGTCCGCTATGCGTAGATCATCCCCCTCTTTTATTCTTGTACTCGTAAGTTAGCCATCTCAAATAAATGCTTAGTCGCTTGCTGCAGCCTCACCACTTAACCATACCTCACCCATTAAGCTTTGCTAGACTTGATACCTTTGGAAATGAGTTTGATGAGTCCCTGTGGCTCACAGATTACTATGCACAAGTTGCAGGTACATGTAAAGAGTTACTTTGATGTGAGTGCTTTGATTGTGCTATTTGGAGTTTCTTCTTCTTCTTCTGCGATCTTGGATGGGTTCGAGGCCGGCAGCCTGGAATAGCAAGGATGCACGTCGTTCTTTTATCGTTTGTTTTTGTCCGTAGTCGGGCCCTGCTCTTCTTCATGATGACTAATTATGTTGTTGTATTGATGTGACTCTGATGTAGCCTGTGGCGAGTGAAAGCCAATTCCATATACTCATCTATTCTATACGTGTACTTGTAACGATATCCATTCTTGCGAAACGACGAGATGCGCTTCTATCCGTGTCAAGGCCCTCGCGCCAAAATAAGGATAGGACCGCATCTTGGGCGTTACAGGTATGAACCATGGAGAAGTTAGAATACAGTAAATATTACATCAATATAAATAAAGAATGAGTTCACAACAGTACCTAAGTGGTGATTTATCTTTATTATACTAACAGATGTCATGAGTTTTCTGTTGAGTTTTGTGTTGTGAAATTTTCAAGTTTTGGGTAAAGATTTGGTGGACTATGGAATGAGGAGTGGCAAGAACCTAAGCTTGGGGATGCCCAAGGCACCCCAAGCCATATTCAAGGATACCAAAGAGCCTAAGCTTGGGGATGCCCCGGAAGGCATCCCCTCTTTCGTCTTCAATCCATCGGTAAATTTACTTGAGGCTATATTTGTATTCACCACATGATATGTGTTTTGCTTGGAGCGTCTTGTATGATATGAGTCTTTACTTTTTAGTTTGCCACAATAATCCTTGCTGCAAACATCTTTTGAGACAGAGAGACACACTAAATCATGAATTTATTAGAATACTCTTTATGCTTCACTTATACCTTTTGAGCTAGGCAATGTTGCTCTAGTACTTCACTTATATCTTTTAGAGTACGGCGGTGTTGTGGAATTATTAAACTCTCTTACTTCACTTATATTATTTTGAGAGTTCTTTAAACAGCATGATAATTAGTTTAGGTTATGAATGTAGTCCTAATATAATAGGCATCCAAGAGGGATATAATAAAAACTTTCATATTAGGTGCATTGAATATGATGAGAAGTTTGATTCCTTTCATATAGTTTTGACATATGAGGATGGTGATATGAGAGTCATGCTAGTAAGTAATAGTGAATTATAAAAAATACTTGTGTTGAAGATTGTGATTCTCATAGCATGCACATATGGTGAACCGTTGTGTGATGAAGTCGGAGCATGACTTGTTTAATGATTGTCAACCTTTGTGTGAAGGTCAGGATCATGTGACAGTTTACTCCTACCAACCCTTCTCCTAGGAGCACGCGTCTAACACTTTGCTTCGATAACTAATAGGATTTTGCTATAAGTTTGTGAGTTCTTTATGACTAATGTTGAGTTCATGGGTTATAACACTCTCACCCTTCCACATTTGCTAGCCTATGTAGTACCGCACAACTTTCGTTTTATTAAACCCACCTTCCTCAAAACAGCCACCATATATTTTCCTCAAAACAGCCACCATACCTACCTATTATGGCATTTTCATAGCCATTCCGAGATATATTGCCATGAAAGACCACCGTCCCGTTTTTATGACACGCACCATCACTTCCATATTGCTTGTAGAGTCATACTTTCTTCTAGATATTAAGTTGTAATCTTTTGAGTTGTAAGTAAATAAAAGTGTGATGATTTGCATTATTAGAGCATTGTCCCGTGTGAGAAAATGGATGATGGAAGCTATGATTCCCTCACAAGTTGGGATGAGTCTCCGAACTTTTAAAAAAAGAGGCCAAAGAGGCCATAGAAGCCCACAAAAAAATGAGAGAAAGAGAGAAGGGACAATGCTACTATCTTTTTCCACACTTGTTCTTCAAAGTAGCACCATGTTCTTCATAGAGAGTCTCCTATGTTTTCACTTTCATATAACTAGTGGTATACATCTTTGGCACAACCACTTAGTTTTATTTTGGATCTTTCATACACTTATAGCTCTAGTGCATTTGTTGCATGGCAATCCCTACTCACTCACATTAATATCTATTGATGGGCATCTCCATAGCCCGTTGATATGCCTAGTAGATGCGAGACTATCTTCTTCCGTTGATTGCAACCTCCACCACATTCTATTCCACCTATAATGTTATATCCATGGCTCATGCTCATGTATTGCGTGAGAGTTGAAAAGATTTGAGAACATAAAATGTGTGAAACAATTGCTTGATTTTCACCGGGGTTGTGCATGATTTAGATACTTTGTGTGGTGAAGATGGAGCATAGCCAGACCATATGATTTTGTAGGGATAAATTTCTAAGACCATGTTATTTCGAAAGGAAGCAATTACCTTATTAGTATGCTTGAAGTATTATTGTTTTTATGTCAATATAGACTTTTGTTTTGAGTCTTATGGATCTGAATATTCATGCCACATTAGAGAATATTACATGGATAAATATGTTATGTAGCATTCAACATCAAAAAATCTATTTTTATCATTTACCTACTCGAGGATGAGCAGGAATTAGGCTTGGGGGTGTTGATACGTCTCCAACGTATCTATAGTTTTTGATTGTTCCATGCTATTATATTATATGTTTTGGATGTTTTATGTGCATTTATATGTTGTTTTATATTATTTTGGGACTAACCTACTAATCTAAAGCCTAGTGCCAATTTCTGTTTTTTCCACATTTTTGAATATTGCAGATAAGGAATATTAAACGGAGTCCAAACAGAATAAAATCTCCGGAAAGATTTTTCTTGGACCAGAAGACATGCAACAGAGTTGGAGTAGGGGGCAAGGCAGTTGCCAGGAGGCCACAAGGCTGCAGGGCGCGCCCTGGGGGTGGCCGCGCCCCCTGGCTTGTGGGCCCCATGCAGGTCTCCTAACCCTAATTCTTGGCCTATAAAATCCCAAATGTTCTAGAAACGCCGGAGAGAGCCACGAAAATACTTTTACGCCACCGGGAGCCTCTGTTCCTGAGAGATCCAATTTGGGAGCCTTTTTCGGTAATCTGCCGGAGTGGGGATTAATCACGGAGGGCATCTACATCAACTCAATTGCCCCTCCGATTATGTGTGAGTAGTTCACCACACACCTACGGGTCCATAGCTAGTAGTTAGATGGCTTCTTCTCTCTCTTTGATCTTCAATACCATATTCTTCATGATCTTCATGGAGATCTATCCGATGTAATGCTCTATTGCGGTGTGTTTATCGAGATCTGATTAATTGTGAGTTTATGTTCAGGTTATCTATGAATATTATTTGAGTCTCTTCTGAATTTTTATATGCATGCTTTCATATCTTCACAAGTCTCTTTGAATTATTTGTTTGGTTTGGCCAACTAGATGGGTAATTCTTGCAATGGGAGCAGTGCTTAGTTTTGGTTTCAATCTTGCGGTGTCCTCACACACTGACAGTAGAGGTAGTGAGGCACGTATTGTATTGTTGCCATCAAGGGTAAAAAGATGGGGGTTTCATCATATTGCTTGAGTTTATCTCTCTACATCATGTCATATTACTTAATGCGTTACTCTGTTCTTCATGAACTTAATACTCTAGATGCACGCAGCAGTCGGTCGATGTGTGGAGTAATAATAGTAGATGCAGAATCGTTTCGGTCTACTTGATACGGATGTGATGCCTATATGCATAATCATTGCCTTGGATATCGTCATAATAATTTGTTTTTCTATCAATTGCTCGACAGTAATTTGTTCACCCGCCGTATTATTTTCCTTTATGAGAGAAGCCTCTAGTGAAACCTATGCCCCCAGGTCTATTTCCATATCATATTTTCATATCTATAAACCAAAAATACATAAAATACTTTGTTGTAATTTATTTACTTTAGTTTTACTTTCAGATCTATCAATATTTTATATCTATCTCTATCAGATCTTATCCTTGAAAATAATTCTGAAAGGATTGACAACTGCTTTATAGCGTTGGGTGCAAGTGTTTGATTATTTGTGTAGGTACTACTATTGGAGTGTTGCTTGTTCCTCCTACTAGATTGATACCTTGGTTCTCAACAAATTGAGGGAAATAGTAATCTAGTTCTCTGCATCACCCTTTCCTCTTCAAGGGAAAACCAACGCAAGCTCAAGAGGTAGCAAGGGGGTGAATAGGCGCTTTAAAATAGTTACGGTTTAGGCTTGAACAAATGCAGAATAAAACTAACGTTTAATTTATCAAGCACAAAACCTAAAACAACTAGGCTCACCTATCTGCACCAAACACATATGCTAAGCAAGATAAACAACTAAGTGATAGCAAGATATATAACAAGAAACAAAATGGCTATCACAAAGTAAAGTGCATAAGTAAAGGTCTCGGGTAAGAGATAACCGAGGCACGCAAAGACGATGATGTATCGCCAAGTTCACACCCTTGCGGATGCTAATCTTTGTTTGGAGCAGTGTGTAGGCACAATGCTCTCCAAGAAGCCACTAGGGCCACCGTAATCACCTCACGCCCTCACACAATGCAAGATGTCGTGATTTCACTAAGGGACCCTTGAAGGCGGTCACCGAACCCGTACAAACAAGGTTGGGGCAATCTCCACAACTTAATTGGAGGGTCCCAACAACACCCCGAAGCTTCACCACAATGGAATATGGCTTCGAGGTAACCTCAAATGCTCAGGGCAATCTCCACAACCTAATTGGAGACCTCGACGCTTGCCTGGAGCTTAGCACCACAATGATTGAGCTCTCAGGCACCACCAAGTTTCTAGGATGCCAAAGCACCCAAGAAGAACAAGTATTAGGGTACCAAGCACCCAAGAGTAATAGGCTTGTCAAACTTCACTTCCACGTATCACAGTGGAGAACTCAAACCTATGCACCAAATGCAATGGCAGGGGCACAAGGAGTGCCCAAGTCCTTCTCTCCCAAATCCCACCACAATAACTAATGCTATGGTGGATAATGAGAGGAAGAACGAAGAAGAACACCAAGAACTCTAAGAACTAGATCCAAGGGGTCCCCCTCACATAGAGGAGAAGGTGATTGGTGGAAATGTGGATCTAGATCTCCTCTCTCTTTTCCCTCAAAAAGGAGCAAGAATCATTGGAGGGATTGAGAGTTAGCAAACTCTAAGAAGGTCAACAATGGGGGGAAACGAGCTCAAGAGTTGAGGAACCATTTGGGAAGAATATCCCCTTAAATAGGTCCCCACAAATTTTCTTGTGATGTGGGCGGTGCAACTGGTCAATGTAATATAACGGTACAACCGGCCCACAACCGCCCAAGAACCGCTCCATAGCAGAACCTAGTCCGGTGGTAGAGCGGTACATGGTCGATATAACCTCCGGACCAATTCTGGAGCGGTACGACCGCTACAAACACCGATTGTACCGGTTGAGCGATACAACCTGTGTTAGGGGCGGTACAACCTGTGAGTGAAAAACAAGACAAAAACCGCCATAACTTTCACATACAAGCTCCGAATTGAGCAAACTCAAGCTTGTTGGATAGCAGACGACAAGTACTATCCAAACAATGAATGTTTATAGAAAGAAGAGGTAGTAGAAAAATTCCAATGATATAGAGATGTGAAACCTCTATGAATGAAGAACCGATAAAAACTCCAACATCGAAAACATCATATAAGATGCACATGAACTCCGTTTTCGATGAACTCGAGCTTGTCATAAAGATGACCATAAGCTATACACCTCACAAAGAGAACCACAAACAAGAACCAAGAAATATGATGCAAGGATGCAAATGGTTTGAGCTCTCAGCGAGCGATACGATCAAGCTACTCACTTGAGAGGTCCCCTTGATAGTACAACAATCTATCCTAAAATAGAAAACCTAACCTATACCTTGTGCATCATCCACTTGAGCTAGATGATGACTATGTTTTCATCCTCAGGATGGACCACCTTTCTTGATTGCGCTGGCTCGATGAAGACTTGTAAACTGCTCCCCATACTCCACTATGGGTGAGCCATTCTTCAACACATCTTCACAAGTCCATTGCCACCAAATGGACGACAAGCTTCAAGCATGATATCTTCGTGATGCTCCACTTGAACTTGCACACTGCAAACTTGATGACAATCACCACTTGTCGTCATCCTCCATGTGTTGTATGAGATATTTCTCTTGACGCAAGCCCATCAAAACACGCACAACCCCACACAGAACTCTCACAAAGACCATGGGTTAGTACACAGAGCGTAATGGACAATGCTTACCATATCATGGGATCACTGGATACCTCTTGGTACATCTTGTACTCTTTTGTGTGTTGATCAACTTGATTCACTCTTTGACTTAGTCTTGATCAACCTTGTGTCTTTATGACCAATCTTTGGATAAAAGTTTGAATGCCACCTTGGTCATCATATAAACTCCTTGAAACCGACAAATGGAGTACAAGAAATGCCTATGGACAAATCCTACAAATATAACTTAAGACACCAATTAGTCCATACGGATTTTCATCAATTACCAAAACCACACATGGAGAAATATGCTCTAAGAGTAATGGACAATGCTTACATACCATGGGATCACTTGATCCCTCTCGATACATCTTGTATGCTTTGTGTGTTGATCAACTTGATTCACTCTTTGACTTAGTCTTGATCAACCTTGTGTTTTTATGACCAATATTTGAAGAAAACCTTGAGCACCACCTTGGTCATCATATAAACTCCTTGAAACCAAGAGATGGACTTCAAGAAGTGCATATGGACAAATCCTTTGAATATAACTCAAGGCAACCATTAGTCCAAAGGAATTGTCCTCAATTACCAAAATCACATATGATGAAATATGCTCTAACACATGGCATACTGCAAATCACTCCATTCGCACACATTCAAAAGAGGCACGGTTTGCTTAATTCGAGCTTCACAAAATGGAACATAACATTAACAGATTGGCAGTTTTAACATGATAGAACCTTTAGAACAACATATTGACATGATAGAGATGGTGTCCATGGCAACTAGAGGCATGGCATCAAAGTAGACATCACATAGAACAAATCTCATGAGGGAGCCATATGCAAAATACCTACGGATTAGATGCAAGCATCCACACAAGTTTGAATAAAATATCAATTTTGACGAGTACGATGTGAAGCACTTTTGCAACGCAGATTTGAGCACTTATATAAATTCTAATATGCGTGCAAACAATGCTATAATGTAGAGCATGTTGTGCAGATCATTTTTCATATATAACTCATTACAATGTGATGCACACTTTATGAGGAACAAGAAACACAAAATGCCATGATCTTGTTAAAACATGGAGTTATCGGGGAATTAGTCATTTTCGAACTCTTTGTTAGTTAGCTAAAATAGCGAATGTTCACAGGATAGTCAAACTGAGCACGTGCGCAAAATAGTCTTAAACGACGAACGGGCGCGGGATAGTGGGTTCGTGATAACCCACAGGTGTAGGGGACCGCAACAGGTTTCGAGGGTAGAGTATTCAACCCAAATTTGTTGGTTCGCCAAAGAAGAAGCGAAAGAATATTCTCAAGTGTTAGCAGCTGAGTTTGTCAGATTCAACCACACCTGAAATATTAGTGTCTGCAAGCAAAGTATCAGTAGCAAAGTAGTAAGATAGCAACGGTGCCAGAAACGATCTGTTGACGGCAGACTATTCCTAACTGTTGTATCAATGGCGCCAGTAGATTGCACGTGGACGGGAAATATTCTTCCCCGGCAACAGTGTCGGAAAAAGGTCTTGCAACAAGTAACAGGGAAGCAGCAAGGAACAGCAGTAGCAGCAGCAGCAGCAGAGTAACAGCAGTAGCAACAAAGTGGCCCAATCCCTTTTGTAGCAAGGGACAAGCCTAGACAAAGTAACGTAGCGAGGACCAGTAGTAAAAGACTCGTAGGCAGTGGATCGGTGATGGATGAGTATGAGGATGTGATTCATCATGTAACAGCTATAACATGGAGAGATGTGTAACTAGATCTCGTTCGTCAATCTAATGTAGGCATGTATTCCGTATGTAGTCATACGTGCTTAGGGAAAAGAACTTGCATGACATCTACTGTCCATCCCTCCCATGGAAGCGGGGTCCTAATGGAAACTACGGGATATTAAGGTTCTCCTTTTAATAAAGAACCGGACCAACGCATTAACACGCGGTGAATACATGAACTCCTCATACTATGGTCATCTCCGGGAGTGGTTCCGGCTATTGTCACTCCAGGGTTGCCTGGTCATAACACATAGTAGGTGACTACAACTTGCAAGATAGGATCTAAAACACACATATATTGGTGACAACATAATAGGTTCAGATCTGAAATCATGGCACTCGGGCCCTAGTGACAAGCATTAAGCATAGCCAAGTAGTAGCAACATCAATCTAGAACATAGTGGATACTAGGGATCAATCCCCATCAAGAACTAACTCGATTACATGATAGATCTCATCCAACTCATCACCGTCTAGCAAGCCTATGATGATATTACTCACGAACGATGAAGAGCATCATGGAATTGTCGATGGAGAAAGGTTGATGATGACGATGGCGACGATTTCCCCTCTCCGGAGCCCGGAGCGGACTCCAGATCTGCCCTGCAGATGAAGAACAGGATGTGGCGGCGCCTCCGTATCGCAAAATGCGATGAAACCTTCTCTCTGATTTTTTTTTCTGGGCGAGACGGTAGATATAGAGCTGAGTTTGGGGGCGGTGGAGCCACATGGGCCCCACAAGCCCTCACGACGCGGGCAGGGGGGTGGCCACGGCCTGTGGGCTTGTGGCCCACTAGTCCACCTCCTCCGGTGGATCTTTGTGCAGGTATTTTTCTTTTATTCCAGAAAAAATCTCCATAAATTTTCAGGTCATTCTGAGAACTTTTATTTCTGCACAAAAACAACACCATGGCAATTCTGCTGAAAACAGCGTCAGTCCGGGTTAGTTCCATTCAAATCATGCAAATTAGAGTCCAAAACAAGGGCAAAAGAGTTCGGAAAAGTAGATACAAAGGAGACGTATCAACTCCCCAAAGCTTAAAGCCTTTCTTATCCTCAAGAAATTCAGTTGCCAAACTGAAAGAGACAAAATAAAAACTTTGACGAACTCTGTTCGATCTTGTTGTTGCAACTATGTCTAACTCATATCCAGAGTTTCAGCAAGATCACAAGGAAACCACATAAGGAAATCACATCTAGGTCTCACGGTAAACTCATATCAATGGCATAATCAACTAGCGAGTAAATAATAATAAGTCTCAAACGTCAACACTTCAATCAAAACAACATGAAGCAGTACGAATAGATGGTATCTCGCTAGCTCTTTCTGAGACCGCAAAACATAAATGCAGAGCACTTTCAAAGACCAAGGGCTGACTAAACATTGTAACTCAAGGCAATGAAGATCCAGTCATAGTCATACTCAACACAGTTAAAAGCAAAGCATAAAAATGACAGAGGTGCTTTCTAATTGGTGCTTTTGTAAGAGGAGGATGACTCAACATGAACATAAGTAGACATGCCCTTCGCAGAGGGAAGCATTGATTTGCAGAGGTGATAGAGCTCAAGCTTTGAAAAGAGAGATAATAATTTTGGGTGGCATGCTTTCATTGTCAACGCAATGACTAAGAGTTCTCAACATCTTCCATGCTACACATGCTATAGGCGGTTCCCAAACAGAAAAGTAAAGTTTTGACTCCCCCACCACCAATCAATCACACTCCACGGCTAGCTGAATCCTCGGGTACCGTCCATACCAACATCAATCCTGGGGGAGTTTTGTTTGCAATTATCTTTTCGATTTGAGCATGGAACTGGGAATTCCAATTACCGGCCCCTTTCTCGTGAATGATAGTGAATAAACACATATCAAGGATAACACGCCTAGCATGGAAGATACCAATAGCCCCCTGTCACCACATGAGCGGTTCGGGCATGCAAAACAGATCATTTCTTGAAGGTTTAGAGAGTGGCACATGCAAATTTACTTGGAACGGCAGGTAGATACCGCACATAGGTAGGTATGGTGGACTCATATGGCACAACTTTGAGTTTATGGGAGTGGATGCACAAGCAGTATTCCCGCTTAGTACAAGTGAAGACTAGCAGAAGGCTGGGAAGCGACCAACTAGAGAGCGATAATAGTCATCAAAATGCATTGAGATTAACTAACATTGAGTGCAAGCATGAGTAGGACATAAATCACCATGAACATGAACATCATAGAGGCTATGTTGATTTTGTTTCAACTACATGCATAAACATGCGCAAAGTCAAGCCACTTGAAACATTCAAAGGAGGATACCATCCTTTCATACTACATCATAGTCATCTCAACATTCATGTGGGTATCCAAGTCAAACCATTATAAGCTCCTAGCTAAGTAAGCATGGCATAAGCAACTATGATATCTAAATTGTCATTGCAAACATGTTTCTCTCACAACAAAGCTGAATCGGGCACGATGAGCTAGTCATATTTACAAAAACAAAATAGATCAAGTTCATACCAGCTTTTCCAGGCTCACTCACTTCATCATATATCGTCATTATTGTCTTTCACTTGCACGACCGAATGTTGTGAACAATAATAAGCATGCTCGTGCATTGGAATAAACCTGGAATCTGCAGGCAAACATAAAGGAGAAGACAAAGTAACATCGCTCTTTGATAGATAAACAGATATGCATGCAAGAGCCACTAAACATTGTAACCAATATATTCTACCTTGACCCAAAGAAAAATAAAACTATCTACACAGGAAGCTCCCAACAAGCAAAAGAAGAAAAATAAATCTTTTTTGTTTTTCTCAAACTAGACAGACACACGAAAAGAAAACGAGAAAAAGAAAATAAACTAGCATGGATGATACAGTGGCAAAGTGTGAACACCGGCTAACAAGGTGAAAGCATAAGCAAGAATGTAAAGTTGGTGAGAACACATACTCCCCCAAGCTTAGGCTTTTGGCCTAACTTGGTCTACTCCCAAGGAGGGAAATAACCAGCTCCGAGGTACTCCGGAGTGGATTGAGGATGCCACTGCTGTGTGAGCTCCTCCGGCTCCCAGTGATAAAATGGCGTCTGGTACTCGACTAGTGGCTCGGGCACGAGCACCTGTGGTTGGGCTAGGCCCCAATATGCGTAGATGTCCGAGGGCATAATAGTGTACCTGCATGCATGAAGATTTAACAAAGAAGGAGCAGGCGAAGTAAAAGTCTCACGAGTACCCTGACTAAATACCAGGTTATAAATCATCCTTCTATTTATATCTCTATCAAGAAAGTCATGGAGAACCATGCTATCGTAATCTAGATATCTCTCGGGAAGAAGGACCTCTTCCTCCTCGTCCAGTATAATAGGTATCTCAAAGTGTCTGGCAAGACGGGTAGCATAGATACCTCCATAGACAACACCTTTAGAATGGTTCAGGTTCAACCGTTGAGCTACTATAGCGCCCAAGCTATAAGTTTTATCGTTATAAAGGGCTTCGCACAAGACCTCAAGATCTGGGGAACTAAGTGACCCAGCTTTCCCACGGCCAATCAAACATTTTCCCACAAATAATGAGAAGTACCGAAGCACGGGAAAATGAATGCTAGCAGCTCTAGCGCAAGACACTCCTCTCTCCTCTCCTACAACAATTGTACCGATGAAAGCTTCCAAGTCCCGTGGACGAGGTTCATGAATATCCCCAGCAAAAGGCAATTTGCAAACATTGCAAAAATCCTGGAGTGACATGCGCTGGGGGATATCATAAAGTTTGAACTCAACCATAGGAGGAATCTTCCTCGGATAGAAGTTAAAGCTTTGTACGAAGATATTAGTGAGGAGGAGGTATTGCGGACACTTATCTTCAACGAAGACGGTAAGGCCTGCGTTCTCCACCAAGTCATAAAAGTCCTCATAAATTCCAACGGCGCGTAAGAACACGTCGCTTGGCCACTCACACGCTCGAACTTCTGCGACTCGAGGGACCGGATACTTGGGCTTATTCTCACGCCCATCATCCTTGGGGTCACGCCTTGACGGGCCTCTTAAAAACCTCTTCATCTTTTCCCTTTCCTATCTCTGAAAATTTCTGAAATTTTTAGTGATTCTAAGGAAAAGTGAATAAGGCTCAACAAAACTCATAGCAACTACTCCAATAAGTGCCTAGAGGCCATATTACGCATCAAAACTACTTGGGACCAGCTAAAATCAGGATGCAAAGCTCAAGAACATGGTCACCAAGGCAGCAAAAATACGCGGAGTATAAGGCACTACAGCAAAAACAAATTGGACCAATGGAGGAGTCACTTACCAAGGAGTAATTTCCCCAAAACAATTCGGAGAATGGTGATTTGAGCAAAGAGATCGAAAATCCCAGCAAGAGGAGCAAGAACACGGGTTTGAGCTGCGAAACGATTTTTTCTGGAGGTAGGAGAACCAGATGAGAGCAAGAATGAGTGGGGGTGTCTGTGGGCCCCATAAGCCTGGGTGGCGCGGACAGGGGGGTGCCCGCGCCCCTAGGGCATGTGGCCCACTGGTGTGGGGCCCAGACAAACTCTTTGTCCCAGAATTTTTCAAAAAATCCAGAAAAATCATACTTGATTTTCAGGACGTTCGGAGAACTTTTATTTTTGGGGTACTTTTCTACTAGACGCTAAAACAGAAAACAAGGAAAACTAAACTAAATCTATCATTTTTGTTCTAAAGCAACCGAAGGTGAAAGCTTAAAACAGAGGTTTGTGACTCCTTGATTCATCCATCTCATGGTCATCGAAAGAAATCCGTCAATGGGATTGATCAAATCCCCTCGACAAAACTTTCTCGAAACGCAAAAGAAGACGGAGAATTTTCGAATAGTCACTAGGTCACCTCAATGGGGATGTGTATCTCCCCAACAAGCAAATCATACTTCATCTTGACATGAGGAATAGGGCATTCAAAGCTCCCAATAAGAATCGATGAAGTCTTTTCGATAGCATTGATGCAATGTACTCGATATTGTTTATTCGGAAAGTGCACCGTATGCTCATTACCGTTGACATGGAAAGTGACATTGCCTTTGTTGCAATCTATAACAGCCCCTGCAGTGTTTAAAAAGGGTCTTCCGAGGATGACAGCCATGGCATCGTCCTCGGGAATATCCAGAATAACAAAGTCTGTTAAGATAGTGGTGTTAGCAATCACAACATGCACATCCTCGCAAATGCCGATAGGGAAAGCAGTTGATTTGTCGGCCATTTGCAGAGAGATTTCAGTGGGTATCAACTTATCCAATTCAAGTCTACAATAAAGAGAGAGAGGCATAATACTAACACCGGCTCCAAGGTCGCATAAAGCAATTCTAACGTAGTTACCTTTAATGGAGCAAGGTATAGTGGGCACACCGGGATCACCTACTTTCTTAGGAGTTCCACCCTTGAAGGTATAATTAGCGAGCATGGTGGAAATCTCAACCTCAGGTATCCTCCTCTTATTAGTCACAATATCTTTCATGTACTTAGCATACGGAGGCATCTTGAGCATATCGTGAAACGCATTTGCAGAAAGACAGGTCTGATCATTTCAGCGAAGTGCTCAAAATCCTCATCATCCTTTTCTTGGATGGTTTGGGAGGAAAGGGCATAGGTTTCTGAACCCATGGTTCCCTTTCTTTACCGTGCTTCCTAGCAGCGAAGTCATTCTTACCGTATCTTCTATTCTTAGGTTGTGGGTTATCAAGATCAACACTAGGTTAAATCTCCACATCCTTTTCATTGCTAGGTGAGCATCTTCATGAACATCACTATTGATATTATCATTAGGCTAATGTTCATCACCAGATTGAGTTTCAGCATCACAGACAGAGGCATCGTTTGGACTCTTAGGTGTAGCAGCAACAGGATTGCTAGCGTGCAGGTTTGTGTCATCTTTCTTCTTCTTTCTAGGATGACTAGGTGCATCAGTGCTAACTCCTTGAGAATCTTGTTCAACTCTCTTCGGATGACCCTCAGGATACGAAGGTTCCTGGGTCATTCTACCGCCTCTAGTGACGACTCTGACGGAATTGTCATTCAACTAATTGAGCAAGTCATTTTCAGCTTTAAGTACTTGTTCTACCTGTGTAGTAACCATAGAGGCATGTTTACTCAGAAGCTTAAGATCATTGACATTTCTGTCCACACAAGCACTTAAATGACTGAGCATACGAGCATTCTGTTCCAATTGTCTGCTAACATAATCATTGACTGTTGTTTGGCAGCGAAGTTATCAAATTCATCCATGCATAAGCTAGCAGGTTTATCAAAAGGAATATCACTCTCATCAAACCTACGCAGAGAGTTTACTTCTACTACCTCTATCAGGTTATCGAGACCATGGATCTCTTCTATAGGTGGTAGATTTTTGACATCTTCAGATTTAATGCCTTTTTCTCGCATAGATTTCTTGGCTTCTTGCATATCTTCAGGACTGAGGAATAGAATACCTCTTTTCTTCGGAGTTGTCTTAGGAGGTGGTTCGGGAATAGTCCAAGCATTCTCATTGCACAAGATGTTATTCAGTAGAATCTCAGCTTGTTCTACGGTTCGTTCCCTAAAAACACTACCGGTACAACTATCTAGGTGGTCCTTGGAAGCATTGGTAAGTCCATTATAGAAGATATCAAGTACTTCATTCTTCTCGAGAGGGTGATCAGGCAAAGCATTCAGTAGCTGGATGAGCCTCCCCCAAGCTTGTGGGAGACTCTCTTCCTCAGCTTGAGCAAAGTTGTATATTTCCTGCAAGGCAGCTTTCTTCTTATGGGCGGGGAATTATTTTTCAGAGAAGTAGTAGACCATATCCTCGGGGCTACGCACACAACCAGGAGCAAGAGAAGTGAACCAGGCCTTAGCATCATCATTTAGCGAGAAAGGAAACAACTTGAGGATATAGTAGTGGCGGATGTTTTCCTCACTAGTGAATAGGGTGGCTATATCGTGCAGTTTGGTAAGATGGGCTACAACCATTTCAGACTCATAACCGTGAAAAGGATCAGATTTGACTAGACTGATTAACTCAGGGTCGACAGAGAATTCATAATCCTTATCGGTCACAAAGATAGGCAAAGTAGCAAACTTCGGGTCGTATTTCATCCTAGCGTTGAAAGATTTTTCTTTCCACTTGCGCAGTAATTTCTCAACATCATAGCTATCCTTACACGCAAGAAATTCCTCAGCTATCTCTCCCTCCATAACATAACACGTATCAGGCATAACAGGCAATTCAGGCATAGTAGCAGGTTCTACTTCAATAGTATCAGCAGTTTCAGAAGTATCATCACATCTAGCAGCAGCTCTAGAAATATGTGCATTAAGGAATGCACCAAGTGGCAAAGCAGTATCAAGCATAGCAGGCAATTCAGGCATAGGAGATCTAGTTCTAGTAGGCAAAATAGCAGGTTCCACTTAAATAGTATCAGCAGTTTCAGAAGTATCATCACATCTAGCAGCAACTCTAGCAATATGTGCATCAAGGAATGCACCAAGTGGCAAAGCAGTATCAGGCATAGCATCAGCAGGCATAGTATCAAGCATAGCATCATAAGCAGTAGAAGTAGCATCATCAAGCACAGGCGACATATGAAGATTTCTATTAGGAGGCGAAGTCGCAAACTAACTCAAAACTGAAGGTGAATCAAGTGAAGAGCTAGATGACAGTTCCTTACCTCTCTCGTAGTGGAAGGCAAGATTTTAGTTCTTGGATCTTTCGGATTCCTCATAGTGACCAGCAGACGTCAATCCCAAGTGACTCAGAGAATATAGCTATTCTTCCCAGGCAACGGCGCCACAAAAAGCCTTGATAACCCACACGTGTAGGGGATCGCAACAGTTTTCGAGGGTAGAGTATTCAACCCAAATTTGTTGGTTCGCCAAAGAAGAAGCGAAATAATATTCTCAAGTATTAGCAGCTGAGTTTGTCAGATTCAACCACACCTGAAAGATTAGTGTCTGCAAGCAAAGTGTCAGTAGCAAAGTAGTATGATGGCAACAGTGCCAGAAACGATATGTTGACGGCACACTATTCCTAACTGTTGTATTAATGGCGCCAGTAGGTTGCACGTGGACGGGAAATAATCTTCCCTGGCAACGGTGTCGGAAAAGGTCTTGCAACAAGTAACACCTAAGTAGCAAAGAAAAACAGTAGCAGTAGCAGCAGAGTAACAGCAGTAGCAACAGTAGCAACAAAGTGGCCCAATCCCTTTTGTAGCAAGGGACAAGCCTAGACAAAGTAACATAGCGAGGACCACTAGTAAAAGACTCGTAGGCAGTGGATCGGTGATGGATGAGTATGAGGATGTCATTCATCATGTAACAGCTATAACACGGAGAGATATGTAACTAGCTCCCGTTCGTCAATCTAATGTAGGCATGTATTCCGTATGTAGTCATACGTGCTTAGGGAAAAGAACTTGCATGACATCTATTGTCCATCCCTCCTGTGGCAGCGCGGTCCTAATGGAAACTATGGGATATTAAGGTTCTCCTTTTAATAAAGAACTGGACCAACGCATTAACATGCGGTGAATACATGAACTCCTCATACTATGGTCATCTCCGGGAGTGGTTCCGGCTATTGTCACTCCGGGGTTGCCGGGTCATAACACATAGTAGGTGACTACAACTTGCAAGATAGGATTTAAAACACACATATATTGGCGACAACATAATAGGTTCAGATCTGAAATCATGGCACTCGGGCCCTAGTGACAAGCATTAAGCATAGCCAAGTAGTAGCAACATCAATCTAGAACATAGTGGATACTAGGGATCAATCCCCGTCAAGAACTAACTCGATTACATGATAGATCTCATCCAACTCATCACTGTCCAGCAAGCCTACGATGAGATTACTCACGAACGATGAAGAGCATCATGGAATTGTCGATGGAGAAAGGTTGATGATGACGATGGCGACGATTTCCCCTCTCCGGAGCCCGCAACGGACTCCAGATCTGCCCTCCAGATGAAGAACAGGATGTGGCGGCGCCTCCGTATCGCAAAACGCGATGAAACCTTCCCTCTGATTTTTTTTTTCCGGGCGAGACAGCAGATATAAAGCTGAGTTTGGGGGCGAAGGAGCCACGTGGGCCTCACAAGCCCTCACGGTGCGGCCAGCGGGGTGGCTGCGGCCTGTGGTCTTGTGGCCCACTGGTCCACCTCCTCCGGTGGATCTTTGCGCATGTATTTTTATTTTATTCCAAAAAAAATCTCCGTAATTTTTCAGGACATTCCGAGAACTTTTATTTCTGCACAAAAACAACACCATGGCAATTCTGCTGAAAACAGCGTCCGTCCGGGTTAGTTCCATTCGAATCATGCAAATTAGAGTCCAAAACAAGGGCAAAAGAATTCGGGAAACTAGATACGACGAAGACGTATCAGTTCGCTCACCACACGCACATCATGCCGGCTCAAGGCTGGGCTGGCGATGGCGAGCCAAGGCCCACATGGCGGGGATGCCATTTAAGGCTCTGCTCGTCGTATCCCTCCTCGACAGTGAACAACAGTGGCGGCAGGAGGCTGGCGACGACGCGTTTTGGCATGGAAGTCGGCTGCTTGGCCCAAGCAAGCTTCGCAAGGGCCGCACATGGCCTCAGGCGTGCTGTGGTCAGGGGGTGGGAGGAGGGGTTTCGTAACACGTGGCGGCTGGGGTTGATCCAGCGCGGATTTGGAGGAGGCTAGGCTAGCGTTTCCAAAATGTCACGCGAGGGGTTGATAACCCACAAGTATAGGCGATCGCAACAGTTTTCGAGGGTAGAGTATTCAACCCAAATTTGTTGATTTGACACAAGGGGAAGCCAAAGAATATTCTCGAGTATTAGCAGTTGAGTTGTCAATTCAACCACACCTGATAGACTTAGTATCTGCAGCAAGGTATCAGTAGCAGAGTAGTGTGATAGCAACAGTAGCAACAGTAACCAGTAGCAATAGTGACAGCAGTAGCGACAGAGTAACAGTAGCAGCACCGACACCAGTAGCGACAGAGTAACAGTAGCAGCAGTGACAGCAGTACCGGCAAAGTAACATAGCAAGGACTAGTAGAAAAAGACTCGCACGCATTGTATCGGTGATGGATAATTATGCCGATGATATTCATCATGCAACAGTTATAACACGGAGAGATATGTAACTAGCACTAGTTCGTCAATGTAATGTAGGCATGTATTCCGTATGTAGTCATATGTGCTTAGGGAAAAGAACATGCATGACATCTATTGTCCATCCCTCCCGTGGCAGTGGGGTCCTAATGGAAACTACGGGATATTAAGGTTCTCGTTTTAATAGAGAACCGGACCAACGCATTAATACTTGGTGAATACATGAACTCCTCATACTATGGTCATCTCCGGGAGTGTTTCCGGCTATTGTCACTCCGGGGTTGCCGGGTCATAGCACATAGTAGGTGACTACAACTTGCAAGATAGGATCTAGAACACACATATATTGACGAGAACATAATAGGTTCAGCTCTGAAATCATGGCACTCGGGCCCTAGTGACAAGCATTAAGCATGGCAAAGTAGTAGCAACATCAATCTCAGAACATAGTGGATACTAGGGATCAATCCCCATCAAAACTAACTCGATTACATGATAGATCTCATCCAACCCATCACCGTCCAGCAAGCCTACGATGAGATTACTCACGAACGATGAAGAGCATCATGGAATTGGCGATGAAGGAAGGTTGGTGATGACGATGGCGACGATCTCCCCTCTCCGGAGCCCAGAACGGACTCGAGATCTGCCCTCTAGAGGAAGAACAGGAGGTGGCGGCGCCTCCGTATCGTAAAACGCGATGAACTCTTCTCCTTGATTTTTTTTCTGGACGAAAGGGACTAAATAGAGCTGGAATTGGAGGCGGTGGAGCTACGTGGGCCCCACAAGCCTGCTAGGCGCGGCCAGGGGGGCGCGCCTGGTAGGCTTGTGGGCTCCACGCTCCATTTCTCCGGTTGATTCTTGCGCCAGTATTTTTTATATATTCCACAAAAAATCCTCGTAAATTTCCAGGTCATTCCGAGAACTTTTATTTCTGCACAAAAACAACACCATGGCAATTCTGCTGAAAACAACGTTAGTCCGGGTTAGTTCCATTCAAATCAAGCAAATTAGAGTCCAAAACAAGGGCAAAAGAGTTTGGAAAACTAGATACGACGGAGACGTATCAACTCCCCCAAGCTTAAAGCCTTGCTTGTCCTCAAGCAATTCAGTTGACAAACTGAAAGAGACAAAAATAAAAACTTTTATGAACTCTGTTTGATCTTGTTGTTGCAATTATGTCTAACTCATATTCAGATTTTCAGCAAGATCATAAGCAAACCACATAAGCAATGACATCTAGGTCTCAAGGTAAACTCATATCAATGGCATAATCAACTAACGAGCAATAATAACAAGTTTCAAACGTCAACACTTCAATCAAAACAATCATGAAGCAATATGAACAGATGGTATCTCACTAGCTCTTTCTGAGACCGCAAAACATAAATGCAGAGCACCTTCAAAGAGCAAGGGCTGACTGAACATTGTAATTCATGGCAAAGAAGATCCAGTCACAGTCATACTCAATAACAATTAAAAGCAAAGCATAAAAATGACACAGGTGCTCTCTAATTGGTGCTTTTATAAGAAGAGGATGACTCAACAGAAACATAAATAGATAGGCCCTTCGCAGTGGGAAGCATTGATTTGCAGAGGTGCCAAAGCTCAAGCTTTGAAGACAGAGATAAATAATTTTGGGTGGCATGCTTTCATTGTCAACGCAATGACCAAGAGTTTTCACCATATTCCATGCTACACATACTATAGGTGGTTCCCAAACAGAAAAGTAAAGTTTTGGCTCCCCCACCACCAATCAATCACACTCCACGACTAGCCGAATAGTCGGGTGTCGTCCATACCAACAACAATCCAGGGGAGTTTTGTTTGCAATTATCTTTTCGATTTTAGCATGGAACTAGGCATTCCAATTACCGGCCCCTTTGTCATGAATGATAGTGAATAAACACATATCAAGGATAACACGCCTAGCATGGAAGATCCTGATCGCCCCTTATCACCACATGAGCGGTTCGGGCATGCAAAGCAGACTATTTCTTGAAGATTTAGAGATTGGCACATGCAAATTTACTTGGAACGGCAGGTAGATACCGCATATAGGTAGGTATGGTGGACTCACATGGAACAACTTTGGGTTTATGGAAGTGGATGCACAAGCAGTATTCCCGCTTAGTACAAGTGAAGGCTAGCAAAAGACTGGGAAGCGACAATAGTCATCAAAATGCATTGAGGTTAACCAACATTGAGTGCAAGCATGAGTAGGACATAAGTCACCATAAACATGAATATCATAGAGGCTATGTTGATTTTGTTTCAACTACATGCGTGAACATGCGCCAAGTCAAGCCACTTGAATCATTCAAAGGAGGATACCATCCTATCATACTACATCATAATCATCTCAAAATTCATGTTGGCATCCAAGACAAACCATTATAAGCTCCTAGCTAATTAAGCATGGCATGAGAAACTATGATCTCTAAGTTGTCATTGCAAACATGTTTCTCTCACAACAAAGCTGAATCTGGAACGATGAGCTAGTCATATTTACAAAAACAAAATAGATCGAGTTCATACCAGCATTTCCAGGCTCAGTCACTTCATCATATATCGTCATTATTGCCTTTCACTTGCACGACCGAATGATGTGAACAATAATAAGAGTGCTCGTGCATTGGACTAAGCTAGAATCTGCACGCAAACACAAAGGAGAAGACAAAGTAATATGGCTCTTTGACAGATAAACAGATATGCATGCGAGAGCCACTAAACATTGTAACCATGGTCTTCTACCTTGACCCAAAGAAAAAGAAAACTATTTACATGGGAAAGCTCCCAACAAGCAAAAGAAGAACGAGAAATATTTTTGGGTTTTCTCAAACTAGACAAACACACGAGAAGAAAACGAGAAAAAGAAATAAACTAGCATGGATGATACAGTGGCAAAGTGTGAACACCGACTATCAAAGTGAAAGTGTAAGCATGAATGTAAAGTCGATGAGAAACACGTACTCCCCCAAGCTTAGGCTTTTGACCTAAGTTGGTCTACTCCCAAGGTGGGAAGTAACCGTCTCCGGGGTACTCCGGAGTGTACTGAGGGTGCCACTGCTGTGTGAGCTCCTCTGGCTCCCACTAATAAACTGGCGTCTGGTACTTGACTGGTAGCTCGGGCACGGGCGTCTGTGGTGGTGCTATACCCCAATATGCGTAGATATTCGAGGGCATAATAATGTACCTGCCTAGATGAAGATTGAACAAAGAAGGAGCAGGCAAAGTAATAGTCTCACGAGTACCCTGACAAAATACGAGGTTATAAATCATCCTCTTATTTATATCTTTATCAAGAAAGTCATGGCGAACCATGCTATCATAATCTAGATATCTCTCAGGAAGAAGAATCTCTTCTTCCTCGTGCCGTCTAATAGGTATCTCAAAATGTCTCGCAAGACGGGTAGCATAGATACCTCCATAAACAACGCCTTTAGAACGGTTCGTGTTCAACCGTTGAGCCACTATAGCACGCAAGCTATAAGTTTTATCATTATAAAGGGCTTTGCGCAAAACCGCAAGATCTAGGGAGCTAAGGGCCCCAACTTTCCCACGGCCAATCAAACATTTTCCCACGAATAATGAGAAGTACCGAAGCAAGGGAAAATGTATGCTAGCAGCTCTAGCACAAGACACTCCTCTCTCCTCTCCTACAGCAATAGTATCTATGAAAGCCTCCAAGTCTCGTGAACGAGGTTCATGAATATCCCCAACATAAAGTAATTTGCAAACATTGCAAAAATCCTGAAGTGACATGCGCTGGGGGATATCATATAATTTGAACTCAACCATAGGAGGACTCTTCCTTGGATAGAATTTAAAGCTTTGCATGAAAATATTAGTGAGGAGGAGGTATTGTGGACACTTATCTTCAACGAAGGCGGTAAGGCCTGCGTTCTCCACCAAGTAATAAAAGTCCTCATAAAGCCCGGCGGCGCGTAAGAACACATCGCTTGGCCACTCGCACGCTCAAACTTCTGCAACTCGGGGGACTGGATACTTGGGTTTCTTCTTCTCATTTCCATCATCCTTGGGGTCACGGCTTGAAGAGCCTCTTAAGAACCTCCTCATCCTTTCCTTTTCCTATCTATGAAAGTTTCTGAAATTTTTAGTGACTCTAAGGAAAAGTGAACAAGGCCCAACGAAACTCGTAGCAACTACTCCGACAAGTGCCTAGAGGTCATATCAGACATCAAAACTACTTGGGACCAGCTAAAATTAGCATGCAAAGCTCAAGAACAAGGTCACCAAGGCAGCAATAATACGCAACGAATAAGGCACTAGAGCAAAAACTAAATGGACCAATGGAGGAGTCACATACCAAGGAACAATTCCCCCAAAACAGTTTGGTGAATGGGGCTTTGCACAAGGAGATCGAAAATCGCAGCAAGAAGAGCAAGAACACGGGTTTGAGCTGTGAAACGATTTTTTCTTGAGGTAGGAGAAGGAGATGGGAGCTAGAATAAGTGAAGGGGGGACACGTGGGCCCCACAAGCCTTGTAGGCGCGGCCAGGGGGTGCCCGCGCCTCCAGGGCTTGTGGCCCATTGGTGCATCCCCCTGACTAGCTCTCCGTCTCAGAATTTTTCAAAAATTCCAGAAAAAATCATACTTGATTTTCACGGCATTCGGAGAACTTTTATTTTCGGGACACTTTTCTACGGGACGCAAAAAGCAGAAAACAGGGAAAACTAAAGCTAAATCTATCATTTTCCTTCTAAGCAACCGAAGGTGAAAGCTTGGAACAGAGGGTTGTAACTCCTCGATTCATCCATCCCATGGTCATCAAAAGAAATCCGTCAATGAGGTTGATCAAGTCTCCTTAACAAACTTTTTCGAATCGCATAAAAAGGAATGGAGAATTTTCGAATAGTCACTAGGTAACCTCAATGGGGATGTGCATATCCCCAACAAGTAAATCATACTTCATCTTAACAGTAGGTATAGGGCATTCAAAGCTCCCAATAAGAATCGATGAAGTTTTTTCAATAGCATTGATGCAATGTACTCGATATTGTTTCTTCGGAAAGTGCACCGTATGCTCATTACCATTGACATGGAAAGTGACATTGCCTTTGTTGCAATCAATAACAGCCCCTGTAGTGTTTAAAAAGGGTCTTCCAAGGATGACCGCCATGGCATAATCCTCGGGAATATCCGGGATAACAAAGTCCGTTAAGATAATAACGTTAGCAACCACAACAGGCACATCCTCGCAAATGCTGATAGGGAAAGAAGTTGATTTGTCGGTCATTTGCAGAGAGATTTAAGTGGGTGTCAACTTGTCCAATTCAAGTATACGATAAAGAGAGATAGGCATAACACTAACACCGGCTCCAAGGTCGCATAAAGCAGTTCTAACGTAGTTGCCTTTAATGGAGCAAGGTATAGTGGGCACTCCGGGATCACCTAGTTTCTTAGGAGTTCCACCCTTGAAGGTATAATTGGCAAGCATGGTGGAAATCTCAACCTCGGGTATCCTCCTCTTATTAGTCACAATATCCCTCATGTACTTAGCATACAGAGACATTTTGAGCATATCTATCAAACACATTTGCAGAAAGACAGGTCTAATCATTTCAAGAAATCGCTCAAAATCCTCATCATCCTTTTTCTTGGATGGTTTGGGAGGAAAGGGCATGGGTTTCTGAACCCCTGGTTCCCTTTCTTTACCATGCTTCCTAGCAAGGAAATCGTTCTTATCGTATTTTCTATTATTAGGTTGTGGGTTATCAAGATCAACAGGTTCAATCTCCACATCCTTATCATTGCAAAGTTGAGCAGCATCATGAACACCACTATCGATATTTTCATTAGGCTCATGTTCATCACCATATTGTGTTTCAGCATTAGAAACAGAGACATCGTTTGGACTCTCGGGTGTAACAGCAACAGGGTTTCTAGCATGCAAGTTCCTATCATCTTTCTTCTTCTTCCTAGGATGACTAGGTGCATCAGTGCTAACTCCTTCAGAATCGTGTTCAATTCTCTTAGGATGACCCTCGGGATACAAAGTTCATGGGTCATTCTACCGCCTCTAGTGACGACTCTAACAGAATTGTCATTCAACTCATTGAGCAAGTCATTCTGAGCCTTAAGTACTTGTTCTACCTGAGTAGTAACCATAGAAGCATGTTTACTCAAGAGCTTAAGATCATTGACGTGTCTGTCCACACAAGCACTTAAATGACTAAGCATACGAGCATTCTATTCCAACTGTTTGCTAACATAATCATTGAAACTTTGTTGTTTGGCAACAAAGTTATCAAATTCATCCAGGCATAAGCTAGTAGGTTTATCAAAAGGAATATCGCTCTCATTGAATCTACGAAGAGAATTTACCTCTACTACCTGTATCGGGTTATCAAGACCATGGATCTCTTTGATAGGTGGTAGATTTTTGACACCTTCAGATTTAATGCATTTCTCTTTCATAGATTTCTTAGCTTCTTGCATATCTTCAGGACTGAGGAATAGAATACCTCTTTTCTTTGGAGTTGGCTTCGGAGGTGGTTCGGGAATAGTCCAAGCATTCTCATTGCACAAGATATTATTCAATAGGATCTCAGCTTGTTCTACGGTTGGTTCCCTCAAAACACAACCGACACAACTATCTAGGTGGTCCTTAGAAGCATCGGTTAGTCCATTATAGAAGATATCAAGTATTTCATTCTTTTCAAGAGGGTGATCAGGCAAAGCATTCAGCAGCTGGACGAGCCTCCCCAAGCTTGTGGGAGACTCTCTTCTTCAACTTGCGCAAAGTTGAATATTTCCTGCAAGGCAGCTTGCTTCTTATGGGCAGGGAAATATTTTCCAGAGAAGTAGTAGATCATATCCTCGGGGCTATGCACACAACCAGTAGCAAGAGAAGTGAACCAAGTGTTAGCATCATCCTTTAGCGAGAAAGGAAACAGCTTAAGAATATAGTAGTGGCGGATCTTTTCCTCACTCGTGAATAGGGTGGCTATATCGTGCAGTTTGGTAAGATGTGCTACAACCGTTTCAGACTCATAACCATGAAAAGGATCAGATTCGACCAGACTGATTAACTCAGGGTCGACAGAGAATTCATAATCCTTAGTGGTCACAAATATAGGCGAAGCAGCAAACTTCGGGTCGTATTTCATCCTAGCGTTCAAAGATTTTTCATTCCACTTGCGCAGTAATTTCTCAACATCATAGCTATCCTTACAAGCAAGAAAGTCCTCAGCTATCTCTCCCTCCATAACATAACCCTCAGGCATATCAGGCAATTCATATCTAGGAGAGCTAGTTCTAACAGGTGAAATAGCAGGTTCTACTTCAATAATCTCGGCAGTTTCAGAAGTATCATCACATCTAGCAGCAACTCTAGCAATTTGTGCATCTAGGAATGCACCTAGTGGTAAAGCAGTATCAAGCATAGCTTCATCACAAGCATCATGGACAGCAGAAGTAGCATCATCAAGCACAGGCGACACATCAAAATTTCTAGCAGGAGGTGGTGTTGCAAAGTTACTCATAACTGAAGGTGAATCAAGTGCAGAGCTAGATGGCAGTTCCTTACCTATCCTCGTAGTTGAGGGCAAGACTTTAGTTCTTGGATCTTTCGGATTCCTCATAGTGATCAGCAGACGTAAATCCCAAGTGACTCAGAGAATAGAGCTATGCCTCCCCGACAACGGCGCCAAAAAATAGTATTGATAACCCACAAGTATAGAGGATCGCAACAGTTTTCGAGGGTAGAGTATTCAACCCAAATTTGTTGATTCGACGCAAGGGGAAGACAAAGAATATTCTCGAGTATTAGCAGTTGAGTTGTCAATTCAACCACACCTGAAAGACTTAGTATCTGCAGCAAGGTATTAGTAGCAGAGTAGTGTGATAGCAACAGTAGCAACAGTAACCAGTAGCAATAGTGACAGCAGTAACGATAGAGTAACAGTAGCAGCAGTGACAGCAGTAGCGACAGAGTAACAGTAGCAGCAGTGACAGCAGTAGCGGCAAAGTAACGTAGCAAGGACCAGTAGGAAAAGACTCATAGGCATTGTATCGGTGATGGATAATTATGCCGGATGATATTCATCATGCAACAGTTATAACACGGAGAGATATGTAACTAGCTCCAGTTCGTCAATGTAATGTAGGCATGTATTCCGTATGTAGTCATACGTGCTTAGGGAAAAGAACTTGCATGACATCTATTGTCCATCCCTCCCGTGGCAGCGGGGTCCTAATGGAAACTACGGGATATTAAGGTTCTCCTTTTAATAGAGAACCGGGCCAACGCATTAACACTTGGTGAATACATGAACTCCTCATACTATGGTCATCTCCGAGAGTGGTTCCGGCTATTGTCACTCCGGGGCTGTCGGGTCATAACACATAGTAGGTGACTACAACTTGCAAGATAGGATCTAGAACAGACATATATTGACGAGAACATAATAGGTTCAGATCTGAAATCATGGCACTCGGGCCCTAGTGACAAGCATTAAGCATGGCAAAGTAGTATCAACATCAATCTCAGAACAGGTGGATACTAGGGATCAATCCCCATCAAAACTAACTCGATTACATGATAGATCTCATCCAACCCATCACCATCCAGCAAGCCTACGATGAGATTACTCACGAACGATGAAGAGCATCATGGAATTAGCGATGAAGGAAGGTTGGTGGTGACGATGGCGATGATCTCCCCTCTCCGGAGCCCAGAACGGACTCGAGATCTGCCCTTCAGAGGAAGAACAGGAGGTGGCGGCGCCTCCGTATCGTAAAACGCAATGAACTCTTCTCCTTGATTTTTTTTCGGACGAAAGGGACTAAATAGAGCTGGAATTGGAGGCGGTGGAGCTACGTGGGCCCCACAAGCCTGCTAGGCGCGGCCAGGGGGGCCGTGCCTGGTGGGCTTGTGGGCTCCACGCTCCACTTCTCCGGTTGATTCTTGTGCCAGTATTTTTTATATATTCCACAAAAAATCCTCGTAAATTTCCAGGTCATTCCGAGAACTTTTATTTCCGCACAAAAACAACACCATGGCAATTCTGCTGAAAACAGCGTTAGTCCGGGTTAGTTCCATTCAAATCATGCAAATTAGAGTCCAAAACAAGGGCAAAAGAGTTTGGAAAAGTATATACGACGGAGGCGTATCAGGGTCTATTTACAGCCAATGGGGCTAGGGTTAGCAGTTTTTGTCTGAATTCGGACCGTTTAATCTCAATCGGACGGTCCAAAAGCGGAGAGGGGGCTAGCTGGGCTAGTGGTCTAGGTAGAGGGGGTTGGGCCAAGAAGAGAGGGAGGTTTGTGGCTCGTGACAAAGTTTTAGAAACCGAAATCGTGTGCGAATTAAACCTACTATAGTGTCGTTATATGTTTAACGGTTTGGGTATCAAACGACTCCTAATGTGATAAAATTTAACACGCGGTGTATTTAAATTATATTCAGACCGCATGCCAACTTTCAACCCATTCGTGAAATTTTTAAGAACACTTTTAAAAATTATATTTTAGCTATGTTGTGGGCACGTGCGTGTGTGGTTGGTCCCATTCAGAGACCATGCAAAGTCAAGCATGTCTAACATTTTGAGGAGGAGGCGTTGTGTTAGATTTTTAGCACATTTAATGCAATATAACTGACATATCTTCTAGGACACACCGATATTTCCTTACCGGCATCTACCACTAGGGAAACACCTCTGGTGTTTTGGTGAACTTTCTAGTGTGACTCGTGTCTTGCACGGAGTGACACCGTCCAGATCCAGCACGAGACCTGGGCGGCCACCTCACGGTCGTGGTTGTTGATATGTCTCTAACGTATCGATAATTTATGAAGTATGCATGCCATATTTGCCTATGTTTACAATACTTTTATATGGTTTTGATGCACTTTATATGATTTATTTAGAACGAACCCAGAGTGACGTTGTTTTCAGTAGAATAATCATGGTGTTGTTTTTGTGCATAAAATAAAGGTTCTCAGAATCGCCCAAAACTATTTTATGATTTTTTAGAGAAAATAAGAAATAACAGAGCAAAGAACCACCGGAGGGGAGCCACATGCGGGCCACAAGCCAAAAGGGCACGCCCTGCTCACTTGTGGGGCCCATGTGGCTTCATTTAGCGTGATTCCAACATTAAAAATCCTATATATACATAAATCCTTAGAAACAAACACATAACTTCCACTCCACCGCTGTAACTCTCTATATTGATGAAACCCCCATCTGGAGCCTTTCAAGTACCCTGACGGAGGGGGAATTCAGCTCTAGTGGCCATGTTCATCGTCCCGTCGAAGGCCATGACGACAAGCGACTAATTCACCCTCGGGGGTGAGGGTATGTATCAGTAGCTATGTGTTCAATCTCTCTCTCTCTCTCTCTCGTGTTCTTGAAATGTCACGATATTGATGTATCACGGGCTTTGTTAATTTAGTTGGATCATATGGTGTTTGTCCCTTGCTATCTTGTTGTGATGAATTGAATCTTTTCCTTTGAGATCTCGTTATGTTGGATTGAATATTTGGATTTGAGAACACTTGATGTATGTCTTGCATGTGGATACACGTGGTGACAATGGGGTATTCTATTGATTCACTTGATATATATTATGGCACCAACTTGCGAATTTCGGTGACCTTGGGATCTATGCATAAGGGTTGATTGAATGTTTTCATATTACGTTCTCCGACAGAAATCTTGGGGTACTCTTTGAAGTTCTTTATGTCGGATTGAATATGATGAATCTGAAATTGTTTGTTGCATATCTTATAATTAACCCATGGATACTTGAGGTGATATTGGAGTATCTAGGTGACATTATGGTTGATTGATATGTATCATGGGTGTTATTCTAGTGCGAACTCTAGGGCTGTTTGTGACACTTATATGAATAGACCAAAAGATTGATCGAAAATAATAACTTTGAGGTGGTTCTACTACCTACAATAATTTCATCTTATGTTCTTCTCTAGATATGAACTTTGAAGTGATTCTTTGTTGCACGTTGAGGGATGGTCGTATGATTCTACTATGTTAGCATTATTGAAAGATTGCACTAGTGAAAGTATGAACCCTAGGCCTTATTTCCAAGCATTTATAAAATGGTTTGCTCGCTATTTTCCATTTGCTACCTTGTTGTTTTTATATCTTCAGATTGCAAAAACCTATATCTATCATCCATATTGCATTTATATCACCATCTCTTCGTCGAACTAGTGCACCTATATAATTTGCCATTGCATTGGGTGTGTTGGGGACACAAGTGATTTCTTATATTGGATTGCTATTTGAGAGAGACCATCTTCATCCTACACCTCCAACGGATTGATAAACCTTAGGTCATCCACTTGAGGAAAATTTGTTGTTGTCCTATAAAACTCCGCACTTGGAGGCCCAACAACGTCTATACGAATAAAGTTGCGTAGTAGACATCACTGATGTACTAAGGTGAGAAAACATCTCATTGGTCTGCTAGTGTCTCTTTTGCTTTGGGTGAGTACTAGTAGGTGCGATTGCAACTTTTACATAATCATTCATCAAGATGTTAATTGAAAATCGATTCATATCATGGTGAAAACTCCTGTCTTTTTTGGTCGGGCTCACTCGCGATGAGCTTGTGTCATTACCTTGTTTAAGGTGTAGTTTACTTGCTGTGTTAATCTTAATTGGATGGTCTCGTCAATCAAGATGAAAAATCTTTGTCTAAGCCATCTCTAGTAGAACATGGTGAGATGGCGCGAGGACGTTTATCCTTTGTTGATGGTGTTGCTATGAAAGAAGTTGGTTTAGCCATACGTGTTAATTTCATATTGGTTAATTATGGTTACTTTTGTTCTATATTTTTCTTAATAATTAATTAGATTTGTTTTGTGCATCGCAATGATGCAGACCTGGATTTTAAAACCTCCTTTTTTAGGGGAACCCGAGAAGTTTAATAGTATGGCTTGGGATGTAATGGTTAGAAAACTGTCATAAAAGGGGTTTTGAAGCGCTAAATATAGTCTATTTTGCACTGATGTGGGCTTGTGATGTCCGTTTTGGTATCAAAATGGTTTAGCTTGCTAATTTGTTTGAGTTTTAATTGGATTAAATATATGAAAACAAATTATAACTTGTAATTTTCTTTGTTTTGGAACCAAAATATATACGCGTGAAGTAGTTGTGAACAAATTGAATTGACATTCTAGTGTCGAGTTCATAAGCACTTGCTATAAACTGTAAAATCTGAAATAATGAAAACATTCAAAACATTATGATTTTTTTGGACAACAAACATTGATTAGTTTTTGACCTACATGTAAATTGTGGCGATGAAGTGACATCCATGGATGTGTTTGTGGGGGAGGAGGGGGGAGTTATTTTAGAGTATTGATTTTTTTTCCCAGACCATCAGGAATGCCATTCGATTACAAATTTCAGATACAGATAAACACTCACCATTTATCAAAATAAAAATATTTTTTTCATTTTATAAATTAACTTTAGCTCTTCATCTGGGTACACAAGCACCCGGGAGTAGAAACTCCTGGCCCAAATATCCAACTCTTAGGCCTCTCCAACTGAAACACTAGTTGTAGATAGAAGTGCTAGTCAGGGAAATACCCCTCGTAACATGTGGGTAGATGAACCTGACATAGGGGAAGGAAATAGCAATTCAGAAAAGAAAAAAGTCAAAACATTTCGAAAAAAAATTCCAACAAACTTGACCAACTAGCACATTCGTACAAAAATTAAGGGAACGAAAATTTCCCCTAAAAATTCGGGGCAAAAAAAGAGTGACAGTAACTCTATCATAGTGCTGAATTTTTTTTTCGCCCACAATACCATGAAAGTCATTTCTTTGCAAAAATATTTACAATAGTGTAACGCTTGATCAAGATTGTTTCCAAAAAGTTTCATGATTTTTTGACCTTTTATTTTGCAATTGCTATTAGCAAAAAACTGATTCACCTACTCGAGGTTCCAAACGTTCCCCTCCTGCTAGCTGGAACTTTCTTTATTTTGAGCTAGCATGAGTGACTGGGCACAAGAGGAAAGAAGCTCGATCAACCAACCGGCATACACATGCGTACACATCACATATTATGCGGCTAGTATATGTATATTTATAACCATCGGTTTCTTTGGATGCGTTATCTAAAACAGGTTTTGATTTGGACATCTTCCGGAATAAACATATGTTTCATATTGACGTGATGCGCCCGTTGTGTGCTCCTCTAGTGCCATCGGTTAGTCGTCATGCGGGAGCTAGTACTATGTAATGTGGTAGTTTGCGTAGGCGATGACTGATGACTGGAGGGGTGAGTGGTGAGTGACGCAGCAGGTAACAGAGGACAAGCTACTAAACAAAGAGCACCAGCTCGATCACCTCCCAACTTTTAAAATTTGAGCTACAAACGCTACATGACTGGCCATTACCCTTACGGACGTGATGGAACATGGAAGAAGGAAACGTGTTCCATAGGATTGTTGGTACAAGGAGGTTTGAAACATGGCAACATAAAGGCGGCGCTGCGAAGAAGGAAGGGAAAACAAATGCAAGTTCAGACATGAACTGAGGACAGCACGCCAGCCGCATTTTAGTACTATCACATCTTGATTCATGGGAGTCGCAGCACGCACGTTTAAAAGGCCTTTGATTTGCCACAGAAATTCGCACTGCAGTCTTTCTTTGGGCGTTGGAGTATTCTGCGGTTGGAGAAGGGCAAAGAAAGACAAGGTTTACCTGACGAAAACCATTGCACGGCGTCTCAGCCAGAACTCAGAATCACCTGATATACTAGTATAAATGATACTGGACCTGTAGTACCCAATGGTAAGGAGACACGCAGGGCAGGGGAAACAACTGGACCTGCAGTACCCAATGGTAAAGAGACACGCAGGGCGGGGGAAACAACTGGACCTGCATTTTTTTAATACAGTACAGATGTAAGAATTCATATACACTCGTATACATTTATCACTATATACGTAAAAACACATAGACTATACTTAGGCCAATTCCATCGCGCGACCCCATCATGTCCGGCCCCGTCCGTTTAGGGTAAAAATGACAAACCGGTCGGCTGAGCGCGAGACGGCCCGCACCCATCTTGTCTGTTTTGTGTCCGGGGCGATCCATTTCGAGCGCAAACTTGCGCGGGGTTTGGGTCGCGGCGGACAGCAAACGGCGCTCGCCCGCGTCGGGACCGCGTGACAGGCGGCCACCTACCTCCCATTCGCCCACATCAATGCACACGAGCGGCCGGGCCCGCCTATCATCCGCCCAGGGAACGGTCGCGGCCCTTCTTAAATGGGGAAGCTGTGGACCGGTCGTCGTCCACACTTCCCACTACACCCCGCGGCCTCCTCGAAACCCGACACCCCAAACCCTAGCCTCGAACTCGTTGGCCGGCCGCCTCACGGCCATGGGGCTCTGGAACTACGGTCGCGAAGCTGGCTCCTCGTCGGGACGCCGCCGCGGCTCCGTGAAGGAGGAGGCCGCATCGCCATCGCGTCGGGCCTCCGCGCCTGCTCCCTTCACCATCGGCCCTAGGTATGCCGGCGCTACTGGGAGACGAGGACGCCGGTCTCGTGGAGCGACGTGCACCTCCCGAACAACTGGCATCTCTCCGTCGACCGGGTCCCGATCCCGCAGGTGCCGACAAGCGGCCGTGCGCGCCACGACGAGATCGAGCGCCGCCGCCGCCTCCTCCCCGACGACCTCTACTACGACGACAGGTACGCCCCCGATTCCGTGCTCTGGGACACATGGCTTAGGGGACGAGCACGACGTGCGGCGCGCCTTGTACTTCGCCGACACGGTGTCGGGGACGTGGCGGCCACGTCGGAAGGTGCGCGGGCGTACACGGGTGCTCGGCCTCACGCCCACACTGTTGCCTTCCCCGTCTCCGTCACCACCTCCACCTCCTCGCATGACAGCGCAGGAGGAGGCCCGGCTCATGCAGCGTGTCATGGAAGACTCCATGATCACGCATGATGAACGCCAATGGCCGGGCCTAGAGGACGCGATGGCCCTCTCTGCGGTCGGCGACATCGCCATCCCTGAGCTGATGGAGGCAGAGGAGGTGATGGAGGACGCCCCGGTGGCCACGTTCCACCCGGATCTGGTGGGCCAGCAGTGGAGCTGGTCGTGCACGGCTCCGGCGATGGCGCACGTAGTGGGGGGGGCGTGAACTGGTGCCCCACGCCGCCGAGGTCACCGGAGCGGGATGCCTTGCCACGGGAGGACGTGCTGCAGGCACTTGCCAGCTTCCATCCCGCCCCTGCGCACCACGGACCACCGGCCCACCTCTAGACGCCACCGGCCTACGTCGACCGCGTCAGCGACGACGACGACACTGGCGGCCACTGAAGACGGTGACGGCCACGTCATCGACGGGTGTTTTTTAATTTATTTTTTATGTTAATTATGTCAACGACGGTGAAACTGGGCCGTTTGATGGTCGTGACCCTTAATTTTATGTTTTAAGTTTTTTTAACTGCGTTTATTTATTTTTTATTTAAGTTTTTCTATTTTTTTAATCACGTCCAACACAAACATGATTTGGGGTGCGGCCGCGCGGTGGGCGCACGCACGACCCAACAGACAGAAGAGGACATGGGCGAAACCATTGCCGCCCCAAACGGACAAAATCCGGCCAAACCGGACGTCCATTTGGGGTCATGCGGTGGAGTTGGCCTTATGAGCACCTCCGAGATACTAAGACGGCATATCATCTTGAAATTTACGAAGTCATCATAGGCGACTCGTCGTCGATGGGAACGTCTCCTCGCACTGAATGCGTGTTGACAAAAATCCTGAAATAAATTCAGAAATAAATACGAGCACGAGGACTTAAACCCTGGTGAACAAAGAATACCACAGTCTCTCTACAAGCATCTACAGCCGGACTGGGCAAATCCCCCCACCCCATACGCCCGCGTACGCGCCCGGACACGCCCGCGAACGCATCCGGATGACCCCTCGTATTTTGCTCCGTGCATCCACATACCTCATATCTGCATTTTCGAATCCATACAAAGCCATGCACGTCGATCGCAGAAACTAAATGTCGCACGTAGAACAAATGTTGGTACCGAACATAAGAAGTGTTTACATCAAATTTATTTGAAGTGCACAATCAATCATATGTTCTTTGATTTCCATTGTGGGTTCACATATACTTCACCAGATCATTAAGTAGTTCCGCGTACACGTGATAATCTCGAAGATTCTGAGGCATTTGCGGAAAGTTCATAAGTTGAACTGCATCTGGATCTTCGGAGATTTCAACTTGTTCTCCAAGTGCTTCAAAATCATTGGTTTCGGCTACACCATCACCCACATTCTCAACGATCATATTTTGCAAAATAAGACAACAAGTCATCAGCTGCCACAAAGTTTCTGATTCTCACATCATTGCAGCCCCACGAACAATTTCCCAACGCGCTTGCATCACTCTGAATGCCCTCTCGAAGTGGTTTCTTTGTTGCCATGTGGTTAGGATATGGTCTTTACAAATACAGCCCACTGAGAATATATGTCATCGGCAAGATAGTATCACATGTCGTAGTCTAGGTCGTTGATAGTGTAGTTGCACAGAGGTGATTCCCTATTGCAAAGCCTCTTGAACACCGGAGATCGTTGAAGCACGTCGATGTCGTTGTGAGAACCTGGCATTCCAAATAAAGCATGAGAAATCCGTAAGTCATGTGATGTCACCGCCCCTAGAATGATGGTGTCCTCTCTTGTGTGACCTTGGTACATTTCTCGCAAACATTTGGGACATTTTTTCATTGTCAATGCATGCAATCGATTGATCCCAGCATTCCTGGAAACCCTATGGACTCCCCAATAGCCAACAACACGGGCATTTCCTCTTTGTGTCCTATGCAATCGATTGATCCGAGTATTCCTGGAAACCCTATGGACTCCCCAATTCTTTGTGTCCTATGCATTTGTCTCTCTCAGATACTCTGCTCTAAACACCTCCACCACAACACGGGCAAACTTGACAGTAGTTTTCAGACATGTGCTCTTCCCCATCCCGACCATCTCACCAACGGCATCTGCCGTAGTACCAAGTGCAAACATTCTCATAGCAGCCGTGCCCTTTTGCTTGACAGAGAAAGATAGTTGACCGTAACAATCCCTTGTGAGATTGAAGTAGTCATTGTGTGCCTCCACTCCCTCCACAATGTGCAAAAACACGACGACGTAACAATGGATCATCCTAGAAAGTTGGGTTCGGATCAAAGTAATCCCTCTGCAGTAGCTTTGCTCTGAATACCCTATCCTCATCAATGACTCTTCTCCCTTTGATTGGGCCCTTGAAATTGAGAATATGCTGCACTTGTCGTCCATTTCCTCTTACATGCTCATAAGCATGATCATGTCCACTTCTTTGTCAAAATCCGATGAATCGAAGAATTGCTCTTCAATCATTTGATCAACCTCCGTCTGTCCATAATCCTCGCCGGACGAAGCATCGGAATCCATCATTTCCCTTAAAAATTTGATCAACAAATCCGGTTAGACATTCTGTCGAACACATCTGGCGCAAGGCAGAGCCAGAGAGTTGTCGGACGTACCACGGTGTCTTCCGGGCCGGCGACAACGTCCACTGCGGCGAGGTCGGGAGAGATGATTCCTCTAACCGAGCGGCCCGGGAGGCAGAGGCTACTAGGCGACGGAGAGCGTGCGATGATGGAGCTAGGAGACGAACGACGCGAGGAGGAAGAAGAGAGGATAACAACAAATGGGTCCCACAGTTTTGCAGGGTGAATTTATTGCAATTTGTGACAGGGTCAGGATGTCGGGTCCGACGTGGCGGGCGTGCCCGGGCGCATTCGGGCCTTCCCATATTCGCTTCATATTTGGGTTGCAAATGAGGAATGTCGGTTAGTCCGGACGTTTGAGGCATATTTGAAAGTTCCGTCTGGGTTGTATTTTCATGACCGGACAATGATCAGTCGTCCTGTCCGGACGTTAAAGACGGGTTTGAGAAGTATGATAGTAGATGTTCTAACCACTACATCTTATTCTCAGCACATAATCATTTCCTTTGATGTGAGAGGACTTCTTAAACAGCACATAATCATTTTCTTTGATGTGAGACAACTTCTTGAACAACACTTAATTATTTTCTCTTTCTTTATCTTCACACGTGGTTCGTGCAAGCGTTCTACAATTCTGCACTTAGGCATGAAGTAAAAATAGATGACGTATTTTTGTTTCGGATAACATAAATAAATTATTGCATAATTATTATAAGAAATCGCCTCACAAATATGTAAATATGAAAATATTTTTGGTCGTATCCAAGGTAGCCATGCCCTCATCACACTCGTCCAAGAATTGACCTTCGATCATTTGATCAACTTCCGTCCGTCCATACTCCTGGCTGGATGAATCATCGGAATTCATTGTTTTCTTTAGAAATTTGACCAACAAATCCGGTCAGACATTCTGTCGAACACATCCGGCGAAAGGTAGAGCCAGAGAGTTGTCGGACATACCACGGTGTCTTCCGGGCCGGCGACGACGTCCTGCGTGGCGAGGTCGGGAGAGATGATCCCTCTGACCGAGCGCCTCACGGGGCAGAGGCTACTAGGTGACGGAGCGCGCGCGGCGGTGGAGCTGCGAGACGAACGACGCGAGGAGGAGGAAGAGAAGATAGCAAGAAATGGATCCTGCAGTTTTACGGGGTGAAATTGTTGCAATTTGCAGTAGGGTTGGGATGTCGGGTCTGACCGTTCAGGCTTTTCCTTACCCGTCTCATATTTAAGCTGAAAATAAGGGATGTCGGTCAGTCCGTGCGTTTGAGTCCGGTTTGAGTTGAATTTTCGTAACCGGACAATGATGGGTCATTTTGCCTGGACATTTGAGACGGATTTAAGGAGTGTGATTGTAGATATTCTAACCACCGCATCTTATTCTCAAGTACAGGTAGTAGTATAAAAGAAGATGACAACACATGTCGTCGAGAAAAGCGTATGTACGATTGTTGAATTTCCTCCGACCGTCGATCTCAGATTCGGTAGCTTTGCATCAATAAATTAGTCGTGTCATTTTGCTTCGCATGCAATGCATGTTGTCTCTTCGCAAAAAAAAAAAAACATGTTGTCTATGTGCACATTTTGTTTTTGGTTGCGGTGATGAGTTTAGGCGGCGCCGCCGCACCGAGACGAGCACATTTTGCAAGCCATGGGAATGGAAAGACAGATATCGAGCAAAGCATATCTTTTGTACTTTCTGGTTGCCTCAAGAAGTTGTGCACGAGTAGGGGTAGGCGGGTAGCCCAACCAAAGGAACCCAGCTCCGGCTGAAACGGACATCACTACGCAGAAGCTAACGGACAGGGGTGTTTTCCTTTTCCTTCTCTGCGAGGAGAAGTTCGCTAGCGTCTTCCCTTTCTCCTCGGGTGATTGTACACAAACGGAAAGAAAGTTGAGCAACTCAGATCCCATGCATTGCCGCTTAGGTCCCGCTTGGCATCATTTGTACTTTTATACACCTATATGTATTTACAGAGGTACTATATCGGTTTTAGTTGATTTTCGTCTTTAAAAAGAAACGATGATGTAGGTCTGTATAATTTACACGTGTATGGCATTGTGAAACATTAATCCAATCAGAGCCTTAGTGTATATCATTTTCTTTAGATTTTTCCTCCAACAAACTATGTGCCTGAATTTCCTATGAATTTTTTTTTGAACAGGGAATTTCCTATGAATTAGGTACATTAAGATATTTTAATCGAAACTGCTTATAAACACCTAAATGTAAACAACCTCCTGCGCAGCCGCATCCTTCGCTGGACACGCATCACGTCGATCCCACATCTCCGTGGTTGCACCTGTACCGTACTTTCTCTGTCATTCTTGTCCTCTGTCCAGCAGGATCTCATCGGAGAGCTGTTTTGAGGAGTGTTGTGACGGTGTCCCTAGCTGCTCCGGTGTGATGCGACGACGTGTTGCGGCCAATGATGGACCGACGTTTGCTGTGACGACGGATCAACTGCTGCGATGACAACTCGGTTGCTCTGACGATGCCGTGTCAGCTCCTTGTGCTATGAGCTAGTGCCGCAACAACGGCTCAACTGCGTGCCTGAGCTAGGACGGTGGCTGGGTTGTTCTGTCGGTGCAAGCCGGTGCTGCATCAGCGCCGTCGTGATGCGAGCGGTGATGCGACGGTGTTCCACGGATCAGGTCGCCGGTGCTGTGAGTTGGTGTTGAGTCGGCGCCACTGTGATGCGAGCGGGTGGTTCGATGGGGCGTTGTGTTGTGAGTGGTGCTGCAACGATGTTTTGAGAATCGGGCTGCTAGTGCCGTGAGGGGGGTGTCGTGCTGCAACGGGGGCCCTCGTGCTGCAAGGTGTGCTGCGGTGGCATTTTGTGACAGGGCAACCGGTGCTGCGATAGAGTTGCCATGTTACGACCCGATGCTTCGAGGGCGATAGAGTTGCTACAACGTCAGCGTTGCTATGAGGCCATCCAGAGTTGCTGCGACGGGCGAAGTTGCTTTGAGATCGTAGAAATAAGATAGTGATATGGTTGTGGTGGAGTTTGAGCAAACGTGCGTGATATGTATGCGGCGTTCTGCGATGGAAGACACCAGAGAAAAGAGCATGATGCATTGACTTCCATTCAACAAGTAGTGGTTGGGAGCAACTTTATCCGATCGCTCGCGATTTTGTCCTATGGCTCGGAAGACGGATGTTGTTTTATTTTATACATTTGCATGATGTCTAGCAGTCGTCTTTTTTTATCTATGATGAAAAGCCCATTATGGTTAAGCATTGCAGAGACAGTACATAGATATCTTTTCTTTTAAAAAATAATAATCCTAACATATGCATTATTGTGATGCATACATACATCTTTATTAAAAAAGTTTAGATGTTCCACAAGCTTACATAAAAATGCAAATAGAAAAAAGGACAACAGCCGATCACAAAATAGAAAGTGAATTGCAGAAAATCATCACATTAAAATGTAGGTTTACAAAAAAGACTTTTGTACAAATATGTTATAAAAAACACTGATTTTGGACCTAATCATTTGTAAAACAAACACTGAACCGTCTGTTCGGGCATTTTACGCGCTATTATGATAGATGGGGCCCGGTTTTGATGACATGGCATAACGGTTCGCAGCTTCCCTTCAAGAAAAAACAAATCCCCCAACCCCCACCTAGTCCAATCAGGATCGGACGCCACCGCCACCACGGCCTGAGCGAGCAATGCAAGCAGCGGTGGCAGTGCGGCCACGAGCAGCAGCGATAGTGCGACCGCGAGCATTGCGAGCAGAGGCAACGACGCGCGGCGACGGCACGGCCACGAGCACCAGCGGCGGCGCGGCCGTGAACGGTGCAAGCAGAGACGGCAGCGCGTAGCAGCGGTGGTGCGTTGATCCATGTGAGGTGAGCTCGTAGCCGCCTAAGAGCTTCGACGAGGTGAGCTCGTAGCAGCTGCACGCTTGAAGGTTGCTTTTTGTTTTTTTGCTTGAAGGTTGTCCGTGTAAAATTAAAGAGACTGTTTTGTAAATCTAGAAATTCCTCCTCTAGCATCGTCTATTGTGAACCGTTACGTCATGTCATTAAATGGGGGCACATGTCATAATCGTGGTTAAAATACCTAAAGTGATTATCAGTGTTTCCTGCAAAAGATTAGACCGAGAAGTAGTCTTTTTTCCCGAATTTGTATAGGAGTCTTTTCTGCAAACCTACTCTTCAATATGCTGGTTTTCAGTAATTCATTCCAAAGTAGAAATCAATTTATTATTAATGACACGCTAGCCAAATCAATTGAAGCGTCCGAACGCGAAGTAATGACTATATACGAACCATGCGACAGTTTTCAAAATAACATACAATACAAAATAGCTGACACATAGATGTAGCAAACGTTCATTTAGCAGTGATGTTGATAGTACGATGGTCCGTTGTGTTTCTCTAATTCCATCGGTTCTCCATTGCTAGCAAACATGCCCATGCATTGTAACAGAAGAAATCAACCCTCACAAATATGTACCCACTAAACATAGCTAAATACCTCATCATCATGCCCCGAACATAATAAACTTAAGTAATACCTCATCCTCGGGTTACATACTTCATTTCAATATGACATCATATTCAACTTTCGTGCAAAGGCCACGTGCCTCTGTGCGTCCAAACGCGAAGTAACGACTATATACGAACCATGCGAGAGTTTTCAAAATAACATACAATACAAAATAGCTGACACACAGATGTAGGAAACGTTTATTTAGCAGTGACGTTGATAGTACGATGGTCCGTTGTGTTTCTCTAATTCCATCGGTTCTCCGTTACTAGTAAACATGCGCATGCATTGCAACGGGAGAAATCAACCATCACAAATCTTTACCCACTGAACATAGCTAAATACCTCATCATCATGCCCCAAACATAATAAACTTAAGTAATACCTCATCCTCAGGTTACATACTTCATTTCAATATGACATCATATTCATGTTTATATTTGTCCTCTTTGTCGTCCTCGTTCCGGTAGTCACCGTACTAGTTGTCAGTAACCAAGGTTGATTAGGTTCAATAGCTGGATCAATGAGCCTCCTCAGTGTGTACGGGAGATCAAGAGCGTTGAGCAAAGTTTCTTTTATCATCCGGCTAATATAATAGGAAAAACCAATGCACATAATATATGCATGTATATCATGTAAATTGAGTAGTTTTTCTGAGATAGACCATGAAAGCTTAGTTGGATTCTTCACACATTGTGACGGGTGTCACTTGACCAAGTGATGTTGGTCGTACATGAAGACGTGTTGGAGAAAAAGGTTCCTTCCATATCCCTTGTTTAATAAATCGAACTAAACAATGCATATGTGGGCATATTTCAAAAATTCATCCAATTTTGTTAGTAGATATGGATTTAAAAAATGGTACCTACAATACCCCCCGTTTAGAAAAATAGTTCATGTTTTAAAAAAATATTTGCCTTTTCATATCCAAAGTTTTAAAAGGCTTATGTTATTAAAACATGTTCGCAAATTCAGAAAAAACACTCACTACACTACCTCCTAGTTTCCAAAAATTGTTGATGTTTTAAAAAAATATTCAGGTTCCAAAAAAATAAAATGCAAAAAATATTCGAGCCTAATTTTCTTTTCGACACCTTTCTAAAAATTTCACGTTCTAAAATATATTCATTTTGTCCAAGCAAAATGTTTTACTTTTGTTTTCAGTATCGGAGCGTTCCATTTAAAGTATAGTGACCGTGTAATTCAATGGCTAGGATTTCCAGTTGTCCAACGTGAGCTCCCTTGGTCGATTCCAGCAAGGCGCATTTTTTATTTTTTTGAACTACGTTTTCTTGGCAGCAACAAATCGGGAGAAGGAGTACACGCCCGAAGCAAAAAAAGGTCTATGTGCAGACGGACGATAATCATTTTGGTCCCATCGTGAACCAAAAAAATGAGAAACAATCCTTACTTTAATATTAGGTAGAGATATGCATGATCAAAGCGTTGATAAGAGATGTTATTAGTAGTAGAGACGTCATATTTACGTCGGTAGTGAGTCGAGTCGCGGTCAGTCGTGGGTGACACAGCAAGTGACAACTCTACTCGGTTTGCTAAAAACGAGGAGAACAGCTCAACTTGATTTCGAGGCAGAAAGAGAGCAAGAGGGCACACTGTGTACAGAATACAGGACGGCTGAATATTTTGTCAAACACACAGATACTCACATATATACACGTATATTCAACCCTATCAACACATGTCTGTACATTCGGCACCTTCAAAATACTGAGACGACAGGAATATCTTAAAATTGAAGAAGCCGGAGTTGATGAAAAGATCTCCTTTCACTAAACACACATTGTCAAAAGATCTGAAATAAATTTGAGAAAATGTGATCATCAAAGTCAAATCTAGAACTTAAACTTCGATTGGTTGGTTCCATCATAATGAATACGGTATAACCATCTAAACTGCATTTAGTTCGCAAATGTCTGAATATTTCTGCTGTTGTTCTACCTTGACATCAGGTGCATATGGAATACGTGAGGGATAAGGTATGAGTACAAGATAAGTAATTTTCCCACACCGCAACTCTACACATTAGCTTAAATATAAGACGTTTTTGCGGTTCGTATTTAGCTATGAATCATCAAGTGAGTGAAGAAATGAGCTGCTAAAGGGAAGGAAGTGGCATGTAGGTTCAGAAGCCAACGCCTGTATTTTCATTGTGGGGTTGAGATTGATTAGTTTTTTGTCCAGCACGTTTAATGCATTTCCTTTGCTTGTCTCCCATAAATTCCCACTGAATTCCTGTTCTTCTAGTGTATAAGTACTATTCACTGGGCAGCGCTCAGAAAGATATGTTGAACGGACGGAATGGCATCACATCATCACTTGGAATCAGAGAAATGACAGAATTTTAAGAGGAGTTCAACACACACTTTAATCTTGGAGATTTCATTCCAAAAAAGATCTAAAGTTTCTTCAATACAAGATCAAAAAAAGCATTCAGAGAAATTCAATCAGTGGTTGAATAATACTCCCCCGTCCTAAAGTTTTTGTCTTACGTTTGTCTAAAAGTGAAGGTATCTAAATACTAAAACGTAACTAGGTACATTTATCTTTAGACAAATCTAAGACATGAATTTTGAGACGGAGGTAGTAACTTCTAATTTCTTAGTTTCTATGTTTACTAAAACAGGCACTGGTTAAATATTCCTTTTCTGGATCACTCTGATCCTTGTATTTGTACTTTATTTATTTGTTTTTTATATAATGTTGTTTTACAGTTTGTGCTTAAAAAAAATGCTAGTGTTGTCAGCAACTGTTTGGCTTAATTAATTAGTAGAAGCTCGCATGCGAAAATAAAATTAGATATAGGCTCGCTTGCATGTGCCTGCAAGAAAAATAAGCTCGTCTGCATGTGTAACATGATAAAAACTTTCAAGTATTGAAATATTGATAAAATATGTATGATTGCTTCATTTCTTGAATATGAGGAGGATTTAAAGCTTTTTGAATTGAATATTTTAACGAGAGAAAATAAAATGACGTTTTCAAATATTCAATTTGAGAATTTCTTTGCTTCTTTAGGTATTCAAAAAATCCAACCCCAAATTAAACATGAGAGATGATATCTACAAAAAAAACAAGAGAGATGATAGCATGTCTTCTTTGAATAAGAATGCATGACATGCTTGAATATTTAATTGGATCTTTAATTGATTGTTTATTTCATGTTTGAAAATCATATCCAACTATTTCCAATATTAAAGGATTGGAAATGTTTCATATATTGTTAGTTTGAGTGATTTGGACCTGAATTTTCTTTTGGAATTATATAACATAAAACTATTTCCATAAACTATTTAAAAGACCTGCATATTATTTTCCAAAGAATATTTTGTTATTTTAATTATGGTTTTGAAATATCATTCCTACAGTCTAAATAATGTGTTTTCTTTTCAGAGAATTTCTTGATTTTTTCAAATTGCTTTGCAATGATTTCCAAATTCAAAGAATTGAACGATAATGGGCCAAACCCAGAAATAACACACCAGCCTAACATGACTGCACGTGGCCCATGGCCCATATAAACCTCAAAGCGGTGTGCACGAAGAGCAGTGTGATGCCCCGATTATTAAGCTACAGTAATCACACATTAATGATGCCACGTCATCAAGTTTAACTAAGCTAAATTTCTACTTGATAAAAATCAAAGTCAAATTTCAAATTTAAATTAAATTAAATTTATTATTTCTTCAAACATAAAAAACAAAAGTGTTCATAATGTTGCAATTAATTCATAACTAATTATGGTTGTGAACCAACATTTTATAAAGTGCTTTTAATGCCCTAATATAACTAGAACCGACGCAAGCAATAATTTAAATGCCCTTTTTAAACTATGAAAAATCCCCGAACCTTTTCAAATAACTTCCAAACTTTTTTTGGTAGTGCCTAAAATGGCCATGTAATTAAAAGATCAAGTGCCATATTTTACAAAGTCATTTGCATTAAAATACTAGAAAAATGGAAAGGAAAAAAATAAAAATAAAATAAAAAGGGAAAACCCTTCCCTTCCTAGGCCTCGGACTAGGTGGCAACCAACCGGCCACCCCCTAGCTCGCTTAGTACCCCTCTTCCCCCAGGCCTATATATGGCCACCCATCCACTAACCCTAGCTCTTTCCCCACTCCCTCTCCCCTCCTCCCCATGGAACCGGCGATGCCTCGGCCCCCACCGTGCCTTCTTAGACTTGACGCCCTCCCGCGCCACTCCGGCGTCACCCCGCCGTCGCCCCCACCGGACCTCCTCACCTCCTCCCCACGCGGCTCCCCCGCGCCTCGCTGGCGCACATCGGCCACGGGGGTGAGGTCCCCCCCTCTTTCCCTCCTCACCAGTGTTGGGAATAAGTTGTGACGGAGCACGGTGCGACCGGTGTCGATACGCCAGGTCGGGTCCGTGGCGGTGCGACCGACGTCGGTGCCTTGGGTCAAATCCGTAGGCTGGGTCACGGCAACACGGCGTACGTGTATGTGCATGTATGTGTGGCGTGTGTGTGCTTGTGGAATCGTGGAGCTGGCCCGGTCGTGCTCGTGGTGGTAGGAGTAGGCCGTTAGCAGCGGGCATGGAGCTGGCCAGGTCATGCTCGTTGTGCGCGTCGCGGGCACGGCCGGACGGATCGCCGCATGCAGATCATGCAGGAGAAGCGTGGATGTTGCGTCTTTGTAGTCCTATAAAGCTACAGCAAGATGCATGTGTTAGCTGAGCCAGTTTGAGCACCGAAGAACTGAAACGGCTGTACGTGCGGCCGGGGCGTTCGTCGCCGAAACTCTCTGTGTTCAGCTCGTTCTTCTACCTCCGTCCAGCTGAGAGTGAGAGAACTGCTCCAACATTTGGTATATAGAGCTTCATTACGATCCACTACGTCGACCATGTCCATCGCCCCGTACGGCGCCGGAGGGAGCACGGTGTCGCTCCCCGTCTCGATGCTCACCGGTGACAACTACACCGTGTGGGCGATCAAGGTGGAGGCGAACCTCGACGCGCAAGGGCTGTGGGAAGCGGTGGTTCCGGCGGAGGACTCGGCGACGGCGGTCATCGCGAAGAAGGACAAGCCGGCGAGGGCATACCTCCTCGAAGCGCTCTCCAAAGACATCTTGCTGCAGGTGTCGTTGAAGAAGACGGCGGCGGAGCTGTGGGCGAGCCTGAAGACGCGGTTCGTCGGTGCGGACCGGGTGAGGGCGGCGCGGCTCTCCACTCTCCGCGGTGAGTTCGATCGCCTACGCATGGAGGACGGTGACGAGCTGGACGCGTATGCCGGGAGGATCAGCAGCATGGCAGCAAGGTATGCGGCCCTCGGAGCGACGCTCGATGACGTGGCAATGGTGAAGAAAGTGCTCGACACCGCGCCGGACCGGCTGTACGCAGCGGTGGCCGGAATTGAGCAGTTCTGCGACGTCGACAAGATGCCGTTCGAGGAGGCGCTCGACCGGCTGAAGGCGTTCGAGGAGCGGACGAGGCGGCGCACTCAAGACAACGGTGGACGTGGCGGCGACCAGCTCCTACTCATGGCGGCTCAATGGGCGGCAAGGCAACGTCAGCACGGCGGCGGCTTAGACCACGATGATGACGGCGTGGGCAGCACGACGTCGGGCGGCCTAGGAAAGCGGCGAGGAAGCCGCGGGCGCTGCTACAACTGCGGCCAGCGTGGACACTTCCGACGGGAGTGCCCGAAGCCGCGTCAGGCGGAGGCGGCGGAGCACACGCTTGTCGCGGCGGTCGACGACGACGTCGGGCCGGCGCTCCTCTAGGTCACGACTTAGGTCACGGCTTAGGGGGTGATTGTTGGAAATAAGTCATGACAGAGCACGGTGCGACCGGCATCGATACGCCAGGTCGGGTCCGTGGCGGTGCGACCGACGTCGGTGTGTTGGGTCGGATCCGTAGGCTGGGTCACGGCAACACGGCGTACGTGTATGTGCATGTATGTGTGGCGTGTGTGTGCTTGTGGAATCGTGGAGCTGGCCAGGTCGTGCTCGTGGTGGTAGGAGTAGGCCGTTAGCAGCGGGCATGGAGCTAGCCAGGTCATGCTCGTTGTGCGCGTCGCGGGCACTGCTGGACGGATCGCCGCATGCAGATCATGCACGAGAAGCATGGCTGTTACGTCTTTGTAGTCGAAACGCCTGTACGTGCGGTCGGGGCGTTCGTCGCCGAGCTGAGAGTGAGAGAACTGCTGCAACAACCACCCTCCCGTCCCGGTCTGATGTCACACCGCTGTGTGCCCCCTCCTCCTCCGACGAGCTTCCCCGGAGCCGTTGTGCCCCCGGTGCTCGCTCTCCCCGCCGCGGTCGCTCACCTGAGCCGCCTTGTGCCCCCCCGGCCCTGTCTGGCTATGCCCCCGCCCGACGTGCCGCCGTTCCACGTCGCTTGCGTCGCCCCAGGCCTCGCCTGCCGCTACCCTCCAGCCTACGGCTGCCGTGCCCCGCTTGTTGCTCCTGCTGCTCCTGCGCACCGCCGCGTGCTGCCTCTCGCGTCGCCCCCTACCGCGTTACCCTGCTCCTCCCGCCGATGCATGTTGATGCGCCGCCGCCCCTGTTGCTAGTACTACTGTCGCTGCCGCCTGCACCGCCTCCACCCGTTGTGGCACGTGCCACTGTCGTTGCGCACTCACGCGCCTCCTCTTGGCCGCTGTCGTGCTCGCCCCTCGAGCCATGGCTGCCGGTTCCCCTACGTGCCGTGCGTGCCCAACCAGCCACTAGTGTGGCACAACTTGTACCACTGCCGCTAGGGTGAGCCCTTGATTAGATTAGGTGCTAACCCCCATTAGGCTGAGCCCCCATGCTAACTAGTCTATTACATGTGGGGCCCTAGTGCTAACTAAACATTTAATTAAAATCGGTGACAATGACATGTGGGTCCCCCACACTATTGACCAGTCAAACTATGACTTGTTAAACATTCGACAAACCCCTCGTGGACCCACATGTAAGCCTGTGTGCAAGATACACACTTGGGTAAACATAGCATTTTCTGATTTAATTCGAATTAATATATAAATCCAGAATATTGTTAAAACTTTAGAAACCCATATAAAATAATCCATAACTCCGATAAAATTAATTTATACATGATACGCTATTCGTTCATCTGTCACGTGCTCCTAGCATTATGAACATGCACATTTGGCATTAGGATCATCTGTCAAGTAGAAGCTTGAGACCCGGAAAATATCGCCAAATATTATGCCGCTCCATTTGTAACGTGTAGTACCGTGTTAGCTCATCCCTAGCACTGCGTATTGCTATGCCATGCATCATGTTACGTATGCCTGCTTTTATTTATTATTTCTTCCCCTGTTCTCTCCGGTAGACGCCGAAGCTGACGCAGCTCCCGGGTACGACTACGCCACTGATGATCAGCCTTTTTCAGCAGAGCAACAAGGCAACCAACCCCATCGATAGTTCCTATATCGCCCATTCTTTCTCCCCCATGCTTGCATTAGATTTTGCTACTGTTGTAGATAGCACCTATTGTGATGCATAACATGTTTTTGATAAACTGTTGTTATACTCTATTGTACTTTAAATGCTTAGTATAGTGGAGCAGTGATCCCCATTGACACCCCCCTTAAACCCACTTGCCCCCGCTTTATCATCAACTCTCGATCAACTGATCGATGAGCCAAGACCCGTCACATCACTTCACACACACCCTTGTTGTACGACGCTGCAGAGCTACTATCGAGTACCGAGGGTGACACTTCGATACGTACTCGTGATGTTAGCTCTGTAGTGTAGTTAACTGGCGGTGGTTCACGGAGGGTGATTCCTCCTACACCACTTTCGATAACGGCTCTATCGTACACTCATCAAGCGTCGACCATCGAAGGTGATTCCGCCTAGTCTCCTTGATGGATACATCGTTCGGAATCCATCGAGGGTGATACCTCGGATCCCTCTGATGTTGCGACCACACAGCTACTTGACCTTACTACTGGGTGCATGATGAGGTGTGTTGCAGCTGGATTCTCGCATGGATGTGATGAGGCGTGGTCGGGCATTCTTAGCCCTTGCCACACATCCTCGAGACGGAGCGACGAGACCACATATCATGGATTGTTGATCGTCGCTACAATGTTAAATAAAATGCTAATGGGATTTGGGTATTTGATCTAAGTTGGTTGTAGACCTTTTCGCACTAACCTTCATGTGGGAGAATTTATAGGTGCTCGATGTCGTAGTATCAGCCGAAGCTCTTTAGACATTAGCAATGGAGCGGCGCGTGCCCGAGTGTTCCGCGTAAGCATTGTTCTTAGGATTTAGGATTTAGTAGCCCGCCGGACTAACCTCAGCCGCCCATGCATCATGCAGGGGTGCAAAGGGTGATGGGGCCATGACCCCTGCGCGCTTAGGATTGAGACCGGCGGGCTAGCCTCTTTGTTGATCCTAGGTAGGGCTGCGACGTGTTGATGTTTGGAGGCCGGGCATGACCGAGGAAACTGTGTCCGGCCAGAGTTTATCAAGCGTGTTGGGTAATTCGGTGCGCCCGTGGAGGGATGAAAATTAACTATTTGAATAGTCGTGTCCACGGTTATAGGACTACTTGGAATTCTATCCAGATCTAATACAACTAGAACTCTTACTTAACTGGAATGTTTGGCTCCAAGATTGCTTTCTCGCAGGGAATCGAGGAAGAATTTCTCGGCGTGACTTAATTAAATTTGTTGCAACAATATGACTATATGAATGTGTTATTGCTCTACACTCTTCTAGTGTGCAAGACACTCAAGATCCTAGTTTTTGATAGTACTAGTCCCATCTCTCTATTCTCGCATTGCTGCAGTCACTCCGGATATAACACCCATTTCTTTGATACTGAAGCATACTTAGCATAGTTCTGATGTCAGTCTTGCGAGTACTTTGGATGAGTAATCACTATTGCTTTGCTCCCCCTTTTCCCCTTGATACGATTGTCGTGACCAGATGATGGAGCCAAGGAGATAGCATATCCCACCAACAAAGTCTTCTACCCCAACGGTGCCTACCACTACGTGGAGGCCGCTGACGACAAGGAGTAGTTCAGTAGGTTCCCAGGAAGGAGGCCTCGCCTCGTTCGATCTATATATCTTTTGTGTTAGCCTTCTCTAAGACATTAACTTGTTTTATGTTTGTACTCATATATCTTTGCTTCCGCTAACTCGTGTGTTTCTGAGCTTGTATTCGAGCCCTCGAGGCCACTGATAACCCACAGGTGTAGGGGATCGCAACAGTTTTCGAGGGTAGAGTATTCAACCCAAATTTGTTGGTTCGCCAAAGGAGAAGCGAAAGAATATTCTCAAGTATTAGCAGCTGAGTGTGTCAGATTCAACCACACCTGATAGATTAGTGTCTGCAAGCAAAGTATCAGTAGCAAAGTAGTATGATAGCAACGGTGCCAGAAACGATCTGTTGATGGCAAACTATTCCTAACTGTTGTATCAATGGTGCCAGTAGGTTGCACGTGGGCGAATAACTATTCTTCCCCGACAACAGTGTCGGAAAAGGATCTTGCAACAAGTAACAGCGAAGTAGCAAGGAACAGCAGTAGCAGCAGCAGCAGAGTAACAGCAGTAGCAACAGTAGCAGCAAAGTGACAGGAGCAGCAACAGAGTGGCCCAATCCCTTTTGTAGGAAGGGACAAGCCTAGACAAAGTAACGTAGCGAGGACCAGTAGTAAAAGACTCGTAGGCAGTGGATCGGTGATGGATGAGTGTGACGGATATGATTCATCATGTAACAACTATAACACGAAGAGATATGTGACTAGCTCCCGTTCATCAATCTAATGTAGGCATGTATTCCGTATGTAGTCATACGTGCTTAGGGAAAAGAACTTGCATGACATCTATTGTCCATCCCTCCCGTGGCAGCGGGGTCCTAATGGAAACCACGGGATATTAAGGTTCTCCTTTTAATAAAGAACCGTACCAATGCATTAACACACGGTGAAGACATGAACTCCTCATACTATGGTCATCTCCGGGAGTGGTTCCGGCTATTGTCACTCCGGGGTTGCCGGGTCATAACACATTGTAGATGACTACAACTTGCAAGATAGGATCTAAAACACACATATATTGGCGACAACATAATAGGTTTAGATCTGAAATCATGGCACTCGGGCCCTAGTGACAAGCATTAAGCATAGCCAAGTAGTAGCAACATCAATCTAGAAAATAGTGGATACTAGGGATCAATCCCCGTTAAGAACTAACTCGATTACATGATAGATCTCATCCAACTCATCACCGTCCAGCAAGCCTACGATGAGATTACTCACGAACGATGAAGAGCATCATGGAATTGTCGATGGAGAAAGGTTGATGATGACGATGGCGACGATTTCCCCTCTTCGGAGCCCGAAACGGACTCCAGATCTGCCCTCGAGATGAAGAACATGATGTGGCGGCGCCTCCATATCGTAAAACGCGATGAAACCTTCTCTCTGATTTTTTTCGGGCGAGACAAAAGATATAGAGCTGAGTTTGGGGGCGGTGGAGCCACATGGGCCCCACAAGCCCTCACGGCGTGGCCAGGGGGGTGGTCGCAGCCTGTGGGCTTGTGGCCCACTAGGCCACCTCCTCCGGTGGATCTTTGCGCAGGTATTTTTCTTTTATTCAAGAAAAAATCTCCGTAAATTTTCAGGACATTCCGAGAACTTTTATTTGTGCACAAAAACAACACCATGGCAATTCTGCTCAAAACAGCGTCAGTCCGGGTTAGTTCCATTCAAATCATGCAAATTAGAGTCCAAAACAAGGGCAAAAGAGTTCGAAAAAGTAGATACGACGGAGACGTATCAACTCCCCCAAGCTTAAAGCCTTGCTTGTCCTCAAGCAATTCAGTTGACAAACTGAAAGAGACAAAAGAAAAACTTTGACGAACTCTGTTTGATCTTGTTGTTGCAATTATGTCTAACTCATAACCAGAATTTAAGCAAGATCACGAGCAAACCACATAAGCAAATGACATCCAGGTCTCACGGTAAACTCATATCAATGGCATAATCAACTAGCAAGTAAATAATAATAAGCCTCAAATGTCAACACTTCAATCAAAACAACATGAAGCAGTACGAATAGATGGTATCTCGCTAGCTCTTTCTGAGACCGCAAAACATAAATGCAAAGCACCTTCAAAGACCAAGGGCTGACTAAATATTGTAATTCATGGCAATGAAGATCCAGTCATAGTGATACTCAACACAGTTAAAAGCAAAGCATAAAAATGACAAAGGTGCTCTCTAATTGGTGCTTTTGTAAGAGGAGGATGACTCAAGAGGAACATAAATAGACAGACCCTTCACAGAGGGAAGCATTGATTTGCAGAGGTGCCAGAGCTCAAGCTTTGAAAACAGAGATAATAATTTTGGGTGGCATGCTTTCATTGTCAATGCAATGACTAAGAGTTCTCAACATCTTCCATGCTACACATGCTATAGGCGGTTCCCAAATAGAAAAGTAAAGTTTTGACTCCCCCACCACCAATCAATCACACTCCACGGCTAGCCGAATCCTCGGGTATCGTCCATACCAACATCAATCTTGGGGAGTTTTGTTTGCAATTTTCTTTTCGATTTGAGCATGGAACTGGGAATTCCAATTACCGGCCCCTTTCTCGTGAATGATAGTGAATAAACACATATCGAGGATAACACGCCTAGCATGGAAGATACCAATAGCCCCCTGTCACCACATGAGCGGTTCGGGCATGCAAAACAGATTATTTCTTGAAGATTTAGAGAGTGGCACATGCAAATTTACTTGGAACGGCAGGTAGATACCACACATAGGTAGGTATGGTGGACTCATATGGCACAACTTTGGGTTTATGGAGGTGGATGCACAAGCAGTATTCCCGCTTAGTACAAGTGAAGGCTAGCAAAAGACTGGGAAGCGACCAACTAGAGAGAGACAACAGTCATCAAAATGCATTGAGAGTAACTAACATTGAGTGCAAGCATGAGTAGAACATAAATCACCATGAACATGAACATCATAGAGGCTATGTTGATTTTGTTTCAACTACATGCGTGAACATGCGCCAAGTCAAGCCACTTGAAACATTCAAAGCAGGATACCATCCTATCATACTACATCATAGTTATCTCAACATTAATGTTGGCAACCAAGACAGACCATTATAAGCTCCTAGTTAAATAAGCATGGCATAAGCAACTATGATCTCTAAGTTGTCATTGCAAACATGTTTCTCTCACAACAAAGGTGAACTAGGAATGATGAGCTAGTCATATTTACAAAAACAAAATAGATCGAGTTCATACCAGCTTTTCGAGGCTCAGTCACTTCATCATATATCGTCATTATTGCCTTTCACTTGCACGACCGAATGATGTGAACAATAATAAGAGTGCTCGTGCATTGGACTAAAGCTGGAATCTGCAGGCAAACACAAAGGAGAAGACAAAGTAATATGGCTCTTTGAAAGCTAAACAGATATGCATGCAAGAGCCACTAAACATTGTAACCAATATCTTCTACCTTGACCCAAAGAAAAAGAAAACTATCTACACGGGAAAGCTCCCAACAAGCAAAAGAAGAAAAGAAAATCTTTTTTGGGTTTTATCAAACTAGACAGACACATGAAAAGAAAACGAGAAAAAGAAAATAAACTAGCATGGATGATACAGTGGCAAAGTGTGAACACCGATGAACAAAGTGAAAGCACAAGCAAGAATGTAAAGTCGGTGAGAACACGTACTCCCCCAAGCTTAGGCTTTTGGCCTAAGTTGGTCTACTCCCAAGGAGGGAAATAACCAGATCCTGGGTACTCCGGAGTGGACTGAGGATGCCACTGCTGTGTGAGCTCCTCTGGCTCCACTGATAAACTGTCGTCTGGTACTCGACTGGCGGCTCGGGCACGGGCATCTGTGGTTGGGCTAAGCCCCAATATGCGTAGATGTCCGAGGGCATAATAGTGTACCTGCTGATGGTTGCTGTGTATCCCTTGCAACGGCGCCAGGAATAGTTGTGTCGACGGCACCAGGAATCCTTCAGCTACGGCTACGCCTTAAGGGACTTCCTAGGCAAGTATGCAAAGGATTTCCCCCGTGGCCTTGGAGCCTTGCTTGGTGTTCCCTCGAAGCGGAAAGGGTGATGTAGCACATCGACGATAAGTATTTCCCTCAGTTTGAGAACCAAGGTATCAATCGGGCGGAAGAGTATCTCAAGATCCTGCACAAACACAAAATCTTACACCCAACGCTATGAAAGGGTTGTCAATCCCTTATAGATTGTTTGCTAAGTGAGAACTGAAAGCAACAAAGTAACAAAGCAAAGTAAAAGCGGAGATGTAAACGATTGATGTGGATAGACCCGGGGCCGTAGTATTTACTAGTGGCTTCTGTCATGAAAGCAAGTAGACGGTGGGTGAACAAATTACTGTCGAGCAATTGATAGAACTGTGCAGAGCCGTGACGATATCTATGCAATAATTATTTCTATAGGCATCACGTCCGAAACAAGTAGACCGATACTTTCTGCATCTACTACTATTACTCCACACGTCGACCGCTATCTAGCATGCATCTAGTGTATGAAGTCCATAAGAATAGAGTAACGCCTTAAGCAAGATGACATGATGTAGAGGGATAATCTCAAATCAATGATAAAAACCCCATCTTTTTACCCTTGATGGCAACTGCTTGATGTGTGCCTTGCTGCCCCTATGGTCACTGGGAAAGGTCAACACATGGCATAACCCAAAACCAAGCACTTCTCCCATTGCAAGAATCATAGATCTAGTTGGCCAAACAAAACCCAAGACTTGGAGAGACTTACAAGGATATCAAATCATGCATATAAGAAATCAACAAAGACTCAAATATATATCATAGATAATCTGATCACAAGTCCACAATTCATCGGGTCTCGACAAACACACCGCCAAAGAAGATTACATCGGATAGATCTCCATGAAGATCATGGAGAACTTTGTATTGAAGATCCAAGAGAGAGAAGAAGCCATCTAGCTACTAACTACGGACCCGTAGGTCTGAAGTGAACTACTCACGAGTCATTGGAGGGGCGATGATGATGATGAAGAAGCCCTCCAACTCCAAAGTCCCCTCCGGCAGGGTGCCGGGAAGGGTCTCCAGATGAGATCTCACGGAAACGGAAGATTGCGGCGGCGGAAAAGTATTTTCGAGGATCCCCTGATTTTTTGCGGAATATTTGGGAATTTATAGGCCAAAGACCTAGGTCAGGGGGCGACCAGGGAGGCCACAAGCTTGCCCACCACCGCCTCCCCCTGGTGGCGTTGTGGGAGCTTGTGTGCTCCCTAGAGCCCACCTGGCTTGGCCCAAAGGCCCCCTTGTCTTCTTCCGTTCGGGAAAAAATCATTTCGGATTTTTTATTCCGTTTGGACTCCGTTCCAAAATCAGATCTGAAAAGAGTCAAAAACACGAAAAAATAGGAACTGGCACTTGGCACTAAATTAATAAGTAGTCCCAGAAAAGATATAAAAGGTACATAAAACAACCAAAGAAGACAAGATAACAGCGTGAAAACATCAAAAATTATAGATACGTTTGAGACGTATCAAGCATCCCCAAGCTTAACTCCTGCTCGTCCTCGAGTAGGGAAGTGATAAGAATGAATTTTTGATGCTTTCATGCTACCTAGCATAGGTGTCCTTTGTAATTCCTCTTATGTGACGTGAATGTTCAGATCCATTAGATTCAAAACAGTAGTTTGCTATTGATGTGGAAACAATAATAATTCAAGCAAACTAGCAAAGTAATCATGAACTTTCAAAATAACAAGGCCAAAAGAAAGTTATCCCTATAAAAGCATATAGTCTGGCTATGCTCTATCATCATTGCACAACGAGTTTAAATCAGGCACAACCCCGGTATTGGCCAAGTAATTGTTTCACATCTTTACTTTCTCAAACATTTTCAACTCTCACGCAATACATGAGCGTGAGCCATGGTTATAGCACTATAGATGGTGTGGAATGTGGTGGAGGTTGCAAGACAAAAAGGAGAAGATAGTCACATTAACTAGGCATATCAATGAGCTGTGGAGATGCTCATCAATATATATCAATGTGAATGAGTAGGGATTGCCATACAAATGATGCACTAGAGCTACAAGTATGTGACAACTCTTAAAGAAAACTAGTGGGTGTGCATCCAACTTGCTTGCTCACGAAGACCTAAGGCAATTTTGAGGAAGCCTATCATTGGAATATACAAGCCAAGTTAAATAATGAAAATTTCCCACTAGCTATATGGTGGTGACAAAATGAGAGACTCTCAATCATGAAGATCATGGTGCTCAAAATGCACAAGTGTGGAAAAAGTGGTAGCATTGTCCCTTCTCTCTTTTTTCTCTCATTTTTTTTATTTTCTTTTATTTTGTTGGGCTCTTTGGCTTTTTTTTATGGGCTTATTTGGCCTCTTTTATTTCCTCACATGGGACAATGCTCCAATAATGATGATCATCACACTTTCAACTCAAAACTTAGAGCAACTATGACTCTATATGGAATGCCTTCGGTAGTGTACCATGGCAATGATCTAGCATGGCATAGACATCAATCGAAACATCATGCTAGCTATCTTACGATCATGCAATGGCAATGTAGACGTGGTGAAACATATCATGGTGGTAGTTGCATGGCAATATATCTCGGAATGACTTTGAAAAAGCCATAGTAGGTAGGTATGGTGGCTGTTTTGAGGGAGGCTAATGGTGGGTTTTGTGCACCGGCGAAAGTTGCGCGACACTAAGAAGATAGTGATGGTGGAAGGTGAAAGTGCATCTAAACCATGGAATCAACATTAGTCATGAAGAACTCATATACTTGTTGCAAAAGTTTTATTAGTAATCAAAACAAAGCATTCGACGCATACTCCTAGGGGAAGGGTTGGTAGGTATAAACCTTCGCGCGATCCCGACCGCCACGCAAAGGATGACAATCAATATACTAATCATGCTCAGACTTCATCACATAGCGGTTCACCATACGTGCATGCTACGGGAATCACTAACTTCAACACAAGTATTTCTAGATCCACAACACTTTACTATCATGACTTTAATATTACCATAACCACAACTCAAAACTAATTGAGATGAATCAAACTTCTCTAACTATTCAATGCACATGAAGGTGGAAGTTTTCGTATCCCTTTGGATAACTACCCCTTTTGAGACTACTTTCGAAGCATAGATCAACTACCAATCCATGCACCGCTGTGCTCTAAAAGATATAAGTGAAGCACACAGAGCAAAAGTATCTAGCTCAAAAGAAATAAGTGAAGCACATGTGAGCTGAATTGTCTACCAAAAGATATAAGTGAAGCTCGACAAAATCACGGTGTGTGCATGTCTCTCTCTCTAGGTGTGCAGCAAGGATGATTGTGACACAGCAACAAAAATAGACTCCTACGATACAAGACGCCCCAAGCAAAAATGCATAACATGTGGTGAATAAAAATATAGCCCCAAGTAACATTACCGATGGATTGAAGACAAGAGAGGGGATGCCCTCCCGGGGCATCCCCAAGCTTAGGATTTTACGGCATCCTTGAATATCTTGGGGTGCCTTGGGCATCCCCAAGATTGAGCTCTTGCCACTCTTTATCTTTTTGTCCATAAGAACTTCACCCAAAACTTGAAAACTTCACAACACGAAACTTAAACAGAAACTCGTGATAACATTAGTACAAGAAAGCAAACCACCACTTCCTTAGATACTGTAGCAAACTTAAATTCTACTTGTGCTGATGTTGGGTTACTGTACTTTCAATCTTCCATGGCTAATACCCCCCGATACTATACATAGTTCCATCAAAATAAGCAACCAACACAACAAAAACAAAATCTGTTAACAGCAGACCAGTCTGTAGCAATCTGTATGTTTCGTATACCTCTGGTACTTAAAAAATTCTGAAACATTACCAAAGTCTGAAGAATTTGCGTAGCAATCAGAAGCAAAAAGAATCAACTCAAAATCTCTTACAGAAAAAAAATGCAAATTCTTTTCGTGAGCAGAAAGTTTCTATCTTTTCCAGCGTGACCAAAGGATCATCCTCAAGACTAATCATAACGGTTTTGCTTGGCACAAACGCAAAAAGAAACACACAAAAAAACAATCATAACAGAATTATGAAAGTGTGGAAAACACAAAACAGAAACAAAAAGGATAGATTCGTTGGGTTGCCTCCCAACAAGCGCTATTGTTTAATGCCCTTAGCTAGGCATTCAATGATGCTCACACAAAAGACAAGAATTGAAGCACAATGAGAGCATCCTAAGGCATGTGAAAATCACATCTAAGTCTAACATACTTCCTATGCATAGGAATTCTATAGGAAAACAGATTGTCAAGACAACCAATAGTTGCCATATGCAAGGAAGAAGAAAGAGACAATAGCAATCTCCACATAACGAGGGGTAATTTGGTAACATGAAAGTTTCTACCAAAATATTTTCCTCTCTCATAGCAATTACATGTGGGATCATATTCGAATTCAACAATGTAACTATCACATAGATTATTCTTTTCATGATCCACATGCATGCAAAGTTGACGCTCTTCAAAAATAGTGGGATTATCATCTAAAGTCATGACTTCTCCAAACCCACTTTCAATAATATTGCAAATATCATATTCATCTTGAGGCTTCAACAAATTTTCAAGATCAAAAGAAAAATCATCACCCCGATCATGATCTTTGCAACAAGTAGTGGTCATAGCAAGACTAGCATCCCCAAGCTTAGGATTTTGCATATTTTTAGCATGATTGTCACTAATAGGATTTATAGTGAAATCATTGCAATCATGCTTTTCATCCAAGGAGCCCTCGTGAATCACTCCATGAATTTCTTCCTCACAATTTTCAGATTCACGCATCTTACGCAAAACTCCAAAGAAATAGTCAATTTCCCTCAACTCACTAGCAATTTGTTCCACATGAGTGGGTCTCTTAAAGAGACTAGCTAGTGGATGAGGATCCATATCAATAGATTTTCAGCAAGCGAAGATGCAAGCATATTGAAGGCACATGGCACACAAGCGAGCGAGAAAACTGGCAAAGGGAAACGACAAAGGCAAAAGAAAACGGCAAAGGAGAAACACAAATGAAAACGGAAAATGTGAAGTGGGGGAGAAGAAAACAGGAGGCAACTGGCAAAAAAAGTAAATGCAAGAGAAGAGTTTGTGAGACCTACTTGGATAGATCTTGATTTCTCTTCCTCGGCAACGGCGCCAGAAATACTTCTGTTGTATATCCCTTGCAACGGCACCAGAAATAGTTATGTCGACGGCACCATGAATCCTTCAGCTACGGCTACGCCTTAAGGGACTTCCTAGGCAAGTATGCAAAGGATTTCCCCCGTGGCCTTCGAGCCTTGCTTTGGTGTTCCCTCGAAGCGGAAAGTGTGATGTAGCACAGTGACGGTAAGTATTTCCCTCAGTTTGAGAACCAAGGTATCAATCCGGTGGAAGAGTATCTCAAGATCCTGCACAAACACAAAAGCTTGCACCCAACTCTATGAAGGGGTTGTCAATCCCTTATAGATTGTTTGCCAAGTGAGAACTGAAAGCAACAAAGTAACAAAGCAAAGTAAAAGCGGAGATGTAAACGATGGATGTGAATAGACCCGGGAGCCGTAGTTTTTACTAGTGGTTTCTCTCATGAAAGCAAGTAGACGGTGGGTGAACAAATCACTGTCGAGCAATTGATAGAACTGTGCAGAGTCGTGACAATATCTATGCAATGATTATTTCTATAGGCATCACGTCCGAAACAAGTAGACAGATACTTTCTGCATCTACTACTATTACTCCACACGTCGACCGCTATCCAGCATGCATCTAGTGTATTAAGTCCATAAGAACAGAGTAACGCCTTAAGCTAGATCACATGATTTAGAGGGATAATCTCAAACCAATGATAAAACCCCATCTTTTTACCCTTGATGGCAACTGCTTGATGTGTGCCTTGCTGCCCCTACTGTCACTGGGAAAGGTCACCACATGGCAGAACCCAAAACCAAGCACTTCTCCCATTGCAAGAATCATAGATCTAGTTGGCCAAACAAAACCCAAGACTCGGATAGACTTACAAGGATATCAAATCATGCATATAAGAAATCAGCAAAGACTCAAATATATATCATAGATAATCTTATCAGAAGTCCACATTTCATCGGATCTCGACAAACACACCGCCAAAGAAGATTACATCGGATAGATCTCCATGAAGATCACGGAGAACTTTGTATTGAAGATCCAAGAGAGAGAAGAAGCCATCTAGCTACTAACTACGGACCCGTAGGTCTGAAGTGAACTACTCACGAGTCATTGGAGGGGCGATGATGATGATGAAGAAGCCCTCCAACTCCAAAGTCCCCTCCGGCAGGGTGTCGGGAAGGGTCTTCAGATGAGATCTCGCGGAAACGGAAGCTTGCGGCGGCGGAAAAGTATTTTTGAGGCTCCCCTGATTTTTTGCGGAATATTTGGGAATTTTAGGCCAAAGACCTAGGTCAGGGGGCGGCCAGGGAGGCCACAAGCTTGCCCACCGCCGCCTCCCCCCTGGTGGCGTGGTGGGAGCTTGTGGGCTCCCTGGAGCCCACCTGGCTTGGCCCAAAGGCCCCCTGGTCTTCTTCCGTTCGGGAAAAAACATTTTGGGGTTTTTATTCCGTTTGGACTCCGTTCCAAAATCAGATCTGAAAAGAGTCAAAAACACGGAAAAAACAGGAACTGGCACTTGGCACTGAATTAATAAGTTAGTCCCAAAAAAGATATAAAAGGTACATAAAACAAGCAAAGAAGACAAGATAACAGCGTGAAAACATCAAAATTATAGATACGTTTCAGACGTATCACCTGCCTACATGAAGATTGAACAAAGAAGGAGCAGGCAAAGTAATAGTCTCACGAGTACCCTAACTAAATACCAGGTTATAAATCATCCTTCTATTTATATCTCTATCAAGAAAGTCATGGCGAACCATGCTATCGTAATCTAGATATCTCTCGGGAAGAAGAATCTCTTCTTCCTCCTCTAGTCTAATAGGTATCTCAAAGTGTCTCGCAAGACGGGTAGCATAGATACCTCCATAGACAACACCTTTAGAACGGTTCAGGTTCAACCGTTGAGCTACTATAGCGCCCAAGCTATAAGTTTTATTATTATAAAGGGCTTCGCGCAATACCGCAAGATCTGGGGAACTAAGTGACCCAGCTTTCCCACGGCCAATCAAACATTTCCCCACAAATAGTGAGAAGTACCGAAGCACGGGAAAATGTATGCTAGCAGCTCTAGCGCAAGACACTCCTTTCTCCTCTCCTACAACAATTGTATCGATGAAAGCTTCCAAGTCTCGTGGACGAGGTTCATGAATATCCCCAACGTAAGGTAATTTGCAAACAGTGCAAAAATCCTGGAGTGACATGCGCTGGGGGATATCATAAAGTTTGAACTCAATCATAGGAGGATTCTTCCTCGTATAGAAGTTAAAGCTTTGTATGAAGATATTAGTGAGGAGGAGGTATTGTGGACTCTTATCTTCAACGAAGGCGGTAAGGCCTGCGTTCTCCACCATGTGATAAAAGTCCTCATAAATTCCAGCGGCGCGTAAGAACACCACGCTTGGCCACTCGCACGCTCGAACATCCGCGACTCGAGGGACCAAATACTTGGGCTTCTTCTCACTCCCATCATCCTTGGGGTCACGGCTTGAAGAGCCTCTTAAGAACCTCCTCATCTTTTCCCTTTTCTATCTCTGAAAATTTCTGAAATTTTTAGTGATTCTAAGGAAAAGTGAATAAGGCTCAACGAAACTCGTAGCAACTACTCCAACAAGTGCCTAGAGTCCATATTACGCATCAAAACTACTTGGGACCATCTAGAATTAGCATGCAAAGCTCAAGAACATGGTCACCAATGCAGCAAAAACACGCGGAGTATATGGCACTAGAACAAAAACTAACTGGACCAATAGAGGAGTCACTTACCAAGGAGTAATTTCCCCAAAACAGTTCGGAGAATGGTGATTCGAGCAAAGAGATCGAAAATCCCAGCAAGAGGAGCAAGAACACGGGTTTGAGCTATGAAACGGTTTTTTCTGGAGGTAGGAGAAGCGGATGAGAGCAAGAATGAGTGGAGGGGGTGCCTGTGGGCCCCACAAGCCTGGGTGGCACGGCCAGGGGGGTGCCCGCGCCCCTAGGGCTTGTGGTCCACTGGTGTGGCCCCCAGACAGACTCTTTTTCCCAGTATTTTTCAAAAAATCCAGAAAAATCATACTTGATTTTCACAGCGTTCGGAGAACTTTTATTTTCGGGGTACTTTTCTACCGGACGCTAAAACAGAAAACAGGGAAAACTAAACTAAATCTATCATTTTTCTTCTAAGCAACCTAAAGTGAAAGCTTGGAACAGAAGTTTGTGACTCCTCGATTCATCCATCTCATGGTCATTGAAAGAAATCCATCAATGTGGTTGATCAAATCCCCTCGACAAAACTTTCTCGAATCGCAAAAGAAGACAGAGAATTTTCGAATAGTCACTAGGTCACCTCAATGGGGATGTGTATATCCCCAACAAGCAAATCATACTTCATCTTGACACGAGGAATAGGGCATTCAAAGCTCCCAATAAGAATTGATGAAGTTTTTTCGATTGCATTGATGCAATGTACTCGATATTGTTTCTTCGGAAAGTGCACCGTATGCTCATTACCGTTGACATGGAAAATGGCATTGCCTTTGTTGCAATCTATAACAGCCCCTGCAGTGTTTAAAAAGGGTCTTCCGAGGATGACAGCCATGGCATCGTCCTCGGGAATATCCAAGATAACCAAGTCTGTTAAGATAGTGGTGTTAGCAACCACAACAGGCACATCCTCGCAAATGCCGATAGGGGAAGCAGTTGATTTGTCGGCCATTTGCAGAGAGATTTCAGTGGGTGTCAACTTATCCAGTTCAAGTCTACGATAAAGAGAGAGAGAGGCATAACACTAACACCGGCTCCAAGATCGCATAACGCAGTTGCCTTTAATGGAGCAAGGTATAGTGGGCACACCGGGATGACCTAGTTTCTTGGGAGCAAGGTATAGTTAGCAAGCATGGTGGAAATCTCAACCTCAGGTATCCTCCTCTTATTAGTCACAATATCTTTCATGTACTTAGCATACGGAGACATCTTGAGCATATCCGTCAAACGCATTTGCAGAAAGACATGTCTAATCATTTCAATGAATCGCTCAAAATCCTCATCATCCTTTTTCTTGGATGGTTTGGGAGGAAAGGGCATAGGTTTCTGAACCCATGGTTCCCTTTCTTTACCATGCTTCCTAGCAGCGAAGTCATTCTTATCGTATCTTCTATTCTTAAGCTGTGGGTTATCAAGATCGGGTTCAATCTCCACATCCTTATCGTTGCTAGGTTGAGCATCAACATGAACATCACTATTGATATTATCATTAGGCTCATGTTCATCACCAGATTGTGTTTCAGCATCAGAGACAGAGGCATCGTTTGGACTCTCAGGTGTAGCAGCAACAGGGTTGCTAGCGTGCAGGTTCCTATCATCTTTCTTCTTCTTTCTAGGATGACTAGGTGTCACGCCCAAGATGCGACCCTATCCTCAATTTGGCACGAAGGCCTCGTCAGGGATAGAAGCGCATCTCGCCGTGTCGCAAGAATGGATATCGTTAAAAGTACATGTACTGAAAAGAAGAGAGATATAATAGAATTGGCTTACACTCGCCACAAGCTACATCAGAGTCACATCAGTTCATTACATAATCATCAAGAGTAAGAGCAGGCTCCGACTACAGACAAAAACAAACGAGAAAAGAAGAACGACGTCCATCCTTGCTATCCCAGGCTGCCGGCGTGAAACCCACCCTAGATCGATGAAGAAGAGGAAGAAGAAGCAACTCCAAATGAACAATAAACGCGCTCGCGTCAAGTAACCTTTACCTGTACCTGCAACTGGTGTTGTAGTTATCTGTGAGCCACAAGGGACTCAACAATCTCATTTCCAAAGGTATCAAGACTAGCAAAGCTTAATGGGTGAGGCAAGGTTAAGTGGTGAGGTTGCAGCAACGGCTAAGCATATATTTGGTGGCTAAACTTACGAGTACAAGAAGTAAGAAGGGGAAGATCTACGCATAACGGACGTGAGCTACTGATGATCAAATGAATGATCCTGAACACCTACCTACGTCAGACATAACCCCACCGTGTCCTCGATCGGAGTAAGAACTCGCGAAAGAGACACTCACGGTTACGCACACAGTTGGCATATTTTAATTAAGTTAACTTCAAGTTATCTAGAACCAGTGTTAAACAAAGTTTCCACGTTGCCACATAACCACGAGCACGGCTTTCCGAAAAGATTTAACCCTGCAGGGGTGCTCCAGCTAGTCCATCACAAATTACCACAAGCCGCATAGAAATCCTCAATCACGAAGCTCGCGATCTCGTTGGATTCCCTAGTCGAAAACCTCTACTCTGAGATTACCCAAAGCATCACTGGAATCCCGATGCACAAGATATCTCGTTAAAGGTAAAACTAATCCAGCAAGGCCGCCCGACGTGTCGACGAACCCGATAGGAGCCGCGTATCTCGTTCTTAGGACACGACGGATGGAAAAGCCTACAGGTACCAATCCTCGAGTTGCCCCGTGGTGGCCCCGCAGTCTGTCCTTTTGGGACCAACACCATCAGCACTGGCCCCCCTGTTTATGTAAAATAACTCCTCGGGTAGCGCTAACTCCCTATGCATTTCAGTGTTATAAAAATTATTATGTTGGGCAAATGTAGAACCAATGTTGGGCCTTGCCAAACCAGCTTTAAACTAAAAAGAATTATCAAGGGGGTCCCCATAACAACCCCGACCGTGTTAGGAGCGCTCAATTATGGAACATAACACCAGTAGCCGAAACTAAGGGGGCAAAGGTGGAACAAAACACCAGGCTAGAAAGGCCGAGCCTTCCACCTTTTACCAAGTATATAGGTGCATTAAATTAAATAGCATTAATATGGTGATATGACAAGGGACCCATGTTTTCACATGGAAGCAACTGCACCTGCAACTAGCAATGCTAACACAGGGTTAAGCAAGCCGTAACACATGCCAATCAGTGGTTTGCTAGGTTGAACAGGTTGAAGGTTTTCATGGCATTGTTGAGAGGCTGATATTTAACATGTGGTAGGCAACGAGACAAACTCGATAGAAACGGTAATCTAGCATGGCAATGATAGTAATGGTATCTGGGGAAATGGACATCTTGCCTGAGATCCCGCTTGGAAGAAGAATGCAGGTGAAGCAGACGAACCGACATAGTCGAACGGGTCCTCACAATCCGGCACGCTGCGGAACTCTATCGAGACGAAGCAAAACGGAAACACAAATCATCACACAGAATTCACCACACGATGCACAACAAATATGATGCATGAGCACCTGTATATATGCAAGTCACGGCATGACAATTCACAACAACCAAATACTACACATTAAGTGAAGTTCAATTTGTAACGAGTTGCATATCGACGAAACTCCACGTTAATTATTTAGTTCTATCCCGATTAGACACAAGACAATATTAAATGTGGTTAAACATGGCAAGAGGTGAAGCGGAAATTAAACTACCTATCTAGACCTTTTAAATGAGGTCGGAAATGACATATAGCATCTCCGAGACGACCTCACATGTTAATTTACAATTCTGTCCAGATCTGAATTAACACATTTAATTAGTTGTTCAACAGCAAGACAAATAGGTTCACGTGATTCTATGCATCATTTTAAGCAATCTACACATAAAGAACATCTCCAACGGAGCTACGGATCAAAAGATACAAGCACCGCAAGATATGATGGCATGAATGCAATATGTGTGCAACGGCGGTCATGAGCACCTCAAAACATACAAACAGCAAGAGAAAATGAAATTACACGAGATTCTAAGCAAGTTTCATATAGTACAAGATCAAATCGGAGCTACGGTTCAACAAGTACGAGCAAAACAATGACTCACTACAATCTGCCAAAATCAGCCACATAGCATCTTCTACGCCCCACAACTACGGGCTACACAAGTCCGATAAACTCAAGCAAGGCATGACACGGAAAAGGGCAAGAAGCACTACTACAAACAACTAACAATAACTAGCATGGAAGCAAGGAACACTAGGAAAAGAAGACACAAAATGGCATCTCACACACTATTTCAGACTTAGTGAAAATTACACCTCATGAAAATGCAGGTTTCGATCTGAAGCCATATTGACAGCAACAAAACCTATAGCTACAGGATTCCAAATGGCATGAAAATTCACAGCATGCTAGAGAAACACAAGGGGTACAACTAACTCCATTGCACCAACCTCAAAAGAGCTACAAATCACAAGTTACAAGCAAGACAAGACAGCAACAAAATATAACAGATCGCAGACTTAGAAATATTTCAGCACCTCCAAATCAGCACTATTTCTAGCAACTTGAGGGCAATCAAACCACACCTAAACATGCATTTCTATTGCAACCAAAAATACCAGCGGCTAGTCTAAACACCCAAGAACAACTCCCTAGTTGACAACTCCGTCAAACGAAGCACGGAATAAATCCTACGAAATAAACAAAAGGGCATCACGGCAAAATATCGCACGATCTAACTTACTCAAGAGCTAAAACTAATTGCACATAAAATCCATGGGATTTTTCTACCCCGAAAACATATAAAATATGTGGGGTTGCACAACATTATAATGCCACACGAAAATCCAAGAAAATAACCTATACACGGGAAAATAAACTACCGGCAAACCCTTCACGCAAAAATACCAATGACCGCTCTAAAATACATGGAAAATAGGTTCCTAAAACATGGGCATTTTATCTAAGGCATACGAGCAACCCGGACACGCACGAGAAAATAACACGGGACCAAAACAATATAAACAGCACACATATCTAGGCATTCGGCATGCAAAACTACATCAAACAAATATGCAAGTTGTAAATTCGTAATCTATGCGAAATTCTACACGAAATACATATTTAATGCATCGCGATCCGACATACAGATAATAATCTACGGGCATTCTAATATCTAGCAAAACCTGGAATTAAATAAATTCGAAATCCTAATAAAAATAGGTAACGCGCCTTATCTGTTCTACCGGGCCGAAACTGGGCAGCGCTGAACAACTAAATCACGCTGAGGGCGCAACATAGGGATTTGGGGGTTACCTTCGCGGGCTGGGCCGGATCTCGGGAGGAGGCAGGCCTGGCGGCGGGGAAGGAGGCCGACTCGGCCGGGATCTGGCAGAGCAGAGGGGAGGCGGCCTGGGACCGCTGCGGCGCGGACGCTGGGCCGGCACGGGGCCCACGGGGCAACGCTGGATCTGAGCCGGCCTAGCGCCGCTGCGCGGGAGCTGGCGAGCGGAGGCGAGGCAAGCGCAGCCTCGGGCGGCGCGGTGAATGGCTCCCGATCTGGATCCCTGATCCAGATCGCGGGGAGGAGGCAAGCGCGGCGCTGACTGGCGGTAGGGGGCGGTGCTGAAAGCACGGGCAGCTGGCTGGCTTGGGAGGCACTCAGTCACAGGACTCCTTGCTGCGGCCAGGATCGGGCCAGCTCTCAGATCGAGAGAGGAGGGGGCTGCGGGTGAGCTGGCTACAGGGTTCGCCTCAGGCTCTCGCTGCTGGTTGGCCTGGTGGGGAAAACAAGGTGGGGCTAGGGGATGGATCCCTAGATACTAGGTTTTGGGTGGATAGTCTACGGTCCAAATATATAGCTAGCATGCTAGTTGTAGGTTCATCTCGACCCTCCGATTTAGATCGAGTGGTCGAGATAAATAGGTTAGGAAGTCCACTAGACAAACCGAAGACGGTTTGCGGTCAAACGGGGTTGATCTGGACCCAACGGTCACGACCGCCCGGTTCGGGTTTCGGGAGGTTTTCGGACTGGGCCGCGCGTAGGGTCGACGCACTGTGCAGAGGGGCTAGGCGAAGATGAGAGGGAAAACGGGCGACCCAGCAACGTATTTAAAAACACCGACAGACGTCAGACGGTAGACCGAATACGGTGCCGCTATGGTCGACCGTTCAGGTACCAGACGGTCTCCGATCGCGACGAAATTCGACAGGCGGCCTAGCAATATTAAAATAAGACCGCACGTCAAACCTCAACCCGACTAGAGAAAGTTTTATGCACACTTTTAAAACAGGGGTTCGAATGATGCCGCGGGCGCGTGCGTGTGTGGTCGGGCTTAGAACGGACAACGACGAGAACCGGCAACTAACAACGGATGCAAGTTTGAAAACTGGCGGCAACGGAGATGCCGATGCAATGCAGATGATGCGCATGATGCGCTGATGATGCAACAAAAGAAAATAGTCACATGGCGAAAACGGAATAGAAGGGGAATCTTCTGGAACATCGGCATTGGGCTGTCACAACTCTCCTACACTACAAGAGGGTCTCGCCCCGAGATCCAAGAATGAAAGGGGGAGAGGATGAGAAAGAACAAGAGGTAAAAACTTAGTCGCTTCTTTGACAAACAAGTGAACCCAATGATCCTTGAAAGTTGCAAGGCGATGAGGAATGAAAATAGAAAGAAGCAAGAATTCATGGAAAATTTCGGCAGCACTTCGGGAGGAAAATGGGACAAAAAATCAAAAAGGTAGAAGAAATAGACAATATGCACGACAAACAACTAAGTAGAGCAAGGAAACACCATGATCTTGATAGAACAGCATAATAGACCGAAAAGAGCAACATCACAATGCCTCCGGAACAATAGAATAGGAACTAGCTCATACGGAAGAAGAGAATGAAGAAAAGAATGACAACTACTAACTCCAATGAACTTGGCAAGCATCCTTGCAAGAAGAATTGGACGGAGTTGTTGGAAACAACAACGAAAATAACAAGATAGTAGTGGGCTTATGGAAACCTTTTCAAACTAATGAAGTGACAACCAGCCACTAACAGAACAAGGATTGATTGGGAGAAACAAGATATGAACAATTCTTACACCAAGAGGATACATTGAGAAGTTGGATTAATGACAAGCACCATGATAGCAACAACCTATAGGAAAAGCTTTAGGTGAAATCCAAACCAAGATAGCTCAATGAAGGAATCATGGGTTGAAAATATCTCATGATCATAGAATTGGTGGCTTTAATTATAACATTCCTGAAAGAAAATCTCTTCGAGACTCCTACACTAACAAGAATGCTATAATACCACCTCAAAGGATAACGGAGAACAATTGCACATAGAATGGAAGAGAAAGAATACTTGAGGTACTCCAAGAGGAATCTTGAAGAACACATGAGAATGAATCACATCCTTGAAGAACCAGCATGGCGAGCCTCCGTATCAAAATGAATGACGCAACGACATGAAGGTAGAAAAGAATAAGATTATGGCCTTGCCAAGATTTAGATGAAGCTTCACAAAGAGATACTGATAGACTTGGAACTTCGGAAAAGAAAGATAAGCACTTGAGAAAAGAATTGATATCATGAGCCACTCCGTAAGAAGAATTCAGATTACTATTAACAAGAATAAGAATTATGTTATGCTTATCCTTCATCAAGCTAAATTGATGACAAGCAACGGATCTAGCATACAACTTATTCTTCTTGAAATGATTAAGGAGAGATATGAGCACAAACTAGAAGAAATCTTGAAAGAGGCACCGGTGAGAATTGAAATGAATGAGGCAACCATGAATGACTGGAGATACATGAGAATGAAGAGATCATGAGCCACCTGAGAGAAAACTAGAACAAGGCACCGGATAATCGAGAGACGAACAAAGAGACAACAATTGAGAAGAATTGAGGATGAAGCTGAAAGCTGAGAACGAAGAATCTTCTGAAATGATGGCCTTCGGAGGAACGAGAATGAAAACAACACAGAAATGCACCGGATAGCAAGAAAGGGATTACTCATGATTGGGAGAAGAATGAAAGGTTGAGCCAAATAAGAGAATTAATTCTAATTCATCCTGAAGAAGGAATATGACTGATGAAATCCATACTCACGTCATAGCTGAAAAGATTTAATGATCTCCGGGAAAAGATTAAAAGAGCCAGGAAAGATCCTGGGAAAACCTGTGGGTTATGGGCCCACTCAAAGAAACCACCGTTAGAAAAGATTGCTAGAGCGAGAGATATTGCACCGGTATGAAGAGAAGTAGATGAGGTTGAGAACCTCGAAATAATTAAAAGAATTGAAAACAAGAAACTACTGAAATATCTTTAACACTCCGGATAGAAAGAGAGAGGAATTAATAAACAAGATAGGCTGATCAGAATTTCCAACATAGGAAAGAATTACAAGGATGAATAGGATATAATGAACACGGACACTGAATTAAATTCACCAGTAAGGATGACAAGAATGAATAAATATGAACACGAAGGTCCTGAGAATCTTCACAATGAATCACCGGGTGAGAGAGAAAAGAACAGATAACGGAAGCACATGAAAGAAAACTCTTGGATGAAAATTGAATCACTGAGAAAAAGGGCGGGAGGGTGGGGAAAAACAAAGACAGCTTGGGACAGATGAGATGAACTTCGGAATAAAGAGAGAATGATCTTGCAAAATAGGAGAGGATGGAATTCACTTGAAGAGAAACACACCGGTTGAAAAAGAATTGACATGACGACTCCGGTTGACAAGAATTGCTAAGACGATTGATTGAGCAAAGAATTTGCATTCACATAAAAAATATGAGAACACCTCTTAGGAAAGATCTGAAATCACCACTTGACATCAAAGCAACGCGAATTACCATATTCCAACAAACAAAGGGTGAGGCTTATGAAACAAGCCAGAACAAACTCATGAGAAAGATTTCGTCCGATATTTTCATGGACAGGAATCCACTAGATGTCGAACCCCAACCTAACATCATGTATTTGTTGGAAGATTGTCCTATAAGCAACAACTTGAATTCCCACCTACGAATTCCCGAAATATCTGGTCATGCAATCTGGTACACGGATACAAGGAGTAATATCACACAACTCCTATACTAACCCGTCACCTGTATCACATCCGTCAACACACAACCAGAATCTCGGACCTTCATCTACAACGATACAAAGTATGGCAGTACTCCCGAACAATCTGCACCAGTAATGGGGAGATCGGGGTTATCTTGCCACTACTAGTATTGAAGCAATTACGAACATCCTTCGTTCTGAGATATTAAGAAATCTGAATGATAACGATGTGCTCAAGAATCCCCTGGAGCTCAACTCCCCTGAGACTTAGAGCAGATAGGAGGCACCAAGACAGAACTCCGTCACATCGACATCATATAGATCTCAAAAATATCCGCGTGATCCTAAAATTTTTTTTGAGTGAGAAGAGGAGTAGAATTAAATATTACATCAAGATTCCTCACCAGAGCATAGAAGAGGAGAAAAAAGAATCCTACTCTCCGATATATAACTAGACTCAAAGCAGTTTTTCACTAGACTCGACTCGGCCAAGTTCGATCAATCAAGGGGGCTCCTAGGTCGATACTGCTCTGATACCAACTTGTCACGCCCAAGATGCAACCCTATCCTCAATTTGGCACGAAGGCCTCGTCAGGGATAGAAGCGCATCTCGCCGTCTCGCAAGAATGGATATCGTTACTAGTACATGTACTGAAAAGAAGAGATATATAATAGAATTGGCTTACACTCGCCACAAGCTACATCAGAGTCACATCAGTACAATACATAATCATCGAGAGTAAGAGCAGGGTCCGACTACAGACGGAAACAAACGAGAAAAGAAGAATGACGTCCATCCTTGCTATCCCAGGCTGCCGGCCTGGAACCCATCCTAGATCGATGAAGAAGAGGAAGAAGAAGCAACTCCAAATGAACAATCAATGCGCTCGCGTCAAGTAACCTTTACATGTACCTGCAACTGGTGTTGTAGTAATCCGTGAGCCACAGGGGACTCAGCAATGTCATTTCCATTGGTATCAAGACTAGCAAAGCTTAATGGGTGAGGCAAGGTTAAGTGGTGAGGTTGCAGCAGCGGCTAAGCATATATTTGGTGGCTAAACTTACGAGTACAAGAAGTAAGAAGGGGAAGATCTACGCATAACGGACGTGAGCTACTGATGATCAAATGAATGATCCTGAACACCTACCTACGTCAGACATAACCCCATCGTGTCCCCACGATCGGAGTAAGAACTCGCAAAAGAGACAATCATGGCTACGCACACAGTTGGCATATTTTAATTAAGTTAACTTCAAGTTATCTAGAACTAGTGTTAAACAAAGTTTCCATGTTGCCACATAACCACGGGCACGGCTTTCTGAAAATATTTAACCCTGCAGGGGTGCTCCAGCTAGTCCATCACAAATTACCACAAGCCGCATAGAAATCCTCAATCACGAAGCTTGCGATCTCGTCGGATTCCCTAGTGGAAAACCTCAACTCTGAGATTACCCAAAGCATCACCGGAATCCCGATGCACAAGATATCTCGTTAAAGGTAAAACTAATCCAGCAAGGCCGCCCGACGTGTCGACGAACCCGATAGGAGCCGGGTATCTCGTTCTTAGGACACGACGGATGGAAAAGCCTACAGGTACCAAACCTCGAGTTACCCCATGGTGGCCCCGCAGTCTGTCCTTTTGGGACCAACACCATCAGCACTGGCCCCCCTGTTTATGTAAAATTACTCCTGGGTAGCGCTAACTCCCTATGCATTTCAGTGTTATAAAAATATTATGTTGGGCAAATGTAGAACCAATGTTGGACCTTGCCAGACCAGCTTTAACCTAAAACGAATTATCAAGGGGGTCCCCATAACAACCCCGATCGTGTTAGGAGCGCTCAATTATGGAACATAACACCGGTAGCCGAAACTAAGGGGGCAAAGGTGGAACAAAACACCAGGCTAGAAAGGTCGAGCCTTCCACCTTTTACCAAGTATATAGGTGCATTAAATTAAATAGAATTAATATGGTGATATGACAAGGGACCCATGTTTTCACATGGAAGCAACTGCACCTGCAACTAGCAACACTAACACAGGGTTAAGCAAGCGGTAACATAGCCAACCAGTGGTTTGCTAGGTTGAACAGGTTGAAGGTTTTCATGGCATTGTTGAGAGGCCGATATTTAACATGGGGTAGGCAACGAGACATACTCGATAGAAACGGTAATCTAGCATGGCAATGATAGTAATGGTATCTGGGGAAATGGACATCTTGCCTGAGATCCCGCTTGGAAGAAGAATGCCTCCGTGAAGCAGATGAACCGACGTAGTCGAACGGTTCCTCACAATCCGGCACGCTGCGGAACTCTATCAAGACGAAGCAAAACGGAAACACAAATCATCACACGGAATTCACCACACAATGCACAACACATATGATGCATGAGCAGCTGAATATATGCAAGTCACGTATTGACAATTCACAACAACCAAATACTACACATTAAGTGAAGTTCAATTTGCAACGAGTTGCATATCGATGAAACTCTACGTTAATTATTTAGTTCTATCCCGATTAGACACAAGACAATATTAAATGTGGTTAAACATGGCAAGAGGTGAAGCAGAAATTAAACTACCTATCTAGACCTTTTAAATGAGGTCGGAAATGACATATAGCATCTCCGAGACGACCTCACATGTTAATTTACAATTCTGTCCAGATCTGAATTAACACATTTAATTAGTTGTTAAACAGCAAAACAAATAGGTTCACGTGATTCTACGCGTCATTTCAAGCAATCTACACATAAAGAACATCTCCAACGGAGCTACGGATCAAAAGATACAAGCACCGCAAGATATGATGGCATGAATGCAATATGTGTGCAACTTTAAGTGCATCTAGTGCCCCTTAGTGATTTTGGTGGTTTGAAGACTTATAGGTTAAGTATCTAATGTGTTTGTGAGTGTACACATGATCTATAAGTCATTCAGGAGTTTGAGATATTTGAAGAATATCGACCCCTAAAAATATATGTCTTCAGTTGAAGAAATTGATCTGAAGCTGAAGAAATGAATCGCGAGGAATCTGCGATGAAATTGATATTCCTGATGAAGATACTGATATTGAGAAGTCTGGTGGTTGCTGAAGAAAATCATTCTGAAGAATTTGAAGCATGAAGATTTACACTTTCTGTTTTACTTTCTTCTCATGTGAGTAATAGGAACACCGTACTGTTAAAGGGGGTCGAAGTTACACTATGGAATGAATTTCCTCATGATGCTCAACCCAGGCCTAATCCTACCAAAAGCCTCAAGTGAGGAATATGAGTGACATAAGGACTCTCATAGTTGAGGGTTCCGACCGTTTCGATAGTCACACCAAGTCACTGGTCTTATCCACTCCAACGGTCATATTATTTAAGGGCATTAGTGTCAAATCATGTCGGGATGCTCCTAGGCTATAAATAGCCACCCCCCACAACCACTAGCTGGTTGGCTGCTCATTGGAAACTGACACTTGTCATAAGAGCAACCCAAATTCCTCAGAGTCTTCGAGAGTAATTCATCAGTGAGGAAATACACCACCCAGCGAAACCACAAACCAAACCTAGTGATTGAGCATCACTGAAGAAGTTGTTCCTGTGTGGGACTGAAGCCTTTTACCTTTGAGGACTGTGCATCCTCCAGACGGTTAGGCATCATGGTCTAGAGCTTTCCAGCAGTCAATTGTGGATCGCCGGGTGACCAAGTTTGTGAGGGTTTGGAAGTCTGCCGTGAAGACTTACCACAAGTGTTGGGCGAGGACTGTGTGTCCTTTGCTCAAGGAGAATACGGTAGGGACTGTGTGTCCTTTGGTTTCAATACCAAGCATAAACAAACCAGATGTACGTCACAACAGTTAGAACTGGGTCATCAACGACTATCTTCTCTGAGAAACGGGTTCTAATTCCTCAACTCCTTACTTTCCTCGTATTATGTGTTGATGACTTTCACTGTGACTGTTTGAAGAATTTGTTGAAGAATTTCTCTGAATTTCCTCAACCCCAAATTCTTCACGTCAGTTAATCCTCGTCTCTATTCTGCGTGCCTGCTCACTGTGCAATCTGTTTTCACATTCTTCACTCTGAAAAACTGTTGTTGTGAAACGTTGCACTTCTGATCCTTTACTGTTTCTGCTGTAAGTTAGTCATCAGTGAGGAATTTCCTCAAAAGGAATTTCCTTAGTGATGAAATTCTAAAAATCTCCTATTCACCCCCCTCTAGTCGATATAACACACTTTCAATTGGTATCAGAGCAAGGTACTCCCTTGTTCTGTGTGATTTTGGTTTAACCACCTGGAGTTTTAGTTATGTCGACTGCAGGCATGTTTAAGGTGACTACAACATGTCCTACCTACGAAGGAAAGAACTTTCCATTTTGGAAGAACAAAATGCAAATGCATCTACAAGCTATTGATAATGATCTCTGGTATATTGTGGAAAATGGCGTCCCCATCAGCTCTGCCAGTGTCACTGCGGCTGATGTGAAGAAATTCAAGCAACTCGATTCTCAAGCGAAGAACATCATCTGTGGCCATCTGAGCCCAGGCCAGTTTGGAAGAGTAAGTGCTTTGGGTTCTGCAACACTGATCTGGGAGAGACTGTGCAAGGTAAATGAAGGAGTATCAACCCAGCATGACTCTCGTGTTGATATTCTTCGCAATCTCTTCAATCGCTTCAAGAGACATGACAATGAAAGCTGCCAAGACACCTTTGATCGCCTCACTGACATATCAGATGAACTGCAAGCACTGGGAGCTCGAGACATCACTGATCACGAAGTTGTGATGAAACTGTTGAGATGTTTGGATTCTTCATTTGACACTTTAGTTCTGATGATTCAAGAAAGACCAGACTACAAGATGCTGGATCCAGCTGATATACTTGAAAGGCTAAATACTCATGAATTCCAGCTAGAAGAAAAGAGAGATCTATATGGACAAAGCTATTCCAGACCACGTGCACTGAAGGCTAGAGCAATTTCCTCATCTGAAGAAGAAGACACAGATGACAACATTTGTGACCCTAAAGAATGTGGACAGGAGCTTGCAATGCTCGTGAGGAAATTCCAAAGATTTACACGACGTGGCCAGTTCGGTAAATCTTCAAGAAGAGACATGAGGAAATCAGAATCTTCATCTGAGGACTACAAGAAACGAACCTATCACAAGTGCAAGAAATCAGGTCATTACATTGCTGATTGTCCCTGTTGGGGAAAGGAATCAAAGAAGAAGAAATACAAGGATGACAGTTCTGATGACTCGAAGAAGAAGAAGAAATCTTCAAAATCCTCATCTTCAAAGCCCTCATCACACAAAAAGACTAGTTTCAGAAAGGCTCGGGCACTTATTGGCAAGGAAATGGACTCCGAGGCAGAATCAGAGGAATGTGATGATGAAGAGGGTTCTGAAGAAGACTCAGAATCCGGACAGGCTAGTCTTGCACTAGCAACCACTTTCGTCAGCAAGTCAATCTTCAATCTTGAAGAAAATGATTGCACCATCCATACTGATGACTATGCTGATGACTTCGCTCCAACCAATTGCTTCATGGCAAAGGGTTCGAAGGTACCAAATAATGCCTCCTCCTCTGATTCAAGTGACTGTGAGCCTAATGATTATAAGAAACCCAGTTACAGTAAACTTGCTATCATTGCCACTAAACAACAAACTGCTCTGGAAAAACTTCAGAAACTGCTAGACAAAAGTGATGATCTGTTGAATGACGAAATGAACCTTACCCAAATCCTCACTGATGACATGAAAAGTCTTCAGTCTAGATTTGATAATCTTCAGGATCATTATGATACACTCCTCACTGATCATGAGAAGCTTTCCTATGAATTTCTTCAAAGGAAGCTTGATCTTGAGAAGCTGAGGATGTCTCATGATGATCTTCGTATGGAAAATGATTCATTACTAGCTCAACAGATCAGCGCTAGTCAAGTTGAATTTATTCCTCCATGTCTTAAATGCATTGAACGCGAAACTGCTAATTCCTCACCAGAATCATCAAATGCTACCATTGCTACAAATTCTTCAACTGCACCTGCTGTGTCTATTTCCTCACTTGAGGAAAACACAAATGTTACTGATGAAAATGCAGGTTGAAGGAATTGTACGTGACAGGCATGTACAAAAGCCTCAAAGGACATCAAACCCTTTGTGATGTGCTCAAAAAGCAGATCTTGAACAGGAACCCGAGGAAAGAAGGAATTTCCTTTGAGAGGAAATTAAATGCTGATGGATCTTATTGGAAACCTGAGCAGTATCCCAAAACCTCATGGGTTGCTGCTACTGGGCCTCCTTTTGATCCATCTAATCTAACTGGCTTTTCATGTGAATTATCCTATTCCCCAGATGAGTCATTTGACTCCAACTATAAATTGTTCAAAAATCAATCTGGTGAAGTATTTGCTCGATATGTTGGAACTAACTGCAGGAATGGCCCTCCTGTGAGGAAAAATCTGGGTTCCCAAAAACTGTCTTGAAAATCTTCAGGTGAATATCCTCATGACACCACCACTGAAGAATCTGAACCCCAGATCAAATTCCTCAGGAGGACCAAAGTCTTCAAGAGGATCAAAATTCTCAACTGGTCAAAACTATGCTCGTACCCGTGCTTATGCATCTAACATGTAGGGAAACTACAAGGAATATGAATATGAGCGTTACTCCTCAAATCATTATGTTCATAAATCCTCAAACCAGTTCTCTGCATATTCATATGAGTACTTTAATCCCCCTACTGTTAAGAGAAGTGCATTGGCTTCAATGCCACCTTTCTCATATGGTGCTCGCAGGATGATGAACGCTTTGCCACCCCTTCAGATGTGGGTGGTGAAGAAATCGAACTAATCACTTCTGCAGGTCAGGTCTCCAGATGAAAATCATCTTCTGAAAAATTTGCTGGAGACCTGAGAAATGCTTGATAGGACGCAAGCTAATGATTGATGAAATAGAAATATTTCACACGTCCTTACATTTCTGTTTTGATGAAATTAATGATCTGATGAAATTAGTATCATATTCTTCAAATCTGAAGCATATGAGCTGGTAAGCTGTACTAATTTATCTGCAGGATGACAAACCCAAGAATACTGAGTGGGTTCTTGATAGTGGCTGCACACATCACATGACTGGTGATAAAAGCTTACTGATGAATATGCCACTAACTCCATCACCTGGAAGCAAATCACATATGCTGACAAAGGTAAAAGCAAGGTATAGGGACTTGGCAAAGTGGCTATTTCCAAGGATAGGCATATGGACAAAGTGATGCTTGTTGAATCCCTTGGTTTTAACCTTATGTCAGTCTCGATGCTTTGTGATCTTGATATGATTGTTATCTTTGGTAGATATAGATGTGTAGTCATCATGGAATCCGACAGATCCAAAGTCTTCGAAGGTGTAAGAAGAGGGGATTTGTACATTGTTGATTTCTCTACAGGTCCTCAACCAGCCACTTGCTTACTAGCAAAAACCTCAGAAGGATGGTTGTGGCACCGAAGACTAGGTCATGCAGGCATGAGGAATTTGCACACGCTCGCGAAGAAGAAGCATGTCATCGGCATCGAATCAGTCAAATTCCTCAAGGATCATCTCTGTGGTGCTTGTGAATCTAGGAAAATGACCAGATCCAAGCATCCCTCTAAGACTATCATGACCACTACACGTCTATTCGAATTGCTTCATATGGATTTATTTGGACCTACTCACTATGCCACACTAACCAATGCAACATCTTTATATGGCTTCGTCATAGTTGATGATTATTCCAGATATACTTGGGTGCATATCATAGTGTATAAAACTGAAGTGCAGGAAATCTTCAAACGATTTTCTTCAAGGGCCTCGACGAACTTTGGCATCAAGATCAAACATATCAAGAGTGATAATGGAACCGAGTTCAAAAACACTGGTCTTGATGATTATCTTGATGAACTTGGTATTACTCACGAATTGTCTGCTCCTTATACTCCTCAGCAGAATGGTGTCGTCGAAAGGAAGAACGGGACTCTGGTTGAAATGGCAACAACTATGCTTGAAGAATATCAGACTCCTCGTCGCTTTTGGCCTGAAGCAATCAACACTACATGCCATATCATCAACAGGGTATATCTTCACAAATTCCTCAAGAAAACCTCATATGAACTCCTCGCTGACAAGAAACCCAATGTAAGTTATTTCAAAGTCTTCGGTGCAAAATGCTGGATTAGAGATCCTCACCATAGCTCAAAATTTGCACCTAAGGCACATGAAGGTTTTATGCTCGGTTATGGAATGGACTCGCACACTTACAGAGTCTTCAACAACTATCACAACAAAGTTGTTGAGACTGTAGATGTGCGGTTCGATGAAACTAATGCCTCGCAAAGAGAGCAACTGCCTTCTGATCCAGATAAACTGTCTCCTGAGGAAGCAATAAAGCTCAAGCCTACTGAAGACATTGTCCCCACTGAGGAAATTGGTGAAGAAACGATCCCCATCACTGATAAAAACCAAGAAAATGCTCCTGAGGAAATTGCACCAGCACCACTTCCTCAGCCCAGACAAAATCCTCAACCAGCTCATCCGAGGATTGCAAATGAAGTAGAACTTGACAAAATCCTCAACGACATCAACGCGCCAGGTCCTCTCACTCGCTCAAAAGCTTCACACTTAGTTAAATTTTGTGGGCATTTTTCTTTTGTATCCATCACAGAACCCTCAAAAGTTGCTGAGGCTTTTCTGGAACCGGAGTGGATCCAAGCTATGCAAGACGAACTTCTTCAATTCAAGCTGAATGACGTATGGGAGCTCGTCAAACGACCAGATCCTCGCAAGCACAACATCATCGGCACCAAGTGGATTTTCTGAAACAAGCAAGATGAGGACGGTCAAGTGGTGAGGAACAAGGCACGACTTGTAGCCCAAGGCTACACCCAGGTTGAAGGAATAGATTTCGATGAAACTTTTGCACCTGTTGCTAGACTTGAAGCTATTCGAATACTACTTGCTTATGCTAATCATCATAACATCACCTTATATCAAATGGATGTGAAAAGTGCATTCCTCAATGGTAAGCTTGAGGAAGAAGTATATGTTGCTCAGCCCCCAGGTTTTGAGGATCCAAAGAATCCAGACAAAGTCTTCAGACTCAAAAAGGCTCTTTATGGCCTCAAGCAAGCCCCTCGGGCATGGTATGATACATTGAAGGAATTCCTTGTGAAGAAAGGCTTCAAACCTGGTTCACTCGATCCAACTCTTTTCACAAAATCCTATGATAATGAGCTATTTGTATGTCAAATATATGTCGATGATATCATATTTGGCTGTACTGACAAACGATACACTGATGAATTTTCCTACATGATGAGTGAAGAATATCAGATGTCCATGATGGGGGAGCTGAAATTCTTCTTAGGTCTTCAAATTCGTCAACAAAGCAATGGAATCTTCATATCACAGGAGAAATACCTCAAGGATTTTCTGAGGAAATTCGACATGCACGAATGCAAAGGTGCCAAGACTCCAATGCCTACCAACGGCCACCTCGGCACTGATGAAAATGGTAAAGATTTCGATCAGCAGGTATATCATTCTATGATTGGCTCTTTATTGTATCTATGTGCATCTAGGCCAGATATAATGCTTAGTGTGTTCATGTGTGCACGTTTTCAAGCAAAACCGAAGGAATCACACCATAAGGCTGTGAAACATATTCTTCGATACTTAGCTCACACACCAACACTAGGATTATGGTATCCCAAGGGCTTCAATCTTCATCTGGTAGGGTATTCTGATTCTGACTATGCTCGTGAGCGTGTGGGTCGCAAGTCAACTTCTGACACATGCCATTTCCTCGGAAGATCACTGGTTTGCTGGTCCTCAAAGAAGCAGAACTGCGTATCACTCTCCACTGTCGAAGCTGAGTACATTGCTGCTGGTTCTTGCTGTGCTCAATTGCTATGGATGAAGCAAACCCTCAAGGACTACGGCATCAACATGAAGAATGTGCCTCTCTACTATGACAATGAGAGTGCTATCAAGATTGCATACAACCCAGTACAGCACTCGAAGACCAAGCACATCCAGATTCGTCATCATTTTCTTCGGGACCATGTCCTCAAGGGCAATATCCTCATCGACCATGTGAAGACTGATGATCAACTGGCAGATATCTTCACTAAGCCCTTGGATGAGAAAAGGTTTTGCAAGTTGCGGTGTGAGCTAAATATCTTAGAATCTTCAAATGTTTTGTAAAAACATGCACACACCCTAACACTTATGCAAAGATTGATGACTTAGATGTGCAACACATGATGAATCGATTTTCTTCAACTGATGAAGAATGTCACTCTGAATGTGAAGAAATTAACAAAGAAATTGATTCTCAGGGCCCTACGACAATTGTATGCGGTGTTTGTAATCAACATTCTTATATGGTGGGTCACGCCACCGCCCAATGTGAAATTCCTCAAGTTGATTTTCTTCAAATGATCAATTTCCTCACAGTGTGTTTTTCTTCAAAATAGTTGTTCTTCATTGTGATGATTTATCACAAAATCTTCAAAAATACTTGATGACTTTCATTTGACTAGATAGACTGTGATTTCAAGTCCTCAACAGCATTCACTTATTGCTATTTCTTCAAGTTGATATTTCTGCTAAGTGAATGTGATCGGACCCTACTTTCCCTCTATGCTATACTCATCCAGTCTATTCAATTCTTCATATGCGTTCTACTTGAAACTTTGTTCAAAATCCTCACTGCGTCCTTGTCAGCTGATGATTTTGTAACGAAAATCCTCATATCTTCAAAAAAATTGTTTCTTTAAGACACAGTAACTGAACCCCCACTTCCCACAATCGGATAACCACGATCTCCACTATCTCCACCGCATCGTACGGGAGCTACACGTGTCCTGCGGAGACGTAGAGGCAGGGGCTATTTGGTCCGACATTCTCGCGCCAACGGTAACTTTTGGGTATAAATATGTCCTTATCCCCCTCGGCATCCTCTTCGTCGCCCCATCACTCTCCTGCCAGAGCATACACCACCGAACCCTAGCGCCATCGCTGGTAGTCTTGTCGCCGGTGAGGAAGAGCTTCACTGCCTCGACTTCTCCATCGCCGGAACCACGCTGGAGTCGGACCATCTTCGTTCGCCGCCACCGTAGACGTCCTCTGTCGCCGGGTTAGGGTGCATTGGATACTCGAACGAAGAGCCTCTCCACACATAACTTTCTGTGTTCTTCGTGCGCACCTTCCAAGGTAAATATATCTCATTTTTACAACAAGTTAGATCTAAAATTTTACATCCTCTATGTGAAATCTGTTTTTCCTCAAGATACGATACGCACTTGATTCCTCAATCACTGCCTATCACCACATCATTGATGAACTATGCTAAGCATCTAAGATTTTCACGAGATTCCTCAATTGTGCAAATTTTCGGATCTGTACAACTCTGGAACCCAAGAACAGTATGCTTAGGCAAATTCCTCAACCACTGGTTATATTCCTCAAACTGTCAAACTTTTTCATTTTCTTCAAATCTGAGAACGCATATGACCTCTCGAAATTCCTCGCAACTATACTCTGTTCATAGGTACACACATGTCAGTTGATCAATCTCTCGGTTCTCATCACATTAACTCATTTGCAGCGTTTCTGGAAGAAACTCTTGAAGGCTCATCAGAATTCTCAAGAGTTCAAACTCATCAGCAAAATCCTCAAATGAAGAAAATGGAGGAAGACAGAAAACAGAAGGGAGGAAAGAAACTTGAGCAGAACACAGCTGCGGATATCCCTGAGGACATTTACTTGGACTATTGCACGCCTGATGAAAATGAGACAATGGCCAAGAGAAAGATACGGCTGCAGAAGATAGAACGCCGATGGGCGAAGGAATGGAAGGAGTACAGGTTTGTGACTCCCAAATATGCGAAGAAATTCGCTCTGAAGCCTCCTGGCAGAAGGGCCCCACTTGAGGATCATCAAGTAGCACATCCCTCAAGCCTCATGACCATTGATGACTATCCAGATGAGAAAGAAAAGCATCTGGCCAAGTTCAAGAAGCAGGCAGAAGTTGCAGTGAGGAAATTCAATGAATCCTCAGCTGCTGCCTCAGGTGCTGCTACTTCCTCTGCCGCAGAAACCTCAGGCTCAGAAATTCCTCAAATGCAGTCTGTGCCATCAAAGCCACGGGCTCCAAAGCCTCAAGAGAAGTCTGCTCAGGCTTCTGTCACAAAACCCTCAGCACCAAAACCCTCAGTACCAAAACCTTCAACACCAAACCATCAGCGCCAAAGCCCTCAGTACCAATCTCCTCAGCACCAAAATCCTCAGCTCCACCTCCAAAGCCTCAAGAGAAACCAGTACAGAAGCAAGTCATGAAGCCTATGACTGCCAGCTCCAGCTCCTCACTCCCAGCTGCAACCAGCTCGGAGACAAAGTCTTCAACACCTCCTGCGAAGACTTTGGTAACTACTGAACGTGCAACTCTGCCAAGCCCCAGCAAAATCATCACAGTCCCATCCGCATCAGAGGGAAGTGATGAATTTGATGATGAAACCCTGCAAGCAATCATCAGAAACAAGCAAGAAAGAGTAGCTCAAGCATTAGGCAGTGCCATTCCTCTGGCCATGGACCCCAAGATCCTCCTTGACTACATCAACATATGTTATGAGGACCCAAACACTCCAATTGATGACTTGAAGCTTTCGCCTGGCATCAGTCACATGGTGACCACTTTCATCAATGAAGCCAAGTGGAAAGAACAGCAGGCCAGGCAGGCCAAAGTTGCAAAGATCAAAAAGGAGAAATTCCTCAGGCAGAATCTCCTCAAATTGACTCCTGATGCACTGGTGACAACACAGGCAGAGCTGAAGACATTGACTGACAAGTACGCCAAGCTGTCAGATCGCAAAAGCCTCGAGAGAAATTTCATCAAGCTGGCCACTAGTGTTGTTGATGATTACAACAAGAAGGCCGCACCCCCAGCACCAACTCCTCAGCCCCTAATTGAGGAGCCAGCAGATGAATCTCCTCAGGATGAGGAAACTCCTCAAGCTGAGGAAGTACACAAAGAACACCGTGTTGATGAACCGGCTATTGAAGAAATCATCATGGAAACTCCAACTGATGAATTTGCTGCAGCTGATGAGACTGCTCCTGACCCAGCTGCTTCATCAAAGCAGGCCGATGACTCTGTTCCAACTGGTTCCTCAATACCAACTGAAGAATCTGTAGAGAGAACCCCTTCACCAAAAGCTTCAAAGGTGAAGAAGATGATTCCGTCTGCATCAGACGTGAAGAAAGCCAGGGCTGCTGAAAAGGAAGCCAAAAAGAGAAAGGCCTCCTCAGCAGAAGAACAAACAGAGGCGAAGCGCCTCAAAGCACTTGAAGAATCTGCTCCTCTGGACCGTGTGCCCCTGAATGTCGCTCCTTCCTATGAGATGGTCATCATTGATGATCCAGCGAAAAAGGCATATGAGGAAATGAAGGATGTCGCCCCTGAGGAACACACTGACGAGGAAATTCAGATAGACGACAGTCCTTAACCTTTGGTTCCTCGGAAAGAAAATGTTCAAGCATCAGCTGCACCAGCTGATGAGACTGCCTCTGCCACAAAGCCAGCTGAGGATAAACAAGCTGAAAATCCTCAAGCTGACGAAATTAAACACTCTGAGCAGACTCCTCAAGATGAGGAACAGGCTGATCCAACTCCTCCAACTGAGAAAGAAGCAGAAATTCCTCAGCCTGAAGCACAGCCAGAGCAAGCTCCTCAGCCTGACGCCCAACAAGCACTATCTCGTCAGCCTGAAGTACCAGCTGCTGAAATTCCTCACCCTAAGGAAAATGCTGAGGAAAATGCATTCGTCGTGCTCAACCCAGATACTGCCATTGTTGTCTCCCCTCCTATTCCTCAGCAAAATCTTGAGCCAGTTCAGCGTCAGCCATTCTCCAAGCGTCCAAAGTTTCAAAAGGAAAATTTCTTTGAAGAACGCATGTACTTCGTCGGAGAGAACCCCTATGACAAGCCTCAAATGAGGCATCTGAAGTTTTGGACTAGGACTCAGATGAACTACTATGCCTCTGTGCTCTATGGACGAAACAAGATATTCCAGCACAGGCATATTCCTCATGTTGAGCTTGAAGCAATACCGTGCCTGGAGTCAGTCCTCAGTGTACTCCATGATGCAGGTTTACTCCCAATGTGCTCAGACATATCTGACTGGAACATCGAGTTAATTCTTCAGTTCTAGGCCACTCTTCACATATCTGGCAACCCTGAAGACATCAACACTTCAGAGCCAGTCCTCTGAAGTTTTGACTGGATGTCACAAAACACTCACTACAGGGCTCCTGCTACTGAACTCCTCAGAGAACTGCCCGTACCAATTCCCTCAGATGAGGCTGTGAAGCTTTATGGCGAGCGTGAGCTGCCAAATGGAATGATGGAAGTCCTCATGAAGCCTTTGGCTGAAGGAAAATCTTCAAGAACAACCTTCCTCGTCCACGAGCTCAAGTACACACCCAGGTCTGTCTAAAGAATCCTCTGCAGTGTGCTCACACCGATCAAAGGCCATGACGATGAAGAAGATGTTGTAGGCCTCATGAAGAATATCCTCTTCAACATCATTCATGGTATTCCTATCAATATCCATGATTTCTTCTTGAGGACTTTGGCCGACAATGCTATGTGCCCTTTTGATCACAAGATATATGCCCCATGGATCATGAGATTCATCAGGACAAGGACAGGCATCAACTTTCACGCTGATTGCCAAAACCATGTTGGTTATATGCCTCATATCCGGGTCAACAAGAAGACTTTCGAGCCCATTGAAGGAAAAGGCAAATCAGTGATTGAAGAAGGCAGTAGGCCCCTTGATGGCCAGTTCAGAGAGCCAGAAGCTTATTCTTCGTGGGATGATACTGAGACTCGTCCAGCAAGCCCCGTTCCTCCTCGCGTGCTGAATACCAGAGAGCTCCTCCTCAGTCTTCACCAGAAGGTGGATCGCAACCAAAAATGGGTCAAACGCCAGTTTGGTGCCATTGTGAAAACCCTCACTGAAACACAGAACTCTGTGAAGCTTAACCATCACTATCTGCATGAGGTTTTTGATCGCACCTGGGCTACACTTGCACATCTGAAGACTCAGACTGAGCTTGAAGAAATGGACTTTGAGCGAGACTTTGACTGGTCGTGGCCTCCCAAGAAGAAGTTCAAGCCCATTCGAGTGCAGACCTTGAAGACAGCTCCTTTTCTTCATTCCGCACTGCTGAGACTGATGAAGAACAACTCGACACTACCACCGGTCCAAGGAAGAAGACTACTCCCAAGAAGCATCACGGCTCTTCCTCAACTGCCAAGGAGTGAAGTCTTCACGGGCGTTAGTCCTCAGTTTGTCCCTTTTTGTCACTTGATGACAAAGGGGGAGAAACTCGAGAGTTAGTCTTCAAGCGGGATATTTTTGGGGCTTATGAACTAAATTTAAGTTACAAACTCTTGGCTCTTCTGAAGTTTTTATGTAATGAGTTGTAACTTAAGCCCGATGGTACTCTGACGCTTTTGAACGTTTTTCTTCGCATGCTTATTCCTCAAGTTTTAATGCACGCATGCTGGAATTCGTCATATACCATTTGTCATCATGCATCTTCATTTTCTTCATATGATATGTTACATGTATGCATGATTTACAAGACTCAGGGGGAGATCTCCTTGATATAAATCATCAATGTGCATTTGCTATAAAAGCAAAATCCTCAAGATATGCACATCTTCAGGGGGAGTCTCTCTGAATCTTGATTTTAAATTCCTCAAAATGAGTATTTACACTTCATATTTTTGATCCCTGTTGAAGACTTAACATAATTGTCATCAACCACCAAAAAGGGGGAGATTGTAAGTGCATCTAGTGCCCCTTAGTGATTTTGGTGGTTTGAAGACTTATAGGTTAAGTATCTAATGTGTTTGTGAGTGTACACAGGATCTATAAGTCATTGAGGAGTTTGAGATATTTGAAGAATATCGACCCCTAAAAATATATGTCTTCAGTTGAAGAAATTGATATGAAGCTGAAGAAATGAATCGCGAGGAATCTGCGATGAAATTGATCTTCCTCATGAAGATACTGATATTGAGAAGTCCGGTGGTTCCTGAAGAAAATCATTCTGAAGAATTTGAAGCATGAAGGTTTACACTTTCTGTTTTACTTTCTTCGCATCTGAGTAATAGGAACACCGTACTGTTAAAGGGGGTCGAAGTTACACTATGGAATGAATTTCCTCATGATGCTCAACCCAAGCCTAATCCTACCAAAAGCCTCAAGTGAGGAATATGAGTGACATGAGGACTCTCACAGTTGAGGGTTCCGACCGTTTCGATAGTCACGCCAAGTCACTGGTCTTATCAACTCCAACGGTCATATTATTTAAGGGCATTAGTGTCAAATCATGTCGGGATGCTCCCAGGCTATAAATAGCCACCCCCCACAACCACTAGCTGATTGGCTGCTCTGTTAGAAACTGACACTTGTCATAAGAGCAACCCAAATTCCCCAGAGTCTTCGAGAGTAATTCATCAGTGAAGAAATACACCACCCACAGAAACCAGAAACCAAACCTAGTGATTGAGCATCACTGAAGAAGTTGTTCCTGTGTGGGACTGAAGCCTTGTAACTTTGAGGACTGTGCATCCTCCAGACGGTTAGGCGTCATGGTCTAGAGCTTTCCAGCAGTCAATTGTGGATCGCCGGGTGACCAAGTTTGTGAGGGTTTGGAAGTCTGCCCTGAAGACTTACCACGAGTGTTGGGCGAGGACTGTGTGTCCTTAGCTCAAGGAGAATACGGTAGGGACTGTGTGTCCCGGGACTGGGTGTCCTTTGGTTTCAATACTAAGCCGCTCCAAACCAGATGTACGACTGTCACAGCAGTTGGAACTGGGTCATCAACGACTGTCTTCTCTGAGAAACGGGTTCTAATTCCTCAACTCCTTACTTTCCTCGTATTATGTGTTGATGACTTTCACTGTGACTGTTTGAAGAATTTGTTGAAGACTTTCTCTGAATTTCCTCAACCCCAAATTCTTCACGTCAGTTAATCCTCATCTGTATTCTGCGTGCCTGCTCACTATGCAATCTGTTTTCACATTCTTCACTCTGAAAAACTGCTGTTGTGAAACGTTGCACTTCTGATCCTTTACTGTTTCCGCTGTAAGTTAGTCACCAGTGAGGAATTTCCTCAAAAGGAATTTCCTCAGTGATGAAATTCTAAAAATCTCCTATTCACCCCCTCTAGTCGATATAACGCACTTTCAGCAACGGCGGTCGTGAGCACCTCAAAACATACAACCAGCAAGAGAAAATGAAACTACACGAGATTCTAAGCAAGTTTCATATAGGACACGATCAAATCGGAGCTACGGTTCAGAAACTACAAGCAAAACAATGATTGACTACAATCTGCCAAAATCAGTCACATAGCACCTTCTATGCCCCACAACTATGGGCTACACAGCTCCGATAAACTCAAGCAAGGCATGACACGGAAGAGGGCAAGAAGCACTACTACAAACAACTAACAACAACTAGCATGGCTGCAAGGAACACTAGGAAAAGAAGACACAAAATGACATCTCACACACTATTTCAGACTTGGTGGAAATTACACCTCATGAAAGTGTGGTTTTCGATCTGAAGCCATATTGACAGCAACAAAACCTATAGCTACAGGACTCCAAATGACATGAAAACACACAGCATGCTAGAGAAACACAAGGGGTACAACTAACTCCATTGCACCAACCTCAAAAGAGCTACAGATCACAAGTTACAAGCAAGACAAGACAACAACAAAATATAACAGATCTCAGACTTAGAAATATTTCAGCACCTCCAAATCGGCACTATTTCTAGCAACTTGAGGGCAATCAAACCACACCTAAACATGCATTTCTATTGCAACCAAAAATACCACGGGCTAGTCTAAACACCCAAGAACAACTTCCTAGTTGACAACTCCATCAAACGAAGCACGGAATAAATCCTACGAAATAAACAAAAGGGCATCACGGCAAAATATCACGCAATCTAACTTACTCAAAAGCTAAAACTAATTGCATAGAAAAATCCATGCAATTAGTGGGGTTGGGATTTTTCTACCCCGAAAACATATAAAATATGTGGGGTTGCACAACATTATAATGCCACACGAAAATGCGAGAAAATAACCTATACACGGGAAAATAAACTACCGGCAGCTGGCTGGCTTGAGAGGCACTCGGTCACAGGACTCCTCGCTGCGGCTAGGATCGGGCCTGCTCTCAGATCGAGAGAGGAGGGGGCTGCGGGTGAGCTGGCTACAGGGTTCGCCTCGGGCTCTTGCTGCTGGTTGGCCTGGTGGGGAAAACAAGGTGGGGCTAGGGGATGGATCCCTAGATACTAGGTTTTGGGTGGATAGTCTACGGTCCAAATATATAGCTAGCATGCTAGTTGTAGGTTCATCTCGACCCTCCGATTTAGATCGAGTGGTCGAGATAAATAGGTTAGTAAGTCCACTAGACAAACCGAAGACGGTTTGCGGTCAAACGGGGTTGATCCGGACCCAACGGTCACGACCGCCCGGTTCGGGTTTCGGGAGGTTTTCGGACTGGGCCGCGCGTAGGGTTGATGGACTGTGCAGAGGGGCTACGCGAAGATGAGAGGGAAAACGGGCGACCCGGCAACGTATTTAAAAACACCGACAGACGTCAGACGGTAGACCGAATACGGTGCTGCTACGGTCGACCGTTCAGGTACCAGACGGTCTCCGATCGCGACGAAATTCGACTGGCGGCCTAGCCATATTAAAATAAGACCGCTCGTCAAATCTCAACCCGATCAGATAAAGTTTTACGCACACTTTTAAAACAGGGTTTCAAACGATGCCGCGGGCGCGTGCGTGTGTGGTCGGGCTCACAACGGACAACGACGAGAACCGACAACTAACAACGGATGCAAGTTTGAAAACTGGCGGCAACGGAGATGCCGATGCAATGCAGATGATGCGCATGATGCGATGATGACGCGACAAAAGAAAATAGTCACACGACAAAAACGGAATAGAAGGGGAATCTTCTGGAACGTCGGCATCGGGCTGTCACACTAGGTGCATTAGTGCTAACTCCTTGAGAATCTTGTTCAACTCTCTTCGGATGACCCTCAGGATACAAAGGTTCATCGGTCATTCTACCGCCTCTAGTGACGACTCTGACAGAATTTTCATTCAACTCATTGAGCAAGTTATTCTCAGCTTTAAGTACTTGTTCTACTTGAGTAGTAACCATAGAGGCATGTTTACTCATAAGCTTAAGATCATTGACGTTTCTGTCCACACAAGCACTTAAATGACTAAGCATACGAGCATTCTTTTCCAATTGTCTGCTAACATAATCATTGAAACTTTGTTGTTTAGCAACGAAGTTATCAAATTCATCCAGGCATAGGCTAGCAGGTTTATGAAAAGTAATATCACTCTCATCCAACCTACGCACAGAATTTACTTGTACTACCTGTATCGGGTTATCGAGACCATGGATCTCTTCGATAGGTGGTAGATTTTTGACATCTTCAGATTTAATGCCTTTCTCTCGCATAGATTTCTTGGCTTCTTGCATATCTTCAGGACTGAGGAATATAATACCTCTTTTCTTCGGAGTTGGCTTGGGAGGTGGTTCGGGAATAGTCCAAGCATTCTCATTGCACAAGATGTTATTCAGTAGAATCTCAGCTTGTTCTACGGTTCGTTCCCTAAAAACACTACCGGCACAACTATCTAGGTGGTCTTTGGAAGCATCGGTAAGTCCATTATAGAAGATATCAAGTATTTCATTCTTCACAAGAGGGTGATTAGGCAAAGCATTCAGTAGCTGGATGAGCCTCCCCCAAGCTTGTGGGAGACTCTCTTCTTCAGCTTGAGCAAAGTTGTATATTTCCTGCAAGGCAGCTTGCTTCTTATGGGCATGCAAATATTTTTCAGAGAAGTAGTAGACCATATCCCGGGGGCTACGCACATAACCAGGAGCAAGAGAAGTGAACCAGGTCTTAGCATCATCCTTTAGCGAGAAAGGAAACAACTTGAGCATGTAGTAGTGGCGGATCTTTTCCTCACTAGTGAATAGGGTGGCTATATCGTGCAGTTTGGTAAGATGGGCTACAACCGTTTCAGACTCATAACCGTGAAAAGGATCAGATTAGTCTAGAGTGATTAACTCAGGGTCGACAGAGAATTCATAATCCTTATCGGTCACAAAGATAGGCGAAGTAGCAAACTTCGGGTCGTATTTCATCCTAGCATTCAGAGATTTTTCTTTCCACTTGCGCAAAAATTTCTCAACATCATAGCTATCCTTACACGCAAGAAAATCCTCAGCTATCTCTCCCTCCATAACATAGCGCGTATGAGGCATATCAGGCAATTCAAGCATAGGAGAGCTAGTTCTAGCAGGAAAAATAGTAGGTTCTACTTCAATAGTATCAGCGGTTTCAGAGGTATCATCACATCTAGCAGCAACTCTAGCAATATTTGCGTCAAGGAATGCACCAAGTGGCAAAGCAGTATCAAGCATAGCATCATCAGGCATAGTATCAAGCATAGCATCATCATAAGCATCATGGGCAGCGGAAGTAGCATCATCAAGCACAGGCGACATATCCAGATTTCTAGCAGGAGGTGATGTTGCAAACTTACTCAAAACTGAAGGTGAATCAAGTGCAGAGCTAGATGGTAGTTCCTTACCTCTCCTCATACTGGAAGGTAGGATTATAGTTCTTGGATCTTTCGGATTCCTCATAGTGATTAGCAGACGTGAATCCCAAGTGACTCAGAGAATATAGTTGTGCTTCCCCGGCAACGGCGCCAGAAAAAGCCTTGATAACCCACAGGTGTAGGGGATCGCAACAGTTTTCGAGGGTAGAGTATTCAACCCAAATTTCTTGGTTTTCCAAAGGAGAAGCGAAAGAATATTCTCAAGTATTAGCAGCTGAGTGTGTCAGATTCCACCACACCTAAAAGATTAGTGTCTACAAGCAAAGTATCAGTAGCAAAGTAGTATGATAGCAACGGTGCCAGAAACGATCTCTTGACGGCAGACTATTCCTAACTGTTGTATCAGTGGCGCCAGTAGGTTGCACGTGGGCGAATAACTATTCTTCCCCGACAACGGTGTCAGAAAAAGATCTTGCAACAAGTAACAACAAAGTAGCAAGGAACAGAAGTAGCAGCAGCAGCAGAGTAACAGCAGTAGCAACAGTAGAGCAAAGTGACAGCAGCAGCAACAGAGTGGTCCAATCCCTTTTGTAGCAAGGGACAAGCCTAGACAAAGTAACATAGCGAGGACCAGTAGTAAAAGACTCGTAGGCAGTGGATTGGTGATGCATGAGTGTGACGGATATGATTCATCATGTAACAACTATAACACGGAGAGATATGTAACTAGCCCCCGTTCATCAATCTAATGTAGGCATGTATTCCGTATGTATTCATACGTGCTTAGGGAAAATAACTTGCATGACATCTATTGTCCATCCCTCCCGTGGCATTGGGGTCCTAATGGAAACTACAGGATATTGAGGTTCTCCTTTTAATAAATAACAGGACCAACGCATTAACACGCGGTGAATACATGAACTCCTCATACTATGGTCATCTACGGGATAGGTTCCGGCTATTGTCACTCCGGGGTTTCCGGGTCATAACACATAGTAGGTGACTACAACTTGCAAGATAGGATCTAAAACACACATATATTGGCGACAACATAATAGGTTCAGATCTGAAATCATGGTACTCGGGCCCTAGTGACAAGCATTAAGCAGAGCCAAGTACTAGCAACATCAATCTAGAACATAGTGGATACTAGGGATCAATCCCCGTCAAGAACTAACTCGATTACATGATAGATCTCATCCAACTTATCACCGTCCAGCAAGCCTACGATGATATTACTCACGAACGATGAAGAGCATCATGGAATTGTCGATGGAGAAAGGTTGATGATAACGATGGTGACGATTTCCCCTCTTCGGAGCCCGAAACGGACTCCAGATCTGCCCTCCAGATGAAGAACAGGATGTGGCGGCGCCTCCGTATCGTAAAACGCGATGAAACCTTCTCTCTGATTTTTTTTCCGGACGAGACGGAAGATATAGAGCTGAGTTTGGGGGCGGTGGAGCCACGTGGGCCCCACAAGCCCTCACAGCGCGGCCAGGGGGGTGGCCGCGACCTGTGGGCTTGTGGCCCACTGGTCCACCTCCTTCGGTGGATCTTTGCGCAGGTATTTTTCTTTTATTCTAGAAAAAATCTGTGTAAGTTTTCAGGACATTCCCAGAACTTTTATTTCTGCACAAAAACAACACCATGACAATTCTGCTGAAAACAGCGTGAGTCCGGGTTAGTTCCATTCAAATCATGCAAATTAGAGTCCAAAACAAGGGCAAAAGAGTTTGGAAAAGTAGATACGGTGGAGACATATCAGCCACTAGCTTGTAATATGAAGCTTGTATGCTTTTATTTGTGTCTAGAGTTTTGTTGCGATATCTTCCCATGAGTCCCTAATCTTGGTCGTACGCATTGCGTGTATGTTTAGCGTACATTGAAAATCAGGGGCCTATAGGTAGCCCCTTTCCAACTCCTTGTCCGAAGTTGAGTCTACTACTTCAAAAACTTTCTAACGTTGTTGTGTGACTTGCGGGCCCACTTCTCAATCGGGTTGTATTAGAATCTTATACTCCTCTTCTGTACTTTGGGTTCTGAACTCTCTTCTCTTTCCGGTTAAAGATTTTGCTAACTCTAACTCTAGGTTCTCATAAATATTTCCCCCCAGAGAGCCCCTCAATCGAGACAGTGGTTTGATTCGTCAGAAGACTCCGAAGATACACTGTGATGTTCTCCCGAGAACATGTGCTCATCGCATTTGCGATTCCCTTCCTCTATCAACCCCTATGGACGACTACATACAAATTTCGTCCATACTTTCCTTTCCAGTTCCTCTTGTTTTTACAAGGTACAACGAATTATGTTACTGGGGTTTCGTTCACCCTCAGTTGTCATGGGTTTCGTGGGTCCTTCGAATTGCTATTCGATCTTCTGAAATCCTCAATAGCCTATTCCTCTTGACCTTCCTCACCTTCTTGCATTATGGTTAATTGCATATGTCTAACAACATTCATTAAAATCCTTTGTGATTGTCCTTTGATCTTATTGGTTCAACATGTGTGTGAAGGCACACAACCATCAATTGATCCTCTTAAATTAACTGTGTAGCTTAGACGTCTTTCCAAACATGAGCTCGTTCTCAAGAAATCAATCTTGATTGATTGTCCCTCTTACCCAAAGTATATTCAGTATAATTAAAGTATAATTATATTCAACTTACCCATCCTTAATCGGAGCTTTAATCCTTAATCATTATTCAGTATAATTAAAGCATCCTTAATCTTGATTGATTAGATTATGATTCTTTAATTAAAGTATAATTAAAGAATCTTATTTATATTCAACTTACCCATCCTTAATCGGAGCATCTCAATCTGATACATTGATCTAGGAATCATAATTCCTTTGCGTTAAAGCATCGAATTATTCTAATGTTCTATAGCTCGATGCCCTTGCATTCTTCCTTCCTTTGATTGGGTACTGATGCTCACATCATGTCCCTTGTGGACTGACAGAACCATTGTTGGGTTATTATCGAATGACATCCTTTACTTTTAAAAATTCTTGTGATATTCGTTCCCTCGTACATGATGCCATTGGTAAACTGTGTCTTCTCCCTCTGATAAGTTGTATCCTATGCTTTTGTCAGACATGCTTTGTTGTCAAGCATGTGTTAATTACTCTCGAAGTTTGTGGTATATGTTCCTAAGATGCCCTGATGGGTTGAACCTATGACTTCCTAAATCCGTGTGATCCCAAGTGTTTTCACGAGTCTTACCCTTTTGGTGTTTTGCCACAGAATCTTTCCAAGCAACAACTTCATCAAAGGTGAGGAGTAAATGGTAGGTGAAGCATTGATGAAGTGGGATTTGACCTTGAACGTTGTGTTCATGCCCATGGAAACAATGTTGATCCTATCATAGAAGCTTCTCGTATCAATAATCATTCATTGTATGATTTGATCTTCTATATGTGATCTGATACTTTGCAACCGTTGTTCCAACCATGATTGTTCTTCTTTGATCCCATATGTAGGCAAGTTAAAGCACTTGTCTTCTTTAGATCAATACATCGGTCCAAGCTTTAATGTTGATCTACCTCTGAGTATTATCCCTGGTATATCAAGAATATCACGGAGCTATATAAATTCTTATGAGCTCCTCATCAACTATGATATTTCGCTGATTCCAGTTTCATCGTGTTTTGAGTTGTTGGACACTCAGGAAACCGATAATTGAATCGAGTATGCATTGCGATTCAACAACTATTAGTAATTTGCTCTGCTTATGAGTCTGTACTTGATCATGACATTCCTAGCTGAATGGCGACATCATCATCGTCACACTAAAGCTTCACAATGATATCTATGTCCTTTATCTCTGGAACACAATTCCCAGAGTGCACTAAGTTTGTATCGTACTTTCAACGTCATGTTGGTTGTCTTGAAAGGCAATTTCGATTCTAAACTAGCAGTCTTATAGATGGTTCCAAAAACCTTTCATTTCACCATTCCTTTGCATGATGTCGTTGCTGATCTATTACATGTTCATGTAACTTCTCGACAAATGTGTCGTGATCATCACCAACTTTCTGAGCTCTTCCAGGATATCGATCGAATTCATGATGAGAAATGCCATCTTTCCCCTCGATGATTTGTGTCATCATTGGCAACCTCGTTGCCTTCCCTCCAACACAAACTTGATCATGTTTTGTGTTGTCCCTTGAGTTGCTTGTTATCCAGCTTATGTTATGTTCCACCTTGGAGTATTACTGTCTTTTATGTCAAGAATGTCGTGAGGATTACACACATCTTAAGAATTCTTTTACATAGTGATACTTCTCGCCATCACCATTCATTTCTTGTTCCCGGTGTTGTTTGATTCCAATACTTAATTCTGATGTGTGATTCCAATACTTCTACCAACCCTATTGCTTTGAAGTTAATAACGAATTGTTTTACTCTTAGTGTGTTGGTTGTTGGATCACCGTTTTAACATTGGTCATGCTACTCAGTCCGTATTTCCGAGTGCACCCTTCAATCAATGTTTAATTGTTGATGTTTCCTCGAGCATACGTCATTATATCATTTGATCTGACAAATGCTATCTCCTTGTTCTTTTTCATTTTTGAAATTCATCCCTATCAAAATCTTGAGGGATTGTTGCTGAGCCCATCGGTCACACCCTCAACTTCTCCATGGTTCGTGATGAGGCTTTTGAAGGCATTATCCTTGTGACTAGCTCATGAAGAATGTGTTTTGATAGAAGAAGTGTTTTCCCAGAGTTCACGTGCATTCTTGCCGTCGTGAATATGAGAAAGTTTTGTTTCGCTTCCTCTGGGGTCATCCCAAATCATTCACGCATGTGTGAGGTGTTATATGTTTTGAAGATTTGCTATCTTCACTCCACATAACTTCTCTTAGAACCCCAAGCCACTGACGGATTTGATCAAGTAAAATAAGTTCCTTCATAAGAGCTAATCCGAGCTTACACAAGGACCTTGATATCCTCGATGATGGTGTAATGCCCCAGAGTGTAACTTGCCATATTGGAACCTTCATGTATGTGGGTCCATCTTGTCATTGCCTTGTGAGATTTATGCATGTGTTATTTCATGTGATATTACCTTGTCTCCCCTTTTGCATTCATGCATCCATATCATCCATGCCTTCATTGTGATTGTTGTTGTTGTGGATCCATGTATGTGGTTGTGATGTTGATGTGCTATGAGTTGTTGAAGTGGTGTTTGATAATTGGGTTGCAACTATGTGGGGTTTCAACTAGGTTTTAAAACCCCCCTTCTCTATTTCTCAAAGCTCAAGTTTTACTTGCTCTATCCCTTATTCAAAAATGTTTATATTTTAAAGTGATTTGTGGTGGATGCGGTGCTAGGTTTAATGCGTTTTTAAACTTTGTTTAAGTGGGGTAAATATTCACAAAACAGGTTACTTAATTCTGTTTTGTAAATATTTAAATGCTCCAAAAATCCTCTTTTCATTTTATTCTGTTGGGTCATAATTCCCTTAGGACCAGGGGCATTTTTGTTTTATTTTAGAGTCAACAGTGAGGGTTGTGTGTTTTTATTTGCCTCTGTTTGTTTTTAAATAGAAAAACCCCAGTGGGTTTTTCTTTTCTTACCTGGCGCCTCCGAGTGGGCCTCCTCCCCCTCGCTGGCCGAGTAACCCCCGCAGCGCGGCAGCCTCTCCTGTAGACGTCATCTCCTTCTTCCCTCACCTTACCGTCAGTTCCTTCAGAGACAACAAGACAGAGAGGAGACGCCGTGCTCATGGACGTCAAGGCAGCTCCCTCGCCCCCTATTTAACCATTGGCGTCCGGGCAGTGGGCTAGGGTTCCTTCGCAGCGCTGCCACCTCCTTCCTCTTCCTCCTCCCTCTCCCCAGATCGACACTAGGCGGGTCGAACTCCTCCTTCACCATGGCCGATCCATGAAGATCTCGTCGCCGTCGTTGCCGTGCATCTCCATCCTCTCCGAGCAGCCCAGGAGCACGTGGGACCTCAGGAGGTTCCATCCCCGCTTCAAGGAAGCGCTGATCGCCACTGCTTCCACGACGTCCACGACGTCATCTTTCTCCTCTGCTCCGACAAGTTCTGTTGCGGCTTCTTCCTCCTCGTCGACATCTTCTTCCTCCACGTCAAGCTCGTCCTCCTTGACGCTCCCTAGGTGAGCTAGCCCGCAGTCCCATCCTGATTCCGGTGTGTAGGTCCCTGCCTAGGCCATATCTACGACGCGTGCATCTCTCTGTCGCCGGCGCCGCCGCGTGCTCGTGGAGCAGTAGATGTAGGGCTTCTCTCGTCGAGCTTAGAGTTGAAATGGGTTCATGAGAGTCCCCTCTCCCTTCCAGCAACGAGCACATGCTCAATTTGTAGTGGATCGCCGGCGGTGAGCCTCCCATGTTCCGACCACCATCGGGTTGTAGTAGATCCAGAGGGGGTTTCTCAAAAGAGAAAAGCCCCCCTCTCTGTTAACACTCGATAGCACAGAGCAGCGGTAGCAGTGGGTTTTGCTTATCGGCAGGTCGTGGGTTTGAGCCCCGCAGCGCCACCCCTTTTGTTGATTTTATTTTCTGGCACAGTAGCAACAGGGGGAAGCATATCCTGTATACTCCCTCTGTTCTGTCGAGCCAGAGGTGATAGCCAGTGGCTGTGCATGTGTGTGTGGTGACAGTAGGTTGAGGGTTCGATCCCCCAAGCCACCCTTTTATTTTTATTTTTGTTATTTTCTTTTGCTGTTTTGTTTTGTTTGTTAGTTGTGTTGCTTGGGCAGCAAATTCTGTTGCCTAATATTTCTGACCAGTGGGTCTTTCCATTTGTTTTAGTTAGTGTGCATGTGTAGTTAGTGATGCTAGTGTATGTGTGTAGGATGTATGTGTATGTGCAAGCTTCCATGTGTATGTGTGCTTGTGTGGTGCAAGCACCCAAGAGCTTGTGTAGGTGTATGTGCCCATGTGTGTGTGTGTGTGCTTGTGTATATGTGCACTAGTGCTTGTGCATGAGATGTGTGCTTGTGAGTGTGCAAGCACCCATGTATTGTGTGAGTGTGTATGTATCCATGTGGTGAAAGTGTGTGTGTGACACCCACATGCCAAGGCATGGTTTTCCTTAGTGAGCACTTGGGTGCAAGCATATATGTGTGTGTGCTAGTGGTAGTTGATGTGCGTGTAAGTAAGTGTGTGTGTTTTAGAATAGCATGTGTAGGTGCTAGTTTATGTATGCTTGATGTATGTGTGTGTGTGTGGTGGTGTGCTAAGCCACATGAACATGAGGTCTACCCCTCATGTGCACCATTAGAGTTGTGAGTGTGTGCAAGTGCATGTGTAGGTGATGAGCTAGTGTGTAACACATGTGTTGGGGATATTATCTGCGACATGACCCGCCCTAGTTGGGCCGGGTCACCAAGTGGGCGACTCATCCTTTGGCGATTCAAGCTTTGGCCCAGAGGGCCCAGGAGCCGGATGGTGGTTCAATATCTACACAGAGGATAGGCCATCGAGGAGGTTTCAGTCTTGGAAAGCACGGCGACTTAGAGAAAAAGGAAACTACGATCTATATCGTGGTGGGGACTCTTGTAAACCCTAAGGCCTCGACCTGTATATAAAGGCGAGTCCCCGGGGAGGATAGGGCAGGTTAGAAATCATCGAGAGCTAGGTCAGGCGAGTTACGCCCTCCTTGTAATCGAAACATCATCAATACAACACAAAGCAGGACGTAGGCTTTTACCTCCTCACGAGGGGCCGAACCTGGGTAAATCTGAGTCCCGCTCCCGTTCAACCCCTTTGAGTCGCCACCAAGGTGCGATTGCTCCATCATTAAGTCATTTCACTAGGAAATCTGCCGTGACAAAACCACGACAACATGTGATATGGCACTATTTGCATCTATGTGATTCCATGTAGATTTTTCCCTTCATCTTTTTGCCTATTTGTTCTATGCAAGTACCTAGGTATTATACATGTTTTTGGGGTAGAATCATCCCAGGAATCCATTGGTGAAATCAGATTTCCCTTTTGGACACTTTCCGGAGATGTAATTTTTTCTGTTTTGATCTATGTTTAGAGCTTGGTGCCATGTGGTGTGATGAGCCTAAGTGGATGATTCCTTGATGTGGCAGTAGTGGGTGAGCCCCTCTACAGCATGGTGGTTTTGTTTTATGCTTAGGAGTTTGTATGTGCAAGTTGTGCCTTGTCAAAGTAGGCATGTGGCTAAAATTGTCAGTTTAGTGAAAATGTGTGATTTTCACTAAGTCTGAGAAACTGTTGTTATTTTCTTCCCTTGTAGTTGTGGCTGCAAAAGTTCATGTGTTGGGAATCAGCCCTTGCAATCAACTAGAGAGTTGGAGATTTTGTGTTTGTCTAGCTCTCTGCCAATTTTCATTCACTTTGACTTCCTGTAGATGTTGATTTGGGGGCTGTCAAAATGCTTCAGAGCATAAACAGCTGGTGAGAATCTGAGATTTTCACTAAGTCCCTGAAATCTGTTATTTTTGGCCAAGTTAGCACCTGTAGATCTTTCTATGTGTAACTCCTTTGTATTATCTTTTTTCTCATGCTTGTAGAGCTTTTGAATAGCTTTTTCCACATATCTTGTTTGGCACATTTGGGTGGTTGTAGGTGCTTTGCATGTAGCTCTCAAACTGCTATGATGTTGTTTAGGACAGAGTCCATAGTTTTGTTGTTTTGAAGCTTGTGAGTGCATAGTTGGTGGTGTGGTGAGTTTCTTTGCACCACCCCACATATACTTGTTTGTTTGGTCATGTGGCAACCTGGTAATACCAGAAGTATGCCATTGGATGGTGCTTGTGGTAGATTTGATCCGTAGGACTCCATTTCTTGTTTCATAGTTTCCGGTTGATCCGTAGCTCCGTTCTCAATGTTCTTTATATGTGTTTGCATCATTTTCACGTGATGCACCTGTTCATGTCATCTTCATGCATGTCAAGATAGCTTAGGGTGAAGTTATGTCCAGAAGTTTGTCTTTTCTTCTCATGCATATGCAAGTGACTAGAATAGAGATGCATCTCATGCATCACGTGTTTGTTGCATCATGTTGTGTTGTTGTTCATTGGATGTTGTTTTTATATTGGGTAGCACCGGGATCGGAGAGCGAGTACGTGGTGGACGAACAAGAGCAGTTCCAAGCTAAAGACATCACATGCAAGATGACCATGACCTTGATACCGTCTCTAGCTTTGTTATGCCTAGATTCACGTTTCTTTCGTCATATGCTCGTTGCCTAGCACTGAAATAATTGCCTCCTGATATTGCCATGAAACCCAAACACTTTCCCCTCCTAGCTAATATTGAATGGCTAAGTAGGCTTGCTCAGCTTCTAATGTTAGCGTTGCTAGTTGCACGTGCCAGATGTCTCATGTGATAACATGAGTTTCGATATCATTATGTTTAAATCTGTTATTTAATTAATGCACCTATATACTTGGTAAATGACGGAAGGCCTAGACTTTGCCGGGTGATTTGTTTCGTTATTGCCGCCTTAGTTTCCGGCTAGGTGTTTGATTCCATAACTGATCGCTCCTAACACGTTCGGGGTTGTTATGAGGACCCCCTTGATAAATCGTGTAGTGTTAGGACTTGTCCGACAGGACCCAACATTGGTTTTAATTTGCTAATCACCTAATAATAATTTGCATAGGGAATAGCTACCCCGAGGATTTTAATCAAAAACCCGGGCCAGTGCTCCTCATGAGTGTTGGTCCCACGTGAGTGATGTCCGGGGCCCACCTGGTCACCCAGAGGTTTAGCCATCCCGACGTCTAGCTCATCCGTCGTGTCCTGAGACTGAGATACGCGGCTCTTATCAGGGTCGTCGACACGACCGGAGGTCCTGCTAGTCTTGTCTCACCTTAGCGATATATCTTGCATATAGGAATCGTGGTGAAGCTTTGGTTCTCCCCAGAGTTGAGGTTTTCCTCTAAGGAATCCGACGAGATCACGAGATTTGTGATAGAGGATTACTTTGCGGCCCGTGACCGTTTGTGATGGACTAGTTGGAGAACCCCTGCAGGGTTTAATCTTTCGGAAAGTCGTGCCCGCGGTTATGTGGCAACATGGATTATTTGTTAACATCTGGTTATAGATAACTTGAACTTAATCTAATAAAACTGCCAACCGTGTGCATAACCGTGACTGTCCCCTTCGAAGACCTCTCTTCGATCGGGAACACGGTGGGGTTATGTTTGACGTAGGTAGGTGTTCAGGATCACTTAGTGATCACCTAGTCTTCGACCGCTCGCGTAGACCACCACATCAATAACTTGTTCTTCGTAAGTTGGCCACCATAAATGCTTAGTATGCTGCAATCTAAACACTGAACCTTCATCACCTAATAACTTGACTAGTTTCGGTACCGAGGTCATAGATTGATGAGTCCTCGTGGCTCACAGATTACTTCAACACCCCAACAGGTACAGGTACGCCCGACATAGGTGATCCCGATGGCACGCAGCTGGCGTGGCAGTACGATGAGGAGAACGACCGCATGTACGTGAACTATCTAGAAGACTGAGGCCGTGGTCGTGATTGTGGGCAAGCATGCGGGATAGCATAGCCTTTTCTTATGTTATGTAGTCTGTAGCGAAACTACCTTGTCTGGGTAAATGTGTGGATGTAACTCTGATATAATCTATGTGAGATGGCAAATGATTCCCTATTTGTCATTCTTAAATTATGTATGTGTTATGTTTATCTTGCTTGCGAAACGCATAGAGGCGCTTCTTTCCATTTTGGGGCCTCGTTCCCTAAATAGGAAAGGACGACATCTTAGTCATTACAGATGGTTCTCAAATCAGAACTCATAAGCATTTTGTTGTAAGAATTCCATGTGGGCATGAATGTCTTGGCATTTTGTTCATGTGTATTGCAATTCAATTCATCATTCAAGGCTTACTTCCGTAGTTCATATCCCAAGGATCTTGCGTCATCATCTCATCAGTTGTTGTTGACCCCTTCTCTCCTCACGCATCCTGAGTCTGAGGTATCCTAACACCAATCAGATCTAAATCTCAGACAGATATGATGGTTGGGACATTTTTCCAAGAATTATAAGTTGGGTCCTTATGTAATCATGTAAGGTGATGCCTTGTCTAGGATATCTGGCTGGAGGACCTGTTGTTATAGTATCTTGTTCTCCAAGATTCGCCATTTCTCCATGAGGAAATTGTATGACTTAATTTATAAGTTGTTCTTGATGGATCCTTTGTATACCAAAGTCCGACCTTTATATGATGACCATGTTGATGTTGCCTTGAAGCATTAATGTGATACTTCAAATTTCAATAGGAACATTGGAAGCTCATGCTAAAATGTTCTTGATCAATTATCCAAACATAGTTGTAAGGGTAAACATCATGATTATCCTTACCTTTTTACCTAGATGTGTGTCTGCTTTCTATCCTTTCATGGACATCATGCTCTGCTTGTCCTTGGGAAGGTTATACTCCTTATAATTGTGTTTAAACACATTTCTCTTTCCATTAGTCTATTCAAACCTTGTTACAATCTAACTTATCTGAGAAGTGGTAATTCCGTGCTTGGGTAAAAACCACGGTGTACAACTCTCTGAGTAAGACCCTCTTACTATTGTGGATAACATTCCGGTAACCGCCGCAGGACGAGAACTTTGCCTATTGGCCCACCTCATTCCAATGAGAATGAAAATGGTTAGATTCGTCCCCCGCCCTTGGTACCGACGTTGTTGCCAACATAACTGACAGGCTATCCTCTGACATGTATTGCTACCAAGACCGTGCAAGATGTCACCGCTTTGCATGCTCTTGGCCCGCATGGTTGGCTCATAACCCATAGTTCCACAAGATTGAAACTTGACTCTCATGTGCATCTTTGACTCCAAAGTATCCTATGTACTTGCCTTTGTTTGAAATTCCCGAGCCACTGTCAAATGGGATGGTCTATTCTTGTATCAGACAAAATATTCATTTTCGTTGCCCTGAACCCCTTTCACCTTGTGATCAGGCATCAAATGATTGCCTCCCCTTTGGAAACCTTTGTACCATCGCATCTTGCACTCAATGAATTACGTGGGTTGCAACTTGATCAATTATTCATGTCTTCTTCTCTGAATTCATTGTCACATGCCCAACCTTTTGTAGCTACATTCTTTTAGCGTTTTTCCTCTTATTGCATTCGTAGAACGATGAAGATCCCGAAGGTAGGATCATGACTTCATCAGGATGACCTGAACACAGAGTTGAAGACATCAACGTGGGGGATCAATTTCTTCAGGAAGAGCAACCAAGACTGAGACGACTCGTTAGATTTTTGTAACCAAATTAATTCCCCCATACTTATACCTCCTAATTCTCGATGCGAGAATCTCTTTTAGTGGTGGAGGGTTGTGACGCCCCGATAGTTAAGCTACAGTAACCACACACTAATGGTGCCATGTCATCAATTTTAACTAAGCTAAATTTCTACTTGATAAAAATCAAATCCAAATTTCAAATATAATATAAAGTCAATTTATTATTTCTTCAAACATAAAATAAAAAAAATTGTCATAATGTTGCAACTAATCCATAACTAATTATGGTGGTGAACCAACATTTTTATAAAGCGCTATTAATGCCCTAATATAATTAAAACCAAGGACAAACAATAATTTAAATGCCCTTTTTAAATAATGGAAAATCCCCAAACCTTTTCAAATAACTCCCAGACTCTTTGTGGCAGTGCCTAAAATGACCATGAAATTAAAGGACCAAGTGCCCTATTTTACAAAGTCATTTGCATTGAAAATCCTAGAAAAAATAGAAAATAAATAAATAAAATAAAATAAAATAATAAGGGAAAACCCGTCCCTTCGTGGGCCTCGGCCCACCTGGCCACCAAGCGGCCAAGCCCCCCCCCCCCCCAGCTAGCCCACCACCCCTCCCCCGTGTCTATATAAGGCCACCCACTCACTAACCCTAGATCTTTCCCACTCCCTCTCCCATCCTCCCCCACAGACCCGGCGACGCCTCGTCCCCCACTGCGCCTCCTTCGACCCAACGCCCTCCCACGTCGCTCCGATGTCGGCCGGCGCTGCCCCGTCGTCGCCCCCACTAGACCTCCTCACCTCCTCCCCACACGGCTCCCCCGTGCCTCGCCGGCGCACACCGGTCCGGCGTCGTGCCACCGCGCGCCCCCTCCCCCTCCGTAGTGCCTTCCGCGGTCGCTCACCTGAGCCGCTCGTGCCCCCTGTCCCGCCTAGCCATACCCTCGCTCGCCGTGTGATGACGAGTTGATGTATATACTTCTCTCCCCTCGTTGGTTACCCCAAGTGGAAGGTGGAGATGTAGTCAGCAGCAAATTTCCCTTACATGGAGACTGTAAGGTTTATCGAACCAAGAGGACTCCTAGGATCAACAAGTAGGTGTCTCCTGTGCTTGTCAACAGAAGACGTGGAGCTGCACACACAACAAATAACTTTGCTCCCAACGAGTACAGAGAGGTTGTGAATCTCTCCGGCCTTGTAGTTTTCAAAGGATCAAAACACAAGCGGTAAAGTAATAGTGATTGCAACGTAGAAGTAAATGAAAGCGGTAAATGATGGAGGTGTAAACAATGATGGTGATATGGACCGGAGTCACATGATGTTCACTAGTGATGTCTCTCTCCCAAAAGACGATAAATAACTATGCTTGGGTAAACAAATCACAGTTGGGCAATTGACAAAATTATGATCGCACCGCAATGCTAATTATGATACTTGATAGTTAGAGGTTCAATAGTAATGGGCAGTACGCCAAGGCAAGTAGACCATTTATTCATGAGCATCTACATACTAATCATCCACCTTGAGATATCTATGCGGAACATCTCTCCGGCATTAAGTTGCGAGCCCCACCCAAAGTTTAAACTCAAAGCAACGACAACTGCATTAACAAACTATGCGTAAGGTAAACAGTCCTTGCAACCGTAGTCACAAGCACCATTGTTTTCTCCCTGGTGGCAACAATCACATCACCTAGTCTCATGTTTCTGTCACTCAAGCTAGACATCGAGGGGCATAAACCCACAATCATGCATAACGCTCCCTCTTGGAGTTACAATCTACTACTTGGCCAAAGCAATAAAAAGCAATGGAGAACATGCATGAATCACTAAGGAACATAATATAAAAGGATAATAAAATATATAACTCATAACAATCTGAACATAATCTCATAATCCATCGGATCCCAACAAACCGAGCATAGCAATAGCAACAGAATTACATAGATGCCTTGATCATGTAGGGCAGCTCACAAGGACTAACCATTGAAGCACAAGATTGGAGAGAAGACATCACATAGCTACTGGTCATGGACTCATGGTCCAAGGAGGACTACTCACGACACGTCCGGGAAGCGTCCATGGCGGTCGAGAAGATCCCGGAGGTCAATCCTCCCTCCGGCACGGTGTCGGGAAGAGGTCTCCTGACGCTCCCGATCTTGGAAGCACTACGGCGGCGGAACGATGGAGAAATTCGCGATTCCAGAAAGTCTGCGAAGGTTTCCTCTTGGGACTCTAAATATAGGACAAAGGAGGGCACCGGAGGAGGTGGGACCCACCCAAGCGACCTCCTGGCGCGGCCTAGGGCCTGCCCCGCCAGCGGGCTGCCTGGGAGGCCCCTGGCCCCCTTGTGGCCCAGATTCGGTGATCCGGAAGCTTCAGTTTCGCTGATTTTATATATATTTTTTATGGATTTTTTCGGGCTTCGGGAAATTGGGTAAAAGTTCGTGCAAAATAGACATCAGCAAACAGAAACTGGCATTGGGTGCACTGAGTTAGTAGGTTAGTCCAAATATGTGTAAAATGATATAAAAGTGTAGCAAAACATATAACAATGTCACCCAAAAGATCATGGAACAAGCAGAAATTATAGATACGTTTGGGACGTATCACCGTGCCGCCGTTCCACGCTGCTTGCATCCCCCCCGGGCCTCGCCCGCCGCTACCCTCCGGCCACCGGCGGCTGTGGCCTGCGCGTTGCTCCTGCCACTGCTGCGCACTGCCGCCTGCTGCCGCTCGCGCCACCCTATAGTGTGTTCCCCTTCTCCTCCCGCCGCTGCTTGTTGATGCGCAGCTGCCCCCGCTGCTAGTGTTGTTGTCATTACCGCCTGCGCCGCCTCCACCCATTGTTGCCCATGCCACTGCCATTACATGCGTTCGCTTGCTCGCACACACTCGTGCACCTCCTCTTGGCCGCTGCTATGCTCACCCCTTGAACCATGGCCACCAGTTCCACCGTGCGTCATGCGTGCCTAGCCAGCCACTAGTGTGGCACGGTTTCTCCCACTGCCGCTCGGGCCGACCCTTGATTAGATTAGGTGCTAACCCCAATTAGGCTGACCCCCCATGCTAACTAGTCTATTGCATGTGGGGCCCTAGTGCTAACTAAACATTTAATTAAAATCACTGACAATGACATGTGGGTCCCCCCACACACACTATTGACCAGTCAAACTTTGACTAGTTAAACAAACAACCAACCCCCTCCTAGACCAACATGTAAGCCTCTGTGCAAGATACACACTTGGGTACACATAGAATTTTCTGATTTAATTCAAATTAATGTATAAATCCAGAATATTGTTAAAACTTTAGAAAATCATATAATATAATGAGAACTCGGATGAAACTAATTTATACAAGAACATTGCACATAAAAATCAAACAAATTTGAATACGCTATTCGTTCATCTGTCACATGCTCCTAGCATGATGAACATGCACATTTGGTATTAGGATCATCTCTCCGGTAGAAGCGTGAGACTCGGGAAATATTGTTAGATACTCTCCCGCTCCATTTGCAATGTGTAGTACTGCGTTAGCTCATCCCTAGCACTGCATATTGCCATGGCATGCATCGTGTTACATCTTCCTGCTTTTATTTATAGTTTCTTCCCACTCTTTTCTCTAGTAGACGATGAAGCTGACGGTACTCCTGGGTACGACTATGCCACTGATGATCAGCCTTTTCCAGCAGAGCAACAAGGGAAGCAACCCCCCCCCTTGATCATTCCTATATCGCCCATTCTTTCTCCCCCATGCCTGCATTAGATTTTGCTACTGTTGTAGATAGCTCCTATTATGATGCATAACCTGTTTTTGATAAACTGATGTTATACTATATTGTACTTTAAATGCTTAGTATAGGTGGAGCACTGATCCCCATTGACCCCACTTAGTCCCAGTTGCCCCCGCTTTATCATCAAGTCTAGATCAACAGATCGTCGAGACAAGACCCGTCACATCAATTCAGACACACCCTTGTTGTACGAAGTTGTAGATCTACTATCGAGTACCGAGGGTGACAGCTCTATATGTACTCCTCATGTTAGCTTTGTAGTGTAGTTAACTGGCGGTGGTTCATGGAGGGTGATTCCTCCTGCACCACTTCCGATAATGGCTCTGTCGTAAAACCCCTCAAGTGTGGACCATCTAGGGTGATTCCCCCTGGTCTCCTTCATAGATACATTGTTCAGAATCCATCGAGGGTAATACCTCGGATCCCTTTGATGTTACAACCACATAACTACTTGACCTTTTTACTGGGTACATGATGAGGTGTGTTGCGGGTGGATTCCCGCATGGATGTGACGAGGGTTGGCCGGGCATTCTTGGCCCTTGCCACACATCATGGGACGGGGTGACGAGACCACATATCATGGATTGCTGATTGTCGCCGCAGTGTTAATTAAAATGCTAATGGGATTTGGGTATTTGATTTGAGTTGGTCGTAGACCTTTTCACACTAACCTTCACGTGGGAGAAGTAATGGGTATTCGACAATGTAGTATGAGCCGAAGCTCTTCACACGTCAGCAATGGAGCGGCGCGCGCCCGAGTGGTCAGTGTAAGCATTGATCTTGTATAAGAGATGCCAGGACTGACCTCGGCCGCCCACGCATCATGCAGGAGTGCAAAGGGTGGTGGGCCCATGACGCCTACGCGCTTATGATTTAGACCAGGAGGCTGGCCTCTCTATTGAGCCTAGGTTGGGTTGCGACATGTTGATGTTCTGAGGCCGTGCATGACCTAAGTAAGTGTGTCTAGCCAGAATTTATCAACCTTGTTGGGTAATTTGGTGCACCCCTGCAGGGATACAAATTAACCATTTGAATAGTCGTGTCCAGGTTACAGGACGACTTGGAATTGTATCCCGATCTAATACAACTAGAACTCTTACTTAACTGGAATGTTTGGCTCCGAGATTGCTTTCTCGCAGAGAGTTGAGGAAAAATATGTGGGTGTAACTTAATTAAATTTGATGCAACAATATGACTATATAAATGCGTTATTGCTCTACACTCTTCTAATGCTGCAAGACACTGAAGAAGCTAGTCTTCGATAGGACCAGTCCCTTCTCTTTATTCTCGTGTTGCTGCTGTCAGTCTAGATATAACCCCCATTTCTTTGATAATGATGCATACTTAGCATAGTTCTGATGTCAGTCTTGCGAGTACTTTGGATGAGTACTCACCATTGCCTTGCTCCCCCTTTTCCCCTTGATACGATTGCCGCGACCAAATGATGGAGCTAACGATATGGCGTATCCCGCCGCCGACGCCTTCTATCCCGATGGTGCCAACTACTACTACGTGGAGGCCGTTGATGACCAGGAGTAGTTCAGGTGGTTCCCACGCAGGAGGCCTCGCCTCGTTCTATCTATGTATATTTCATGCTAGCCTTCTCTAAGGCATTAACTTGTTTTATGTCTGTACTCAGCTATTTTTGCTTCCGCTAACTCATGTGTTTTCGAGCTTGTATTCGAGCCCTCGAGGCCCGTGGCTCGTAATATGAAGCTTGTATGCTTTTATTTGTGTTTGGAATTTTGTTGTGATATCTTCCGGTGAGTCCCTAATCTTGGACGTACAAATTGCATGTATGTTTAGTGTACGATCAAAATTGGGGGCGTCACAAGCACCTTCCGATCTAAAGAAGTCATGCATAACTCTTCCTATATTTCCTTTTTTTTCCATGACAGTCGGGCCCACCACCTCGTCTCCTATCTCACGTGGACTCTGCCTCTACGATGACTCCATTGATGTCCACTACTGGGACACTTTCCCAGAGTGGTCGTTGAGCTCTGCATGACCAATCCCCACAAGAATCATCTTGAGATATCCCCTCCAACTAAGCACACAAACACACCAACTCTGCCTATGTTGCTCTTCTCCGAAGAATGATTCCATCTTGTTTTTCAAACTTTGGCAAGCCCCTCGAACTGCCGAGTTCACTCTTTTGCATGTCATGTTTGCGTGCATCCCTCCTAACTTTTCTTTTTCCTCTTTGTCAAACACCTGAAGCTCGCAGCTTCTCCAATTGAGTACTAGCACTTGTTGGGGAACGTTGCATGGGAAACAAAAAATTTCCTACGCACATACAAGATCTATCCATGGTGATGACCATCTACGAGAGGAGAGATCGGATCCACATACCCTTGTAGATCGCTAAGCAAGAAGCATTAAGAAATGCGGTAGATGTAGTTTAACGTATTCGCATCCAAATCGCAAGCCTTCCGCGATCCAATCACGATCTAGTGTCGTACGGACAACACCGCCGCGTTCAGCACGCGTACAGCTCGATGAAGATCTCCACCTCCTTGATCCAGCAAGCGAGGGTGTAGAGGTAGATGAGTTCTTTGGCAGCACAACTATGTGGTGGTGGTGGTGAACTAATCTAGAGGAAGAATACGATCTATGGAGAAGAGGTAGCACATGGCTTTTCACGTGGTGGCTGCCCTCAAAGCCTCCACTGTATATAGGAGGAAGGGTGTGATGCCCTCGATTTGATCGTACGCTAACAATACATGCAAATGTGTACGACCAAGCTCAAGGACTTAGGGGAAGATATCACAACACAACTCTAGACACAAATAAAAACATACAAGCTTCATATTACAAGCCACGGGCCTCGAGGGCTACAATACACAAGCTCGATAAACACATGAGTCAGCAAAAGCAACAAATATCTTAGTACAAACATAAAACATGGCAATGCCTTAGAGAAGGCTAGCACAAAAGATACAATGATCGAACGAGGCGAGGCCTCCTTGTTAGGACATATTTATGCCTAAGTAATTTTGGTGATTGATGACAGTACCTTAGTGGACTAATCATGTGCATTGAGCATTTCAGATAATGCATGACAAAGGCACAAGACGATTCGACACCCTCCATGGAATAGAGGCACGGTGTCTTCTATGATTCTATTTGGTGGTTTAGAGTCGTAGGAACGTCATTCTATTAAGAGGGGATCCGTATTGGGAAGGTTTGGGTGGAATCAATCTTGCACGCACACACTTTTTATTCATCTCCTTTCCCCTGCAACTATGGAGCTTTTCCCCTCTCTGGTCTTTCTCCTCTTACAAAAAGGTCCCCTAGCGGTAGTACCGCTGGACCTAGCGGTAGTACCGCTAAGGCTCGTGGTAGTACCGTTGGCCCTAGCGGTAGTACCGCTAGAGCTGGCGGTAGTACCGCTGGCCCAGTGGTAATAACGCCCCTGGTCAGCGGTAGTACCACTCCAGGACTTTAGTACCGTCATCCTTGCGACTGTACTACGTCGGACTTTTTGTAAAGACTTTCTTGGCGGTGGTTGGCCCGGCAGTATCTTTGCGCTACCATGGGCTCACGGGTAGTACCGCTGCAGCCAGCGGTAGTACCGCTGGGCTCGTGCTGTGAGTGGGAAAACGGTTGGATTCCCCCCACTATATAAAGGGTTCTTCTTGCTCAAGAACCCTACCTTTGACCCTCCCAAGCTCCATTGTTGCTCCCTAAGCTCAAAAGTGCCCCATCTCTCTCCCTAGCCAATCAAACTTGTTGATTTCCTAGGGATTGCTTGAGAAGGCCTAGATCTACACTTCCACCAAGAGAAAATTGATTCCCCCCACTAATACCTTGAGTATCTTGTTACTCTTGGGTGTTTGAGCACCCAAGACGATTGAGGTCACCTCGGAGCCACATTCCATTGTGGTGAAGCTACGTGGTCTTGTTGGGAGCCTCCAAGCTTTGTTTGGAGTTTGCCCCAACCTTGTTTGTAAAGGTTCGGTCGCCGCCTTCAAGAGCACCTATAGTGGAATCACGACACCTCGCATTGTGTGAGGGCGTGAGGAGAATACGGTGGCCCTAGTGGCTTATTGGGGAGCATTGTGCCTCCACACCGCTCCAACGGAGACGTACTTCCTATCAAAGGGAAGGAACTTCGGTAACACATCCTCGTCTTCATTGGTTCCACTTGCGGTTATCTCTAATCTTTACATTGTGTATGTTATTGTTGTAGACTATTTCTTACTTGCCTTAGCGATTATAGTTGGTAGCATCATATAGGTTCATCACCTAGTTGTCATTTTAGAGAACCTTTATGTTGCTAACCCTAACTTGTTAAGAATAATTAAAAAGTGGTCGTTGCCTATTCACCCCCCCCCCTCTAGTCAACCATATCGATCCTTTCAATTGGTATCAGAGCCACGTCTCTTTATTAAGGGTTTCACCACCTGAAGAGTATGGAGGATGATGAGGGAGGACCCCATGGGCAACCCGAGGCCATGGCCTTGACTTCGGTCACAAGGGACGACTTGAATGCAGCTATGGCCCACCTCAAGACGTCCTTGACGAACGAAGTCAAGAACATGCTTAAAGAGTTAATTGGGGGAATTAAAAGTTCTCCTGAACCGGCGTTGGTGGTTAAACCCGCCAACACAGATTCGGAGGCCAATTCCTCTAGGGAAGTGGCTAAAGGTATGCAACCTTCTTCCCCTCTCAAAAATAATGGGACTGGAACCTATGCCTTAGTTCCACCTCCCATGGTCTATGGAGGACCAGTTCCTACACCGCGTCTTAACCCTGTTGGTCCTCCTCCTAAGCTTGTTAAGGGTGATTTTGCTAACTGGGTGTTTTCCATTAATTCTCATTTGAATGATTGCTCAAGAAATTTATGGAGAATCATAGAGCAAGGATACTATCCTCATGACCCAAGCAACCTCACTCCAAGAGAAGATGCGGACAATCAATATAATCACTCCACATTGTTTATTCTCCAGTCCGCAATACCTCCTGAAGATCTTCCTCACTTGCGCCCCTTCACTCTGGCTAAGGACTGTTGGGAGCACATTATGGTGATGTACAAGGGAAGCTCAAGCATTCAACGGTCCAACTATGAAGTGGTGCTTGATAAGGCCGATGAGTTTGTGATGAAGGAAGATGAGGACCCTCGTGATCTCTATCGAAGGGTGACTGCTATTGCTGTTGCTCTCAAGGATCATGGGAGCAAGGATGTGGATGACACATGGATCAAGCGCAAGTTTCTCAAGGCCATCATGCCATTCAACAAAGCTATGTCATCAGTCATTCGCCAACGACCAGATTTCCACTCCTTGTCTTCTAGTGAGGTGTTGGATGAATTCATTGCAATGTCAATCATGAACGAGACCGTTGACAATGCACTTGCTCGCGTTCGGTCAAAGACAGCTTCACCTAACCTTGCTTTAAAGGCAAGGGCTGCTTCTGAAGAAGAAGAAGAGGATGAGGAAGAGGAGAGCTGCCTTTAAGACACTAAGTATGCTTATCACGAGCACATGGCTCTTGCATCAAGGCAATTCTGGAGCAACAAGAGGAACTCAAGACCCAACTTCTCCAAGAACAACTCAAGTGGGTTCAAATCCAAACAACATGTGAGGACATGCTATAATTGCGGTAATGTGAGTCACTTCGTGGCAGAATGTCCCTATGAGAAGAGGGAAGACAACGGGGGCAAGCTCATTCGCAAAGACAAAACCAAGTCATTCCCAAACAAGAACAACTTTGTCAAGAAACCCCACCCAAAGGGTATGGTGGCACTTGAAGAGTACCCCTCCGATGATGATGACGATGACGATATGGTAGCAACTGCGACTGTCGTCATTGCCACCCCCTTCTCCCAAGAATATATCTCTCTTCAACGCCCCCAACGATAACCACATCGCCAAGTGCCTCATGGCCAAAGGTATCGATCAGGTAAGACCCAACATTAAGACCAACATCACTACTGCTCCTTCATTATTGAATTGTGTTGATGATAGTGATGTTGTGGAACTTAATGAGCATGATCTTGACAAATTTCTGTGTACGATCAAAGGAGAACCCAAGAAGCACTTTGTTGCTCTTTTGGAACAACTGGGTGAGGCTAATGACCTCATCGAGTCTCATGAGGAGACTATCTCCGAGTTGCAAGGACATAGTCATGACTATGCCGATGAGATTGTTGAATTATCTATTGCTCTAGAAAAGGATTGCACTCTTCATTTGGCTCTTGAGGATTCATACAACGATGACTGCGCTAAATTGCAAAAGGAACTAGATCATGCTATTGTTCTTACTCGTGTGCTTAAGTCTGAAAAGGCTACACTTGGGGTTGGCCATGACAGACTCAAAGTGGAGTTTGACACACTTGACAAGGCTCACAAGGTCTTGAAAGGTGCTCATTTCTCCCAGAAAGAGTCTCATGATCAACACCAAGCAAAGCTTACTAAGGAGATCTCTACTTGTCCTCCTTTCGTTATAACTCATAATGCTTGTACAACTAACCCTTGCTGTGAGCATGTACATCTTGTGGAGGAAAATGCCAAGTTGAAGGATCAACTTGAGAAGGGCCTTGTGTCATGCATCCAAGGCGAGAAGAACCCGAATGACCTCTTGAGCAATCAAAAGGGTGTTGTAGGAAAGGAGGGACTTGGACTTACATCCAAGTCGAAAAGAAAAAGGAAGAACAGGAACAAACGGTCCCCTACCCTCATGGACATATTTGTCAAAGAGGGCGAAGGGACTCAGGAGGAGAACAGGAACAAGGTGGAGAATGGTAGCGTCAAGAAGGGCAAAACCCTTCCCACCAACACAGCCGACAAACTCAATCCATCCTATGTTTTATGTTGTGCTGGTGATGGGCATGTTTATGCTAGATTTATTGGTTCTTACTATGAGTCCATTGAATGGACTATTTGGGTTCCTAAGACCCTTGTATCTAACATTAAAGGACCCATTCAAAAATGGGTACCTAAAACCAAGCCTTGATCTATTGCAGGAGTTTGCTTCCGGTGGGGTGTCATGGTTGCTCCATAGTGTAGCAACAAATCATATGACCGGAAGCAAGGACTTAGTGGTGGATGTGCATCCTTCCCCATCTATGCCCACCCATGTCCAATTCGCCGATGCATCATCGTCAAAGGTATTGGGATTTGGTAAGGTGGTCATCTCTCAAGAGTTATCTATTGAGAAGGTCATGCTTGTTGAGTCCCTTGCTTACAATTTACTTTCGGTTCGTCAACTTGCAATTATGGGATTTTCCACATTCTTTAATATTGATACCATTCTCCTTTTGTGGAGCAAGACTCTTAAAGTAGCCTATGTTGGATATGTCAAAAATGGTCTCTATGTGGTGAACTTTTCAAAGCGACCCACTAAGACTATGACTTGTCTAATGGCTAAAGTTGATGTGGGCTGGCTTTGGCATCGCCGACTAGCTCATGTCAATATGAGATCTTTGCAAAGTCTCCTCAAAGGGGACCATATTCGCGGACTAACAAATGTGAGTTTTGCCAGAGATCGTGCTTCGAGTGCCTGCATTGAAGGGAAGATTCATGAAACTGCTCATCGCCCAACGACTCTCATTTACACTAAGAGGCCGTTGGAGCTCCTTCATATGGATCTCTTTGGTCCTCCATCATTTGATAGTCTTGGGGGCAGAAAGTACTGCTTGGTGATTGTTGATGACTACTCAAGATACATCTGGGTATATTTCTTCAAGAGGAAGAGTGAGACTCAACAAACTGTCATCAACTTTGCTAATGAAGCTCAACATCAACATGAAGCAAAGATTTTGATGATTAGAAGTGAAAACGGCACCGAGTTCAAGAACTACACCTTGGATGAGTTTCTAGGTGATGAGGGAATCGAACATCATTATTCAGCACCATACACCCCTCAACAAAATGGTGTGGCGGAAAGGAAGAACCGAACATTGATGGACGCGGCAAGAACAATGATGGAGGAATTCAAATCTCCGTATAACTTTTGGGCCGAAGCCATCAAGACAGCATGTCATGCATCCAATCGGCTCTATATACGCAAAGACTTGAACAAGACCCCATATGAGATTGTCACCGAGAAAAAAACCCAATCTCAAGTACTTCCAGGTATTCGGGTGTAAGTGTTTTATTCTCAAGAAAGGTGCACGTTTAGCTAAATTTGATTCTAGAGCTCAAGAGGGCATCTTTGTTGGTTATGCTACAAACTCTCATGCTTACCGTGTCCTCAATAAGTCCACCGGGCTCATTGAGAAAACGTGTAACATGGAGTTTGATGAAAATAATGGCTCCCAAGTGGAGCAAAGTGGTCTCTGTGATGTAGGTGATGAAATTCCTCCCCGAGCCATAAGAAGAATGGGGATTGGTCAAATACTCCCCATTGAGGAACCCCTTGTGGACGAAGGAGAAGGACAATGCTCTACTCAAGTAGAGCCATCATCCTCACAAGCCCCACACACTTCCAATGAACAAAGAGAAAACCCTCAACCAGTTGAACAAGTTCAAGGACAAGATCAATTGCTCAAAGATGGTGATGTGCCCCATGATGTCCAAGTGCTTACACAAGGTTCTGAATCTTCTCAAGATCAAGATCAAGTGCAACTAGAAGATCCAGACCAAATAGAGGCACAAGATCAAGATCAAGAGCAACCACAAGATCAATGACAAACCAGTGAGCCTGCTCAAGTCAAAAATCAAGTTGATCAGGATGTTGTCTCTCAATTTCCTTCTGCAGCACCTAAGAGGGCTACTGGTGCCAAGGGAGGATCAAAACGCAAGGCCAAGCAAAGTAATCAATTCGATGCTCCGCAGTTATCAAATGCAGAACTCTTGGAGCGTCGTGCAGCCAAGATTGCAAACAAGCTAAGAGTCAAGTCACATCTTATGAAGAATGTGCTTGGTAGTCTGAAAAGGGGAGTATCCACTTGTCAACAAATTTGGAATTATTGTGAGCATCACGCGTTTGTTTCGTATTGTGAACCTCAACAGGTACATGAAGCGCTCGATGATGAGGATTGGCTTATGGTCATGCATGAAGAACTCAACAACTTTGAGCGTAATCAAGTCTGGAATTTAGTGCCAAGACCAAAGGAGGAACATAATGTCATCGGGACCAAATGGATCTTCAAAAACAAGCAAGATGCCAATGGGATTGTGGTTCGGAACAAGGCAAGATTGGTGGCTCAAGGCTACTCCCAAGTCGAGGGTATTGACTACGGTGAAACCTTTGCCCCTGTTGCTCGTATAGAATCTATTCGCATGTTGCTTGCATTTTCTTCTCATCATAATTTCAAATTACAACAAATGGATGTACTAAGTGCTTTTCTTAATGATCCTTTAAATGAGTTGGTCTATGTCAAACAACCCCCGAGGTTCGAACATCCCAAGCTCCCCAATCATGTGAACAAACTTAATAAGGCACTCTATGGCCTTAAACAAGCCCCACATGCGTGGTATGAGTACCTTACTGAGTTGTTACAAGATCGTGGGTTTGAAATTGGGAAGATAGATCCCACTCTTTTTACCAATAAGGTCAAAGGGGATTTTTTTCATATGCCAACTATATGTTGATGATATCATTTTTGGTTCCCCTAACGAATCTTTCAATGAAGAATTTGCTGCACTAATGACCGAGAAATTCGAGATGTCAATGATGGGTGAGTTGAAGTTCTTCCTTGGGTTCGAGATTAGACAAGGCTTAGAAGGGGCCTTCATCAAACAAGCCAAGTACACTCAAGACATGCTCAAGAGGTTCGAGCTAGAGGATTTCAAGCCGGTCAAGTTTCCCATGCCAACAAGATGCAAGCTTGACAGTGATCCCAATGGTAAAGCAGTGGATCAAAAGGTATATCGCTCCATGATTGGATCCCTTCTTTACCTTTGTGCATCTAGACCGGATATCATGTTGTGGGGATTTGTGAACAGTTTCAATATGCACCAAAATAAAGCCATTATATGGCTGTTAAGCGAATCTTTTGATATTTGGCTCATACCCCAAACTTTGGTCTATGGTATCCCAAAGGAGCAAACTTCAACCTAGTGGGCTATTCTCACTCAGATTGGGCGGGAGACTGTGTGGAGAGGAAGTCAACTTCTGGAGGATGTCAATTCCTTGGTCGTTCACTGGTAAGTTGGTCTTCAAAGAAGCAGAATTGTGTCTCACTATCTTCCACCGAAGCTGAGTATATGGCAGCTGCAAGTTGTTGTGCATAGTTGCTATGGATGAGGCAAACTTTAAAGGATTACGGTGTCACTTGTGACAAAGTGCCTCTTCTATGTGACAATCAAAGTGCTATCAGGATTTACCTCAATCCAGTGCAATGATACGTCTCCGTCGTATCTACTTTTCCAAACTCTTTTTCCCTTGTTTTGGACTCTAATTTGCATGATTTGAATGGAACTAACCCGGACTAACGTTGTTTTCAGCAGAATTGCCATGGTGTTGTTTTTGCGCAGAAATAAAAGTTCACGGAATGACCTAGAAATTTACGAGGATTTTTTGTGGAATATATAAAAAATATTGGCGCAAGAATCAACCGGATGGGTGGAGCGAGGAGCCCACAAGCCCACCAGGCGCGGGCCCCCCCGGCCACGCCTAGCAGGCTTGTGGGGCCCTCAGAGCTCCACCGCCTCCAACTCCAGCTCTATTTAGTCCCTTTCGTCCGAAAAAAATCAAGGAGAAGAGTTCTTTGCGTTTTACGATATGGGGGCGCCGCCACCACCTGTTCATCCTCTGGAGGGCAGATCTGGAGTCCGTTCTAGCTCCACAGAGGGGAGATCGTCGCCATCGTCATCACCAACCTTCCTTCATCGCCAATTGCATGATGCTCTACACCGTTCATGAGTAATCTCATCGTAGGCTTGCTGGACGGTGATGGGTTGGATGAGATCTATCATGTAATCGAGTTAGTTTTGACGGGAATTGATCCCTAGTATCCACTATGTTCTGATATTGATGTTGCTACTACTTTGCCATGCTTAATGCTTGTCACTAGGGCCCGAGTGCCATGATTTCAGATCTGAACCTATTATGTTGTCATCAATACATGTGCGTTCTTGATCCTATCTTACAAGTTGTAGTCACCTACTATGTGTTATGACCCGGCAACCCCGGAGTGACAATAGCCGGAACCACTCCCGGAGATGACCATAGTATGAGGAGTTCATGTATTCACTAAGTGTTAATGCTTTGTTCCGGTTCTCTATTAAAAGGAGAACCTTAATATCCCGTAGTTTCCATTAGGACCCCGCTGCCACGGGAGGGATGGACAATAGATGTCATGCAAGTTCTTTTCCCTAAGCACGTATGACTACATACAGAATACATGCCTACATTACATTGATGAACTGGAGCTAGTTACTTATCTCTCCGTGTTATAACTGTTGCATGATGAATATCTTCCTGCATAATTATCCATCACCGATCCAATGCCTACGAGTTTTTCCTACTGGTCCTTGCTACGTTACTTTGTCGCTATTGCTGTCGTTGCTGCTACTGTGACTGTGTTACTACTGCTGTTGGTGCTGCTACTGTTACTCTGCCGCTACTGCTACTGTTACCGTTGCTACTATTGCTATCACTACTTTGCTACTGATACTTTGCTGCATATACTAAGTCTTTCAGGTGTGGTTGAATTGACAACTCAACTGCTAATACTAGAGAATATTCTTTGGCTTACCCTTGTGTCGAATCAACAAATTTGGGTTGAATACACTACCCTTGAAAACTGTTGCGATCCCCTATACTTGTGGGTTATCAAGACTATTTTCTGGCGTCGTTGCCGGGGAAGCATAGCACTATTCTTTGAGTCACTTGGGATTTACGTCTGCTGATCACTATGAGGAATCCGAGAGATCCAAAAACTAAAGTCTTGCCCTCAACTACGAGGACAAGTAAGGAACTGCCATCTAGCTCTCCACTTGATTCACCTTCAGTTATGAGTAAGTTTGTGACACCACCTCCTGCTAGAAAATTTGATTTGTCGCATGTGCTTGATGATGCTACTTATGTTGTCCATGATGCTTGTGATGATGCTATGCTTGATACTGCTTTGCCACTAGGTGCATTCCTTCATGCACAAATTGCTAGAGTTGCTGCTAGATGTTATGATACTTCTGAAACTGCTGAGATTATTGAAGTAGAACCTGCTATTTCCCCTCTTAGAACTAGCTCTCCTAGATATGAATTGCCTGATATGCCTGAGGGTTATGTTATGGAGGGAGAGATAGATGAGGATTTTCTTGCTTGTAAGGATAGCTATGATGTTGAGAAATTACTGCGCAAGTGGAAAGAAAAATCTTTGAACGCTAGGATGAAATATGACCCGAAGTTTGCTACTTCGCCTATCTTTGTGACCGATAAGGATTATGAATTCTCTGTCGACCCTGAGTTAATCACTCTGGTCGAATCTGATCCTTTTCACAGTTATGAGTCTGAAACGGTTGTAGCACATCTTACCAAACTGCATGACATAGCCACCCTATTCACGAGTGAGGAAAAGATTGATCACTACTTTATCCTTAAGTTGTTTCCTTTCTCGCTAAAGGATGATGCTAAGACTTGGTTCACCTCTCTTGCTCCTGGTTGTGTGCGTAGCCCCCAGGATATGATCTACTACTTCTCTGAAAAATATTTCCCCGCCCATAAGAAGCAAGCTGCCTTGCAGGAAATATACAACTTTGCGCAAGTTGAAGAAGAGAGTCTCCCACAAGCTTGGGGGAGGCTCGTCCAGCTACTGAATGCTTTGCCTGATCACCTTCTTGAGAAGAATGAAATACTTGATATCTTCTATAATGGACTAACCGATGCTTCTAAGGACCACCTAGATAGTTGTGTCGGTTGTCTTTTTAGGGAACGAACTGTAGAACAAGCTAAGATCCTATTGAATAATATCTTGTGCAATGAGAATGCTTGGACTATTTCCGAACCACCTCCAAAGCCAACTCCTAATAAAAGAGGTATCATATTCCTCAGTCCTGAAGATATGCAAAAAGCTAAGAAATCTATGAAAGAGAAAGGCATTAAATCTGAAGATGTCAAAAATCTACCACCTATCGAAGAGATCCATGGTCTTTATAACCCGATACAGGTAGTAGAGGTAAATTCTCTTCGTAGATTCAATGAGAGTGATATTCCTTTTGATAAACCTGTTAGCTTATGCTTGGATGAATTTGATAACTTTGTTGCCAAACAACAAAGTTTCAATGATTATGTTAGCAGACAATTGGAACAGAATGCTCGTATGCTTAGTCATTTAAGTGCTTGTGTGGACAGAAACGTCAATGATCTTAAGTTGTTGAGTAAACATGCCTCTATGGTTGCTACTCAAGTAGACCAAGTACTTAAGGCTCAGAATGACTTGCTCAATGAGTTGAATGACAATTCTATTAGAGGCGGTAGAATGACCCAGGAACCTTTGTATCCTGAGGGTCATCCTAAGAGAATTGAACAAGATTCTCAAGGAGTGAGCACTGATGCACCTAGTCATCCTAGGAAGAAGAAGAAAGATGATAGGAACTTGCATGCTAGCAACCCCGTTGTTGTTACACCCGAGAGTCCAAATGATGTATCTGTTTCTGATGCTGAAACACAATCTCGTGATGAACATGAGCCTAATGATAATATCGATAGTGATGTTCATGTTGATGCTCAACCTAGCAATGATAAGGATGTGGAGATTGAAAATGTTGACCTTGATAACCCACAGCCTAAGAATAGGAGATACGGTAAGAACGACTTCATTGCTAGGAAGCATGGTAAAGAAAGGGAACCATGGGTTCAGAAACCCATCCCCTTTCCTCCCAAACCATCCAAGAAAAAGGATGATGGGGATTTTGAGTGATTCGTTGAAATGATTAGACCTGTCTTTGTGCAAATGCGTTTGACAGATATGCTCAAAATGTCTCCGTATGCTAAGTACATTAAGGATATTGTGACTAATAATAGGAGGATACCTGAGGTTGAGATTTCCACCATGCTCGCTAATTACACCTTCAAGGGTGGACCTCCTAAGAAACTAGGTGATTCCGGAGTGCCCACTATACCTTGCTCCATTAAAGGCAACTACATTAGAACTGCTTTATGCGACCTTTGAGCCGGTGTTAGTGTTATGCCTCTCTCTCTTTATCGTAGACTTGAACTGGATAAGTTGACACCCACTGATATCTCTCTGCAAATGGCCGACAAATCAATTTCTTTCCCTATCGGCATTTGCGAGGATGTGCCTATTGTGGTTGCTAACGTCACTATCTTAACATACTTTGTTATCCTGGAAATTTCCGAGGACGATGCCATGGCGGTCATCCTTGGAAGACCCTTTTTAAACACTGCAGGGGCGGTTATTGATTGCAACAAAGGCAATGTCACTTTCCATGTCAACGGTAATGAGCATACAGTGCACTTTCCGAAGAAACAATATCGAGTACATTGCATCAATGCTATTGAAAAAACTTCATCGATTCTTATTGGGAGCTTTGAATGCCCTATACCTACTGTTAAGATGAAGTGTGATTTGCTTGTTGGGGATATGCACATCCCCATTGAGGTAACCTAGTGACTATTCGAAAATTCTCTGTTCTTTTTTCATGCGATTCGACAAAGTTTGTCAAGGAGACTTGATCAACCTCATTGACGGATTTCTTTCAATGACCATGGGATGGATGAATCAAGGAGTCACGACCCTCTATTCCAAGCTTTCACCTTCGGTTGCTTAGAAGAAAAATTATAGATTTAGCTTTAGTTTTTCCTGTTTTCTATTTTTGCGTCCCATAGAAAAGTGTCCCGAAGATAAAAGTTCTCCGAATGCCGTGAAAATCAAGTATGCTTTTTTCTGGAATTTTTGAAAAATTCTGAGATGGAGAGCTAGTCAGGGGGATGCACTAGTGGGCCACAAGCCCTGGAGGCGCGGGCACCCCCGTGGCCACGCCTACCAAGCTTGTGCGGGCCCACGTGTCCCCACTCCACTTATTCTAGCTCCCATCTCCTTCTCCTACCTCCAGAAAAAATCGTTTCGCAGCTCAAACCCGTGTTCTTGCTCTTCTTGCTGCGATTTTCGATCTCCTTGTGCAAAGCCCCATTCACCAAACTGTTTTGGGGAAATTGCTCCTTGGTATGTGACTCCTTCATTGGTCCAATTAGTTTTTGCTCTAGTGCCTTATTCGTTGCGTATTTTTGCTGCCTTGGTCACCCTGTTCTTGAGCTTTGCATGCTAATTTTAGCTGGTCCCAAGTAGTTTTGATGCGTGATATGGCCTCTAGGCACTTGTAGGAGTAGTTGCTATGAGTTTAGTTGAGCCTTGTTCACATTTCCTTTGAGTCACAAAAAATTTCAGAAAGGAAGATGTTCAGGAGAAACTATCATGGTGGTTCCTCAAGCAAGAAGGGTCCCCGTCTCGCGATTCGGGAGCCCGATCCTTACCAACAGAGGAACGCACAGGTACAACCATGTGAATGGCCTTCTGATGAATTCATGATTGAGGCAGGTTTCAAAGACGAGTTTGATACACTTGTTCACAACGTCGGACTCGAAGAATTCATCTCCGATAAATGTGAACAGTGTACTACTCTCAATGCCTCTTTTGTTCGTAGATTCAAATTTCAGCTGGCCGTGACACATCCGTACTGTTTTATCTCTATGAAAAATTGTATACCATGGATTTAGAGGATTTCAATAGAATTTGCAAGATACCTGTTTGGGGTAGTCTCAATGATCCTCCTAAATCTTCGGTTAGAGATTTTTTTTCTCTAGTATAACTATTGGAGAAACTAGAGATATTACGCAGGCTACCATGGGGAGCATTCATTTTCCTGCCTTGCATTACTTTGCCCTCTTCATAGGTAGATGCATTAACGGCAAGATTGAGCATTGTCACCTCTGTGCACCTGACCTTAGTATTCTTAAGAGCGCAGTAACGGGTGATAGAAGTTTCAACATTGGAGTTATAATAGCAAGGAGGCTGAATAATAATGCTAATGAAGGGGATTTCTTTGGTGGGATCTATGCCACTCGCATAGAAAATTTTCTTGGAGTACCCATCCGCGAAGGAGATCCCCCGCTCCATACAGCTTTCCTTGATCGCGCCGCTATGACACGCTATCAGTTTCTTGAGAGGGATAATGAATCCCTCCTATACCGGTTAATATTTAACCGACAGCGTGTTTTCCATATTACCCTTCCTGCTCCTGCCTTCTTTGACTTTCAGGTAAAACGGAGATATTACATAACCCGAGGAGATGCAGAGAAGTATGAGAGGGAGGCAAAGGCTGCTCGCCTCCGTGAGGCAGCTATTCAGGCGGTAGCTGCGGCGCTCCCGTACAACCCCCATTATGATTTTGGGTATCGCTCGGACCATCCATGGGAGTAGACCAACTTAGGCCAAAAGCCTAAGCTTGGGGGAGTACGTGTTTCTCACCGACTTTATATTCATGCTTACGCTTTCACTTTGTTAGTCGGTGTTCACACTTTGCCACTGTATCATCCATGCTAGTTTATTTCTTTTTCTCGTTTTCTTCTCGTGTGTTTGTCTAGTTTGAGAAAATCCAAAAAGATTTCTTCTTCTTCTTTTGCTTGTTGGGATCTATCCCGTGTAAATAGTTTTCTTTTTCTTTGGGTCAAAGTAGAAGACCATGGTTACAATGTTTAGTGGCTCTCGCATGCATATCTGTTTATCTGTCAAAGAGCCATATTACTTTGTCTTCTCATTTGTGTTTGTTTGCAGATTCCAGCTTAGTCCAATGCACGAGCACTCTTATTATTGTTCACATCATTCGGTCGTGCAAGTGAAAGGCAATAATGACGATATATGATGAAGTGACTGAGCCTGGAAAAGCTGATATGAACTCGATCTATTTTGTTTTTGTAAATATGACTAGCTCATCGGTCCAGATTCAACTTTGTTATGAGAGAAACATGTTTGCAATGACAACTTAGAGATCATAGTTTCTGATGCCATGCTTAGTTAGCTAGGAGCTTATAATGCCAACATGAATTTTGAGATGCTTATGATGTAGTATGATAGGATGGTATCCTCCTTTGAATGATTCAAGTGGCTTGACTTGGCGCATGTTTATGCATGTAGTTGAAACAAAATCAACATAGCCTCTATGATATTCATGTTTATGGTGATTTATGTCCTACTCATGCTTGCTTGCACTCAATGTTGGTTAATCTCAATGCATTTTGATGACTGTTGTCGCTCTCTAGTTGGTCGCTTCCTAGTCTTTTGCTAGCCTTCACTTGTACTAAGCGGGAATACTTCTTGTGCATCCACTTCCATAAACCCAAAGTTGTTCCATATGAGTCCACCATACCTACCTATATGTGGTATCTACCTGCCGTTCCACGTAAATTTGCATGTGCCACTCTCTGAACCTTCAAGAAACAATATGTTTTGCATGCCCGAACCGCTCATGTGGTGACAAGGGGCGATCAATATCTTCCATGCTAGGCGTGTTATCCTCGATATGTGTTTATTCACTATCACTCACGGGAAAGGGGCCAATAATTGGAATGCCCAGTTCCATGCTCAAATCGAAAAGATAATTGCAAACAAAACTCCCCCTAGATTGTTGTTGGTATGGACGGCACCCGAGTATTCGGCTAGTCGTGGAGTGTGATTCATTGGTGGTGGGGGAGTCAAAACTTTACTTTTCTGTTTGGGAACCGCCTATAGTATGTGTAGCATGGAAGATGGTGAAAACTCTTGGTCATTGCGTTGACAATGAAAGCATGCCACCCAAAATTATTTATCTCTGTCTTCAAAGCTTGAGCTTTGGCACCTCTGCAAATCAATGCTTCCCTCTGTGATGGGCATATCTATTTATGTTTCTGTTGAGTCATCCTCTTCTTATAAAAGCACCAATCACAGAGCACCTTCGTCATTTTTATGCTTTGCCTTTAACTGATATTGAGTATGACTGTGACTGGATCTTCTTTGCCATGAATTACAATGTTCGGTCAGCCCTTGGTCCTTGAAGGTGCTCTGCATTTATGTTTTGCGGTCTCAGAAAGAGCTAGCGAGATACCATCTGTTCATAGTGCTTCATGATTGTCTTGATTGAAGTGTTGCCATTTGAAACTTATTATTATTGCTCGCTAGTTGATTATGCCATTGATATGAGTTCCTCTTGAGACCTAAATGTCATTGCTTATGTGGTTCGCTTATGATCTTTCTGAAAATCTGAATATGAGTTAGACATAATTGCAACAACAAGATCAAACAGAGTTCATAATTTTTTTCTTTTGTCTCTTTCAGTTTGTCAACTGAATTGCTTGCGGACAAGCAAGGCTTTAAGCTTGGGGGAGTTGATACGTCTCCGTACTATCTACTTTTCCAAACTCTTTTGCCCTTGTTTTGGACTCTAATTTGCATGATTTGAATGAAACTAATCCGGACTAACGCTGTTTTCAGCAGAATTGCCATGGTGTTGTTTTTGCGCAGAAATAAAAGTTCTCGGAATGACCTGGAAATTTACTAGGATTTTTGTGGAATATATAAAAAATACTGGCGCAAGAATCAACCGGAGGGGTGGAGCGAGGAGCCCACAAGCCCACCAGGTGCGGGGGGCCCCTGGCCACGCCTAGCAGGCTTGAGGGGCCCTCAGAGCTCCACCGCCTCCAACTCCAGCTCTATTTAGTCCCTTTCGTCCGGAAAAAAATCAAGGAGAAGAGTTCATCGCATTTTACGATACAGAGGCGCCGCCACCACCTGTTCTTCCTCTGGAGGGCAGATCTGGAGTCCGTTCTGGGCTCCACAGAGGGGAGATCGTCGCCATCGTCATCACCAACTTTCATTCATCGCCAATTCCATGATGCTCTTCATCGTTCGTGAGTAATCCCATCGTAGGCTTGCTGGACGGTGATGGGTTGGATGAGATCTATCATGTAATCGAGTTAGTTTTGACGGGGATTGATCCCTAGTATCCACTATGTTCTGAGATTGATGTTGCTACTACTTTGCCATGCTTAATGCTTGTCACTAGGGCCCGAGTGCCATGATTTCAGATCTGAACCTATTATGTTGTCATCAATATATGTGTGTTCTCAATGCGATCTTGCAAGTTGTAGTCACCTACTATGTGTTATGACCCGGCAACCCCGGAGTGACAATAGCCGGAACCACTCCCGGAGATGACCATAGTATGAGGAGTTCATATATTCACTAAGTGTTAATGCTTTGTTCCGGTTCTCTATTAAAAGGAGAACCTTAATATCCCGTAGTTTCCATTAGGACCCCACTACCACAGGAGGGATGGACAATAGATGTCATGCAAGTTCTTTTCCCTAAGCACGTATGACTACATACGAAATACATGCCTACATTACATTGACGAACTGGAGCTAGTTACTTATCTCTCCGTGTTATAACTGTTGCATGATGAATATCATCCGGCATAATTATCCATCACCGTTCCAATGCCTACGACTTCTTCCTACTGGTCCTTGCTACGTTACTTTGTCGCTATTGCTGTCGCTGCTGCTACTGTTACTCTGTTACTACTGCTGTCACTGCTGCTACTGTTACTCTGCCGCTACTGCTACTGTTACCGTTGCTACTGTTGCTATCACTACTTTGCTACTGGTACTTTGCTGCAGATACTAAGTTTTTCAGGTGTGGTTGAATTGACAACTCAAGTGCTAATACTCGAGAATATTCTTTCGCTTCCCCTTATGTCGAATCAAAAAAATTGGGTTGAATACTCTCTGACAGCCCGATGCCGGCGTTCCAGAAGATTCCCCCTTCTATTCCGTTTCCGTCGTGTGTTATTTTTATTTGTTGCATCATCATTTAGTTTGCATCCTCGCATCATGCATGGCATCATTTCCTTTCTGTGCTTGTCTTGTGTGGTTCCGTATAAGATTTTAGTTTTAACCCCTTCAAAATAAATTCGTCTTCTTTTAAAACTCATTTTATTAAAGGTGGAGGCAACCCCTTGGGTTTCCCTTTTTTTATTTTTTTTATTTTAAAATTAGAGTCTCTTTCTATTTCTAAAAAAATGGGTTTATTTTATTCTCTTGTAAAAAGGGCTTTATTTTATTCTTAAAAAAAGGTTTCATTTTTATTCGTTTAAAAAATGCCCAATCTATTTTATAGTTGGGGTATATGTTTCAAGAAGCCAAAAGCATTTTTTTTATTTTGTTAATACCTTTTCTTTTGTTTGAGTTTTTCTGATTTTTTTTTAAAAACAAGTTTGAGGGAGAGAGGAGGCCTGCCCAAGGCCCAAGCCTCCTCCCGCCAACCCTAGCGACAACCCCCTCTCGTCTCCTCCCTCAGCCAATCCCATCTCCCCCCGTTGCCTCTCCCCCCGTGCTCTCCCTCGCGAGCCCTGCGTGTCGCCTGCCTCTCCCGAGCTCCGACGTTCGCTGCCCCTGGCCTCCCGCACCCCGCCGCGCTCAGCCCCTCCCTTGCCCCAGCCTCGCCATGCCCCAGGCCTGAGCAGCCCCACCGCCGGCAGCCCTGCCGCGCGCTGCCTCTTCCGCCCCTGCGCGCCGCCGCCGGCCTCTGCAGCAGCTGCCCACCGGTGCCCGATCTCCCCGCGCGTCGCCATGCTCACCGCCAGGCCCTCGCCGTCGTTCCCCTCGAGGAGCTCCTCCACCGCGCGCCGCCTCGCCCCTCCCTGTGCCAAGCTTCCTGTCATGGCCGGCCTCCTCCTCCTCGTGGAGTCGGGCTGCCTGCCGATCCCGACCCCCTCGCCTCTTCTCGCCGGAGCACCGCCCTGCCGAGCCTGATGTGTGCCTGCCTGAGTTGCTGCCGCTGCGTGCCTGTGCAGCTTGCTGCTGCCTGATGCTGCGAGTTCATGTTGTTGTCCCATGCTGCTTGCATGTTGTTGCCTGATGCGTGCCTGCCAGAGTAGTTGTTGCCTGCTGCGAGCGATTGTTGTTGCTGTCCATTTGCTTGCTTGCCGCTAGTTGGTAGCCGCTGTTGCCGGTTGCTGTGAGTTGCTGCTGTCAGATGCCGTTGCTAGCTGCTAGTTGCTGCCTACCGTTGTTGATGTGCTTGCTTGCTAATGCCTGCTAGCTGTTGTTCCTGCATTGCTTGCTGCTAGCTAGCTAGTTGTCGTAGCTTGCATGCTAGTAGGTGTTGCTTGCTTGCGCTGCCGCTTGCCGTCGCAGCGTGCACCATCCCCTCCTTCATGGAACCGACAAGATCGCCGTGTACAACTACGTCCTCGACGACCCCCGAAACATGTTCGACTACCTATGTAAAGACCGTGAACTGACGCTGAAGACCCGAGTACCACGACGTCCACGACGACAACTACGACCGCTACTTCCACGACGCCCATGACGATCTTTGTTCGCCTTCACCACTACGATCTGAACCCCTCCGATATGCACGCTTCGAAGGTATACCGATGGGACGTTGTCGTGAACCGAACGCTTATGATGTATGAGATGTATCGTATGTTTGCGCCGTATGTTTGTCCGTTGCACGTTGTCTCTCTTTTGTCGTGCCCTCGACACATGGGAACCCGGTAGCGGGATCACCCGATCTTTATTTAGCGTTCCCGCACACGCTTCCTTTACATTGGCACGATATCTCGACGAGTTATAGTGTTAGGAACATTGTCGTGGCATCGTTTCCGTTTTGCCGCCATGGTTCCCTTTCGCTCGCCGTGGCGACTCATGCTTCTTTTCTCTTCTTGCCCGTGTTGTTGTAACTTGCATGCATGACACATTCATGGCATAATATCATGTGTTGCATGTCTCTTGTACGTAGCTCCATTCTAAGTCCCGTGTGCTAACCGACTAGGAGGACATGTAGGATCATCGCTTCACCCCTTGCCATGTTAACAACAATTAAATATTGCCGTGTAAATAATCGGGAGTGAATTAAATAATTAAACAAGGAGTTTCGTCGATATGCAACTCGTCGCATATCGAGCTTCACTTAATGTGTAGTGTTTGCGTGAGGTGAATTGCCAAGCCATGCCTTGCATCATTGAACTGATCATGCATCATAGTAGGTTGTGCATCATGTTGTGCATCATGTGGTGAATATCTGTGTTAATGGTTGTTTCCGGTTTGCTCCATCTTGATAGAGTTCTGCAAGCGTGTCGGAATGTGAGGACCCGTTCGTCTACGTTGGTTCGCCGACTTCACAGAGTTGTTCTTCTTCCAAGCAGGACCTCAGGCAAGATGACCATTTCCCCAGATACCATCACTATCATTGCCATGCTAGTTTTATCGCTTCTATCGATTATGTCTCGTTTCCTACCACATGTTAAATTTCAGTCTCTCAACAATGCCATGAAACCTTCAACATGTTCGACCTAGCAAACCACTGATTGGCTGTGTTACTGCTTGCTTAACCAAGTTGTTAGCGTTGCTAGTTGCAGGTGCAGATGCTTCCATGTGATAACATGGGATTCCTTGTCATATCACCATATTAATTGCTATTTAATTTAATGCACCTATATACTTGGTAAAAGGTGGAAGGCTCGGCCTTTCTAGCCTGGTGTTTTGTTCCACCTTTGCCCCCTTAGTTTCGGCTACCGGTGTTATGTTCCATAAATGACCGCTCCTAACACGATCGGGTTTGTTATGGGGACCCCCTTGATAATTCGTTTTAGATTAAAGCTGGTCTAGCAAGGCCCAACTTTGGTACTACATTTTCCTAATAATTAATGAACTGCATAGGGAGTAATTAACCCGAGGAATTTAATCAACCCCTGGGCCAGTGCTCCTCATGAGTGTTGGTCCACCCACCTAGCAGTCGGCGGTGCCACCTCGGGGAAACTCGAGGTTTGGTTCTCGTCCACTATGCATAGACGGTGTGTCCTGAGAACAAGATACGCGGCTCCTATCGGGATCGTCGACACACCGGGTAGCCTTGCTGGATTAGTTTTACCTTTGATGAGATATCTTGTGCATCGGGATTCCGGTGATGCTTTGGGTATTCTCAGAGTTGAGGTTTTCCACTAAGGAATCCGACGAGATCGCGAGTGTCGTGATCGAGGATTTCTATGCGGCTTGTGGTAATTTGTGATGGACTAGTTGGAGCACCCCTGCAGGGTTAAATCTTTTTGGAAAGTCGTGCCCGTGGTTATGTGGCAACGTGGAAGCTTTGTTTAACACTGGTTCTAGATAACTTGAGTTATATGTGTGGTTATCGAATGTTGTTCGGAGTCCCAGATGAGATCACGGATGTCACAAGGGTTTACGGAATGGTCCGAAAACAAAGGTTGATATATAGGTGGTTTCATTTGGTCACCGAAAAGTTTCGGGCATTACCGGCAGTGTACCGGGAGTGACGAATGGGTTCCGGGTGTTCACCCGGAGGGGCCCAGCCACCCGGGAGTGAGCCCGGTGACCCTAGGGTGGCGCACCAGCCCTTAGTGGGCTGGTGAGGCTATCCCAATAGGGCCATGGCGCCACAAGTGGAAAATTCCAAAAGAAAAGAAAAAAAACAAGGAAAGAGGGAGGTGGGAAGGAAGGAGGGGACTCCTTCCCCCAAAACAAATTGGGGTAGGAGTCCACCTCCTCCCACTCGGTCGGTGCCCTTGGGGCTCCCTTGAGCCCCAAGGCTAGCCCCTCCCCTCCTCCTATATATATTGGTGGTTTAGGGCTTTTTGAAACACAACTTTGCCACGTGCAACTCAAACCTATACCACGTAGTTCTTCCTCTGGATCCGATTTCTGTGGAGCTCTGGCGGAGCCGTGCAGGAGTAGATCATCACCACCACCGCAGCACCGTCACGCTGCCGGAGAACTTATATACTTATTCGTCTCTCTGGCTGGAGCAAGAAGGCTGAGATCGTCATCGAGCTGTACGTGTGTTGAACGCGGAGGTGTCCGTTTGGCGCTAGATCGGAACGGATCGTGGGACGACAGTGATTTAAATCACGAAGCTGTACCACTACATCAACCGCATTTCTTAACGCTTCGTGCTTAGCGATCTACAAGGGTATGTGGATCTAATCTCCTCTTGTAGATGGACATCACCATGATAGGTCTTCATGTGCGTAGGAAAATTTTTGTTTCCCATGCAACATTCCCCAACACAGTGAGGGGGCGCCGACGGGGTGGCATCGGCCGGTGCCGGTGAGGGCACCAGAGCTCGCGTTGTTTGCCCGATCCAAAACGGATAGGGAGGAAGGAGATGGGTGGGGATCGGGGTGCGTGGGAAGTGGGGCCAGAGGTGGTGTCGTTGGGGGCGGCCCCTTGTAGCACCGGAGGGGGAGGTGGGCCGCCGGCTGGCAGGGGTGGGCCGGCCTAGGGGGAAGGGTCATGGCTGAGGGAGAAAGTGGGGGGAGTTCTTTTCTTTTGTTTTTATTTTCTTTTATCTATTTACTTTTTTGCTTTTCTATTTCTCTAGTCATCAAAGTAATTTTTGTACACATGAAATTTGGCACATAATTCTTGCACAATATCATGGTGTTGCACAAAAAGTTTCAGAGTATTTTTTAAGGTTTAAACATTTTTACAAATTAAGATGATCAAGTTATTTGTGGTTGAACAACTTATTAATTTCCTAGGGGTTTATGTGTGAGTCAAATGATGCTTGTTTCAACATGACAATTACTTAGTCAGTATTTGCAACTGAGCCAACATTTTTATTTTACGATTTAATGAAATAATTTATTTGACTTTACTTTTAATTTGAAATTGGCTTTGATTTTTATCAAGTGGGAATTTAACTTACTTAAACTCGATGACATGGCACCATTGGTGTGTGGTTACTGTAGCTTAACTACTAGGGCGTCACAACTCTCCACCACTAAAAGAAATTCTTGTCCCGAGAATTAGAGGTAGCGGTAAGGGGGAAACGTTTAGATATGAAATTCTAACAAGACTTCTGGTCTTGGTTGCTCTTCCCGAAGAAATTATCCTTTTGGTTGAAGTCATCAATCCTCTCACTTAGGTCATCCTGATGAGTTCGTCACCCTTTCTTGGGGATCTTCATCGTCCTACGAACGCGATAATAGGGAAAACGTTGGAAGAACGTACCTACTCAAAGTTGGGCATCTGACGTCTAACTCACGAAAGAAGACATGAATTATTCCTCAAGTTGTAACTCACTGAATTCATTGGGAATACTACATGATGGTACACAGGTTTCAAATGATTAGGCAGTCATTTGATGCCTGAACAGATATGAAAAAGGGGGTAGAGAAATGAAATAAATATTGTGTTTGATACAAGAATAGATCGTCCCATTGAACGGTGGCACATAAATCTCATATGAAGCCAAGTGTAAAGGATACTTTGGAGCCAAAGATGTACACGGGAGTCAGATTTCGATCCTATGGAACTTGGGTTATGGGTCCACCATGTGGGTTAAGGAGTAGGCAGAGCGGTCACATCTTGCACGGTCTTGGTAGCAAGACATGTCAGAGGTTAGCATGTGTGTTATGTTGGCAACAATGTCGGTACCAAGGGCGGGGGACAAATAGAACCATTTTCATGCTCGTTGAAACGAGGCGTACCAATAGGCAAAGTTCTCGTCAACCGGCGGCTACCGGAATGTTATACACAATAGTAACACGATCTTACTGATAGAGTTGTACACCAAGGTTTCTACCTAAGTAGGGAGCTATCACTGCTCAGATAAGTTAGATTACAAGAAAGGTCAAATAGACCAATAGAAAGGAAAATGTGTTTACACACAAGTATTAGAGTATTCCTTTCCCAAGGCGTATAGAGCATGGTATTAGGGCATCAAGTACATCACCATTTAGATGAAGGGGCAAGGAGAATCATGATGCTTACCCATACAACACTGTTTGGATAATTGATCAAGAACATTTAAGAATTGCACTTCCAATGTTCCGCTAGACATTTGAAGTACCACATTCGTGCTTCGGGGTAGCATCGACATGGTCATCAGGTAAAGGTCGGACTTTCGGTACACAAATGATCCATCGGGAACAACTTATAAAATAAGTCATACGATTTCCTCATGGAAGAATGGTGAATCTTGTCGAACAAGATACTATAACATTAGGTTCTTTGGCTAGGTGTGGTAGACAAGACATCACCACACCAGGTTAACAGTAGCAAATCTCTCATGCAATCATGAGGGAAAAAGAATAGGTTATTGATACGTCTCCAACGTATCTATAATTTTTTCTTGTTCCATGTTGTTGTATTATCATTCTTGGATGTTTTACAATCATTTTACTACAACTTTATATTATTTTTTGGGACTAACCTATTAATGGTTGCAAAATTGCACAAGTTCTTGTTTTACACTTTGATTGGTAGAAATTAATTAGAAATTGTCGGAAAAACGCAAAAGGAGCCTTGTTGGAGGAGGACTCTAACTCTCCAGAAATATGTCCACAAAGAGTTTTTATACATCATCCGTTTGACCCCCAAAGAAGGCATCAACTGGAAAAAGCTAAAACAAGGATAGTGTGGGAAATTTAAAGGCAATGATTCTCGACTACATATTCGTCCAAAACGGAGTTAGTATGCGATCTGGAGATCCGTTTTACTGAAGGAAAATATCTGATTACGGGATCACGAGAATTGTTGACGTGATTGAGTCCAACTCTTAACATATCTGATATATTCGGCCAAGCCACGACTTTGAAGACTCATGAGGGATGTGAGGAGCCCCTAGGAAGGTTCTAGAGGTGCCCTAGAGCCATTGGATCAAGGGTACATCCATCGGAGGGCCATAGAGCACCACAATGGCACATATAAGGAGAGAAAAACCCTAATTTTGGTAGAACCACCAAGAGCCACGAATTTGCCTCTCCCTTGGCAGCTGCCAAGAAAGGAAGAGGCTCCTCCATTGCAGCACCAAGACCAAAGAAGAAGTAGGGGCAAGGGGCCGCCGCCCGTCCCGGTGTCGTGGCCGCGATCGCCTCCATCTCTTCGGGGTTGCACCTCTCCATCAACAAATCCCTCTTTCTCACCATGATAATATGTGAGTAATCCTCCTCAGGGCTGAGGGTATGTACTAGTAGCTATGTGGTCAATCTCTCTCTCATGTTCTTGAGATGGCACGATCTTGATGTATCGCGAGATTTATTAATATAGATGAATCATATGGAGTTTTCCCCTCTCTATCTTCTTGTGATGAATTGAGTTTTCTCTTTGAAGTTTTCTTATCGGATTGAGTCTTTAAGGATTTGAGAACACTTGATGTATGTCTTGCGATGGGATATATGTGGTGACAATGGGATGTTCTGTTGATCCACTTGATGTATGTTTTGGTGATCAACTTGTGGGTTCCGTGACCTTGGGAATCTATGCATAGGGGTTGGCACATGTTTTCGTCTTGACTTTCCGGTAGAAACTTTGGGGCACTCTTTGAAGTTCTTTGTGTTGGATTGAACATGATGAATCTGAAATTATGTGATGCATATCGTATAATCATGCCCATGGGTACTTGTGGTGACATTGGAGTATCTAGGTGACATTAGGGTTTTAATTGATGTGTATCTTAAGGTGTTCTTTTAGTACGAACTCTAGGGCTGTTTGTGACACTTATAGGGATATCTCATAAGATTGATCAGGAAAGATAACTTTGAGGTGGTTTCATACCCTACAATAATTTCTTCGTTTGTTCTCCGCTATTTGTGACTTTGGAGTGAACTCTTTTTCGCACGTGAGGGATTTATATATGATTCAACTATGTTAGTATTATTGAGAGAACTTGCACTAGTGAAAGTATGGTCCCTAGGCCTTGTTTTCAAGCATTTATGCAACGTTTTGCTCGTTGTTTACTATTTGTTACCTTGCTGTTTTTATATTTTTAGATTACAAAAACCTATATCTATCATCCATATTACACTTGTATCATCATCTGTTCGCCGGACTAGTGCACCTATACAATTTACCATTGCATTGGGTGTGTTGGGGACACAAGAGACTCTTTGTTATTTGATTGCAGGGTTGCTTGAGAGAGACCATCTTCATCCTACGCATCCCACAGATTGATAAAACTTAGGTCATCGACTTGAGGGAAATTTGCTACTGTCCTATAAAACTCTGTGTTTGGAGGCCCAACACGGGTCTACAAGAAGAAGGTTGTGTAGTAGACATCAGCGATATAGGAATGATCAAGGGGGTTTTGCTTGCGTTGTTGCTCTACGGCCAAGGGCTAGTCGTCAGGTGGGTAGTCGTACCCGGCAGCAGCATCAGCATCAACGTCTACCGAAGAGGAGAGGGGAAGAAACAATAAATATAAAGCAGGAAAATGCATCACGATGCATCGCATGGCAATAAGCAGCTCTAGGCATGAGCTAATGCAGTATTATTCGTCACGGACGGATCGGGAAAATATCTCATGATATTTCCCGGGTCTCCCGCTACTACCGGATAGGCGAAAACGATGGAAAAGTTCCATGTTCACTATGACACGGACGCATGGTAGACGAACGGACAGCGTACCCGGGTTCGTCACGTTTTTCTAATCAACTTTCATGTATAAATTATTTTCATCCGGATTACAGATTATTTTATATCCATTTTTAAACTTTTAATAATATTCAAAAAATAAATAGATTTATTTTAGTTCATTAATTAGTTATGACATCAGCTGTCAATAGTCATGTTGACTGGTCAGCTCTCACTAGTGGGTCGCATACATCATAGACACATTTTGATTTAGGGTTAATTAGCATTAATCAGATTTAATTAAAGGGGGGTTGGACCCACGTATCACACTCCACTTAATTTAACAGAGTGCATAATTAATATAATTACTCTAATTAAATTATTTAACTTACTAATTAGGTACTTAATTAATTATTTAATTTATTAATTATCTAATTGTTTATATATATATTATTATTATATATGTTTTGTTAAACAATATTTTTTTTGTGACTACAAGGGTTGGGCCCCACGTGTCATTGGGCTCGGGGCTAATTGGGGGGATTAGCCCAGTGGATAACAGGGGTCGGCCGGGGTCAGCCATGGCCGTAGGGGAGGTGAGGCCAGGGGCGCGGTCGCCATGGGGCCGCTGGAGTAGGGAGTGTGTGGGGAGGTGTGGGCACAGTCGGGGTGCGAATAGCCGAGCGAGCGGTGACGCGGGCGCACGTGGGCGGGCGAGTCGGGTTGAGACGCGAGTGCGGCCGCGAGATAAGGCGGCGGTAGCAATGGAGAAAGGCCAAGTCGTAGCCAGGGCGCGGCGAGCGTGAAAGGTGTGATGTGGCTGTGGTGGCGTGCGCGGGAACGAGGGCCGACCGGCTAGCGGCAGCGGCATCTGTGGGGAAGGGGGCGGCATGGCGTCGTGGTGGCCGGGGGGAAGAGAGGTGAGTGGGGGAGGGAGCCCGTGGTTCCTCACCGTCGTTGAAGGACAAGAGGGCGGCGAGGCGCGGTGTGGTCCGTCGGGGAAGGGTTGAAGAAAGTACGGCGGAGAGGCCGTGGCGGGGCGGTGGTGCGGTGGCACCGATGGAGGGCCGGCGAGCTGGCAGGGTGGCGTAGCGGTACTCATGAGGGGCGGCGTCGCGTCGGCCGGAGGGACTCTGCGGTAGAGTGAGAGGGGTGCAGCAGGGGGCTGCGGGGTCGGGATCCAGCCGGTCCAGATCGGGTGAGGGGAGCCACGAGGGAGGGCTCGAGGGGAGTGGGAGGGGATCGGTGAGGGGGGCGACGGGGCGGCATCGGCCGGTGTCGGCGAGGACGCTGGAGCTCGCGTCTTTTGCCCCGATCCAAACTGGATCGGGAGAAAGGAGATGGGTGTGGGGATTGGGGTGCATGGAGAGTGGGGCGACTCGGGCTGTCGGTGGGGGTTGCCTCCTTGTAGCGTCAGAGGGGGAGGTGGGCCGCCGGCTGGCAGGGGTGGGTCGGCCTCGGGGGAAAGGGGCGTGGGCCAAGGGTGAAAGTGGGGGTTCTTTTCTTTTGTTTTTATTTTCTTTTATCTATTTCCTTTTTTTGCTTTTCTATTTCTCTAGTCAACAAAGTAATGTTTCTACACATGAAATTTGGGACATAATTCTTGCACAATATTATGGTGTTGCACAAAAAGTTTCACAGTATTTTGTAAGGTTTAAACATTTTTAGAAATTAAGATGATCAAGTTATTTGTGGTTGAACAACTTATTAATTTCCTAGGGGTTTATGTGTGAGTCAAATGATGCTGGTTTCAACATGATAATTACTTAGTCAATACTTGCAACTGAGCCAACATTTTTATTTTACCATTTAATGAAGTAATTAATTTGACTTTACTTTTAATTTGTAATTGGCTTTTATTTTTATCAAGTGGGAATTTAACTTAGTTAAACTCGATGACGTGGCACCATTAGTGTGTGGTTACTCTAGCTTAACTACCGGGGCGTCACAAAGGGGTAGATAGGGCTAGCCTTGCCCCTCCTCCAAGGAGGAAGGGTTCGGCCGAAGTGGGGAGAGAGTCCACCTCCCACAAAGGAGGTAGACACCCTTGGGAGGACTCCTCCTCCACCTCCTCCACCAAGTCTTGGCGCATAGGCCTCTTGGGGTCTGCTGCCCAAGCCCACCAGGGGCTGGTGAGCCACCTCCTAGGCCCATGTGGCCCCCGGGGTGGGTGGGTCCCTCCCGATGGACCCCCAGAACCATTTCGGCACTCCCGGTACAATAACGAAAATCCCTGAAACTATTCAGAACCCGAATACCACTTTCCTATATATAAATCTTTACCTTCGGACTATTCTGGAGCTCCTCGTGACATCCGGGATCTCATCCGGGAGTCCGAACAACCTTCGGTCACCAACATACATAACTCAATAATACCGAAACGTCATCGAACATTAAGTGTACAAACCCTGCGGGTTCGAGAACTATGTATACATGACACAGACACTCTCCGGTCAATAACCAATAGCAGGACCTGGATGCCCATATAGGTTCCTACATATTCTACGAAGATCTTTATCGGTGAACCTCTATGTCAAGGATTCAGTTAATCTTGTATGATGTTCCCTTTGACAATCGATAAGTTACTTGACCTAGATTTGACCGCTGGTATCTGCATACATAGTTCAATCTCGTTACTGGCAAGTCTCTTTACTCGTTCTATAATACAAGATCTCGTGACTAACTCCTTAGTCGGATTGCTTGCAAGCTTCTTGTGATGTTGTATTACCAAGTGGGCCAAGAGATACCTCTCCGTCATACAAAGTGACAAATCCCAGTCTCGATCCATGCCAACCAAACAGACACCCTTGGATATACCTGTAGAGCACCTTTATAGTCACCGAGTTACGTTGTCACGTTTGATACACACAATTCATTCCTCCGGTGTTCGGGAGTTGCATTATCTCATGATCATAGGAACATATACTTTGGCATGCAGACAACAATAGCAATAAACTAACACAATCATATGCTATGTTCATACTTTGGGTCTTATCCATCACATCATTCTCCTAATGATGTGATACCATTATCAAACGCCAACTCATGTCTATGGCGAGCAAACCTTGACCATCTTTGATCAACGAGCTAGTCCTATAGAGGCTCACTAGGGACAGTGTGTTGTCTATGTATCCACACATGTATTTGAGTTTCCAATCAATACAATTCTAGCATGGATAATAAACGATTATCATGAACAAGGAAATATAATAATAACTATTTTGTTATTGCCTCTAGGGCATATTTACAACAGTCTCCCACTTGCACTAGAGTCAGTAATCTAGCTCACATCACTATGTGATTTACATTGTAAGGAATCTAACACCCATACATTTCTAGTGTTGATCATGTTTCGCTCGTGGAAGAGGCTTAGTCGACGGGTCTGCAACACTCAGATCCATGTGAACTTTGCAAATACTTATGTCCTCCTCCTTGATAAAATCACGGATGGAATTGAACGTCGCTTTATATGTATGGTCCTCTTGTGAAACATTGGTTCCTTAGCTAGAGCAATGGCACCAGTGTTCCCACAGAACAGAGTCATGAGATCTAGTGCACTTGGCACAACTCCAAGATCTGTCATGAACTCCTTCATCAAGACACCTTCCTTAGCCGCCTCCGAGGCAGCTATGTACTCCGCTTCACATGTAGAATCAGCTAGTACGATTTGCTTGGAACTGCACCAACTTACCGCACCCCCATTGAGAATAAATACATATCCGGTTTGAGACTTAGAGGCATCGACGTAACCCTTTACGACGAGCTCTTGATCACCTCCATACACGAGAAACATTTCTTTAGTCTTTTTCAGGTACTTCAGAATATTCTTCACTGTTGTAAAGTGTTCCATTCCAGGATCACTTTGAAACCTTCTCACCATACTTATGGCAAGGCTGACATCAGGTCTTGTGCACAACATTGCATACATGATAGAGCCTATGTCCGAAGCATAGGGAATGACACTCATCTTTTCTCTATCTTCTGCTGTCACTAGGCATTGAGTCTTACTCAACTTCACACCTTGCAATACAGGCAAGAACCCTTTCTTGGAATGTTCCATTTTGAACTTCTTCAAAACTTTGTCAAGGTTTGTGTGACAGCCCGAGACCGACGCTCCAAAAGATTCCCCCTTTATTCCGTTGTCGTTGTGTTAATTATTTGTTTGTTGTGTTCATCATCGCATCATTCGCATCATCCGCATTGCATTGGCACTTCATTGCCACCAATTTGTAAAACTTGCATCCGTTTTTAGTTGTCGGTTCTCTCTGTTTTCGTCATTGACCGTTTTGAGACCAACCACACACGCACGCGCCCGCGGCATCGATAAAATATTGTTTTTAAAGGTGTCAAAAAACATTCTCGGATTGGGTTGAAACTTGGCGTGCGGTCTTAATATAGTGTAGCTAGGCCGCTGTCAATTTTTGTCACAATCGGAGTTCATTTGCTACGTGAACTGTTAAACCTATAGCGGCACTATAGCCGGTCATTTCGTCGGACGTTTTCGGTTTTTAAAATCTCATGTTGGGCGTTAACTCACCTCTCATCTCATCTCGGATGCTTTGGGCTATCTCAGAGTTGAAGTTTTCTATGCGGCTTGTGGTAATTTGTGACGGACTAGTTGGAGCACCCCTGCAGGGTTAAATCTTTCGGAAAGCCGTGCCCGTGGTTATGTGCCAACATGGAAACTTTGTTTAACATCCGGTTCTAGATAACGTTAAGTAAACTTAATTAAAACTTTCCAACTGAGTGCTTAACCGTGACTGTCTCTTTCGTGAGCTCCTAATCCGATCGAGGACACGGTGGGTTATAGCTGACGTAAGTAGGTGCTCAGGATCATTCATTTGATCATCAATAGTTCACGTCCTCTATGCATAGATCATCTCCCTCTTATTCTTGTACTCGTAAGTTATCCACCTCAAATAAATGCTTAGTCGCTTGCTGCAGCCTCAACACTTGACCATACGTCACCCATTAAGCTTTGCTAGTCTTGATACCTTTGGAAATGAGATTGTTGAGTCCCTGTGGCTCAAAGATTACTACAACACCAGTTGCAGGTACAGGTAAAGAGTTACTTGACGCGAGCACGTTGATTGTTCATTTGGAGTTTCTTCTTCATCATCATCGATATAGGATGGGTTCCAGGCCGGCAGCCTGGGATAGCAAGGATGGATGTCATTATTTTATCGTTTGTTGTCGTTCGTAGATGGACCCTGCTTTTCTTCATGATGTTTGTATGTATTGTACTAATGTGACTCTGATGTAGCTTGTGGCGAGTGTAATCCAATTCCTTGTACTCATCTTTTCAGTACATGTACTTGTAACGATATCCATTCTTGCGAAACGACGAGATGCGTTTCTATCCCTGTTGAGGCCCTCACGCGAAAATAAGGATAGAATCGCATTTTAGGCGTTACAGTTTGTGCACTGTGAAAGTCCTATTAAGCGTATTGATCTATCTCTATAGATCTTGATGCCTAATATGTAAGCAGCTTCTCCTAGGTCCTTCACTTAAAAACTCTTATTCAAATAGTCCTTTACGCTTCCCAAAAATTCTATATTATTTCCAATCAGCAATATGCCATCCACATATAATATTATAAACTCTATAGAGATTCCGCTCACTTTCTTGTAATTACAAGCTTCTCCATAGACTTGTATAAACCCAAACGCCTTGATCACCTCATAAAAGCATTGATTCCAACTCCGAGAAGCTTGCACGAGTCCACAAATGGATCGCTGGAGTTTGCATACTTTGTCAGCATTCTCTAGATCGACAAACCTTCCGATTGCATCATATACAACTCTTCCTTAAGGAAATCATTAAGGAACGCTGTTTTGACATCCATCTGCCAAATTTTATAATCGAAAAATGTAGCTATTGCCAACATGATTCTGACGGACTTAAGCATCGCTACGGGTGAGAAAGTCTCATCATAGTCAACTCCTTGAACTTGTGAAAACCCCTTTGCCACAAGTCAAGCTTTATAGACGGTGATATTACCGTCCGCGTCCGACTTCTTCTTAAAGATCCATTTATTCTGAATGGCCTTTCACCCTTCAGGTAATACTTCCATAGTCCACACTTTGTTTTCATACATGGATCCTATCTCAAATTTCATGGCCTGTAACCATTTGTTGGTATCCGGGCCCACCATTTCTTCTCCATAGTTCGTAGGCTCATCATTTTCCAACAGCATGATGTTTAAGACACGGTTATCGTACCACTCAGGAGCGGTGCGTGCCCTTGTCTACCTATGAGGTTCGACAACAACTTGATATGAAGCTTCATGATCATCATCATTGGCTTCCTCTTCAACTAGTGTATGCTCCACAGAAACATGTTTCCGCGCTGCACTACTATCTGGTTGAAGTAAAGGTTCTACAACCTCGTCAAGTTCTATATTCCTCCCACTCAATTCTTTCGAGAGGAACTCTTTCTCAAGAAACGTTCCATTTTTAGCGACAAACTATTTGCCTTCAGATCTGAGATAGAAGGTGTACCCAACTGTCTCTTTTGGGTATCCTATCAAGACGCATTTCTCGGCTTTGGGTTCCAGCTTTTCTGGCTCAAGCTTTTTGACATAAGCATCACATCCCCAAACTTTAAGAAACGACAACTTTGGTTTCTTGCCAAACCACAATTCATATGGCATCGCCTCAACGGATTTTGATGGTGCCCTATTTAAAGTGAATGCAGTTGTCTCTAATGCATAACCCCAAAATATTAACGATAAATCGGCAAGAGACATCATAGAACGCACCATATCCAATAAAGTACGATCATGATGTTCGAACACACCATTACGCTGTGGCGTTCCACGCGGTGTCAGCTGTGAAACAATTCCACATTGTCTTAGGTGAGTGCCAAACTCATAACTCATATATTGTCCTCCTCTATCAGATCGTAGGAATTTGATCTTCTTGTTACAATGATTCTCCACTTCACTCTGAAATTGCTTGAACTTTTCAAACATTTCATACTTGCATTTCATTAAGTAAATATAACCATATCTACTTAAGTCATCGATGAAGGTGCGAAAATAACGATATCCACCGTGCGCCTCAATGCTCATCGGACCGCACACATCAGTATGTATGATTTCCAATAAGTCACTTGCTCGCTCCATTGTTCCAGAGAACGGAGTTCTGCTCATCTTGCCCATGACGCATGGTTAACATGTGTCAAGTGATTCCAAATCAAGTGACTCCAAAAGTCCATCAACATGGAGTTTCTTCATGCGTTTAACACCAATATGACCTAAGCGGTAGTGCCACAAGAAAGTGGTACTATCATTATCAACTCTACATCTTTTGGCATCTTTGGTATGAACATGTGTGCCATCACTATCGAGATTCAATAAGAATAAACCCCTCACATTGGGTGCATGACCACAAAAGATATTACTCATATAAATAGAGCAACCATTATTCTCTGATTTAAATGAGTAACCGTCTTGCAATAAACAAGATCCAAATATAATGTTCATGCTCAACGCAGGCACTAAATAAGAATTATTCAGGTTCATCACTAATATTGATGGAATTGAAGTGAGAGCCTATCGACGGTAATCGCATCAACCTTGGAACCATTTCCCACGCGCATCGTCACTTCGTCCTATGCCAACCTCCATCTATTCTATAGTTTGTCCTTTGGGTTGCAAATGTGAGCAATCGAACCGGTACCAAGTACCCAAGCACTACAACGAGAGTTGGTGAGGTACACATCAATAACATGTATATCATATATACCTTGTTGTGTGTTGGCCGCCTTCTTGTCAGGCCAGATACTTGGGGCAGTTCCGCTTCTAGTGACCAGTCCCCTTGCAATGAAAGCACTCAGTTTCTGGCTTGGGTCCAGCCTTGGGTTTCTTCACGGGAGGGGCAACTGCTTTGCCACTCTTCTCGGAGTTACCCTTCTTGCCCTTGCCATTTTTCTTGAAACTAGTGGTTTTATTGACCATCAAAATTTGATTTTCTTTCTGAATTTCTGACTCAGAGACTTTCAGCATCGCAAACAGCTCGACAACTGATTTATTCATCCGCATGTTATAGTTTAGCACAAAGCCTTTACAGCTAGGTGGTAGCGATTGAAGAACTTTGTTAGTGATTGCCTATGGCGGGAGAACAATTCCCAATTCAGCCAGACGGTTGGAATACCCAGACGTTCTGAGTATGTGTTCACTGACAGACTCGTTCTCCTCCATTTTGCAAGCATAAAACTTATCAAACATCTCATACCTCTCGATCCAGGCATTCTTTTCAAAAATGAACTTCAACTCCTGTAACATCTCATATGCGCCATGACATTCAAAACGTCTTTGAAGTCCCGGTTCTAAGTCATACAAAATCGAACACTGAACTAGTGAGTAGTCATCCAAACGCGGCTACTAGACGTTCAAAACGTCTTCAGTTGCCGGGAGGGGCGCATCACCAAGCGGTGCATCAAGGACATAAACCTTTTGGGAAACCGTGAGGACAATCCTCAGATTATGGGCCGAGTCTAAAAAGTTACTTCCATCATTTTCAGCTTGGCTTTCTCTAGGAACGCATTAAAATTCAGGGGTGTTACTGCGCGAGCCATTGATATACAACATAAATTTGCAAAGATTACTTAAACTATTGTTCAAGATAATGAGTTTAGTTAATCATACTATGAAAGAACTCCCACTCAAATTTACATCCCTCTAGTCATTCGAGTGATACATGATCCAAATCCACCAACCCAAGTCCGATCATCACGTGAGTTGAGCTGGTTTCAATGGTGAACATCTTCATGTTGATCATATCTACTATATGACTCATGTTCAACCTTCGGTCTCTCGTGTTCCGAGGCCATGTATGTACATGTTAGGCTCGTCAAGTTTAACCCGAGTGTTTCGCATGTGCAAAACTGTCTTGCACCCATTGTATGTGAACGTAGAGTCTATCACACCCGATCATCATGTGGTGTCTCGAAATGACGAACTTCTGCAACAGTGCACACTTAGGGAGAGCACAATTTTATCTTGAAATTTTAGTGAGGGGTCACCTTATAATGCTACCGTCGTCCTAAGAAAAACAAGGTGCATAAAAAGGATTAACATCACATGCAAATCATAAGTGACATGATATGGCCATGATCTTGTGCTTTTGATCTACATCTCCAAAGCACCGGCATGATCTCCATCGTCACCGAAACAACACCATGATCTCCATCATCGTTTTGCCATCAAGGTTGTCGCGCCAACCATGCTTGTACTACTATTGCTACCGTTTAGCTATAAAGTAAATCATTACATGGCGCTTAATGATTGACATGCAGGTCAGACAATAATTAAAGACAACCATATGGCTCCTGCTGGTTGCCGTAGCATCGACATGTAATTCGATATTAACTATTACAACATGATCATCTCATACATCAAATATATACCATCATGTATTTGGCCATATCATATCACAACCTACCCTGCAAAAACAAGTTAGACGTCCTCTAATTTGCCGTCTCATGTTCTACTCGAGATGTCATCTACGCATAAACCTAGCTCATGATGCCATTGTTGGGGAACGTTGCATGGGAAACAAAAAAAAAATCCTACACACATACAAGATCTATCCATGGTGATGACCATCTATGAGAGGAGAGATAGGATCCACATACCCTTGTAGATTGCTAAGCGGGAAGCGTTAAGAAACGCAGTTGATGTAGTCGAATGTCTTCGCGATCCAAATCGCAAGCCGTACCGTGATCCAATCACGATTTAGTGTTGAACGGACGGCACCTCCACGTTCAGCATACGTACAGCTCGATGACGATCTCCACCTCCTTGATCCAGCAAGCGAGGGTGGAGAGGTAGATGAGTTCTCCGGCAGCACAACGGTGTGGTGGCGGTGGTGGTGAACTAATCCGGCATGGCTTCGCCAAGCTCTACCGAAGTAATCTAGAGGAAAAAAGATGATATATGGAGAAGAGGGCCGCACGTGCCTTTTCAGGTGGTGGCTGCCCTCAAAACCTCCACTATATATAGTAGGAAGGGGTAGGTAGGTCTAACCTTGCCCCTCCTCCAAGGAGGAATGGTTCGGCCGAAGTGGGGAGAGAGTCCACCTCCCACAAGGGAGGTGGGCACCCTTGGGAGGACTCCTCCTCCACCTCCTCCACCAAGTCTTGTCGCATGGGCCTCTTGGGGTGGGCTGCCCAAGCCCACCAGGGGCTCGTGCGCCACCTCCTAGGCCCATGTGACCCCCGGGGTGGGTGGACCCCTCCTGGTGGATCCCCGGAACCCTTTCGGCACTCCCGGTATAATACCGAAAATCCCTGAAACTATTCAGAACCCGAATAGCACTTTCCTATATATAAATCTTTACCTCCAGACCATTCCGGAGCTCCTCGTGATGTCCAGGATCTCACCCAAGACTCCGAACAACCTTCGGTCACCAACATACATAACTCAATAATACCGAAATGTTATCGAACATTAAGTGTGCAAACCCTGCGGGTTCGAGAACTATGTAGACATGACCAGACACTCTCTGGTAAAAAACTAATAGCGGGACCTGGATGCCCATATTGGTTCCTACATATTCTACGAAGATCTTTATCGGTTGAACCTCTATGTCAAGGATTCAGTTAATCACGTATGTTGTTACCTTTGTCCATCGGTATGTTACTTGCCCGAGATTCGATCGTTGGTATCTGCATACCTAGTTCAATCTTGTTGCTGGCAAGTCTCTTTACTCGTTCCATAATACAAGATCACGTGACTAACTCCTTAGTAACATTGCTTGCAAGCTTCTTGTGATGTTGTATTACCGAGTGGGCCCTAGAGATACCTCTCCGTCATATGGAGTGACAAATCCCAGTCTCTATCCATGCCAACCAAACCGACACCCTTGGAGATGCTTGTAGAGCACATTTATAGTCACCTAGTTATGTTGTGACGTTTGATACACACAAGTCATTCCTCCGGCGTCCGGGAGTTGCATGATCTCATGGTCATTGGAACAAATACTTTGACATGCAGAAAACAATAGCAATAAAACACACGATCATATGCTACGTTCATAGTTTGGGTCTTGTCCATCACATCATTCTCCTAATGATGTGATCCCATTATCAAACAAAAACTCATGTCTATGGCCAGGAAACCTTGACCATCTTTGATCAACGAGCTAGTCCTATAGAGGCTCACTAGGGACAGTGTGTTGTCTATGTATCCACACATGTATTTGAGTTTCTACTCAATACAGTTCTAGCATGGATAATAAACGATTATCATGAACAAGGTAATATAATAATAACCACTTTATTGTTGCCTCTAGGGCATATTTCCAATAGCACTACCAAAGGACACCCCCAACGTTGAGACCGCCACATTTCCTTGTCTACTTTCTCGAGGACAAGGACCACACGAGCAACGACAACAACCACCTTCTGAAAAGCACCGCAATCTTCCCCGGCTCTGGAAAACTCTCGGATGAGAAATCGTCGCGTGATCCAAATCCTAAGCCCCTTCTACTCTTCACCATCCAATATCACCAAATCGGACGGCGAACGACTATGTGTCAATCACGTAGAGCCACGTCGCACTTTTATATGGACCATCCATGAATCAAAAAATCAACCAACCCGAAAAGGTTCAGTACTGAAAAGGTACAAGACAATTAAAACACACCACGCATCCTTGATGAGACTATAAAACTATGTTTTTTAGAGAGCCACCTAGAACTTCCAACACACACAACTCTTTATTTGCAGCTACAAAGTCAATGGCACTTTTTGTATCTTGTTTCTATTGAGTTTGTGTAACTTCTAAAAATACTTTTTCAATTTTCATATTATTTTGATTTTAATTTAAACTTGCGATGGAAACAACTTTTGAGCCATAGCTCTACTTTAGATGAATCTTTTTGCATATTGGTCATCTCAACTTATTTTCTGAATAATACTAGGAAAAAGAGGGTTTATGAAAAGATCAAATTAATTCAAGATTGTTATCTTCTTTTAGATTTATTTTCAACCTAGCTAATTAGCTCTTTTGCATATTGAACCCTTGGAAAACCCTAGCCTAGACTTTACCTTGATCAAGTTTGAACACAAATCTTGAACCTAATTTACATGCATTACACATGCATGGTGATTTAAGTTTTAAAAATAGTTAACTCGTCATAAAATTGTATTTCCTTGGATTTTATCTGAATTGGACAAATGTGTTTATTTGTATTTCACTTGGATTGTTGGCCAAGGTATTGTTGTCATTACATGTTTTTATGGTCGAATATGGGAGCAAGTATCTATGTTTTTAGGTTGGGTAGTGTGGTTTATGACAGGCTGAGAGATCGCCTCAGGTCAAATTAATAATGAATCATCTGGGTGGAAGAGGTTTCTATGGCTATCGAGAGGGGTGGACTGGAGTGTCAGGAATCATCAGGGTGGATTGCCACCCACGTTCTAAGGGATCAAACAAGTTGCATTTGTGAACTGGCTTCCAATACAACCACATGCCAATATGGGATATGGCTTAGTTGAGTAAGTTGTGGGAAACTTGTCAAGCAGTACGTGATGATGTAGTGAGATAGATTGGGAACGTGTACTATTACTAGGAAAGGGGAATGTCTCTAAAAGGCTTTATCTTGACGGGTTTTCGGTTGTTATCTGCTCAAAGAGCTCTAGCCCACGAACCGGGCTTTGAGCAGATTCTGCAAGGCTTAAAGCCCGGTTCACCACGAGGCTACCACCAGACGCGGTGGATTTGGAAGAGGAGTTCGAGGAGGAGACATGGAGCATGAGAAGGATGCAGGGGCGCGGATATATGGGCGAAGCAACATGCAATTCTCAATTCCCTCCACTCGAAGGTGGAGGCCAACCACCGTATCCTCCAGGCTAAAGTAGACGCCGACGAGATGCTTGCGTACATGGATGAGGAGCCGAAGGCCTCTTACACCCTCGTCTACCCGACGTTTGACACATTGATAGTGGACATCCAACAACACATTGAATTTTATTTTATTTTGGGGGTGGGGGGGACCTAACACATTGTATGGATCCAAGGGATGGAATATGAGATATTCAGGTGCATAGGAAAAAATGTGTTGTGACCGATCACTATCCACATACACGCTTGGTCAGCTTTTTTGCATGCATTGTATGGATCCAAGGGATGGACTACGACATACTCAGGTGCATAGCAAAAAGAATGAGGTGTAACCGGTCATTGCCTACAGACACACCCGGTCGCAGGTACAGGCGTTTGAGGGTCCGGTTTTGATGTGCTCTTAGAGCAACTCTAGCAAACCCCGCATCCATCCTATCCGCAAAACGTGTTTGCAGTTCGTGAAAAAACGTCTTTTCGAGCCGGCGCGTACGGCCACGAATGCAGACCTGCATAACGAACTCGCAAAAAAGCATATTCGTGAAATATGCTTTTTCGGACCCCGCGCGGGCTGAAATGTCCCTTCCACCAACCGCTTCCGCTTATATGCAGGGCAACGCAACAGCGAGGGGAAAACCCGCGAATACGTAGGTTGGGGCCGAGATTTTGCTGCGCCCCACAAAAATGCGGACCGGGCGGATGCGGGGTCTGATCAAACAGGTTTTTCCGCCCGGCCCGCATTTTAACGATTATTTTCCGGGTCGGAGCAGGAGGTCTAGGTTTTTCCGCCCGGCCCGCATTTTAACGATTATTTTCCGGGTCGGAGCAGGATGCGGGGTCTACTGCGGGGTCTACTAGAGTTGCTCTTAGCATGCTGCACAAATTTTGCCTACAGCCAAACATGGAACCTAATATTGCGGGATGTAAGTAAACCATACTGCAACAATTTAACATCTCAAAAGTACGATCTATTCAGTTAATGTTCCATACGGTATAACGGATTGTAAGCAGTGACACTCAAACTGATGTATTTTGAAACAGTACAAAATTTTGCCTATCAAACTTGGTTCAACTTAGAAACCTTCCAGATATCAAGCAGCACTGCGTTGAGCAGCACAGGCAAAAACAAATTGATCCACCAAAGTAATGTATCAAAATCCAAGAGCAAGGTGATCCTGAGGAATTAAACCATGCGCTCTTCTTTTTACCCCCAGAATCTGCGGAGGAGACCCTTCTTTTCCTTCTTCATCCTGTTCTCAAGGTTCGGGAACTCAATTGTGTTGTATGCCATATCAAGAACAATTGGGTTGCAGGGAACTGATTGGAACGGTGGTGGGAATTGTGAAATGCGACATGGAGCTTTGGCGCTTTGCTCACCAAGTGCTGATTCATAGCTCCCTAGGATATCAAGGAGGTATTTAGTATCCTGCAAAATACAAACCTATTATCAGCATATATTTGAAAGATGACCAAAACGAGCTAGCAACCCTAAAGCATGTCACTTCGTAATAACAGTATAACACCCTTTGATGACATGGCATGCCATTGATTTTTGATTTCATACACATCCAAGATCAACCTAGGGAACACCAAAATCTACGTAGATTTAGACTACTTACAATGGGTAGTAACATATATAGTAGTAATATATATACGTTATTAGTCTAAGTTACTACCTCTATAGTGAATAGTAACATAGGGATAGTAACACTGAACCTTTCATTTATTAGCCTATAGACTCATCTTGTCTTGGTATCCGCTATGTTACTCCTAGTATGAGTAACATGCTAAGTTACTCAATTTCTCTCTCTTATCATTAATTAGTTACCACATCATATTTCTTGCTTAGGTGGCATCTATGTTACTATTTATGTTACTCCCATTGTGGATAGTCTAAGAGATGCATGAAAGTTGAAATAGCAGCTCTAGCAAAGTAATGAAGTATCATACCGAGTAAGTGAATAAAGTGGATTCATTAACATCTCAGGTAAAGCTAAAGAATGAAATGCAGGACCCCCCCACCCCCCTAAGTGAATAAAGTGGATTCATTAACATCTCAGGTAAAGCTAAAGAATGAAATGCAGGACCCCCCGCACCCTATAAACTGGACCAACTCTCTTCTTCTTAATGAAATGCAGGAACCCCCTGCCCCTCTCGTGTTCTCCAAAAAAAAAATGAATGATAGAACAAAAGAATGGAAGCGAAAGAAAAGATAATAAACCAAGCTAGTGAATGAAGTGGAGACATCGCTACTCATAAGAAAAAATGGAGATGTAAGAATAAAAGGAAAAGAGAATCTGCATTTTCTTCTTCTTTCTTTTGTTCAATATGAATATCCCCCAGTATAGGACTTCAGTTGATGTGTACAAAAGGGTGAAATGACTGGCTGCCAAGGATAGCTACCCTACCATAACATAAGACTCACATGGTGGGACTAATGATCTAAATACTAGTAGTAACAAACCAATCTCATCAAACGTTTATGTGGACAAGAACTTGTACAAATCATACCTTTCTTTTATCGTCGCCAAGTGATATAGTTGAGACTCCTTTAGAAAGTCTTTCAGGAGCACTCTCATCCTCCATGATACCTGTTGCATGTTCAATGCAACTACTGGATCTACAATTGGAAGATAGAGCCTCGAGTTCTTGGATTAAGGCCTGTAAAGTAAGAGCATTTGAGTTAGACTGAAGTACCTGCCAGATAGACAAAAAAGAGCATTTTTTTCCCCTCCAATAAGGATCCAAACGCATGATTTTTATATTAGAAGAGCATGAAGATAGCACAAAACCTACAACTCAAAAGGTAAAAAAACACCAGAGGCTAAGCTAACTACTAGGAATCGAAAAAAGAAGCCAGAAAAGCCAAAACCGTACAACTCGCAGCTAATACAGGCACATTAACTAACAAAGATAACTTAGGAGCCCCTTAGTAAAGCCCCGAAACTATGTTGTTTGACGATCAATAAACAGTATTTATCCTAGCAGACTTGTGCAGGCACCAACATAATACACGCATCTCTAAAGATCAAAAGCTGCTTTTAGTTTACAAGGGCACTAACATAATACATGCACCAAATGATATACGATAATGATGAGGGCACACTTAATAACAATGATAAAATTAACTGGGTGGTGTTTAGAAGCTACCAACTTCTTAATGATCATATAAATGTTAGCACAGTAGCGAACCTTGTGAGGACTGTTAGCCAGTTCTTGCAGTGCAGAATCAGCAAGGGAACGTGCATAACAGAATAATGCATAGGCTTCGGCCCTTTTACTGACTGAACTATATGACTTTGCCAAATAGAAACATCTGCACAGTACTCCAAAACAAAATTTGTGAGTATAGCCGCTATGTGTTACATGTAAGCTTTCTAGGATAGCAGATGGAACCTTGATAACAAACTGGAACATCTATACAAATAAATAATTTAAAAGTAAGACAAATAACTATCTGGATTCCTTGTGTCAACCTCTCAATAACATTATTCGATATAGTCATGAATAAAGAAGCTGAAAAGAATTCTAGGTTTCAAAGAAACAATGTGGAGCTCACCTCTCAGCTCGGAAAGCCAAATCTTTCAGCTCATACTCATGAAGAAAAGCGTTCTCCTCTTCGTTTTTATCCCTTCCTGAGCTAACTAAATCAGTTAGGTCTGTTGTATTCTGCAAGTTAAGAGGTTTTCGCATCAGCAAAAGTACAAAACTCTAGTAAGGCATAATATGAAGAGAACTTACTTGAATTAGCAGATCATATAGCCGAACAAGTTCTTCCGGCTTTGTAATTTTCTCGTTCTTATCATCCCGATGCTTTGCAAACTTACTTTTAGCAATACTAACAAGTAACTGGTTACGTTCTATGGTTCTCAATCCTAAAACTGCACTGACAGCCTTGTCAAGACCATTCAATTCGTCTCTTATATTCTCAGCATTGCCAGCAGAAGCCTGCATTAGAAAGAAGTGTAAGTAGGATCTAGGACGCATATGCTGCCTTTATAGAACATACATATATCTATGTCATTGTTTCCATACCAAATCATTGCGGATGCAGCTTCGAGCTTCGTGGTATGCAGAAAATAGTTTATCAAATATAGCAAGTTTTTTGTCCGCTGGAATCGGTTCTGTGGCTGCGCCATTTAAATCTCTCTCCAGCTGCTGAGCTGAATCACATCACTAGATTAAAAATAAATCTACAAACAGAAAGCAAAGCAGATGCAGCAAATACAATACCAAAAAAAACTGTTTTGGTCAACTAAATAAGATGTGGACTATCTGCTATCTCTAAGATGAACTTGCAAATCATGTATATAATTAGAGAGAACATACATAACCTATATAGGAGTACCTTTTAATATGGAGACACGGGTCTTTGCACTGGTAATTGGAAATCGGCGACCAAGCCAGTTAAACTCAGTCATAGAAGCCGCCTGCTGTGACCTTGTCTCAGATAATACAGCCTGCAAGTATCAAAATACATCTATCTGAAAATAGGGGGAGAAATGCAATCTAGCACTCAGAAAAACTGTAAGTAGGCTATGCTATCATATTTATGAAACAATATCAAGCAAGTCCAACGAACTCCTCAAATCGACTCCTTATATCTCTATATGCAGAGCCTCAACAAAAGGTTGCCTCTCTATTTCTCCGCACGCTCCAACAGTCCCGCTCTCCAAAACATGCGCTGCCAACCCCCTGTCTGTCGATGGCACGGACGAGTGCTGCCGCCTCCCACCCCCTCTCTATGCACTGAACACCACCACCGCTGCACTCTATCCCCCCCCCCTCCTCCCCTATCCCCGGTGCCCTCCCCTCTGATTTTTCCAGACGCCGACCAGTTCGAGACAAGAGAGGGGAACAGAGGACCATCCTCAGATCATTCCTCGGCAGCGCAGGAGGGAAGAGCTGCATCATTGCTCTGCCGGATCTCTTCCAGGTCTGCAGGAGTGCCGAGCATAAAGGATAGTTTGCCTAGCAATTCTTTTGCTGTGCTGTTTGCCGATGCTGTTGGAGCATCGATTTCAACCAAAATCGGCAATTTGGCCGATGTAAAGCTGGATAGGGAGGTCACTGCTCTTGCTCTAAGCAATAATCAGCGTCATACTAGAACTTACCTAGAACGATTCTGACAATTCCTTTTCTGAAATTTTTGTCACAAAAACAGTTGCTTCTTTCAAATATGAGTGATAAATCTTCAATGAACTTCCTGACTTGACCAAGAAATATACAGAAAAGCACAGGTCCAACAAAAAAAACAGCACGCCCATCTTGTGAAGTCAAGAATAAAAAAGCTAAACTATAATCGTTGGTTGTGTATTTTGACATCCTCACTGTACTAGTTCAGGTTTGCAAGTATGCAACATTAACTAACATCAATAATAGCAAAGTTTAGGTGCACTGCAAGATATGCACACCATTTTCAAACAGTAAACAAATGATGCGGATTGCAGAAAAAAAAAACTCAAAGTTTAAACATGCATTAATCAAGCTGACCAAACATTCATGTTACACACTGCAAAGAAAAAAAAGTGTGTGGTGAGCTATTTAACAGAAGAACTGATGGGAATCATTTATCTGTCAAAATGTGCATGGTGAAAAATTAATCGAATCTTTGCAGTGGTGTGTGCAATATCTGATAGTTTTGAAGTGGCATACTCAAAAATTGCCTATATTATGTCTCTGACATGCAACCCCTGACTAGTTCCTCCTAATATAGGTTGCACGTGATTTGGTGATTGGACTTTTATCTTCACATGCCTGAAGGATAGAGGATCAGGTCGAGAGGTTAGGGATGAGCCTATGTCACCAGTGGGCAGTGTTCAAAATATCAGCCGATGAATCAGTTAACTGGCCAATTAATCCCTTCTCAGTGGGTCACGAAGTAGCCGATTAACTCATTTATTGGCCGATTCGCCTATTAATACCCTACTCACCAGCCAACCAAGTAGTTACCAGTTAACGATTTCCCGAACATTGCCAGGGGGGCCGCAAGTGAAAATTAACAGGATGTCAGGGGTATTTCTACTTTCAACAGATTCTTGATTCAATCAGTTATCCTGGTGGGCCCATATGTCTACGTGGAGACAGTCAACGTGCTACATAAGCAAGTAGGTCTGGGCTACTTAGGGTGTGTAGTGTGTTTCTTGGGCTCCTAGGAGCAGCTTCTACGGCTTCTGGCCTGGAAAAGCTGGAGCCCAAACAAACAGTCAATTGCTGTCCCTGCTCCACGCAGCGGTTCTATGGAGCGCTCCAAAAAAGACAGCCAGAAGCCACAGCTGCAAAATCGGGCTTCTCCCAGCCGAAGCTGGCTCCAATCTTTAGTTTTACCATTTTGCCCTCCCACTAAAGTTCATTATACGTATCAAATGCCACTGAAAGGTTTGTTTCTATCCCATCTGTGTGGGCTATCTGTGGTGCGTGTGTGCGAGCTACCCAGTAGCCATCATACGTCTCCATGCAGGTTATGTGTGGTACGTGTGTGCCGTGTGTGTCGTTCGCCTGCTGACCACTCTGCACTCTCCGCAGCTAATTCAACCTCTCCAGCATGCGTGGCAACAGGTGTGTGTGCGCGCGTACGCTAGATGGACGATGCGTACGTGCGCGATGCATGTGTGCTGGATGGATGATGCATGCGTGTGCGTGCATGCTGGATGGACGGTACGTATGTGCGTAATGCATGTGTGCTGGATGGATGATGCACATTTGTTTTGGAATGGAAGCGTGTGCTGAATGTATGGAACCTCTAATTGCATATTTCATCCGAGTTAATACTGTAAATTACTTATCATGCTTGTTTATAAATTATTATAAATTGAATATAAAGATTTCTAAAGGATTTGCATGGTTATAAATTGTACTATATCCGAGTCCATACATCAAACAAGTGTAATTTCAGCTAAAACCCATGAAAACATACCATATGCAGCAAAAACATATCTCAATTGTATCATTTCCTATTAAAACAGTATAATTGGCACTTAAAACCAACCTACATAACAACATAGGGCGTTCTGATCACTTCAGTACGTTTCAGCACCAGCCATAGCTGCTACAGCAGAACTACTGAACGACTGCACCTCAGCTCCAACCTTCCAGCCACAGCTAGCAGCTATAGCTGCTGCTTCCAGCCGGAGCCATTGCAGCTGCAGCCGAAGAAGTTGCAGCCCAAACAAACACACCCTTAGAACCGCGATGAACAACTTATAGCTTTTCGGGCCCAAGTCTGCACTTTTCAAGTTTTAGGGCTAACTTGACACCCCTCGAATAGTTTTAGGACCTCTTATGCTTTCCACTTTAGTTTTAAGAAAAGAAAATACCTCAATCTTAGCTTTAAAAAGGTCATAAGCAGGCCCCTCCTTTTCCATATCTAGGAGCTCATGTTCTTGCAGAGCAGATCCACCAAGTTTGCGTGAACAGAATCCAATCATAGGCTCCACTTCCTCAATGCGTTGACGGCATAAAAGTTGATTTTCTATACTGCCATACTTTCCAAGCTCCTCATATACAGTCCTGTAAAAATAATGCATTTCAATCACCAAGTTCTAAAATACTCATAAGGGGACCAAGTATCATGATAGATCCGAGCATCAAGGCACGACAATAAGGGGGTGATCCACATAAGGAATAATACCACACAGCATAGAGACAAAACTTCAATTAATCGAGCATCATTTCGACAAACCTGGTATTCTTGAAATTCAACATTGCTGCCTCTATGTTCTTCTCTTGCTCAAAAAGCAAAGTTCCTTTCATATATGAAGCATATGCCTACAAAAGATAATTAATTTAGGTGGTTCAAAAAATACTTTTCTTATAGGACAACTATATCAGGTCAACATAGTGAGGTTTCTGTTTTGTACTTAAAAAGGATTGTCAACTGAGCACTAAATCAAACAAGAGATAAGAAACACACCTCGGCTTCCAAAGATGTCCTGGAATCTCCTTTTATAGAACATAACTGTGAGAAAAGTGCTGCCCATTTGACTGCCTTCCTAAATCGACCCAACATGTAGATACGCTGCGGTGCATTTGGACCAGCAGTTTTCTTTTCCATAGCATGACTCCATGCTCTCTCAGCCATATAAAATACCACATGTAGAAACCTACACTCATGTGTTCAAATTGCTTCAGGCGTAACCAAGTCTAACAGTTACATACAAAATTGTACTGGAAAATCGCTCACTAAATTGTTAAACCATTTGCTTAAGTTCCCCGATAGTTGTCGCATACTGATTACATGCACTACAAAAGTGTTCATCAACAACAAAAAATGCTAGGGTAAGGAATCAACGATATTGATAAATTACTAATGAATATCACAGGCATGTAGAACACAACTACCAAATGGTGGCTAAAATCTTCGTAACTGATAGTAATCATATGCTCAACAGTAAACAAAGGAAATCACATTGTTGGTTACTTGGTTTTAAATATTGACAATAATAGTTAACATGCCAAATCCAAACAGACCATCTAAATTGACAAAACTACCAAAGTACTGTACTAACCTAAGTGAAGTATGGACAAAGGCAGCAGGCATATGGTAGATTATCAGGAGAAAAAACAACACACCTCACATCAGTCACTGTTGACTCTGTTATATTCCTCCGGGTATATTTACCACGGCCATGCAAAAACTTCAGAGACTTGTAGAGCCTTCTCAGACGCGCAGTACAGTATCTCCTGCAAATAATCCTAAATCCTTCAGACAAAGAGCATACAAAAAATCACAGCAACACCATACTACTAAGTTATAAGCAAAAGAAAGGTATTTGGGTAAACAAGACATGCAACATCTGAGAGGACAAAACTTCCCCCTGATGTACCAGCAACAGAGAAAACGGAGCAAGCATAATGTGTAAAAAGATACTAACTTTCTTTAGACCAGATTACATGTATGAATTCTATTAGACTACAGAACAAGTTCGAAGCAGGGTTTCCATGGGAAATTTGGGGTATGGGGAACAATTGGATGAAAGCATTCCATCACAAGTCACATATCTACTAAGTTATACACGCGTGAAACCGCGAGGCGAGAATCACGGTAGCACGGCACAGTTGAGAAGACGAGCAGGCAGCAGATCTGGGTGGGCGTCAAGTGGGGTGGGATCGGGATTCGGGACGCGCACCTGTAACGCGTGTAGTCGCCGTGGCGAAGGCCGTGCTGCATCTGCGCCTCCCTCATGAGTTCCAACACTGCGCGGAGGAAGGGGGGCGGGATCAGGAGACGCGAGGGGGGAGATTGGGACTGTGGAGAGGGTAGGGAAAGGGGAGAAGCTCACCATTGATGGAGAACCTGACCGGATTCTTCTCCTCGGCCGCGGATGCGGAGTCAACATCCATATCCGACGGCGTCGGCGGCGGCGGCTGGTTGGCGAGCTTCGACATGGCGGCGGGTATGCCTCCGCCCGGCGAGCGAACCTGTCAGATGGTTGCGACGAAACGAGAAGCAGAGTTCGCGTGGCCTCTCTGGATGCGTAAATATTTGATAACTTTGCTCGTTTTGTGGGGAAAAAAAAACTTGTTTCCAAAACTTGTTTTTCTCTTCTCACTTGTTTTGCATCAAATCCTTTGTTGCAATGGTCGAACACTCTCCTATCTATATCTCCCCTAATAATGCGCGCAGCGCTTCTGTTGCACGTCGTCGGTCATTTTGCATAAAAGCCCTCGCGGTTTCAGGTAATTAACCCGCAGTCCAATTTTAAGTCAGAACGGACCGGTTTTTTTGTCATTTTGCAGAAAAGTCCTCACAATTTTAGATAATCAACCCGCGGTCATCTTTTAGTCACACCCGAACCGTTTTTTTTTCATTTTTCAAAAAATCCCTGATGTTTCAGGTAATCAACCCGTCGTCCTTATTTAAGTCAGCCAAAATGTTTTTTATTTTAACAAAAAAAACCTGACTTTTTAGTTAATCAATCCATATTTTATCTAAAACAAAATTATTCATATCTTTTAAACCGTAACTCCGATTTTAACATGTTATATATGAAATTTGATTGAAAAAATGTGTAGAATCTAAATAGGATGTTATTTTTAACTGTTGAATACTTCTTAAATATTATTTTTGGTGCAAACTTAATCTGTAGTGCACGGTCCTTTTTTTCCTCTCTTTCCGGCGACCATACGAATTACAATAAATATCCATTAAATTAAAATCAAATTGACAGGAAAGAAAACATCGTTAATCACACATGCACACCTTTGAAAAATCTCGTGGGAAGAAACAACATATTTCTCATCTTATTCCGAGTGATTGTACATTTAAACACGTTTTCGTTGTGTGAGCACTCAGGCCATCGTCGACAACACAAATGTGATGCCATGTGAAAATATATTGTGTTCAAAGCGTGTGTTATTTTCTCTTTCGTTGCAACGCACGGTTTTTTTTGCTAGTACCTAATAATAAAGCGGCTATTGCTTCCGTCGAAAAACCCACCACGACATTTACAAAAAAGCCCCCGACGTTTCCTAAAATCTACCCGCAGTCCGGATTTAAGTCAAAGAACGAGTCGTTTTTTACATTTTACACAAACCACCCTATATTTAATCCAAACTAACCCGCAGTCCAGGGGCCTCTTTCTTCAATCTCCACCAACTCCCCTTGCCGAACCCCAGCTCGCCAAGCCAACCAGCAGCCATGCCGGCGGCGGTCACCTGCTCCGTCAAGTGCCGCCCCCACCACCGCCTCTCGACGCCGCAGCTCCCCGCCGCGCTCGAGCTCCTTCCCCGCGGCGCCCCGGCCTTCGCCGACGAGCTGCAGGCGACCCGGTGCCGGACCCCACCCTCCCTCTCCTTCGCGCGCGCCTCCGGCCAAGGGGGAGCCCTCCCGTGCCCCTGCCGAAGCCCGCCGTCCGCGAGACGGGCCCGCGCCGCCGTGGCGGGGCGCGAGGAAGCCGGCCCCGCCGCTCCCATGGCCGCGGCCGCCGTGCTCGCCGGCGCGCAGTCGCGGCACGCCATCTTCCGTGAGGAGCTCGTGAGGAGAGCCTACTACACGGCCGATCAGGCCCACCGCGGGCACTCGAGCCAGCCCGCGGCTACAGGTTCTGGTCTCCTCTGAAGTTCAGCTAGCACTGAATTGGAGAATAGCACACAACTACTTGAGGATGTCGATAAGAGTGGCTACTGAAGCAGCCCCCGCCGGCGCCACTAGGCTGCTTGCTGCTCGCGCTGTCTCCGCGCGCGCCATAGCTGCACAGCCCGCCGTCCTTCTCGGGACGCTGAGAATATCCGTGGCATGCGACGTCTAGACTCTAGACGATCTGCGACACTCTGCGTCAAGGAGATCGATGAAGCAGTTTGCATTGACGAGATCACCCGGTATTCTAGGTGGCCGGTACGCTGTCCTCCGATTCAAAGTGTCAACTGAAATTTGGATAGTACGTGTATATGCATCAGGGCCGGTTTGGTCTTTTCCAATGATTATAAATGTTAAAGGAAAATGAAAATCAAAAGTAGGAGGAAAGTGGCATGATAATCAAGGAGTCAACGAGCTGAGTGGCAAATGTGCGAAGCCAATCTTGAAAATGACAATTTTAAGAACCCATATATTGGAAGTGGCAAATTTCCAATTTCTCCTCGGTAATTGGTGCAGATTGCGGTTTTGATATTTTCTCGGGAAAGCTAGCTACTATTGTTTGCTATTTTGTTAGTCCAACAACGATTCCACAAAAAAGAAAATCCGAGTAAACTTCCATCAGTTAATGAGTCTTAGTTTTGCTCTGTTACAGTTCTGTTTTACTTTTATGGTTACAACTGAACTAGAGGATTTGATTCACACTTTAGTTAATGCAGATGAGATGACAAGGTTGACTGCATGAGTTTTTCTCATTACAGTGATGTGGTCCTTTGTTAAAGGATTCAATGCATCTCGATAAATTCTAAGCTATACTGTATTTTTGATGTTCCTAGATACCCAAGCAAGGGAGACAAAGATAATGGATGGAGTAAGAAGAAGAAAAGTGAGTTAAACATGAACAAAAATATGTAATGCTATCTGACATGCACAAGGATCCTAAGGGTACATATTTGACATGTTCGATAATACTGCACCACCCGATTCTCAGGCCTTGCATTCTCCCGTTGCAACGCACGGGCTCTTTTGCTAGTGAATCATAAAATGCTTCATTCGGTCTACCGTCAAGTCAAATGCAACCTATAAACAATCATCATGTTATGCTCGCTTGCTTTACATCATATCTTTATTGTAATGATCGAACTATGTAATGTCAATCGCAAACTGCTCCGTCTGACCTATTGCCGCATCCTTTGCAACATGCATCATTTTGTGCTCGCTTGCTTTGCAATTGGTGCCAAGTTGCAAAGGGTGGAGATGTTTGCAAGCCGTTCAATCAAAAATAGATCTAACGGTTGTCGATGCGCGTAACATATAAATGAGCGCAAGTCTTTTCCTATATTTTGTGCATTTGAAGAAACTAATTTGGTTATTGTAGATGTTGATACATCTCTCTGTGAACTTGACAAACGTAAAAACTTAGGCATTGAACCGAGCTAAATTTTTGGTTACTTAGATGATGTGAGTATGTCTAAATCACAATCAAGCAAACATGTCAAAGTACACTAGACATCGAGAGTTTAACACTAGCAGTAGCCCATCGATAAGGTCGAGTGGTCTTGCGATGACATGACACGGGTTCGATAATAAGTATGGTGGCATCAACCGCTAAATATAGGTGACCAACCATCATCAACAAAGCTCTAATGGTTGCCTTCTCTCAGAAGCATAGTACGTCCATGAATTTTTATTGTTAATGCAAGTCATTCTCAAAGGAAGAATTGTAATTAAATATTGTTGAATGGACAATTGTTAAATTATAGGTGAAAAATCTAAACCATTTTAGTCTTATACTCTTGTGGTCAAGAGTGCATGGCTAGATAGCACTAAAGTAAACATTTTGAAACATATGGTGTTGGCTCATTGGCTCACCTTGTCAAAAGATCCACATTATAGCTATAGCGAGTCATGATTTTCCTTTTTGTCGCATGTCGGTCTCGTGTTCTTATATGCATGTCTGCGCAAAGTGAATAATGACTTCACTATGTTAGTTGAAAGGATTTATGATGTAAATTAGAAAGGGTGCGTAGGCAGCTACAACTTTTTAGCTCTCTTCATTAAGAAGTTTACAACCCTAGTCTATATTTGACACGATGGAAGCGATTGCATACTATTAGCTTTGATTATCAATTTAGCCACACTCGAAAACAAATACATGTGTGAAGGACTTATGAGTGGTTATGACAATTTGTAAACTGAACAATTTGTGTTGCAGTAAAAGTAACAAAGCAGTAAATATCAAGCAATTGTCAAGTATCTAGTATCTTAGATAGAAAAGGTGGTTTTGAGAAAACGTAGGTATGAGGATGGATATTCCATGTTGCTGTTGGACTTATGCCCTAGAGGCAATAATAAATTAGTTATTATTATTTTTTCTTGTTCATGATAATCGTTATTCATGCTAGAATTGTATTGATTGGAAACTAAAATACATGTGTGGATACATAGACAACACACTGTCCCTGGTGAGTCTCTGAAGGACTAGCTCGTTGAACAAAGATGGTCAAGGTTTCCTCGCCATAGACATGAGATGACGTTTGATAACGGGATCACATCATTAGGAGAATGATGTGATGGACAAGACCCAAAATATGAACGTAGCATATGATCGTGTCACTTTATTGCTATTGTTTTCTGCATGTCAAGTATCTGCTTCTATGACCATGAGATCATGCAACTCCCGGGCACCGGAGGAATGCCTTGTGTGTATCAAATGTCACAACATAACTGGGTGACTATAAAGGTGCTCTACAGGTATCTCCGAAGGTGTCTGTTGGGTTGGCGTGAATTGAGAATGGGATTTGTCACTCTATATGACGGAGAGGTATCTCTAGGGCCCACTCGGTAATACAACATCATAACAAGCCTTGCAAGCAGTGTGACTAAAGAGTTAGTCACGGGATTTTGTATTACAGAAAGAGTAAAGAGACTTGCCGGTAACGAGATTGAACTAGGTATGGAGATACTGACGATCTAATCTCGGGCAAGTAACATACTGATGGACAAAGGGAATAGTATACGGGATTAACTTAATCCTTGACATAGAGGTTCGGCCGATAAAGATCTTCGTAGAATATGTAGGAGCCAATATGGGCATGCAGGTCCCGCTATTGGTTATTGACCGGAGAGTGTCTCGGTCATGTCTACATAGTTCTCGAACCCGCAGGGTCTACACACTTAAGGTTCGGCGACGTTTCGGTATAACTAAGTTATGTATGTTGGTGACCAAAAGTTGTTCGGAGTCCCGGATGAGATCCCGGACGTTACGAGGAGCTCCGGAATGGTCCATATGTAAAGATTGATATATAGGAAAGTTGCATTTGGCTTCCGGTAAGATAGGGGTTTTGTAGCAGCGCAACAGCATCCGTGTGACACAAAGTCATATTAAGGATATAATAATGCTTTCCCCTTGAACCCCTTGCAGAAAAAGCGGGCATCACCAGTAAAGTACGAGAAGTGACGAATGGGTTCTGGGTTTCATCGGGAGGGGCCGCCCACCCGGAAGGGGACCTAGTAGGCCTAAAGATGGCGCACCAGCTCCTAGTGGGCTGATGCGGCCAGCCCAATAAAACCTATTTAGGCCAAGTGTAAAAAGAAAAAGGGAAAAGGAAAAAAAGGGAAGGAGGAGTCGAGGAGACCAACTAGGAAGGGAGTCCTCCACCAAACCTAATTGGAGGAGAACTCTCCTCCCTAGTTCTGCCGAACCTCTTCACCTTAGAGGAGAAGGCAAGGCAGCCCTCCCACCTCTTCCTCCTATATATAGTGGAGGTTTTGAGGGCAACATACACCTGAAAAGCCACGTGATGCTCTCTCCTCCATGGATTGTCTCCTTTGTCTAGATTAGTCTGCATAGCTTGGCAAAGTCGTGCTGAATTAGTCCACCACCACGCCGTCGTGGTGTCGGAGAACTCATCTACCTCTCTGCCCCTCTTGCTAGATTGATACGTCCATTTTGCATCATGTTTTCATGTTGATATTTATCACTTCTTTGGCTGTTATTTCACTTCATGGTACAATTCTTATGCCTTTTCTCTCTTTTTTTGCAAGGTTTACATGAAGAGGGAGAATGCCGACAACTGGAACTCTGGCATGAAAGTGGAGCAAAGTTGAGATACCTATTCTGCGCAACTCCAAACATCATAAAAATCAACGAGGATTTTTTTCCTGATTTATCAAAAATACTAGGCCGAAGAAGTGCCAGGGAGCGCCAGGGGTTGGCCACAAGCCTGCACGGTGCGGCCACCCCCCCAGGCCGCGTCATGAGGGCTTGTGGGCAGCCTGCTGGCCCACTTGGCCCCCTCTTCTGCTATGTGAAGGGTTTCGTCTGGAAAAAAAAATCAAGGAGGAGCTTTTTCGTGGTTTCGCAGCCGCCACAAGGCGGAACTTGAGCAGAACCAATCTAGAGCTCCGGCAGGACGATCTTGCCGGGGAAACTTCCCTCCCAGAGGGGGAAATCGTCGCCATCGTCATCACCAACACTCCTCTCATCGGAGGGGACTCATCACCATCAACATCTTCATCAGCACCATCTCATCTCCAAACCCTAGTTCATCACTTGTAACCAATCTCCATCTCGCGACTCCGATTGGTACTTGTAAGGTTGCTAGTAGTGTTGATTACTCTTTGTATTTGATGCTAGTTGGATTATTTGGTGGAAGAGTTTATGTTCAGATCCTTGATGATACTCATTACCTCTCTGGTCATGAATATGATTATGCTCTGTGAGTAGTTACTTTTGTTCCCGAGGACATGGGATAAGTCATGCTAATAGTAGTCATGTGAATTTGGTATTTTACGTTCGATTTTTTGATGTGTTGTATGTTGTTTTCCCTCTAGTGGTGTTATGTGAACGTCGACTACATAACACTTCACCATTATTTGTGCCTAGAGGAAGGCATTGGGAAGTAGTAAGTAGATGATGGGTTGCTAGAGTGATAGAAGCTTAAACCCTAGTTTATGCGTTGCTTCGTAAGGGCCTCATTTGGATCCACTAGTTTAATGCTATGGTTAGACTTTGTCTTAATTCTTCTTTCGTAGTTGCGGATGCTTGCGAGAGGGGTTAATCATAAGTGGGATGCTTGTCCAAGTAAGAGCAGTACTCAAGCGCCGGTCCACCCACATATCAAATTATCAAAGTAACGAACGCGAATCATATGAACATGATGAAACTAGCATGACAGAAATCCCCGTGTGTCCTCGGGAGCGTTTTTCCTCCTATAAGACTTTGTCCAGGCTTGTCCCTTGCTACAAAAGGGATTGGGCCATTTTGCTGCATCGTTGCTACTTTTGCTACTTGTTGCTTGCTATGAATCATCTCACCACACAATCACTTGTTACCGACAATTTTAGTGCTTGCAGATATTTCCTTGCTGAAAACCACTTGTCAGATCCTTCTGCTCCTCGTTGGGTTCGACACTCTTACTTATCGAAAGGACTACGATTGATCCCCTATACTATTGGGTCATCAAGACTCTTTTCTGGCGTCATTGCCGGGGAGTGAAGCGCCTTTGGTAAGTGGAACTTGGTAAGGAAACATTCATATAGTGTGCTGAAATTTATTGTCACTTGTCACTATGGATACTAATCCTTTGAGGGGCTTGTTCGGGGTATCTTCACCTTGAACGGAAGCACAAATAGTTGCTCCGCAACCTGTTGCACCTACTGAAAATATTTGCTTTGAATTTCCTTCGAGTATGCTTGAGAAACTGCTGGCTAATCCATTTACAGGAGATGGAACATCACATCCAGACTTGCATCTAATCTATGTAGATGAAGTTTGTGGTTTATTTAAGCTTGCAGGTTTGCCCGAGGATGAGGTCAAGAAGAAGGTCTTTCCTTTATCTTTGAAGGATAAGGCGTTGACATGGTATAGGCTATGTGATGATACTAGATCATGGGACTACAAATCGGTTGAAATTGGAATTTCACCAAAAGTTTTATCCTATGCATTTAGTACATCGTGATCGGAATTATATTTATAACTTTTGGACTCGTGACAGAGAAAGCATCGCTCAAGCTTGGGGGAGGCTTAAATCAATGCTATATTCATGCCCCAATCATGAGCTCTCAAGAGAAATTATCATTCAAAACTTCTATGCTTGGCTTTCTCATGATGATCGCACCATGCTTGACACTTCTTGTATCGGTTCTTTTATGAAGAGAGATATTGACTTCAAATGGAATTTATTGGAGAGAATTAAACGCAACTCTGAAGATTGGGAGCTTTAAGAAGGTAAGGAGTCAGGTATGGATTTCACGTTTGATTGTGTTAAATCCTTTGTTGAGACAAATACCTTTAGTTACTTTAGCGCTAAGTATGGACTTGACTCTGAGATAGTAGCTTCATTGTGTGAATCTTTTGCTGCTCATATTGATCTCCCCAAAGAGAAGTGGTTTAAATATCATCCTCCTTTAGAAGTCAATGTAGTTAAACCCAATCCAGTCGAAGAGAGAGTCATTGCCTATAATGATCCTGTTGTTCCCAGTGCTTACATTGAGAAACCACCTTTCCCTGTTAGGATAAAGGATCATTCTAAAGCTTCAACTGTGATACGTAGATGCTACATTAGAACACCTACACCCCCTGAGCAAATTAGAGTTGAACCTAGCATTGCTATTATCAAAGATCTTCTATCCGACGATGTTGAGGGACATAATATTCACTTCTGTGATGATGATGCTAGAATTGCTAAACCTCACGTTAGAGACAAACATAGGCCTATTATTGGCATGCCTGTTGTTTCTGTTAAGATAGGAGATCATTGTTATCATGGCTTATGTGACGTGGGTGCTAGTGTTAGTGCAATACATCAATCCTTATATGATGAAATCAAAGATGAGATTGCACCTGTTGAGATAGAGCCCATTGATGTCACTATTCAGCTTGCCAATATATATACTATCTGCCCTGTGGGAATTGTAAGGGATGTTGAAGTCTTGTGTGGTAAGACGAAGTATCCTGCTGATTTCCTCATTCTTTCTATTGCACAAGATAGCTTTTGTCCCATCATATTTGGTAGACCTTTTCTCAATACTGTCAATGCTCATATTGATTGTGAGAAGCAAACGGTCACTGTTGGCTTTGAAGGTGTGTCACATGAGTTCAATTTCTCTAAGTTTGGTAGACAACCTCATGAAAAGGAGTTGCCTAGTAGGGATGAAACTATTGCCTTAGCCTCTATTGTCGTGCCTCCTAATGATCCCTTAGAGCAATACTTGCTTGAGCATGAAAATGATATGCATATGGATGAAAGGGATTAGATAGATAGAGTTGTCTTAGAACAATATCCTATTCTTAAGAATAACTTGCCTGTTGAACTGCTTGGGGATCCACCCCCACCAAAGGGTGATCCTGTGTTCGAGCTTAAACAGTTGCCTGATACTCTTAAGTATGCCTATCTTGATGAAAAAGAGATATATCCTGTTATTATTAGTGCTAGCCTCTCAGAGCATGAAGAAAAGAAGTTACTAAAAACTCTGAGGAAGCACCGTGCTGCTATTGGATATACTCTTGATGATCTTAAGGGCATCAGTCCTACTCTATGTCAGCACAAGATTAAAATTGATCCTGATTTCAAACCAGTTGCTGATCATCAAAGGAGATTGAATCCTAAGATGAAAGAAGTAGTGAGAAAAGAAATACTAAAGCAACTGGAAGCAGGTATCATCTATCCTGTTGCTCATAGCGATTGCGTGAGTCTGGTGCATTGCGTCCCTAAGAAGGGAGGAATTACCGTTGTCCCTAATGATAAGGATGAATTGATCCCACAGAGGATTATTACTGGCTATAGGATGGTGATCGATTTTAGGAAATTGAATAAAGCCACTAGGAAAGATCATTACCCTTTGCCTTTTATCGACCAAATGCTAGAAAGGCTTTCCAAACACACACACACTTTTGCTTTCTAGACGGTTATTCTGGTTTCTCCCAAATACCAGTTGCACAATCTGATCAGGAGAAGACCACTTTCACCTGCCCTTTCAGTACCTTTGCTTATAGACGTATGCCTTTTGGCTTATGTAATGCACCTGCCACCTTTCAAAGATGTATGATGGCTATATTCTCTGACTTTTGTGAAAAGATTGTTGAGGTTTTCATGGATGACTTCTCCGTTTACGGGTCTTCTTTTGACAATTGCCTCAGCAACCTTGATCGAGTCTTGCAGAGATGTAAAGATACCAATCTTGTCTTGAATTGGGAGAAGTGCCACTTTATGGTTAATGAAGGCATCGTCTTAGGACATAAATTTTCGGAAAGAGGTATTGAAGTCGATAAGGCTAAGGTTGATGCAATCGAGAAAATGCCATACCCCATAGGTATCAAAGGTATAAGAAGTTTCCTTGGTCATGCTAGTTTCTATAGAAGGTTCATCAAAGACTTCTCTAAGATTTCTAGGCCTCTTACCAATCTCTTACAAAAGGATACTCCTTTTGTTTTTGACGATGATTGTGAGAAAGCCTTCGAAATAGTTAAGAGGGCTTTGATAACTGCACTTATTGTTCAACCACCTGATTGGAACTTACCTTTGAGATCATTTGTGACGCTAGTGATTATGTTGTTGGTGCTGTTCTAGGGCAAAGAGCCGATAAGAAGTTGAATGTTATTCACTATGTGTAATGCCCCAAGTGTAAACCTTCCCTATTTGGAACCTATTTCATGTGGGTCCACCTTGTCATTGATATGAGTATGTCATATTGCATGTATGATTTCATGTGTCACTTGCTTTCTTACTTGTATGCATGCCTTATTGTTTCATGCACATCTTGTTTTGTGATTGCATTGTGTTCATGTGTAGCCCTTGTGATTTCATGTGGAGTTGTGTGTGGTGATGTGGCTAGTAGACATAGCATAGGTGGTGGCTTATTATTTTCTTACCCCTTTCTCTCTTTATTTCAAACCCAAAATTCCTCTTACTCCTAACCTGATTTAAAAATGTCCTATGTTTGAGTTATATTGTGGGGATATTGGAGTGCTAGATTTGGTGTTTTGGTAAGTGTTCCAAAGGTGCAAATAAACCACAAAACAGTAACTAAATTGTTGTTTTGTATTTATTTAAGTTGCTCCATAAATTCTATTTGTATTTTATTTAAATAGGTTATTTATTTTCATGACCAGGGACATTTTTAGTTTGATTTTATCCACAACAGATAGCTCTGTGTCTATTTTTCTTTCTCTGGTTTTGTTTTAATAGGAATTAGTCCACGGAGCCTTTTTCTCTATCTGTCGCCACTAGGTGGGCCTCCTCCCACTAGTCGGCCCGTTTCCCTCTCTCTCTCTCGTGAGCCCAAGGCGCGTCCCTTCTTCCTCCTCGCTTTCCAGCAGGGCACTGGGTCCCGCTCGTCAGCCTCCTAGGATCGTTCCCCTCTGCTTTCCACCGGAGAGCATCGCGCACATGGCCGCGTAACCCTCTCCCCCTCTTCGCCCTATTTAACCCCCTTGGCATCCGTGCCTTGGCTAGGGTTCCCTCCTCCGCTGCCGCCACTTCCAATCGCATCTCCCTCCTCTCTCTGTCGTCACCGCAAGGTAAGGGATCGGTTCCGCCATGGCCGAGCCGTGAAGGTCGTCGTCGCCGTTGCTGTGGTGCTGCTTCCTCCTCGTCGAAGGGTCCGGAAGCTTGCAGCATCATCTAGGAGCCCGTTCCCGTCGCTGGATCGGCCGCATCGTCTCTGCTTCCTCTTCTTCACGATGGCGCATCTTCTCCGACGAGCACCTTCTCCGCGCGCTTCTTCCTTCTACTTCCTCTACGGGCGCTTCCTCCTCGACCCGTACGTGAGGTAGTACTCCTCCTCCTTCCTCCGTGTCCCAAATCGAGAGCCGTAGCTTAGTTATGTCGCGGGCGTCTCCTCTGTGGCCGGAGCCACCGCTCGTCGTGGATCCATCGTGGTAGGGCCTCTCGGGCAGTAGTCGCGGTAGAAATGGAACCGTGGTTTCCCAAGCAACCTTCCATATAGGATCCGTAGATAAATTCATAGCACAACACTGGCGAGCACCTCCCCTATTCCGGCCGTCGTCGGGTAGTGGTGATGCACGAAGGGGATCCTCTTCAGAGTATATGCCCCTTCTCTGTCAGTTGCCGATCAGTAGCGTAGTGGTAGTGGTGTTGTGTGCCTGATGAGAGGGCGTGGGTTCGAATCCCCCCTCGGCACCTTTTGTTTTGAATTGTTTCGGTTCAGTGAGCTACAGGGGAAACCTTACCCTGTTGGAGCCCCCTTCCCTGTCGAATGCAGTGACACTGGTGTGGTGGTTTGAGCTCTGTGTTGTAACCAACAGTTCTAGGGTTCGATCCCACACCCTGCCCATTTTATTTTTTCCTTGTTCTTTTATTGTTTCTTTCCATTTGCTGTTTGATATATATGCAACCCTTGTTCATTGTAGTTTGTAGATATTTTTTGCACATGTATGTTGGTGTTTTACCCCCTCTCATAATCTGCATGGATGTTTTGTGTGTTGCTAGCTTATGATCCATGTTGATGCATTGTGTGTGTATGTACATGCATTTAGTAGAGCATGTGTAGGTTGTTTTATACTTGCAGGTTTGCAAGCTTAGTGTTTTGTTATGTGTGCTCCACTAGTTTTCTTGTGTAGTGCATCTTATAAGATTTAGTGGAGTGTGTATATGTGTGTGGATGGTCTCCCCCTCACCACATATATTTTGGTGTGTGTGGGCATGCACTAGTGATGCTTGCTATGAATAGCATGTGTAGGTTTGTGTTTTGATAAAGAACATGTTGTAGTGTGGTGTATTGGAGTAGATGGTGTGTGTGATCACCCCACCTTTGCAAGTCAACTATGCACCTTCACATGACCACATGTGAGTGGGCATGATGTCTTTGTGTGTGTGGATAACTTGATAGATGGTCTTGGATGAGGATGTGCTATGACACACATACATGGGGTCAAAACCCACATGTCAATTTTGTTGTTGTTGCACATGAACAAGTAACTACAAAGGAGTGGACATAGTGATGTGCACATGAGATGATGCACCATTCACTATGTATGTTTCTAGTAGATTTTCTTTCCTTGTTCGTGGTCACTTGCTCCAAGTAAGTGCATAGATATTATATATGATTTTGGGGTAGAATCTCCCAAGGAATCCATTGGTGAACTTAGTTTTGCCATTGGAACACTTTCTGGAGATGACATTCAGATTTGTTCTAAGTTTAGTCCTTGTTTCCGTGGAGTGTGATGAGCCCAAGGGCATGTTATTTTGTTGTGGCAGTAGAGGGTGATCCCCTCTATAGCTTGTTGGTGTCATTTCTCACTTACGGCATCTTGTATGCAAGTTGTGCCTAGACAAAGTGGGCATGTGGCTGAAATTCCAGATTTTCACTAAGTCTGAGATTTTCACTAAGTGTGAGAATCTGTTTATATTTTCTTCTCCTGTTGATGAGGTTGTGCAGGTCAATGTGTTGTGATCTAGCCTTAGCTTTCGACTGGAAAGTTGAAGTTTATATGTTTGTCTAGCTCTGTGTAAAATTTCATTCCATTTGGAGTCCTGTAGATATTGTTTTGGCTGCTGTCAAAATGTTTCAGAGCATAGACACATAGTGAGAATCTGGAATTTTCACTAAGTCCCTGAAATCTGATATTTTTGGGCAAGTTTGCAGCCTTGTAACTTTCTGTGTTTAACTCCTTTGTGTGTGATTCTTTCTTGTGCTAGAAATACTATTGGATAGATACAGCCATATATCTTGTTTGGCATATTTGGGTAGCTGTAGGTGCTTTGCATGTAGCTCACAAAGTGCTATGATGCAGTTTATGGCAGATTGTGTAGTTTTGTCATTTTGATGTTTGTGAGTGCTTAGTTGATGATGTGGTGTTCTTCTTTTCTCCACCCCATTCATTTTGGTTTGTGTTATGTCATGTAAACCTGCAAATACTAGAGTTGTGCCATTTGAGTGTGTGGTGATGATTTGACACGTAGGGCTTCGTATCTTGTTTCGTTGATTCCCGTTGATCAGTAGCTCCGATTGTAATGTTCTTTATATGCTTTTGCATCGTTTTCTCAAGACGCATCTGATAATGTAATTCTCATGCATGTCAAAATAGGTTAGGATGCAGTTCTGTCCAGGAACATGTAATTGCTTCTCATGCTTGTGCTAGTGATAGAAATAGTGATGCATGCTCATATTCATATCATGCATCATGTGCTTGTTGCATCTTTAGGTGCTGTTGTTCATTGGATGTTATTCTTATGTTGGGTAGCACCGGGATCGGAGAACGAGTTCGTGGATTCGGGAGAGTACGTGCAGTATGAACAAGAACCATTCCAAGCTGAGGATATCACAGGCAAGATGATATGACCTTGATTCCATCTCTAGACTTGTTATGCTAGATTACGTTTTCCTTTGCCATATGCTCGCTGCCTACCACTGAAATAATTGCCTCCCGTTATGCCATGAAACCAAACACATATCCCTTCCTAGCAAACTTGAATGGCTAAGTAGGCTTTGCTCAGCTACTAATGTTAGCGTTGCTAGATGCAGGTGCTTTGTCTCATGTGATAACATGAGCTTGATATCATTATCTTAATTCTTTTATTAAATTAATGCACCTATATACTTGCTAAATAATGGAAGACCTAGCCTTTTGTCGGGTGTTTTGTTCCGTTATTGCCGCCATAGTAGTTACCGGCTACCGATGTTTGATTCCATATTGATCGCTCCTAACACGTTCGGGGTTGTTATGGTGACCCCCTCGATAAATCGCGTAGTGTTAAGACTTGTCCGGCAGGACCCGACCTTGGTGTTAATTTGCTAATCACTTAATAATAATCTGCATAGGGAATAGCTACCCCGAAGAATTTAATCAACAAACGGGGCCAGTGCTCCTCATGAGTGTTGGTCCAAACTGGGCAGACTATGGGGCCACCACAGGGCAACCTAAGGTTTGGTATGTCTGTAGTGTGACTCATCCGTCGTGTCCTAAGACTAAGATACGCGGCTCTTATCAGGGTTGTCGACACGACGGGAGGTCCTGCTTGTCTTGTCTTACCTTAGTGATATATCTTGCGTATAGGAATCCCGGTGAAGCTTTGGTTCTCCCCCGAGTTGAGGTTTTCCTCTAAGGAATCCGACGAGATCACGAGATTCATGATAGAGGATTACTTTGCGGCCTGTGTACGTTTGTGATGGACTAGTTGGAGCACCCCTGCAGGGTTTAATCTTTCGGAAAGCCGTGCCCACGGTTATGTGGCAACTTGGAATATTTTATTAACATCCGGTATTAGATAACTTAAACATAAGCTAATAAAATTGCCAACTGTGTGCGTAACCGTGACTGTCCCCTTCGAAGATCGTTCTTCGATCAGGAACACGGTGGGGTTATGATTGACGAAGGTAGGTGTTCAGGATCACTTAGTGATCATCTATCATCGACCGCTAGTATAGACCACCTTCATATATGTTCTACGTAAGTTAGTCACCATGTCAAGCTTAGGATGCTGCAACCTACATACTCCATCTTACCAACCTAATAAATTGACTAGTTCTGGCACCGAGGTCACAACACCAATAGGTTCAGGTACCCCAGAGACAGGTGATCCCGATGGCACGCAGCTGGCGTGGCAGTACGACGAGGAGAACGACCACGTGTACGTGAACTATCCAGAAGATTGAGGCGTGGTCGTGATCGTGGGCCAGCAGGCAGGGTAGCATAGCCATTTCTCTTGTTTTGTAGTCCGTAGCGGAACTACCTTGATTGTATGCATGATGTACTCTGATATATTTATAAGATGGCAATTGAATCCCTTATTGTCATTCTATTGATATTATGTATGTGCTATGATACCTTGTTTGCGAGACGCTTAGATGCGCTCCTTTCCAATTCGAGGCCTCGATCCCCAGATCGGAAAGGACAACATCTTAGTCGTTACAAGTTGGTATCAGAGCCTTACGACCATAGGAACTTTGTGTAATCGTACTTGGCCGAGTCGAGTCTAGTAAAATGTTTTGAGTCTTAGTTATATCGGAGAGTAGGATTCTTGTTTCTCCTCTTCCATGCTCTGGTGAGGTTCCCGACTTAGGAAATCTTTAATTCTACTCCTCTTCTCGCTCAAATTTTTTTTAGGATCACGCGGGTATTTGTGAATTCTATATGATTTCGATGTGACGGAGTTCTGTCTTGGTGCCTCCTGTCTGCCTTGATTTCTTCCGGGGAGTTGAGCTCCTGGGGATTCTTGCGCACATCGCCGTCATTCAGATTTCTGAGTATCTAAGAACGAAGGATGTTCGTTATTGCTTCAATACTGGTAGTGGCGAGATAACCCCGATGTCCCCAGTACTGGTGCAGATTGTTCGGGAGTACTGCCATACTTTGTATCGTTGTGATCACGAGGGTTTGTTGTAGATGAAGGTCCGAGATGTTGGTTGTGTGTTGACGGATGTGATACAGGTGACGGGTTAGTATAGGAGTTGTGTGATATTACTCCTTGTATCCGTGTACCAGATTGCATGACTAGTTATTTCGGGAATTCATAGGTGGGATATCAAGTAGTATCTTATAGGACTATCTTCCTACAGATGCATGATGGAGGTTGGGATTCGATGTTCAGTGGGTGCATTTGTTGACGGTCGTCTTACAACGGTTCTCGTTGTGTCTTAAAGAGTCCTTGTAGCTCACTACGACTCGGGGATACTTCGTATGTCGTGTGCACTGCCTTGCATAGGATGGCTACTGTAAATTCGAGCCCGTGCGATCTTATCCACGAAGATATCGGATGAAATCTCGATCATATGTTTGTTCTGAGCAGTTCTAGCTCATACTTGTTTGAAGTGGTCTTAATCGGAATTTTGTCGACCGTCACTTTGAGGAAGCATTGTTACTATTTTGTTCGAATGCAATGTCTTATTCCTGTCCAGATATTCCTGTCTTTTGATTCAGCAATATCTTCAATTTATTATGTGGGCTAATATGTTGTCCGTCTTCAGGATGGCTCCACCAACTCGTCAGAACCCAGGGCATGAGGATATGCCGCCTCCACCTCCTCGTCCGGAGAATCCTCCTCCCCGCCGCCTCCTCCTGCAGAGGCCTGGCAAGCGGTGATGGCTGCTACTAATGCAAACACCCAGATGTTGCTACAGTTGTTGCAAGAGAGAGACAATCAGCAGCAAGGCAATTTCCAGCATGGTGGCAATCAGTTTGCTAGTCTGAGTCAGTTCCTGTCGCACCAACCAAAGACTTTCACTTCCTGTGACCAGCCATTTGATGCAGAGGATTGGAACCGTGATATGAACAAGCATTTCGAGTGTAGCAATGTGTGTCCTGAGGATTTCATCAAATTTGCAACATTCCAGTTGAAGGGGCAGGCTTCTATCTGGTGGCAACAGTTGAAGGACTCCTGAGGCGCTAGAGTGATTTCTTGGGATGAGTTCTGCCGTGACTTCACGTCCCACTACATTCCTTCCAGCTTTGTGGAGGAGATTCGTGAGAAGTTCAGGCGTTTGAAGTAGGGTGGCAATTCCGTGTACAAGTACAACGTTGAGTTCCACGAGCTAGCCCGTTACGCGCTGCAGGATATCCCTGATCAGAAGAGCAAGATTTATCAGTTCAGAGGTGGCTTGAAAGAAGATTTGCAGTTAGCTCTTGCTTTGCATGATCCTGAGGAGTTCGACAAGTTCTACAACCTAACTCTCAGGGCAGAGGCAGCCTTGCTCAGGGTGGAGAATTCTAAGAAGCGCTTCAGAGATTCCAGCTCTTCCTCGACTCAGGTGGTTCAGAAGCAACATAAGTTTTGGGTTTCTCCTCCTCCTCCTCGGCACTCGCAGCAGCTCAAGCACTCTGGTGGTCGTGGTTCTTCCCACCCACCCAACCCTGTCTTCCAGTAGAGATTCCAGCATCAGAGGCACGGGCCTCCTCAGACTCAGTACCGGCAGCCACCAGAGGTGACTTGTCACAAGTGTGGGCAGAAGGGTCACTATGCCAACAAGTGTACTTCTCAGCTCCGTCTGCCGCCTCCTTCTCCAGGCAAACCTCCAAGCAATGCTCTTGTCAAGTTCAACCCCAGGTCAGCTCGAGTCAACATGGTGAATGCAGCTGAGGCAGAAAACTCGTCAGATGTGATCATGGGTAACCTCCTCGTCAATGATATTCCTGCTGAAGTGTTATTCGATTCTGGTGCATCGCATTCTTTCTTGTCATATCATTTTGCGGCAAAGCATGATTTCCACCTTCAAGAGTTGGCTAAGTCTTTGGACATTGTTTCTCCGGGTATACTTATGATTTCTCGTTGGGTTGTTCCGGATGCTTTTGTCAAGATAGGAAGTTATTCTTTTCTGGCTTCTCCGTATGTCTTGGGCAATTCCGACATTGACTTGATTCTTGGTATGGACTGGCTGGCCATGAACAAGGCGTCAATTGATTGTGAAGCCAAAGAAGTGAAGCTTACCCACTCTTCGGAGGACGTGATTATATTCGCGGCGCGCGATGATACAATCCGTTTGTTCTCTTTGAATGAAAAGGGTGAGATCAATCCTATTTCGCAAGTCCCAATGGTCTGCGAATATGAAGATGTGTTTCCTGAAGAGCTTCCAGGCATGTCTCCGCACAGAGAAGTTGAGTTTGTGATTGAGCTTGAGCCAGGCACAGAGCCCGTGTGCAAACAGCCGTACAAATCGGGTCCAGAAGAATTGAAGGAACTTAAGAGGCAACTCGATGAGCAGGAGCGTTTGGGTTTGATTAGACCGAGCTCGTCTCCATGGGGCCGCGGTGTTCTGTTTGTCAAGAAGGATGGCACGGACCGGCTGTGTGTCGATTATCGTCCATTGAACAAGAAGACAATCAGGAACAAATATCCACTTCCGAACATAACTGAGTTGTTCGAACAGTTGAAAGGTGCTAAGGTCTTCTCCAAGCTTGATCTCATAATGGGCTATCATCAAATTCGCATTCGCGAGGAAGATATTTTGAAGACTGCCTTCAGGATTAGTTTTGGCTCGTATGAGTATAAGTTCATGTCTTTTGGTCTGGCTAATGCTCCTCCGACATTCTGTCGATTGATGAACTACATATTCTCTCCGTTCAAGAATGACTTTGTCTTTCTCTATCTCGACGACATTCTGGTCTTTTCTGAAACTGAGGAAGAACATTAAGAACATCTCAGAATGGTGCTTGATAAGATGAGAGAGTACAAGCTGTATGCCAAGTTTTCCAAGTGTGAGTTCTGGCTGAAAGAAGTTGTCTATCTTGGGCACATTATCTCTGCCGAGGGCATTAAAGTTGATCCGTCCAAGGTTCAGGCAATTGTTGAATGGGAGCCTCCGTAGAATGTGAAGCAGCTTTGAAGCTTTCTCGGGCTTGCTGTCTATTGCAGAAGGTTCGTTGAGAACTTCTCCAAGATCGCCAAGCCGCTCTCAAGTCTTCTTCAGAAGGGTGTTAAGTATGCTTGGTCTCCAGAGTGTCAGTTGGCCTTCGACACACTCAAAGAGAAGCTTACCTCCACTCCAGTCTTGGTTCCTCCGGATGATTCCAAGCCTTACCAGGTCTTCTGCGATGCTTCTCTCAAAGGTCTTGGTGCGGTCTTGATGCAAGATAAGAAAGTGGTTGCTTATACCTCCAGGCAGTTGAAGCCAGCGGAGAAGAACCATCATGTGCATGATCTTGAGCTAGCAGCTGTGGTACACGCTCTGATGACTTGGAGACACCTCTTGTTGGAACGTAAGGTTGAAGTTTTCACCGACCACAAGAGTCTCAAGTACATCTTCACTCAGCCTAACTTGAATCTACGGCAAACATGTTGGGTGGAAATGCTCCTGGATTTTAATCCAAGTGTTGAGTACACGCCAGACAAAGCTAATGTCGTGGCGGATGCATTGAGAAGGAAGGCATACTGCAACAGTCTGATTCTGCAACCTCTCTAGCCTAGTCTTTGTGAGTCTTCCAGGAAGCTCAACCTTCAGCTAGTACCTCAGGGATTTCTTGCAAACCTTCAGATCTCTCCTACCTTGGAAGATCACGTCCGAGCAGCACAACTTCTTGACGCTATGGTGAAGAAGGTCAAGATTGGCGTGGGAAAGAGTCTTCCCAAGTATAAGTGCTTCACTGTTGATGCCAGAGACACGTTGTTCTTCGAGGATCGCCTGGTCGTCCTGAAAGGTGATCTCAGGAAGGTAATCATGGATGAAGCTCATAACTCTCTGCTCTCTATTCATCCTGGAAGCTCCAAGATGTACCACGACTTGAAACAGACCTTCTGGTGGACTCGTATGAAGCGTGAGATTGCTTAGTTCGTAAATGAATGTGATGTATGTTGAAGGGTGAAAGCAGAGCATCAACGTCCAGCAGGTCTTTTGCATCCATTGCCCATTCTCGAGTGGAAGTTCGATCACATTGAGATGGATTTCGTCACCGGGTTTCCAAAGTCCAAGAAGGGTAATGATGACATCTTCGTCGTCATAGACAAGTTGAGTAAAGTGGCTCATTTTCTTCCAGTCAAGGAATCCATTTCAGCAGCTCAGCTGGCAGAGTTGTACACCTCCAGGATTGTGTCCTTGCACGATGTGCCTATGATGATCTCTTTGGATCGCGGAAGTATCTTCACTTCCAAGTTCTGGGACTCCTTTCAGTCTGCTATGGGCACGAAGATCCGCTTCAGCACAACGTTCCATCCTCAGACTAGTGGTCAAGTGGAGCGAGTGAATCAAGTTCTTGAGGATATGCTGAGAGCGTGTGTTATCTCTTTTGGCATGAAGTGGGAATATTGTCTGCCTTTTGCGGAGTTCTCGTATAACAACATTTATCAAGCTAGTTATGGCAATGCTCCTTTGAAATTCTCTATGACAGGAAGTGTCGTACCCCGCTCAACTGTTCCGAGACCGGCGAGCGTCAGATCCTTGGGAATGATTTGATAGAAGAAGCTGAGGAGATGTGTCGGGTCATTCGCGACAACCTCAGAGCAGCTCAGTCCCGTCAGAAGAGCTATTATGATAGCAAGCACCATGACATGTCTTATGAGCTTGATGACTTCGTCTATCTCAAGGTGTCGCCTATGAAGGGTATGCAGCGCTTTGGCATCAAAGGCAAGCTTGCGCCTCTTTTCGTTGGTCCGTTCAGAGTGGTTGGCAAGAGAGGCGACCTTGTGTACCAGCTCGAGCTTCCGGAAAACTTTGCAAATGTCCATGATGAGTTCCATGGTTCTCAGCTTCGGAGGTGCTTCAAGACCCCCGAGCGCACTGTTCATCTTCAAGACATCGACCTTCAGCCTGACCTTTCTTATCGTGAGCATCCAGTTGCGATTCTTGAGGCGGCTGAGTGCAAGACCCGCAACAAGACTGTCAAATTTCTCAAAGTGAAGTGGTAACACCATTCCGATAAAGAGGCTAATTGGGGACGCGTGGATCACCTCCGTTTTGAATTTTCGGAGTTCTTTCAGGCGTAGATCTCGGGGCGAGATCTTTTTGTAGTGTGGGAGAGTTTGTAATGCCCCAAGTGTAAACCTTCCCTATTTGGAACCTATCTCATGTGGGTCCACCTTGTCATTGATATGAGTATGTCATATTGCATGTATGATTTCATGTGTCACTTGTTTTCTTCCCTGTATGCATGCCTTATTGTTTCATGCACATCTTGTCTTGTGATTGCATTGTGTTCATGTGTAGCCCTTGTGATTTCATGTGGAGTTGTGTGTGGTGATGTGGCTAGTAGACATAGCATAGGTGGTGGCTTATCATTTTCTTACCCCTTTCTCCCTTTATTTCAAACCCAAAATTCCTCTTACTCCTAACCTAATTTAAAAATGTCCTATGTTTGAGTTATATTGTGGGGATATTGGAGTGCTAGATTTGGTGTTTTGATAAGTGTTCCAAAGGTGCAAATAAACCACAAAACAGTAACTAAATTGCTATTTTGTATTTATTTAAGTTGCTCCATAAATTCCATTTGTATTTTATTTAAATAGGTTATTTATTTTCATGACCAGGGACATTTTTAGTTTGATTTTATCCACAACAGATAGCCCTGTGTCTATTTTTCTTTCTCTGGTTTTGTTTTAATAGGAATTAGTCCAGGGAGCCTTTTTCTCTATCTGTCGCCACTAGGTGGGCTTCCTCCCACTAGTCGGCCCATTTCCCTCTCTCTCGCGCGAGCCCAGGGCGCGTCCCTTCTTCCTCCTCGCTTTCCAGCAGGGCACTGGATCCCGCTCGTCAGCCTCCCATGATCGTTCCCCTCTGCTTTCCACCGGAGAGCGTCGCGCACAAGGCCGCGCCACGTCCCTCTCCCCCTCTTTGCCCTATTTAACCCCCTTGGCGTCCGTGCCTTGGCTAGGGTTCCCTCCTCCACCGCCGCCACTTCCAATCGCATCTCCCTCCTCTCTCTGTCATCGCCGCAAGGTAAGGGATCGGCTCCGCCATGGCCGAGCCATGAAGGTCGTCGTCGCCGTTGCTGTGGTGTTGCTTCCTCCTCGTCGAAGGGTCCGGAAGCTTGCAAAGTCATCCAGGAGCCCGTTCCCGTCGCTGGATCGGCCACATCATCTCTGCTTCCTATTCTTCCCGACGGCACATCTTCTCCGACGAGCACCTTCTTCGTGCGCTTCTTCCTTCTACTTCCTCTACGGGCGCTTCCTCCTCGACCCATACATGAGGTAGTACTCCTCCTCCTTACTCCCTGTCCCAGATCGAGAGCCGTAGCTTAGTTACGTCGCGGGCGTCTCCTCTGTCACTTGAGCCACCGCTCGTCGTGGATCCATCGTGGTAGGGCCTCTCGGGCAGTAGTCGCGGTAGAAATGGAACCTTGGTTGCCCAAGCAACCTTCCATATAGGAGCCGTAGATAAATTCGTAGCACAACGCCGGCGAGCACCTCCCCTATTCCGGCCGTCGTCGGGCAATGGTGATGCACGAAGGGGATCCTCTTCAGAGTATATGCCCCTTCTCTGTCAGTTGTCGATCAGTAGCGTAGTGGTAGTGGTGCTGTGTGCCTAATGAGAGGGCGTGGGTTCGAATCCCCCCTCGGCACCTTTTGTTTTGATTTGTTTCGGTTCAGTGAGCTACAGGGGGAAACCTTACCTTGTTGGACCCCCTTCCATGTCGAATGTAGTGACAGTGTTGTGGTGGTTTGAGCTCTGTGTTGTAACCAGCAGGTTTGGGGTTCAATCCCAGACCCTGCCCATTTTTTTCTTTCCTTGTTCTTTTATTTTTTCTTTCCCTTTGCTGTTTGATATATATGCAGCCCCTGTTCATTGTAGTTTGTAGATATTTTTTGCACATGTATGTTGGTGTTTTACCCCCTCTCATAATATGCATGGATGTTTTGTGTGTTGCTAGCTTATGATCCATGTTGATGCATTGTGTGTGTATGTACATGCATTTAGTAGAGCAAGTGTAGGTTGTTTTATACTTGCAGGTTTGCAAGCTTAGTGTTTTGTTATGTGTGCTGCACTAGTTTTCTTGTGTAGTGCATCTTATAAGATTTAGTGGAGTGTGTATATGTGTGTGGATGGTCTCCCCCTCACCACATATATTTTGGTGTGTGTGGGCATGCACTAGTCATGCTTGCTATGAATAGCATGTGTAGGTTTGTGTTTTCATAAAGAACATGTTGTAGTGTGGTGTATTGGAGTAGATGGTGTGTGTGATCACCCCACCTTTGCAAGTCAACTATGCACCTTCACATGACCATATGTGAGTGGGCATGATGTCTTTGTGTGTGTGGATAGCTTGATAGATGATCTTGGATGAGGATGTGCTATTGTTGGGGAACGTCGCATGGGAAACAAAAATTTTCCTAGGCGCGGGAAGACCTATCATGGTGATGTCCATCTACGAGAGGGGATGAGTGATCTACGTACCCTTGTAGACCGTACAGCAGAAGCGTTAGAGAACGCGGTTGATGTAGTGGAACGTCCTCACGTCCCTCGATCCGCCCCGCGAACAATCCCGCGATCAGTCCCACGATCTAGTACCGAACGGACGGCACCTCCGCGTTCAGCACACGTACAACTCGACGATGATCTCGGCCTTCTTGATCCAGCAAGAGAGACGGAGAGGTAGAAGAGTTCTCCGGCAGCGTGACGGCGCTCGGGAGGTTGGTGATGACCTTGTCTCAGCAGGGCTCCGCCCGAGCTCCGCAGAAACGCGATCTAGAGGAAAAACCGTGGAGGTATGTGGTCGGGCTGCCGTGGAAAAGTCGTCTCAAATCAGCCCTAAAACCTCCGTATATATAGGTGGGAGGGAGGGGGCCTTGCCTTGGGGCTCAAGGAGCCCCAAGGGGGTCGTCCGAGTCCAAGGGGGAGGACTCTCCCCCCCAAACCGAGTTGGACTAGGTTTGGTGGGAGGGAGTCCCCCTTCCTTCCCACCTCCTCCTTTTTTTTTCTTTCTCTCTTGATTTTCTTCTCCTTGGCGCATAGGGCACTTGTGGGCTGTCCCACCAGCCCACTAAGGGCTGGTGTGTCTCCCCCAAGGCCTATGGGCTTCCCCAGGGTGGGTTGCCCCCCGGTGAACTCCCGGAACCCATTCGTCATTCCCGGTACATTCCCGGTAACTCCGAAAACCTTCCGGTAATCAAATGAGGTCATCCTATATATCAATCTTCATTTCCGGACCATTCCGGAAACCCTCGTGACGTCCGTGATCTCATCCGGGACTCCGAACAACATTCGGTAACCAACCATATAACTCAAATACGCATAAAACAACGTCGAACCTTAAGTGTGCAGACCCTGTGGGTTCGAGAACTATGTAGACATGACCCGAGAGACTCCTCGGTCAATATCCAATAGCGGGACCTGGATGCTCATATTGGATCCTACATATTCTACGAAGATCTTATCGTTTGAACCTCAGTGCCAAGGATTCGTATAATCCCGTATGTCATTCCCTTTGTCCTTCGGTATGTTACTTGCCCGAGATTCGATCGTCAGTATCCGCATACCTATTTCAACCTCGTTTACCAGCAAGTCTCTTTACTCGTTCCGTAATACAAGATCCCGCAACTTACAATAAGTTACATTGCTTGCAAGGCTTGTGTGTGATGTTGTATTACCGAGTGAGCCCCGAGATACCTCTCCGTCACACGGAGTGACAAATCCCAGTCTTGATCCATACTAACTCAACCAACACCTTCGGAGATACCTGTAGAGCATCTTTATAGTCACCCAGTTACGTTGCGACGTTTGATACACACAAAGCATTCCTCCGGTGTCAGTGAGTTATATGATCTCATGGTCATAGGAATAAATACTTGACACGCAGAAAACAGTAGCAACAAAATGACACGATCAACATGCTACGTCTATTAGTTTGGGTCTAGTCCATCACGTGATTCTCCCAATGACGTGATCCAGTTATCAAGTAACAACACCTTGTTCATAATCAGAAGACACAGACTATCATCGATCAACTGGCTAGCCAACTAGAGGCATGCTAGGGATGGTGTTTTGTCTATGTATCCACACATGTGAATGAGTCTTCATTCAATACAATTATAGCATGGATAATAAACTATTATCTTGATACAGGAATTATAATAATAACTATATTTATTATTGCCTCTAGGGCATAATTCCAACAGCTATGGCATACATACATGGGGTCAAAACCCTCATGTCACTTTTTTTGTTGTTGCACATGACCAAGTAACTATATAGGAGTGGACATAGTGACGTGCACATGAGATGATGCACCATTCACTATGTATGTTTCTAGTAGAATTTCTTTCCTTGTTTGTGGTCACTTGCTCCAAGTAAGTGCATATATGTTATATATGATTTTGGGGTAGAATCTCCCAAGGAATCCATTGGTGAACTTAGTTTTGCCATTGGAACACTTTCTGGAGATGACATATTCAGATTTGTTCTAAGTTCAGTCCTTGTTTCCATGGAGTGTGATGAGCCCAAGGGCATGTTATTTTGTTGTGGCAGTAGAGGGTGATCCCCTCTATAGCTTGTTGGTGTCATTTCTCACTTAGGGCATCTTGTGTGCAAGTTGTGCCTAGACAAAAGTGGGCATGTGGCTGAAATTCCAGATTAGTGAAAATGGATTTTCACTAAGTGTGAGAATCTGTTTATATTTTCTTCTCCTGTTGATGAGGTTGTGCAGGTCAATGTGTTGTGATATAGCCTTAGCTTTCAACTGGAAAGTTGAAGTTGATATGTTTGTCTAGCTCTCTGTAAAATTTCATTCCATTTGGAGTCCTGTAGATATTGTTTTGGCTGCTGTCAAAATGCTTAAGAGCATAGACAGATAGTGAGAATCTGGAATTTTCACTAAGTCTCTAAAATCTGATATTTTTGGGCAAGTTTGCAGCCTTGTAACTTTCTGTGTTTAACTACTTTGTGTGTGATTCTTGCTTGTGATAGAAGTAATCTTGGATAGCTACAACCACATATCTTATTTGGTATATTTGGGTGGTTGTAGGTGCTTTGCATGTAGCTCACAAAGTGCTATGATGCAGTTTATGGCAGATTGTGTAGTTTTGTCATTTTGATGTTTGTGAGTGCTTAGTTGATGATGTGGTGTTCTTCTTTGCTCCAACCCATTCATGTTGGTTTGTGTTATGTCTTGGAAACCTGGAAATACCAGAGTTGTGCCATTTGAGTGTGTAGTGATGATTTGACACGTAGGGCTTCATATCTTGTTTCGTTGATTCCCATTGATCCGTAGCTCCGATTGTAATGTTCTTTATATGTTTTTGCATCGTTTTATCGAGACGCATCTGATCATGTCATTCTCATGTATGTCAAAATAGGTTAGGATGCAGTTATGTCCAGGAACATGTAATTGCTTCTCATGCTTGTGCTAGTGATAGAAATAGTGATGCATGCTCATATTCATCTCATGCATCATGTGCTTGTTGCATCTTGAGGTGCTGTTGTTCATTGGATGTTATTCTTATGTTGGGTAGCACCGGGATCGGAGAACGAGTTCGTGGATTCGGGAGAGTATGTGTAGGACGAACAAGAACCATTCGAAGCTGAGGATATCACAGGCAAGATGATATGACCTTGATTCCATCTCTAGACTTGTTATGCTAGATTACGTTTTCCTTTGCCATATGCTCGCTGCCTACCACTGAAATAATTGCCTCCTGTTATGCCATGAAACCAAACACATATCCCTTCCAGGCAAACTTGAATGGCTAAGTAGGCTTTGCTCAGGTACTAATGTTAGCGTTGCTAGATGCAGGTGCTTTGTCTCATGTGATAACATGAGCTTGATATCATTATCTTAATTCTGTTATTAAATTAATGCACCTACATACTTGGTAAATAATGGAAGGCATAGCCTTTTGCCGGGTGTTTTGTTCCGTTATTGCCTCCATAGTTACCGGCTACCGGTGTTTGATTCCATATTGATCGCTCCTAACACGTTCGGGATTGTTATGGGGACCCCCTCGATAAATCGTGTAGTGTTAAGACTTGTCCGGCAGGACCCAACCTTGGTGTTAATTTGCTAATCACTTAATAATAATCTGCATAGGGAATAGCTATCCCGAGGAATTTAATCAACAACCCGGGCCAGTGCTCCTCATGAGTGTTGGTCCAAACTGGGCAGACTATGGGGCCACCACAGGGCAACCTGAGGTTTGGTATAACTATAGTGTGACTCATCCGTCGTGTCCTGAGACTGAGATACGCGGCTCTTATCAGGGTCGTCGACACGACGGGAGGTCCTCCTAGTCTTGTATTACCTTAGCGATATATCTTGCGTATAGGAATCCCGGTGAAGCTTTGGTTCTCCCCAGAGTTGAGTTTTCCTCTAAGGAATCCGACGAGATCACGAGATTCGTGATAGAGGATTACTTTGCAGCCTGTGTACGTTTGTGATGGACTAGTTGGAGCACCCCTGCAGGGTTTAATCTTTCGGAAAGCCGTGCCCGCAGTTATGTGGCAACTTGGAATATTTTGTTGACATCCGGTATTAGATAACTTCAACATAAGCTAATAAAATTGCCAAGTGTGTGTGTAACCGTGACTGTCCCCTTGGAAGATCGTTCTTCGATCGGGAACATGGTGGTGTTATGATTGATGAAGGTAGGTGTTCAGGATCACTTAGTGATCATCTATCATCGACCGCTAGTATAGACCACCTTCATATATGTTCTACGTAAGTTAGCCACCATGTCAAGCTTAGGATGTTGCAACCTAAATACTCCATCTTACCAACCTAATAACTTGACTAGTTCTGGCACCGAGGTCATAGATTGCTGAGTCCCCGTGGCTCACAGATTCCTTCACAACACCAACAGGTTCAGGTACCCCAGAGACAGGTGATCCCGACGGCACGCAGCTGGCGTGGCAGTATGACGAGGAGAACGACCGCCTGTACATGAACTATCCAGAAGATTGAGGCGTGGTCGTGATCGTGGGCCAGCAGGCAGGGTAGCATAGCCATTTCTCTTGTTTTGTAGTCCGTAGCGGAACTACCTTGATTGTATGCGTGATGTACTCTGATATATTTATAATATGGCAATTGAATCCCTTATTGTCATTCTGTTGATATTATGTATGTGCTATGATACCTTGTTTGCGAGACGCTTAGATGCGCTCCTTTCCAATTCGGGGCCTCGATCCCCAGATCGGAAAGGACCGCATCTTAGTCGTTACACTATGCTAGTATAACTCTAGACAGTGCCCAGAGAAACTATGCTACTACGGAGAAGGAATTTTTAGCAGTCGTGTTTGCATGTGAAAAGTTCAGGTCTTACATAGTTGATGACAAAGTCACTATTCACACCGATCACGCTGCTATTAAGTACCTCATGGAGAAGAAGGACGCTAAACCTAGACTTATCAGATGGGTTCTCTTGCTACAAGAGTTTGATTTGCACGTTGTCGACAGAAAGGGTGCTGATAACCCCGTAGCAGATAACTTGTCTAGGTTGGAGAACGTTCTTGATGACCCACAACCTATTGATGATAGCTTTCCCGATGAGCAATTGAATGTCATCAATGCTTCACGTAGTGCACCATGGTATGCTGATTATGCAAACTATATCGTTACCAAATACATACCACCTAGTTTCACATACCCGCAAAAGAAGAAATTCTTCTTTGACTTGAGACATTACTTTTGGGATGATCCTCACCTTTATAAGGAAGGAGTAGATGGTGTTATTAAACGTTGTGTACATGAACATGAACATGGACAGATCCTACAGAAGTGTCACTCTGAGGCTTACGGAGGACACCATGCGGGAGATAGAACTGCACACAAGGTATTGCAATCAGGTTTCTATTGACCCACTCTCTTCAAGGATGCCCGTAAGTTTGTCTTGCCTTGTGACGAATGTCAAAGAATAGGTAATATTAGCAAATGTCAGGAAATTCCTATGAACTATTCACTTGTCAATGAACCTTTTGATGTTTGGGGCTTTGATTATATGGGACCTTTTCCAAAATCCAATGGGTATACTCACATATTAGTTGCTGTTGATTACGTCACTAAGTGGGTAGAAGCTATCCCCACTACTAGTGCTGATCACAACACCTCTATCAAGATGCTGAAAGAAGTTATCTTCCCTAGATTTGGAGTCCCTAGATATCTAATGACCGACGGTGGTTCACACTTCATTCATGATGCTTTCCGTAAAACGCTCGCTAAGTACGATGTCAACCATAGAATTGCGTCTCCCTACCACCCTCAGTCCAGTGGTCAAGTAGAGCTAAGTAATAGAGAAATTAAACTGATTCTGCAAAAGACTGTCAACACGTCTAGAAAGAATTGGTCTAAGAAGCTCGATGATGCACTGTGGGCTTATAGAACTGCCTATAAGAATCCCATGGGCATGTCTCCGTACAAAATGGTGTATGGGAAAGCATGTCACTTACCTCTTGAGCTAGAGCATAAAGCTTATTGGGCAATCAAAGAGCTCAACTTTGATTTCAAACTTGCCGGTGAGAAGAGGTTATTTTTGATATTAGCTCGCTTGATGAGTGGAGAACTCACGCATATGAGAATGCCAAGCTGTTCAAAGAGAAGGTTAAGAGGTGGCATGATAAGAGGATACAAAAGCGTGAGTTCAATGTAGGTGATTATGTCTTGCTATATAACTCTCGTTTAAGATTCTTTGCAGGCAAGCTTCTCTCTAAATGGGAAGGTCCCTATGTTGTTGAGGAAGTATATCGTTCCGATGCTATCAAGATCAACAACACGGAAGGTAATTGTCCGAGAGTGGTAAATGGGCAGAGAATCAAGCATTATATCTGAGATACTCCCATAAATGTTGAAAGCAATATCATCAATACCATAACTCTGGAAGAATACCTAAGGTATATTTATCAGCCTGTTTCAGACTCCGAAAACGAAGAGGTATTTTATTTGGTAAGAAAACAGAGTCCAAAACTTTTCCAGTAGGAAATTTTCTCTGTTTTGGAATATTTGAAAAAATACAAAAATTGGAAGTAGTCCGGAAAGTGCGCGAGGAGGCGACAAGCCTGCACGGCGCGGGCCCACCCCCTGGCCGCGCCGTGAGGGCTTGTGGCCACCTTGTGTGCCTCTCGGACTCTGTTTTCGTGCAGGGTACTCCTTCTGGTCTGAAAAAATCATTATATATACTCCCGTTTGGTCTGACCCCTACATCACGCAGATTTCCTTTGTTTTTCGTTTCGAGCATGTTTTCTGCCGCAGATCTAGGTCAAGATGTCTTCTCAGGATTCAGAGGGGGAGAGCTATGTGGCCGATTACCTTGCTAACCCCAAGGTATATGGAGACTTGGATCCTTATGGCTGGACAACTGATGAGGAAGAAGATTATGATCTTAAGGGGAGGGAACAAACAAGTTTCGATGAAGAGGAGGCTCCTCTACCTCAACCTGGACACACTCATGTGGAGTTCAAGAAGTCGAGCCTCCCTGACTCAAGGAAGAAGCCTAAGACCTTGTTTATCCCTTCTCGTTTCTTGCATGAGAGTAAGCAGGAATTATGCCAAAGGGTGTTGAGGCTTGAAGAGCAAAATGATGATCCGAGGGACCAGAATTTTATGCTCAAGTGGAAATTAAACAAACTCAAGACCTCTTCAAAAACTCCACCACCATCACCACCAAAGGAAGACAACCGAGCATTGGTATGGGCAATCCTCTTGGCTTGTGCCAAGCTTGGGGGAGTTGCCCCGGTATCGTATCACCATCACATCTTTTGCCTTTACCTTTGCTTTAGTTTTCCTTTTCAGTTTTCTTTTTCTCTAGCAGTTTAAAAGTCTTAGTGTTTTAGTCTTGAGTTTTGCTTTGCGTCACCCCCGATGTATTCTTGCTCGTGAGCCATATAATAAAGAGTGTCTTAGTTGAAGGGCTTTGCCTCTTGCCATGATCAAAAGAGTGAGAATATAGAACAAAAGCATGAAAGATCATGTAATGATCCTATGGGAAGTGATGGCTTCACATATAAAAAGGATGAGGATTGAAACTTGTTGAGGGTAGGCAAACGTAGACCTTGGTCATTGTTGCAATTAATAGGAAGTGATAAAGAAGGAGATGTTCACATATAAATATATCATCTCTGACACCATCTATGACTGTGAACACTCACCAAACTATTGCATGCCTAGAAGTAGATGTTGGACAAGGAAGATAATGTAATGAATTGTGTTTGCTTGGCTCTGAACAATGTTATATGATTAGAGATCCCTTAGCATGTGACGATTGCTTCCACCTCATATTAGCCAAAACTCCCGCACCAAGTAGAGATACTACTTGTGCATCCATAAACCTTCAAACCAGTTTTGCCATGAGTGTCCACCATACCTACCTATGGATTGAATAAGACCCCTCAAGTAAGTTGTCATCGGTGCAAGCAATAAAAATTGCTCTCTAATATGTATGATCTATTAGTGTGTGGAAAATAAGCTTTATATGAACCTGTGATGAGGAAGACATAAAAGCGACAGACTGCATAATAAAGTTCTTTATCATAAGAGGCAATATAAAGTGACATTCCTCCGCACTACGAGGGCACGCATCCAAACCTCAAAAGCGCATGACAACCTCTGCTTCCCTCTACGAAGGGCCTATCTTGTACCTTTACTTTTTGTCCCTCAAAGAGTCATGGTGATCTTCACCAATTCCTTATCTCTCCTTTATCTTGGCTAACGTCATATGCTTGGGAAAGATCTATATTCATATGTCAACTTGGAGGTAAGCATTCATGAAGTATTATTGTTGACATTACCCTTGAGGTAAGCAGTTGGGAGGCAAAACTGTAAGCCCCTATCTTTCTCTGTGTCCAGCTGAAACTTTGATCTCATGAGTACCACGTGAGTTGTAGCAATTGTAGAGAACGAAAGAATGATCGAGTATGTGGATTTGCTTTACAAGCTCTTATTTGACTCTTTCTGATGTTGTGATAAATTGCAATTGCATCATTGACTAAAGGATATCGGTTGTTACTTCTCGGTAAGGTTCTTGATCCATGCTTTACTTTGTGAAGGAATTATCACTTTAGCATGAGATTGGTATTGCTGTTCTGATCTTGATCATGATGCATGCATGTTCGTATCTTGTTTTGTCGACACCTCTCTCCCTAAACATGTGGTCATATTTATCGAGCTCGGCTTTCGCTTGAGGACAAGCGAGGTCTAAGCTTGGGGGAGTTGATACGTCCATTTTGCATCATGTTTTCATGTTGATATTTATTGCTTCTTTGGCTGTTATTTCACTTCACGGTACAATTCTTATGCCTTTTCTCTCTTATTTTGCAAGGTTTACATGAAGAGAGAGAATGCCGGCAACTGGAATTCTGGCCTTAAAGTGGAGCAAAGTTGCGATACCTATTCTGCGCAACTCCAAACGCCGTAAAAATCAACGAGGATTTTTTTCCTGATTTATCAAAAATACTGGGACGAAGAAGTGCCAGAGGGGCAACGGGGGTTGGCCACAAGCCTGCACGGCGCGGCCACCCCCCAAGCCTCCACGACTGCTAGCCCACTTGCCCCCCTCTTCTGCTATATGAAGGGTTTCATCTGGAAAAAAAATTCAAGGAGGATCTTTTTCGTGGTTTCGCCGCCGCCACAAGGCGGAACTTGAGCAGAGCCAATCTAGAGCTCCGGCAGGACGATCCTCCCAGAGGGGGAAATCGTCGCCATCGTCATCACCAACACTCCTCTCATCGGAGGGGACTCATCACCATCAACATCTTCATCAGCACCATCTCATCTCCAAACCCTAGTTCATCACTTGTAACCAATCTCCGTCTCGCGACTCCGATTGGTACTTGTAAGGTTGCAAGTAGTGTTGATTACTCTTTGTAGTTGATGCTAGTTGGATTATTTGGTGGAAGAGTTTATGTTCAGATCCTTGATGCTACTCATTACATCTCTGGTCATGAATATGATTATGCTTTGTGAGTAGTTACTTTTGTTCCTGAGGACACGGGATAAGTCATGCTAATAGTAGTCATGTGAATTTGGTATTCGTTCGATATTTTGATGTGTTGTATGTTCTTTTTCTTCTAGTGGTGTTATGTGAACGTCGACTACATAACACTTCACCATTATTTGGGCCTAGAGGAAGGCATTGGGAAGTAGTAAGTATATGATGGGTTGCTAGAGTGACAGAAGCTTAAACCCTAGTTTATGCGTTGCTTCGTAAGGGGCTGATTTGGATCCACTAGTTTAATGCTATGGTTAGACTTTGTCTTAATTATTATTTCGTAGTTGCGGATGCTTGCGAGAGTGGTTAATCATAAGTGGGATGCTTGTCCAAGTAAGGGAAGTACCCAAGCGCCGGTCCACCCACATATCAAACTATCAAAGTAACAAACACGAATCATATGAACATGATGAAACTAGCATGACAGAAATTCCCGTGTGTCCTCGGGAGCGTTTTTCCTACTATAAGACTTTGTCCAGGCTTGTCCCTTGCTACAAAAGGTATTGGGCCACTTTGCTGCACCGTTGCTACTTTTGCTACTTGTTGCTCGCTACGGATCATCTCACAACACAATCACTTGTTACCGACAATTTTAGTGCTTGCAGATATTTCCTTGCTGAAAACCACTTGTCAGATCCTTCTGCTCCTCGTTGGGTTCGACACTCTTACTTATCGAAAGGACTACGATTGATCCCCTATACTTGTGGGTCATCATGGATCAAGAAGGCGGAGATCGTTATCGAGCTGTACATGTGTTGAACGCGGAGGTGTCGTCCGTTCGGCACTAGATTGGGATGGATCGTGATGGGACCGCGGGACGGATCGTGATGAGATCGTGGGACGGACTATGATTTGGATCGCGATGATGTTCGAGTACATCAACTGTGTTATATAGGCTTGCGCTTAGTGATCTACAAGGGTGTGTGGATCCAATCTCTCCTCTCGTAGATGGTCATCACCATGGATAGATCTTATGTGTGTGTAGGAATTTTTTTGTCTCCCATGCAACATTCCCCAACAGTGGCATCATGAGCTAGGTCTATGCGTAGATGATATCTCGAGTAGAACAGAAAGGAGTTTGTGGGCGTTGATATTCAGATTGCTTCCCTCCTTAGTCTTTTCTTGATTCAGCGGTATTGTTGGATGAAGCGTCCCAGACCAACCTTACTCGTAAAGCTTACAAGAGACCAGTTCCATCGACTGACATGCAACTTGTTGCATAAAGATGGCTGGCAGCTGTCTGTTTCTCCTACGTTATTTGAAACGGATTTGACAGAGGCGGTCCTTGAAGAAGGTTAAATAGCAACTTGTGTATCACCGTTATGGTTTTGCGTAGGTAAGAATCGTTCTTGCTAGATACCCATAGCAGCCACGTAAAACATGCAACAACAAATTAGAGGACGTCTAACTTGTTTTTGCAGGGTATGTTGTGATATGATATGGCCAACTACATGATGTGATATATTTGATGTATGAGATGATCATGTTCTAATAGTTAAATGTCGACTTGCATGTCGATGCTACGGCAACCGACACGAGCCATAGGGTTGTCTTTAGTTTTTTTGCGCTTGGTGATGCTTTACTTTATCTCTAAATAAGTAGCAATAGTAGTAATGGCATAGTTGGCGCGGCAACCTAGATGGCAGCACAATTATGGAGATCATGATGATAGAGATCATGGCATTGTGCCGGTGACGATGGAGATCATGCAGGTGCTTTGAAGATGGATATCGAAAAGCACAAGTTCATGGCCATATCATGTCACTTATGATTTGCATGTGATGTTAATCCTTTTTATGCACCTTGTTTTGCTTAGGACGACGGTAGCATTATAAGGTGATTCCTTACTCAAATTTCAAGATAAAAGTTTGTTCTCCCTGAGTGTGCACCGTTGCGGAAGTTCGTCGTTTCGAGACACCATGTGATGATCGGGTGTGATAGACTCTATGTTCACATACAACGTGTGCAAGACAGTTGTACACGCGGAACACTCGGGTTAAACTTGACGAGCCTAACATGTACAGACATGGCCTCGAAACACAAGAGACCGAAAGGTCGAACATGAGACATATAGTAGATATGATCAACATGAAGATGTTCACCATTGAAGCCACCTCATCTCACGTGATGATCGGACATGGGTTGGTGGAGTCGGATCGTGTACCACTCGAATGACCAAAGGGATGTCAATTTGAGTGGGAGTTCTTAAGTAATATTATTAATTGAACTCACTATCATGAACATGGTCAAAATGTCTTTGCAAATTATGTTGTAGATGATTAGCTTGCGTTGTAGCTCCCCTGTTTTTGATATGTTCCTAGAGAAAACTAAGTTGAAAGATGATAGTAGAAAATATACGGATTGGGTCCGTAAACTAAGGATTGTCCTCATTGCTGCACAGAAGGCTTATGTCCTTAATGCACCGCTCGGTGTGCTACCCCACGAACGTCGTCTGTGGATGTTGCAAACATCTGACATACAGGTTTTTGATGACTACGTGATAGTTCAGTGTGTCATGCTTTATGGCTTAGAATTGAGGCGCCCAAGACATTTTGAACATCACAGAACATATGAGATGTTCCAACAGCTGAAATTAGGATTTCAGGCTTGTGCCCGTGTTAAGAGGTATGAGACCTCCGACAAGATTCTTTGCCTACAAAGTAAGGGACAAAAGCTCAATCGTTGAGCATGTGCTCGGATTGTCTGGGTGCTACAATCGCTTGAATCGAGTGGGAGTTGATCTTCGAGATAAGATAGTGATTGGCATAGTTCTCCAAAGTCACTGCCACCAAGCTACTGAGATTCGTGATGAACTATAACATATCAGGGATAGAGATTATGATCCCTGAGCTATTCGCGATGTTTGACACCGCGAAGGTAGAAATCAAGTAGGAGCATCAAGTGTTGATGGTTAGTAAAATCACTAGTTTCAAGAAGGGCAAAGGGAATGAAAGGAAACTTCGAGAATGACAAGTAAGTTGTCACTCCAATGAAGAAACCCAAGGTTGAACCCAAACCTGAGACTAAGTGCTTCTATGAGGGGAATGATCACTAAGGCAGAACTGCCCTAGACACTTGGAAGACAAGAAGGATGACAACATAAACAAAAGTATATTGGATATACGTGTTTTTGATGTGTACTTTACTAGTACTCCTAGTAGCACACGGGTATTAGATACCGGTTCAATTGCTAAATGTTAATAACTCAAAATAAAAGCTACGGAATAAACGGAGACTAGCTAAAGGCGAGGTGACAATGTGTGTTGGAAACGTTTCCAAGGTTGATTGCTCCCTCTACCTTTAGGATTAGTGTTAAACCTAAATATTGATTGGTGTTTGCGTTGAGCATGAATATGATTGGATCATGTTTATTGAAATACGTTTATTCATTTAAAGAGAATAATGGTTACTCTGTTTACTTGAATAAAACCTTCAATGATCATGCACCTAATATAAATGGTTTATTGAATCTCGACTGTAGTGATACACATGTTCATTAATGCCAAAAGATACAAAGTAGTAATGATAGTACCACTTACTTGTGGTACTGCCGCTTGAGTCATATTGGTATAAAAAGCATGAAGAAGCTCCATGCTGATGGATCTTTGGACTCACTCGTTTTTGAATCGTTTGAGACATGCGAACCATGACTATTGGTGTAAATGCATGAAGAAACTCCATGCAGATGGATCTTTTGGACTCACTTGATTTTGAATCACTTGAGACATGCAAATCATGCCACATGAGCAAGATGACTGAACGCCTCGTTTTCCAGTAATATGGAACGAGCAAGTGACTTATTGGAAATAATACATTCTGATGTATGCAGTCCAATGAGTGCTCAGGCACGTAGTGGATATTGTTATGTTCTTACTTCACAGGTGATTTGAGTAGATAGAGGTGTATTTACTTGATGAATCACAAGTCTGAATTATTGAAAAGTTCAAGCAATTTCAGAGTGAAGTTTAAGATCGTCGTGACAAGACGATGAAAAGTCTACTATGTGATTGTAGAGATGAATATCTGAGTTACGAGTTTGGTATACATTTAAGACAATGTGGAAATTGTTTCACTACTCAGGCCACATGGAACACCATAGTGTGATGATGTGTCTGAACGTCATAGTCGCACCCTATTGGATATGGTGCATACTATGATGTCTCTTATCGAATTACGACTATCATTTTGGGGTTAGGCATTAGAGACAACCACATTCACCTTAATAGGGAACCAAAAGTTCTGTTGAGATGACAGCGTATGAACTATGGTTTGGAGAAACCTAAGATGTCGTTTCTTAAAGTTTGGGGCAATGATGATTATGTCAAAAGGCTTCAGCCTAATAAGCTCGAACCCAAAGCGGATAAATGCATCTTCATAGGATACCCAAAATAGTTGGGTACACCTCCTATCTCAGATCCAAAAACAAAGTGTTTGTTTATGATAACGGGTCCTTTCTCGAGAAAGAGTTTCTCTCGAAAGAATTGAGTGGGAGGATGGTGGAACTTGATGAGGTTGTTGAACCGTCATTTCAAACAGAGTGTAGCAGGGTGCAGGAAGTTGTTCCTCTCGTGCCTACACCAAATTGAAGAGCAAGCCAATGATGATGATCATGAAGCTTCAGATCAAGTTACTTCCAGACCTCGTAGGTCGACAAGTACACACACTACTCCACAGTGGTATGGTAATCCTATCTTGGAGGCCATGTTGTTGGACAACAATGAACCTACGAGCTATGAAGAAGCGATGGTGGGCTTGGATTCCAACGAATGGCTAGACGTCGTGAAAACCGAGATAGGATCCATGTCTGAAAACAAAGTTTAGACTTTAGAAGAACTACTTGATGGTCGCAAGGCTATTAAGTAGAAGTGGATCTTTAAAATATAGACAGACGATGATGGTGAACATCACCATTTAGAAAGCTTGACTTGTTGCAAAGAGGTTTCTGACAAGTTCAAAGAGTTGACTATGATGAGACTTACTCACCCGTAGCGATGCTAAAGTCTGTTGGAATTATGTTAGCAATTGCTGCATTCTTCAATTATGAAATCTTGCAGATGGACGTCAAAACATTGTTTCTTCGATGGTTTCCTTGACGAAAGGTTGTATGTGATACAACCAGAAGGTTTTGTCGATCCCAAGGATGTTGACAAGTATGCAAGCTCCAGCGATCCTTCTATGGACTGGAGCAAGCATCTCGAAGTCGGAATATATGCTTTGATGAGATGATCAAAGTTTTTGGATTTATACAAAGTTTATGAGAAACTTGTATTTACAAGAAAGTGAGTGGGAGCACTATAGAATTTCTCATAAGTATATGTAGTTGACATATTATTGATCGGAAATGATGTAGAATTTCTGGAAAGCATGTAGGGTTGTTTGAAAGGTTTTTTTCAACGGAAAACCTGGAGTAAGCTACTTGAACATTGAGCATCAAGATCTATGGAGATAGATCAAGACGCTTGATAAAAATTTCAATGAATACATACCTTGACAAGTTTTTGAAGGAGTTCAAAATACATCGGTCAAAGAAGGAGTTCTTGGATGTGTTGTAAGGTGTGAATTTTGAGTAAGACTAAAAGCCCGGCCACGACAAAAAAGATAGAAAGGACTAAGGTCGTCCCCTATGCCTTAGCCATGCCCTATAGTATGCCATGTTGTGTATCGCACCTGATGTGTGCCTTGCCATGAGTCTGTCAAGAGGTACAAAGAGTGATCCAGGAATGAATCACTGAACATCGGACGAAGTTATCCTTAGTACTAGTAGACTAAGGAATTTTTCTCGATTATGGAGGTGATAAAAGAGTTCGTCATAAAGGGTTATGACGATGCAAACATTGACACTAATACAGATGACTGTGAGTAGCAAACCGGATTCGTATAGTGGAGCAGTCATTTTGAATGGTTCAAAATGGCGCGTGGTAGCAGCATCTACAGGATGACATAGAGATTTGTAAAGAACACACAGATCTGAAAGGTTCAGACCCGTTGACTAAAACCCCTCTCACAAGCAAACATGATTAAACCTAGAACTTATTGGGTGTGAATAACATAGTGATGTGAACTATATTATTGACTCTAGTGCAAGTGGGAGACTGTTGGACATATGCCCTAGAGATAATAATAAATTAGTTATTATTATATTTCCTTGTTCATGATAATCGTTTATTATCCATGCTAGAATTGTATTGATTGGGAACTCAAATACATGTGTGGATACATAGACAACACATTGTCCCTAGTGAGCCTCTGAAGGAGTAGCTCGTTGATAAAAAATGTTCAAGGTTTCCCAGCCATAGACATGAGATGTCGTTTGATAATGGGACAATATCATTAGGAGAATGATGTGATGGACAAGACCCAAAATATGAATGTAGCATATGATCGTGCCAGTTTATTGCTACTATTTTCTGCATTGTCAAGTATTTGTTTCTATGACCATGAGATCATGCAACTCTCGGGCACCGAAGGAATGCCTTGTGTGTATCAAACGTCACAGCATAACTGGGTGACTATAAAGGTGCTCTACAGGTATATTCGAAGGTGTCTATTGGGTTGGCGTGAATCAAGAATGGGATTTGTCACTCTATCTGAAGGAGAGGTATCTCTAGGAGCCACTCGGTAATACAACATCACAACAAGCCTTGCAAGAGTTGTGACTAAAGAGTTAGTCATGGGATTTCGTACTACGGAACGAGTAAAGAGACTTCTCGGTAACGAGATTGAGCTAGTTACGGAGATACCAACGATCGAATCTCGGGCAAGTAACATACCGATGGACAAAGGGAATAGTATACAGGATGAACTGAATCCTTGACATAGAGGTTCGACCGATAAATATCTTCGTAGAATATGTAGGAACCAATATGGCCATCCAGGCCCCGCTATTGGTTATTGATCGGAGAGTGTCTCGGTCATGTCTACATAGTTCTCGAACCCGTAGGATGTGCACACTTAAGGTTCAGTGACATTTTGGTATAGTTGAGTTATGTATGTTGGTGACCTAAAGTTATTCGGAGTCCCGGATGAGATCCTGGATGTCTCAAGGAGCTCCGGAGTGGTCCGGAGGTAAAGATTGATATACAGGAAAGTTGCATTTGGCTTCTGGAAAGATTTCGGGCATTACCGGTAAAGTACCGGGAGTGACGAATGGGTTCCGGGGTTTCACCGGGAGGGGCCACCCACCCGGGAGGGAACCTATTAGGCCTAAAGGTGGTGCACCAGCCCCTAGTGGGCTGATGCGGCCATCCCAATAAAACCTATTTTGGCCAAGTGTAAAAAAAAGAAAAAGGAAAAAAAGGAAGGAGGAGACCAACTAGGAAGGGAGTCCTATTGGAAATATGCCCTAGAGGCAATGATAAAATGGTTATTATTATATTTCCTTGTTCATGATATTTGTCTATTGTTCATGTTATAATTGTATTAACCGGAAACCGTAATACATGTGTGAATACATAGACCACAACATGTCCCTAGTGAGCCTCTAGTTGACTAGCTCATTGATTAATAAATGGTCATGGTTTCCTGACCATGGACATTGGATGTCATTGATAAGAGGATCACATCATTTGGAGAATGATGTGATGGACAAGACCCAATCCTAAGCATAACACAAGATCGTGTAGTTCGTCTGCTAGAGCTTTTATAATGTCAAGTATCATTTCCTTAGACCATGAGATTGTGCAACTCCCGGATATTGTAGGAATGCTTTGGGTGTATCAAACGTCACAACATAACTGGGTGATTATAAAGGTGCACTATAGGTATCTCTGAAAGTGTCTGTTGGGTTGGTACGAATTGAGACTGGAATTTGTCACTCCGTGTGATGGAGAGGTATCTCTAGGCCCACTCGGTAATACATCATCATAATGAGCTCAATGTGACTAAGGAGTTAGTCACGGGACCAAGTGTTACGGAATGAGTAAAGAGACTTGCCGGTAACGAGATTGAACAACGTATAGGGATACCGACGATCGAATCTCGGGCAAGTATCATATCGGTAGACAAAGGGAATTGCATACGGGATTGAGTGAATCCTTGACATCATGGTTCATCCAATGAGATCATCATGGAACATGACGGAGACAACATGGGTGTCCATATCATGTTGTTGGTTATTGGTTAGAGAGATGTCTCGGTCATGTCTACATGGTTCCCGAACCCGTAGGGTCTACACACTTAAGGTTTGGTGACGCTAGAGTTGTGATGGGAATTGTATATGTGGTTGACTAAGGTTGTTCGGAGTTCCACATGAGATCCCGGACACCACGAGGAGTTCCAGAATAGTCCGGACGTAAAGATTTATATATGGGAAGTCCAGTTTCGGTCACCGGAAAAGTTTCGGGGTTTATCGGTATTGTAGCGGGACCGCCGAAAGTGTACCGGGGGTCCACCTGGAGGGTTCACATGTCCTGGAGGGCCACATGAGCCAAAATTGGGAGGGAACCAGACCATGGTGGGCTGGTGCGAGCCAACATAGGAGGCCTAGGGCGCCTAGGGCAAAACCCTAGGGTGTGGGGTGCCTCCCTCCAACTTTGGAGGCAAGCCACCCCTAAGGCAGCCGCTGCCCCACCTCTTAGGGCTGTCGTCGCCCCTCCTAGGGTTTCCTAGGGTGGCTGTCCCCCTCTCCCTGCATACTATAAATAGTGGGGTTTTTGGGAGGGCTGCACACACCTTGAACCTCTCCCCTTGGAGCAGCCCTACCTCTCCACTTCTCTTCTTACGTGGTGCTTGGCGAAGCCCTGCAGGAGAACCACAAGCTCCATCGCCACCACGCCGTCGTGCTGCCGGAGCTCTACCTCAACTTCTCCTTCACCCTTGCTAGATCAAGAAGGAGGAGACGTTCCCCCGGCTATAGTTGCGTTGAACGCGGAGGCACCGTTCGTTCGGTGCTTGGATCGGACTGCCACGAGTACGACTCCATCGACCACGTTCATAGTAACGCTTCTGCTTAGCGATCTTCAACGGTATGAAGATGCTCTCCCTCTCTCATTGCTGGTTTCTCCTAGTTTGATCTTGGTGACACGTAGGAAAATTTTAAATTATTACTACGTTCCCCAACAGTGGCATCAGGAGCTAGGTCTATGCGTAGATTCTATGCACGAGTAGAACACAAGTAGTTGCGGGCGATGATTTGGTCAATTTTCTTACCGTTACTAGTCTTATCTTGATTCGGCGACATCGTGGGATGAAACGGTCTGGACCGACTTTACACATACTCTTACGTGAGACTGGTGCCACCGCCCGACATGCACTTTGCATAAGGTGGCTAGCGGGTGTTTGTCTCTCCCACTTTAGTCGGATCGTATTCGATGAAGAGGGTCCTTTGAAGGGTAAATATCAATTGGCATATCACCATTGTGGCTGTGATGTAGGTAAGAAACGTTCTTGCTAGAAACCGATAGCAGCCACGTAAAACTTTCAACAACAATTAGAGGTTGTCTAACTTGTTTTTGCAGGGTATGCTATGTGATGTGATATGGCCACAAGGATGTGATGAAATATATGTGATGTATGAGATTGATCATGTTCTTCTAATAGGATTCACGACTTGCAAGTCGCTGAGTATGACAACCGGCAGGAGCCATAGGAGTTGTCTTAATGTATTGTATGACGCCATGTGATTACTTTACTTTATTGCTAACTGTTAGCCATAGTAGTAGAAGTAATAGTTGGCGAGACGACTTCATGAAGACACAATGATGGAGATCATGATGATGGAAATCATAGTGTCATGCCGGTGACGATGGTGATCATGCTGTGTCCCGAAGATGGAGATCAAAGGCGCAAGATGATATTGGCCATATCATGTCACTTTATGATTTGCATGTGATGTTTATCATGTTTCCATATCTTATTTGCTTAGAACGACGGTAGTAAATAAGATGATCCCTGACTAAAATTTCAAGAAAAATGTTCCCCCTAAGTGAGCACCGTTGCGAAGGATCGTTGTTTCGAAGCACCATGTGATGATCGGGTGTGATAGATTCTAACGTTCGCATACAACGAGTGTAAGCCAGATTTACACACGCAAAACACTTAGGTTGACTTGACGAGCCTAGCATGTACATACATGACCTCGAAACACGAGAGACCGAACGGTCGAACATGAGTCGTATGGAGATACAATCAACGTGGAGATGTTCACCATTGATGACTAGTCCGTCTCACGTGATGATCAGACACGACCTAGTCGATATGGATCATGTATCACTTAGATGACTAGAGGGATGTCTATCTGAGTGGGAGTTCATTAAATAATTTGATTAGATGAACTTAATTATCATGAACTTAGTCTAAAATTGTCTTTACAATCTATATTTTAGATCCAATGGCCCATGCAAATGTCCCACTGAACTTCAAGCGTTCCTAGAGAAAACCAAGCTAAAAGACGATGGAAGCAACTATGCAGACTGGGTCTGTAACTTGAGGCTCATCCTCATAGCTTCCAAGAAAATGTATGTCCTTGATGCACCGCTAGGTGACGCACCCGTTTTCCCAGCGGCTCAAGACGTTATGAACGCCTGGTAGTCACGTAGTGATGATTACTCCCTGGTTTAGTGCGGCATGCTTTACAGTTAAGAACCGGGGCTCCAAAAGCGTTTTGAGCAACATGGAGCATATGAGATGTTCCAAGAGCTGAAACTGATTTTCCAAGCTCATGCCCGGGTCGAGAGATATGAAGTCTCCGACAAGTTCTTCAGTTGTAAGATGGAGGAAAATGGTTCTGTCAACGAACATATACTCAGAATGTCTGGGTTGCATGACTGCGTGTCTCAGCTGGGAGTTAACCTTCCAGACGACTCGGTTATTGACAGGATCCTCCAGTCACTCCCACCTAGCTACAAAAGCTTTTTGATGAACTACAACATGCAAGGTATGGAGAAGACCATTCCCGAGTTGTATTCAATGCTGAAATCAGCGGAGGTGGAAATCAAGAAGGAACATCAAGTGTTGATGGTGAATAAAACCACTAGTTTCAAGAAAGGCAAGGTTAAGAAGAACTTCAAGAAGGACGACAAAGCAGTTGCCGCACCCGGTAAACCAGTTGTCGGGAAGAACTCCAAGAATGGACCCAAGCCTGAGACTGAGTGCTATTATTGCAAGGGAAACGGTCACTGGAAGCGGAACTGCCCCAAGTACTTAGCGGATAAGAAGGCCGGCAACGTCAAAGGTATATATGATATACATGTTATTGATGTGTACCTTACCATCGCTCGTAGTAGCTCCTGGGTATTTGATACCGATGCAGTTGCTCACATTTATAACTCATAACAGGAGTTGCAGAATAAGCGAAGACTGGCGAAGGACGAGGTGACGATGCGCGTCGGGAATGGTTCCAAGGTCGGTGTGATCTCCGTCGGCACGCTACCTCTACATATACCTTCGGGATTAGTTTTGAACCTTAATAATTGTTATTTAGTACCAGCTTTGAGCATGAACATTGTATCGGGATCTCGTTTGATGCGAGATGGCTACTCATTTAAATCTGAGAATAATGGTTGTTCTATTTATATGAGAGATATGTTTTATGGTCATGCCTCACTAGTCAATGGTTTATTCTTAATGAATCTCGAATGTGATGTTACACACATTCATAGTGTGAGTACCAAAATATGTAAGGTTGATAATGATAGTCCCACATACTTGTGGCATTGCCGCCTTGGTCATATCGGTGTCAAATGCATGAAGAAACTCCATACAGATGGACTTTTGGAGTCTCTTGATTTTGAATCATTTGACACATGCGAACCATGCCTCATGGGTAAGATGACTAAGACTCTGTTCTCCGAAACAATGGAGCGAGCAACCAACTTGTTGGAAATAATACATACCGATGTATGTGGTCCAATGAGCGTTGAGGCTCGCAATGGCTATCGTTATGTTCTCACCCTCACCGATGACTTAAGCAGATATGGGTATGTCTACTTAAGGAAACACAAGTCTGAGACCTTTGAAAGGTTCAAGGAATTTCAGAGTGAGGTAGAGAATCAACGTGACAAGAAAATAAAGTTCTTATGATCTGATCATGGAGGAGAATATTTGAGTCACGAGTTTGGCACACACTTAAGGAAATGTGGAATTGTTTCACAACTCATGCCGCCTGGCACACCTCAGCGTAACGGTGTGTATGAACGTTGTAATCGCACTCTATTGGATATGGTGTGATCTATGATGTCTCTTACTGATTTACCGCTATCATTTTGGGGATATGCATTGGAGACTGCCGCATTCACTTTAAATAGGGCACCGTCTAAATCCGTTGAGATGACACCTTATGAATTATGGTTTGGGAAGAAACCTAAGCTGTCTTTTCTGAAAGTTTGGGGATGCGATGATTATGTCAAGAAAATTCAACCTGAAAAGCTCGAACCCAAATCGGAAAAGTGCGTATTCATAGGATACCCTAAGGAAACTATTGGGTATACCTTCTATCTTAGATCCGAAGGCAAGATCTTTGTTGCCAAAAATGGATCCTTTCTAGAGAAAGAGTTTCTCTCGAAAGAAGTGAGTGGGAGGAAAGTACAACTTGATAAGGTAATTGTACCCCCTCTCGAACCGGAGAGTGGCGCAACACAGGAAAATGTTTCTAGGGTGCGTGCACCGGCTAGAGAGGAAGTTAATGATGATGATCGTGAGACTTTGGACCAAGTTACTATTGAACTTTGTAGGTCCACGAGGAGACGTTTCGCACCAGAGTGGTATGATAACCCTGTCCTCGAAGTCATGTTGTTAGACAACAGCGAACCTTCGAACTATGAAGAAGCGATGGCGGGCCCGGATTCCAACAAATGGCTTGAAGCCATGAAATCCGAGATAGGATCCATGTACAAGAGCAAAGTATGGACTTTGGTGGACTTGCCTGATGATCGGCGATCCATAGAAAAGAAATGGATCTTTAAGAAGAAGACTCACGCGGATGGTAGTGTGACCATCTATAAGGCTCAACTTGTCGCTAAAGGTTATCGACAAGTTCAAGGAGTTGACTATGATGATACTTCATGACCCGTAGCGATGCTGAAGTTTGTTTGAATCATGTTGGCAGTTACCGCATTTTATGATTATGAGATCTGGCAAATGGACGTCAAAACGGCATTCCTTAACGGCTTTCTTAAGGAAGAATTGTATATGATACAGCCGGAAGGTTTTGTCGATCCTAAAAATGCTGACAAGGTATGCAAGCTCCAGCGCTCCATCTATGGGCTGGTGCAAGCATCTCAGAGTTGGAACATTTGCTTTGATGAGGTGATCAAAGCGTTTGGATTTGTACAAACTTATGGAGAAGCCTGTATTTACAAGAAAATGAGTGGGAGCTCTGTAGCATTTCTCATATTATATGTGGATGACATATTGTTGATGGGAAATGATATAGAACTTTTTGAAAGCATAAAGGCCTATTTGAATAAGTATTTTCCAATGAAGGACCTTGGACAAGCTGCTTACATATTAGGCATAAAGATCTATAGAGGTAGATTGAGACACCTCATTGGTCTTTCACGAAGCACATACCTTGACAAGATATTGAAGAAGTTCAATATGGATAAGTCCAAGAAGGGGTTCTTGCCTATATTGCAAGGTGTGAGATTGAGCACGGCTCAATGACCGACCACAAGAGAAGATAGAGAAAAGATGAGTACCGTCCCCTATGATTTAGCCATAGGCTCTATTATGTACGCCATGTTGTGTACCAGACCTGATGTGAACCTTGCCATAAGTTTGGTAGGGAGGTACCAAAGTGATCCCGGAGTGAATCACTGGACATCGGTCAAGAATATCCTTAAGTACCTGAAAAGGACTGAAGATATGTTTCTCGTTTATGTAGGTGCCGAAGAGCTCGTCGTAAAGGGTTACGTCGATGCTAGCTTCGACATAGATCCGGATGACTCCAAGTCACAAACCGGATACGTGTATATTTTGAATGGTGGGACAGTCAGATGGTGCAGTTGCAAGCAAAGCGTCATGGCGGCATCTACATGTGAAGAGGAGTTCGTAGCTGCTTCGGAAGCAACACAGGAAGGAGTCTGGATGAAGGAGTTCGTCACCGACCTAGGAGTAATTCCCAGTGCGTCGAGCCTAATGACTCTCTTCTATGACAACACTGGAGCTATTGCCATTGCCAAGGAGCCCAGGTTTCACAAGAAGACAAAGCACATCAAGCGCCGCTTCAACTCCATTCGTGGACACATTCACGATGGAGATATAAATATTTGTAAAGTACATACGGATCTGAATGTCGCAGATCCGTTGACTAAACCTCTTCCACGAGCGAAACATGATCAACACTAGAACTCTATGGGTGTTCGATTCATCACAATGTAACTAGATTATTGACTCTAGTGCAAGTGGGAGACTGTTGGAAATATGCCCTAGAGGCAATGATAAAGTGGTTATTATTATATTTCCTTGTTCATGATAATTGTCTATTGTTCATGCTATAATTGTATTAACCGGAAACCGTAATACATGTGTGAATACATAGACCACAACATGTCCCTAGTGAGCCTCTAGTTGACTAGCTCGTTGATCAATAGATGGTCATGGTTTCCTGACCATGGACATTGGATGTCCTTGATAACGGGATCATATCATTAGGAGAATGATGTGACGGACAAGACCCAATCCTAAGCATAGCACAAGATCGTGTAGTTCGTCAGCTGGAGCTTTTATAATGTCAAGTATCATTTCCTTAGACCATGAGATTGTGCAATTACCGGATACCGTAGGAATGCTTTGGGTGTATCAAACGTCACAACGTAACTGGGTGATTATGCACTACAGGTATCTCCGAAAGTGTATGTTGAGTTGGTACGAATCGAGACTCGGATTTGTCACTCCGTGTGACGGAGAGGTATCTCTAGGCCCACTTGGTAATACATCATCATAATGAGCTCAATGTGACTAAGGAGTTAGTCATGGGATCATGTGTTACGGAACGAGTAAAGATACTTGCCGGTAACGAGATTGAACAAGGTATAGGGATAACGACAATTGAATCTCGGGCAAGTATCATACCGGTAGACAAAGGGAATTGCATACGGGATTGAGTGAATCCTTGCCATCGTGGTTCATCCGATGAGATCATCGTGGAACATGTGGGAGCCAACATGGATATCCATATCCCGCTGTTGGTTATTGGACGGAGAGATGTCCCGGTCATGTCTGAATGGTTCCCAAACCCGTAGGGTCTACTCACTTAAGGTTTGATGACGCTAGAGTTGTGATGGGAATTTTATATGTGGTTAGCAAAGGTTGTTCAGAGTCCTGGATGAGATCCCGGAGGTAATGAGGAGTTTGGGAATAGTCCGGAGGTAAAGATTTATATATGGGAAGTTCAATTTCGGTCACCGGAAAGGTTTCGGGGTTTATCGGTATTGTACCGGGACCACTGAAAGGGTACCGGGGGTCCACCGGGAGGGTTCAAGTGTCCCGGAGGGCCACATGGTCCGAAATTGGGAGGTAACCAGCCCCTCATGGGCTGGTGCGAGCCAACATAGGAGGCCCAAGGCGCCTAGGGCAAAACCCTAGGGCGTGGGGATGCCTCCCTCCAACTTGGGAGGCAAGCCACCCCTAGGGCAGCAGCCGCCCCACCTCCTAGGGCTGCCGCTGCCCCTCCTCCTAGGGCTGCCGCCGCCCCTCCTAGGGTTTCCTAGGGTGGCCTCCCCCCTCTCCCTCCCTCCTATAAATAGTGTGGGTTTTTGGAGGGCTCCACACACCTTGAATCTCTCCCCTTGGCGCAACCCTGCCTCTCCACTTCTCTTCCTCCGCGGTGCTTGGCGAAGCCGTGCCGGAGAACCACAAGCTCCACCGCCACCACGTTATCGTGCTGCCGGAGCTCTCCCTCAGCTTCTCCTTCACCCTAGCTAGGTCAAGAAGTAGGAGATGTCCCCGGGCTGTAGGTGTGTTGAACGCAGTGGCACCGTTCATTCGGTGCTTGGATTGGATCGCCGCGAGTACGACTCCATCGATCGCGTTCATAGTAATGCTTCCGCTTAGCGATCTTCGACATTATGAAGATGCTCTCCCTCTCTTGTTGCTGGTTTCTCCTAGTTTGATCTTGGTGACACGTAGCAAAATTTTGAATTATTACTACGTTCCCCAGCAAGTCATCCACCAAACCGAATTGGAGGAGGACTCTCCTCCCTAGTTCGGCCGAACCTCTCCTCCTTGGAGGAGGAGGCAAGGCAGTCCTCCCACCTCTTCTTCCTATATATAGTGGAGGTTTTGGGGCAACACACACGTGAAAAGCCACGTGCTGCCCTCTCCTCCATAGATTGTCTCCTTCGTCTAGATTAGTTCGACATAGCTCGGCGAAGCCGTGCTGAATTAGTTCACCACCTCCACCACCACGCCATCGTGCTGTCGGAGAACTCATCTACCTCTCCCCCCTCTTGCTGGATTGAGAATGCGGAGATCATCATCGAGCTGTACGTGTGCTGAACACGGAGGTGCCGTCCGTTCGGCACTAGATTGGGATGGATCGTGATGGTATCGCGGGACGGATCGTGATGAGATCGCGGGACGGACTGTGATTTGGATCGTGAAGATGTTCGAATACATCAACTGCGTTTTATATGCTTTCGCTTAGCAATCTATAAGGGTATGTGGATCCGATCTCTTCTCTCGTAGATGGTCATCAGCATGGATAGATCTTATGTGTGCATAGGAATTTTTTTGTTTCCCATGCAACGTTCCCCAAGAGTTGCATAGATAAATCATAATTTATGAAGTGTAATCCTAGTTCATGTTATTGAGTTATTGTTGGCACTATAGGAATCTACTTCTTTGTCGTCCGCCATGGCGGACGGCAAAGGATCATTCCACGGACGACAAAGACCTTTGTCATCTGCTCGCTGACGGTAAAAATTTCGGCACAAAAAGTCACGGTAAAGACTTGCTTTGCCGTTTGCCGGGAGGTAGTGGACGACAAAGATCATTGTCGTTGGTCAATCTAGACCAACAAACGGCAAAGGTGCTAGATGGCATTGGATACTTGTCAGCCCCGTTAGGTGGCTAACGACACCCTTTGCCGTCCTCCAGCGGACGGCAACCATTGCCATGTGCCACGTGACGTCACCACTAGCTCCACCAGCCAACTGGCTGCCATGTCCTTTGCCGTCTGCCTGAGTGGTACTTTGTTGTGTGCCTTGGTGGTTCTTTGCCATCTGCCTTAGAGGCCCTTTGTCGTCTGCCTGACTCTAGGTGACGGCAAAGTGACCATATGGGTCAAACCTCTACTCCTAGGTTGCACAGGTAGCTGCCTCTTGGCACATCTGTCATCAGCTGGCAGACGGCAAATGCCTTTGTCGTTGGCTCGCACACGAAAAATGCATGTATTGCCACTTTTTTCTTTGTTTTTAGTTATTTCCCTACATTTTAAGAATACATCTATGAAATATATAATTTTAAACATCATATATAGTTTCAAACATCACACAAGAAGCATAGGCAATGTATCCAACATCATCGTGAAAATATTGAGCAAGACAACAAATAGGGCAGCTTCACATCGTTCATCCATATATACACATAGTTTCAAACATCACATTGTTCATCCATACAAATCAAAACAAAAAGAAAAAGCAGCAGTACATCAATGCCATCTTCCATGAAGTGAATCAAATCTGCAAAATGAGAATAAGAAAGTTGGAATAATAATAATAATAATAAGAATAAGAATATGACTAGTAGAAGAAGAAGAAGAATAAGAAGAAGAAGAAGATTTAGAAGAAGAAGAAGAAGAAAAAGAAAAGAAGAAGAAGAAGAAGAAGAAGAAGGAGAAGGAAAATAATAAGAAGAAAGAAAGAAGAAGCTCATTCTTCTTCTTATATTCTTTCCTTTTCTTCTCTTTCCTATTCTATTCTTTCCTTTTATTTTTATGCCATTTTTAGCTTATTATGTCATTTTGGAGGAAATTAAGCTAAGTATATGACATTTATGAGCTAACCAAGGTTATTATGCCATTTTTGACCTAACTAAGCTAATTATGTCATAAATGAACTAAATAAGCTTATTATTTAATTTTGGAGGATAATTAGCTAAGCATGTATTTCTTGGGGAAAATAAGCTAAGTCTGTGGCATAATAGGGCTAACTCGCATGTACAAAGCTAAGTATACTTTTGTTAAGCAAAACACTAGACAAAACTTACCATCATAGTCATCGCACATGTGAAGCACTAGGGTTGCTCGAGGCGGTTTCACGTGGAGAAGGTTGCCCTGGAGAAGGGTTGTGCGATGCGGCTCAGGAGTTCTTCTGCACCAAAGATCATTTGCAATGTCTTGTTAGCATGATGACACTAAAATGTTAATACTAGTAACTAATGACCATTCAAATGAAACTCACCATTCAAGCCGTAGAAATGTCTGCATCGGTGGAGGGGTCCGGCCGGTCTTCTCGCACATAGACTGCACATTTGTTTGATGAGTCAATCATATTAGTTAGTAATGAAACGGACATTACATGCATGATTTCGCTAATATGAAACAGAAACTTACCACAAGGAGCTCGTAAATGGCCCGGTTAGTTGCCTCATTCCGTGCCCTCTCCTCCTCCAACAACCGAGTAGTCTTCTCCTCCAGGGCCCGAGCCGTCTCCACCGCCAACCGGTCCCTCTCCTGTAGAAGCTCCTGAAGAGCATCCTGGGGTGTCACTCTCTCTCTCTCTCTCTCTCTCTCTCTAAAGAGCAGCCTTCAACACGACTCCTCGTTAGCATTGTAATCATCGATGGCCACACACACAATGTAATGGAGGAAAGTTTTTGGAGTCCATATAACTAACCTCGATGGCGAGTGATGACCCACAAGTGTAGGGGATCTATCGTAGTCCTTTCGATAAGTAAGATTGTCGAACTCAACGAGGAGGAGAAGGAAATGACAAGCGGTTTTTAGTAAGGTATTCTCTGCAAGCACTGAAATTATCAGTGACAGATAGTTTTGTGATAAGGTAATTCGCAACGGGTAGCAAGTAAAAATGTGATAATGGTGAAGCAAGGTGTCCCAATCCTTTTTCTAGCAAAGGAGAAGCTTGGACAAACTCTTATATAAGGAAAATCGCTCCCGAGGACACATGGGAATTTATGTCAAGCTAGTTTTCATCATGCTCATATGATTCGCGTTCATTACTTTGATAATTTGATATGTGGGTGGACCGGAGCTTGGGTGCTGCCCTTACTTGGACAAACCTCCCACTTACGTTAACCTATGTCGCAAGCATCCGCAACTACGAAAGAAGAATTAAGATAAATCTAACCATAACATTAAACATATGGATCCAAATCAGCCCCTTACGAAGCAACACATAAACTAGGGTTTAAGCGTCTGTCACTCTAGCAACCCATAATCTAATTATTACTTCCCAATGCCTTCCTCTAGTCCCAAATAATGGTGATGTGTCATGTAGTCGACGTTCACATGACACAACTAGAGGAGAGACAACATATATCTTATCAAAATATCGAACGAATACCAAATTCACATGATTACTTATAACAAGACTTATCCCATGTCCCCAGGAACAAACATAACTAATCACAAAGCATATTCATGTTCATAATCAGAGGAGTATTAATAATAATTAATGATCTAAACATATAATATTTTACCAAATAAACCAACTAGCATCAACTACAAGGAGTAATCAACACTACTAGCAACCCACAGGTACCAATCTGTGGTTTTGAGACAAAGATCGGATATAAGAGATGAACTAGGGTTTGGAGAGGAGATGGTGCTGATGAAGATGTTGATGGATATTGACCCCCTCTCGATGAGAGGATCATTGGCTTCGATTTCCCCCTTCGGAAGGGAAGTTTCCCTGATGGAATAGCTCCGTCGAAGCTCTAGATTGGTTCTATCGAAGTTCCACCTCGAGACGGCGGTACCTCGTCCCAAAAGGTATGATATTTTTTTTTCTAGGTCAAAATGCTTCATATAGCAGAAGATGGGCACCGGAGGCCTGCCAGGGGGGCCACAAGCCTGCAGGCCCCCCTCGCTTGTGACCTCTTGGTGGGTCCCCTCCTGTATTTCTTTCGCCCATTATCTTTTGATATATTCCAAAACAATTCTTTGTAACTTCTTAGGAATTTTGGTGTTGTGCAGAATAGGTCTCTAATATTTGCTCCTTTTCCAGCCCAGAATTCCAGCTGCCCGCATTCTCCCTCTTCATGTAAATCTTGTAAAATAAGAGAGAATAGGCATAAGTATTGTACCATAATGTGTATTAACAACCCATAATGCAATAAATATAGATATAAAACCATGATGCAAAATGGACATATCAGCGTGATCGAGTCATTGTGGACGGGGCCTTATCTCAGGACAAGATCTCATGTGGCGCGCCTTGATCTCCGGGAGACGTGTACCAACATGCTGGTACACGGCGACCCACTCAACCACCTCACCCTCACTATCAGTAGACTCGTCCCCGCCACCATCAGCATGGCCACCCGACCCTCGGTCCGATGCGGCCAGGTACCCCATCTGGGTGTCTCCTCGGACGTACCCTTGGATCATGAGTCTCATTGGCTGAAGCCTCTAGGACCGGAGTCTCCTGAGATGTAGCCCCTAGTATAGGAGTCTCGTGGGATGAAGCCTCCGGGACCGGAGTCTCATGGGCCGAAGGCCCGTCGACTCGAGGCTCGTGGTCCAGAGTCCCCGTAGCCTCCACCTCAAACGGGTCCACCCTAGTAGTCATGTGTTGGAAATATGCCCTAGAGGCAATAATAAAATGGTTATTATCATATTTCCTTGTTCATGATGATCGTCTATTGTTCATGCTACAATTGTATTAACAGGAAACAGTAATACATGTGTGAATAAATAGATCACAATATGTCCCTAGAAAGCCTCTAGTTGGCTAGCTCGCTAATCAATAGATGGTCATGGTTTCCTGATCATGGACATTAGATGTCATTGATAACGGGATCACATCATTGGGAGAATGATGTGATGGACAAGACCCAATCCTAAGCATAGCACTAGATCGAATTGTTCGTATGCTAAAGCTTTTCTAATGTCAAGTGTCTTTTCCTTCGACCGTGAGATTGTGCAACTCCCGGATACCGTACGAGTGCTTTGGGTATATCAAATGTCACAACGTAACTAGGTGACTATAAAGGTGTACTACGGGTACCTCCGAAAGTGTCTGTTGGGTTGGTACAAATCGAGATCGGGATTTGTCAATCCATGTGACGGAGAGGTATCTCTGGGCCCACTCGATAGAACATCATCATGAGCTCAATGTGACTAAGGAGTTAGTCACATGATGACGTGCTACGGAATGAGTAAAGAGACTTACCGGTAACGAGATTGAACAAGGTATAGGTATACCGACGATCGAATCTCGGGCAAGTTCTATACTGACACGTCCATTTTGCATCATGCTTTCATGTTGATATTTATCTCTTTATGGACTGTTATTATACTTTGTGGTACTATACTTATGCCTTTTCTCTCTTATTTTGCAAGGTTTATTTGAAGAGGGAGAATACCGGCAGCTGGAATTCTTGACTGGAAAAGGAGAAGTCCGAGTCCTCTATTCTGCGCAACTCCAAATGCCCTGAAAATCAACGTGGAATTTTTTGGGAATATATAAAAGTTACTAGGCGATAGAAGTGCCACAGGGGAGCTACCAGGGGCCCACAAGCCTGGTAGCCGCCACCTACCCCCTAGCGGCGGCTATAGGGCTTGTGGGCACCCTGGCGGCCCACTGGCTCCCCTCTTTTGCTATATGAAGGGTTTCGTCCGAGAAAAAAATAGGGTTGAGCTTTTTCGTGGATTCTCCATCGCCACGAGGCGGAACTTGAGCAGAACCAATCTAGGGCTCCGGCAAGACGATCCTGCCGGGGAAACTTCCCTCCCGGAGGGGGAAATCGTTGCCATCGTCATCACCAACACTCCTCTCGTCGGAGGGGAGTCATCTCCATCAACATCTTCATCAGCACCATCTCCTCTCCAAACCCTAGTTCATCTCTTGTAACCAATCTCCGTCTCGCGACTCCGATTGGTACTTGTAAGGTTGCTAGTAGTGTTGATTACTCTTTGTAGTTGATGCTAGTTGGATTACTTGGTGGAAGAGTTTATGTTCAGATCCTTGATGCTACTCATTACACCTACGATCAGGATTATGATTATGCTTTGTGAGTAGTTACTTTTGTTCCTGAGGACATGGGATAAGTCATGCTGATAATAGTCATGTGAATTTAGTATTCATTCGGTATTTTGATATGTTGTATGTTGTCTTTTCCTCTAGTGGTGTTATGTGAACGTCGACTACATAACACTTCACCATATTTGGGCCTAGAGGAAGGCATTGGGGAGTAGTAAGTAGATGATGGGTTGTGAGAGTGACAGAAGCTTAAACCCCAGTCTATGCGTTGCTTCGTAAGGGGCTGATTTGGATCCACTAGTTTAATGCTATGGTTAGACGTTGTCTTAATTCTTCTTTCGTAGTTGCGGATGCTTGCGAGAGGGGTTAATCATAAGTGGGATTATTGTCCAAGTAAGGGCAGTACCCAAGCGCCGGTCCACCCACATATCAAACTATCAAAGTAACGAACGTGAATCACATGAACATGATGAAACTAGCATGACAAAAATTCCCGTGTGTCCTCGAGAGCGTTTTTCCTCCTATAAGACTTTGTTCAGGCTTGTCCCTTGCTATAAAAGGGATTGGGCCACTTTTCTGCACCATTGCTACTACTTGTTACTTGTTACTTTTCACCTGCTACGTTTCACCTCACTACACCATCACTTGTTACACCTACTTTCAGTGCTTGCAGTTATTACCTTGCTGAAAACCGTTTATCAGAGCCTTCTGCTCCTCGTTGGGTTCGACACTCTCACTTATCGAAAGGACTACGATTGATCCCCTATACTTGTGGGTCATCAAGACTCTTTTCTGGCGCCGTTGCCGGGGAGTGAAGCGCCTTTGGTAAGTAGAATTTGGTAAGGAAACATTTATATACTGTTCTGAAATTTATTGTCACTTGTCACTATGGAAACTGTTCCTTCGAGGAATTTGTTCGGGGTATCTTCACCACGAACGGAAGCACGAGGAGTTGCTCCTCAACCTGAGGTACCTACTGAAAATATCTTCTATGAAATTCCTTCGGGTATGCTTGAGAAACTTCTAGCTAATCCTTTTATAGGAAATGGATCATCACATCCAGACTTGCATCTAATCTATGTAGATGAAGTTTGTGGTTTATTTAAGCTTGCAGGTTTGCCCGAGGATGAGGTAAAGAAGAAAGTCTTTCCTTTATCTTTGAAGGATAAGGCGTTGATATGGTATGGGCTATGTGATGATACTGGATCATGGGACTACAATCGGTTGAAATAGGAATTTCATCAAAAGTTTTATCCTATGCATTTAGTACATCGTGATCAGAATTATATTTCTAACTTTTGGACTCGTGATAGGGAAAGCATAGCTCAAGCTTGGGGGAGGCTTAAATCAATGCTATATTCATGCCCCAATCATGATCTCTCGAGAGAAATTATCACTCAAAACTTTTATGCTTGGCTTTCTCATGAAGATCATACCATGCTTGACACTTCTTGTACCGGTTCTTTTATGAAGAAGGATATTGACCACAAGTGGAATTTATTGGAAAGAATCAAATGTAACTCTGAAGATTGGGAGCTTGAAGAAGGTAAGGAGTGAGGTATGAATTTCCAGTTTGATTGTGTTAAATCTTTTGTTGAAACAAACACTTCTAGAGATTTTAGCGCTAAGTATGGACTTTGCTCTGAGATAGTAGCTTCTCTATGTGAATCTTTCACTGCTCATGTTGATCTTCCCAAAGAAAAGTGGTTTAAGTATCATCCTCCTGTAGAAGTCAACATAGTTAAACCCAATCTAGTTGAAGAGAAAGTCATTGCCTTTAGTGATCCTATTGTTCCTTGTGCCTACGATGAGAAACCACCTTACCCTGCTAGGAAAAAGGATTATTCTAAAGGTCCAACTGTGATACGTAGGGGTTACATTAGCCCACTTTCACCCCCTGAGGAAATTAGAGTTGAACCTAGTGTTGCTATTATCAAAGATATCTTAGCCGAAGACATAGACGTGCATGTTATCAAATTCTGTGAGGACTCCGCTAGAATTGCTAAACCTCACGTGAAAGACAAGTACGAACCTGTAGTTGGCCTGCCCATTGTTTCTATCAAGATAGGAGATCACTGTTATCATGGTTTATGTGATATGGGTGCTAGTGTTAGTGCAATACCCCGGTCCCTATATGATGAAATCAAAGATGAGATTGCACCTGCTGAGTTAGAACCCATTGATGTCACTATTACGCTAGCTAATAGAGACACTATCTGCCCTTTGGGAATTGTGAGAGATGTAGAAGTCCTGTGTGGTAAGACGAAGTATCCTACTGATTTCCTCGTCCTTGCTACTGCACAAGATAGCTTTTGTCCCATCATATTTGGTAGACCCTTTCTCAACACTGTCAATGCTCATATTGATTGCATTAAATAGACTGTCACTGTTAGTTTTGAGGGTGTGTCTCATGAATTTAACTTCTCCAAGTTTGGAAGACAACCCCATGAAAAAGAGTCGTCTGGTAGAGATGAAATCATTGCTCTTGCCTCTATTGCCGTACCTCCTACGGATCCTTCAGAGCAATATCTGCTTGAGCATGAAAATGATATGCATATGGATGAAAGAGATGAGATAGATAAAATTGTTTTAGAACAATATTCTATTCTCCAGAATAATCTGCCTGTTGCACTGCTTGGGGATCCTCCCCCACCAAAGGGTGATCATGTGTTCGAGCTAAAATAGTTACCAGATACTCTTAAGTTTGCCTATCTTGATGAGAAGAAGATATATCCTGTTATTATTAGTGCTCACCTCTCGAATCACGAAGAGAAGAAGTTATTAAAAACTTTGAGGAAGCACCGTGCAGCTACTGGATATACTCTTGATGATCTTAAGGGTATTAGTCCCACTCTATGTCAGCACAAGATTAAAACTGATCCGGATTCTAAACCAGTTGCTGATCATCAAAGGAGATTAAATCCGAAGATGAAAGAGGTCGTGAGAAAAGAAATATTAAAGCTTCTGGAAGCAGGAATCATTTATCCTATTGCTCATAGTGATTGGGTAAGTCCAGTACATTGCGTACCTAAGAAGGGAGGTATCACCGTCGTTCCTAATGATAAGAATGAACTAATCCCACAAAGGATCATTATTGCCTATAGGATGGTGATAGACTTCCGGAAACTGAACAAGGCAACGAGGAAAGACCATTATCCTTTGCCATTTATCGAGCAAATGCTAGAAAGGCTATCTAAACACACACACTTTTGCTTTCTAGACGGTTATTCAGGTTTCTCGCAAATACCTGTCGCACAATCTAATCAGGAGAAAACCACTTTCACCTGCCCCTTCGGTACCTTTGCTTATAGACGCATGCCTTTTAGCTTATGCAATGCCCCCGCCACCTTTCAAAGATGTATGATGGCTATATTCTCTGACTTTTCTGAAAAGATTGTTGAGGTTTTCATGGATGATTTCTCCGTTTACAGTTCTTCCTTTGACGATTGCCTCAGCAACCTTGATCGAGTCTTACAGAGATGGAAAGATACCAACCTCGTCTTGAACTGGGAGAAGTGCCACTTCATGGTTAATGAAGGCATCGTCTTAGGACACAAAATCTCTGAGAAAGGCATTGAAGTTGATAAGGCTAAGGTTGATGCAATTGAGAAAATGCCTTGCCCCACAGATATCAGAGGTATAAGAAGTTTCCTAGTCATGCTGGTTTCAATAGAAGGTTCATTAAAGACTTCTCTAAGATTTCTAGGCCTCTTACCAACCTCTTGCAGAAGGATGTTCCTTTTGTTTTTGATGAGGATTGTGAGGAAGCTTTCAAAATACTTAAGAAGGCCTTGATAACCGCACCTATTGTTCAACCACCTGATTGGAACTTGCCCTTTGAAATCATGTGCGATGCTAGTGATTATGCTGTTGGTGCTGTTCTAGGACAAAGAGTTGACAAGAAGTTGAATGTTATTACCTATGCTAGTAAAAATCTAGACAGTGCCCAAAGAAATTGTGCCACTACGGAAAAGGAGTTTTTAGCAGTCATGTTTGCATATGAAAAATTCAGATCTTATATAGTTGACTCCAAAGTCACTATTCACTCTGATCATCCTGCTATTAAGTACCTTATGGATAAGAAGGACGCTAAGTATAGGCTAATCAGATGGGTTCTCCTGCTACAGGAATTTGATTTGCACGTTGTTGACCGAAAGGGTGCTTATAACCCTGTAGCAGATAACTTGTCCAGGCTAGAGAATGTCCTTGATGACCCACGACCTATTAATGACAGCTTTCCTGATGAGCAACCAAATGTCATCCGCACTTCACATAGTGCATCGTGGTATGCTGATTACACAAACTATATCGTAGCCAAATACATACCACCCAGTTTCACCTACCAGCAAAAGAAGAAATTCTTCTTTGACTTGAGACACTACTTTTGGGATGATCCTCACCTTTATAAGGAAGGAGTAGATGGTGTTATTAGACGTTGTGTGCCTGAACATGAACAGGGACAGATCTTGCAGAAGTGTCATTCTAAAGCCTACGGAGGACACCATGCTGGAGATAGAACTGCTCATAAGATATTGCAATCAGGTTTCTATTGGCCCACTCTCTTCAAGGATGCCCGTAAGTTTGTCTTGTCTTGCGACGAATGCCAAAGAATAGGGAACATCATTAAGCGTCAGGAAATGCCTATGAACTATTCACTTGTCATTGAACCATTTGATGTCTGGGGCTTTAATTATATGGGACCCTTCCCGAGTTCCAATGGGTATACTCACATCTTAGTCGCTGTTGATTATGTCACTAAGTGGGTAGAAGCTATCCCCACTAGAAATGTTGATCATCACACTTCTACTAAGATGCTTAAAGAAGTCATTTCCCAAGATTTGGAGTCCCTAGATATTTGATGACTGATGGCGGTTCACACTTCATTCATGGTGTTTTCCGCAAGATGCTTGCTAAGTATGATGTCAACCATAGAGTTGCATCTCCTTATCACCCTCAGTCTAGTGGTCAAGTGGAGTTGAGTATTAGGGAGATCAAATTGATCTTACAAAAGACTGTCAATAGATCTCGAAAGAATTGGTCTAGCAAACTTTACGATGCACTATGGGCTTATAGGACTGCTTGTAAGAATCCCATGGGCATGTCGCCGTACAAAATGGTTTACGGTAAGGCCTGTCATTTACCTCTTGAGCTGGAACACAAAGCTTATTGGGCAATCAAAGAGCTCAACTTCGATTTCAAACTTGTCGGTGAGAAGCGGTTGTTTGATATCAGCTCATTAGATGAATGGAGGGCCCAGGCATATGAGAATGCCAAGTTGTTCAAGGAAAAGGTTAAGAGATTGCACGATAAAAGAATACAAAAACGAGAGTTCAATGTAGGTGATTATGTCCTGCTATACAATTCTCGCTTAAGATTCTTCGCAGGCAAGCTTCTCTCTAAATGGGAAGGTCCTTACGTTGTCGAGGAAGTATATCGTTCCGGTGCCATCAAAATCAATAACACGGAAGGTAATTTTCCTAGAGTGGAATGGACAAAGAATCAAGCATTATATATGTGGTACTCCCATAAATGTTGAGACCAATATCATCAATATCATAACTCCAGAGGAGTACATAAGGGATGTTTATCAGCCTGTTTCAGACCCTGAAAACGAAGAGGTATGTGTTTCGGTAAGTAATTGGACTCCGAAACTTTTCCAATAGGAAATTTTCTCCGTTTTGGAATTTTTGGAAAAATAGAAAAATAAAAAAGCAGCCCGGAGAGCGCACGAGGCGGCCACAAGCCTGGTAGCCGCCACCTACCCCCCTGGCGGCGGCTACAGGGCTTGTGGGCACCTCATGTGCCTCCCGGACTCCGTTTTCTTGCGGAGCACTCCTTCTGGTCCAGAAAAAATCATTATATATACGCCCGAGGGTTTTGACCTCCGTATCGCGCAGTTTTCCTCTGTTTTCGTTTCGAGCCTGTTGTGTGCCGCAGATTTATAGCAAAGATGTCTCAGGAATCTGTTGGGGAGAATAATCCCCCCCAAGTTCATGAAGAAGTAGATGCTGATCTGAAAAGAGTAGAAGTCACGGAAGCCAGGGACAAAGCTAAGAAGAAAACCCAAGCTAGGGAGGAAGTTCAACCTATGTTCAACATTGAAGACGTTGAAGGAGTAGATTTTCTCCAACCCTTCCTCCATGTGTTGTCTCCATCCTTGATTGAACTCTTGAGGTTTTGTGAAACAACTCGTGCTCGCAATATTTCCCTTTCTCGTGAAGTTGTTTTGCTGGAAAACCATGTCGCAGATCTCAAAGGTATAAATCAAAGATTGATAGCTCTCTTGGAATCAAAGGCAAAGACTCCACCACCATCACCACCAAAGGAAGACAACTAAGCATTGTTATGGGCAATCCCCTTGGCTTTTTCCAAGCTTGGGGGAGTTGCCCTGGTATCGTATCACCTTTATATCTTTTGCTTTTACCTTTGTTTTAGTTCTTTCCCTTTCAGTTTTTATTTCTTCTCTTAGTGGAATAAGTCTTTAGTGTTTAGTTTGAGTATTTTGCCTTGTGTCTCCCCCGATGTATTCGAGCTTGCGGGCTATATAATAAAGAGTATCTTAGTCAAGGGCTTTATTTTGTGCCGTGATCAAAAGTATGAAAAGAACGATAGCATGAAAGATCATGAGATGATCTTATGGAAAGTGATAGCTTCACATATAACAAGTATGATGATTGAAACTTGTTGAGAATAGACCAACATAGACCTTAGTCATTGTTGCAATTAATAAGAAGTAATAAGGAAAGAGAGGTTCAGATATAAATTTATCATCTTAGACACTTTTTACAATTGTGAGCACTCACCAAACTATTACATGCTTAGAAGTAGATGTTGGACAAGGAAGACAACATAATGAATTGTGTTTGCTTGGTTCCAAACAATGTTATATGATTAGAGATCCCTTAGCATGTGACGATTGCTTCCACCTCATATTAGCCAGAACTCCCGCACCAAGTAGAGATACTACTTGTGCATCCATAAACCTTCAACCCAGTTTTGCCATGAGAGTCCACCATACCTACCTATGGATTGAATAAGATCCCTCAAGTAAGTTGTCATTGGTGCAAGCAATAAAAATTGCTCTCTAATATGTATGATCTATTAGCGTGTGGAAAATAAGCTTTATGCGAACCTGTGATGAGGAAGACATAAAAGCGACAAACTGCATAATAAAGTTCTTTATCACAGGAGGCAATATAAAGTGACATTCCTCCGCACTAAGAGGACACACATCCAAACCTCAAAAGCGCATGACAACCTCTGCTTCCCTCTACGAAGGGCCTATCTTGTACCTTTACTCTTTGCCCTTGGAAGAGTCATGGTGATGTTCACCAATTCCTTATTTTGCCTTTGTCTTGGCTACCGTCACATGCTAGGGAAAGATCTATATTCATATATCAACTTGGAGATGAGTACTTATGCTTTATTATTGTTGACTTTACCCTTGAGGTAAATGGTTGGGAGGCATAACTATAAGCCCCTATCTTTCTCTGTGTCCAGCTGAAACTTTGATACCATGAGTACCACGTGAGTTGTAACAATTGTGGAAAACAAAAGTGATGATTGAGTATGTGGGTTTGCTTTACAAGCTCTTATTTGAATCTTTCTGATGTTATGATAAATTGCAATTGCTTCAATGACTATGGACTGTTGTTGGCTACTTCTCGGTAAGGTTTTTGTTTCATACTTTGCTTTGTGAAGGAATTGTTACTTTCCCATAAGAATCTTTATGATGTATTGATGTTCTATGTGTGATCATGATGCCCTCATGTCCGTATTATGTTTCATCGACACTTTCATCCCTAAACATGTGGACATGTTTATGGATCTTGGTTTTCGCTTGAGGACAAGCGAGGTCTAACCTTGGGGGAGTTGATACATCCATTTTGCATCATGCTTTCATGTTGATATTTATCGCTTTATGGACTGTTATTATACTTTGTGGTACTATAATTATGCCTTTCTCTCTTATTTTGCAAGGTTTATTTGAAGAGGGAGAATACCGGCAGCTGGAATTCTGGACTGGAAAAGGAGAAAGTCTGAGTCCTCTATTTTGCGCAACTCCAAATGCCCTGAAAATCAACGTGGAATTTTTTGGGAATATATAAAAGTTACTGGGCGAAATAAGTGCCAGAGGGGAGCTACCAGGGGCCCACAAGCCTCGTAGCCGCCACCTACCCCCCTTGCAGCGGCTATAGGGCTTGTGGGCACCCTGGCGGCCCACTGGCCCCCTCTTTTGCTATATGAAGGGTTTCGTCCGAGAAAAAATCAGGGTGGAGCTTTTTCGTGGATTCTCCGCCGCCACGAGGCAGAACTTGAGCAGAACCAATCTAGAGCTCCGGCAGGACGATCCTGCCGGGGAAACTTCCCTCCCGGAGGGGGAAATCATCGCCATCGTCATCACCAACACTCGTCTCGTCGGAGGGGAGTCATCTCCATCAACATCTTCATCAGCACCATCTCCTCTCCAAACCCTAGTTCATCTCTTGTAACCAATCTCCGTCTCGCGACTCCGATTGGTACTTGTAAGGTTGCTAGTAGTGTTGATTACTCTTTGTAGTTGATGCTAGTTGGATTACTTGGTGGAAGAGTTTATGTTTAGATCCTTGATGCTACTCATTACACCTCTGATCATGATTATGATTATGCTTTGTGAGTAGTTACTTTTGTTCCTGAGGACATGGGATAAGTCATGCTGATAATAGTCATGTGAATTTGGTATTCGTTCGGTATTTTGATATGCTGTATGTTGTCTTTTCCTCTAGTGGTGTTATGTGAACGTCGACTACATAACACTTCACCATATTTGGGCCTAGAGGAAGGCATTGGGGAGTAGTAAGTAGATGATGGGTTGCTAGAGTGACAGAAGCTTAAACCCGAGTCTATGCGTTGCTTCGTAAGGGGCTGATTTGGATCCACTAGTTTAATGCTATGCTTAGACGTTGTCTTAATTCTTCTTTCGTAGTTGCGGATGCTTGCGAGAGGGGTTAATCATAAGTGGGATGCTTGTCCAAGTAAGGGCAGTACGCAAGCGCCGGTCCACCCACATATCAAACTATCAAAGTAACGAACGCGAATCACATGAACATGATGAAACTAGCATGACAGAAATTCCCGTGTGTCCTCGGGAGCGTTTTTCCTCCTATAAGAATTTGTTCAGGCTTGTCCCTTGCTACAAAAGGGATTGGGCCACTTTGCTGCACCGTTGCTACTACTTGTTACTTGTTACTTTTCACCTGCTACGTTTCACCTCACTACACCATCACTTGTTACCTCTAGTTTCAGTGCTTGCAGTTATTACCTTGCTGAAAACCGTTTATCAGAGCCTTCTGCTCCTCGTTGGGTTCAACACTCTTACTTATCGAAAGGTCTACGATTGATTCCCTATACTTGTGGGTCATCATTTACCGACAGACAAAAGGAATTGTATACGAGATTGATTGAATCCTTGACATCGTGGTTCATCCGATGAGATCGTCGTGGAACATGTGGGAGCCACCATAGGTATCCAGATCCCGCTGATGGTTATTGGCTGGAGAGTGTCTCGGTCATGTCTGCATGATTCCCGAACCCGTAGGGTCTACACACTTAAGGTTCGGTGACGCTAGGGTTATAGGGATTTGTTATACGAGGTTACCTAAGGATGTTCGGAGTCCCGGATGAGATCCCGGACGTCACGAGGAGCTCCGGAATGGTCCGGAGGTAAATATTGATATATAGGATGGATGGGTTTGGACGCCGGAAATGTTTCGGGCACCACCGGCGAAGTGCCGGGACCATCGGAAGGGTTCCGGAGGCCCACCAGGAGGGGCCACAAGCCCCGGGAGGCTACATGGGCCAAGTGTGGGAGGGAACCAGCCCCTAGGTGGGCTGGTGCACCTCCACACCCAGCCCAAGGCGAAGCTTAAGAGGAGAGGGGCAAACCCTAGGCGCAAGGGGAGGCCCAAGGCCCACCTAGGGCGCCGCCCCCCTTTCCCTGCCCTGGCCGCCCACCTCCCATCTGGAAGGGCTGCCGCACCACCTAGTGTGGGAACCCTAGGGGTGGCACACCCCCTCCCCTCCTCCTATATATAGAGAGGGTTTTGGGGCTGTTTGAGACACAATTTTCCATCTCGCTCGGCGCAGCCCTGCTTCCCTCCTTCCTCCTCTCCCACGGTGCTTGGCGAAGTCCTGCCGGGAGACCTCGTCTCTCCATCGGCACCATGCCGTCATGCTGCCGGGGATCTTCCCCAAACTCTCCCTCCTCCTTGCTGGATCCAGGTGCGGGAGACGTCACCGGGCTACACGTGTGTTGAACGCGGAGGTGCCGTGGTTCGGCACTAGATCGGAATCACACCGCGATCTGAATCGCCGCGAGTACGACTCCATCAACTGCGTTCTAGAAATGCTTCCACTTAGCGATCTTCAAAGGTATGAAGATGCACTCACCCCTCTCTCGTTGCTGGTCTCTCCATAGGAAGATCTGAATATGGCGTAGGAAAATTTTGAATTTATGCTACGTTACCCAACAGTGGCATTCGAGCCAGGTTTTCTATGCGTAGATTCTATGCACGAGTAGAACACAAAAGGTTGTGGGCATTGATTTGTCAATTGCTTGCTGCTACTAGTCTTATTATTTTCCGGCGGTATTGTGGGATGAAGCGGCCCGGAACGACCTTACAGGTACGCTTACGTGAGACAGGTTCCACCGGCAGACATGCACACCGTGCATAAAGGTGGCTAGCGGGTGTCTGTCTCTCCCACTCTAGTCAGATTGGATTTGATGAAAAGGGTCCTTATGCAGGGTAAATAGCTTTGGCATATCATCGTTGTGGCTGTCACATAGGTAAGAAGGAGTTCTTGCTAGAAACCCAAATCAGCCACGTAGAACTTGCAACGAGAGAGGGGTGAGTGCATCTGGGTATGACAACTGGCAGGAGCCATAGGAGTTGTCTTAATTTATTGTATAAGATGCAACGACATGTGTTTACTATTTTTACTTCATTGCTAACGGTTAGCTATAGTAGTAGTGGTAGTAGTAGTTGGCGTGATGACTTCACGGAGACACGATGATGGAGATCATGGTGTCACGCCGGTGACAATGATGATCATGCAATGCCTGAAGATGGAGATCGAAAGAGCAAAGATGATAATGGCCATATCATGTCACTATATGATTGCATCTGATGTTTATCATGTTTTTCATCTTATTGCTTAGAACGACGGTAGAATAATAAGATGATCCCTCTTAAAAATTTCGAGAACATATTCCCCTAAGTGTGCACCGTTGCGAAGGATCGTTGTCTCAAAGCACCATGTGATGATCAGGTGTGATAGATTCTAACGTTGGCATACAACGGGTGTAAGCCAGATTTACACACGCGAAACACTTAGGTTGACTTGACGAGCTTAGCATGTACAAACATGACCTTGAATGCAAGAGACCGAAAGGTCGAACATGAGTCGTATGGTTGAATACGATCAGCATGAAGTTTCTCACCATGACGACTAGTCCGTCTCACGTGATGATCGGACACGGGTTAGTCAACATGGATCATGTATCACTTAGATGACTAGAGGGATGTCGATTTAAGTGTGAGTTCATACTTAATTTGATTAAATGAACTTAATTTTCATGAACTTAGTCTGAAAGTGTTCTTTATAAATATTGTAGATGGCCAACGTCAACCTCAATTTCAACGCATTCCTAGAGAAAAACAAGCTGAAAGATGATGGTAGCAACTATGCGGTCTGGGTCCGCAACTTGAAGCTCATCCTTGAAGTAGCTAAAAAGGCTTATGTCCTTGATGCGCGGCTAGGTGACCCTCCTGCTCCTGCAGCAGCCCAAGACATTCTGAACATTTGGCAAACGCGAAGTGATGACTACTCTCTGGTTAGGTGTGGCATGTTATAAAGTTTGGAAACGGGGCTCCAAAGGCGTTTTGAGCAACACGGTGCATATGAGATGTTCCAAGAGCTGAAACTAGTTTTTCAAGCTCATGCCCGTGTCGAGAGATATGAAGTCTCTGACAAGTTCTTTAGCTGTAAGATGGAGGAGAACAGTCCTGTCAGTGAGCACATACTCAAAATGTGTGGGTTACACGGTCGTGTGACTTCACTTGGAGTCGAACTTCCGGATGACGCTATAATTGACAGAATCCTCCAGTCTCTCCCACCAAGCTACAAAGGTTTTGTGTTGAACTACAACATGCAAGGGATGGAGAAGACCATTCCCGACTTGTACTCGATGCTCAAGTCTGCAGAAGTAGAAATCAAGAAAGAGCATCAAGTGTTGATGGTCAATAAGACCACCAGTTTCAAGAAGGGCAAGGATAAGAAGAACTTCAAGAAAGACAACAAAGCCGTTGCCGCGCCCGGTAAGCCAGACACCGAGAATAAGAAAAAGAATGGACCCAAGCCTAAGACCGAGTGCTTCTATTGCAAGGGAAAAGGTCACTGGAAGCGGAACTGCCCCAAGTACTTAGCGGACAAGAAGGCCGATAACGTTAAAGGTATATATGATATACATGTTATTGATGTGTACCTTACCAGCGCTCGTAGTAGCTCCTGGGTATTTGATACCAGTGTTGTTGCTCACATTTGCAACTCAAAGCAGGAACTGCAGAATAAGCGGAGACTGGCCAAGGACGAGGTGACGATGCGCGTCGGGAATGGCTCCAAGGTCGATGTGATTGCTGTCGACACGCTGCCTCTACATGTACCGTCGGGATTAGTTTTCAACCTTAATAATTGTTATTTAGTACCATCTTTGAGCATGAATATTGTATCAGGGTCTTGCTTAATGCGAGACGGCTACTCATTTAAGTCAGAGAGTAATGGTTGTTCTATTTATATGAGTGATATGTTTTATGGTCATGCTTCGCTGGTGAATGGTTTATTCCTGATGAATCTCGATCGTGATGTTACACATATTCATAGTGTGAGTACCAAAAGATGTAAAGTTGATAATGATAGTCCCACATACTTGTGGCACTGCCGCCTTGGTCATATCGGTGTTAAGCGCATGAAGAAGCTCCATACTGATGGACTATTAGAGTCTCTTGACTTTGAATCATTTGACACATGCAAACCGTGCCTCATGGGCAAGATGACTAAGACTCCATTCTCAGGAATAATGGAGAGAGCGACCGACTTATTGGAAATAATACATACTGATGTGTGTGGTCCAATGAACGTTGAAGCTCGCGGTGGCTACCGTTATGTTCTCACTCTCACCGATGATTTGAGTTGGTATGGGTATATCTACTTGATGAAGCACAAATCTGAGACGTTTGAAAAGTTCAAGGAATTTCAGAGTGAGGTTGAGAATCAACGTGACAGAAAAATGAAGTGTCTACGATCTGATCGTGGAGGAGAATATTTGAGTCACGAGTTTGGCACACACCTAAGGAAGTGTGGAATCGTTTCACAACTGACGCTGCTTGGCACACAGCAACGCAACAGAGTGTCTGAACGTCATAATCACACTTTATTAGATATGGTACGATCTATGATGTCTCTTACCGACTTACCGCTATCATTTTGGGGATACGCATTAGAAACTGCAGCATTCACTTTAAATAGGGCACCGTCTAAATCCGTTGAGACGACACAGTATGAACTATGGTTTGGCAAGAAACCTAAGATGTTGTTTCTTAAAGTTTGGGGCTGCGATGCTTATGTGAAGAAACTTCAACCAAAGAAGCTCGAACCCAAAGTGGAGAAATGCGTATTCATAGGATACCCTAAGGAAACTATTGGGTATACCTTCTATCTTAGATCCGAAGGTAAAACCTTTGTTGCCAAGAACGGATCCTTTCTAGAGAAAGAGTGTCTCTCGAAAGAAGTAAGTGGGAGGAAAGTAGAACATGATGAGGTAATTACACCCCCTCTCGAACTGGAAAGTAGCGCAGCGCGGGAAATTGTTCGTGTGGCGCCTACGCCAACTGAAGAGGAAGTTAATGATGATGATCATGAAGCTTCAGATCAAGTTACTACTGAACCATGAAGGTCCACAAGGGTACGCTCCGCACCAGAGTGGTCGACAACCCTGTGATGGAAATCATGTTGTTGGACAACGGTGAACCTTCGAACTATGAAGAAGCAATGGCGGGCCCGGATTCCAACAAATGGTTTGAGGCTATGAAATCCGAGATAGGATCCATGTATGAGAATAAAGTATGGACTTTGGTGGACTTGCCCAATGATCGGCGAGCCATAGAAAATAAATGCATCTACAAGAAGAAGACTAATGCAAACGGTAATGTGACCGTTTATAAAGCTCGACTTGTCGCAAAGGGTTTTCGACAAATTCAAGGAGTTGACTACGAAGAGACTTTCTCTCCCGTAGCGAAGCTGAAGTCAGTCCGAATCATGTTAGCAATTGCCGCTTTTCATGATTATGAAATTTGGCAAATGGACGTCAAAACAAGGTTCCTTAACGGGAATCTTAAGGAAGAGTTGTATATGATGCAAGTAGAAGGTTTTGTCGACCCTAAGGGTGCTAAAAAAGTGTGCAAGCTCCAACGCTCCATCTATGGGCTGGTGCAAGCATCTCGGAGTTGGAACATTCGCTTTAATGAGGTGATTAAAGCGTTTGGGTTCATGCAAGTTTATGGAGAAGCTTGTCTGTACAAGAAAGTGAGTGGGATCTCTGTAGCTTTCCTCATACTATATGTGGATGACATATTATTGATGGGGAATAATATAGAGTTGTTGGAGAGCATAAAGGCCTATTTGAACAAGAGTTTTTCGATGAAGGACCTTGGAGAAGCTGCATACATATTAGGCATCAAGATCTATAGAGATAGATCGAGACGCCTCATAGGTCTTTCGAGAAGTACATACCTTGACAAGATATTGAAGAAGTTTAATATGGAAAACTCAAAGAAGGGGTTCTTGCCAGTTTTGCAAGGTATGAGATTGAGTAAGACTCAGTCACCGACCACGACAGCAGACAGAGAGAAGATGAGTACTGTCCCCTACGCTTCAGCCGTAGGCTCTCTAATGTATGCCATGTTGTGTACCAGACCTGATATAAACCTTGCCATAAGTTTCGTAGGGAGGTACCAAAGTGATCCCGGTATGGAACACTGGACAACGGTCAAGAATATCCTTAAGTACCCGAAGAGGACTAAGGAGATGTTTCTCGTTTATGTAGGTGACGAAGAGCTCGTCGTAAAGGGTTACGTCGATGCTAGCTTCGACACAGATCCGGATGACTCTAAGTCAGAGACCGGATACGTGTATGTTTTGAATGGCGGGGCAGTGAGCTGGTGCAGCAGCAAGCAAGAAGTCGTGGCAGCATCTACATGTGAAGCGGAGTACATAGCTGCTTCAAAAGCAGCTCATGAAGGGATTTGGATGAAGGAGCTCATCACCGACCTTGGAGTGGTCCCAAGCGCGTCGGGTCCGATGACACTCTTCTGTGATAACACTGGGGCCATTCCCATAGCCAAGGAGCCCAGGTTTCATTGAAAGACCAAGCACATCAAACGCCACTACAACTCCATCCAGGACCATGTCGAGAGTGGAGTAATAGATATTTGTAAAATGCACACGGATCTGAATATTGCAGGCCCGTCGACTAAACCTCTTCCTCAAGCAAAACATGATCAACACCGTAATGCTATGGGTGTTCGATACATCACAATGTAATTAGATTATTGACTCTAGTGCAAGTGGGAGACTGTTGGAAATATGCCCTAGAGGCCATAATAAAATGGTTATTATCATATTTCCTTGTTCATGATGATCGTCTATTGTTCATTCTATAATTGTATTAACAAGAAACAGTAATACATGTGTGAATAAATAGATTACAATATGTCCCTAGCAAGCCTCTAGTTGGCTAGGTCGCTAATCAATATATGGTCATGGTTTCCTGATACTGGACATTAGATGTCATTGATAACGGGATCACATCATTGGGAGAATGATGTGATGGACAAGACCCAATCCTAAGCATGGCACTAGATCGTATTGTTCGTATGATAAAGCTTTTCTAATGTCAAGTGTCTTTTCCTTCGATAGTGAGATTGTGCAACTCCCGGATACCGTAGGAGTGCTTTGGGTGTATCAAACGTCACAACGTAACTGGGTGACTATAACGGTGCACTACGGGTACCTCCAAAAGTGTCTGGTGGGTTGGTACGAATCAAGATCGGGATTTGTCACTCCGTGTGACGGAGAGGTATCTCTGGGCCCACTCGGTAGAACATCATCATGAGCTCAATGTGACTAAGGAGTTAGTCACAGGATGACGTGCTACGGAACGAGTAAAGAGACTTATCAGTAACCAGATTGAAAAAGGTATAGGTATACCGACGATCGAATCTCGGGCAAGTTCTATACCGACAGACAAAGGGAATTGTATACAGGATTGATTGAATCCTTGACATCGTAGTTCATCCGAGGAGATCGTCGTGGAACATGTGGGCACAACCATGGGTATCCAGATCCCGCTGATGGTTATTGGCCGGAGAGTGTCTCGGTCATGTCTGCATGATTCCCGAACCCGTAGGGTCTACACACTTAAGGTTCGATGACGCTAGGGTTATAGGGAATTGTTATACGAGGTTACCGAAGGATGTTCAGAGTCCCGGATGAGATACCGGACGTCACGAGGAGCTCCAGAATGGTCCGGAGGTAAAGATTGATATATAGGATGGATGGGTTTAGACGCCGGAAATGTTTTGGGCACCACCGGCAAAGTGTCGGGACCACCGGAAGGGTTCCGGAGGCCCATCGGGAGGGGCCACAATCCCCGGGAGTCTACATGGGCCAAGTGTGGGAGGGAACCAATCCCTAGGTGGGCTGGTGCACCTCAACACCCAGCCCAAGGCACAGCCTAAGAGGAGAGGGGGCAAACCCTAAGCGCACGGGAGGCCCAAGGCCCACCTAGGGCGCCGCCCCCCTTTCCTTGCGCTGGCCGCGGAACCTCCCATCTGGGAGGGCTGTCGCACCACTTAGGGTGGGAAACCTAGGGGTGGTGCACCCCCTCCCCTCCTCCTATATATAGAGAGGGTTTTGGGGCTGTTTGAGACACAGTTTTTCATCTCCCTCGGCGCAGCCCTGCTTCCCTCCTTCCTCCTCTCCCACGGTGCTTGGCGAAGCCTTGCCAGGAGACCTCGTCTCTCCATTGACACCACGCCGTCATGCTGCCGGAGATCTTCCCCTACCTCTCCCTCCTCTTTGCTGGATCAAGGTGGGGGAGACGTCACGAGGCTGCACGTGTGTTGAACGCGGAGGTGCCGTTGTTCGGCACTAGATCAGAATCACACCGCGATCTGAATCGCCGCGAGTACGACTCCATCAACCGCGTTCTAGCAACGCTTCCGCTTAGCGATCTTCAAAGGTATGAAGATGCACTCACCCCTCTCTCGTTGTTGGTCTCTCCATAGGAAGATCTGAATATGGCGTAGGAAAATTTTGAATTTATGCTACGTTACCCAACATCATGTGCTCGGGTGAATGAGCTAGTGGTGGCGGCAAGGATGGCGTAGAAATCCGCCTACCTCTCGTGTGGCCATGTCATGTACCCTTCGCCTTCTTCTCTACCCGACCTCCTCTCTCGATGGGCAACGACAACGATGAAGAAGCACCCGTGGGTGTCCCCGGACTGTCTACCAACACTCTACAGATAGACTAGGTTGGAATGGAAGTACCCCTCCCGTGGGTCGCCAACAAAGAAGTACCCGCGGAGCGATTTGGACTCGCGTACACTATCTTTCAACACCTTCCATGATAAAGAGTAAAAGAAATTAGTACAACATAAAAAAATTGAATACCTGACATGAATAATAATATGTACATATGTAATTTAAGTGGGGATGCATACAAACTAATAATAGTCTGGATCGTCTATATATGCTCCGGGATCAATAAATGCATCATCATCATCACTATGATGCATGTCGTCGTGAATGACGTGCTCATCAGGTTCAGTGGCATCAACATGTGGAAGGCCTCTCTGTAATCGGTCAAGCATTGAGAGGTCATCCGCAACAGTAACCTCTTCTAGTTTCGGCTCAGCGGTGAAGTCGGATTCATTTTCGTTGTCTACTTCCATGTTCTAGGGTGAAGTAGAGCGGTTCTTTAAACTCTTCGACGGAATCCTTTTGGATCACCGCTCCATCCAAGAATTTGGCAACATATTAACTGTATCAAATATACAAGAATAAGAGAAGTTCAAAGGAATTAGAAGTTATGGAAAAATGTACCGAGAAATTATTCGATGTACGACCGCAGTTCTGTTAGGTTGTTGAAGATATACAACGAAACGGTACATCATTCTTCAACATCCAACGCTATTGGTTTCGAAGCTTTGGCTCGTGTGAGCTTCCCTTTGAATAGTCTAAGGTTGAATCCACCTTTTTTAGGGACACCGACATTGTATCTAGGCTTCAAATTATGCAAACGATGATTTTTGGCTTTGTAGTGTGCTATCATGAAGTTTGCCACCTCCTGAGTAATGAATGCCTCAGCCATCGATGGTTCAGTTCTACGTTTATTTTAGATTTTTCTCGAAGCATCTTCTGCATCCTCTTAGTTGCAAAGCACTAACGATTTTGCACGCCCCCCAATCTTTCCTTAGTCGGGAGATGTAAAATCAAATGCTGCATTGGATTAAAGAAGTCGTGTGGAAAGATATTCTCTAACTTCTAGAGCAACTCCAACGCTAACTCCTCCATGTCATCTAACACGCCAGGCAATGGTTCTTTCGCACAAAGAACATAGAAGAAATAGCTCAGTTGTGCCAGTACTAGCCATTCATCCTCAGGAATAAAGCCACACAACATCACCGATAGTACCCGCTTAAGCCATATGTGGCAATCATGACTCTTGAGTCCAAATATTTTCAACTTGTCAAGACTCGCTCCCCTCTTTATATTCACTGCATACCCATTGGGGAACATCAACTGCATTTTGACCCACAAGATAATTTCCGTCATAGCTCCCCTTTTTAGATTGAACCAAGCCTTTGGCTTCGACCAATTCCGCTTTCCTTTCAATTGTCGCATGTTTTGTAATGGTCTATCACATAGAGTCTGCTGATTGACTCTAGCCTTAGGATTATCCTCTGAATTCCCCTCTATGTCGAACAATGTACCAAAAATGTCCTCTCTGATATTATTTTCAGTGTGCATCATGTCGATGTTGTGTGGAAGAAGGAGGTCTTTGAAGTAAGGCAGTTCCCACAAGCATGTCTTGTGAGTCCACGCGTGTTCCGAATTATACCCCTTGAAATACCCTTGACACTCTGGATCAGTCTCGAGAGAATTTAACTGATCCAGGATCTCTTGTCCTCTCAATGCAGGTGGTGCTGAGTTTTTGACAACTTCACCTTTGATAAAGTTCTTCTTGTCTTTCCTGAACTGATTCTGAGGATCAAGGAACTGTCTGTGCAAGTAGAAGCAAGAATACTTCTGACCCACCTGCAACCTATGAAACTGAGGTGTCTTGCATATGGGGCACGGGAACCTTCCATGCACACACCAGCCAGCGAATAGTGCATACACCGGCAAGTCATGCATCAAGTACATGTAACAGACATGGATTTTGAAGTTTTCTTTTCTAGTGGCATCGTATGTCTTGAACCCAGTATCTCGAGATTCTTGCAATTCATCCTTAAGCGGCTGCATGTACACATTCATATTCTTCCTCGGATAGTTGGGCCATGGAATTATCAACGCCAGGAATATGTTCTTTCTTTGCATAATCTGTTCGGGGGGGGGGGGGGTTGAGTGGAATGACAAATATAGGCCAACTACTGTATTGGGTTGTCGTCATACCAAAGGGATTTGACCCATCCGTGGAGACATAGACTTGAGGATGCCTTGGATCTACCGCTTTATCCAGATGTAATGCATTGAAGTGCTTCCATGCAAAAGCATCTGATGTGTCTACCAACATCTTATTCCCATGTGCATCTAGTTCGGTTCTTTTGCCCAATTTGTGCCTTGTCATCTGTTTGGCCGTCTTTTCGACCATAAAAAGACAATGAAGTCTTGGTATGATTGGCATATACTTAAAAACATTAACGGGATTTTGGTTTGCCTCTTCTCACCGATACCGTTGTCTACCACAACATACTTGGAAGACTTGCAAATGGGACAATCGTTCAAGTCCACATACGCAAGCCTAAATAAGGCACATCCTTTCTCACAAGCATCTATCTTCACATAGGGAATCTTAAGTACACGGAGTATTTTGTCCGACTGGTACAGGTTTGTAGGCATGACATGGCCTTTGGGTAGAAAGCGTCCAAATAGTGTCATCATCGCGTCGTAGGATTCTCTGCCGAAGTTGAATCGAGCCTTGAGAGCCATTACTTGTGCGATGGAATCCAACTGACAAAGCTCAGTGTGCTCGTGGAGAGGATGTTTTGAAGACTCCAACATTTCATAGAAGGCCTTTGAAGATTCCTCCATCTCATCGTCAGAATCTCGAGAATCATCAAAGTCTTGCACCATGTCTTCGATCCCAGTACCATGCTCATCGGTGCAACGACGAACCACATCAGCTCTGGTATGTTGGGCAGACTCACCATGAAATGTCCACACCATATAATCAGACATAAAACCCCTATTCTGTAGGTGTTTACCCATTTCATCCTCTGTCATATTTTTGAAGTTGTCACACCTAGGACATGGGCACCAGGTTTTTCTTTGTCCATTTGCAAATGCGGCTTTTACAAACCCCTTGATTTTTGTTAACCACTCTTTGGTGATATCTTTCTGACTAGTGTGACTTGTGTACATCCACACACGATCACTCATCTTGCCCAGGTACTAGACACACAACAAATATATATATAATTCAACATATATATTCATCAGCTAATCAAGTTTGCCAGTTTTATTATGTCGATGCAACCTACACGCTAATAGGTAAAGATAGGTCCTAATCCCACCAGAGTATGTGTAGATTGGGTTTGTTTTCCCATGGTGTGCTCCGGAGTCGACGCAAAATTTTGGCAGCACCTCCCCGCTGTTCTCCCAGTACACGTCTCGACAATAAACAGAGAGGATGTGTACCCGAAGAACAACAGGGAGACACTAACGAAATTATGCATCGGATCCGGAGTAGAGCATATAGGAAAACGAACCCAATCTACACATACTCGGGTTGTCCGTGGATAACTTTGACAATTCGAAAGAATCACGGTTATAAAGATATGCAAATGCATGCATATTGATAACTGTAACCCTTTCAAATGGGAGATGCATACTAGTCATGCATACTGATGATTTAATCTACCTATACTAGTAAATGAAGGGGGGAGTAGGAGATGTCATTTGTGCTCACCCACTAACGCAGGGGCAGAGCTCGTCGAACGCACCAGGAGGTTGTCCAACACCAGACCCTCACAGTGACAAAAAAACTGCACATTTAAATCCACCCGATCAACACAAATATGATGTTTTTTATAACAAAATCGTAAAATATATGACCTAACTCATAATTTACAAAACCATGACCCCGCCGGCCTCTGGAAGACCGAAGAGCACCTTTTCGGTTAATAGGAGGCCGGAGAGGTGTCGGGGTTGAGTGGCATCGAGGACGGTGTATTAACAGTTGTGCGGGGGATTATATTGGCAATCTATCAGTAACATCTTCCCATCGCCACACACAGGTGTAGGTGCCTCATTGAAAGGACGTGGATGTCGCCTAGAGCGGAGTGAATAGGCGCTTTAAAATAATTACGGTTTAGGCTTGAACAAATGCGTAATAAAACTAACGTTTAATTTGTCAAGCACAAAACCTAAAACAACTAGGCTCACCTATGTGCACCAATAACTTATGTTAAGCAAGATAAACAACTAAGTGATAGCAAGATATATAACAAGAAACAATATGACTATCACAAAGTAAAGTGCATAAGTAAAAGGCTCGGGTAAGAGTTAACCGAGGCACGCGGAGACAACGATGTATCCGGAATTTCACACCCTTGCGGATGCTAATCTCCATTTGTAGCGGTGTGGAGGCACAATGCTCCCCAAGATGCCACTAAGGCCATCGTAATCTCCTCACGCCCTCGCACAATGCAAGATGTCGTGATTCCACTAAGGGACCCTTGAGGGAGGTTACCCAACCCATAGAAACAAGGCTGGGCAATCTCCACGGCTTAATTGGAGGATCTCAACGACACCATGAAGCTTCACCACAATGGACTGTGGCTCCGTGGTGACCTCGAATGCTCGGGGCAATCTCCACAACTTAATTGGAGACCCCGATGCTTGCCCGAATATTTACACTACAATTATTGAGCTCTAAGGCACCACCAAGCTTCTGGGACACCAAAGCATCCACGAAGAACAATTTCTAGGGTACCAAGTACCCAAGGGCAACAAGCTTCTCAAACTTCACTTCCACGTATCACCGTGGAGAACTCAAATCGATGCAACTAATGCAATGGCAAGAACACACGAAGTGGGCAACTCCCTCACACTCAAATCCCTCCACAAAAACAAAATCTATGGAGGAATAAGAGAGGAAGAACAAGGAGCTCACAAAGAACTCCAAGATCAAGATCCAAGGGGTTCCCCTCACATAGAGGAGAAAGTGATTGGTGGAGATGTGGATTTGGATCTCATCTCTCTTTTTCCTCAAGAACTAGCAAGTATCTTTGGAGGGATTGAGAGTTAGCAAGCTCGAAGAAGGTCAACAATGGGGGGGGGGGGGGGAAACACGAGCTATAAAGATGATTAACCATTGGGGAAGAAGACCCCCTTACATAGGGGGAGAAAATCTTGCCATTATTCTGCCCAACGACTCAACTAAGCGGTATTACCATGCACCTGGGCGGTACTACCGCATGCGCGATACTACATCGTGCAGAGACTGGTACTTCTGCTTAGCCAAGTCGAGGGGAGGTAAGACACCAGAACAAATTTCTAAGCGGTAGTGGGAGCGGTAGAGGTGGGCGGCGCTTCCCCCCTCGGCGGTACTTCCGCCCAGAAATAGAAAACGCCCCCATGATGCTAGAGAGAAAAGATAAGCGGTAGTAGCAATAGTAGTACACAACGGAAGTACCGCCCAAGCGGTACTACCGTGGTACTGAGCGGTACTACTGCCTGTTTAGAGAAAAACAGATGTGGCACAGAAACTGCCATAACTTTCGCGTATGAGCTCCAAATTGAGAAAACTCAAGCTTGTTGAAAAGCACACGACAAGTACTATCCAAACAATGACATAGAGATGTGAAACCTCTATGAATGAAGAACTGGCAAATACTCCAACATCGAAAACATCATAGAAGATGCACATGAACTCCGTTTTCGATGAACTCGAGCTTGTCATAAAGATGACCATAAGCTCTAAAACCCACAAAGAGAAACACCAAACAAGAACCAAGAAATATGATATAAGGATGCAAATGGTTTGAGCTCTCAACAAATGATACAATCAAGCTACTCACTTGAGAGCCCCCCTTGACAGTACGACAATCTATCCTAAAATAGATAAACCTATCAAGGGCAAACCTATACCTTGCACATAGTCCACCTGATCTAGATGATGACGATCTTGACTTCTTCAAGATGGACCACCTTTCTTGATTGCGTTGGCTTCATGAAGACTAGTTGATTTCTCCCCCATACTCACTATGAGTGAGCCACTCTTCACCACATCTTCACAAGTCCATTGCCACCACAATGGACGACAAGCTTCAAGCATGATATCTTCGTGATGCTCCACTTGAACTTGCACACCGCAATCTTGATGACGACCACCACTTGATGTCATCCTTCATGGGTTTAATGAGATATTCCTCTTTTGACGCAAGCCCATGGAAACACATCTAAGCCCACATAGAACTCTCACGAAGACCGTGGGTTAGTACACAAAAGCATAATGGACAATGCTTACCATACCATGGGATCACTTGATCCCTCTTGATACATCTTGTACGCTTTATGTGTTGATCAACTTGATTTACTATTTGTCTTAGTCTTTATCAACCTTGTGTATTTATGACCATCCTTTGGATAATACCTTGAATACCACATTGGTCATCATATAAACTCCTTGAAAGCAACAGATGGACTTCAAGAAGTGTCTATGGACAAATCCTTCGAATATAACTTAAGGCAACCATTAGTCCATAGGGATTGTCATCAATTACCAAAACCACATATGGAGAAATATGCTCTAAAACTCGTGTCGTGTCGGCTTATCGCCGGGGTGACGTGCAGGGGCTCACCGAAGGGGCGTCGCCGGGGTGTCGTGCAGGTGCTCACTGGAGGGGTGTCGTGTTGGGGTGTCGCCGCACTCATAGACCCGCCCTCGCCGATTAACCTAATTAACCTAATCTATATGTACCTACTAATAAAGGGGTTAAGGCTTCTTACTCCCTAATTTTCGTCTGTACGTGCGGTAACTTTCGTACGTTGTTCGTTCAGAGAGAAAACTCATCGTCATTGTCTGATGAAGCGCACTATGTCCCAACCGGCTAGCATGGGATGAGCCTCAGCCCATCAAACAAATGTGGCCTAAAAAGTTAGAAGAAAGGTGGATCGAACTCGCAACCTACAGTTGATTTCAGAAGTGGCCATGGAATGAGCTAACCCATGATATTGTGAAAAAGAGAAGGTTTGATCATACCTTACATAATCCCACCTCGCTCCCTTACATTAAAATAAACCAATTTAAATACAACTATGAGTTCGAATCATCAAGTCCACTGAGATAAATAGGCAAGGGTGGTCAAACGAATTAAAACCGAGGAAGCTGATCAATGAGGAAAAAGGTACGTGTGGTGGTGAAATCTCAAAAGGAGGAAGATGGATGGATGGATGATAATGAGGATAGTGAGGAAAATATATGTTGCTATAATGAGGATAATGAGGAAGAAAGATATGTTGTGGGGCTACACTCAAAGTGAATGACGCACGGGGTGTCCCTAGATGACGAGGCAAGGCCTCATGATGAGGCAAGGCAGTGCAGGTGGAGGCTAATGAAAAAATCACTATTCTGACCTTATTAGTAAACATGAGCAGAAAATGAACCCGTCTGGAAATAATTTCACGATCTGACCTTTTTTGAAACGCCACAATCCGCGGCGTTGCTGCTTAATTAAGAAATGCCAGACTAGTTTGCATTGCTGCCGAGGCCAAAACGCCAAACTAGCTTGCGTTGGTGCCCAGGCCGAAATGCTACTATAGCTGGCGTTGCTGCCCAAGGGTGAAACACCACACTTGCTGGCGTTTCAGCCCACATCTACCACACTTGCTGGCGTTTCAGTACTCTGCATCTGTAGTACTCTGCCACTACGTCATGCACCTCGTGTGTCGTTCCAAGAGCAAGGCAAGGAGTAAATTCTGGTACCCTGGAACGGCATGGCATGTGAGAGGCGGAGATGTAGATTCTTTCTCGTGTTACTGCAGCCGCTTCTCCCTGGGCGTCTATTCTCCCATGCAAACAAATAGAGCAAGGGGGGCATGTGGTGTGGATCAAGGCATTATTGGTAGCCTACATGCATGCAACTGGCTTGAAAATTGCTTTTGGACCCCAAGCTCTAGTGAGCATTTTTTCTATTATTATCTTTAAACAAGCAAAATATATTTGAGGTGCCAAAAAATGATGAGGTGTGATTTCTTTTATCCGATTTGTTAATTCTCAACTAGATGTTAATTAACAAAATATCATCAACTTCCACACATCATTTAAGTAATCAAACAAAGTATTAAAAATAAAAAACTTTTTGTTCTACTACTAGGCAACAATAATCTGAAAGGGTACAATTTGTTCTCTAGCCTGCATAGCCCTACTCCCTTGCTTTAGGCTTTGTTTGGTACAAGTGGTTTGGGGAGGTTTGGGGAGGAGGGGATTTAAGGGGATTTGGTGAATCCCTTCCTTCCACCCAATCCTCTCAAATCCTTGGGGCTTTGCTTCCACCAGTCCCTCGAGGAGGATCCTGAAACATATGGATAGGAAAGGATTGAAGGGGAACGGAGGGGATTCGGCTAAGCAAACCCCTTTTACCAAATGGGCGCCAAGGTTGTGTGGGGTTTCTGGCCCTTCTGGGGATTTTCCTCTCAAAACCTCCTGAATCCCTCCGTGCCAAACGAGGCCTTAGGGGAAAAACCCCTCCTAATGACAGAGGCACGATCAGCCGCATCATTTCTTGCATTCCAATGAGATTTTTTCCTAATAAAAAGATGAGTCTGCAAGATGAAGCAACAAGGCCTGCATTATTGTTCACAGTAAGCAGAGGAGATGGTGCTTTCAGATGCAAGAAGATGAGTAGCGCTTGATGGCAGGGAGGGGACCGACATTAATGAATGAATGAATGAATGAATGAATGATGACACAAGTAAAATAATGTCGTCGGAGGGCACAAAAGTCTCACCTTCCTTCTGCGACCTCAGATCATGGCTCTGTAAGGAAGCAAACAGGGTTTGACTCGACAAGATTTTAGACAAGCTTCCTTCTACGGCCTCAGATCATGCATGCAACACTTCATATCACTCTGCAGAGCATCGACAAGTGTGGTAGGCGTGGGCTAAAACGCCGGCAAGTGTGGCATTTTTCCCTGGCAGCAACGCCAGCTACAGTGGCGTTTCAGCCTGGGCAGCAACGCGAGCTAGTTTGGCGTTTCAGCCTGGGAAACAATGCAAAGTAGTCTGGTGTTTCTTAATTGAGCAGCAACACCGCGGATTATGGCATTTCAAAAAGGGTCACATCGTGAAATTGTTTTCAGACGTGTTCATTTTATGCTCATGTTTATTAATAAGGTCAAAACAGTGATTTTGTCCGGAGGCTAATGGGCGGGTGTCCACGTACCTGGTATTTCAGTTTTGTCCCTCTCTTTGTCGGACTATGACAAGGTTCAGAGATAGGTCCCAGAGATCAAAGTGGCAGAGAACATCAACCTCACTCATATTGGGGTACTGGCTTACTACAGATATTGGGAGCATGCCAAACACAAACTTGAGCTGGGGATGAATAACAATGGTTTTGTGCCAGACCGACGCATGTACAAACATTGACAGATCACATGTTGTGTGCGAGGGAAAATAGCTTGAATTAGTGCTACACTTGATAAAATAGATGAGAGTCAATTGTTTCATGTGGCAACTAGCTGATACATTTGCTTTGCCCAAGTCATCGGTTTGAGGAAGCATTTACCGAGTTTGATCTGCACTGGACGCCGGATGTTTAATACCGAAACTGTAGTTTCTGTACTTCCTTTTATTCGACTATTATATGTCCCACAGCTACTTGGCCTGAGACACGTTGGTGAGCTCGATCCAAACTCCTCCAATGTGTGTACGGGGTTGATGCACTGAGACTGTATTTCTTTTGTCCAAATCCCTAATTTGATATGCTCCTTTATTTGAATTCTAGAAGTCCTATTGTAAAACTGACAAGGTATAGCATGCAAAAATAGTTTTGTGGTTATCTCATCGTTGTTAGGGTTCCTCTTCTCTATTTGAAAGCTAGAATATTTTGAAGATTTGTTGCTTGTGCCTCTTTTTGTTGCCTGCTACAAATTGTGTATTGTTTGTTCATAGTTTGTTGCATTTTGCACTTTGATTGGATATGAAATATCTTGAATGTTTGAAGTGTTAGTAACTACTATCACTGCCATGGTAGACACACACGGATTAGATTTGGCCAAGTTGCTTAGGGCAAATAGTTTGTTATTAATTTTCATGTGCTAATACCAATGTGATGTACATGTAACTAATATGTCCGGCCAACAGCTGCCTTCAACGTCCTTATGGACTTGAGATCCATGACTAAGAGCTCTCCTCAAGGTATGCATGTGTTGCTCTGCCCGTAAGCAAGCTTATCCATGTCCAATGCAAATAAACTATTTGATGAAAAAACAGAGGGGGTGGGGTGGGGCAGGGGGCTCATTGGAAGGGGCAGGGGTCGGGGCAGAGGGCGGCCGATAATGAGGCAGAGGGTGGAGGAGGGGGCGGGGCACAGGGCGACGACGAGGTGGCTAGGCAGAGGGCGGCGGCGGGGCGGCTGTGTGGCGGTGCGGGGGAGCGTGGTGGCGATGGGCGGGGGAGCGTCAGGGTGGCGGCGCGGGGCGGCGGCAACGGGCGGCGGCGAGAGAATGAGAGAGAGATAGATTGGGCGAGGGAGGTTTGAGCGAGCGAGCGAGAGAGAGAGAGAGAGAGAGAGTGGGCCGGGGTGGTTTGAGCAAGAGAGAGAGATTGACGAGGGTGGCCGTTAGGGTTAGCCAACGCAACTCTTTGTTGTCTGCCATTTTGCTCTTTGCCATCCACTAGTAGACGCAAAGAGGGGACTGTTAGGGTTAGCCAACACAGCTCTTTGGTGGGCCCCATCTCCCTCTTTGTCATTTGCCATTTTGCTCTTTGTCGTGAGCTAGCAGACAACAAAGAGGGGGAGAGTTAGGGTTAGCCAACGTAGCTCTTTGGTGGGGCCCACCTTCCTCTTTGTCGTGTGCCAATTTGCTCTTTGTCGTCAGCTGGTAGACGACAAAGAAAGAACTGACAACAAAAATAGTCTTTTCCACGAGTCCTTTCTTTGTCGTGTGCTTATGCGAAGCTAACGACAAAGACATTCTTTGTTGTGAGCTGGCATATGGCAAAGGGCCATGAGACGACAAATATTCTGTTTCCAGTAGTGAGGTATGTATTTTGTATATAGTTGAATGTGCTTATTTCTAAGGACATTTCCAACATATATTGTTCAACCCTCTCATATATATGAGTCCTATTAGAAAATAAAGGTAATTAAGATATGCTTTACGGGACAACCGAAACAATGCATTAATGATGCTTGTGATCTGCGTTGGGTTTTCCGTGAAGAGGAATGGGTGATGCATCACAATATAGGTAAGTATTTCCCTCAGTAGATAACGAAGGTTTATCGAACCAATATGAGTAACAACCAATCCCCGTCTTCAGTGTCTACACACAAAAGAGCAAACACTTGCACCCAACGCGGGCAAGAGGGTTGTCAATCCCCTTGGACTCGTTATTTGAAAGCTTGTAAGTAATGTGGTTGGTAGTAGATAACTGTAAATTGCATAATAAAATAAAAACTAAATAAGAACAACAAGGTATTATAGCGTTTGTAAACTTATAAGTGAATATACTCATGGGGCATAGTTTTCCCTAGTGGCATCTCTCATGAAAGTAAGCATATGATGGTTAAACAAACTACTGTTGGGCAATTGATAGAAAAGTGCATAGTTATGTGATATTCATGACAATGATCATGTGTATATAGGCATGACGTCCATAAGCAAATAGGCTAACTCCTTCCTGCACCTATTACTATTACTCCACCCATTGAGCCCTATCCAGCATGTATCTAGAGTATTAAGTAAAACAGAGTAATGCTTGGAGAACAATGACATGATCTAGACAAATGGAACTCAATCAATATGAATTAACCCCATCCTTTTATACTTAGTGGAAATAAAACAAAGACGTATCTTTGTCCCCTACTATGTCACTGGGATATAGAAATCCATCAGATTGAACCCACTACAACGCATCCCTCTCACTAAAGAAAGATCAATCTACTTGACCAAAGAAAATCAATAGATCGAAGAGATTTACGAAGCTATTATGTCCACGCACATAAGAATCATAATAGAATTCAGAGAAGACTCAAATATTATTCATGAATAATCCGAACATAAACCCACAATTCATCGGATCCCAACAAACACACCGCACAAAAGAATTACATTGGATATATCAAAGCAAAGATGCGATGATCATTATATTGAAGATCAAGAGAGAGAGATAGCTATCTAGGTACTAATAACACACCCGTAGGTTTGTGGTGAAGTATTCACACATCACCATGGTAGCAACAACGATGATGTAGAGGCCCTCCGTGATCGATCCCCCATCTGGTAGGGCACTGGAAAAGGAATCCAAATTACCTCGCGGTGGAACAGAGACTTTCAGTGGCGGAAAAAGTGTTTCAGGATGCTCTCTATGTTTTTTGTAATATATGTGAATTTATAGGCCACACAGGGGCACCGGGAGGCAATCGAGGGGAGCACGATGCAATAGGACACGACCTACCCCCCTGGGTGCGCCCTGTTGTCTCATGCCTCGGCCTATGGTCTCCTCCCGGAGCTTTGAGGTCTTCCTTTGGTCCAGAAAAAATCATATTAAAGCTTCGTGGCAATTGGACTTCGTTTGGTACTATAAACGTGAAAAACCAAAAACATGCAAAAAGCAACAACTAGCATTGGGCACTGGGTTAATAGGTAGTGCTAAAAATAATATTAATTGATAAATAAACACCCAAAAGTATCCTAGAATTATAATATAATAGCATGAAACAATAAAAATTATAGATTTGTTGGAGACGTATCAGCATCACCAAGCTTAATTCCTGCTCGTCCTCGAGTAGGTAAATGATAAAAACATAATTTTTTATGTGACATGCTACCCAACATGTAATCTATTGCAGGTTTGATCACTGAAAAACGATGAATAAATAAACATCAACATAGTAATGCTTATAAACTTAAGCAACATAATCATCAAGCTTCAAAGCATACAATCCTTAAAGAATGTTCACCCCTATTCATTTTATCATATAAATATAGCATGGCTCCGTCCTCATCACATAAATACAAATGTTAAGCACCATGGTGTCAAGTCAGGCAATTGGATCATACCTTTTAACGCGCTTCAAGTTTTTATTGCTTGCGCAATATATGAGAGTGAACCATGGATATATCATAAAGGTCGAATAGAATATGGTGGTAGGTTTTAAAGGGTGAAAGTGGAGAAGAAAGTCTCGCATCAACTAGATGTATCAATGGGCTATGGAGATGCCCATCAATAGATATCAATGCGAGGAGTAGGGATTGCCATGCAACAGATGCACCAGAGCTATAAGTTTACGAAAGCTCAACTGAACCTAAGTGGGTGTGCATCTAACTTTCTTGCTCATGAAAACCTCGGGCATTTGAGGAAGCCCGTCATCCAAATATGCAAGCCAAGTTCTATAATGAAAAATTCCCACTAGCATATGGAAGTGACAAAACAAGAGACTCTCTATATGAAGAAGATGGTGCCACTTTGAGGCACAGTATGGAATAAGAGGTAGTATCATTGTCCCTTATCTCTTTTCTACCTTTTTTATTTATTTTCTATTCTTATTTTTCTTTCTTTCTTTTATTATTTTATTAATTTCCTTTTCTTTTCTTTCTTTCATTTTTCATATGGAGTCTCATCCTGACTTGTGGGGGAATCATTATCTCCATCATCCTTTCCTCACCGAGATAATGCCCTAAATAATGATGATCATCACACTTTTATTTACTTACAACTCAATATAAAAACACTGATAGGATGATATGACTCTATATGAATGCCTTTGGCAGTGTACAAGGATGTGCAATGATCTAGCATAGCAGAAGTTATCAGAAAACGGACAAGCCATGTAAATATCATGCTAGCTATCTTATGATCATGCAAAGCAATATGACAATGGAAGTACAAGTCATATGATGTGATTCTGGAAGTTGCATGGCAATAGACCTCAGAATGTCTATGGAAATGCCATGATAGGTACGTATGGTGGCTATTTTGAGGAATATATAATGGGGCTTATGTGCAACATAGCGTATCATGTCACGGGGTTTGGATGCACCCATGAAAGTTGCACTGATCCTCGAGGTGAGAATGCACAATGCACGGTACCGAAGAGGCTAGCAAATATGTGGAGGTGAGAGTGCGTATACCCATGGATTCACATTAGTCATAAAGAACTCGCATACTTATTGCAAGATTTCATTAGCTCTCTCAAATAAAAGCACTACTCGCATGCCCCTAGGGAGGAGGTTGGTAGGAGTTAACCATCGATTGCCCCCGACTTAAACAACACTAGGATTTCAACGAGGAATAAGTATGCTCACACATCATCACCATGCTATAGAAATATTTGAATGAACAAGTTAACACACTTCATTCACGATACCTATAATGATCATGCACTCATGCTCTTTCAAATTAACACATCAATATCATTAACCATGATTTCTCTTTTATGTGCTAATGTGGTTTTGATTATGCACTCGTTGAATACTTATTATTTTTGAACTAGTCTTATAACCCATACAAATTACTGTTGCTATTTGTTAACTCTCAAACAAATATAAGTGAAGAACGAGAGTGCAATTATTTCTATGAAATCTATACTCCATCGTGCTCTAAAAGATATAAGTGAAGTACTAGAGCAACTACTAAGCTCAAAAGATATAAGTGAAGCACAAAGAGTATTCTAATAAGTCATGGTGATAGTGTGTCTCTCTCAAATAGGTGTGTCCAGCAAACAATGATTGTGTGAGACTAAAAACAAAAACATGATAAAGCAAACGACGCTCCAAGCAAAACTTGTATCATGTGATGAATAAAAATAGATCTCCAAGTGGCATACCGATGGATTGAGACAAAAGAGTGGATGCCTTCCGGGGCATCCCCAAGATTAGATGCTTAAGTCTTCCTAGAATGTTACCTTGGGGTGCCTTGGGCATCCCCATGCTTAGTATCTTGCCGCTCCTTATTCCTTCATCCATCGCGATAACACCCAAAACTTGAAAACTTCATTACACAAAACTTAACAGAAACTTCGTGAGACCCGTTAGTATAAAATACATACCAAATACTTTAGGTATTGTTATAATTTGATTCATATTTTATTATTGCATAAGGTAATGTATTTAAACTTCTCCATGACTTATACCCCCGTTATAACCATAACATAATTAAAACAACTAAACTATGCAAGGAAAAATAGAATCTGAATGTGCAAGGTACACCACGAAGAGGGAAAATGCCGGAAACTGGAATTCTAGACCTGAAACCCAAGAAAAGGGTGAAAAATCACTAGACTCCAAATAACCTGAAATTTCACAGAGAATTTTGATGGAATATATAAGAATTATTGGGCCAAAAATATACTAGAGGGGGGCACCTGTTGGGCATGAGCCACAAAACTTTAATACGATTTTTTCTAGACCATTTTAAGTCATGGAAGCTTCGGGAGGAGGCCCGAGGCCGCACGAGAGGAGCACCACAAAACCAGGCGTGGCTAGGGGGGTAGGACATGTCTGGTTGGCTCATGGCCCCCTCGGCTGCCTCCTAGTGCCCCTCTCTGGCATATAAACTTTCATATATTCCAAAAACCCTAGAGAGCAACCCGAAACACTTTTTCTGCCGCCACAAGTCTATGTTCCACCGTAAGGCTACCTCGAGCCCTTTTTAGGTGTCTTATCGGATGGGGGATCGATCATGGAGGACCCGTGCATCATCGTTATTGCTCCCATGGTGATGTGTGAGTAGTTCCCCGCACACCTACGGGTTGGTAGCTAGTACCTAGATGTCTATCTCCCTCTCTCTCTCTTGATCTTCAATACAATGATCATTGTACCTTCGCTTTGATTTATCCGATATAATTATTTTGTGCAGTACGTTTGTTGGGATCCGATGAATTGTGGGTTTATGTTCATATTATTCATGAATAATATTTGAGTCTTCTCTGAATTCTAATTATGATTATTATGTGCATGATCATCATAGCTTCTTAAATCTCCCCAAACTATTGATTTGTTTTGGCCAAGTAGATTGATCTTTCTTCAGTGAGAGGGGTGCGTTGTAGTGGGTTCAATCTCACGGATTTCTATATTCTAGTGAAACTAGCAAGATGGCCCTCGCAAATGCGAGGGCAACATGTCATAACGTGTCGAAACTATAAGGCTTTTTCTCAAATAAAATATTGTTTTACTTATATTTATTATTTAATTGCATAATTAATAAACAACATTTTAGGCATTGATCCTTTTTGTATGTTTTTGGTGCTAATGCATATAACGAAAGAATTACGAAATTGTTATTTATGATAAATGTAATAATATTGGTTTGCTTCAAATAATATGTTTATAGAGTGATACGTTGAGTTGCTAGTGCACCAATGAAACTTCCCACACCCTTTGAGCCTGCTAGATCGATTGTCTCCATCTATGTGCCTCTTTGCCATTTTAGGCATGGCTACACAGTGTAATCCAATTGTGTTGTTGTCAAGCCTTCTCTCATGCTTGTTGTTTTCATATACAATAGGACCTATCTTTTGAAGAAACTTTTAATAAATAAACGACCATCATGCCAAAAGGGCTTCGGTTCTAGTGATGTATAACTATTTATGTACTTCGTGGATGCGCATGTTGGTGCATAACCATCATTTTTCAGGATCATCCAGAACTTTTCTTTCCACATTTCTAACAATAACAATTATGTATGGTGTCTTGAGAACCCTGAGTGAGCCAGACAAATGTGCGGGGATTGATTTAATAGTTCGATTATCTACATCTGAAATTATTGTATATAGTATAATTGTAACTATACTTTTTCAAATATGATTGTGTTTTAGAATGATTAGTATTTCATATTAAATGTTAAAGTACTTATTAGTAATGGAGGATTTTTAGAGTATTTTTGTTTACGGCTGCTCCTTGCATAGCTAACTGAGACCTCAAAACTGCCTATGAATTACTTTTGTATAGTGATTAATTATAGCAATAATTAAAAAGGGATTGGTCATCATTGATTATGTTAAATTATTTTGTTTCCATAGTATTGCGTTCTAAAAGGTAACATATATTTTAAATGTATATAGACTTTAAGATTTTAATAATTATATAGACCTAACCATCATCTGTCTATCACTTAAATATTTCTAATTAGTAGAAAGATAGATCGTATATGAATATCACTGTGTAGAAAATTCTAAAATGTGATTGTACACCTTTGAAAGTGATCAATTGCGACGCATCAAACTCAAATCATTTCTATTAAACATATTAGTGTAAATGAATTACAATTTACGGGACTCGTAATGTCGAAGAGGTGACTTACTTTCAATCCTAACAATGTGTGCAATTGGTATTGATATCTTAGACTCTCTGGATGACTTGTAGCAAGATAAACACATTTGCATGACTTCTTTTTTCACAAACACATATTCCTCTCTACTCTACCGTATATTTCTCTCTTTATGTGCCTCTTTTGTGTCCCTAATTCTTGTCTCAAAGTAGTAAAATCCAATTTTATGTATGAGGAATGCATGCATGCTCCAACATCTCCAAATTATTGTTGGAGAACGTAGTAATTTCAAAAAAAATCCTACGTCACACAAGGATCTATCTAGGAGAAACCAACAACGAGCAAAGGGGTAGAGCATCTTCATACCGTTGAAGATCGCATAGCGGAAGCGTTACTATGAACGCGGTCGACGGAGTCGTACTCGCGACGATTCAAATCACAGAAGATCCGATCCGAACACCGAACGTACGGTGTCTCCATGTCCAACACACCTACAACCCGGGGAATGCTACGGCGAAAGAGATCTTCTGTCGTCTCTTGAGCTTGCGTTGGTTTTTCCCTTGAAGAGGAAAGGGCGATGTAGCACAGGAGCAGTAAGTATTTCCCTCAGTTTGAGAACCAAGCTATCAATCTAGTGGGAGAATCTCGTCAAGTCCAGAGTACCTGTACAAACACAAAAGAGCTTGCACCCAATGCTATAAAGGGGTTGTCAATCCCTTCAAGATTGATTGCAAAGTGAGATCTGAAGGCGAAAAGTGCAACGAAGTAAAAGTGTAAGGCTGAAAAATATGATGTGAAGTAGACCCGGGGGCCATAGTGTTCACTAGAGTCTTCTCTCAAAATAGCAAATATCACGGTGAGTGAACAAATTACTATCGAGCAATTGATAGAACCGTGCAAAGTCATGACGATATCTAAGGCAATGATCATACATATAGGCATCACGTCCGAGACAAGTAGACCGATACTTTGTGCGTCTACTACTATTACTCCACACATCGACCGCTATCCAACATGCATCTAGTGTATTGAGTTCATGACGAACAAAGTAGCGCCTTAAGCAAGATGACATGATGTAGAGGTATAAACTCAAACCAATGATGAAAACCCCATCTTTTTACCCTTGATGGCAACAACAGGATGCATGCCTCGCTACCCCTTCTGTCACTGGGTGAGGTTACCGCACGGTATGAACCCAAAACCAATCACTTCTCCCATTGCAAGAATCATAGATCAAGCTGGCCAAACAAAACCCACAACTCGAAGAGAATTACAAGGATATGAAATCATGCATAAGAGAGATCAGAAGAAACTCAAATAAGATTCATAGATAATCTGATCATAAATCCACAATTCATCGGATCTCGACAAACACACCGCAAAAGAAGATTACATCGGATAGATCTCCATGAAGATCATGGAGAACTTTGTATTGAAGATCCAAGAGAGATAATAGGCCATCTAGCTACTAGCTATGGACCCGTAGGTCTGTGGTGAACTACTCACGCATCACCGGAGAGGTCATGGTGTTGATGAAGAAGCCCTCCTTATCCGAATCCCCCCTCCGGCAGGGCACCAGAACGTGCCCCAGATGGGATCTTGCGGAGACAGAAGCTTGCGGCGGCGGAAAAGTATTTTCGATCGTCTCTTGATTTTTTCGGGGATTTTAGGTAATATATAGGCGGAAGGCCTAGGGCAGGGGAGCCACGGGGAGCTCACAAGCCTGCTAGGCCCGCCCCACCTAGGCCGGGCCTGGTGGGCTTGTGACCTCCTCCGAGATACCCTGCCTTGGTTCTCAAGTCTCACGCGTGTCTTCTGTTATGGAAAAAATCATTCCGTAGATTTAATTCCGTTTGGACTCCGTTTAAAATTCTCCTCTGAAAATGGTCGAAAACAAGGAAAAAATAGGAACTGGCACTTGGCACTGAGTTAATAAGTTAGTCCCAAAAAATATATAAAAGGCATACAAAACGTCCAAGGTTTGACAAGATAATAGCATGAAACCATCAACAAATATAGATACGTTGGAGACGAATCAAGCATCCCCAAGCTTAACTCGTGCTCGTCCACGAGTAGGGAAGTGATAAAGAATGAATTTTTGATGTGGAATGCTACCTAGCATAGTTGTTCTTTGCAACTTCTTTCATGTGACATGAATGTTTAGATCCGTAAGATTCAAAACAATAGTTTGCTATTGACATGAAAACAATAACACTTCAAGCAAACTAGCAAAGTGATCATGAACTTTCAAAATAACAAGGCCAAAGAAAGTTATCCCTACAAAATCATGTAGTCTGGCCATGCTCCATCATCCTCACACAACTAATGTAAATCATGCACAACCCCGGTTTTGGCCAAGTAATTGTTTTCGCACTCTTACTTTCTCAAACTTTTTATAACTATCACGCAATACATGAGCGTGAGCCATGGATATAGCACTATAGGTGGAATAGAGTGTGGTGGTGGTTGTGAGACAAAAAGGAGGAGATGGTCACATTGACTCAGTGTATCAAAGGGATATGGAGATGCCCATTAATATATATCAATGTGAATGAGTAGGGATTGCCATACAAATGATGCACTAGAGCTATAAGTGTGTGAAAGCTCAAAAGGATAACTAGTGGGTGTGCATCCAACTTGCTTGCTCACGAAGACCTAGGGCAATTTTGAGGAAGCCCATCATTGGAATATACAAGCCAAGTTATAAAATAAAGATTCCCACTAGCATAAGGTGATGACGAAACGAGAGGCTCTCAATCATGAAGAACATGGTGCAATTATGAAGCACAACTGTGGAAAAAGATAGTAGCATTGTCCCTTCTCTCTTTTTCTCTCCCTTTTTTTATTTGGGCTCTTGGGCCTCTTTTTTTCTCTTTTTTTTATTTGGGCTCTTTGGCCTTTTTTTATTTCCTCACATGGGACAATGCTCTAATAATTATGATCATCACACTTTTATTTACTCACAGCTCAAAGCTTAGAAATGACTCTATAGGAAATGCCTCCGACAGTGTACCGGGATGTGCAACGATCTAGCTTGGCGTATGACGTTGAAACATCTCGCTAGCTATCTTACCATCATGCAATTGAAATATGAGAGTGACGACACAAGTCATGAGATGGAACGGTGGGAGTTGCATGGCAATATATCTCGGAATGGTTATGAAAATGCCATAGTAGGTAGGTATGATGGCTGTTTTGAGGAAGGCATATGGTGGGTTTGTGCAGCGGCGAAAGTTGCGCGGAACTAGAGAGGCTAGCAATGGTGGAAGGTGAAAGTGCATCTATACCATGGGCTCACATTAGTCATGAAGAACTCACATACTTGTTGCAAAAGTTTTTATTAGTAATCGAAACAAAGTGCTAAACGCATACTCCTAGGGGAAGGGTTGGTAGGTGTTAACCATCGCGCGATCCCGACCTCAACACAAAGGATGACAATCAATAGATCAATTATGCTCCGACTCCCTAACATAGCGGTTCACCATACGTGCATGCTACGGGAATCACTAACTTCAACACAAGTATTTCTAGATTCACAACACCCTACTAACATAACTCTTAATATTACCAAATCCACGTCTCAAAACTAATTGAGAGGAATCAAGACTTCTCTTTCTACTCAATGCACATGAAGATGGAGGTTTTTGTATCCTCTTTGGGTACCTATCACCTTTGGGACTACTTTCATAGCATAAACCAACTACCAAGTCACGCACCGCCGTGTTCTAAAAGATCTAAGTGAAGCACATAGAGCAAAATTATCTAGCTCAAAAGATATAAGTGAAGCATGATGAGCATTCTAGCAAAATCAAGATGAGTGCATGTCTCTCTCAAAAGGTGTGCAGCAAGGATCATTGTGACACAAAAAAAGGAAAAGACTCCTACGATACAAGACTCTCCAAACAAAACACATATCATGTAGTGAATAAAAATATAGCCCCAAGTAATGTTACCGAAGGATTGAAGACGAGCCTTCCCGGGGCATCCCCAAGCTTAGGATTTTTGGTGTCCTTGAATATCGCTTGGGATGCCTTGGGAATCCCCAAGCTTGAGCTCTTTCCACTCCTTATATCTTTGTCCATGAGAACATCACCCAAAACTTGAAAACTTCATAACACAAAACTTAAACAGAAACTCGTGATAACATTAGCACAAGAAAACAAACTACCACCACTTTAGGTACTGTAGCAATCTTGATTTGTATTTATATTGGTGTTGAGATACTATATTCTCACTTTTCCATGGCAAGTACCCCCCGATACTATCCATAGTTTCATCAAAACAAGCAACCAACTCAACAAAAACAGAATCTATCAAAAAACAGACCAGTCTGTAGCAATCTGTATACTTCGTATACTTCTGGTACCTCACAAATTCTGAAAAATTACGACTGCCTGGGAAAAAGGCATATGAACCAGCAGCAAAAAGAATCAACTCAAAAGCTATCTATGAATAAAAATGAAAAATCATCTCGTGAGTGAAAAGTTTCTGTCTTTTTCCAGCAGGATCAAACAACCATCACCAAGACTAGTCATAAAGGTTTTTCTTGGCTCAAACACAAAAGGAAACACAAAAGAGACAACCATAACAGAATTATGATAGTGTGGACGCAACAAAACAGAAAATAAAAAGGATAAATTCATTGGGTTGCCTCCCAACAAGCGCTATTGTTTAACGCCCTTAGCTAGGCATTGATAAATCGATGATGCTCACACAAAAGACAATAATTGAAGCACAAAGAGAGCATCATAAAGCATGTGAAAATAAAATCTAAGTTTAACATACTTCCTATGCATAGGCATTTTATAGGAGAACAAATTGGCAAGACGACCAATAGTTACCAAATGCAAGGAAGAAGAAAGAGACAATAGCAATCTCAACATAACGAGAGGTAATTTGGTAACATGAAGGTTTCTACCACAATATTTTCCTCTCTCATAGCAATTACATGTGGGATCATATTCAAATTCAACAATATAGCTATCCCATAGGATATTCTTTTCCTGATCCACATGCATGCAAAGTTGACACTCTTCAAAAATAGTGGGATTATCATCAACTAAAGTCATGACTTCAAACCCACTTTCAATAACATTGCAAATATCATATTCACCACGAGGCTTAAACAAATTTTCAAGATCAGAAAAATCATCGCCCCAATCATGATTATTGCAACAAGTAGTGGACATAGCAAAACTAGCATCCCCAAGCTTAGGGTTTTGCATATTTTTAGCATGATTGTCATTAATAGAATTTATAATGAAATCATTGCAATCATGCTTTTCATTCAAGGAGCCCTCATGAATCACTTCATAAATTTCTTCATCACGATTTTCAAATTCACGCATCTCAAGCAAAACTCCATAGAGAAAGTCAAATGCACTCAACTCACTAGCAATTGGATCAACATAATTGGATCTCTTAAAGAGATTAGCAAGTGGATGAGGATCCATATCACTAGATTTTCAACAAGCGAAGATGCAAGCATATTGAAGGCACATAGCACACAAGCAAAGGAAAGGAAAACGAAAAAGGCAAATATTTTTGTAATTTTTTGTTTTTTAGAAGTGGGGGAGAGGAAAACGAGAGGCAAAAAAAGTAAATGTAAGAGATGAGTTTGCGACACTTACTTGGATGAGTTCTTGACTTGATCCTCCCCGGCAACGGCGTGAGAAAAGAGGCTTGATTACCCACAAGTATAGGGGATCTATCGTAGTCCTTTTGATAAGTAAGAGTGTCGAACCCAACGAGGAGCAGAAGGATCTGACAAGTGGTTTTCAGCAAGGTAATATCGACAAGCAATGAAATTATCGGCAACAAGTAGTTGTGTGGTGAGATGATTCGTAGCAACCAACTAGTAACAAAAGTAGCAATGGTGCAGCAAAGTGGCCCAATCCCTTTTGTAGCAAGGGACAAGCCTGGACAAAGTCTTATAGGAGGAAAAACGCTTCCGAGGACATACAGGAATTTCTGTCATGTTAGTTTTCATCATGTTCATATGATTCGCGTTTGTTACTTTGATAGTTTGATATGTGGGTGCACCGGCGCTTGGGTACTGCCCTTACTTGGGCAAGCATCCCACTTATGATTAACCCCTCTCGCAAGCATCCGCAACTACGAAAGAAGAATTAAGACAAAGTCTAACCATAGCATTAAACTAGTGGATCCAAATCAGCCCCTTACGAAGCAACGCATAAACTAGGGTTTAAGCTTCTGTCACTCTAGCAACCCATCATCTACTTACTACTTCCCAATGCCTTCCTCTAGGCCCAAATAATGGTGAAGTGTTATGTAGTCGATGTTCACATAACACCACTAGAGGAAAAACAACATACAACACATCAAAATATCGAACGAATACCAAATTCACATGACTACTATTAGCATGACTTATCCCATGTCCTCAGGAACAAAAGTAACTACTCACAAAGCATAATCATATTCATGACCAGAGAGGTAATGAGTATCATCAAGGATCTGAACATAAACTCTTCCACCAAATAATCCAACTAGCATCAACTACAAGGAGTAATTAACACTACTAGCAACCTTACAAGTACCAATCGGAGTCGCGAGATGGAGATTGGTTACAAGTGATGAACTAGGGTTTGGAGATGAGATGGTGCTGATGAAGATGTTGATGGTGATAAGTCCCCTCCGATGAGAGGAGTGTTGGTGATGACGATGGCGACGATTTCCCCTCCGGGAGGGAAGTTTCCCCGGCAGGATCGTCCTACCGGAGCTCTAGATTGGTTCTGCTCAAGTTCCGCCTCGTGGCAGTGGTGGCTCCTCCCGAAAGCTCCCTTCTAATTTTTTTGGAACGAAACCCTTCATATAGCTAAAGATGAGCGCCGGAGGGGCAACAGGGGGCCCACAAGCCCCCCAGACCCGGCCAGGGGGGTCGGCCGGGCCTGGCAGGCTTGTGGTCTCCAGGTGGTGCCCCTCTGGTACTTCTTCCGCCCAGTATTTTTTATATATTTCCAAAAAATTCCACGTTAATTTTCACGGCTTTTGGAGTTGCGCAGAATAGGCATCTCAAACTTGCTCCTTTTTCAGGACAGAATTCCAGCTGTTGGATTTCTCCCTCTTCATGTAAACCTTGCAAAATAAGAGAATAAAGGCATAAGTATTGTACCGTGAAGTGAAATAACAGCCCAAAAAGCGATAAATATCAACATGAAAGCATGATGCAAAATGGACGTATCAGGGACGTCTCCTCCTTCTTGTTCCAGCAAGGAGGGAGGAGAAGTTGAGAGAGAACTCTCGCAGCATGACGACATGGTGGTGGTTGAGCTATGTGGTTCTCCGACATGGCTTCACCAAGCATCGCGGAGGAGGAGGAGGTGTAGGAGGGGGAGGGCTGCGCCAGGGGCTAGGGTTCAGCTCCCATGCGCCTCCACAGTATATATAGGGCTGGAGGGGGCTGGGTTGTTTCCCTCCAAGTCCATTGGGGCGTTGGCAAAGGTGGGAGGAAAGAAATCCCATCCTTTCCCTTCACCAGCGATTGTTATCCCCCTTTTTTAGGGATCATGATCTTATCCCTTCGGGATATGATCTTATTCCTTCTAAGGGGAGATCTTGTTGTGCCTTGACCAGGGGTGTGGGGCCTTGACCCAACTACCCACATTCATGTGGGTCCCCCCATGCAGGTGGGCCCCACTCCGGAACATTCTAGAACCTTCCCGGTACAATATCGAAAAATCCCGAACATTTTCCGGTGGCCAAAATAGGACTTTCCATATATAAATCTTTACCTCTAGACCATTCCGGAACTTCTCGTGACGTCCGGGATCTCATGCGGGACTCCGAACAACTTTCGGTAACCACATATACGATTCCCATAACAACTCTAGCGTCACCGAACCTTAAGTGTGTAGACCGTACGGGTTCGGGAAACATGCAAACATGACCGAGACACCTGTCCGGTCAATAACCAACAACGGGGTCTGGATACCCATGTTGGCTCCCACATGTTCCACGATGATCTCATCGGATGAACCACGATGTCGGGGATTCAATCAATCCCTCATGCAATTCCCTTTGTCTACCGGTATGACACTTGCCCGAGATTCGATTGTCGGTATCCCTATACCTTGTTCAATATCGTTACCGGCAAGTCTCTTTACTCATTCCGTAACACATCATCATGTGGCCAACTCCTTAGTCACATTGAGCTCATTATGATGACGCATTACCGAGTGGGCCCAAAGATACCTCTCCGTCACACCGAGCGACAAATCCTAGTCTCGATTCGTACCAACCCAACATACACTTTCAGAGATACCCGTAGTGCACCTTTATAATCATTCAGTTACGTTGTGACGTTTGATACACCCAAAGCACTTCTACGGTATCTGGGAGTTGCACAATCTCATGTTCTAAGGAAATGATACTTGACATTAGAAAAGCTTTAGCAGAATAACAACATGATCTAGTGCTATGCTTAGGATTGGATCTTGTCCATCACATCATTATCCTAATGATGTGATCCCATTATCAATGACATCCAATGTCCATGATCAGGAAACCATGACCATCTATTGATCAACGAGCTAGCCAACTAGAGGCTCACTAGGGACATGTTGAGGTCTATGTATTCACACATGTATTACAATTTCCGGTTAATACAACTATAGCATGAACAATAGACAATTATCATGAACAAGGAAATATAATAATAACCATTTTATTATTGCCTCAAGGGATATTTCCAAGAGTCTCCCACTTGCACTAGAGTCAATAATCTAGTTCAGACCACTATGTGATTGTAATGAATCTAACACCCATGGTGTTTCACCATATCTTGCTTGTGAGAGAGATGTTTTTTAGTCAACGGGTCTGAACCTTTCAGATCCGTGTGAGATTTAAAAATCTCTATGTTATCATGTAGATGCTTCTACCACGCGCCATTTGGAACCATTCCAAATGACTGCTCCACTATGCGAATCCGGTTTACTACTTAGAGTCATCCGGATTGGTGTCAAAGCTTGCATCGACGTAACCCTTTACGATGAACTCTTTAATCACCTCCATAATCAAGAAAAATCATTTAGTCCACTAGTTACTAAGGAAAACTTTGACCGCTGTCCAGTGATCCATTCCTGGATCACTCTTGTACCCCTTGGCTGACTCATGGCAAGCCACACATTAGGTGCAGTACACAACATGGCATACTTTAGGGCCTACAACTAAGGCATAGGGGACGACCTTCGTCCTTTCTCTTTCTTCTGCCGTTGTTGGGCTTTGAGTCTTACTAAAATTCACACCTTACAACACAACCAAGAACTCCTTCTTTGCCGATCTATTCTAAAGTCCTTCAAAACTTGTCAAGCCATACATTTCGTTGAAAGTTCTATTAGGCACTTTGATCTATCTCCATAGATCTTGATGCTCAATGTTCAAGTAGCTTAATCCAGGTTTTCCTTTGGAAAACTCCTTTCAAACAACCCTTTATGATTTCCAGAAATTCTACATTATTTCCGATCAACAATATGTCAACCACATATACTCATTGAAAATTCTATAGTGCTCCCACTCACTTCTTTGGAAATACAAGTTTCTCATAAACTTTGTATAAACCCAAAAGCTTTGATCATCCCATCAAAGCATATATTCCAACTCCGAGATGCTTGATCCAGTCCTTAGAAGGATCGGTGGAGCTTTGCACGCTCGTTAGCATCCTTAGGATAGACAAAACCTTCTGGTTGTATCACATACAACCTTTCCTCAAGGAAACCGTCGAGGAAACAATGTTTTGACATCCTATGTGCAAGATTTCATAAACGATGCAGCAACTGCTAACATAATCCCAAAAAACTTTCAGCATCACTATGAGCGAGAAAGTCTCATCGTAGTGAACCTTTTGAACTTTGTCGAAAACATCTTTGCGACAAGTCGAGCTTACTTAATAGTGACTTTTCACCATTATCACCTGTCTTCCTTTTAAAGATCCATCGGTATTAATAGTCTTACGACCATCAAGTAGTTCTTCCAAAGTCTACACTTTGTTTTCATACATGGATCCTCTCTCGGAGTTCATGGCCTCCAGCCATTTGTCGGAATCCGGGCCCACCATCGCTTCTCCATATCTCGTAGGTTCATTGTTGTCCAACAACATGACCTCGAAGACAGGGTCGCCTTTCCACTCTGTAGCAGCAGTACGTGACCTTGTCGACCTACGAGGTTTGTAGTAACTTGATCCGAAGTTTCATGATCAATATCATTAGCTTCCACTTCAATTGGTGTAGGCGCCACAGGAACAACTTCCTGCGACCTGCTACACATTGGTTGAAGTGATGGTTCAATAACCTCATCAAGTTTCCACCATCCTCCCACTCAATTCTTTCGAGAGAAACTTTTCCTCGAGAAAGGATCCGTTTCTAGATACAAACACTTTGCTTCCAGATCTGAGATAGGAGGTATACCCAACTGTTTTGGGTGTCCTATGAAGACGCATTTATCTGCTTCGGGTTCGAGCTTATTAGGCTAAAACTTTTTCACATAAGCATCGCAGCCCCAAACCTTTTAAGAAACGACAACTTAGGTTTCTCCAAACCATAGTTCATACGGTGTCATCTCAACGGAATTATGTGATGCCCTATTTAAAGTGAATGCAGATATCTCTAATGCCTAAACCATAAACGATAGTGGTAATTTTATAAGAGATATCATAGTATGCACCATATCTAATAGGGCACGACTATGACATACGGACACACCATCAGACTATGGTGTTTGAGGTGGCATGAATTATGAAACAATTTTCCACATGAAACAATTTTCACATTGTCTTAAATGTTTACCAAACTCGCAACTCGGATATATATGTTTACCTCCACGATCAGATCATAGACATATTATCCTCTTGTCACGATGATCTTTAACTTTACTCTGAAATTACTTGAACCTTTCAATAATTTAGACTTGTGTTTCATTAAGTAAATATACTAGTATCTACTCAAATTATCTGTGAAGTAAGAACATAATGATATCCACTGCGTTCCTTAGTACTCATTGGACTGTACACATCAAAATGTATTACTTCCAACAAGTTACTTTCTTGTTCCATCTCACTGGATAACGAGGTCTTGAGTCATCTTGCCCATGTGGTATGATTTGCATGTCTCAAGTGATTCAAAACCAAGTGAGTCCAAACGATCCATCTGCATGGAGTTTCTTCATGCATTTATACCAATAGACATGGTTCGCATGTCTCAAACTTTTCAAAAATGAGTGAGTCCAAAGATCCATCAACATGGAGCTTCTTCATGCGTTTACACCAATAGGCATGGTTCGCATGTCTCAAACGATTCAAAAACGAGTGAGCCCAAAGGTCCATCCATATGGAGCTTCTTCATGCGTTTTGCACCAATATGACTCAAGCGGCAGTGCCACATGTAAGTGGTACTATCATTACTACTTTGTATCTTTTGTCAACAATATAATGAACATGTGTATCACTACGATCAAGATTCAATAACCATTCATTTTAGGTGCAAGACCATTGAAGGTATTATTCAAATAACCAGAATAACTATTATTCTCTTTAAATGAATAACCATATTGCAATAAACATAATCCAATCATGTCTATGCTCAACGCCGACACTAAATAACAATTATTTAGGTTGAACACTAATCCCTATGGTAGAGGGAGTGTGCGATGTTTGATCATCAACTGAAAGGATCGATATGGTTGGCTAGAGGGGGGTGAATAGACAACGACCACTTTTTAATTAATCTTAGCAAGTTAAGGTAAACACTATACGGGTTCACAAATAATATGACAATGAGGTGAACCCTATAGAAGCTAACAATGAGAGCTATTAAGACAAGTAAGATATAATCACAAGCATAAGTAAATACAAAGTAAAGGATAGATATAACCACAAGTGGATCGATGGAGACGAGGATGTGTTACCGAAGTTCCTTCCCTTTGACAGGAAGTACGTCTCCGTTGGAGCGGTGTGGAGGCACAATGCTCCCCAAAAAGCCACTAGGGCCACCGTATTCTCCTCACGCCCTCGCACGATGCAAGGTACCGTGATTCCACTATAGGTGCCCTTGAAGGCGGCGACCGAACCTTTACAAACAAGGTTGGGGCAACTCCACACAAAGCTTGGAGGCTCCCAACTAAACCACGAAGCTTCACCACAATGGAATATGGCTTCGAGGTGACCTCAACCGTCTAGGATGCTCAAACACCCAAGAGTAACAAGATCCGCAAGGGATTGGTGGGGGAATCAACTTTTCTCTTGGTGGAAGTGTGGATCTAGGCCTTCTCAACCAATCCCTAAAGAATCAACAAGTTTGATTGGCTAGGAAGAGAGATCGGGCACTTTTGAGCTTGGGGCGCAACAATGGAGCTTAGAGAGGTAAGATATAGAGTTCCTCAGCTAGAAGAACCCTTTATATAGTGGGGGGGAAAATCAGACCGTTTTCCCACTCTCTGCCCGAGCTCCAGCGGTACTACTGTTGCCTGCAGCGGTACTACCGCTGGCACTCCAGCGGTACTACCGCTGAACAGGGGCGGTACTACCGCCGCCTGGCGGTACTACAGCTAGATGCAGCGGTACTACCGCTGGGACTCCAGCGGTACTACCGCTGACACCAGCGGTACTACCGCTGGCCCCTTGGTAGTGCAAAAGCACTACTACCGCCAAGAAAGTCTTCGCAAAGAGGTCCGTCCATGAACTACCGCTAGGTAGGTGGAACAAAGCACCTGGAGCGGTACTACCGCTGGCCAGGGGCGGTACTACCGCCAGCTAGCGGTACTACCGCTGGCTGCAGCGGTACTACCGCTAGCAGTCCAGCGGTACTACCGCTAGCAGTCCAGCGGTACTACCGCTGGGGACCATTTTGCAAAGATGCGAGAAACAAAGTGGCGACGGCTGCTCCAAAGATAAAGGAAAGGGAGAATGAAGTGTGCGTGTGCAAAGATAGATTCCACCCAAAACTTTCCACTACGGATCCCCTCTTAATAGTACGACTTTCCTATGACTCAAATAAAGAGAATCGTAGAGAGCGCCGTGCTTCTGTTCCATGAGAGAGGAGACGTGTCGTCTTGTGCCGTTGACGTGTGTTATCTGAAACCTTAACACACACGGTTAGTCCTGTACGGTACTATCATCAATTACCAAAATTACTTAGGCATAAACTATGCCCCAACAATCTCCCCCTTTTTGGTGGATTGGTGACAATACCGGATTTGCACAGAGAATAATATGAGAACAAAAAGATAGAGATATATGACAATACGGGGCATATGACTCACAGCATATGATTGAAATAAATCTCACATAAGTTCATGTCTCACAAAAGATAGCAAACTAGAAGCAAACCAAGTTCGAAGCAAACCACACGAAATAAAGCAAAGCAACGCAAAGTTCGAATATGAAAGAAAATCCTAGACTCTCTCCCCCTTTGGCACAAGACACCAAAAAGGGGCACACCTAATGCCATAGGTAGCTACTCCTCATCTTCAGCATCAGCAGACTCATCTGTCCCCTCCTGATCGGTCCGCTCCTCCTCTTCCGCCTCATCGCCAGACCACTGGTATCCTTGAGCCTGCATCCAAGTAGCCTTAGGAGTGATGTCGTCCTCTGATCCGCTGGAGATGTCCACATCCAGGGTCCTGAGAACACGCTTATGCCTCTGGCGGCTCTCCTTCTGAGCCACGTGCGTCTCGTACTGACCCTTGGCCTGCATACAGAAAAGAGTCTTCATCTTGTCCTGCAGTTTGATAGCCCAAGATGGCATGGCAGATGAGCGGGACTGAGAGGCGGTTCCTCTGTCAGCAGCAGTCTCTGTATCAGTATCCATGTGCTGAGAGGAAGTAGAGGGGTTGGCCCATTTGTCCTTGACGCGAAGCCTGATCGGGTCGTGCACAATGTAGTCAGACTGAGCGTAGAGCAGCTCCTCCGGAAAAGCCTCTTGCCACTTATGGTGAATGTATGTGAACAGATAAGGCCCGTAGATGGGAACCTTACGCATGATGATGCAGTTCCAGAGCTCCGTGAACATCACATCAGAAATTTCCAGCTGAGCAGACTCCTGAGACATAGCCTCCTCACAAAGCAGCAGCATCTCAGCCAAGGAGCCATGAACCTCGTCGAAGTTACCACTGCGAGGGAAGAGGGTGTTGCGAAAGATCCGATGCATGATGTCCAGGTGCTTGGGAAGCACCCCCTTCCTCAGATAAAGTTTCTGCAGTCTGTCCTTTGCGGGGGCCCTATCGGCGGGAGCTGCAGCATGAGGACGCAGCCCAAGAGGAGTGTCAGCACCCTGGAAGTCAATGTGGAGGAATTGCATGAACTCATGCCAGGTACCGGTCATCTTCTTTGACCCAGTCATCCACACCATGGAGCGCTCTGCATCAGGAGAGAAGTGGACCGTGACATAGAACTGAGCAACAACAGTGGGATCAAAATCTGTCTTGTAAGTGATGATGTCCTTGATCCCCAATTTGTCAATCAGAGAGAGGGCATCACCAAAATAGTCCATGTTCCTCTGAAGATGTGCCAGGTCAATCCACTTAACAGAGACATAGTTTTTCTTGAAATGAGCGACAACATCACGGTAGATCCTGCACTGGTCCCTTGCCCAGACATGGTCAACATCCTTGATCACATCCCTCTCGTTGAGATAGTGATTCTGAGTGCGAAACTGCAGAAAGTCCTTGGGGGACATAGTTCGGACATTGACCCTCTTATCCTTGTGCGCAACCTACTTGAAGGACTGCTTCTTGGGTTGCAGGCCTGAGGTGGCAGATCCCTCGGGCGCCTCTTGGTTGCGATACTGTTTGGACTGCGTGTCCCGTGGGGGGTTCGAACGGCGAGAGCCACCTGTGACACAAAACACACAGCGAAAAGAGGCGACAAAAAGAGTCAAGGCAACGAATCTTTGAAAACGCAGAACAAATAAACACGCGTTGCTAATCACATAAAAGGAATACATAGTGAATGCTCCTGGTGGTAGTACCGCTACCCCTGGCGGTAGTACCGCTGGGGCCTAGCGGTAGTACCGCTACCCCTGGCGGTAGTACTGCTGGGGGTCATAGCGGTAGTACCGCTACCCCTGGCGGTAGTACCGCGGGGGGTCATAGCGGTAGTACCACTACCCCGGGCGGTAGTACCGCTGGGGTCCTAGCGGTAGGACCGCTACCCCTGGCGGTAGTACTGCTGGGGTTTGACTTTTCAGATCTGACAGATAAAAACCGTTACGAGGGCATGGGCTGTGTATGAACATGAAGAACTCCACTCCAGCCCTACTTTACATGAGGAATACTAGTAACACGAAATAAGTACATGCCTAGGTAAGAGAGAGCAGGTTTTAGATCTAATCCAAACATAGTTCAAGTGCTAGATCTAAAACAAGTAAATCTTAGGGCATGGCAACATAATCAACAACGATCCATATGACCTATACTCCCCTCAAACATCTCCTTCATGCCATCCAAGAACTAGCCATAAGATCAAAGATATGGATTCAATCCCCAATGCTCCTATCCCTAGAACAAGAACATCAACCAAATATAAGAAGGGAGGAGCTTTACCGGGATTCATTGCTCTTGGAGGAGGAAGGAGAGGTGGAGCAACCCTTCCAAACCAACGGGGAGAAAGAGCTCCACGAAACGAGATCCAAACAGGGAGTTTTCGGGCTGGGGGAGGGAGGAGCCGCGAGGAAGAAGAAACAGGCTGAGAAAATCGGGCTCCCCCTCCTTTATATAGCCCAAGGGGTACGGGCCAGCAGTAGTACCGCTGAGGACCTAGCGGTAGTACCGCTACCTGGCGGTAGTACCGCCAGATGCAGCGGTAGTACCGCTGGGGTCCTGGCGGTAGTACCGCTACCCCTGGCGGTAGTACCGCTGCCCTGGCGGTAGTACCGCTGTAAATGTCGCAACGCGGCTAAGGAAGAGAGATGAACTTGGGCACATGACAAGTGAGTAAAAACAAATAGCATCTAGGAAAATGTATTGACTTGTCATTGTATATCCTTTCTTCTATACGCAAGAAAGGATGGAGGGGCGGTGGCCGAGGCCACCTGTGTTTGAGACAATGGTATGACACCGCGAAGAATTATCCTTGGGTTCATGACCAATGCTCGTCTTTGAAGCACAAGTGCCATTTGACAATGGCTAAAGTGAAAGACTAGATTGATTTATGCATAATGGGGGGAGGGAAAGTTCATTGAGAGAACAACACTCCCCCTATGTCCATGCCTACATCTAGACCAAGATGGAATGCAAAGTGAGGTGCAATATGCCTAGTTTCAATCCACATTACTTGAATCAATGATATTTAGCTCATGCCTTAACTCCCGGAACCTTGCTTCATCTAGAGGCTTAGTGAAAATATCTGCAAGTTGCTCTTCAGTGTTGATGAAGTGAACCTCAATATCACCTAGCTTGATATGTTCACGAATGAAGTGATGACGAATATCAATATGTTTGGTTTTGCTATGTTGCACTGGGTTGAGGGAAATCTTGATGGCACTTTGATTGTCACATAGAAGAGGCACTTTGTCACAAGTGACACGATAATCCTTTAAAGTCTGCCTCATCCATAGCAATTGTGCACAACAACTTGCAGCTGCCACATACTCAGCTTCGGTGGATGATAAGGAGACGCAATTCTGCTTCTTTGAAGACCAACTTACCAAAGAGCGACCAAGGAATTGGCATCCTCGAGACGTTGACTTCCTCTCCACACAATCTCCTGCCCAATCTGAGTTAGAATAGCCAACTAGATTGAAGTTTGCTCCTTTGGGATACCAGAGGCCAAAGTTTGGGGTATGAGCCAAATATCGAAAGATTCGCTTAACAGCCATGTAATGACTTTCTTTTGGTGCGGATTGAAACCGTGCACATGTCCCTACACTCAACATAATATCCGGTCTAGATGCACAAAGGTAAAGGAGGGATCCAATCATGGAGCGGTATACCTTTTGATCCACTGCTTTACCATTGGGATCACTGTCAAGCTTGCATCTTGTTGGCATGGGGAACTTGACCGGCTTGACATCTTCGAGCTCGAACCGTTTGAGCATGTCTTGTGTGTACTTGGCTTGTTTCATGAATGTCCCTTCTAGACCTTGTCTAATCTCGAACCCGAGGAAGAACTTCAACTCTCCCATCATGGACATCTCAAACTTCTCAGTCATTAGTGCAGCAAATTCTTCATTGAATGAAATGTTAGGAGAGCCAAAGATAATATCATCAACATATAGTTGGCATATGAACAAATCCCCTTTAACCCTCTTAGTAAAAAGAGTGGGATCTATCTTCCCAATTTCAAACCCACGATCTTGTAACAACTCAATAAGATACTCATACCACGCGCGTGGGGCTTGTTTAAGGCCATAGAGTGCCTTATTAAGTTTGTACACATGATTGGGGAGCTTGGGATGTTCGAATCCCGGGGGTTGTTTGACATAGACCAACTCATTCAAAGGACCATTAAGAAATGCACTTTTCACATCCATTTGCGTAGTTGATACCCTCGACTTGGGAGTAGCCTTGAGCCACCAATCTTGCCTTGTTCCGAATCACAATTCCATTGGCATCTTGCTTGTTCTTGAATATCCATTTGGTCCCGATGACATTATGTTCCTCCGTTGGCCGAGGCACTAAATCCCATACTTGGTTGCGTTCGAAGTTGTTAAGTTCTTCGTGCATGGCCATAAGCCAATCCTCATCATCGAGCGCTTCCTGTACCTGTTGAGGTTCACAATACGAGACAAACGCGTGATGATCACAATAATTCCAAAGCCGTTGACGGGTGGAGACTCCCTTTTTTAAACTGCCAAGTACATTCTTCATAAGATGTGACTTGACTCTCAGCTTGTTCGCATTCTTGGCTGCTCGACGCTCCAAGAGTTCTTTATTAGATAACGGGGGAGCATCGACTTGTTTCTTTTGCTTGCCCTTGCGTCTTGAGCCGGTTATTGGAGCTCCAGATGGGAATTGTGAGACAGTCTCCTGATCATCTTGTCCTTCGACTTGAGCAGGTTCACTAGTTTGATCTTGTATTAGTGGTTGCTCTTGATCTTGATCTTGTGCTTCTACTTGGTCTGGATCTCGGGGTTGCACTTGATCTCGATCATGAGTAGGTTCGGAGTCTTGGGGTAGTGCTTGAATATCATGGGGCACATCATCATTGTTAGGCAATTGATCTTGACCGTGAGCTTGATCAACTTGTTGAGAGTCTTCTCCTTGTTCATCGGAAGCGTGTGGGGCTTGTGGGGGTGATGGCTCCACTTGAGTAGAGCATTGTCCTTCTCCTTCGGCCACAAGGGGTTCCTCAATGGGGAGTATTTGACCAATCCCCATTCTTCTTATGGCTTCGGGAGGAATTTCATCACCTATATCACAAAGACCACTTTGCTCCACTTGGGAGCCATTATTTTCATCAAACTCTACGTTACACGTCTCCTCAATTAGTCCGGTGGACTTGTTGAGGACACGGTAAGCATGAGATTTTGTAGTATAACCAACAAAGATACCCTCATGTGCTCTAGAATCAAATTTAGCTAACCGTGCTCCCTTTTTGAGAATGAAACACTTACAACCGAATACCCGGAAGTACTTGAGATTGGGTTTGTTTCCAGTTAGAATCTCATACGGAGTCTTGTTCAAGCCTTTGCGGATGTAGAGCCGATTGGATGCATGACATGCTGTGTTGATGGCCTCTGCCCAGAAGTTATATGGAGATTTGAATTCTGCCATCATTGTCCTTGCAGCGTCTATCAAGGTCCGGTTCTTCCTTTCTGCCATGTCGTTTTGCTGAGGGGTATATGGTGCAGAATATTGGTGCTTTATTCCCTCATCACCTAGAAACTCATCTAGGGTGTAGTTCTTGAACTCGGTGCCGTTGTCACTCCTAATCATCAAGATCTTTGCTTCATGTTGACGTTGCGTTTCATTAGCAAAGTTGATGACCGTTTGTTGAGTTTCACTCTTCCTTTTAAAGAAATATAGACAGGTATATCTTGAGTAGTCGTCAACAATCACTAAGAAATATTTTCTGCCTCCAAGACTATCAAATGTTGCACCAAACAGATCCATATGGAGAAGTTCCAATGGCCTCTTAGTGTAGATAAGAGTCGTTGGACGATGAGCAGTTTCATGAATCTTTCCTTCAATGCAAGAACTGCAAACACGATCTTTAGCAAAGCTCACATTTGTTAGTCCACGAACATGGTCCCCTGTCACGAGACTTTGCAAAGATCTCATATTGACATGAGCTAAACGGCGATGCCAAAGCCAGCCCACGTCAACTTTAGCCATTAAACATGTCGCAGTCTTAGTGGGTCGCTTTGATGAGAAGTTCACCACATAAAGACCATTTTCGACATGTCCAACATAGGCTACTTTAAGAGTCTTGCTCCTTAGGAGGACCACAGTGTCAATATTAAAGAATGTGGAAAAACCCATAATTGCTAGTTGACGAACCGAAAGTAAATTGTAGGCAAGTGACTCAACAAGCATGACCTTCTCAATAGATAAATCTTGAGAGACGACCACCTTACCAAATCCCAATACCTTTGACGAGGATGCATCGGCGAATTGGACATGGGTGGGCATAGATGGAGAAGGATGCACATCCACCACTAAGTCCTTGCTTCCGGTCATATGATTTGTTGCTCCACTATCGAGCAACCATGACACCCCACCCGAAGCAAACTCCTACAATAGATGAAGGCTTGGTTTTAGGTACCCATTTTTAATGGGTCCTTTCATGTTAGAGACAAGGGTCTTAGGAACCCAGATAGCCCATTCAATATCTTCATCGTAGGAACCAACAAATCTGGCATAAACATGCTCATCACTCGCACAACATAAAACATAAGAAGAATTGAGTTTGTCGGCTGTGTTAGTAGGAACGGTTTTGCCCTTCTTGGGGTTCCCATAGTCCACCTTGTTCCTGTTCACCTTCTGAGTCCCCTCACCCTCTTTGACAAAGATGTCCATGAGGGTGAGAGATCGTTTGTTCTTGTTCTTCCTTTTACCTTTTGACTTGGAGGTAAGTCCAAGTCCTTCCTTTCCTACAACACCCTTTTGAGTGCTCAAGAGATCGTTCAGACTCTTCTCACCTTGTCTGCATGCCACAAGGCCCTTCTCAAGTTTCTCCTTTAACTTGGCATTTTCCTCCACAAGATGAACATGCTCACAACAGGGGTTAGTTGCACAAGTATTATCAATTAACACAAAGGGAGGACAAGTAGAGATCTCCTTGGTAAGCTTTGCTTGGAGTTGATCATGAGACTCTTTCAGAGAGAAATGAGCACCTTTCAAGGCTTTGTAAGCCTTGTCAAGTATATCAAACTCCTCTTTGAGTCTGTCACGGCCAACCTCAAGAGCATACTTTTCAGATTTAAGCATGCGAGTAAGAACAACATCATGATCTAGTTTCTTTTGCATTTTAGCGCAGTCATCGTTATATGACTCCTCAAGAGCCAAACGAAGAGTGCGCTCTTCCTCTAGAGCACTAGATAATTCGGCAATTTCATCGGCATAGTCACGACTATGTCCTTGGAGCTCGGAGATGGTCTCCTCATGAGACTCAATGAGGTCAGTGGCCTCACCCAGTTGTTCCAGGAGAGCAACAAAGTGGTTCTTGGGTTCTCCCTTAATAGTGCACATAAACTTATCAAGATCATGCTCATTAAGTTCCCCAACATCACTATCTTCAACACAATTTAACATTGAAGGAGCAGAAGCAATGTTGGTCTTAATGATGGGAGTTACCTGATTGATACCTTTTGCCATGAGGCACTTGGTGATGTGGTTCTCGTTGGGGGCGTTGAAGAGAGACACCTTCTGGGGAGAGGTAGTGGCAATAGCAACAGTTGCCGTTGCCACTGTATCATCATCATCACCATCATCATCGGAAGGATACTCTTCCAGGGCCACCATCCCTTTTGGGTGAGGTTTCTTCACAAAGTTGTTCTTGAGTGGAAATGATTTGATTTTGTCTTTGCGAATGAGTTTGCCTCCGTTGTCTTCCCTTTTCTCATAGGGACATTCTGCCACGAAGTGACTCACGTTGCCACAGTTATAACATGTCCTTACTCGTTGTTTGGGTTTGAATCCACTCGAGTTGTTCTTGGTGAAGGTGGGTCTTGAGTTCCTTTTATTTCCCCAGAATTGCCTTGATGCAAGAGCCATGTGCTCATGATAGGCATACATTGTGTCTTCAGGGCAGCTCTCCTCTTCTTCATCTTCTTCTTCTTCTTCAAACATTGCTCTTGATTTCAACGCAAGGTTGGGTGAAGTTGTCTTTGATCGAACACGAGCAAGTGCATTGTCGGCTGTTTCGTTCATGATTGACATTGCAATGAACTCATCCAGCACCTCACTGGAAGACAAGGAGTGGAAGTCTGGCCGCTGACGAATGACAGATGACATGGCTTTGTTGAAAGGCATGATGGCTTTGAGGAACTTGCGCTTGACCCATGTATCATCCACATCCTTACTCCCATGATCTTTTAGTGCCACAGCAATAGCAGTCACCCTCCGATAGAGATCACGGGGGTCCTCGTCTTCCTTCATCACAAACTCATCGGCCTTATCAAGTATCACTTCATAGTTGGATCGTTGAATGCTTGAGCTTCCCTTGTACAGCACCATAATATGCTCCCAACAGTCCTTGGCCAATGTGAAGGGACGTAAGTGGGGAAGATCTTCAGGTGGCACAACAGACTGAAGAATAAACAACGCAGAGTGATTATATTGGTTGTCTGCATCTTCTCTTGGAGTGAGGTTGCTTGGGTCATGAGGATAATATCCTTGCTCGATAATTCTCCACAAGTTTGTTGAGCTGTGATTCAAATGAGACTTAATAGAAAATACCCAGTTAGCAAAGTCACCTTTCACAAGATTAGGAGGAGGACCAACAGGATTAAGACGAGGTGCGGGAACGGATCCTCCATAGACCATGGGGGGTGGAACTGAGGCATATGTTCCAGTCCCATCCTTTTCGTGAGATGAAGCAGGTCGCATATCTTTAGCCGCTTCCTTAGAGGAGTTGGCCTCCGAATCGGGGATGGTGGGTTTAACCACTAAAGCCGGTTCGGGTGAACCTTTAAGGCCCTCAATTAACTCTTTAAGCATGGTATTGACTTCGCTCGTCAAGGACGTCTTGAGGGCTGCCATAGCCGTATTCAAGTCGTCCCTTGTGACCGAAGTCAAGTCCATGTTTTCGGGTTGCCCATGGTTAACTTCCTCTCCGCCTTCCATACTCTTCGGGTGGTTAAACCCTTAATAAAGAGACGTGGCTCTGATACCAATTGAAAGGATCGATATGGTTGGCTAGAGGGGGGGTGAATAGACAACGACCACTTTTTAATTAATCTTAGCAAGTTAAGGTAAACACTATACAGGTTCGCAAATAATATGACAATGAGGTGAACCCTATAGAAGCTAACAACGAGAGCTATTAAGACAAGTAAGATATAATCACAAGCATAAGTAAATACAAAGTAAAGGATAGAGATAACCACAAGTGGAACCGATGGAGACGAGGATGTGTTACCGAAGTTCCTTCCCTTTGACAGGAAGTACGTCTCCGTTGGAGCGGTGTGGAGGCACAATGCTCCCCAAAAAGCCACTAGGGCCACCGTATTCTCCTCACGCCCTCGCACGATGCAAGGTACCGTGATTCCACTATAGGTTCCCTTGAAGGCGGCGACCGAACCTTTACAAACAAGGTTGGGACAACTCCACACAAAGCTTGGAGGCTCCCAACTAAACCATGAAGCTTCACCACAATGGAATATGGCTTCGAGGTGAGCTCAACCGTCTAGGATGCTAAAACACCCAAGAGTAACAAGATCCGCAAGGGATTGGTGGGGGAATCAACTTTTCTCTTGGTGGAAGTGTGGATCTAGGCCTTCTCAACCAATCCCTAAAGAATCAACAAGTTTGATTGGCTAGGGAGAGAGACCGGGCACTTTTGAGCTTGGGGAGCAACAATGGAGCTTAGAGAGGTAAGAGATAGAGTTCCTCAGCTAGAAGAACCCTTTATATAGTGGGGGGGGGGAAATCAGACCGTTTTCCCACTCTCTGCCCGAGCTCCAGCGGTACTACCGCTGCCTGCAGTGGTACTACCGCTGGCACTCCAGCGGTACTACCGCTGAACAGGGGCGGTACTACCGCCGCCTGGCGGTACTACCGCTGGGACTCCAGCGGTACTACCGCTGACACCAGCGGTACTACCGCTGGCCCCTTGGTAGTGCAAAAGCACTACTACCACCAAGAAAGTCTTCGCAAAGAGGTCCGTCCACGAACTACCGCTAGGTAGGTGGAACAAAGCACCTGGAGCGGTACTACCGCTGGCCAGGGGTGGTGCTACCGCTGGCTGCTGCGGTACTACCGCTAGCAGTCCAGCGGTACTACCGCTAGAACCAGCGGTACTACCGCTGGGGACCATTTTGCAAAGATGCGAGAAACAAAGTGGCGAGGGCCGCTTCAAAGATAAAGGAAAGGGAGAATGAAGTGTGCGTGTGCAAAGATAGATTCCACCTAAACCTTTCCACTACGGATCCCCTCTTAATAGTACGACTTTCCTATGACTCAAATAAAGAGAATCGTAGAGAGCGCCGTGCTTCCGTTCCATGAGAGAGGAGACGTGTCGTCTTGTGCCGTTGACGTGTGTTATCTGAAACCTTAACACACACGGTTAGTCCTGTACGGTACTGTCATCAATCACCAAAATTACTTAGGCATAAACTATGCCCCAACATCAACCTTGGAAACACTTCCAACACACATCTCGCCTCGCCTTCACCTAGTCTCCGTTTTCCGTAGCTTTTATTTCGAGTTACCAACACTTAGCAACTGAACCGGTATCTAATACACTAGTGCTACGAGGAGCACTAGTAAATTACACATCAATATCATGTATATCCAATATACTTTTGTTGACTTTGCAAGCCTTCTCATCTACCAAGTATCTAGGGTAGTTCCTCTTCAGTGGCTGTTCCCTGCGTTACAGAAGCACTTAGTCTCGGGTTTGGGTTGAACCTTGCGTCTCTTCACTAGAGCAGCAACTGGTTTGCTGTTTCATGAAGTATCCCTTCTTACCCTTGCCCTTCTTGAAACTGGTGCTTTTACTAACCATCAACAATTGATGCTCCTTTTCAATTTCTACTTTCACGGTGTCAAACAACGAATAGCTCAAGGATCATCATATCTATCCCTGATATTTTATAGTTCATCACGAAGCTCTGACAGGTTGGTGGCAGTGACTCTGGAGAACTATCACTATCTCATATGGAAGATCAACTCTCACTCGATTCAAGCGATTGTAGTACTCGGACAATCTGTGCACATGCTCAACGATTGAGTTTTTCTCCCTTACTTTGTAGACAAAGAATCTTGTCAGAGGTCTCATACCTCTCAACAAGGGCACGAGCATGAAATCCCAATTTCATATCTTGGAACATCTCGTATGTCCCGCGATGTTCGAAACGTTTTTAGCACCTCAATTCTAAGACGTTTTAAGCACTACGCACTGAACTATCATGTAGTTTATCAAAAACGTGTATGTCAGATGTTCACAACATTCACAGACGATGCTTGGGGTTCAGCACACCGAGCAGTGCATTAAGGACATAAGCCTTCTGCGCAACAATGAGGACAATCCTCAGTTAATGGACCTAGTTCGCATAATTGCTACTATCATCTTTCAACTAAGTTATCTCTAGGAACATATAAAAAACCGTAGAGCTATAGCGCAAGTTACAACATGATTTGCAAAGACCTTTTGACTATGCTCATGATAATTAAGTTCATCTAATCAAATTATTCAATGAACTCCCACTCAGATCGACATCCCTCTAGTAATCCAAGTGATACATGATCCACGTCGACTAGCTCGTGTCCAATCATCACGTGAGACAGACTAGTCATCAATGGTGAGAAACTCCATGCTGGTCGTATCATCCATACGACTCATGTTCGACCTTTCGGTCTCTCGTATTCTGAGGCCATGTTTGTACATGCTAGGCTCGTCGAGTCAACCTAAGTGTTTTGCGTGTGTAAATCTGGCTTACACCCGTTGTATGCGAATGTTAGAATCTATCACACCCGATAATCACGTGGTGCTTCGAGACAACGGTCCTTCGCAACAGTGCACACTTAGGGGAATACTTATCTCGAAATTTTAATGAGGGATCATCTTATCTTTGCTACCGTTGTTCTAAGCAATAAGATGAAAACATGATAAACATCACATGCAATCATATAGTGACATGATATGACCATTATCATCTTTGATCCTTTGGTCTCCATCTTCGGGGCATCACATAATCATCATTGTCACTGACATGACACCATGATCTCCATCATCATGATCTCCTTCATTGTGTCTCCGTGAAGTCGGGTCGCCAACTATTACTTCTACTACTATGGCTAACGGTTAGCAATAAAGTAAAGTAATCACATGGCGTTGCATCTCATACAATAAATCAAGACAACTCCTATGGCTCCTGCCGGTTGTCATACTCATCGACATGCAAGCCATGAATCCTATTACAAGAACATGATCAGTCTCATACATCACATATATAACATCACATCCTTTTGGCCATATCACATCACATAACATACCCTGCAAAAACAAGTTAGATGTCCTCTAATTGTTGTTGCAAGTTTTACGTGGCTTATTTGGGTTTCTACCAAGAACGTTTCTTACCTACGTGACAGCCACACCGTTGATATGCCAATGCTATTTACCATTCATAACGACCCTCTTCATCAAATCCTATCCGACTAAAGTGGGAGAGACAGACACCCGCTAGCCACCTTATGCAACAAGTGCATGTCGGGCGGTGGAACCAGTTTCACGTAAGAGTACGTGTAAAGTCGGTCCGGGCTGCTTCATCCCATGATGCCGCCGAATCAATATAAGACTAGTAACGGCAAGCAATTAACAATATCATCGCCCACAACTTTTGTGTTATACTCGTGCATAGAATCTACGCATGGACCTGGCTCGGATGCCACTGTTGGGGAACGTAGTAATTTCAAAAAATTTCCTACGTCACACAAGGATCTATCTAGGAGAAACCAGCAATGAGCAAAGGGGTAGAGCATCTTCATACCGTTGAAGATCGCATAGCGGAAGCGTTACTATGAAAGCGGTCGATGGAGTCGTACTCGCGGCGGTTCAAATCGCAGAAGATCTGACCCGAACACCAAATGTACGGTGTCTCAGCGTTCAACACACCTACAACCCGGGGACGTCTCCTCCTTCTTGATCCAGCAAGAAGGGAGGATAAGTTGAGGGAGAACTCCGGCAGGAGGACAGCGTGGTGGCGGTTGAGCTATGTGGTTCTCCGACAGGGCTTCGCCAAGCACCGCGGAGGAGGAGGAGGTGTAGGAGGGGGAGGGTTGCGCCAGGGGCTAGGTTTCAGCTCCCATGCGCCTCCACACTATATATAGGGGTGGAGGGGGCTGGTTTGTTTCCCTCCAAGTCCATTGGGGCGTTGGCAAAGGTGGGAGGAAAGAAATCCCATACTTTTCCTTCACCACCGATTGTTATCCCCCTATTTTAGGGATCAAGATCTTATCCCTTCGGGATATGATCTTATTCCTTCTAAGGGGAGATCTTGCTGCGCCTTGACCAGGGGTGTGGGTCCTTGCCCAACTACCCACGTTCATGTGGGTCCCACTCCGGAACCTTCTAGAACCTTCCCGGTACAATACCGAAAAATCCCAAACATTTTCCGGTGGCCAAAATAGGACTTCTCATATATAAATATTTACCTCCGAACCATTCCAGAACTCCACGTGATGTGCAAGATCTCACCCGGGACTCCGAATAACTTTCGGTAACCACATATACGATTCCCATAACAACTCTAGTGTCATCGAACCTTAAATGTGTAGACCCTACGGGTTCGGGAAACATGCATACATGACTGAGACACCTCTCCGGTCAATAACCAATAACGGGGTCTGGATACCCATGTTGGATCCCACATGTTCCACGATGATCTCATCGAATGAACCACGATCTCGGGGATTCAATCAATCCCATATGCAATTCCCTTTGTCTACCAGTATGACACTTGCCCGAGATTCGATCGTGGGTATCCCTATACCTTGTTCAATCTCGTTACCGACAAGTCTCTTTACTCGTTCCGTAACACATCATCCCGTGGCCAACTCCTTAGTCACACTGCTCATTATGATGATGCATTACCGAGTGGGCCCAGAGATACCTATCCATCAAACCGAGCAACAAATCCCAGTCTTGATTCGTACCAGCCCAACAGACACTTCCGGAGATACCCGTAGTGCACCTTTATAATCACCCAGTTAAGTTGTGATGTTTGATGCACTCAAAGCACTCCTACGGTATCCGGGAGTTGCACAATCTCATGTTCTAAGGAAATGATACTTGACATTAGAAAAGCTTTAGCAGACGAACAACACGATCTAGTGCTATGCTTAGGATTGGATTTTGTCCATCACATCATTCTCCTAATGATGTGATCCCGTTATCAATGACATCCACTGTCCATGATTAGGAAACCATGACCATCTATTGATCAATGAGCTAGCCAACTAGAGGCTCACTAGGGATATGTTGTGGTCTATGTATTCACACATGTATTATGGTTTCCGGTTAATACAATTATAGCATGAACAATAGACAATTATCATGAACAAGGAAATATAATAATAGCCATTTTATTATTGCCTCTTGGACATATTTCCAACAATTATGTCCAGCTGTGATGCTCGATATCACAAATGCTGGTGTTTGTTTGTATGTATGCATGCTCCAAATACCCACAAACTGGCTAGGGTATAGGTCGGAAGGTATTACGGAATTTATTTTCTTTGCAAAGGTGTGCTAGCATGTTAACATGTAAAAATGACATGCTATGGGTTTGATAATTAGTGAAAGAGTTTGATTAGTAAATGCACATATATTTTCATGTTAAGCCGTTCAAGTTTAGACTGCACAAATTTTCCTTTTGAGAAAAAAGTCGAGTAAATATGTTTGTGCGTGAGTGATATCATAATGGCATGTTATTCATTTTTTGATGATTATATGAAGTAAGCGTAGATACATTCTAAATTACATTAAGATCGATTGATTTTGGTAATTAATAAATTATTTTACTAAAAAACTCGGTTTACATTTCTTAAAGAAACAAACTAATCCATGAGAACACCGTAAATTTTAGATATGTAAACTAGAGCATGTTGAGAGAAAAGTGTTTTAAAAATGGTAAACCTTTTTAAAAATTGTGAGTTTATATTACGCACCTTTATTTTAATTTTGGTTTATAATTTAAAGTTATGTTGGCTTTAGTCGATGGCTTAGAATCTAGGAATTCCTCCAATGTAAATTATATGGGTAAAGTTAATTTAACCGGTCATCTATAATTTACTGATTGATCTTTATTATTATTGGAGGCTTTGATTGATACTTAAATGTGTAATATATTGATTCCAATTTTCAAGAATAACTTCATCTCATGGCCCTGGGAGAAATCCGGACTACTCTCGGTCAAAAGTGCTTATCATGTTGCTATGGCTCATCACTATGATCAGTTCTGCCCAAGTTCTTCCAGCGCCAACCCTGATGGTGAAAGACCGTGTTGGCGGCTAATCTGGGGTGCGGAGGTTCCCCCTAAGATAAAGAACTTTGCTTGGCAGGTTGCTTCGGGTACTCTACCTACAGATGCTGAGAAGAAACGACGACATTTCGATCTCAATGGCTTCTGTAGACTATGTGACAGGGAACAAGAGTCATCATTTCATGCTCTCCTCTCTTGTCCAAGAGCTGCATCCCTGTGGGACTCGATGAAAGCTCATTGGTCTCTCCCGGACAGGACTATGATAAAGTGGACCGGTACTGAATGGCTGTTTCAGCTCCTTGAAGAAGCCCCAGCTTCTATTCGCAGCAGAATTTTGATGATCCTCTGGCGCTCTTGGTTTGTCAGGAATGAGTTATTGCATGGTAATGTCCCTCCTCCGCTAGATGTCTCCTGCTCTTTCTTGCAAAGCTATCATAATACTTTCACTCAGATTTCGAGGAGTGTGGATGAGATAATCAAAGGAAAATCGCCGGTTGCTATGGATCCAATCTGTGGCACGGTGAAATCTGTTTCACGGGAACCGTGGCCTCCTCCTTTGGCTGGTATGGTGGCGCTGTCTATAGATGGATCGTACAGAGCATCAGATGGGTCTGCTTGCTCGGGGATGATCCCGAGAACAAGGACGGGGGAGGTGGTATTTGCTGCATACCGAAAGCTGTTCCATTGCAATGATGCGCTTGAAGCTGAATTACAAGCGCTCCTAGAGGGTATTAAGCTTACCACGGAACATTCTGAAGCTCCCATTATGATTCAATCAGACTGTGTTGCTGCGATCAATGCCATAAAGGATACTTCATTGGATAACTCTGCTTATGGCCATATGATCCAGGAGATCAAGTTTCTTTTAAGTGATAGGATTTTTATTCCTGTTAAAGTTTCTCGTGCTCAAAATAGAGTTGCAGATTGTTTAGCGAATTTTGGTCGTAGTGGGGATAGTACTGCCTGCTGGCTAGGTAGATCTCCGCCTATTGCCTCTGATCTCGTTGATGAGGATTGTAACTCTATTATGTTGGAATAAAATCCTATGACTTCCGCAAAAAAGAAGAAGAAGAATAACTTGATATTTTCTTGAAATATGTATTTGTGACCAAAACTACTTGTCTTACCTAAATACTTCTTTTCACTATAGGCTATACTCTATTTCTTGTATATTGAGTAATCACCCGAATGGATCAAATACGTAGAAACACCATCATACCTCGAAATCTGTGGGACTAATAAAAGAAAGATGGTACGTAACAATAGCTCTATGTTGCGTACGTGCATGAAGTCTTGTATCTTGATTCTTGAATACGTACCAGTTTCTGGCTTGGGGTTGTATATCCGCATAAGTCTTCCATCTCGCCTCACGGGGCTGCTCTCATCACATAATTAAGTCAAACAACATGCTTACGGCTACTCTATTGCTAGACACTTGTCTGATGTGCTATCACTGCTACACTCTCTGCAGCTGATCTGATGTTCCGGTACACCTTATTTGGAGTTTGGATGCATGGACGCATCTCATGTGAAACAACTGGAGCAGGCTACCAGTGTCTGACTGCTTACTTGTGCACACCCTCTCCCTCTAATCTTCTTTCTCATGTAGATTAAGTCAGGAAATACACATTCTTTCATCTGCATATCCCTGGAGGAGTGAGCTGGCAGTGGATGCTCGCTGGCGGCGAGACAACACTGGAGCTTTGTGTGCTAGTGGACCAGCGAATCCACTCGTACAATAGACCTCAAACTTAAGAAGTCAACGTCCAGACCATGGTCAACCTTTTTGACCTCGATACGATTTGACTGATCACCTACGACAAAATATGCCTTGTCCAAGCTATCTTCAAGCCTCGCAGTCTCGATTTGATTTGATAAATCACCTAACAAAGATTCAATAAGTTCTTCCTAATCTGTAAGCAGCTGCAGGCATATGTGAATTCATGGGGAAATCGACCGATGTATACATGCTAATGGATGTTAGGATGCCCCAGCTACGTGGCAGCGGTCTAAGGAGAGGGTGTGTGCGTGTGTGTGTGTGTGTGTGTGTGCAGCAGGGAGGGTGTGGAAAGCAGAGCACAAAGATAACCTGGAGTCGGATGTGGTGGCGGCGTGAAGATGTAGTGTCGGCACCGTTGATTGATTAAGGGAATTGGCCTAATTTTCCTTTTAGTGTATAATAGAAAATAGAATAGATAGATAGTAGGGACAACATACGATCTTTGTATTTCTGCCACTAATGATAAAATGATGGGGTTAGTTCTTATTATTGAATTCTTTTTATCTATATCATGTCAATGTTTTTCAAGCATTACTCTATTTTACATAATACTCTAGATGCACACTGGATAACGGTGAGTGGGTGGAGTAAAAGTAATAGGTGCACGCACGAGTCGGCCTGTTTTCTTATGAACATGATGCCTATATACACATGATCATTATCGTGAATATCACATAACTATGCACTTCTCTATCAATTGCCCAAACGCAAATTGTTTACCCACCGTATGCTTACTTACATCAGAGATGCCACTAGGGAAAACTATGGCCCCCGGGTATATTCACTTATAAGTTACAAGCACTAGAATACCTTGATGTTATTATTTATTATTTATTTTATTTTGAAATTTACAATTATCTACTACCAACCACACTACTTACAAGCTTGCAAATAACGAGTCTAAGAGGATTGACAACCCTCTTGCCCGCGTTGGGTGCAAATGTTTGTTCTTTTGTGTGTAGGCGCTAAAGACGAGGATTGGTTGTTATTCCTATTGGTTCGATAAACCTTGGTTCTCCATCGAGGGAAATACTTACCTATATTGTGCTGCATCACCCGTTCCTCTTCATGAAAACCCATAGCAGATCACAAGCATTAGGAAGAATTTTTGGCGCCGCTGATGGGGAGTACCATCAACCTACTATCAAGTAACTTCACAAAAAATATCATTCATTTGTTCCTATTTTTATTTGCTATTATATATTTCTTGATTCATAAAAAACAAAAAACAAAAATATTTATCTTTGCTTGTCACTAGTTTACTTCTTTGCTTGTCATACTTGCTAGTTTACTTGTCCTGCTTGTTACTTTGCTTGCCCGGTCATCATGTCTCAAGATACTACTAAGTTGTGTTACTTTTCAAATACTAATAACAAAGATTTTATTAGTACTCATGTACCTCCCGCCACTAGTGCGGAGGCTTATGATATAAATGCCGTATTGCTGAATCTTGTCATGAAGGAACAATTTTCGGGAAGTCTAAATGAGGATCCCGCTGCCCATCTTAATACCTTTGTTGAACTTTGTGATATGCAAAATAAAATGGACATGAATAATGACATTGTGAAATTAAAGTTATTTCCTTTTTCACTAAGGGATAAAGCTAAATCTTGTTTGTCATCTTTACCACTTAATAGTATTTGAACATGGGATAAGTGTAAAGATGCTTTTATTACCAAGTATTTTCCTCCTCCTAAGTCATCTCCCTTAGAAATCAAATAGTATATTTTAAACAACATGATTATGAACATGTTGCACAAGCTTGGGAGGGGATGAAACCGATGATAATAAATTTCCCTACTCATGGTTTAAACTTATGGACGATTATCCAAAACTTCTATGCTAGACTAAAGTTTGTATCTAGAAATCTTATAGATTCTGCCGCAGGTAATACCTTCATGGAGGTGACCTTAGGAGAGGCCACCAAACTTCTGGACAACAACATGACCAACTACTCCCAAATGGCATACAGAAAGGGTTCCAACTGGTAAGAAGGTAAACTGTGTTGAGGAAATCACTACTTTGAGTGAAAAACTTGATGCTCTTATGAATTTGTTGCTAATAAAAATGCACATGTTGATCCTAATGATATGCCTTTGTCTAATTTGATTGAGAAAATGATAATGCCATTGATGTGAATTTTATCTCACGAAACAGTTTTAACAACAATGCCTATAGGGGTAATTTCAATGCTAGGTCGTATCCCGATAACTCCTCTAATGGTTATGGCAACTCTTGTGGCAATTCCTATGGAAATACTTCTACCAGTAATAATAAGTTATCCTATGATCTTGAAAACACCATTAAATAATTCATTAATCCTCAAAAAGTTTTCAAAACTATGGTAGAGGAAAAGTTGCATAAAATTGACGATTTGACTAGAAACATGGATATGATTACTCTTGATATGGAAACTCTAAAAAGTAAAACTTTGCCACCAAAGAATGACTTTAATGAGACTATTAAATCTATACAAATATATATGAATGGGAGTAGGGAGAGGATCGCCAAGTTGAAAGCTAAGCGGGAATTCCTAGAAAAAGCTCTTCCACCCGTTTTTTTTACCGGAATCATGATGAAGATCTTAAAGTACTTGGTACTTCTCCTATTGAAGCTGTGTTTACTTCTCTGAAAGTAAATGATAATGGGACTGGATAGGAGTCAACTTGTTATGCCTCGATTTGATTGTACGCTAATCATGCATGCAAATGCGTATGACCAAGCTCAAGGTCTCACTAATCAATATCACAACACAACTCTAAACACAAATTAAAGTCATACAAGCTTCATATTACAAGCCAGGGGCCTCGAGTGCTTGAATACAAAAGCTCGGAAACATACGAGTGAGCGGAAGCAATAAATATCTGAGAGCAGACATAGAAACAAGTTTTGCCTTAGGTAAGGCTAGCATAAAAGATACATCGATCGAAAGAGGCGAGACCTCCTGCCTCAGAACCTACTAAACTACTCCCGGTCGTGAGCGACCTACACACAGTAGTAGGCATTGTCACGGTAGCAGTCGTTGTCGGTGGGATAAGCCATCTCCTGGGCTCCATCATTTGATCGCGGCAATCGTATCAAGAGGAAAAGGGGGAGAAAAGCAACGGTGAGTACTCATCCAAAGTACTCGCAAGATTGAGATCAGAACTATGCTAAGTATGCAATGGTATTAAAGGAATGGGGATATATCCATGGACTGACTGCAGCAATTCGAGAATAGAGAGAAGGGACTAGCCCTATCGAAGACCATCATCTTCAGTGTCTCGCAGCATAGAAGAGTACAAACGAGTATCACATTTATAGTCATATTGTTGCAACAAATTTAATTAAGTCATGCCTAGAGATTCTTCCTCGACTCCATGTGAGAAAGCAATTTCGGAGCCAACCATTCTAGTTAAGTCACAGTTCTAGTCGTATTAGACCGGGATACAACTCCAAGTCATCCTGTTACCGTGGACATGACTATTCGAATAGTTATATTCACCCCTGCAGGGGTGCACCACATTTCCCAACATGCTCGATCAGCTCTGGCCGGAAACACTTTCCTGGGTCGGAATATCAACATGCCGCAGCCTACCTAGGCTCAATAGAGAGGCCAGCCCGCCGATCTACAACCTAAGCTCACAGGGGTCTTGGGCCAATCACCCTATGTTCTCCTACATGTTGTGAGGGTGGCCGAGATCAACCCTGCCACCTCTAATACAAGATCAATGCTTACGCGGACCACTCAGGCGTGCGCTGCTCCATTGCTGATGTCTGAAGAGCTTCAGCTGATACAACGATGCTGAGTACCCATAACTTCTCCCGCATGAAGGCTAGTGCGAAAAAGGTCAGTGACCAACTGAGTCAAATACCTAAATCCCATTAATGTTTTAATTAACTTGTAGCGATGACCAACAATCCATGATATGTGGTCCCATCGCCCCGTCTCGAGGATGTGTGGCAAGGGCCAAGAATGCCCGACCACGCCTCATCACAATCACGTGGGAATCCGCCCGCAACACACTTTTCATCACGTTCCAAGTAGTAATTGTTGGGGAACGTCGCATGGGAAACAAAAAAATTTCCTACGCGCACGAAGACCTATCATGGTGATGTCCATCTACGAGAGGGGATGAGTGATCTACGTACCCTTGTAGACCATACAGCAGAAGCGTTAGAGAACGCGGTTGATGTAGTGGAACGTCCTCACGTCCCTCGATCCGCCCCGCGAACAATCCCGCGATCAGTCCCACGATCTAGTACCGAACGGACGGCGCCTCCGCGTTCAGCACACGTACAGCTCGACGATGATCTCGGCCTTCTTGATCCAGCAAGAGAGACGGAGAGGTAGAAGTGTTCTCCGGCAGCGTGACGGCGCTCCGGAGGTTGGTGATGACCTTGTCTCAGCAGGGCTCCGCCCGAGCTCCGCAGAAACGCGATCTAGAGGAAAAACCGTGGAGGTATGTGGTCGGGCAGCCGTGGAAAAGTCGTCTCAAATCAGCCCTAAAAACTCCGTATATATAGGTGGGAGGGAGGGGGCCTTGCCTTGGGGCTCAAGGAGCCCCAAGGGGGTCGTCCGAGTCCAAGGGGGAGGACTCTCCCCCCCCCAAACCGAGTTGGACTAGGTTTGGTGGGAGGGAGTCCCCCTTCCTTCCCACCTCCTCCTTTTTTTTCTTTCTCTCTTGATTTTCTTCTCCTTGGCGCATAGGGCACTTGTGGGCTGTCCCACCAGCCCACTAAGGGCTGGTGTGTCTCCCCCAAGGCCTATGGGCTTCCCCGGGGTGGGTTGCCCCCCCGGTGAACTCCCGGAACCCATTCGTCATTCCCGGTACATTCCCGGTAACTCCGAAAACCTTCCGGTAATCAAATGAGGTCATCCTATATATCAATCTTCGTTTCCCGGACCATTCCGGAAACCCTCGTGACGTCCGTGATCTCATCCGGGACTCCGAACAACATTCGGTAACCAACCATATAACTCAAATACGCATAAAACAACGTCGAACCTTAAGTGTGCAGACCCTGCGGGTTCGAGAACTATGTAGACATGACCCGAGAGACTCCTCGGTCAATATCCAATAGCGGGACCTGGATGCCCATATTGGATCCTACATATTCTACGAAGATCTTATCGTTTGAACCTCAGTGCCAAGGATTCGTATAATCCCGTATGTCATTCCCTTTGTCCTTCGGTATGTTACTTGCCCGAGATTCGATCATCAGTATCCGCATACCTATTTCAATATCGTTTACCGGCAAGTCTCTTTACTCGTTCCGTAATACAAGATCCCGCAACTTACACTAAGCTACATTGCTTGCAAGGCTTGTGTGTGATGTTGTATTACCGAGTGGGCCCCGAGATACCTCTCCGTCACACGGAGTGACAAATCCCAGTCTTGATCCATACTAACTCAACCAACACCTTCGGAGATACCTGTAGAGCATCTTTATAGTCACCCAGTTACGTTGCGACGTTTGATACACACAAAGCATTCCTCCGGTGTCAGTGAGTTATATGATCTCATGGTCATAGGAATAAATACTTGACACGCAGAAAACAGTAGCAACAAAATGACACGATCAACATGCTATGTCTATTAGTTTGGGTCTAGTCCATCACGTGATTCTCCCAATGACGTGATCCAGTTATCAAGTAACAACACTTTGTTCATAATCAGAAGACACTGACTATCATCGATCAACTGGATAGCCAACTAGAGGCATGCTAGGGATGGTGTTTTGTCTATGTATCCACACATGTAAATGAGTCTTCATTCAATACAATTATAGCATGGATGATAAACTATTATCTTGATACAGGAATTATAATAATAACTATATTTATTATTGCCTCTAGGGCATAATTCCAACAGTCTCCCACTTGCACTAGAGTCAATAATCTAGCCCTCACATCACCATGTGAATTACATTGTAATAAATCTAACACCCATACAGTTTTGGTGTCGATCATGTTTTGGCCGTGGAAGAGGTTTAGTCAGCGGGTCTGCTACATTCAGATCCGTGTGCACTTTGCATATATTTACGTCCTCTTCCTCGACGTAGTCGCGGATGAGGTTGAAGCGTCGTTTGATGTGTCTGGTCTTCTTGTGAAACCGTGGTTCCTTTGCTAAGGCAATGGCACCCGTGTTGTCACAGAACAAGGTTATTGGATCCAGTGCACTTGGCACCACTCCAAGATCCGTCATGAACTGCTTCATCCAGACACCCTCCTTAGCCGCCTCCGAGGCAGCCATGTACTCCGCTTCACATGTAGAATCTGCTACGACGCTTTGCTTGGAACTGCACCAGCTTACTGCACCCCCATTAAGAATAAATACGTATCCGGTTTGCGACTTAGAGTCGTCCGAATCTGTGTCAAAGCTTGCATCGACGTAACCTTTTACGGCGAGCTCTTCATGACCTCCATACACGAGAAACATCTCCTTAGTCCTTTTTAGGTACTTCAGGATATTCTTGAACGCTGTCCAGTGATCCACTTCTGGATTACTTTGGAACCTACCTGCCATACTTATGGCCAGGCTAACATCCGGTCTAGTGCACAGCATCGCATACATGATAGAACCTATGGCTGAAGCATAGGGGACGGAGCGCATATGCTCTCTATCTTCATCAGTTGCTGGGCATTGAGTCTTACTCAATCTCGTACCTTCTAAAACTGGCAAGAACCCTTTCTTGGACTGTTCCATTTTGAACCTCTTCAAAACTTTATCAAGGTATGTGCTTTGTGAAAGTCCTATCAGGCGTTTTGATCTATCCCTATAGATCTTAATGCCTAGAATGTAAGCAGCTTCTCCTAGGTCCTTCATAGAGAAACTTTTATTCAAGTAACCTTTTATGCTCTCCAAAAGCTCTACGTTGTTTCCAATCAGTAATATGTCATCCACATATAATATTAGAAACGCCACAGAGCTCCCACTCACTTTCTTGTAAATACAAGATTCTCCAACCACTTGTATAAACCCAAATGCCTTGATCACCTCATCAAAGTGTTTGTTCCAACTCCGAGATGCTTGCACCAGTCCATAAATGGATCGCTGGAGCTTGCACACCTTGTTAGCATTCTTAGGATTGACAAAACCTTCGGGTTGCATCATATACAACTCTTCCTTAAGGAAACCGTTAAGGAACGCCGTTTTGACATCCATCTGCCAGATTTCATAATCGAAAAATGCAGCTATTGCTAACATGATTCTGACGGACTTAAGCATTGCTACGGGTGAGAAAGTCTCATCGTAGTCAATTCCTGGAACTTGTGAAAAAACCTTTGCCACAAGTCGAGCTTTATAAACGGTCACATTACCGTCAGCGTCCGTCTTCTTCTTAAAGATCCATTTGTGCTGAATAGCCTTGCGGCCCTTAGGTAGTATCTCCAAAGTCCACACTTTGTTCTCATACATGGATCCTATCTCGGATTTCATGGCTTCTAGCCATTTGTTGGAATCTGGGCCCACCATTGCTTCTTCATAATTTGCAAGTTCATTGTTGTCCAACAACATGATTGATAAGACGGGATTACCGTACCACTCTGGAGCAGCGCGTGATCTCGTCGACCTGCGTGGTTCAACAGAAACTTGAACTGGAGTTTCATGATCATCATCATTAACTTCCTCCTCAACCGGCGTCGCAACGTCCATATGTGGGAGTATGATCCGGCGAATCCGAATAACTCGGTTGGTCATGTGCGGTGCCTTTTTCGCACTTCACTCGAGAGGCTGTGGAAGGCCTTATTCAAGTCGCAAAAGACTTGGCCCGACGAGGATGAGGATGAAGGCCTCTCCCTCCTCAACCCTGCAGGACCGCTAATATTTTCATCGAACCATTTTAACTTTCACCCCTTACTATTTTAACAAGGCACTTACTCCTTCCTTCTTCGTTACCCGTAGATATGGATGAAGAAATTCGGATGGATTAACTGTGCGACACCTTTGCTTGGGTACGTCATGACCCCTCTGCTAGCGGCCATGTTGGTCGAGAAGCCGTATACGGCCCTGAGGGAGAAGGAGGAACAGAAGAAAGGGAAGAAGAAAATCCGGGAGGGTCTTCGGTCAAAAGGACCAACGGATACTAAGTCCGAGGATACACCGGCTCCCTCTCACATATAGGGAGAGGAATAGGAAGATGAGGAGGAGGTAAGTGACTCCTCTCATACCATAAAGAGAGAGGCGTTCGAAGATGCCGAGGGAGATCACGCTCCTATTGCTTCGAAGAAGCCATCTATTCGACGACATTCCAGACTCGGATGAGGAGTCCGCGGATGAGGCATGCTACCTCTTGAGCTTGCGTTGGTTTTTCCCTTGAAGAGGAAAGGGTGATGTAGCATAGTAGCAGTAAGTATTTCCCTCAGTCTGAGAACCAAGGTATCAATCCAGCAGGAGTATCAAGGCAATTCACCAATGTACCTGCGCAAAAACAAACAAACTTGCACCCAACGCTATTAAGGGGTTGTCAATCCCTTCACGATTAATTGCAAGGTGAGATCTGAAGGTGGAAAGTGCAACAAAGTAAAAGTGTAGAGCTGAAAATATGATCTGAAGTAGACTCGGGGGCCATAGTGTTCACTAGAGGCTTCTCTTATGATAGCAAATATTACGGTGGGTGAACGAATTACTGTCGAGCAATTGATAGAATCGCGCAAAGTCATGATGATATCTAAGGAAATGATCATACATATAGGCATCACGTCCAAGACAAGTAGACCGATACTGTCTGCATCTACTACTATTACTCCACACATCGACCGCTATCCAACATGCATCTAGTGTATTGAGTTCATAAAAAACAGACTAACGCCTTAAGCAAGATGACATGATGTAGAGGGATAAATTCATGCAATAGATATAACCCCCATCTTTTTACCCTTGATGGCAACAACACGATGCGTGCCTCGATACCCCTTCTGTCACTGGGTGAGGACACCGCACGGTATGAACCCAAAACCAAGCACTTCTCCCATTGCAAGAATTATAGATCAAGTTGGCCAAACGAAACCCACAACTCGAAGAGAATTACAAGGATAAAAAAACATTCATATAAGAGATCAGAGGAAACTCAAATAATAATCATAGACAATCTGATCATAAATCCACAATTCATCAGATCTCGACAAACACACCACAAAAGAAGATTACATCGGATAGATCTCCATGAAGATCATGGAGAACTTTGTATTGAAGATCCAAGAGAGAGAAGAAGCCATCTAGCTACTAGCTATGGACCCAAAGGTCTGTGGTGAACTACTCACGCATCATCGGAGAGGCAATGGTGTTGATGAAGAAGCCCTCCGTGTCCGAATCCCCCCTCCGACAGTGCACCGGAACGGTCCCCTGATGGGATCTTGCGGAGATAGAAGCTTGCGGCGGCGGAAAAGTATTTTCGTGCCTCTCTCTAACAATTTTTGAGTTTTAGGGAATTTATAGGCGGAAGAAGTAGGGCAAAGGAGCCATGGGGGGCCCACAAGCCTTGTAGGCGCGCCCCCAGGCCGCGGCTAGGGGTTTGTGGCCTCCCCCGGGGTCCTTTGCCTTGGTTCTCAAGTTCCCTGCGTATCTTCTGTTACGGAAAAAATCATTCCGAAGATTTTATTCCGTTTGGACTCCGTTTAATATTCTCCTCTGAAAACGGTCAAAAACACGGAAAAAACAGAAACTGGCACTTGGCACTGAGTTAATAGGTTACTCCCAAGAAAGATATAAAATGCATACAAAACATCCAGAGTTGACAAGATAATAGCATGGAACCATAAAAATTATAGATACGTTGGAGACGTATCAAGCATCCCCAAGCTTAACTCCTGCTCGTCCTCGAGTAGGGAAGTGATAAAGACTAAATTTTTGATGTGGAATGCTACCTAACATATTTGTCCTTTGTAACTTCTTTCTTCTGACATGAATGTTCAGATCTGTAAGATTCAAAACAATAGTTTACTATTGACATGAAAGCAATAATGCTTCAAGCAAACTAGCAAGGTGATCAAGAACTTTCGAAATAACAAGGCCAAAGAAAGTTATCCCTACAAAATCATATAGTCTGGCTATGCTCCATCATCCCCACACAACGAATTTAAATCATGCACAACCCCGATATTGGCCAAGTAATTGTTTTTGCACTCTTACTTTCTCAAACTTTTTCAACTCTCACGCAATACACGAGCGTGAGCCATGGATATTGCACTATAGTTGGAATAGAGTGTGGTGGAGGTTGTGAGGCAAAAAGGAGGAGATGGTCACATCGACTCGGCGTATCAAAGGGCTATGGAGATGCCCATCAATATATATCAATGTGAATGAGTAGGGATTTCCATGCAACGGATGCACTTAGAGCTATAAGTGTGTGAAAGCTCAAAAGGAGAACTAGTGGGTGTGCACCCAACTTGCTTGCTCACGAAGCCCTAGGGCAATTTTGAGGAAGCCCATCATTGGAATATACAAGCCAAGTTATATAATGAAAATTCCCACTAGTATATGTAGGTGTCAAAACGAGAGACTCTCTATCATGAAGAACATGGTGCTATTGTGAAGCATAAGTGTGGAAAAAGATAGTAGCATTGTCCCTTCTCTCTTTTTCTCTCTTTTTTTGTGTGGGCTCTTTGGCCTCTTTTCATTTTTTTGTGGGCATCTTTGGCCTTTTTTTGCTTACATGGGACAATGCTCTAATAATGATGATCATCACACTTTTATTTACTCACAGCTCAATGCTTAGAACAATGATGACTCTATAGGAAATGCCTCCAGCAGTGTACCGGGATGTGCAACGATCTAGCTTAGCGTATGACGTTGAAACATCTCGCTAGCTATCTTACGATCATGCAATGGCAATATGCAAGTGATGGCACAAGTCATGAGAAGGATTGGTGGGAGTTGCATGGCAATATATCTCGGAATGGCTATGAAAATGCCATAATAGGTAGGTATGGTGGCTTCTTTTAGGAAGGTATATGGTGGGTTTGTGCACCGACGAAAGTTGCGCGGTACTAGAGAGGCTAGTAATGGTGGAAGGTGAAAGTGCATCTGTACCATGGACTCACATTAGTCAGGAAGAACTCATATACTTATTGCGAAAGTTTTATAGTAATCGAAACAAAGTGCTAAATGCATACTCCTAGGGGAAGGGTTGGTTGGTGTTAACCATCGCGCGATCCCGACCGCAACACAAAGGATGACAATCAATAAATCAGTTATGCTCCGACTTCCTAACATAGCGGTTCACCATACGGGCATGCTACGAGAATCACTAACCTCAACACAATTATTTCTAGATTCACAACACCCTACTAACATAACTCTAATATCACCAAATCCATGTCTCAAAACTAAATGATAGGAATCAAACTTCTCTTTACTAATCGATGCACATGAATATGGAAGTTTTTATTATATCCTCTTTGGATGCCTATCATCTTTAGGACTACTTTTATAGCACAAGCCAACTACCAAGTTACCTAGAGAGAGCACTCTCAAAAATATATAAGTGAAGATCGAGAGTTCTTATTTCTCCAAAATATGACACCGCCGTGCTCTAAAAAGATCTAAGTGAAGCACTAGAGAAAAGTTATCTAGCTCAAAGATATAAGTGAAGCACATGCGAGCTAAATTGCCTAACTCAAAAGATATAAACGAAGCTCAATGAGTATTCTAGCAAAATCAAGATGAGTGCATGTCTCTCTCAAAAAGGTGTGCAGCAAGGATGATTGTGACAGAACAAAAAGAAAAGACTCCTATAATACATGATGCTCCAAGCAAAACACATATCAAGTGGTGAATAAAAATATAGCTCCAAGTAACGTTACCGATGGATTGAAGACGAAAGAGGGGATGCCTTCCTGGGGCATCCCCAAGCTTAGGCTTTTTGCTCTCCTTGAATTCAACTTGGGATGCCTTGGGCATCCCCAAGCTTGAGATCTATCCACTCTTTATCCCATTGTCCATGAGAACATCACCCAAAAATAGAAAACTACACAACACAAAACTTAAACAGAAACTCATGATATCATTAGCATAAGAAAACAAACCACCACCTCTTTAGGTACTGTAGCAAACTTGATTTCTATTTATGTTGATGTTAGATTACTGTATTCTCACTTTTCCATGGCTAGTACCTGCTAGCAGTCCCCGACAATTCCACTAGAAATATGTTGTAGACGTGTACTTGACTTGATGCCTCGACGGCAACGGAGCCAGAAAAGAACTGCTCCCAGTTGCTGAACAATTAGCAATTGTCTTGCAACGGCCCACCAGCGCGTGGGTTCGCGGCAGTTTTCGACGGTAGTGTTCGAAATATGCCCTAGAGGCAATAATAAAATGGTTATTATCATATTTCCTTGTTCATGATAATCGTCTATTGTTCATGCTATAATTGTATTAACAGGAAACAGTAATACATGTGTGAATAAATAGATCACAATGTATCCCTAGCAAGCCTCTAGTTGGCTAGCTCGTTAGTCAATAGATGATCATGGTTTCCTGATCATGGGCATTAGATGTCAATGATAACGGGATCACATCATTGGGAGAATGATGTGATGGACAAGACCCAATCCTAAGCATAGCACTAGATCATATTGTTCGTATGCTAAAGCTTTTCTAATGTCAAGTATCTTTTCCTTCGACCATGAGATTGTGCAACTCCCGGATACCGTAGGAGTGCTTTGGGTGTATAAAACATCACAACGTAACTGGGTGAGTATAAAGGTGCACTACGGGTACCTCCGAAAGTGTCTGTTGGGTTGGTACGAATCGAGATCGGGATTTATCACTCCGTGTGACGGAGAGGTATCTCTGGGCCCACTCGGTAGAACATCATCATGAGCTCAATGTGACTAAGGAGTTAGTCACACAACGACGTGCTATGGAACGAGTAAAGAGACTTATCGGTAACGAGATTGAACAAGGTATTGGTATACCGACGATCGAATCTCAGGCAAGTTCTATACCGACAAACAAAGGGAATCGTATACGGGATTGATTGAATCCTTGACATCGTGGTTCATCCGACGAGATCATCATGGAGCAAGTGGGAGCCACCATGGGTATCCAGACCCCGCCGATGGTTATTGGCCAGAGAGGTGTCTCGGTCATGTCTGCCTGTCTCCCGAACCCGTAGGGTCTATACACTTAAGGTTCGGTGACGCTAGGGTTATAGGGAATTGTTATACGAGGTTACCGAAAGTTGTTCGGAGTCCCGGATGAGATCCCGGACGTCACGAGGAGCTCCGAATGGTCCGGAGGTAAAGATTGATATATAGGACGAATAGTTTCGGATACCGGAAGTGTTTCGGGCATCACCGGTAACGTACCGGGACCACCGGGACCACCGGAGGTGGCACCGGAGGTCCACCGAAGGGGGGCAACGACCCCGGGAGGTAAGGTGGGCTAAGTGGGGAAGGGAACCAGCCCCTAGGTGGGCTGGTGTGCCTCCCTACTCAGCCCAATGCGTGGGGGAGAGAAAGGGGGGGCAAACCCTAAGCCAGGTGGGCCTAAGGCCCATCAGGTGTGCGCCACACCCCTCCTCCCCCCCTTGGCCGCCGCACCAGCCCCATCTAGGGCTACCGCCCCCCAGGAGAGGGAAACCCTCAAGGGGGCGCAGCCCGTCCCTCCTCCTATATATAGTGGGCACTTTTGGCCATTGGAGATCAGACTTTTGCCTCTCTCTCGGCGCAGCCCTGCCCTTCTTCCTCCTCCTCTCTGCCGGTGCTTGGCGAAGCCCTGCCGGGAGACCTCGTCTCTCCATCGACACCACGCCGTTGTGCTGCTGGAGTTCTTCCCTAACCTCTCCCTCCTCCTTGCTGGATCAAGGTGCGGGAGACGTCACCGGGCTGCACGTGTGTTGAACGCGGAGGTGCCGTAATTCGGCACTAGATCGGAATCGCTGTGAGTACGACTCCATCAACCGCGTTCTAGAAAAGCTTCCGCTTAGCGATCTTCAAAGGTATGAAGATGCTCTTACCCCTCTCTCGTTGCTGGTCTCTCCATAGGAAGATCTGAATATGCGTAGGAAAATTTTGAATTTATGCTACATTACCCAACAGTGGTATCAGAGCCAGGTTTTTTATGCGTAGATTCTATGCACGAGTAGAACACAAAAGTTGTGGGCGATGATTTGTCAATTTGCTTGCCTCTACTAGTCTTATTCTTTTCCGGCGGTATTGTGGGATGAAGCGGCCCGGACCGACTTTACACGTACGCTTACGTGAGACTGGTTCCACCGACAGACATGCACACAGTGCATAAAGGTGGCTAGCGGGTGTGTGTCTCTCCTACTCTAGTCGGATTGGATTTGATGAAAAGGGTCCTTATGAAGGGTAAATAGCTTTGGCATATCATCGCTGTGGCTGTCACGTAGGTAAGAAGGCGTTCTTTATAGAAACCCAAATCAGCCACGTAAAACTTGCAACAACAATTAGAGGACGTCTAACTTGTTTTTGCAGGGTTTGACATGTGATGTGATATGGCCAAAGTTGTGATGTTGCATGTATGATGTATGAGATGATCATGTTATTGTAATAGGTTTCACGACTTGCATGTCGATGAGTATGACAACCGGCAGGAGCCATAGGAGTTGTCTTAATTTATTGTATGAGATGCAACGCCATGTGCTTACTACTTTTACTTCATTGCTAACGGTTAGCTATAGTAGTAGTGATAGTAGTAGTTGGCGTGACGACTTCACGGAGACATGATGATGGAGATCATGATGATGGAGATCATGGTGTCACGCCGTTGACGATGATGATCATGCGATGCCCGAAGATGGAGATCGAAAGGGCGAAGATGATAATGGCCATATCATGTCACTATATGATTGCATTGTGATGTTTATCATGTTTTACATCTTATTGCTTAGAACGACGGTAGCATAATAAGATGATCCCTCTTAAAATTTCGAGAAAGTATTCCCCTAAGTGTGCACCGTTGCGAAGGTTCGTTGTCTCGAAGCACCACGTGATGATCAGGTGTGATAGATTCTAACGTTTGCATACAACGGGTGTAAGCCAGAATTACACACGCGAAACACCTAGGTTGACTCGACGAGATTAGCATGTACATACATGACCTCGAATACAAGAGACTGAAAGGTCGAACATGAGTCGTATGGTTGAATACGATCAGCATGAAGTTGCTCACCATGGTGACTAGTCCGTCTCACGTGATGATCGGACACGGGTTAGTCAACATGGATCATGTATCACTTAGATGACTAGAGGGATGTCGATTTAAGTGGGAGTTCATACTTAATTTGATTAAATGAACTTAATTGTCATGAACTTAGTCTAAAAGTTGTCTTTATAAATATTGTAGATGGCCAACGTCAACCTCAATTTCAATGCATTCCTAGAGAAAAACAAGCTGAAAGATGATGGTAGCAACTATGCGGACTGGGTTTGCAACTTGAAGCTCATCCTTGAAGCAGCCAAAAAGGCTTATGTCCTTGATGCGCCGCTAGGTGACCCTCCCGCTCCCGCAGCAGCCCAGGACATTCTGAACGTCTGGCAAACGCGGAGTGATGACTACTCTCTGGTTAGGTGTGGCATGTTATACAGTTTAGAAACAGGGCTCCAAAGGCGTTTTGAGCAACACGGAGCATATGAGATGTTCCAGGAGCTGAAGCTAGTTTTTCAAGCTCATGCCCGTGTCGAGAGATATGAAGTCTCCGACAAGTTCTTTAGCTGTAAGATGGAGGAGAACAGTTCTGTCAGTGAGCACATACTCAAAATGTCTGGGTTACACGGTCGTCTGACTTCGCTTGGAGTCGAACTTCTAGATGATGCTATAATTGACAGAATCCTCCAGTCTCTCCAACCAAGCTACAAAGGCTTTGTGCTTAACTACAACATGCAAGGGATGGAAAAGACCATTCCCGAGTTGTACACGATGCTCAAGTCTGCAGAAGTAGAAATCAAGAAAGAGCATCAAGTGTTGATGGTCAACAAGACCACTAGTTTCAAGAAAGGCAAGGGTAAGAAGAACTTCAAGAAAGACGGCAAAGCTGTTGCCGCGCCCAGTAAGCCAGATGCCGGGAAGAAGAAAAAGAATGGACCCCAGCCTGAGACTGAGTGCTTCTATTGCACGGGAAAGGGTCACTGGAAGCGGAACTGCCCCAAATACTTAGCGGACAAGAAGGCCGGCAACGTTAAAGGTATATGTGATATACATGTTATTGATGTATACCTTACCAGCGCTCATAGTAGCTCCTGGGTATTTGATACCGGTGCTGTTGCTCATATTTGCAACTCAAAGAAGGAACTACGGAATAAGCGGAGACTGGCCAAGGACGAGGTGACGATGCGCGTCGAGAATGGTTCAAAGGTCGATGTGATCACCGTCGGACGCTACCTCTACATCTACCGTCGGGATTAATCTTAAACCTTAATAATTGTTATTTAGTACCAGCTTTAAACATGAACATTGTATCACGGTCTTGCTTAATGCGAGACGGCTACTCATTTAAGTCAGAGAATAATGGTTGTTCTATTTATACGAGTACTATGTTTTTTGGTCATGCTTCGCTGGTGAATGGTTTATTCTTGATGAATCTCGATCGTGATGTTACACATATTCATAGTGTGAGTACCAAAAGATGTAAAGTTGATAATGATAGTCCCACATACTTGTGGCACTGCCGCCTTGGTCATATCGGCGTTAAGCGCATGAAGAAGCTCCATACTGATGGACTATTAGAGTCTCTTCACTTTGAATCATTTGACACATGCGAACCGTGCCTCATGGGCAAGATGACTAAGACTCCATTCTCAAAAATAATGGAGAGAGAAACCGACTTATTGGAAATAATACATACTGGTGTGTGTGGTCCAATGAACGTTGAGGCTCGCGGTGGCTATCGTTATGTTCTCACTCTCACCGATGATTTGAGTAGGTATGGGTATATGTACTTAATGAAGCACAAATCTGAGACGTTTGAAAAGTTCAAGGAATTTCAGAGTGAGGTTGAGAATCAACGTGACAGAAAAATTAAATGTCTGCAATCTGATCGTGGAGGAGAATATTTGAGTCACGAGTTTGGCACACACCTAAGGAAGTGTGGAATCGTTTCACAACTGACTCCGCGTGGCACACCGCAACGCAACGGAGTGTCCGAACGTCGTAATCGCACTTTATTAGATATGGTACGATCTATGATGTCTCTTACCGACCTACCACTATCATTTTGGGGATACGCATTAGAAACTGCAGCATTCACTTTAAATAGGGCACCGTCTAAATCCGTTGAGACGACACCGTATGAACTATGGTTTGGCAAGAAACCTAAGTTGTTGTTTCTTAAAGTTTGGGGATGCGATGCTTATGTGAAGAAACTTCAACCAGAAAAGCTCGAACCCAAAGCGGAGAAATGCGTATTCATAGGATACCCTAAGGAAACTATTGGGTATACCTTCTATCTTAGATCCGAAGGTAAGGCCTTTGTTGCCAAGAACGGATCCTTTCTAGAGAAAGAGTTTCTCTCGAAAGAAGTAAGTGGGAGGAAGGTAGAACTTGATGAGGTAATTATACCCCCTCTCGAACAGGATAGTAGCGCAGCGTGGGAAGTTGTTCTTGTGGCGCCTACACCAACTGAAGAGGAAGATAATGATGATGATCATGAAGCTTCAGATCAAGATACTACTGAACCGCGAAGGTCCACAAGGGCACGCTCCGCACCAGAGTGGTACGGCAACCCTGTGATGGAAATCATGTTGTTAGACAACGGTGAACCTTCAAACTATGAAGAAGCGATGGCAGGCCCGGATTCCAACAAATGGCTTGAGGCTATGAAATCCGAGATAGGATCCATGTATGAGAAAAAAGTATGGACTTTGGTGGACTTGCCCGATGACCGGCGAGCCATAGAAAATAAATGGATCTTCAAGAAGAAGACTGATGCAAACGGTAATGTAACCGTTTACAAAGCTCGACTTGTCGCAAAGGGTTTTCGACAAATTCAAGGAGTTGACTACGAAGAGACTTTCTCTCCCGTAGCGAAGCTGAAATCAGTCTGAATCATATTAGCGATTGCCGCCTTTTATGATTATGAAATTTGGCAAATGGACGTCAAAACAACGTTCCTTAACGGGAACCTTAAGGAAGAGTTGTATATGATGCAACCAGAAGGTTTTGTCGACCCTAAGGGTGCTAACAAAGTGTGCAAGCTCCAGCGCTCCATCTATGGGCTGGTGCAAGCATCTCGGAGTTGGAACATTCACTTTAATGAGGTGATTAAAGCGTTTGGGTTCATACAGGTTTACGGAGAAGCCTGTCTGTACAAGAAAATGAGTGGGAGCTCTGTAGCTTTCCTCATACTGTATGTGGATGACATATTATTGACGGGGAATAATATAGAGATGTTAGAGAGCACAAAGGCCTATTTGAACAAAAGTTTTTCAATGAAGGACCTTGGAGAAGCTGCATACATATTAGGCATCAAGATCTATAGGGATAGATCAAGACGCCTCATAGGTCTTCCGCAAAGTACATACCTTGACAAGATATTGAAGACGTTCAATATGGAAAACTCAAAGAAAGGGTTCTTGCCAGTTTTGCAAGGTGTGAGATTGATTAAGACTCAGTCGCCGACCACGACAGCAGATAGAGAGAAGATGAGTTCTGTCCCCTACGCTTCAGTCCCGGGCTCTCTAATGTATGCCATGTTGTGTACCAGACCTGATATAAACCTTGCCATAAGTTTGGTAGGGAGGTACCAAAGTGATCCCGGTATGGAACACTGGACATCGGTCAAGAATATCCTTAAGTACGTGAAAAGGACTAAGGAAATGTTTCTCGTTTATGGTGGTGACGAAGAGCTCGTCGTAAAGGGTTACGTCTACGCTAGCTTCGACACAAATCCGGATGACTCTAAGTCACAGACCGGATACGTATATGTGTTGAATGGTGGGGCAGTGAGCTGGTGCAGCAGCAAGCAAGAAGTCGTGGCAGCATCTACATGTGAAGCGGAGTACATAGCTACTTCAGAAGCAGCTTGATGGGGTTATAGTCCTCGGGTAGGGTCATAGGCCTGCCCTATAAGTCCTACCCAAGGACTACCCTTCATAAGGGATAAGACCCTTAGTTAGTTCCGACTGAATTAAGGACTTCCCATCATCTAGTCGGTAACGAATCCTCCACCATCCAGTCGGAGATGAGCATTCGGAGTGTATCAAATTAACCGACTGGATTCCATTCTGTGCATCATAACCCCCGTGGAGGGAAACAGTCGTACGTTTCCATGTGCCTTTATTAGCATTTAAGACATACGTTACCTGTAACGTAGGCATTTATTCGCCATTACTCCACCCCTGTGCACCGAACCGTTGTGGAGGGCAGCGCACTCTATATAAGCCGCCCTCTCCCACTAGTGCAAGGGTTAGCAATTCATTGTAATCCATATTCCACTCGACAACAAGCTCCCAGAGCACTGAGACGTAGGGCTATTACCTCCACCGTAGAGGGGCCTGAACTCATACAACCTCGCCGTAGCTAAGGCTCTGCCCATCCTTTCGTACCCTACACATCTACTGTCAGACTTATACCCACGACAGTTGGCGCCCACCTTGGGGCAGGCGTCTAAGCGACTTCCGGCGAGTTTGCGACTACATCTTTTCGTCATGTCATCCGGTGGAGATTCGAGCATGGGTCACGAGATCCTCTTCGGCGCTCTCTCCTTCATCGTCGACGATTCGGCATGGCTTCGGGACGCCCCTCTCGACGTCGAGACGCTTCCCCGTCGCGGAGCTACGCACTTCCGTGCCGGCGCCCGCGGCATTCTTCTTCTCCAGCAGTCGGTTCCGGTGTCGACCTACACCGCCGTCACGCGCCGCAACAAGCGGTCCCGCCGTCCGCGGCTCCAGTGTTGGGTGCAACACGCCGAGGCATGCCAGAACGCATCTTCGCAAGTGGCGGTCCTAGAGTCGGTTGTGGTTGCCCCGCCGTCCCAGCGCTCGGACTCGGTTCCGACTGAGTGTCCTTCCGAGTACTTGGGTCGCGGGCCTGCAGCAGAAGTACACATGGCCAACTCCCATGAAAGTCCCCGCCAAGCTGGCCGGAACGAGCACGAGATCGGCGAAACATCCGGCGCTCGCCGTCCACCTCGCCGTTCTGCCAGTCGGCACACTCGGCGGAGCAAGGTGGAGTTGTTCCGCACACCCATCCTCAACTTGGCTGCCGCCGCCAAGATAGCCGATTCCCTTCAGCCGACTGATTCAGAGGCTGACACGGGGATCGAGCAAATCCGCGCCCTGCTGCACATGGCGCAGCAGCAAACCTCGGCGGTCGCCCAGTCGCACAACAGGATCCACAATAGTTCTGTTCATGCGAATACGCATCTGTCAATTCACAGCCCTGGTTCTCTTCAGCGACCCAGGGGAGGCATCCGTTCCATGAATCCCGAAGATCGTCGCCGTTCACGCATCCCTCCGAGGGGTGGGCCCTACGGGCCCCGACATCATGATGATCGGCGTTCAGTCGGGGACACTTGCGATCCAAGGCCCTAGGCGAGAGGGCGTATCGCCCAGCGGAGGGTCGAAAGTGGCCGAGCCCACCGCGATGGTCACGATATTGACCGTCCAAGTGGAAGCAGGACCATCGTTTCCGGTCCCGAGTGTTTCAGTCGAGCCATCCATTCGGCTGACATCCCTCCCAACTTTTGATTGGCGACTGGGATTAGCAAGTTTACAGGGGAGTCCAAGCCAAAAACGTGGCTGGATGACTACCGAGTGGCAGTCCAGATCGGAGGAGGGGACGACCACGTCGCCATGAAGCACCTCCCTCTGATGCTCGATGGCTCGGCGCGAGCGTGGCTGAACCAATTGGCCCCATCAAGCATCTACAGCTGGGCAGATCTGGCCCGAGTGTTCATCAGGACCTTCGAAGGGACGTGCAAGCGCCCTGCTAGCCTCGTGGAGCTCCAGCACTGTGTCCAGAAGCAGAATGAGCCCCTGCGCGATTTCATTCAACGTTGGACGACCCTCTACCACACGGTGGAGAACGTCACAGAGCACCAAGCAGTCTGCGCCTTCAAGGCAGGCGTGCGGTAAAGGGATCTGTACGTGAAGTTCGGCCGAACAGGCGACATCTCCATGAGCAAGATGATGGAGATAGCGGCACGCTATGCAAATGGCGAAGAAGAGGACCGCATCCATAGCGGCAAGCACAAAACAGTCGCCGATGGAGATGGAAATAACACTCGGAAGCAGAAGCAGAAAGCTCCATCCACTCCGCAGGCAGAAGCCGCAGCTGTTACCAATGTCAAGTTCAAGGGCAAGGGGAAAGCTCAGTTCACCCCCAAGAAGAAGCAATTCAACAACCCCATCCTGGACCAGCCGTGTCCGATTCACACGAAGATGGATGAAGAGGGCAACGCTATATATCCGAAGCATACCACTCGGCAATGTCGCCTCCTGAACCAGGAGCTCGGCGAAGGGCAACCGAGTGAAAAGGGTAATGAACAAGATGAGGAGGATAAGGAGGATCCGTTCCCCCAAGTCTATGCAACATTGATGATTTTTGCTAACGTTGAGAGCAAGAGTCGACTGAAGCTGGTGAACAAGGAGGTGAACATGGCCACGCCTACCAACCCCAAGTTCCTCAAATGGTCTCAGACTGCGATCACCTTTGACCAGTCGGATCATCGAGCACACGTACCCACCCCAGGGAGACAGGCTCTGGTCGTTCACCCGGTGGTGGAAGGAGTCCGACTGCGCAAAGTCCTCATGGACGGCGGCAGTGGCTTGAACATCATGTACGCCGACACTCTCAAGGGGATGGGCATTCCGATGTCCAAACTCAGCGAGAGCAGCATGCAGTTCCATGGAGTCGTCCCTGGACGAAAGGCCAAGTCACTCGGCCAGATCGCATTGGACGTCGTTTTCGGCTCCGACAAGAACTTCCGCAAGGAAAAGCTGACGTTCGAGGTGGTGGACTTCCAGAGCGCGTATCACGCAATTCTGGGCTGCCCGGCGTATGCCCGTTTCATGGCCCGTCCATGTTACGTGTACCCGAAGCTAAAGATGCCAGGCCCGAAAGGTGTGATCACTATCACAGGCAATCGACAGCGGGCCGAAGACTGTCTGTAGTAGGGACCAAGGATCGCCGATCAGCAGATGGCTGTCCTCGAGCTTGACGAGTACAAGAAAACAGTCGACCCCGCTGACTTGATGCGTGCGAAGAAGCCAGCTTCGGAGTCTGCATTCCAGTCGGCGGGAGAGACGAAGAAGGTCAACATCCACCCGACGGACGACACTGCTGCCCCAACGAACATCTCTACCACCCTCGATCCTAAATAGGAAGCCGAGCTCACCCAATTCCTCCGTGAGAACTGGGACATCTTCGCATGGAAGCCCTCTGACATGCCAGGTGTACCCAAGGAGTTGGTTGAGCACCGACTGCATGTGGATCCCACCGCTCGGCCTGTCCAGAACGCCCGCGTCGGTCCGCCGCGCACAAGAGAAAGACAATCGGAGAAGAAGTGGCCAAGCTTTTGGCAGCCAACTTCATTCGCGAGGTACACCACTCTGAGTGGCTCGCCAATGTTGTCATGGTGCCCAAGAAGGACAAGTCGCTCCGAATGTGCATCGACTTCAAACATCTCAATAAGGTCTGCCCGAAAGACCATTTTCCGCTCCCCCGCATCGATCAAATTGTCGATTCGACTGCGGGTTGCGAGCGTTTGTCATTTCTTGATGCCTACTCGGGCTATCACCAGATCCGTCTGTATGGCCCTGATGAATTAAAAACCGCCTTCATAACCCCATTCGGGTGCTTCTGCTACATCACTATGCCATTTGGTTTGAAGAATGCAGGAGCAACCTTTATACACATGATCCAAAAATGCCTCCTCGACCAGATCGGTCGGAACGTGGAGGCGTATATGGATGATATCGTAGTCAAGTCACGCAAAGGTTCCGACCTGGTGACTGACTTGGCAGAAACATTCACCAACCTTCGTAGGTATGATATCAAGCTCAACCCCGCCAAGTGTTCATTCGGTGTTCCCAGCGGAAAGTTACTCGGTTTCTTCGTTTCCGAACGAGGGATCGATGTCAACCCCGAAAAGATCGGGACCATCGTCCGAATGGAGCGGCCGGTCAGAATACACAATGTTCAACGGCTCACAGGTTGCCTAGCGGCTTTGAGCAGGTTATCAGTCGACTCGGCGAGAAAGCACTTCCTCTGTACCGACTCATGAAGAAATCAGATACTTTCGAGTGGACAGACGAAGCCCAAGTTGCATTCGAGGACCTCAAAGTCCTACTTTCCACCCAGTCGGTTCTTACTGATCCGCTCAGTAAAGAGCCCCTTCTTCTGTACATCGCGGCTACAAATCAAGTCGTCAGCACTGTTCTCACAGTCGAACGAGAAGAAGAAGGCAAAGCATACAAAGTTCAGCGGCCAGTGTATTACGTCTCCGAAGTCCTGACTCCTTCCAAGCAGAGGTATCCCCACTATCAAAAACTTATCTACGAGATTTACATGACTGCGAAGAAGGTGGCTCATTATTTCCAAGACGACTCGGTGTTTGTCATTTCTGATGCTCCGTTGTCGGAAATCCTCCACAATCGGGATGCATCAGGCCAAGTAGCGAAGTGGGCAATGGAGATGTTGTAGTGCGACATCAAGTTCGAGGCCAAGAAAGCTATAAAGTCTCAAGCTCTGGCTGACTTCATAGCAGAATGGGTAGAACAACAGCAACCGACCCACATCTACTCGGCTCATTGGACAATGTTCTTCGATGGGTCCAAGATGTTGAATGGCTCCGGCGCTGGCGTTGTGATCGTATCACCAAAGGGCGACAAACTCAAGTATGTGCTGCAGATACACTTCGATTCCTCCAACAATGAGGCAGAGTATGAAGCTCTCCTTTATGGACTGCGCATGGCCATCGCACTCGGCGTCCGTCGCCTGATGGTCTACGGCGATTCGGATTTGGTGGTTAATCAAGTGATGAAAGAGTGGGACGTCAGGAACCCCACCATGACCACATACTGCAATGTAGTGAGGAAGCTCGAGAAGAAGTTTGAAGGTCTAGAACTCCACCATGTTCTGCGACTGAAGAACCAAGCAGCTGATTAGTTGGCAAAACTCGGATCCGATCGGAGACCAGTCCCGAGTGACATCTGCCTCGAGCACCTCCACCTTCCCTCAGTTAAAGAAGATCCTTTCACAGAGGAACCAGTAGAACCAAAGAGCTCAACAGATCCAACTCAAGTCGACGTACCTGCTGTGGTGGATTTGATCATGGAGATTCTTGCTGTCATCCCCGATTGGACTGTGCCGATCATTGCATACATCCTGAGGCAGGAATTACCAGAATACGAAGTCCAAGCTAGGCAGACCGTCCGCAGGTCAAAGTCGTTCACTGTCATTGATGGCCAGTTGTACAAGGAAAGCGTTTCAAGCGTTCTCCAACGATGCATCTCCCCTGTGGAAGGACAGTTAATCCTGGAAGAAATTCACTCGGGAACCTGCGGTCATCACGCCTCTTCAAGAGCAATCGTCGCCAAAGCATTCAGAGCTGGCTTCTTCTGGCTGCATGCGAACGAAATGGCTAAAGATATGGTCGACCGATGTGAAGGCTGTCAGTTCTACTCCAACAAGTCCCACAAGCCAACATCTGCGTTGAAGACAATCCCTCTTGTTTGGCCGTTTGCAGTATGGGGATTAGATACAGTCGGTCCATTCAGGACAGGCCAAGGGGGATACACACATCTGTTGGTGGCAGTCGACAAGTTCACAAAATGGATTGAAGCCAAGCCCATCAAGAAGCTCGACGCCCTAACAGCCATCAAGTTTGTAAGGGACATCATCTCCAGATTCGGGGTACCTCACAGCATAATCACGGACAACGGGACAAACTTTGACTCGGACAGATTCAAAGGTTTCTGTGCAAGCCAAGGTATCCGAGTGGATTTTGCATCTGTGGCACATCCTCAAACAAACGGACAAGCAGAGCGGGCAAATGGACTTATTCTGCAAGGTTTGAAGCCTCGACTCCTGCGGGAGGTGGGACATGCCGCTGGCGCATGGGTCACCGAGCTACCTTCGGTGCTTTGGGGTCTCCGCACAACCCCGAATAGATCTACAGGGCGATCCCCGTTCTTCCTCGTGTACGGAGCAGAAGCGGTCCTTCCGAGTGACTTGCTTCACAACGCTCCACGAGTTGAACTCTTCTCCGAAGCTGAAGCAGAACAAGCAAGGCAAGACAGAGTGGACCTTCTAGAGGAAGAGCGCGAGATGGCGCTGACTCGCTCAACCATTTATCAACAAGACCTGCGACGCTTCCACGCGCGACACGTCAGGAGTCATACATTCCAAGCAGGCGACCTGGTGCTCCGAGTGGATCAGCAAAGACCTCACAAGTTGGCTCCCGCCTGGGAAGGACCCTTCATCATCTCCAAGGTGCTGAACAACGGAGCATCCAGACTCTACAACATCGACAGGGAAACGGACGAGCCGCGAGCATGGAACGGAGATCTCCTGAAGCGCTTCTACACGTGACCGTCGACTGAAGCAATGTAAAGAACAAGTATTGGTCAAATAATACAAAGCAGATTGAGTTTTTGCAGATTCAAAATTCTTCAGCGGTCGCAGACTCCGCTCTAAAAAAAAACTTAGCTGCGATCAAGAATCGCCTAAGTACTAACTTTCTCCGAGTGTGCACTAAACGTCGCACTCGGGGACTTAGCTGCGATCAAGAATCGCCTAAGTACTAACTTTCTCTCAGTGTGCACTAAACGTTGCACTCGGGGACTTAGCTGCGATCAAGAATCGCCTAAGTACTAACTTTCTCCGAGTGTGCACTAAACGTCGCACTCGGGGACTTAGCTGCGATCAAGAATCGCCTAAGTACAAACTATCTCCGAGTGTGCACTTCACGTCGCACTCGGGGACTTAGCTGCGATCAAGAATCGCCTAAGTACAAACTATCTCCGAGTGTGCACTAAACGTCGCACTCGGGGACTTAGCTGTGATCAAGAATCGCCTAAGTATTAACTTACGCCAAGTGTGTACTTAACATCACATTCGGGGACTTAGCTGCGATCAAGAATCGCCTAAGTATTAACTTTCTCCGAGTGTGCACTTCACGTCGCACTCGGGGACTTAGCTGCGATCAAGAATCGCCTAAGTATTAAATTACGCCGAGTGTGTACTTAACGTCACACTCAGGGACTTAGCTGCGATCAAGAATCGCCTAAGTACAAATTTTCTCCGAGCGTGTACTAACCGTCGCACTCCACGACTTAACTGCGATCAAGAATCGCTTAAATAGAAAGCTTGCTTCGACTGTATCCTACAGATACACTCGGGGACTCAACAGACCCTCAGTGAGGCTCATGTAGATGTCAAGACCACTGACAATTACATGAGTAGCAGAACCTCATTGAAGCTCATGTAGATGTCAAGACCACTAACAGTTACATGAGTAACAACTCGCTCTGAGTACGACCTTACAGTCGCACTCGAAGACTTAGCCGCAATCACGAATCGCCTAAGTACTCAAATGCCTTCGACTGTATCGTACAGATACACTCGGGGACTCAACAGACCCTTAGTGAGGCTCATGTAGATGTCAAGACCACTGAAAATTACATGAGTAGCAGAACATCATTGAGGCTCATGTAGATGTCAAGACTACTGACAATTACATGAGTAACAACTCGCTCCGAGTATGACCTTACAGTTGCACTCGAAGACTTAGCCGCGATCACGAATCGCCTAAGTACTCAAATGCTTTTGATTGTATCCTACAGATACACTCGGGGACTCAACAGAACCTCATTGAGGCTCATGTAGATGTCAAGACTACTGACAATTACATGAGTAACAACTCGCTCCGAGTGCGACCTGACAGTCGCACTCGAAGACTTAGCCGCGATCACGAATCGCCTAAGTACTCTATTGCCTTCAAGTGTATCCTACAGATCCACTCGGAGACTCAGCAGACCCTCAGTGAGGCTCATGCAGATGTCAAGACAACTGACAATTACATGCTCCGCATGTTTGCCATTGGCTGCACCAAGAAACACCAAACAAAAAACACGAGCCAAAATCGTATCAACAACTCTTTGGCAAAATAAGAGCAAAAGATTCAATTCAAATTCAAAGTTCACCTAAAGATAGTTGGCTCGGTGTAGATCAAGCTTATCCACACTGAATCAAGAATGTGACGGCCAACAACAGTGGCCAAAGTTTCTTACAACCAACACTCGGCATACCGAGATAAAAGTTTTCTCAAACGTCGTCAGGACTGGCGCTGGGACTGGCAGGCTCTACGAATGTGTCGAGGTCGATCCCGTCGGCGATGCGGGTGGCGCTCTCAAGGAAGGTCTCCATGAAGACTTTGAATCGAAGCTTTTTCATGTTGGCGACCTGCAACGCCTTCAACTTCTCTTCGCGAGCCTCCTTGCAGTGCACTCGGACCAAAGACAGAGCGACGTCCGCACCACATCGAGCCGCAGACTTCTTCCACGCGTGCACTCGGTTCGGGACCTCCTCCAGCCGAGTCATCAAGCCTTCCATCTCTTGCCGAGACTCGTCTTCAGGCCAAAGCTCCTTGTCGATTCGGCCGACGACTTCTCTCAGTCGACCGATGAAAGGTCCAGCTTTGCCCAGGCGAATGTGCGCTCGGAGCAGATCTCGATTGGCGTCCTCGCCGAGTGGAATGTTCTCAAGAATCGACCGCTCAACGTCAACTGCTTCAACCTCAGCGTCCATGCAGAAATCTGCAAAGACAGGACGAGCAAACAATAAGCGTCGAATGAAATGCATAGTCCACAAGCACTCGGAAAAACAGAACTTACCACCCAGAAGCGCTATCATCTTCCGGGCCCAGTCACTGACGTATTTTTCCTGTGCTATACACCGTCTGTTCAACCCTTTCATTTGTCCCATCAGCTCGGTCCTTTGTTTCCCCATTTTCTCCACTTCAGCAGTCAATGCCTTGTTTGCCTCACGGGCCTGCTCCAAGGACTTTTCTCGTTCCGCCGGGACATCCTTCATACCAGCCATTGCAACCATCGCTGCATCCAGTTCCCCAGCGAACTGAACCTTTTCAGCCCTCAGAGTCTCGTACGCTGCTCCCATCTCGCAAGTTTTCTGCAACTCAGTGCCAAGAGAAGATCAGACAAATTCAACAAGGACAACAATATACATTCCAAGTTCTTCAGACCCCTGCCGACGCAAGGTGTCGACAGCGGTCTTGGGGACTACACCCAGTGGGTTCACTAAGAGTGACCCCACTGGCATGAAGCTCAAACAGGTCCGCCCTATTTGAGATACATGACAATAAACAAGCCTATGAGGTTACTACTACCCGACCTGAGTAAAATGACTCTCGGGGACTCATCCAGTAGGTGCACTCGGAGTGCCCCCACTGCTAGCATTCGAACAGATTAATTTTTGATCTGATCAAGTTAAAGAACATGTGCATAAAGACAACTGCCGGTGCAAGCACTCGACAGAAGTCTCGGGGACTACACCCACTGGGTTCACTAAGAGTGAACCCATTGCAAAACAATCATACAATATCCGAGTGCATTGATCGAACACCCAGTGGGTTACAGGAGGAAAGTAAATACTTACAAGCCCACTTACTCGGATATCGTCCCGCAGTTCCAAGCTTCGCTTGTACACGGACGCGATGGAGTCGTACGCTTTCTTGGCCTCTCCCGCCATCAGCTCCGCCTGCACCATGGCTCCCTTGGCAGCTCCCACCTGATCTTCCGGGAGGCGCTGGACGTTGTACTCGACAGTCGACGGGCCTGGCATCGTAGGAGGCTCCTTGGGCATCTCAAGGCCTGCTCCAGTCGGTTCAGCAGCAACCAGCGCCGTTTCAGTCGACGGCATCGCCTCAGTCGGCGGCGCGTCCGTGGCAAGAGCAGTAACCGGCGGAACAACCTCAAGGACAGGCACCGCAGCTTGCTCAGACCTTCCCTGGTCGCCCTCCTCCACATAAATCACCCCTGAGGGAAACCCGACCGAACGGCGTGAGTTCATAGGAAAAAAGGCAAGACCAAAGACAGAATTCGTGATGCAATAATGTAAACTCTCGGAATCGCTACGACGCACCTGGCTGGGATGTGACAACATTGTCCATGTCCATGGGATCGTCCCGCTGGCATGCCGGAGAGGTGGCAGAGGTGGCAACTCTGTCGAGTGAAATTCATTCGACCGATAAGTAGGAGTTCAATCGAATACTGGAAGAAGTTAGAAGAACAATGCACTTACGTTGAGGTGACGGGAACGGTGACCCTCATCCGCGGCAAAGCCTCCCGAGGCTTAGATCCACTCAGTTTGGCCACCTTGGAGGGCTGACCCGCAGGCTCAGCAGCAGCGTCCCTGGTCCTCATGGTGCTCCGAGCACTCGGAACCACGGGAACGGTTGGCGGGGCGCTCGGAACCACAGGAGCGGCTGGCGGGGCACTTGAGGATGCTGGAGGGGCCGAAGGAGCCGCGGGTTCATGTCGACGTTTGGTTCGAAGCTCTGGCGGCGGGTGTGGCGAGTCCTGCTCTTCATCTTCCTCCTCCTCTTCTTCGGATTCCTCCTCCGTCTCCCCACTGTTGGAGACGTACTCGACACTTTCCACGCTGCCCTCCTGGCTGCCTTCCTCCTCCTCAGCCGGATTCCCATTCGAGACAGGAGAGAACCAGTTGGTCCACGTCTGCACAAGATACAGTCGACGACATCAGACGTCAGACAGTGATTCAAGAAAGCGATAAAGCTAAGACAGTTGTGTGCACTCGACAAGTTGTACTCACCTCGTTCGGAGGAGGGTTGTCCGCGCGGAAGGCCTTCACTCGCCGGGCCCCTCTGGGGTTTTCGCAGGCGCCTGTGATGTTGAGCACCCACGACGCCACCGTCTCCCCGGTCACGCACTCGATGTTGGTCTGAGTGGAGTCCTCAGGCCCCGTATAGTGCCACATGGCATGGTGTCGAGCCTGCACAGGCTGGATGCGCCGGCCCAGGAAAACCTCCAGCAAATCTATGCCAGTGACTCCCCTTCGGACGACATCTACGAGTGCGTCGACCAGAGGCTAGATATGGATCTTCTCCGCCTTCGTGAGCACGAGTTGCTTAGGCGGAGCCGGTCGATCTAAGCTAAAAGGAGGCAATCCTGTCGTGGCATTCGGGCAAGCAACATCCTGGCAATAGAACCATGTCGACTGCCAGTTCCTAACAGATTCACTCAGCTCAAGAGCGGGATAACTACTTTTACTCTTCTTTTGGAAGCCTAAGCCTCTGCAGAGCTGGAGAAGGTGAGTTTTATCATCCGACTGGTTAAGTCGTTTGATGGTTTGGGATCTAGCACAGAAGATGTGTTTGAAAAGCCCCCAATGGGGAGGACAACCGATGAAACACTCGCACAAGACTATAAAGGCAGAGAGATGAGCTATGGCATTTGGGGGAAAATGGTGGAGCCGTGCCCCGAAGTGGTTCATTATGCCTTTGAAGAAGGGATGTGGGGGCAGAGAGAAACCTCGGTGAACGTGGCTGAGCAGCAGGACGCGCTCCCCCTCCCGGGGCGCCGGCTCGGTCTCGTCCTCCGCCGGCAACCTCCACGACTTGTGCGCAATCATCCGTGCTCCACCAACTCCAGCAAGTTCTCCTCCGTCACCGTGGAGGGGAGGAAATCCCCCTGGATCCACCCCGCCGGTAGCATTCGCTGCCTCCGCTGAGCAGGAGCCGCCGCCTTCCCCTTCTTCTTCCGCGCCTCTAGAGGTTTAAATAAGGTTCCGACTGGGTCACTGGCAAGTGGCCCCGAAATCTTATCCCCCGACCGGTCGCGGCGATATCAGCGGAGAAGATGAAGGCGCGGGAATCGAGGCGTCAGGTACTACTCGAGCGCGATGTCGTCATCCCCGCTGAGCGCGCGGCAACCGAAATTTGAGGATCCCGGAAAATCCGCCGCTGTCAGTTGACTGGTCACGTCAGAAGATACCACGGAAGCACTCGGTTCCCGACAGTTCGTTTCACAAATACTTCCACTCGGATCGTTGGTCAAAGAAGATAAAATGGATCGAGGCAAGTAACGCCAAAGTCGCATCCGTACCAGTCGGATCCATACTTCAAGCATCGCTTCGTCGTTCCAACCCCAATCCATTCAGGGACTAATGATGGGGTTATAGTCCTAGGGTAGGGTCATAGGCCTGCCCTATACGTCCTACCCAAGGACTACCCTTCATAAGGGATAAGACCCTTAGTCAGTTCCGACTGAATTAAGGACTTCCCATCATCCAGTCGGTAATGAATCCTCCACCATCCAGTCGGAGATGAGCATTCGGAGTGTATCAAACTAACCGACTGGATTCCACTCTGTGCATCGTAACCCCCCTGGAGGGAAACGGTCGTACGTTTCCATGTGCCTTTATTAGCATTTAAGACATACGTTACCTGTAACGTAGGCATTTATTCGCCACTACTCCACCCCTGTGCACCGAACCATTGTGGAGGGCAGCGCACTCTATATAAGCCGCCCTCTCCCACTAGTGCAAGGGTTAGCAATTCATTGTAATCCATATTCCCCTCGACTAGGGCTATTACCTCCACCGTAGAGGGGCCTGAACTCATACAACCTCGCCGTAGCTAAGGCTCTGCCCATCCTTTCTTACCCTACACATCTACTGTCAGACATACCCACGACACATCTCATGAAGGAATTTGGATGAAGGAGCTCATCACCGACCTTGGAGTGGTTCCAAGCGCGTCGGGTCCAATGACACTCTTCTGTGATAACACTGGGCCATTGCCATAGCCATGGAGCCCAGGTTTCACCAGAAGACGAAGCACATCAAACGCCGCCACAACTCCATCCAGGACCATATCCAGAGTGGAGTGATAGATATTTGTAAAGTACACACGGATCTGAATATTGCAGACCCGTTGACTAAACCTCTTCCACAAGCAAAACATGATCAACACCATAATACTATGGGTGTTCGATACATCACAATGTAACTAGATTATTGACTCTAGTGCAAGTGGGAGACTGTTGGAAATATGCCCTAGAGGCAATAATAAAATGGTTATTATCATATTTCCTTGTTCATGATAATCGTCTATTGTTCATGCTATAATTGTATTAACAGGAAACAGTAATACATGTGTGAATAAATAGATCACAATGTGTCCCTAGCAAGCCTCTAGTTGGCTAGCACGTTAGTCAATAGATGATCATGGTTTCCTGATCATGGGCATTAGATGTCATTGATAACGGGATCACATCATTAGGAGAATGATGTGATGGACAAGACCCAATCCTAAGCATAGCACTAGATCGTATTGTTCGTATGCTAAAGCTTTTCTAATGTCAAGTATCTTTTCGTTCGACCGTGATATTGTGCAACTCCCGGATACCGTAGGAGTGCTTTGGGTGTATCAAACATCACAATGTAACTGGGTGACTATAAAGGTGCACTACGGGTACCTCCGAAAGTGTCTGTTGGGTTGGTACAAATCAAGATCGGGATTTGTCACTCCGTGTGACGGAGAGGTATCTCTAGGCCCACTCGATAGAACATCATCATGAGCTCAATGTGACTAAGGAGTTAGTCACACGATGACGTGCTACGGAACGAGTAAAGAGACTTACCGGTAACGAGATTGAACAAGGTATTGGTATACCAACGATCGAATCTCGGGCAAGTTCTATACCGACAGACAAAGGGAATCGTATACGGGATTGATTGAATCCTTCACATCGTGGTTGATCCGATGAGATCATCGTGGAGCAAGTGGGAGCCACCATGGGTATCCAGACACCGCTGATGGTTATTGGCCAGAGAGGTGTCTCAGTCATGGCTGCCTGTCTCCCGAACCCGTAGGGTCTACACACTTAAGGTTCGGTGACGCTAGGGTTATAGGGCATTGTTATACGAGGTTACCGAAGTTGTTTGGAGTCCCGGATGATATCCCGGACGTCACGAGGAGCTCCGGAATGGTCCGGAGGTAAAGATTGATATATAGGACGGATGGTTTCGGATACCGGAAGTGTTTTGGGCATCACCGGTAACGTACCGGGACCACCGGGACCACCGGAGGTAGCCCCGGGGGTCCACCGAAGGGGGCCAACGACCCCTGGAGGTAAGGTGGGCCAAGTGGGGAAGGGAACCAGCCCCTAGGTGGGCTGGTGTGCCTCCCCACTCAGCCCAATGCGTGGGGGAGAGAAAAGGGGGGGGACCCTAAGCCAGGTGGGCCTAAGGCCCACCAGGGGTGCGCCACACCCCTCCTCCCCCCTTGGCCGCCGCACCAGCCCCATCTAGGGCTGCCGCCCCCCCAGGAGACGGAAACCCACAAGGGGGCGCAGCCCCTCCCTCCGCCTATATATAGTGGGCACTTTTGGCCATTGGAGATCAGACTTTTGCCTCTCTCTCGGCGCAGCCCTGCCCTTCTTCCTCCTCCTCTCTGCCGGTGCTTGGCGAAGCCCTGCCGGGAGACCTCATCTCTCCATCGACACCATGCCGATGTGCTGCTGGAGTTCTTCCCCAACCTCTCCCTCCTCCTTGCTGGATCAAGGTGCGGGAGACGTCACCGGGCTGCACGTGTGTTGAACGCGGAGGTGCCGTAGTTCGGCACTAGATCGGAATCGCTGCGAGTACGACTCCATCAACCGCGTTCTAGCAACGCTTCCGCTTAGCGATCTTCAAAGGTATGAAGATGCTCTTACCCCTCTCTCGTTGCTGGTCTCTCCATAGGAAGATCTGAATATGCGTAGGAAAATTTTGAATTTATGCTACGTTACCCAACAGGTAGAGTATTCAACCCAAATTTGTTGGTTCACTCGACAGGAAGTGAAATGATACTCTCAAGTATTAGCAGCTGAATGTGTCAGATTCAACCACACCTGAAAGATTAGTATCTGCAAGCAAAGTATCATTAGCAAAGTAGTATGATAGCAACGGTGCCAGAAACGATCTGTTGATGGCAGACTATTCCTAACGGTTGTATCAATGGCGCCAGAAGTTGCCCATGGACGGGAAAATAGTCTTTTCCCGCCAACGGCGAGCGAAAAAGTAAGATAGCAGGTAGCAGTACTGTAACGAGTAACAGCAGTGGCAAGGAACATGAGTAGTGACAGCAGTAGCAAGTAGCAACAGTAGCAAGTAACAGCAGTAGCAAGTAGCAGCACAACAAAGCAAGTAACAGTAGAAGCAACAGTAGTAACAGCAGTAGCAGCAGAGCAAAACAAGTAACAGTAGCAGCAACAATAGTAACAACAGTAGCAGCAGTGGGAAAAACTCGTAGGCAATGGGTCAGTGATTCGTTTAGATGATATGCATCATGCAACAGTTATAACACGGAGAGATATGTGGCTAGCTCCCGTTCGTCAATGTGATGTAGGCATGCATTCCGTGTGTCGTGTTATGTGCTTAGGGAAAAGAACTTGCATGACATCTATTGTCCATCCCTCCCGTGGCAGCGGGTTCCAAATGGATACTACGGGATATTAAGGTTCTCCTTTTAATAAAGAACCGGAACAAGGCATTAGCACTTGGTGAACAGATGAACTCCTCAACTATGGTAATCACCGGGAGTGGTTCCGGTTATTGTCACTCCGGGGTTGCCAGGTCATAACACATAGTAGGTAACCACAACTTGCAAGATTGGATCTAAAATACACATATATTGGTGACAACATAATAATTTCAGATCTAAAATCATGGCACTCGGGCCTGTGACAGCCCGATGCCGACGTTCCAGAAGATTCCCCTTCTTTTCCGTTTTCGTCGTGTGTCTATTTTCTTTTGTCGCATCATCATCGCATCATGCGCATCATCAGCATTGCATCAGCATCCCGTTGCCGTCCGTTTTCAAAACTTGCATCCGTTAGTAGTTGCCGGTTCTCGTCGTTGTCCGTTCTGAGTCCGACCGCACACGCACGCGCCGGCGGCCTCGTTCGAAACCCTGTTTTTTAAGTATGCGTAAAACTTTCTCTGACCGGATTGAGATTTGACGTGCGGTCTTATTTTAATATAGCTAGGCCGCCTATCGAATTTCGTCGTGATCGGAGACCGTCTGGTACCCGAACGGTCGACCGTAGCGGCACCGTATTCGATCTACTGTCGGACGTCTGACGGTGTTTTAAAAATCGTTGCCGCGCCGCCCGTTCACCCTCTCCTCTTCGGATATCCCCTCTACACGGCCGCGTACCCATACCCGCATTCGGAATCATCCGAATCCGACACCGGGTTGGATCCGGAACGCGATTCCGGTTAACCGAGCCCCCCCGTTTGTCTATTTATAGGCCCCATGCATTATTCAGACAAACCCTCTCTCTCTTCCTCGGGATCCGCGCCCCTCAAACCCTAGCCGCACTCTCTCTCTCCTCCCACCCACCAGCCGCCGCGGGCCCGCCGAGCCCAGATCGGGCCCGGGCAGGCCCATCCGCGCCGCCGCCGCGCCCGAGCGTTCTCTGGCCGAGCTCCTCCTGCTGCTCCTCGTCGCGCCTCCTCGTCGGAGCGCCACCGGAGGGCCTCGCCGGAGTTGGCGTCCCTGGCCTAGGTTCCCCGTCGCCGTCCCTGGCCAGGCCGGAGCCCCACCGGAGTTACGCCGGCCGGTGCGCCCCCTCGCCGCTGCTGCCATGCGCAGCCGCCTCTACCGCATCGCCGCCTGCTCCTTGCGTTGTCCCGCCGCCGCCTCGGACCCATCGATCCGGCCGGTCCCGTCGAGCGCCCTGTGCTCCCGTCGCCATGCACTGCGGGTCGCCGCCGCGGAAGAAGGAGCCGCCGTCGCGTGCGATCCAGATCGGGGTCACGATCCCGCTGGTGCGCCGTTGGCCGCGCCGTCAGCCTCGCTAGCGCCTGGGCTGGCCTCCTGTCGCCCGCCAGCACCGCTGGCCCGTCGTCCCCGTCAGCCTCGCGGCCCACCTCGCCCCCGGGTCGCCAGTCGCGGCGCAACTCCAGTGCGTCGCCGCTCCCTGGCCTAGGAGCCTCCCCAGCCGACCAGGCCGGTCTGATCCGGCCCAAGGTAAGCCTCCCTTGCCCCTGTTCCCTATTCCTCACCCAGGCATCCGATTGCTATTTTGCACCCCTGTCGGCCCATGTACTATTTTAGGTTTTTATTTCGTTTTAGATAAATTCCAGTAAATAGATATATTTAAATGCCTGTAACTTTTATTCCGTAAGTCGGAACGAGGAGTATTTTATATGGTTTTGGGGTAGTTTTGCGAGTAGAACATGATTCCACAACTTGCACATTTGTTTGACGTTGTTTAGCGTGCTGTTTGCCTAGATAAGTGTGCTGTCTGAATAGGTTTCGACCCGTATTTATTTTTCGTGAAAGACCGGGTTGCCCGTATGCCGTAGATAAAATGTCTATGTTTTAGGGACCATTTTATCATGTATTTTAGACCAGTCATTTGTATTTTTGCGTGTATGGATTGCCGGTAGTTTATTTTCCCGTATATATGTGATTATCTCGCATTAATGTGTGGCATTATTTTGTGTTGCAAACCCCACATATTTTATATGTTTCCGGGGTAGAAAAATCCATGTGATTTTTCTGTGCAATTAGTTTTAACTTTTGAGCAAGTTAGTTCGCGAGATATTTTGCTATGTTGCCATTTTTTTTAATTCGTAGGATTTATTCCGTGCCTCGTTTGAATTAGTTGTTAACTAGGGAGTTGATCTTGGATGTTTTGTTTAGCCCCTGGTATTTTTTGGTTGCAATAGAAATGCATGTTTAGGTGTGTTTTGCTTGCTCTCAAGTTGCGAGAAATAGTGCTGTTTTGGACGTGCTGAAATATTTCTAAGTCTGGAATCTGTTATTATTTTGTTGCTGTCTTGTCTTGCTTGCATCTTGTGATCTGTAGCTCTTTTGAGGTTGATCCAATGGAGTTAGTTGTACCCCTTGTGTTTCTCTAGCATGCTGTAAATTCTCACGCCATTTGGAGTCCTGTAGCTATAGGTTTTGCTGCTGTCAATATAGCTTCAGATCGAAAACTGCACTTTCATGAGGTGTAATTTTCACTAAGTCTGAAATAGTGTGTGAGATGCCACTTTGTGTCTTCTTTTCCTAGTGCTCCTTGCTGCCATGCTAGTTGTTGTTGGTTGTTTGTATTAGTTCATCTTGCCCTCTTCCGTGCCATGCCTTGCTTGAGCTTATCGGAGTTGTGTAGCCGTAGTTGTGGGGTGTAGAAAGTGCTATGTGGCTGATTTTGGCAGATTGTAGTCATTTCTTGTTTTGCTCGTAGTTTTTGAACCGTAGCTCCGATTTGAACGTGTCCTACATGAAACTTGCTTAGAATCTCGTGTAGTTTCATTTTCCCTTGCTGGTTGGATCTTTTGAAGTGCTCATGACCGCCGTTGCACGCATATTGCATTCATGCCATCATATCTTGCGGTGCTTGTAACTTTTGATCCGTAGCTCCGTTGGAGATGATCTCTATGTGTAGATTGCTTGTCTTGACGCGTAGAATCACGTGAACCTATTTTTTTTTCTGTTTAACAACTAATTAAATGTGTTAGTTCAGATCTGGACAGAATTGTAAATTAACATGTGAGGTCGTCTCAGAGGTGCTATATGTCATTTCCGACCTCATTTAAAATGCCTAGATAGGTAGCTTAATTACGCTTCACCTCTTGCCATGTGTAATCACATTTAATATTGCCGTGTAACTAATCGGGATAAAACTAAATAAATAAACGTGGAGTTTCGTCAATATGCAACTCGTTGCATATTGAGCTTCACTTAATGTGTAGAGTTTGATTGTTGTGATTGTCATGCCTTGCATTAGACCATTCATTCTTTATATGTGTTATGCATCGTGTGGTGAATATCGTGTGTTGATTTGTGTTTCCGGTTTGCTTCGCCTCGATAGAGTTCCGCAAGCGTGTCGGAAGTGAGGATCCGTTCGACCATGTCGTTTCGTCTGCTTCACGGAGTCATTCTTCTTCCAAGCGGGATCTCAGGCAAGATGATCATTTCCCTAGATACCATTACTATCATTGCCATGCTAGTTTTATCGCTTCTATCGATTATGTCGCGTTGCCTACCACCTGTTAAATATCAGCCTCTCATCAATGCCATGTTAACCTTCAACCTGTTCGACCTAGCAAACCACTGATTGGCTATGTTACTGCTTGCTTAACCCTGTTGTTAGCGTTGCTAGTTGCAGGTGCAAATCCTTCCATGTGAAAACATGGGTTCTTTGTTATATCACCATATCTAATGCTATTTAATTTAATGCACCTATATACTTGGTAAAAGGTGGAAGACTCGGCCTTTCTAGCCTGGTGTTTTGTTCCACCTTTGCCCCCTTAGTTTTCGGCTACCGGTGTTATGTTCCATAAATGAGCGCTCCTAACACGATCGGGGTTGTTATGGGGACCCCCTTGATAATTTGTTTTAGATTAAAGCTGGTCTGGCAAGGCCCAACATTGGTTCTACATTTGCCCAACATAATAATTTGTTAAAAATTTGAGATGCATAGGGCGTCATGAACCCGAGGAGTAATTTTACATAAATAGGGGGGCCAGTGCTGATGGTGTTGGTCCCAAACGGTCTGCTTGCGGGGCCACCACGGGGAAACTCGAGGTTTGGCACCCGTAGCTAGTTCCATCCGTCGTGTCCTGAGAACGAGATACGCGGCTCCTATCGGGATCGTCGACACGTCGGGCGGCCTTGCTGGATTAGTTTTACCTTTGACGAGATATCTTGTGCATCGGGATTCCGGTGATGCTTTGGGTAATCTCAGAGTTGAGGTTTTCCACTAAGGAATCCGATGAGATCGCGAGCTTCGTGATTGAGGATTTCTATGCGGCTTGTGGTAATTTGTGATGGACTAGTTGGAGCACCCCTGCAGGGTTAAATCTTTCGGAAAGCCGTGCCCGCGGTTATGTGGAAACGTGGAAACTTTGTTTAACACTGCTTCTAGATAACTTGAAGTTAATTTAATTAAAATATGCCAACTGTGTGCGTAACCGTGACTGTCTCTTTCGTGAGTTCCTTCTCCGATCGAGGACACGGTGGGGTTATGACTGACGTAGGTAGGTGTTCAGGGTTATTCATTTGATCATCAGTAGTTCACGTCCGTTATGCGTAGATCTTCCCCCTCTTATTTTCTTGTACTCGTAAGTTAGCCACTAAATATATGCTTAGTCGCTGCTGCAACCTCACCACTTAACCATGCCTCACCCATTAAGCTTTGCTAGTCTTGATACCTTTGGAAATGAGATTGCTGAGTCCCCTGTGGCTCACAGATTACTACAACACCAGTTGCAGGTACAGGTAAAGGTTACTTGACGCGAGCGCGTTGGTTGTTCATTTGGAGTTGCTTCTTCTTCTTCTTCTTCATCGATCTAGGATGGGTTCTAGGCCGGCAGCCTGGGAGAGCAAGGATGGACGTCGTTCTTATTTTTCTCGTTTGTTTTCGTCCGTAGTCGGACCCTGCTCTTACTCTTGATGATTATGTAATGTACTAATGTGACTCTGATGTAGCTTGTGGCGAGTGTAAGCCAACTCTTTATATATCTCTTCTTTTCAGTACATGTACTTGTATCGATATCCATTCTTACGACACGACGAGATGCACTTCTATCCCTCACGAGGCCTTCGTGCCAAATTGATGATAGGGTCGCATCTTGGGCGTGACAAGGCCCTAGTGACAAGCATTAAGCATGGCAAAGTAGTAGCAACATCAATCTCAGAACATAGTGGATACTAGGGATCAATCCCCGTCAAAACTAACTCGATTACATGATAGATCTCATCCTACTCATCGCCGCCCAGCGAGCCTACGAATAGATTACTCACGAACGAAGAAGATCTTCATGGAATTGGAGAGGGAATAAGGATGGTGATGACGATGGCGACGATTTCCCCTCTCTGGAGCCCAAAACGGACTCCAGATCTGCCCTCCAGATGAAGAATAGGATGTGGCGGCGCCTCCGTATCACAAACGCGATGAAATCTTCTCTTTTGATTTTTTTGGGACGAAAGTGAATTTATAGAGCTGAGTTTGGGGGCGACAGAGCCATGTAGGACCCACAAGCTTGGTAGCCGCCACCAGGGGGCGGCGGCTACAGGGCTTGTGGTCCACTGGCCCGTCCCCTCCGGTGGATCTTTGTGCATGTATTTTTCATATTTTCCAGAAATATTATTCGTAAATTCTCAGGACGTTCCGAGAACTTTCATTTCTGCACAAAAACAACACCATGGCAATTCTGCTGAAAACAGCGTCAGTCTGTGTTAGTTCCATTCAAATCATGCAAATTAGCGACCAAAACAAGGACAAAAGAGTTTGGAAAAGTAGATACGATGGAGACGTATCAACTCCCCCAAGCTTAAAACCTTGCTTATCCTCAAGCAACTCAGTTGACAAACTGAAAGAGAAAGAAAAACTTTGACAAACTCTGTTTGATCTTGTTGTTGCAACTATGTCTAACTCATAACCAGAATTTCATTAAGATCACAAGTTAACCACATAAGCAAGTGACACAAAGGTCTCACGGTAAACTAATATCAATGGCATAATCAGCTAGCGAGCAAATAATAATGAGTTTCAGATACCAACAATTCAATCGAAACAAGCATGAAACAATATGAATAAGTGGTATCTCGCTAGCTCTTTCTGAGACCGCAAAACATAAATGCAGAGCACTTTCAAAGATCAAGGGCTGACTAAACATTGTAATTCGTAACAATGAAGATCCAGTCATAGTTATACTCAATATCGATCAAAAGAAAAGCACAAAAATGACAGAGGTGCTCTCTAATTGGTGCTTATACAAGAGGAGGATGACTCAACAGGAAAATAAATAGATAGGCCCTTCGCAGAGGGAAGCATTGATTTGTAGATGTGCCAGAGCTCAAGCTTTGAAAACAGAGATAATAATTTTGGGTGGCATGCTTTCATTGTCAAAGCAATGACCAAGAGTTCTCAATATCTTCCATGCTACTCATGCTATAGGGCGGTTCCCAAACAGAAAAGTAAAGTTTTAACTCCCCCACCACCAATCAATTACACTCCATGGCTAGCCGAATCCTCGAGTACCGTCCATACTAACATCAATCCGGGGGGAGTCTTGTTTTACAGTTATGTTTTTGATTTAAGCGTGGAACTGGGCATTCCAATTACCGTCCCCTTTCTCGTGAATGACAGTGAATAAACACATGTAGAGGATAACACGCCTAACATGGAAGATATCAATAGCCCCCTGTCACCACATGAGCGGTTCGGGCATGCAAAACAGATTATTTCTTGAAGGTTTAGAGAATGGCACATGCAAATTTACTTGGAACGGCAGGTAGATACCGCAAATAGGTAGGTATGGTGGACTCTCATGGAAAAACTTTTGGGTTTATGGAAGTGGATGCACAAGTAGTGTTCCGCTTAGTACAAGTGAAGGCTAGCAAAAGACTGGGAAGCGACCAACTAAAGAGCGACAACAGTCATCAAGATGCAATGAGTTTGACTAACATGGAGTGCAAGCATGAAGATGATATAAATCACCATGAACACGAACATCATAGAGGCTATGTTGATTTTGTTTCAACTACATGCATGAACATGCGCCAAGTCAAGCCACTTGAATCATTCAAAGGAGAATACCATCCTATCATATTATATCATAGTCATCTCAAAATCTATGTTGGCATTCAAGACAAACCATTATAAGCTCCTAGCTAAGTAAGCATGGCATCAGAAACTACGATCTCTAAGTTGTCATTGCAAACATGTTTCTCTCACAACAAAGCTGAACTAGGAACGGTGAGCTAATCATATTTACAAAAACAAAATAGATAGAGTTCATACCAGCTTTTTCAGTCTCAGTCACTTCATCATATATCATCATTATTACCTTTCACTTGCATGATCGAACGATGTGAACAATAATAAGAGTGATCGTGCATTGGACTAAGCTGAATCTGCAGGCAAACACAAAGGAGAAGACAAAGTAATATGGCTCTTTGAAAGCTAAACAGGTATGCATGCAAGAGCCACTAAACATTGTAACCAATATCTTCTACCTTGACCCAAAGAAAAAGAAAAATATTTACACGGGAAAGCTCCCAACAAGCAAAACAAGAAAGGAAAATCTTTTTGGGTCTTCTCAAAAGGACACAAAACAAGAAAACAAGAAAACGAAAATAAACTAGCATGGATAATACAGTGAAAAAGTGTAAACACCGGGTAACAAAGTGAAAGCATAAGCATGAATGTAAGGTCGTTGAGAACACGTACTCCCCCAAGTTTAGGCTTTTGGCCTAGCTTGGTCTACTCCCATGGAGGGAAATAACCAGCTCCGGGATACTCCGGAGCGGACTGTGGATGCCACTGCTGTGTGAGCTCCTCTAGCTCCCAGTGATAAACTGGCGTTTGGTACTCGACTGGCGGCTCGGGCACGGGCACCTGTGGTTGGGCCAAGCCCCAATATGCGTAGATGTCCGAGGGCATAATAGTGTACCTGCCTGCATGAAGATCGAACAAAGAAGGAGGAGGCAAAGTAATAGTCTCTCGAGTACCCTGACTAAATACCAGGTTATAAATCATCCGTCTACTAGCATCTCTATCCAGAAAATCATGGCGAACCATGGTGTCATAATCCAGATATTTCTCAGGAAGAAGCATCTCTCCTTCCTCCCCCAGTCTAATGGGTATCTCAAAGTGTCTGGCAAGACGGGTAGCATAGATACCTCCATAGACGACACCCTTGGAACGGTTTGTGTTCAACCCCTGAGCTACTATAGCACCTAGGCTATAAGTCTTATCGTTATAAAGGCCTTCACGCAAAACCGCAAGGTCTGGAGATCTAAGTGATCCAGCCTTCCCACGACCAATCAAACATTTTCCCACAAATAACGAGAAGTACCGAAGCACAGGAAAATGTATGCTAGCAATTCTAGCGCGAGACACTCCTCTCTCCTCTCTAACAACAATAGTACCTATGAAATCCTCCAAGTCCCGTGGAGGAGGGTCATGAATATCCCCAACATAAGGTAATTTGCATACATTGCAAAAATCCTGTAGTGTCATGCACTGGGGGATGTCGTATAGCATGAACTCAACCATGGGAGGATTCTTCCTCGGATAAAAGTTGAAGCTTTGAACGAAAATATTGGTGAGGAGGAGGTATTGTGAGCACTTATCTTCAACAAACACGGTAAGACCTGCGTTCGCCACCAAGTAATAAAAGTCTTCATAAAGCCCCGCGGCGCGCAAAAATTCATCACTTGGCCACTCGCATGCTCGAACTTCTGTGACTCGAGGAACCACGTACTTGGGGTGGTTCTTCTCATCCTCCTTGGGGCTACGGCTTGAAGAGCCTCTTAAGAACCTCCTCATCTTTTCCATTTTCTAACTCTGAAAAATTCAGAAATTTTTAGAGACTTCGAAAGAAAAGTGAGTAAGGATTAACCCAACTCGTAGCAACTACTCCTACTAGTTCCTAGAGACCGTATCGCGTGCTAAAACTACTTGGGACCAGCTAAAATCAACATTTCAAGCTCAAGAACAGGGTCACGAAGGTAGCAAGAATACGCGAAGGATAAATCACTAGAGCAAAAACTAATTGGACCAATGGAGGAGTCACTTACCAAGGAGTAATTTCCCCAAAACGGTTTGGAGAATGGTGCTTTGAGCAAGGAGATTGAAAATCACAGCCAAATGAGCAAGAACACGGGTTTGAGCTGCGAAACGATTTTTTCTGAAGGTAGAAGAAGAGGATGGGAGCTGGAATGAGTGGAGAGGTCCCTGTGGGCCCCACAAGCTTGGTAGCCGCCACCAGTGGGGCTACAGGGCTTGTGGCCCACTGGTGTGGCCCCCAGGCCAGCTCTCAGTCCCAGTATTTTTAAAATATTCCATAAAAAATCATACTAGATTTTCAGGACCATCGGAGAACTTCTATTTTCGGGGTATTTTTCTCCGGGACGCTAAAACAGAAAACCGGAAAAACTAAACTAAATCTATCATTTTTCCTTTAAGCAACAAAAAGTGAAAGCTTAAAACGGAGGTATGTGACTCTTTGATTCATCCATTTCATGGTCATCGAAAGAAATCCGTCAATAGGGTTGATCAAATCCTCATGACAAAACCTTTTCGAATCGCAAGAGGAAACGGGAATTGTCGAATAGCCACTAAATCACCTCAATGGGGATATGTATCTCCCCAACAAGCAAAACATACTTCATCTTGACACGAGGAATAGGGCATTCAAAGCTCCCAATAAGAATCGATGAAGTCTTTTCGATAGTATTGATGCAATGTACTTGATATCGTTTCTTCGGAAAGTGCACTGTATGCTCATTACCATTGACATGGAAAGTGACATTGCCTTTGTTGCAATCTGTAACAACCCCTGCAGTGTTTAAAAAGGGTCTTCCGAGGATGACAGCCATGGCATCGTCCTCGGGAATATCCAAGATAACAAAGTCTGTTAAGATAATGGTGTTAGCAACCACAACAGGCACATCCTCGCAAATGCCGATAGGGAAAGCAGTTGATTTGTCGGCCATTTGCAGAGAAATTTCAGTGGGTGTCAACTTATCCAGTTCAAGTCTACGATAAAGAGAGAGCGGCATAACACTAACACCGGCTCCAAGGTCACATAAGGCAGTTCTTACGTAGTTTCCTTTAATGGAGCAAGGTATAGTGGGCACTCCGGGATCACCAAGTTTTTTAGGAGTTCCACCTTTGAAAGTGTAATTGGCAAGCATGGTGGAGATCTCAAGATTTGACATCTTCCGTTTATTGGTCACGATATCTTTCATGTACTTGGCATAGGGAGACATTTTGAGCATATCAATTAACCGCATCTGCAGAAAGACGGGTCTTATCATCTCAATGAAGCGCTCAAAATCCTCATCATCCTTTTTCTCGGATGGCTTAGGAGGAAAGGGCATAGGTCTCTGAACCCATGGCTCGCTTTCTTTACCATGCTTCCTAGCAGCGAAGTCATTCTTATCGTATCTCTTAGGTTGTGGGTTATCAGGATTAAACGTAGGTTTAGTCTCCACATCCTTATCATTGTTAGGTTCAACATCATTATGAACATCGCTGTCCATATTGTCACCAGGTTCATGTTCATCACTAGATTGTGTTTCTGCATCAGACGCAAAAATATAATTTGGTTCTTCAGGTGTGACAGTATTTGGTGAACTGACATGTAGGTTTCTATCATCCTTCTTCTTCTCCTTAGGATGACTGGGTGTATGAGCATTAATTCCTTGAGAATCTTGATCAATTCTCTTAGGATGGCCTTCAGGATACAAAGGTTCCCGAGTCATTTTTCCTCCTCTAGTAATGACTCTGACAGAGTTGTCATTTAATTCATTGAGCAAGTTATTCTGAGCTTTAAGTACTTGTTCTACCTGAGTAGTAATCATAGAAGCATGTTTACTCAGAAGCTTCAGATCATTGACATTTCTGTCTACACAAGCACTTATATGACTAAGCATACGAGTACTTTGTTCCAAATGTCTGCTAACATAATCATTGAAAGTTTGTTGTTTGGCAACAAAGTTGTCAAATTCATCAAAGCATAGGCTAGCCGGTTTGTCAAAAGGAATATCACTCTCATCAAATCTACACAGAGAATTCACTTCCACTACTTGTATCGGGTTATCTAGACCATGGATCTCTTCGATAGGTGGTAGATTTTTGACATCTTCAGATATAATGCCTTTCTCTTGCATAGATTTCTTGGCTTCTTCCATATCTTCGGGACTGAGGAATAGAATACCTCTTTTCTTAGGAGTTGGCTTAGGAGGTGGTTCGGGAATAGTCCAAGCATTATCGTTGATCAAGATGTTATTCAGTAGAGTCTCAGCTTGTTCTATAGTTCGTTCCCTAAAAACACAACCGGCACAACTATCTAGGTGGTCTCTAGAAGCATCCGTAAGTCCGTTATAGAAGATATCAAGTATCTCGTTCTTCTTAAGAGGGTGATCAGGCAAAGCATTCTGTAGCTGGATGAGCCTCCCCCAAGCTTGTGGGAGACTCTCTTCTTTGAGTTGAGCAAAGTTATATATTTCCTGCAAGGTAGCTTGCTTCTTATGGGCAGGGAAATATTTCTCACAGAAGTAATAGACCATATCATGGGGACTACTCACACATCCAGGAGCAAGAGAAGTGAACCAGGCTTTAGCGTCATCCTTTAGAGAGAAAGGAAACAGCTTAAGGATATAGTAGTAGCGGATCTTCTCCTCACTAGTGAAAAGGGTGGCTATATCGTGTAGTTTGGTAAGATGGGCTACGACCGTCTCAGGATCATAACCGTGGAAAGGATCATATTCGACTAGAGAGAGTATCTCAGGGTCGACAGAGAATTCATAATCCTTATCGGTAATAAAGATAGGTGAAGTGGCAAACTTCGGGTCGTATTTCATCATAGCTTTCAGAGATTTTTCCTTCCACTTGAGAAGTAATTTCTCAGCGTCATAGGCATCCTTACACGCAAGAAAATCCTCAGCTATCTCTCCCTCCATAACATAACCCTCAGGTATATCAGGCAATTCATATCTAGGAGAGCTAGATCTAGCAGGAGCAAAAGCAGGTTCTATCTCAATAGTATCGGCAGTTTCAGAAGCATCACGAGCATTGGCAGTAAATCTAGCAATATGAGCATCAAGGAATACCCCTAGTGGCATATCAGGCAAAGCAGTATGAAGCATAACATCATCAGGAAAAATAGCATCTCTAGCATCATCAGGCAAAGCAGTATCAAGCATAGCATCATCAGGCATAGCATCTCTAGCAGTATCAGGCATAGCATCTCTAGCATTATCAGACATAGCATCTCTAGCAGTATTAGGCACAAGCGAAATATCAAGATTTTTAGCAGGAGGTGGTGTCGCGAACTTACTCATAACTGAAGGTGAATCAAGTGCAGAGCTAGATGGCAGTCCCTTACCTCCCCTCGTAGTTGAGGGCAAAACTTTGGTTTTTGGATCTTTCAGATTCTTCATAGTGATCAGCAGATATAAATCCCAAGTGGCTAAGAGAATATAGCAATCCCTTCCCCGGCAACGGCGCCAGGAAAATGCTGCTAGCAGTCCCCGGCAAGGACACTAGAAATATGCTGTTGACGTGTTCTTGACTTGATGCCTCCACGACAACGGAGCCAGAAAAGAACTGCTCTCAGTTGCTCAACAATTAGCAATTGTCTTGCAACGGCCCAACAACGCGTGGGTTCGCGGCAGTTTTCGAGGGTAGAGTATTCAACCCAAATTTGTTGGTTCACCCGACAGGAAGTGAAAGGATATTCTCAAGTATTAGCACCTAAATGTGTCACATTCAACCACACCTGAAAGATTAGTATCTGCAAGCAAAGTATCAGTAGCAAAGTAGTATGATAGCAACGGTGCCAGAAACGATCTGTTGACGGCAGACTATTCCTAACGGTTGTATCAATGGCGCCAGAAGTTGCCCGTGGACGGGAAAATAGTCTTTTCCCGGCAACGGCGAGCAAAAAAGTATTATAGCAGGTAGCAGCACTGTAACGAGTAACAGAAGTGGCAAGGAACAGCAGTAGTGACAGCAGTAGCAAGTAGCAACAGTAGCAAGTAACAACAATAGCAAGTAGCAGCCGAGCAAAGCAAGTAACGGTAGCAGCAACAGTAGTAACAGCAGTAGCAGCAGAGCAAAACAAGTAACAGTAGAAGCAACAGTAGTAACAGCAGTAGCAGCAGTGGGAAAAACTCATAGGCAATGGGTCGGTGATTCGTTTGGATGATATTCATCATGCAACAGTTATAACACGGTGAGATATGTGGTTAGCTCCCGTTCGTCAATGTGATGTAGGCATGCATTCCGTGTGTCGTCATACGTGCATAGGGAAAAGAACTTGCATGACATCTATTGTCCATCCCTCCCGTGGCAGCGGGGTTCAAATGTATACTACGGGATATTAAGGTTCTCCTTTTAATAAAGAACCGGAACAACGCATTAGCACTTGGTGAACACATGAACTCCTCAAACTATGGTCATCACCGGGAGTGGTTCCGGTTATTGTCACTCCGGGGTTGCCGGGTCATAACACATAGTAGGTAACTACAACTTGCAAGATCGGATCTAAAACACACATATATTGGTGACAACATAATAATTTCAGATCTGAAATCATGGCACTCGGGCCCTAGTGACAAGCATTAAGCATGGCAAAGTAGTAGCAACATCAATCTCAGAACATAGTGGATACTAGGGATCAATCCCCGTCAAAACTAACTCGATTACATGATAGATCTCATCCTACTCATCACCGCCCAACGAGCCTACGAATAGATTACTCACGGATGATGAAGAGCTTCATGGAATTGGAGAGGGAAGAAGGTTGATGATGACGATGGCGACGATTTCCCCTCTCCGGTGCCCAAAACAGACTCCAGATTTGCCCTCCAGATGAAGAACAGGATGTGGCGACGCCTCCGTATCACAAACGCGATGAAATCTTCTCTTTTGATTTTTTTGGGACGAAAGTGAATTTATAGAGCTGAGTTTGGGGGCGGCAGAGCCACGTGGGCCCCACAAGCTTGGTAGCCGCCACCAGGGGGGCGGCTATAGGGCTTGTGGCCCACTGGCCCATCCCCTCCGGTGGATCTTTGCGCAGGTATTTTTCATATTTTCCATAAATATTCTCCGTAAATTTTTAGGACGTTCCGAGAACTTTCATTTCTGCACAAAAACAACACCATGGCAATTCTGCTGAAAACAGCGTCAGTCTAGGTTAGTTCCATTCAAATCATGCAAATTAGAGTCCAAAACAAGGGCAAAGAGTTTGGAAAAGTAGATACGATGGAGACATATCAGTACCCCCCGATACCATCCATTGTTTCATCAAAATAAGCAATCAACACAACAAAAACGGAATCTGTCAAAAAAGACAAGTCTGTAGCAATCTGTATACTTCGTATACTTCTGGTATCTCAAAAATTCTGAACAATTATGACAATTAGGGCAATTAGCATAGAAACCAGAAGCAAACAGAATCAACTCAAAATCTCTTTCTGGATGGGAATTAAAAATAATTTTGTGTGCGCAAAGTTTCTGTCTTTTTCAGCAAGATCAAACAACCATCACCAAAACTAGTCATAAAGGTTTTACTTGGCACAAACACAAAAAGAAACACAAAAAACACAATCATAATAGAATTATGATGGTGTGGACACAACAAAATAGAAAGCAAAACGTAAAGATAAATTCATTGGGTTGCCTCCCAACAAGCGCTATTGTTTAACGCCCTTAGCTAGGCAGTGATAATTCAATGATGCTCACATAAAAGATAGCAACCGGACACGAAGAGAGCATCATGAAACATGTGACAAACATATATAAGTCTAACATACTTCCAATGCATAGGAATTTTATAGGAAAACAAATTATCAAGACAAGCAATAACTACCATATGCAAGGAAGAAGAAAGAGATAAAAACAATCTCAACATAACGAGAGGTGATTTAGTGATAGGAAAATTTCTACAACCATATTTTCCTCTCTCATAATAATTACATGTGGGATCATATTCAAATTCAACAATATAACTATCACATAGGATATTCTTTTCATGATCCACATGCATGCAAAGTTGACACTTTTCAAAAATAGTGGGATTATCATCAACTAAAGTCATGACTTCTCCAAACCCACTTTCAATCTTATTGCAAACATCATATTCATCATGAGGCTTAAACAAATTTTCAAGATCGTAAGAAAAATCACCACCCCAAGCATGATCATTGCAACAAGTAGTGGACAAAGCAAAACTAGCATCCCCAAGCTTAGGGTTTTGCATATTTTTAGCATGATTGACATTAATAGAATTCATAGTGAAACCATTGCAATCATGCTTTTCATTCAAGGAGCCCTCGTGAATCACTTCATAAATTTCTTCATCACAATTTTCAGATTCACGCATCTCAAGCAAAACTTCATAAAGATAATCTAGTGCACAAAACTCACTAGCAATTGGTTCCACATAATTGGATCTCTTAAAGAGATTAGCAAGTCGGTGATGACCCATATCAAAAGATTTACAGCAAGCGAAGATGCAAGCATATTGAAGGCACATAGCACACAAGAAAAGGAAAGGCAAAGGAAAAAAGGCAAATATTTTTGTAAATTTTTGTTTTTCAGAAGTGGGGGAGAGGAAAATTAGAGGCAAAAGGCAAAAAAAGTAAATGCAAGAGATGAGTTTGCGATGGTTACTTAAAAAGCTTCACTTAGAACAGTCCCCGGTGCCAGAGATTGACACATCGAAGGGAGACTATTCTTGACTTGATACTCCCCGGCAACGGCGCCAGAAATTGGCACATTGACGGGAGACTATTCTTGACTTGATCCTCCCTCGCAACAACGCCATAAATTCTTCTTGCTACCTCTTGAGCTTGCGTTGGTTTTTCCCTTGAAGAGGAAAGGGTGATGCAGCACAATAGCAGTAAGTATTTCCCTCAGTTTGAGAACCAAGGTATCAATCCAGTAGGAGTATCAAGGCAAGCCACCAATGTACCTACGCAAAAACAAACAAACTTGCACCCAACGCTATAAAGGGGTTGTCAATCCCTTCACGATTAATTGCAAGGTGAGATCTGAAGGTGGAAAGTGCAACAAAGTAAAAGTGTAGAGCTGAAAATATGATGCGAAGTAGACCCGGGGGCCATAGTGTTCACTAGAGGCTTCTCTCATGATAACAAATATTACGTTGGGTGAACGAATTACTATCGAGCAATTGATAGAATCGCGCAAACTCATGATGATATCTAAGGCAATGATCATACATATAGGCATCACATCCGAGACAAGTAGACCGATATTGTCTGCATCTACTACTATTACTCCACACATCGACCACTATCCAGCATGCACCTATTGTATTGAGTTCATAACAAACAGAGTAACGCCTTAAGCAATATGACATGATGTAGAGGGATAAATTCATGCAATAGATATAAACCCCATCTTTTTACCCTTGATGGCAACAACATGATGCGTGCCTCGCTACCCCTTCTGTCACTCGGTGAGGACACCGCACGGTATGAACCCAAAACCAAGCACTTCTCCCATTGCAAGAATTATAGATCAAGTTGGCCAAACGAAACCCACAACTCTAAGAGAATTACAAGGATACAAAATCATGCATATAAGAGATCAGAGGAAACTCAAATAATAATCATAGACAATCTGATCATAAATCCACAATTCATCAGATCTCGACAAACACACCGCAAAAGAAGATTACATCGGATAGATCTCCATGAAGATCATGCAGAACTTTGTATTGAAGATCCAAGAGAGAGAAGAAGCCATCTAGCTACTAGCTATGGACCCGAAGGTCTGTGGTGAACTACTCATGGATCATCGGAGAGGCAATGGTGTTGATGAAGAAGCCCTCCATGTCCGAATCCCCCCTCCGGCAGGGCACCAGAACGGTCCCTAGATGGGATCTTGCGAAGACAGAAGCTTGCGGCGGCGGAAAAGTATTTTCGTGGCTCTCTCTGGCAGTTTTTGATTTTTAGGGAATTTGTAGGTGGAAGAAGTAGGGCAAAGGAGCCACGGGGGGGCCACAAGCCTGGTAGGCGCGCCCCCAGGCCGCGGCTAGGGGGCTTGTGGCCTCCCCCGGGGTCCTTTCCCTTGGTTCTCAAGTTCCATGTGTATCTTCTAATACAGAAAAAATCATTCTGAAGATTTTATTCCGTTTGGACTCCGTTTAATATTCTCCTCTGAAAAAGGTCAAAAAACGGAAAAAACAGAAACTGGCACTTGGCACTGAGTTAATAGGTTAGTCCCAAAAAAGATATAAAATGCATACAAAACATCCAAAGTTGACAAGATAACAGCATGGAACCATCAAAAATTATATATACGTTGGAGACGTATCAAGGCACCGGTCCTTTGATGGACCCTCAGGGCGAAACCCCAAGTTAAGAAGTATGTACCAGAAATCCAAATATACCTTTACTTTTAATTGTCACAGTTCTAACTAGGCTCACACTATGTACTGCAACTCGCAGCGTGATCTCCCCACCGATCAAATTTCGTAGGGGGATTCCTATCTAGACAATCTGGCTAAAAGTGGGACCGACTCGCCCCATTCTCCCCCTAGCAACCAAGGGGACTAGAGAGGCGTTATCCAGGGAGGTCCCCCACGACTGATACCATGGCAGGGGGTGACGATATTATGGCCGAGGTCAATACTTTGGCCACAAAGGACCAGGAGGATGAACCCCCTAGCAGCAAAGGTGGGCGGGCCCGGACCCTCCAGGTCTCCTCCAAAGACAACTTTAGCGGGTCCTCCGTCTGCTATGCGAGAGGTAGTAGTCTCTCCACTAAGAGGGACTGCTACAACGCATTCGGAACCATCCATGATGGAGCTAGCCCTAACTGGCTGGCCATCACTAAGGGAGGAAGATCTAAATGATCACTTCATTCCCGAAGAACCCCACACTCATCTGAGTGCGGCTTTGCAAAGCATTCAAATCATTGACAATGGTCTGAAAGGAGTTTTCGACGCATTGTTAGCGGGCATCAAGGTAATCCACATACTTTTCTACTTATAATTATGCATTATTTAAAAGTTTTATCATACCCCATAGCCCCCAAGCCATGTGTGAGTTTGACTAGAATGCACCCTCACAAAAAGAGATTGAAAGAATCAGAAAATTAACAAAGTATGTTCTTTTGCACGCTTCTGCGTTAGCCGCAGCCCCCAAGTCTTTGGAGTTGGAGGAGATGAACCGGAAACTAAAAGTTTCCGAAGAGGAGCTAGATCGCATGAAAGGAACGATATGGTTGACTAGAGGGGGTTGTGTGAATAGGCAACTAAGAATTTTTAAGATTTTCTTAAACAAATTGAGTTCAACAACAAATAGGTTGTGTCGGATTTCGGGCTACGCAAAACGCGAAGGATTCAAACACTGGGGCGTGTACGAAGGCCTCTCCCTGCTCAGCTTCGCCTAGCCCGCTACCCGATGGAAACGGCGAAGGACTCACTCGATGGCGAGGGTAGCACAAAACACAACAGTTTACCCAGGTTCGGGCCGTTGTGAAGCGTAAAACCCTACTACTGCTTTTGGTGGATTGCCTCTCGCGGAGGTGGTGGATGAATTAGTACATTGCTCTCGAGCCTCCGGAGGCCAAGTGGCTAGGTGTACTGTTCTACCGACCGACTGAATCCCCCGTCTCCAGTATCCTACCCTCTCCATTTATAGCAGAGGCCCGGGTCCTCTTCCCTCATAGCTTCGGCGGGAAGGGATCCCACATCAGCCAATTTTGAAGGGGAATAGGGGAACGTGCTCCCCTGCCCAAAGGTGGTCTTAGCCTGCAAAGCAACTGTACGCGCTGCAAAGACGGGCCCGGGGGTGACGTTTTCCCTACTTGCGGGCGGCGGCGGCTTCGTTGCACCAGAAGGGAAACCTTTGGAAGATGCCTTGGAGCCCGTGTCTGCTCTCTCCTTCTTTGCACCAAAGGGGACACTACCCCGTCCTGCCATCTGCTACTCGCCCGTCCTTTCCTGGTGTCACCTTTGACTCCCGAGGTCCGGCCTAGCCTCGGAATATCCGCCACTGCAGAGGGGTCCTGAGGAGGTCCCGTGCGGGTCTTGATGTTGCTCATCCTCGTGAGGCTTGGCGCCTCACGAGGGCCTTGTCCAGGGTAGTGCTGTCCAGTTGATCTTGGATCGGTGAAGTGGGGCGGCCCTGGGCCGCAGGCAGGCAGGTCTGGGTACCCCCATTCCCAGAATGCCGACAGGTTGTCTAGAAATGCAACTAAATGAGCAACATATATGATGCTAGGAACAACTATAACAAGTAAATAACAAATACAAGTAAAGGTAAGAAGTAACCACAAGTGGAACCGATGAAGATGATGATGTGTTTCTGAAGTTCCTTCTCTTTGAGGGGAAGTACGTCTCCGTTGGAGCGGTGTGGAGGCACAATGCTCCCCAAGATGCCACTAAGGCCACCATATTCTCCTCATGCCTTCAGACAATGTGAGATGCCGTGATTCAACTAGTGGTCTTGTTGAAGGCGGCAACCGAACCTTTAGAAACAAGGTTGGGGCAATCTGCACAACTGAATTGATGCTCCCAAACGAGACCACGAAGCTTCACCACAATGGAATATGGCTTCGAGGTGACCTCAACCGTCTAGGGTGCTCAAATACCCAAGAGTAACAAGATCCGCGAGGGATTGGGGGGGGAATCAAATTTCTCTTGGTGGAAGTGTAGATCAAGGCCCTCTCAAGCAAACCCTAGAGTATCAACATGTTTTGTTGGCTAGGGAGAGAGATTGGGCGAAAATGGGGCTTGGAGCAACAATGGAGCTTAGGGTCAGAAAGGGTGAAGTTCCGTGGGAAGAAGAACCCCTTTATATAGTGGGGGAACGAATCCAACCGTTACCCATTTGATGTGCCTGCACCAGAGCGGTACTACTGCTCCAGGGAGCGGTACTACCAATGATAAGAGGTAGTACCACTCCACGGAGGTGCGGTAATACCACCGTGATAGAGGAAACAACCCGAGCTAAAGACAAGGGTTGGTAGTACACACGGAGCGGTGCTACCGCTGCGAGGAGTGGTACTACCATTCATAATAGGTAGTATCGCCTCCTATATCCGCTCATGGATAAGTAGCGGACCTAGCCGAGAAGAACCGAGGGTTTCTGGCACGATAGTGACAAGCATTACTACGGCCCGCTGGGCAGTACTACCGCTCCAGAAACTGCTCAGTCCGACACGAAAAGTGTCGACCCATGGGTAGAAGAACCAGCCAGCGATACTCGCTAGATCACATCCGCCTTGGAGCGGTACTACTGCTGGACTGAGCGGTACTACTACTTTTGTCTTACAGGGCAGGAATGGGCAAGGAAGGATGCTCCATTGAGGTGGAAAATATGGTGTGAAGAAAAGTCTACGGATGTCCACCAACAACAAAACATAAGAGAGAAAGCCATCTTCATTTCAATACACCAAGGGGCATGAATCGTCTTTGTGACAAATGAAGAAATACCTGAAAGGCTTAGTGCACATGATTAGTCTGCAATGGCATTGTCATCAATCACCAAAACCACTAGGGTAGAAATATGCAAGGCAGGATTCTCCATTGAGGTGGAAAAGAGGGTGAGAAGACAAGTGTATTTGATGATTCCAGCAAAACTTTTCCAAAGCAGACCCCTCTTAATAGTACGGCTTTTCCTATGACTCAAGTCCACTAATGACAAAATGTAAGACAGAAAGCCGTCATCATATCATTACACCAAGGGGGCATGAATCGTCTTTGTGCGAAATGAAGAAATACCTCATAAGCTCAGTGCACACGATTAGTTTGCAATGGCATTGTCATCAATCACCAAAACCATTAGGGTAGAAATATGCCCTTACAATCTCCCCCTGTTAGTGGACTGATGATAACACGAGATTTGCATAGAAGATAAATATGAGATAGGATGCAAACCCCACTCTCTACAAAATATAGACAACCCCCCTAGATGTGCGCACTATTTAAATATGCTTTTGGAATGCAAAGTGCACACACTAGGATCAACGCTCCCCCTATATTTTATAGACAAACCCTACTTGCACTTAGGGAAAACTGAAAGTAATATAGTTGCAAGAGGTGATGTGAGCGTTAACCATAGGGCACAAGATAAGCATCTCACAAACTTTAGGACATATGATAAAACTAAGGTAGCATATGTCTCACACCATATGACATAGTCTCACAAGAGTCTCACACACATAAAGCAAAGCAACATATGTCTCACATCACATGACGTGGTCTCGAAGCAAAGGAAATGATAAAAGAGTTCACGAGTGAATAAAGATGGGCAACAAAAGAGCATTTGTGACTCCGACAAATCCAAACCCCCCCTTTGGCAGCAAGAAGCCAAAAAGGATAGAGAAAACCGCAAGGATCCAAGAACGGCGGTAACGCTGAATCATCAATATTCGCCAGACTTAGAGTTGTGCTGAATGGTGCGAGGAGGAGAAGGAGAGCCAAGCAAGTCAGCATCAGAATCCCATGGGCAGTGACGAGCAATCCAGGTGTCCTCATCAGTGAGCCTGTCCTCAGAACCACTCTCAATCGTTACACCAACATGCCTACCAAGAGCCTTGTGATGACTGATAGCCACCTTCTCAGCCAAATGAGCCATGTACTCACGCGTGGCCTATAGATAGAAGAGCTTCTTCCTCTTCTTCTTGAGCTTCTAAACCCAAGATGGCTCTTCAGTAGGTGGCACATCACGGGAAGTGGTGTCATCTTTAGCCACAAAATCCTCATCAACCTCTTCATCATCAGAGTCGACGTCCATACCTTCCTGCACATCCTGCTCAGTGGCAGTGTGAGTAGCCCACTTGTCCTTCTGTCGAAGCTGCGAAACCTTGTGTGGTACGAGCTCTCCAACCTCAAACAACCCGCGAGGGAAGGTTTCTGTCGATGTATTCTCAATCAGAAGCATCGGCAAGGGCCCATAGACGGTGCACTTATGCTCAGAAATAGCAGAATGGAGCTCAGACCACATAACATGAGAAACATCGAGTGGCTTCACATTAATCTTGAACTTATGAAACTCACAATAAATAAGCATATCCACCAAGTAAGAGAGAACCCGATCTAGATTCCCAACTCATGGAAACAAAGTGTGGTGGAAGATGAGGTGCATGATATCTAAAAGTGGTTCCAGCACCCAAGTGGACTTGCCTGTTGTAGAGGAGATCTTCTGAGTACCGTACATGTAAAGTTCTTGCTTGTGTGTGGCTGCAGTTTCTTTGTGGGGACGAAAACCAAGAGGGGTCTCGAGTCCCTTGTACTTAATGTCAATCATGTTTGTAAAGGTTTCCTAGGGAGTAGAAAGTAACCTGCCATTTTTCATCAAAGACAAAGTCTTGTCCTCATCAGTTCCCAGATGCACCATGGCAAAGAAGACAACAATAATCTCGACATCAAAATCTTTGTTGAATTCCATAATGTTGAGAATGACCAGTTTTTTCACAGAGAGAAAGAGCAGTCTTGAAGTATCTCACATTCAATTGCAAATATTCAACGTCAATGGATTTGACATGTGGAATATACATGTTCTCCCTTGGCTTCAGAATGTCATTGCAGACTTACAGTTGCTTCCTATTCCAGAAGGGACGGTTGCACATATAAGGATCCTTGGGATCGCCATAGGGATAGGCCTTGCAGGACATCCAGCAGTCCTTAGCATTCAGAGAGGCCATGGATTGGGAATTCGAGGGCCTGACAGCGGGGCGTTTCCCTTTGGACTTGGAAGTAGCATGACTAGCACTTTTCTCACGAACAAACCCGTGCGGTTGACTTGAGCTATCTGCATCACACGAACGGTAACGCTTCATGCTTCTGCGGCTTAGGTTCGTTCTATGCTCCTGATGAGAAGAGATGTCACCTCGTCAGATCCAAAACATAACGAGGGGAAAATACAAGAGTAAATGAGGTGCATAAGATAAGAACAAACCAAGAAACGGGAGAAAGAGGTGATGAACTAGTGGGAATGAAGTGCACTGGCCAGCCCAGAGCGGTAGTACCACTGCCAGGAGCAGTACTACCTCTTATGAGCGGTAGTAGTACCGCTCAGGGCAGTGACCATGGGGGTGAAAATCACCACTAGTCAGATCTGGTACTACCGGGGATGACACGAGCACTAAATTCCTACAAGAACATCACATATACTCCCCAGCCACCTTCCACACCCTTCACATGCCGCAAATAGGGGCTAAAAATGAGGAATACAACCCATGTTTCCCAAAACCTAGATCTAAAAAATAGACCAAATGAAGAGAAGAACGTGGGAAATAGCGGTATCCATGACAAGAGGAATGGGTGGGGATCGATCCCACCGGTTGAAATCATGAATGAATGGCCAAAAACGGAGATCGGCGGTAGCCATCGGAGCCCTTGGTTCAGCTGGAGAGAGACACCCATGAGGAGGAGAGGGGATGAATGGGTATTGGGAGTTGAAACTGCCCCTACCCATGCCCATAACGACCTCGTGGAATTATCTAAGCGGTAGTACCGCACCCGAGCGGTTGTACCGCCCGGCGGTAGTACTGTTGCGGCTCAGGGAAGCAGTAGTACCACCCCAAGTGGCCAAAAAAACATGGAGAAAAACATCATTCTTGGTACCACAAAGTGGCATGAGACATAAAAATACGTCATGGAGATGGTGACACTCCAAGTTGTGAAAATACACAAGCAGAGAGAAATAAACTTGGAATGACAAAGACGAAAAACAACACACTCTTGAGAGGCAAATGCCTCAATGAGGAGGGGGCGGTGGCTGAAGCCACCTTTGTTTGAGTTAATTGGTATGGCACCACGAAGATTTTAACCATGGGCCCATGACCAAAACTCGACGTTGAAGCACAAGTGTCATCTAAAATGACTATTGTGAAAGACTTGACTGATTTATGCATAATAGGGGAGGGAGAGTTCATGGAGAGAACAACACTCCCCTTAAATTCATGCCTACATCTAAACAAGATATTATGATGAGAGTGGTGGGATGAGCCTAATTTCAATTCATATTGCTCAAATAAATGATATTTAGCTCATGCCTTAACTCATGAAATCTTGCTTCACTCAATGGCTTCATGAAAATATCTACAAGTTGATCACTAGTGTCGAGGTAAATGGGATCAATTTCCTCATGCTTGATATGATCCTGGATGAAGTGATGACAAATACTAATGTGCTTCGTCTTGCAGTGTTGAACGATTGTTGGAGATCGAGGTTGCACTTAAATTATCATAATAAAGAGGTACTTTGTCACATGAGACACCGTAATCCTTTAAAGTTTGCCTCATCCAAAGTAACTGAGCACATCAACTTGCAGTAGCGACATACTCGGCCTCGGTGGACGAGAGAGAAACACAATTTTGTTTCTTGGAAGAACAACTTACCAGAGAGCAACCTAGAAATTGGAAACATCTGGAAGTTGACTTCCTCTCCACACGGTCTCCTACCGAATCCAAATCCGAGTACCTATGAGATCCAATGAAGCACCATTAGGATACCATAAGCCAAAGTTTGGGGTATGAGCCAGATATCGAAAGATTAACTTCATTGCCACATAGTGACTTTCCTTAGGTGCGAACTAAAATCGTGCACAAATTCCCACACTCAAGATAATATCAGGTCTATATGGACAAAGGTAAAGCAAAGGGCCAATCATCTATTGATATACCTTTTGATCGACAGCTTTACCATTGGCATCAAGGTCAAACTGGCAGTTGAGAGGCATAGGAGTGTTTGCCTTGGCTGGTTTGAGATCATCCATCTTGAACCTCTTGAGCATGTCTTGAGTATATTTTTCTTGATTAATGAAGGTTCCTTGAATTTTTTTGCTTGACTTTGAATCCAAGGAAAAACTTCAACTCTCCCATCATAGACATCTCAAATTCTTTGGCCATAAGTGCGGCAAACTCTTCATTAAAAGCTTTGTTAGGAGAACCAAAGATAATATCATCAATGTATAGTTGGCATATGAACAAACTCCCTTTGACCTTCTTAGTAAAAAGAGTGGGGGTCAGTTTTCCCAATTTCAAACCCACGGTCATGTAACTAGTCAGTAAGGTGATCATACCATGCTCGTGGGGCTTGTTTAAGGCCATAGAGTGCCTTATCTAGAATGTAAACATGATTGGGGAACTTGGGATCCTCGAACCTTGGGGGTTGCTTGACATATACCAAATCCTTAAGGGGACCATTAAGAAATGCACTCTCCACGTCCATTTGATATAATTTGAAGTTATGATGTGAAGCAAATGCAAGCAACATGCGAATAGATTCAAGGTGAGCAACAGAGGCAAAGGTTTCACCGGACTCGATACCCTCGACTTGGGAGTAGCCTTGTGCTACCAATCTTGCCTTGTTACGAATGACGACACCATTTGCATCTTGCTTGTTCTTAAAGATCCACTTAGTTCATGTGACATTGTGGTTCTCCTTTGGTCTTGGCACCAATATCCACACTTTGTTGCGCTCAAATTTGTTTAGTTCGTCTTGCATGGCTTCAACTGAGTCCATGTCTTCGACCGCCTCAGTTACCTTTAGGGGTTCAATGCAAGAAAAAAATGCATGATGGGCACTAAAGTTTGTTAATTGACGACGAGTGGTTACCCATCTCATCAAGCTGCCGTAGACATTCTCTAACACATGAGAATTCTTTATGAGCTTGGCAGCATCCTTGGTGACACGTCTTTCTTGAATTTCCTCAGGGGTAAGATGCGGAAGAACCTTTTTGAGACCTTTATCGCCTTTGTGAGCCTGTTCCTGTTCTTGAGCTTGGTCCTGATCATGAGCTTGGTCTTGATCTTGATCATTCTCTTGATATTGAGATTGCTTGGAGGTGTGATATTGATCAAGGACATCACTTGGTGAATTTCTATTGTGAGGTAGATCTTCTCCTTGATCTTGATCATAGGGTTGAGGGCCATCGGTTTGTTCTTCAGAAGCGTGTGGGTCTTGCATTGGTGATGGCTCCACTTGAGTGGAACATTGTCCTTCTCCTTATGCCACAAGGGGTTCCTCAACGGGTAGGAACTGTCCCACACCCATTCTTCTTATGGCTTGGGGAGGAATTTCATCACCTATATCACAAAGACCACTTTGTTCCACTTGGGAGCCATTATTCTCATCGAAATCCATGTTACACGTATCCTCAATGAGTCCATCGGACTTTTTGAGGACACGGTAAGCACGAGAGTTTGTAGCATAACCAACAAATATGCCCTCTCGAGGTGTAGGTTCAAATTTATACAAATGAGCACCTTTATTAAGAATGAAACACTTACAACAGAACACCCGAAAGTAGTTGAGGTTGGGCTTGTTACCGGTAAGAATTTCATAAGGAGTCTCAATCAAGCCTTTACGGAGGTAGAGCCTATTAGATGCATGGCATGCGGTATTGATGGCTTTGGCCCAAAAGTTGTACCGAGATTTAAACTCCACCATCATGGTTCTTGCTGCGTCCATCAACATCCGGTTCTTCCTTTTCGCTACACCATTCTATTGAAGGGTATATGGTGCGGAGTATTGATGCTTAATTCCCTCGTCACTCAAATATTCATTTCAGGTTTAATTCTTGAACTCGGTGCCATTGTAATTTCTAAAAATAAATATCTTTGCCTCATGTTGACATTGAACTTCATTTGCGAAGTCGATGACAGTTTATTGGGTCTCACTCTTCCTCTCGAAGAAGTACACCCAAGTATATCTTGAGTAATCATCCACTATCACCAAGCAATACTTTCTTCCGCCAAGACTATCGAAAGAAGGAGGACCAAATAGATCCATGTGGAGGAGCTCCAAGGGCCTCTTCGAGTATATGGTAGTCGTGGGGCGGTGAGCTGTCTCATGTAGCTTTCCTTCAATGCACGTAGTGCAAAGCACGATCTTTGGCAAAACTCTCATTTATTAGTCCAAGAACATGATCCCCTTTGAGGAGACTTTGCAAAGATCTCATATTGACATGGGATAGCCGGCGATGCCACAACCATCCGACATCAACTTTAGCCATTAGGCAAGTCACGGTCTTAGTGGGTCGCTTCGAAAAGTTAACCACATAGAGACGTTCTCGACATGCCTAACAAAAGCTAGTTTAAGAGTCTTGCTCCACCAAAGGGCCACATCGTCAATACCAAAGAAAGTACTAAAACCCATGAGTACAAGTTGATGAACAAAAAGTAAATTGTATGCGAGGGTCTCAACAAGCATGACCTTTTCAATGGTAAGTTCTGGAGAAATTACCACCTTGCTGAGACCCAATACCTTTGAAATCACATCATCACCAAAGGAGACTTGGGTGGCTATGGATGGTTTGGGATGAATGTCCACCACCAAGTCCTTTCTTCCGACCATATGATTTGTCGCTCCGCTATCGGGCAACCATGACACTCCACCAGAAGCAAACTCCTCCATAAGATCAATGCTTGGATTTAGGTACCCATTCTTTAATGGGTCCTTTTAGGTTATTAACGAGGGTCTTAGGAACCCAACTAGACCATACAATGTACTCATAAGGGGAACCAACAAATTTAGCAAAGACATTTCCATCGCTAACATAGTGTAAAACATAAGATGGGTTAAAGTCGCTGACATTGTTGGGAGGGAGGGTTTTGCCCTTCTTGGTATTACCACCCTTAGCTTTGCTCTTTTTCTTTTCATGAGTACCCTCCCCATTCTTTACAAAGGTTTCTTTAAGCAAGGGATGTTGCTTGGGCTTGATCTTATTGTTCTTCTTGGCCTTGGGTGCAAACCCATCTGCTTCCTTTGCAACCACTTCCTTTTGAATGTTTAGAAGGTGATACGTCTCCAACGTATCTATAATTTTTGATTGTTCTATGCTCTTATGTAACCATTCTTGGATGTTTTATAATAATTTATTGCAATTTATTATAATTTTTTGGGACTAACATATCAACATAGCTCCTAGTGCTAGTCACTGTTTTTTGTTTTTTTTCCTTCACAGAAAATTCATATCAAATGATTTCCAATTTCCACGAAACTTTATGGAGAATTTTTTTGGACTAGAAGGAAACTTGGGGTCGAATATTAAGCAGCAGCCAAGGTGCACGAGGCCCACTAGACACCAAGGCATGCCAGAGGCCCCAAGCGCGGCCTGGTGTCTAGTGGGGCCCTCTGGAAGTTGCTGCACCGCCTATGAGCTCTATAAACACCCCAATATTCGAGAAACCCTAGAAGAGTCGACGAAAAATCATTTCAGCCGCCGTAAGTTCCAGAGCCATGAAAACCAATCTTGAGCCTTTTCTAGAGAAGAACACTATCATGGAGGGGTTCACCATCTTCATTGGTGCTCCTCCCATGATGGGGGAGTAGTTCATATCAGACCTACGGGTTCGTAGGCAGTAGCTAGATGGCTTTGTCTACCGTTTTGTTTCCCAATACAATGGTCTGTTGGAGTTCCATATGATGTAACTCTTTATTTTGCCGTGTGTTTGTTGGCATTCGATGAATTGTGAGTTTACGATCAGATCTATGAAAACATATTCATGCTTGATTATTATAGCCTTGTATTTGTTCTCCGATATTTAATTTTTGTGTGGCCAACTTGATCTTTTATCTTGCAATGGGAAGAAGTGCTTTGTGATGGGTTCGATCTTATGGTGCTCAATCTCAGTGACAGAGAGAGACATGACACACATGTATCGTTGCCATTAATGATAAAACAATGGGGTCTATTCCTACATGAATAGATCCTTTCTACATCATGTCATCATTCTTAAGACATCACTATGTTTCTCCATGAACTCAATACACTAGATGCATGCTGGATAGCGGTCAATGTGTGGAGTAATAGAAGTAGATGCAGGCAGAAGTCGGTCTACTTATTGTGGACGTGATAACCTGATCATTGTCATCAATATCGTCATAATTATTTGCTTTTCTATCAATTTCCCAACAGTAATTTGTGTACCCACCGCTTGCTATTTTCTCGAGAGAAGCCACTAGTGAAACCTACGACCCCTGGGTCTACTTCACATCATCTATTTGCAATCTCTACTTTTCTATTTGATTTTCTACTTTATTTTCTCTTTTGTTTTTCAGATCTATATTATCAAAAAACCCAAAAATACCTTGTTGCGTTCTATTTGCTATCACTCTTATTTGTATCTATCAATTTATCCTTACCTTACCCACGAGGGATTGACAACCCCTCTACGCGTTTGGTTGCAAGGATTTGCTATTTGTGTGCAGGGGCTGCTTACAAAGTTTTGTAGATCTTCCTACTGGATTGATACCTTGGTTTCTTAACTGAGGGAAATACTCACCGTCACTGTGCTACATTTAGCACCCTTTAAGCTTGGAGGGAGACCAACACACTCGCAAGGAGCCACAAGATTTCTAGCGCCGTTCCGAGGAAAATCAAGTCAAGATCTATGAGGTTCCCACATACAAATCTCATCTCCTTGCAATTACATTATTTGTCATTTGCCTCTTGTTTTCCTCTCCCCAGTTCACAAAAATTGCCTTTTTATTTTCCATCTTTCCTTTGCCGTTTTCTTGCCGGATCTATTGTTTTCTTGTGTTCTTGTTTGTGTAGTCACGATGACTCAAGAGAACACTAAGTTTTGTGATTTTTCCAATACCAATAACAATGAATTTACTAGCTCTCCCATTGCTCCCCCACCGCTAGTGCGGAGTCTTATGATATTAATGCCGCTTTGTTGAATCTTGTTATGATAGAGGAATTTTCCGTAATCCTAATGAGGGTGTCGCGTCCCATCTAAACACCTCCATATAATTGTGTGATATGCAAAATAAGAAGTATATCACGTCAAGCTAAAATTATTTCTATTCTCTTTGTGTGATCGTGCTAAAATCTGGTTTTCATATTTGCCACGAAATAGTATTGATTCTTGGAACAATTGCAAAGATGCTTTTATCACAAAGTATTTTCCTCCTGCAATTTTTTTCTCTTAGAAACCAAATTATGAATTTTAAACAACTTGAGCATGAGCATGTTGCCCAATCTTAGGAAAGGATGAAATTGATGATAGGAAACTGCCCAACTCATGGTTTAAATTTGTGGATGATCATACAATTTTTTTATGCAGGGTTGAATCTTGTTTCTTGAAATCTTTTAGATTCCGCTCCGGGTGGCACTTTTATGGAAATTACTTTGGGTGATGCTACTAAATTACTTGATAATATTATGGCTAATTATTCGCAATAGCATACTGAAAGAGCTCCCACTAGTAAAAAAGTTAATTCTATTGAAGAAATTGGTGCTTTGAGTGAAAAAGTTGATGCACTTATGGAATCGGTTGCTAGCAAGCATGCTCCTATTGATCCTAATGATGTGCCTTTGCTTTATTTGCTGGTTAGTTTCTCATAGTAAACCTTGCGGCACAACCCATTTGAGAGAGCTAAATCATGCTATGATTTGTTAGAATCGCTCTTTATGCTTCACTTAATTTTTTTAGCCATGGAATTGCTCAAGTACTTTACTTATATCTTTTTGAGCACGGTGGTGCTGTTATTTTGAAGACAATTTCCCTCATTCTTCACTTAGATTATTTTGAGAGTTGCTGAAATTTTAAAGAAATCCTCTCTTCCTTCACTTATATAATTTTGAGAGTTCAAAATTTTAATGAAACTTGCGCTCTCGTGCTTCACTTATACTTGTTTGAGAGCTTGTTATTTGCTTTGGCAATTTGCTTTAAATGAAAATTAGTCCCAAAGTGATGAATGTCCAGGATAGATATAATAATAAAACATTCATGAAGATCATTGGATATTAAACTTGATTCTTTGCAATAGTTTTGCGATATGAAGATAGTAATATGTGAGTTCTGTTGATGAGTAATTATGTTCTAGTAAGAATATTGGTGTTAAGGTTTGTGATTCCCTATGCATGCACATTAAGTCAATAATTATGCTATGAAATTACATCCCACTTGTGTTGCATTATTTGGTGTTAGTTATGTTTAATGTTCACTTATGATGATTTTTGTTCCTTGGTTCGGCATTTCTCTATCTATTTGCTAGCTTTCACTTGTACTAAGTGGGAATGATGCTTGTGCATCCAAATCCTAAACCAAAAGTTGTGCCAAATGAGTTCACCATACCTACCTATATGCGGTATTCCAACGCCGTTCCAAGTAAATTTGCATGTGTCAACTCTAAAAATTCAAAATAAAATTCTATTTTGTGTGTCCGTACTGCTCATGAAGTGGCAAGGGTGGCCGGTATCTTCCATGTTAAATAGGTTATTCTCAAGATGAGTGTTTATTCACTTGTCATTGCACGAGAGTATGGCGGTAATAGGGATGCCCAGTCCCAAAAAGAAAAATATATTTTATGTTGTTAAATAATAAATTCCTTGGAAAGTGTTGGTATGGACGTCACCCATGGATACGACTAGCCATGGAATGTGAAAGAATGGTGGAAAAGGAATAAACTTTATTTTTAGTTTGGGAACCGCCTATAATTTGTTTAGCATGGAGGATATTGGAAACTCTTAGTCGTTCTCGTTGACACGAAAAGCATGCCACGCTAAAATTTTCTATCTCTATTTTTTTACTTTGAGCTATGGCACTCATACGTCTCAAACGTATCTATAATTTTTGATGGTTTCATGCTGTTATCTTGTCAACTTTGGATGTTTTATATACCTTTTATATCTTTTTTGGGACTAACTTATTAATTCAGTGCCAAGTGCCAGTTCCTGTTTTTTCTGTGTTTTTGACTCTTTTCAGATCTGATTTTGGAACGGAGTCCAAACGGAATAAAATCCCCGAAATGAATTTTTCCGGAACAGAAGAAGATCGGGGGACTTGAGGGTTAAGGCAGGAGGCCCACAGGGAGCCCACAAGCCCTGTAGCCGTGGCCAGGGGGGCTCGCGGCTACCAGGCTTGTGGCCCCCCTGGAGCTCCCCTGGCCTAGCTCTTTGGCCTATATATTCCCTAAAATCCCAGAAAAAATCAAGGCATCCACGAAACCACTTTTCCGCTGCCGCAAGCTTCCATTTCCGTGAGATCTCATCTGGAGACCCTTCCCAGTGCCCTGCCGGAGGGGACTTTGGAGCTGGAGGGCTTCTACATCAACATCATTGCCTCTCCAATGACTCGTGAGTAGTCTACTTCAGACCTACGGGTCCGTAGTTAGTAGCTAGATGGCTTCTTCTCTCTCTTGGATCTTCAATACAAAGTTCTCCATGATCTTCATGGAGATCTACCCGATGTAATCCTCTTTGGCGGTGTGTTTGTCGAGATCCGATGAATTGTGGATTTGTGATCAGATTATCTATGAATTATATTTGAGTCTTTGCTGATTACTTATATGCATGATTTGATATCCTTGTAAGTCTCTCCGATTCTTGGGTTTTGTTTGGCCAACTAGATCTATGATTCTTGCAATGGGAGAAGTGCTTGGTTTTGGGTTCATACCGTGTGGTGACCTTTCCCAGTGACAGAAGGGGCAGCAAGGCACGCATCGTGTTGTTGCCAACAAGGGTAACAAGATGGGCTTTCATCATAGATTTGAGATTGTCCATCTACATCATGTCATCTTGCTTAAGGCATTACTCTGTTCTTATGAACTCAATACACTAGATGCATGCTGGATAGCGGTCGACGTGTGGAGTAATAGTAGTAGATGCAGAAAGTATCAGTCTACTTGTTTTGGACGTGATGCCTATATGTATGATCATTGGCATAGATAACGTCATGACTTTGCGCGGTTCTATCAATTGCTCGACAGTAATTCGTTCACCCACTGTCTACTTGCTTTCATGAGAGAAGCCACTAGTGAACACTACGACCCCCGGGTCTACTCACAATTATCATCTCCGCTTTTACTTTTACTTTGCTTTGTTTACTTTTTTGCTTTCAGTTCTCACTTTGCAAACAATCTATAAGGGATTGACAACCCCTTCATAGCATTGGGTGCAAGCTCTTTGTGTTTGTGCACGTACTTGTGACTTGACGCGATCCTCCTACTAGATTGATACCTTGGTTCTCAAACTGAGGGATATACTTACCGCCGCTGTGCTACATCACCCTTTCCTCTTCAAGGGAACACCAACGCAAGGCTCCAAGGCCGCGGGGGAATCCTTTGCATACTTGCCAAGGAAGTCCCTATAGGCGTAGCCAGCAGCAGAACGATTTTTGGTGCCGTTGCTGGGGAGAGATCAAGTCAAGATCTATCCAAGTAAGTGTCACAGACTCATCTCTTGCATTTACCTTTTTTGCCAGTTGCCTCACGTTTTCCTCTCCCCCACTTCACATTTGCCGTTTTCATTTGCCGTTTTCTTTTGCCTTTTTCCGTTCTCTTTTGCCCGTTTCACTCGCTTACTTCCTGCTCGTTTGTGTGTGGGATAGTCCATCAATGGCTAGACCCACCACTCCAAACAATACCCCTGAGAACGAAGTTCTCAATTTCAAGTAGAATGAGGAAGAAAATTTAAAGGACGCTTGGTACAGGATTTGCAATGCTCAAAGTAGATCTACTCATAGGCAATCCACTACCATTCTTCTTCACAGTTTTTATGTTGGAATCTCTCCTTGGAATAGGTATATTCTTGATACCATTGTAGGCGAGAATTTTTTGGGGAGCCATACTGTTGACTCCTATGGAGCTATCATGAATTTGGTAGGCTCACCCCCGCTCATGGTTAATGGAACTACGTTGACCTTGGAACACGTGATGCAAAGGCTTGACGCCATTGAAAACAAAATTGCCATAATTGAACTTATTGAGGATTTGGATAGAAAGATCCACAATCAAATTACTCAGTACTGATCCAAAGTGGGAATGGTTTTGAAAAATTTAAGGGAGAAGGAACCTATAGTTAATGATTCCTCTAGAATTGGCAAACTAGAAGATGTCATAACCAACGTGGGTTCCGCTTTTGCCTCTATGCAAAATACTCCAAATCTCACTCTCAAAAAGACCGTCAAGTCTGTTTTTGTTCCTAAAGCTATTGGTGAGTCATCCAATAAAGATGAAGATCTTAAGATGATAAATGATCAAACTACTTATGGTTTGAGCACCAAAGATGACTATACGTGATTCCATCACCTTATGCCTAGCTAAGGGCTTTAAACAATAGCGCTTGTTGGGAGGCAACCCAACAAATCTATCCCTTTTCTTTCTGTTTTGTGTTTTCCACACTTTCATAATTCTGTTATGATTGTGTTTTTTGTGTTTCTTTTGTGTTTGTGCCAAGTAAAACCGTTATGATTAGTCTTGGGGATGATCGTTTGATCATGCTGGAAAAGACAGAAACTTTCTGCTCACGAAAAGAATTTGCATTTTTTTTCTGTGAGAGATTTTGAGTTGATTATTTTTGCTGCTGATTTCTACGCAAATTCTTGACACTGTCGTAATTTTTGGAATTTTGGAAGTACCAGAAGTATACGAAGTATACAGATTGCTACAGACTGGTCTGCTGTTAACATATTCTGTTTTTGTTGAGTTGGTTGCTTATTTTGATGAAACTATGGATAGTATCGGGGGGTATTAGCCATGGAAGATTGAAAATACAGTAACCCAACATCAACATAAGTAGAATTAAATTTGCTACAGTACCTAAGGAAGTGGTGATTTGCTTTCTTATACTAATGATATCACGAGTTTCGGTTTAAGTTTCGTGTTGTGAAGTTTTCAAGTTTAGGGTGAAGTTCTTATGGACAAAGGGATAAAGAGTGGCAAGAGCTCAAGCTTGGGGATGCCCAAGGCACCCCAAGCTGTTTCAAGGATGCCGAAAAAGCCTAAGTTTGGGGATGCCTCAGGAAGGCATCCCCTCTATCGTCTTCAATCCATTAGTAACGTTACTTGGGGCTATATTTTTATTCACCACATGTTATGTGTTTTTCTTGGAGCGTCTTGTATCGTAGGAGTATTTTATTTTTGTTGTGTCAAAATCTTCCTTGCTGCACACCTAGAGAGAGAGAGAGACATGCACTCACCATGATTTTGTCGAGCTTCACTTATATCCTTTGGTTAGGCAATTCAGGTCACATGTGTTTCACTTATATCTTTTGAGCTAGTTGATTTTGCTCTGTGTGCTTCACTTCTATCTTTTGGAGCACGGCAGTGTGTGGCGTGGTACTTGATCTATGCTATGAAAGTAATCTCAAAGGGGTAGTTACCCAAAGGGATATGAAAACTTCCACCTTCGTGTGCATTGAGTAGTTAGAGAAGTTTGATTCATCTCAATTAGTTTTGAGTTGTGGTTGTGGTAATATTGAAGTTATACTAGTAAGGTGTTGTGGATCTAGAAATACTTGTGTTGAAGTTAGTGATTCGCGTATTATGAACGTATGGTGAACCGCTATGTGATGAAGTCTGAGCATGATTAGTTTATTGATTGTCATCCTTTGTGTAGCGGTCGGGATCGCATGATGGTTTATACCTACAAACCCTTCCTCTAGGAGTATGCGTTGAATGCTTTGTTTCGATTACTACTAAAAGTTTTGCAACAAGTATATGAGTTCTTCATGAATAATGTTGAGTCCATGGTTTAGATGCACTTTCACCTTCCACCATCACTATCTTCTTTAGTGTCGTGCAACTTTCGCCGGTGCATAAAACCCACCATATAGCCTCCCTCAAAACAGCCACCATACCTACCTACTATGGCATTTTCAAAGCCATTCCAAGATATATTGACATGCAACTACCACCATGACATGTGCCACAGCTTCTACATTGCCATTGCATGGTCATAAGATAGCTAGCATGATGTTTCCATTGATGTCTATGCCGTGCTAGATCATTGTCACGGTACACTACCGAAGGCATTTCATATAGAGTCATCATTGCTCTAAGTTTTGAGTTGTAAGTGTGATGATCATCATTGATGGAGCATTGTCCCATGTGAGGAAATAAAAGAGGCCAGCGAAGCCCATTTACAAAAAAGAGGCCAAAGATGCCCACCAAAAAAAGAAAAAGAAAAAAAGAGGCCAAAGAGCCCACCAAAAAAATGAGAGAAAAAGAGAGAAGGGAGAATGCTACTATCTTTCCACACTTGTGCTTATTAAGCACCATGATCTTCATGATTGAGAGTCTCTCGTTTTGTCACCACCATATAGCTAGTGGGAAATTTTCATTATATAACTTGGCTTGTATATTCCAATGATGGGCTTCCTCAAAATTGCCTTAGGTCTTCGTGAGCAAGCAAGTTGGATGCACACCCACCAGTTTTCTTTAAGATCTTTCACATACTCTTAGCTCTAGTGCATCATTCGTATGGCAATCCCTACTCATTCACATTGATATCTATTGATGAGCATCTCCATAGCTCATTGATATGCCTAGTCAATGTGACCATCTTCTCCTTGTTTGCCTTGCAACCTCCACTATACTCCATTCCACTTATAGTGCTAAAACCATAGCTCACGCTCATGTATTGCGTGAGAGTTGAAAAAGTTTGAGAAAGTAAAGGTGTGAAAACAATTACTTGGCCAATACCGAGGTTGAGCATGATTAAATTCATTGTGCAAGGATGATAGAGCATAGCCAGACTATATGATTTTGTAGGGATTACTTTCTTTTGGCCTTATTATTTTGAAAGTTCATGATTACCTTGCTAGTTTGCTTGAAGTATTATTTTCTCCATGTCAATAGAAACTATTGTTTTGAATCTAACGGATCTGAACATTCACGTCACATAAGAGGAGTTACAAAGGACATCTATGCTAGGTAGCATGAAAGCATCAAAAATTCATTCTTTATCACTTCCCTACTCGAGGACGAGGAGGAGTTAAGCTTGGGGATGCTTGATACGTCTCAAACGTATCTATAATTTTTGATGGTTTCCTGTTGTTATCTTGTCAACTTTGGATGTTTTACATACCTTTTATATCTTTTTTGGGACTAACTTATTAATTCAGTGCCAAGTGCCAGTTCCTATTTTTTCTGTGTTTTTGACTCTTTTCAGATCTGATTTTGGAACGGAGTCCAAACGGAATAAAATCCCTGAAATTAATTTTTCCGGAACAAAAGAAGATCGGGGTACTTGGGGGCCAAGGCAGGAGGCCCACAGGGAGCCCACAAGCCCTGTAGCCGCAGCCAGGGGGGCGGCTACCACGCTTGTGGCCCCCCTGGAGCTCCCCTGCCCTAGCTCTTTGGCCTATATATTCCCTAAAATCCCAGAAAAATTAGGGCGTCCACAAAACCACTTTTCCGCCACTGCAAGCTTCCGTTTCCGCGAGATCTGATCTGGAGACCCTTCCCGGTGCCCTGCCGGAGGGGACTTTGGAGCTGGAGGGCTTCTACATCAACATCATTGCCTCTCCAATGACTCGTGAGTAGTCTACTTCAGACCTATGGGTCCGTAGTTAGTAGCTAGATGGCTTTTCTCTCTCTTGGATCTTCAATTCAAAGTTCTCCATGATCTTCATGGCGATCTATCCAATGTAATCCTCTTTGGCGGTGTGTTTGTCGAGATCCGATGAATTGTGGATTTGTGATCAGATTATCTATGAATTATATTTGAGTCTTTGCTGATTTCTTATATGCATGATTTGATATCCTTGTAAGTTTCTCCGAGTCTTCGGTTTTGTTTGTCCAACTAGATTATGATTCTTGCAATGGGAGACGTGCTTGGTTTTGGGTTCATACCGAGCGGTGACCTTTCCCAGTGACAGAAGGGGCAACAAGGCACACATCATGTTGTTGTGACCAAGGGTAACAAGATGGGCTTTCATCATAGATTTGAGATTGTCCATCTACATCATGTCATCTTGGTTAAGGCGTTACTCTGTTCTTATGAACTCAATACACTAGATGCATGCTAGATAGCGGTCGACGTGTGGAGTAATAGTAGTAGATGTAGAAAGTATCGGTCTACTTGTTTTGGATGTGATGCCTATATGTATGATCATTGCCATAGATAACGTCATGACTTTGCGCGGTTCTATCAATTGCTCGACAATAATTCGTTCACCCACCATCTACTTGCTTTCATGAGAGAAGCCACTAGTGAACACTACGGCCCCCGGGTCTACTCACAATTATCATCTCCGCTTTTACTTTTACTTTGCTTTGTTTACTTTTTGCTTTCAGTTCTCACTTTGCAGACAATCTATAACGGATTGACAACCCCTTCATAGCGTTGGGTGCAAGCTCTTTGTGTTTGTGTAGGTACTTGTGACTTGACGCGATACTCCTACTGGATTGATACCTTGGTTCTCAAACTGAGGGAAATACTTACCGCCGCTGTGCTACATCACCCTTTCCTATTCAAGGGAACACCAACGCAAGTCTCCAAGGCCGCGGGGGAATCCTTTGCATACTTGCCAAGGAAATCCCTATAGGCGTAGCCAGCAGCAGGCACCTCTACAAATACGTGCTTCCCTCTTCGAAGGGCCTATCTATTTACCTTATGCAATTTTTATTTTTGAATTTGAGTCTCCATCTTCTCTTATAAAGCCCCAACTAAGGAACACCACTATCACACTTGAGCATTGGATGTAGTTAATATTTGACTGTGTTGCATGACTGGATCAATGATAGCGCATGATGGGCTAGGCATAACGTTCTTTAACATTGATATTTTGGAAGACTTGGTTGCTTGTTGATATGCTTGAGTATTGAAATCTTGATGTCAAATTTTAGACTATTTCTTTGCATTATCTACAAGTCCATATCTCAATGCTGAAAGGAAAATAATATGATGAACATGAGAGACAACATTCCACAATTTTTTTTTGTTTTTATCATTTACCTACTCGAGGACGAGTAGGAATTAAGCTTGGGGATGCTGATACGTATCCAACATATCTATAATTTTTGATTGTTCTATGCTGTTATGTTATTATTCTTGGATGTTTTATAATCATTTTATAGCAATTTATTATCATGTTTTATAATCTTATTTTTTGCTGTATTTTCCTTCGCAAAAAATCCATATGAGATGAGGTCCAATTGCCACGAAACTTTACGGAGATTCTTTTGGACTAGAAGGAAACTTGGGGCCAAGATTGAGCAGCAGCTGAGGCCCAGGGGGACCACTAGACACCACATCGCGCTAGAGGCCCCTGGCGCGACCTGGTATCTAGTGGGGCCCTCTGGAAGCTTGTGCACCGCCTCTGAGCTCTATAAATACCCCAATATTCAGAAAACCCTAGAGGAGTCGACGAAAAATTGTTTCAGTCACCGCAAGTTCCAGAAGCCAGGAAATCCAATCTAGAGCATGTTCCGGAGAGTAACACGATTACGGAGGGGTTCACCATCCTCATTGGTGCTCCTCTGATGATGCGTGAGTAGTTCATATCAGACCTGCGGGTCCGTAGGCATTAGCTAGATGGCTTTATCTCTTGTTTTGTATCTCAATACAATGGTCTCTTGGAGATCCATATGATGTAACTCTTTATTTTGTGGTATGTTTGTTGGGATCCGATGAATTGTGAGTTTATGATCAGATCTATGAAAACATACTCATGCTTGAATATTATGGCCTCGTATTTCTTCTCCGATATTTGTTTTTTGTCTGGCCAACGTGATATTTATCTTGCAATGGGAAGAGGTGCTTTGTGATAGGTTCGATCTTGCGGTGCTCAATCTCAATGACAGAAAGAGACATGACACGCATGTATCGTTGCCACTAAGGATAAAACGATGGGGTCTATTTCTACGTGAATAGATCTTGTCTACATCACGTCATCGTTCTTAAGGCATTACTCTGTTTCTCCATGAACTCAATACACTAGATGCATGCTGGATAGCGGTCGATGTGGGGAGTAATAGAAGTAGACGCACACAGAAGTCGATCTACTTATTTTGGACATGATGCTTATATACATGATCATTGTCATGAATATCATCATAATTATTTGCTTTTCTATAAATTGCCCACCAGTAATTTTTCTACCCACTGCTTGCTATTTTCTCGAGAGAAGCCACTAGTGAAACCTACGGCACCCGGGACTACTTCACATCATCTATTTGCAATATCTACTTTGCTATTTGCTTTTCTACTTTAGTTTCTCTTTTTTTTCCAGGTCTATGTTATAAAAAACCCAAAAATACCTTGCTGCATTCTATTTTCTATCACTCTTATTTCATCTATCAGTTTATCCTTACCTTACCCACGAGGGATTGACAACCCCTCTACGCGTTGGGTTGCGAGTATTTCCAATTTGTGTGTAGGGGCTGCTTACATAGTCTTGTGGATATTCCTACTAGATTGATACCTTGGTTTCTTAACTAAGGAAAATACTTGCCGTCGTTGTGCTAGATCACCCTTTAAGCTTGGAGGGAGACCAATGCACTCGTGAGGATTCAGAAGGTCATTGATACTCTTTTCGCCTTGAATGCATGTCACAAGGCCTTTCTCAAGCTGCTCCTTTAATTTGGCATTCTCATCCACAAGATGTACATGCTCACAACATGGTTTAGTAGCATGGGCATTATCAATTAAAACAAATGGAGAACATGTGGCAATTTCCTTAGTGAGTTTTACTTGGAGTTGAGCATGAGACTCTTTTAAAGATGCATGAGCACTCTTCAAAGCCTTGTGATCCTTGTCAAGTATCACAAGCTCTTACTTGAGCCTACCATGGTCAACACCAAGTGCAACCTTTTTAGATTTAAGCACACGAGTAAGAACAAGAGCATGATCATGATCTTTGTGTAATTGAGCAAGGTCATCATTGTGTGACTCCTCAAGAGCCAAATGAAGCCCTTGTTCTTCCTCAAGAGCAGTGGAAGATCCGCTATCTCATCGGCATAGTCACGACTATGCCCTTGTATCGTAGAGATAGTTTCTTCATGACTTACAGTGAGATCATTAGCCTCTCCTAATTTTTCCAAGAGAGCCACAAAATGCTTCTTGGTTTTACCCTTGACTTTTCTCATGAATCTATCAAAGGAATTGTCTTCATCATTTACCTCGTCTAGTTCATCTCCACTAACCATAGGATAAGTGGTAGTGGAAATGATAGTTTTGATCTTGGAGGTTACATTGTTGGATGCTTTTTCCATAAGGCACTTGGCAATGCGGTTCTCATTGGGGGCATTGAAGAGGGACACAATGCTTGAGGAAGAAGATGCAATGGCCACCGTGGCCCTTCCTATTACTTCACCACTTGCATCATAGTCATCATCTTCATCAGAGAGATACTCTTGTTGAGCCACCAACACCTTTTGGGGTATTTTCTTGCAGAAGTTGTTCTTGTTGGGGAAGAGCTTGGCCTTGTCTTTGCAAATATGCTTGCCACCATTGTCTCCCCTCTTCCCATAAGGACAGTCTGCCACAAAGTGACTCACATTGCCACAGTTGTAGCAAGTCCTCATGCGCCGCTTGCCTTTGGAACCATTTGAGTTGTTCTTGGAGAAATTGGGCATTGAGTTTCTCTTGTTGTCCCAAAACTTCCTTGACTCAAGAGCCATATGCTCGTGATAAGCATACTTGGTTTCTTTGGGGCACATTTCCTCTTCATCTTTGTCATATTCCTCCATAGCAGCCTTGGCCTTCAAAGCAAGGATGGGAGAGTATTTTTTAACCGTTGGACATGAGAAAGAGCATTCTCAACGGTCTTGTTCAACATGTTCATGGAAATGAACTCATCCAACACATCTCTTGAGGACATGGAGTGAAAGTCCGGCCTTTGACGGATGATGGAAGACATGGACATGTTGAAAGGCATGATAGCCTTGAGAAACTTACACTTGATCCAATTGTCATCCACAACCTTGCTTCCATGATCTTGAAGAGCAAAGACAAGTGTTGTCACTCTTCCGTTGAGTTCACGAGGGTCCTCATCCTCAATCATAACAAATTCATCGACCTTATGAAGTATCACTTCATAGTTAGACCACTGAATACTAGAGTTTCCATTGTACATGGAAATGATGTGCACCCAACAATCTTTGGCACGAGTGAAGGGACGCAAATGAGCAAGATCTTCAATGGTAACTGCAGCTTGAAGGATGAACAAGGAGGAGCGATTGAACTGATTATCGACCTCTTGTCTTGTAGTGAGGTTTCTTGGATCATGTTGCTAGTAGCCTTGCTCAATGATTCTCCAAAGTTGTGTTGAGTTGTGTTTCAAATGAGCCTTGATACAAAAACCCAGTTACCAAAATCATTCTTAACAAGCTTAGGAGGAGGACCAAGGTTAATAATATGCGGTGGATGAACCAGTCCTCCATAAACCACGGGAGGAGGAACCAAGTCAAAGGTATTTTCCCCACTCGTTCCTTGCGGCAATTTATATCAATCACTAGTAGCATTTTACTTTTCGGAGTTGGTCCCCATGTCCGAAGTTGTGGAATTAACCATATGTAATGGATCAGTATACAATTTGAAGCCATCAAGGAAACCTTTGAGCATATTTTTGACCTCGATAGCCACCGAGGATCTAAAGGTGGACATGGCCTCATTTAGATCCTCTCGGGTGACCGAGTTCATGATAGCTGCCTCGGGGAACTCCACAGCCCGAACCTCGTCGTCAACCATACTCTATGGGTGGTGAAACCCTTAATAAAGAGACGAGGCTCTTATACCAATTGAGCAGATCAATATGGTTGACTAAAGGGGGGGGGGTGAACAGGAAACTAACAATTTTTTTAGCTTTTCTTAAACAAATTGACTTTAGCAATGAATAGGTTGTCTATAAATGCAACTAAGTGAGCAACCTATATGATGCTAGGAACAAGTATAACAAGTAAATAACAAATGCAAGTAAAGGTCAGAAGTAATCACAAGTGGAACCGATGAATAAGATGATGTATTTCCGAAGTTCCTTCCCTTTGAGGGGAAGTACGTCTTCGTTGGAGCGGTGTGGAGGCAGAATGCTCCCTAAGATGCCAGTAAGGCCACTGTATTCTCCTCACGTCCTCACACAATGCGAGATGCCGTGATTCCACTAGTGGTGTCGTTGAAGGAGGCAACCGAACCTTTACAAACAAGGTTTGAGCAATCTCCAGAACTGAATTGGAGGCTCCCAGTGAGACCACAAAGCTTCACCACAATGGAATATGGCTTCGAGGTGACCTCAACCGTCTAGGGTGCTCAAACACCCAAGAGTAACAAGATCCGCCAGGGATTGGTGGGGGGACTAAAATTTCTCTTGGTGGAAGTGTAGATCAGGGTCCTCTCGAGCAAACCCTAGAGTATCAACAAGTTTTGTTGGCTAGGGAGAGAGATAAGGCGAAAATGGAGCTTGGAGCAGCAATGAAGCTTAGGGTTAGAAAAGTGAAGTTCACTGGGAAGAAGAACCCCTTTATATAGTGGGGGAATGAATCCAACCGTTACCCACTTGCTCTGCCCGCACCAGAGCGGTACTACCACTCCAGGGAGCGGTACTACCGATGATAAGAGGTAGTACCACTCCAGTGAGGGGTGGTACTACCGCCGTGACAAAGGCAACAACCCAAGCGGAAGGCAGGGGCCGGTAGTACAGCCAGAGCGCTACTACCGCTGACAGGAGCAGTACTACTGTTCATAAGAGGTAGTACCGCCTCCTATATCCGCTCATGGATAAGCATTGGACTTATCCCAGAAGAACCGATGGTTTCTAGTGCGGTAGTAACTAGCGGTACTATGGCCTGCTGGGCGGTGCTACCACCCTGCACTACCGCTACAAAAATCGCTCATTTCGACACGAAAAGTGTCGAGACCCATGGGCAACGGCACTAGCCAGCGGTACTGACTAGGTCACTTCCGTCGTGGAGCAGTACTACCGCCGTCCTGGGCGGTACTACCGATGATAAGAGGTAGTACTGCTCCTCAGAGCGGTACTACACCTTGGGTCTTACTCTACAGGAATGGGCAAGGAAGGATTCTCCATTGAGGCAGAAAAGAGGGTGAGAAGAAAAGTGTATTTGATAATTCCAACCATACCTTTCCGAAGCGGACCCCTCTTAATAGTACGACTTTTCCTATGACTCAAGTCCACTAACGACAAAATGTAAGACAAAAAGCCGTCTTCATATCAATACACCAAGGGGGCATGAATCGTCTTTGTGCCAAATGAAGAAATACCTCATAGGCTCAGTGCACATGATTAGTCCGCAATGGCATTGTCATCAATCAGCAAAACCACTAGGGTAGAAATATGCCCTTACATCGCATCAACAAGCATTTTGAAGACGCTCAAGTAAGTGTGCTAGCCTTAGCTATCATATTGAATTATTTGTATTTTTTGTCTAAATGAGTACTTGCCAACTGACTATTACAACTTTTGTTGCCGATGTTGATCAGCTCAAGACCGAGCTGAGCCAAGCCAAACAAGAGGCTACTGAATAGTAGACGGCGACAGTATATTCTAAGGCTTTGAGCGAAAAATCCGAAGCTTGGGTGAGCATAGTTCAACATGAACTTAAGGAGGCCATCACGAAGAGTGAGTCCTTTGGGAAGAAACAAATGAAAAAATTGACCGCACTGATGTCGGTTACCGCCGCTCTTCAAGAAGCATGGAAGGAGGCACATGATCTCTGGAAGGAGGTTCATCAAATCTAGCAACTCACGGTTGGTAAGCGATATTTATTGCAATGTACCTTTGGCGGGCGAAGATTTGTATCTCTTAATCAAATATGCAGTTCTTCACGTGCGTTTGCCGATGTACTGAAGAGTGCGGCGGAAGCTGAGAAGTACTATGCTTCTCACGTGGATGCGGCACAATAGAGGCTTTTCTGGGAAGAATTCCATAATTCAGAGCATCCTCAGCTGGCATCTGATCAGTTGAAGTAGTTAATGGAGCTTCACAAGATGACCGAGCCTGCCATGAAGGACTTGTGCATTAGGCTATGGCCGTCCGAACCATTGCCCAACAACTACTTCGGCTTGGTTCAAAAGCTGATTGCTGCATTGCCTCTGATTGACGTCTTGAAGCGCTCGGTCTGCATCGAAGGAGCCCGTATGGCTTTTGCGAAAACAATGATGCATTTTACGAAGCTAGAACCCACAAAGATGGCCACCACACCACCACCATATGGGAAGGAGCACAGGCGCCCAAACGATATTTTGCCAGTGCTATGGAGGTTGCGCAAGCTATACATGCACTATGCACTAAGGACATAATGCTTGATTAGAGGATACTATCGTGTAACAGTTCTTGTATGATACAATGCCTTTGAGTTTTTGCATGGTAGACCCTGACTTTAAATTGCAACTCTTTTTTGGTTATTTTAGTACCGAAAGTTTCCGGTCGTCGGCTTCACACCCCGCCAGATTATGGCGAGGGTGTTTTCAACTTCCGCATAGTTTCCCTTAGCCAACGTCTTGGCACCGTCAAGGTGGTAATGTGAGAGAAAACCAGACAATTGGACCATTTGGGTTTAATGCTTCCGTTTAACCATAAGTGTGTGACCAAGGGTGCTAGGTAGAACCCGTCTCGAAACATTGTGATATTCGGCTTATACCATGGTGTAAAAAACGTATAATCACTTGGTCTAAATGACTCCAAACCCATCGCAAGAAGTGATGAGCCCCTAACGGCTCCGTAGTATGACACTTACCTTCGAATTGCTGACCAGTTCTCGCTCATCGTGTCGATCAGTTTTCGGCTTTCTCCACTGAGGTACTTAACCAGGCGAACTAGAAATACAATTGCAGCGGTTCTCCCTTTACCCGTTTAGCTGAACTAGCGGAACGTAAATGGGTAAACACAGGAGCGGGGCAACCCAACATTTGACCAAAAACACAATTCAAAACTGACGCATATAACACAAACCCAAGATGCCGCACTCGTGAAATGCCGAATAGTAATGCAACAGTTTAAAAAAGGGGTGGTTGTGAATACCAAGCCCCCCCGTTAATTCAGCCCATGTATGCGCAAAAACGAACTTGTGTAAGTGTTCGGGAAGTAGTTCGTAAAAAGTAGTAAGCAAAAGAACCATTGCAAAGCTCCTAAATAACAAAGAGCGTTCCATACTTCCGAAGAATTAGGAATTGTATAATTCGAACTTCACAAGTAGCTGTATATATATAGGAATAAAAGAGTATAGAGTAGTAGTTATAGAGGGTTGGATATGACTAGTTTGATGTTTCCTGTAAGCACCCTGCTGCACGTTTGCGCCTTTACTCACTGAAGGATACTCCTTGGATAGGAGGGAACTTCGATGAACAACTCTTGTGGTCCATGGTGGTCTTGAGAAGACGTCGTTGTGTATGTGTGCTTGACGCAGAGATTGGTCCTTAAATGGCACGCGTATTTGTTAGAAGACTGTACAACACATGGTTCGACTTATCGGAACAGTGAGGCTTATATTATTGATCCTCATAGTTGCCCACGGTATTTTAAGCGCAAAGTTGTGTCTTCGAGACACATACTTTCCTGAAGACAATGTGTTGTTATGAGGGACGTATCCCTATTTACCTGCCGTAGTATGTGATTGTGGGAGGGCACGAGCCCGTTTATGCTCCTTGATGGATACCTTTGGCTTGGGAGTCGCGTCACTCGCCTGTACTTCGGCTGCTAAGGCTGGAGTGTGTTCCTTAGTCCGAACGGATTGTTCGATGTTACCATAAGATCTAACAGTAAACAAGGAGCTAAAAAGCACAGTCCGGATTTGCTTTATTTATAGTACACGCATGCATGTCTCCACTTCCTATACGTCTTCACCCAGGCTTACGGCCCGGATTTGGTTTAGAGTACACGCATGCATGTCTCCGCTTCCTATACATCTCCACCTAGACTTATTTGTGATAACTATAAAAAAAGATTTGAATGACCAGGATTTACCTTGAAGAATTACACGCACATGTACTGGAATCTTTTTTTAGCAGCCACTTAACAAAGCTGCCTATATAAACTTGACCTTTGAAGCGTACCAGAATCAATGTTGCCTAATAAAACGATGTGCACAGTTTCACTTATAAAAAGTTATAAGATCAAAGAGATTGTTTTAGAGCAATAAGTTCAAAGAGGTTGGTACATCTTTGTAGAGCAAAAGTGTGATTCGTTTAGATGAAAATCTAATGCGGCCGGCCAGGCATGGTAGAGAAACCCACGTAAGAGAGTCCATGTGCTGCATAGATATCAGTTTACGCTAGCAAATACAACTGGGTTAGTGGCAGCAAAGGCTTATTCAATTTATACATGAGACTCAAGATGAAATAAAGAACTTACGTACATATCTAGGAGTCTATATCACACAGACAAGTGTACGTCTATTTTTTTCCTGGGGAATGTATGTCTATAGTTAGTTGTAACCCTCTAGGACACATGCATGTCTGTTACGTATACTATCTCTTATGTAAAATGCACATAGATATTGCTACGGCCTATACATGCATTTTGTATACCTGGAAATAAGACATCTACTTCGATGCAAAAAAAGACATGTACTTATTCTGTTAGGATCCAGGGCGGTGACACACTCTATGTGAGGAAGCACACATCTTGACGCTGGAGATGAAAGTATTCTTTTTTACCAAGCCGAATGCAAGAAAAAAAAACATTTTACAGACTCCAAAAGATTTTGAACAAAATGTGTACATGTTTCAAAATTAGATGTGAGCATTCATGGAAGTAGTTCATCGCCAAGCTCATTACCACTTGAATAGCTACAGTAGAAGTTGCAACAATGTGTCAAAAATTAATTAACACAAAATTGGAGATCAAGAAAATAAGTATATACAAAACAGGAGCTTGACTTTCATATATATTCCTGATTTTTAGAGCTAAATATCGCAGATGTAGTAATGTGCATGGTTCATTAGACATATAACCATAGTATTAAAATATATTGATATGAGAAACAAAGAGGAGCACAGGCAGAGGTCCATGGTCAATCTCACCGAATCTTGAAACGACAAAAAAGTTTTCGATTTCAGAATAATGTATGTTTTTCGAAAATAAGCAATGAACTTAAAAATGTGGTGGCTGAAAAGGAAAGAATGGATTTAAAAATTAGGTAAATATAATCTACGGTTTTGCTATTTTTCAGTCGAGTGTTTTGCAATTGGTTGTCATTCAAATCTGTGTCCGTTTGATCTTGCGCTGAGATTTGTGTTGTTTTTGTTTTTTTCCCTGCTTGCGTTCTCGTTGCCCGGGTTGGTTTATTTGTCGGGTCGGTTTTTTAGTCTCAGCCCCTTATTGCCAGCCGGTCCGGCGCTGTTTGGGTTTTGTCCTTTTTGAAATTTGGAGTGGGTGTCCTTCTCCTTTCCCGTTTGGGTCATTTTGTTTTGATAAGGTCGAGGGAGAGAGAACGAGCGGCGGAGGAGGCGACGCAATTCCGAGTTTTCCCTCTTGTCGAGCTTGATTTCTCTTCTGTGTTTCTTTGACCCCGGCACCAGGGGTACGTTGTTGTTGTCTCTCGTGGTTCCCCGTTTATTTTTGCGCCTGTTGTGGTCATGTATTTCCAGATCTAGGTGAAATTCGTGTCCGTGGATTCGGATTTCACATGTTTTTGTTCATGGTTCCCTATAGCGGTGGTATGTGTTGTTGTGTTGTTGTTGATGGATCCGTGGAAGGGGTGCTGCTGTGTTTCTCAAGTCCGCCTTCCTCGTAGTTCGCCATTTTCCGTTCTGCTCCTGCTCGAGTGAGTTGTGTTGGAGCTTGTAGCTATGGGTTATAGGTCGCCCCTTGCATGTAGATGTGATTGTAGCCTTAGATTGCTGCTGTAAGTGGTGGATGTAGCCCTAGTGGTAGTTGTAGGATTGATTTCACTACCGAGTTTTTAGTTGGAGATGCTACGGCCTAGGTTTCTGCCTCCTATTGCGTTGTAGTTGCAGGTGTGTTTGAATTTCTTCAGCACCTATAGAATTTGTTCAGCACCTGCTTGTAGTTGTTCTCAGTTATTGTAGTTGCTTGTAGTTTTTGCTCCTGTGCTATTCTAGGTTTTGTAGGGTCGTTTTTTCTTCCCTATTTTGTAGATGTGGATGTAGTTTATATTTTGCTATAGGTGGTGGAGGTAGTCATAGTGGTAGTTGCTTGTAGGATGCTTGTTGTTTTGATGTGTATTGGAATTCGTCATGACTACCGTGTGACTGGTGTCATTGTGAATTTGTTTTAAAATAGTCTGAATTTCTTACTTATCTTATAGTGTCTCATGCTTATCCCCTCTATATTTTCAGTGTCCCCATGCAGTGTAATTCAACCAGCATTTTCATTGTTTTTAACCCCATAATGGTAGTGTAGTTTAGCCAGCATTTACTATGTAATCCCTCATAGTTTCAGTTTTTTTAGTATAACACCCCCTAGAATAACTGTGTAATTTAACCTACATTTACATTGTAATCTAACCTTATTTTACTATGTAATACATCATTTACAGTGTAATTTAACCTTCTCAATTCTCAGTGTACTTTACACTGTAATATGTCCTAATTCTCCCTGTAATTTTGTGATATATTTACACTGTAATATGTCCCAATTCTTAGTGTAATTTTCACTATAACTACTGTGTAATTGTCCCGTAGTTTCAGTGTAATACACAACATAGTTTCAGTGTAATACACAACATAGTTTCAGTGTAATTTTCACTATAACTACTGTGCATTTGTCCCGTACTTTCAATGTAATTTACTGCATAGTTTGTGTGTAATTTTCACTAGAATTACTCTTTAATTTGACCAATAGTTTGTTTGGAGTGTTCTATTTACATTGTAATTTGCGCCAGAGTTACAGTTTAATTCTGATCGTAATTACTGTGTAATTTGTGCCAGAGCTACAGTGTAAATGTGTAATTATCATGTTTTTTCACCAAGTACGATGTAATCTGTAAGCATAATTACTATGTAATTTGTAGTGTACTTACACTGTAATCTGTAATTACTATGTAATTTGTAGTGTACTTACACTGTAATCTGTCTTTTTTAGTTGATTCCATGCTTGTAGTGTAATTACTGTGTAATTTGTGGTGTAGTTACAGTGTAGTCTGCCGCTATTATAGTGTATATATACTATAATTACTGTGTAAGTTGATTCCATTCTTTTGTAGTGTAATTTTACCCTCGATTACTGTGTAGTTTGTCCTGTACTTACATTGTAATGGGTCCTTCTTTTACAGTATAAATATACTATAATTACTGTGTAAGTTGATTCCATTCTTTGGAGTGTAATTTTACTCACAATTACTGTGTAATTTGTGGTGTAGTTACACTGTAATGTGCCCTATTTACAGTATTATTATACCCATATTTCCATTGTAAGCCTTTTTTCAGTGCAATTTTGTGTAGTTCCAGTTTCAATGCCTGGTTGTCATTTGTAATCATCACTAAAAGCCAATTATTCCGTATTTATGTAATTGAGCCCTATTTTTGTAAACCTCTATTCCATAGTAGATGATTTGTTTTTTTCCTGTCACGTGCAACAAGGAAAGGAGGACAGCTGGGAAGGACCGGTTCAACCTTTTTGTTTGTTTGTTGGTTGACCCGTTTTCAACCCGACCCATTTTCTACGGAAAAACTGGCAGCTTAACTCTTTGTGTTTAGTTTTTTCAACAGCCACGTGTCAACAGTCCATTGGAGGGAAAAAATGAATGACATATAATTACAAATCATTCGATTTACAAATAGACACTCCCATAATCTATAACAATATCAAATTATTTTCTGACCCAAAATTCCAAGCCTGTTTTCATGAGACTTCCATGCTTGGAAATCTTACTATGTACTATCAACATCATATCAAATGATATAGCATAGCATATGCAATCGCATATTAGTTCAAGAGATGCAAAATAAATGTTGACATGTTGTATTTGAGCTACAACTTGTTTTGTAAATAGGTGCCCACCATCAAATGACATAGTGGCATTTTAAAACTATTTTGTTAGTTAGAAAAAACACAACTGTAACAATTGGGTGGTAACAAACCTAGCCACGCAAATGCACGGGTCACCCTGCTAGTTAACTATAATAACACCTTTGGGTCCTGGCATCTTCAACTGGAGGTATGCATAATGGGGTACGACATTGAAGCGAGCGAACATCGTACGACCGAGGAGTGCATTCTACCCGTTGTGGGAAGGGGCGATATAAAAGATCAAATCCTCTCTTCAAAAGTTGTCGGTTGAGCCGAACACAACCTCTAGGATTATCGTGCCTGAACAGCAAGCTTCGACACCTGGAATTATTCCTTCGAAGGTTTTCTTACTAGGTTTAATTCGTGATCGATCAGTACCCATCTTCCACACCGTATCCTCATAAATAAGATCAAGGTTGCTTCCCCCATCCATGAGGACGCGTGTGAGGTGATATCCATCAATGTTGGGATCAAGTACCAGGGCCGCTCACACCCCATGCCGGATACTGGTGTGGTGGTACGTGCGATCGTAAGTGATCGTACATGCCGACCATGGATTGTACTTTGGGGCTACGAGCTCTATGGCATATACGCCCCAAAGTGCACGCTTCCTCTCCTTCTTGGGCAGATGGGTGACATATATCATGGTCACCATCTTTACTTCAGGGGGAAACTGTTTCCCCCCCCCCATTGTTTGGACGACGAGGTTCTTCATCGTCCTCTCTGCACGAGCTTTTGGCCTGGTCTTCGGTCATGCTTTTACCTGCTACTTTGAACACCCAACAATTATGGTTGGTGTGAGTAGTAGGTTTATTTGGAGTGCCATGTATCTCACAGGGCCTCTCGAGTAATTTCTCCAGCGGTCGGCCCGCCCAGTTTCCCTTGAAGGGTTTCTTCTTGGGTCCATGCCTGGAATTGCTGAATCCGACATTGACTGCCGTGTCTTCGACTTCATCGCCGTTGTGCCGGCGCTTATGTTTGTTACACCATGGCTTTTTGTTGCTATCCTAGACTGTGGAAGTGCTGGGTTTGAGGGAGGGTTATTTCGCCGAGCCAGCCAAGTATCCTCTTTCGCACAATGGCGGGTCATGAAGGAGGTGAGAGCGTCCATTGTCCTCGGTCGTTCCCGTCCAAGCGTCCGAGCAAGCCATTCATCTCGTATATTGTTGCAGAAGGAAGCTAACACCTCGATGTCCGAACAATCAACAATGTGGTTCTTCTTTGTGAGGAATCTGTTCTAGAATTGTTGGGATGACTCATCGGGCTGCTGGATTATGTGGCTTAGGTCATCGGACCCCGGTGGCCGAACATAAGTGCCTTGAAAGTTGTCTTGAAAGGCGTCTTCAAGGTCCTCCCAACTCCCGTTTGAGTTTTCCAGGAGGTTGTTCAACCCATGTCTAGCCGGGCCTTTGATCTTAAGTGGACAGTACTTGATAGCGTAAAGATCATCTCCACGGGCCATATGAATATGAAGGAGGAAATCCTCGACCCACACAGCCAGATCTGTCGTACCATCGTACAGTTCTATATTAACGGGTTAAAACCCTTCGGGGAACTATTGTAGCATTACCTCGTCCGTTAAGCACATTGGGTGAGTGATACCTCTTGAGCTTGCGTTGGTTTTTCCCTTGAAGAGGAAAGTGTGATGCAACACAGTAGCAGTAAGTATTTCCCTCAGTTTGAGAACCAAGGTATCAATCCAGTAGGAGTATCAAGGCAAGTCTCCAAAGTACCTGCGCAAAAACAAACAAACTTGCACCCAACGCTATAAAGGGGTTGTCAATCCCTTCACGATTGATTGCAAGGTGAGATCCGAAGGCGGAAAGTGCAACAAAGTAAAAGTGTAGAGCTGAAAATATGAAGTGAAGTAGACCCGGGGACCATAGTGTTCACTAGAGGCTTGTCTCATGATAGCAAGTATTATGTTGGGTGAACGAATTACTGTCGAGCAATTGATAGAATCGCGCAAAGTCATGATGATATCTAAGGCAATGATCATACATATAGGCATCATGTTCGAGACAAGTAGACCGATACTGTCTGCATCAACTACTATTACTCCACACATCGACCGCTATCCAGCATGCATCTAGAATATTGAGTTCATAACAAACAGAGTAACGCCTTAAGCAAGATGACATGATGTAGAAGGATAAATTCATGCAATAGATATAAACCCCATCTTTTTACCATTGATGGCAACAATATGATGCATGCCTCGCTACCCCTTCTGTCACTGGGTGAGGACACCGCACGGTATGAACCCAAAACCAAGCACTTCTCCCATTGCAAGAATTATAGATCAAGTTGGCCAAACGGAACCCACAACTCGAAGAGAATTACAAGGATACGAAATCATGCATATAAGAGATCAGAGGAAACTCAAATAATAATCATAGATAATCTGATCATAAATCCACGATTCATCGGATCTCGACAAACACACCGCAAAAGAAGATTACATCGGATAGATCTCCATGAAGATCATGGAGAACTTTGTATTGAAGATCCAAGAAAGAGAAAAAGCCATTTAGCTACTAGCTATGGACCCGAAGGTCTGTGGTGAACTACTCACACATCATCGGAGAGGCAATGGTGTTGATGAAGAAGCCCTCCGTGTCCAAATCCCCCCTCTGGCAGGGCACCAGAACGGTCCCCAGATGGGATCTTGCGAAGACAGAAGCTTGCGTCGGCGGAAAAGTATTTTCGTGGCTCTCTCCCATGGTTTCAGATTTTTAGGGAATTTATAGGCGGAAGAAGTAGGGCAAAGGAGCTACGGGGGGCCCACAAGCCTGCTAGGCGCGCCCCCAGGCCGCGCCTAGGGGGCTTGTGGCCTCCCTCGGGGTCCTTTTCCTTGGTTCCCAAGTTCCCTGCGTATCTTCTGTTATGGAAAAAATCATTCCGAAGATTTTATTCCGTTTGGACTCCATTTAGTAATCTTCTCCGAAAAGGGTCAAAAACATGGAAAAACAGGAACTAGCACTTGGCACTGAGTTAATAGGTTAGTCCCCAAAAAGATATAAAATGCATACAAAACATCCAAAGTTGACAAGATAATAGCATGGAACCATAAAAAAATATAGATACGTTGGGGACGTATGAGTGAGAGGCTCCCTATATCCGAGCCGTGTCATGTTGGAGATTGGTCCTTGTTCTACCGTGCTGGGTGTCCCGAACTCCATCGTTCTGGTTGGGAAGATCTCGGTATCTGTCTTGTCTTGTAGGAGTGCGACTTCTGGATTCGTAAATGGATCTAGTTTGATCTTTTTTGGAATTATTTTTTCTATCGTAGATCATATCAGTATCTAGTATGAAATGGTACCCTTTGCTTGTCCCGTCCTCGAGGAGGACGGTCTAGTTGATCATATTGCACGAATTAGGGTGGTTCATGCTCTAAGGCCTCGTCTTCGAATTCCGGTAACAAGCGTCGACATGGGTAACTCCTGGTTGGGTCGTGTCGCTCCTATCCATACCCTTCTTCAGCAGCCAAGACTTTGTTCCATCTTTCACTGATGGAGTCTTGTTCAACCTTGAGTTGTCTCACTTTTAGCTTAAGGCTTCGAGGTGTGGCAATGAGTTATTGCCTGAATAGTTCCTAATCCAGTGGGTCTTCGGGGTTGATAAAGTCCTCGGCTCCTTGGCTCTCATCCTCCCAGATCAGAGGAAATAAGTTGCTATATTCGGAGTCATTGGGATCCTCACGCTGGTCTATATCCATGTATCCTAGTAAGACAGGGTTATATGTGGGGTCTGAAGGTTTTGGGGACTTGGCAAGATTTTCCGTATCCTCGGGATCTGGGTTTTCCCCTGTGCCTCGATTGCTTTCCTTGCCATTGCGAGAATTAGGCTTTTTTCGCTCGCGACAACGTTTGACAGGTTCATCACTGTTGTTTTTGGCTCGGGTGTCCCATCACTTTTCCCGTATCACCTTTGTCCCTGGGGGTATCCATCATATAGACATCATAAGTGGAGGTGGCAGTTGTAAGAGCATAATCTTCCCTAAGTAGTTTTTATAGTTGATGACAATACCTTGGCGGACTAATTGTGTGCTTTGAGCTTTCAGAGGTTATTAGGTGGCACAAGATGGTTATTCTACTCCTCAAATGTTAAACGAGAAGATAGAGTACTTCATATGATTTAGTGTTGGTGGTATTGAGTCATAGGATAATCCGTACTATCAAGAGGGGGGGGGGTCGCAATTGGATTTGTTGGGAGAATCCCTCACGTACACATCCTTCTCCCTCTTTCCTTCCCAACACTTTGGAGCTGTTTTCTGTCCTTAGGATCGTATGCACCTTCATAAGCGGTAGTACCACTACCATGGGCGGTAGTACCGCTCAAGCGGTAGTTTCGCCCTGCAGTACCGGGACTTGTACCGCTTGTGTTTCTGCATCTCGTGGCTTCGGGCTTTAGCCTCATGGTAAGCGGAAGTACCACTGGGGTAGCACGGTAATACCGCTTGGGTGGTACTGCCGCTCTCTACTTCCGACCTCACTTCCGCTTACGTTTTTGTTTTTTTTATTCTATTTCGAATATTTTTTGGGCGGCAGTACTTAGCGGTAGTACCGCTCTGGGTAGCACTACTACACTGCTCCCCTTTGTCTTATTCGTCTCGAATGTCTGACATCGCTAAGCGGAAGTACCGCTTGCAGGAGCGGTAGTACCACTCCGGCGGAACTACCGCCCCCTAACGCCTGTCAGATTAACGGCACAACCCAGTACTTCCGTGCAAGAGGAAGTACCACTCCCCTGAGCGGTAGTACCTCTTATGCACGTTTTGTAGGCAAAAACGGTCAGATTTCCCCACCACTATATAATTGGGTATTCTTCCCCGTGGAGACTCATCACTTATCCTTCAAAAGCTCCATTGTTCCCCAAGCTCATTCTTGCCCGATCTCCTTCCCTAGCCAATGATTCTTGCTGATATTCTAGGGTTTGGAGTAGAAGGCCTCAATCTACACTTCCACCAAGAGAAATTTGATTCCTCCACTAATCCCTTGCGTATCTTGTTACTCCTGGGTGTTTGAGCACCCTAGACCGAAGAGGTCACCTCGAAGTAATATTCCATTGTGGTGAAGCTTCATGATCTCGTTGGGAGCCTCCAATTAAGTCGTGGATATTGCCCCAACCTTGTTTGTAAAGGTTGGGTTGCCGTCTTCAAGGGCACCCATAGTGGAATCACCGCACCTCGCATTGTGTCAGGGCGCGAGGAGAACACGGTGGCCTTAGTGCCATCTTAGGGGGCATTGTGCCTCCACACCGCTCCCACGGAGACGTACTTCCCCTCAAAGGGAAGGAACTTCGGTAAACATCCTCGTCTCCAACGGTTCCACTTGTGGTTATTTCTAACCTTTACTTTGTGCAAAGTTATTTGTTGTTATTATTGTTGCTAGCATCATATAGGTTGTTATCTAGTTGCATATCTAGTCAACCTATTTGTTGCTAATCCTAAGAATTTAAAGAAAATCTTAAAATTGGTAGTTTCCTATTCACCCCCTCTAGTAAACCATATCGATCGTTTAAATTGGTATCAGAGCCTCGTCTCTTTATTAAAGGTTTCACAACCCAAAGAGATTGGCTGACGACGAGGTTAGGGTGATGGAGTTGCCCGAGGCATCTTTTGAGAACTTGGTCCCTCCGAGAGGACCTAAATGAGGCCATGTCCACCTTTGGATCCTGAATGGCTATCGTTGTCAAGAACATGCTCAAAGATTTCCTTGATAGTTTCAAATTTCCTACCGACCCGTTGCATGTGGTTAATCCCACAACTTCGGATACGGGGACCAATTTCTAAAAGGAAAATTCTAGTAGTGATAGAGATAAATTGCCTCAAGGAACGAGTGGGGCAAATACCTTTGCCTCGGTTCCTCCTCCCGTAGTCTATGGAGGACCGGTTCACCCACCACATATTATTAACCTCGGTCCTCCACCTAAGCTTGTTAAGAATGATTTTGCTAACTGGGTTTTTGTATAAAGGCTCACTTGAATCATAGCTCAACATAACTTTGGAGAATCATTGAGCAAGGGTATTACCCACATGATCCAAGAAACCTCACTTCAAGAGAAGAGGTTGACAATCAGCTCAATCACTCTGCCTTGTTCATCCTTCAAGTAGTTGTTCCTACTGAAGATCTTGCTCATTTGCGTCCCTTCACTCGTGCCAAAGATTGTTGGGAGAACATCATTTCCATGTACAAGAGAAGTTCTAGTGTTCAATGGTCGAACTATGAAGTGATACTTGATGACGCTGATGAATTTGTTATGATTGAGGATGAGGATCCTCGTGAGATCTATCGAAGGGTGACAACTCTTGTTGTTGGTCATCAAAATCATGGAAGCAAAGATGTGGTTTACAATTGGATCAAGCATAAGTTTCTCAAGGCCATTATGCCTTTCGACAAATCCATGTCGTCCATCATCCATCAGAGGCTCAACTTTCACTCCATGTCCTCAAGTGATGTGTTGGATGAGTTCATTGCCATGAACATGTTGAACAAGACCACTCACAATGCTCTAGCTCGTGTTCAACAGTCAACAAAAGACTTTCCCGACTTTGATTTGAAGGACAAGCCTGTTTTTGAGGAAGAAGAAGAACAACAAGAAGAAGAAGATCAATTGTGCCCCAAAGACACCAAGTACGCTTATCACGAGCATATGGCTCTTGCATCAAGTCAGTTTTGGGGCAACAAGCGAAACTCAATGCCCAATTTCTCCAAGAACAACTCAAATGGTACCAAAGGCAAGCAACGCGTGAGGACTTGCTACAAGTGTGACAATGTGAGTCACTTTGTGGCTGAATGTCCTTATGATAAGAGGGAAGACTATGGTGGAAAACTTATTCAAGAAAAAGCCCCAAAAGGTGATGGTGGATCAAGAAGAGTATATATACGAGGATGATGATGATGATGATGCAAGTGGTGAAGTATTGGAATGGACATGGTGGCCATTGCATCTTCTTCCCCAAGCAAGGTGTCCCTCTTCAACACCCCAACGATTACCGCATTGCCAAGTGCCTTATGGCCAAGGCATCCAACAAGGTAACCTCCAACATAAAAAATATCATTTCCACTACCCCGTCTCCTATTGTTAGTGGAGATGAACAAGAGGAGGTTAATGATGAAGAAAACTCCTTTGATAGATTCATGATAAAAATAAAGGGTAAAACCAAGAAGCACTTTGTTGCTCTCTTGGAACAACTTGGAGAGGCCAATGACCTCATCGAATCTTATGACGAAATTATCTCTACTTTGCAAGGACGTAGTTGTGACTATGCCGATGAGATAGTAGATATCTCCATTGAACTTGAGGAAGAGCAAGGGCTTTGTTTGGCTCTTGAGGAGTCACACAACGATGACCTTGCTAAAATACAAAAATACCATAATCATGCTCTTGTTCTTACTCTTGTGCTTGATCTGAAAGGTTGCACTTGGGGTTGACCATGCTAGACTCAAGAAAGAGGTTGACATACTTGACAATGCCCACAAGGCCTTGAAGAGTGCTCATGCTTCGTCAAAATAGTCTCATGCTCAACTCCAAGTAAAACTTACTAAGGATATAGCCATGTGTTCTTCGTTTGTTTTAATTCATAATGCAGATGCTACTAAACCATGTTGTGAGCATGTACATCTTGCAGATGAGAATTCCAAATTAAAGGAGCATCTTGAGAAACGCCTTGTGACATGCATTCAAGGCGAAACAAATCCCAATGATCTCCTAAGAATTCTAAAGTAAGTGGTTGCTAAGGAAGGAGTTGGGTTTGCCCCCAAGGCCAAGAAGAACAAGAAGATCGAGACCGAGTAACCTCCCTTGCTTAAAGAATCCTTTGTGAAGGCTCGAGAGGGTTGCTCCTGCAACAAAAGACCTTCCAACGGCGCCAGAAACAGGCGTGTTGACGGGAGACTATTCTTGTCTTGATACTCCTCAGCAACGGCACCAGGAATCCTTCTGCTACGGCTACGCCTTTAGGGACTTCCTTGGCAAATATGCAAAGGATTCCTCTGTGGCCTTGGAGCCTTGCGTTGGTGTTCCCTCAAAGCGGAAAGGGTGATGTAGCACAACGGCGGTAAGTATTTCCCTCAGTTTTGAGAAGCAAGGTATCGATCCAGTGAAGGATTGTCACAAGTACCTGCACAAACACAAAGAGCTTGCACCCAACGCTATGAAGGTGTTGTCAATCCCTTATAGATCGTTTGCAAAGTGATAAGTGAAAGAAAAAAGAAACAAAGCAAAATAAAAGCGAAAGTGGAAACGATAGTTGTGAATAGACCCGGGGGCCGTAGTGTTCACCAGTGGCTTCTCTCATGAAAGCAAGTAGACGGTGGGTGAACGAATTACTGTCGAGCAATTGATAGAACCGTGCAAAGTCGTGACGTTATCTAAGGCAATGATTATATCTATAGGCATCACGTCCAAAACAAGTAGACTGATACTTTCTCCATCTACTACTATTACTCCACACGTCGACCACTATCCAGCATGCATCTAGTGTATTAAGTCCAAAGGAACAGAGTAACGCCTTAAGCAAGATGACATGATGTAGATGGACAATCTCATATCTACGATAAAAGCCCATCTTGTTACACTTGATGGCAACAACATGATGCGTGCCTTGCTGACCCTTCTGTCACAAAGAAAGGTCACCACACGGTATGAACCCAAAACCAAGCACTTCTCCCATTGCAAGAATCATAGATCTAGTTGGCCAAAAAAAACCGAAGACTCGGAGAGACTTACAAGGATATCAAATCATGCATATAAGAAATCAGCAAAGACTCAAACATATATCATAGATAATCTGATCACAAATCCACAATTCATCGGATCTCGACAAACACACCGCCAAAGAGGATTACATCGGATAGATCTCCATGAAGATCATGGAGAACTTTGTATTGAAGATCCAAGAGAGAGAAGAAGCCATCTAGCTACTAACTACGGACCCGTAGGTCTGAAGTGAACTACTCACGAGTCATTGGAGAGGCGATGATGTTGATGTAGAAGCCCTCCAACTCCAAAGTCCTCTCCGGCAGGGCACCGGGAAGGGTCTCCAGATGAGATCTCACGGAAACAGAAGCTTGCGGCGGAGGAAAAGTGTTTTCGTGGATGCCCTGATTTTTTTCTGGATTTTAGGGAATATATAGGCGAAAGAGCTAGGGCAGGGGGGCTCCAGGGAGGCCACAAGCCTGGTAGCCGCCGCCCCCTGGTGGCGGCTACAGGGCTTGTGGGCCCCGTGTGGCTCTCGTGCCTTAGCCCTCAAGTCCCGTGATCTTCTTCCGTTCTGGAAAAATTTATTTCGGGGATTTTATTCCGTTTGGACTCCGCTCCAAAATCAGATCTGAAAAGAGTCAAAAACACAGAAAAAACAGGAACTGGCATTTGGCATTGAATTAATAATTTAGTCCCAAAAAAGATATAAAATGTACATAAAACATCCAAAGTTGACAAGATAACAGCATGCAACCATCAAAAATTATAGATACGTTTGAGACGTATCAAGGGTACTCATGAAAAGAAGAAGAGCAAAGCTAAGGGTGGTAATGCCAAGAACGGAAAAACCCGCCCTCCTAACAATGCCGGGGACTTTAACCCATATTATGTTTTATGCTATGCTAGTGATGGAAATGTATTTGCTAAATTTGTTGGTTCCCCTTATGAGTACATTGAATGGTCTATTTGGGTTGCTAAGGCCCTTGTAACTAACTGATACGTCTCCGTCGTATCTACTTTTCTGAACTCTTTTGCCCTTGTTTTGGACTCTAATTTGCATGATTTGAATGGAACTAACTCGGACTAACGTTGTTTTCAGCAGAATTGCCATGGTGTTGTTTTTGTGCAGAAATAAAAGTTCTCGGAATGTCCTAAAAATTTACGGAGAATTTTTCTGGAATAATTGAAAAATACATCCGTAAAGGTCCACCGGAGGAGGTGTGCTAGTGGGCCACAAGTCCACACGCCGCGGCCACCCCCCTGGTCGCGTCGTGAGGGCTTGTGGGGTGCACGTGGCACAACTACCTCCAAACTCAGCTCTATATCTTCCGTCTCGCCCGGAAAAAAATCAGTGAGAATGATTCATCGCATTTTACGATATGGAGGCGCCGCCACCCCCTCTTCTTCATGTGGAGGGCAGATCTGGAGTCCGTTCTAGGCTCCGGAGAGGGGAAATCGTCGCCATCATCATCATCAACATTCCTCTAGCGACAATTCCATGATGCTCTTCATCGTTCGTGAGTAATCTCATCGTAGGCTTGCTGCACGGTGATGAGTTGGATGAGATCTATCATGTAATCGAGTTAGTTTTGACGGGGATTGATCATTAGTATCCACTATGTTCTGAGATTGATGTTGCTACTACTTTGCCATGCTTAATGCTTGTCACTAGGCCCGAGTGCCATGATTTCAGATCTGAACCTATTATGTTGTCGCCAATATATGAGTGTTTTAGATCCTATCTTGCAAGTTGTAGTCACCTACTATGTGTTATGACCCGGCAACCCCGGAGTGACAATAGCCGGAACCACTCCCGGAGATGACCATACTATGAGGAGTTCATGTATTCACCAAGTGTTAATGTGTTGGTCCGGTTCTTTATTAAAAGGAGAACCTTAATATCCCGTAGTTTCCATTAGGACCCCGCTGCCACGAGAGGGATGGACAATAGATGTCATGCAAGTTCTTTTCCCTAAGCACGTATGACTACATACGGAATACATGCCTACATTAGATTGACGAACGGGAGCTAGATACATATCTCTCCGTGTTATAGCTGTTACATGATGAATCACATCTGTCATACTCATCCATCACCGATCCACTGCCTACGAGTATTTTACAACTCGTCCTTGCTACGTTACTTTGTCCAGGCTTGTCCCTTGCTACAAAATGGATTGGGCCACTCTGTTGCTACTACTGCTGTTACTTTGATGCTGCTGTCACTACTGTTGTTCCTTGCTACTGCTGTTACTTGCTACTTTGCTGTTACTTGTTGCAAGACTTTTTCGACACCGTTGCCGGGGAAGAATAGTTCCCCGTCCATGTGCTACTTACTGGCGCCATTGATACAACAGTTAGGAATAGTCTACCGTCATAGATCTTTTTCTGACACTGTTGCTATCATACCACTTTGCTACTGATACTTTGCTTGCATACACTAATATTTCAGGTGTGGTTGAATCTGACAAACTTAGCTGCTAATACTTGAGAATATTCTTTCGTTTCCCCTTGAGTCGAATCAATAAATTTGGGTTGAATACTCCACCCTCTAAAACTGTTGCGATCCACTACACTTGTGGGTTATCAAGACCTTTTTTTGGCGCCGTTGTCGGGGAGGCACAACTATATTCTCTGAGTCACTTGGGATTGACGTCAGTTGATCACTAAGAGGAATCTGAAAGATCCAAGAACTGAAATATTGCCTTCCACTACGAGGACAGGTAAGGAACTGCCATCTAGCTCTGCACTTGATTCACCTTCAGTTATGAGTAAGTTTGCGACACCACCTCCTCCTAGAAATCTTGATATGTCGCCTCTGCTTGATAATGCTACTTCTACTGCCCATGATGCTTATAATGATGCTATGTTTGATACTATGCCTGATACTGCTTTGCCACTTGGTGCATTCCTTGATGCACATTGTTGGGGAACATCGCATGGGAAACAAAAAATTTCCTACGCGCACGAAGACCTATCATGGTGATGTCCATCTATGAGAGGGGATTTCCGATCTACGTACCCTTGTAGATCGCACAGCAGAAGCGTTAAGAAACGCGGTTGATGTAGTGGAACATCCTCACATCCCTCGATCCGCCCCGCGAACCGTCCCGCGATCCGCCCACGATCCGCTCCGATCTAGTGCCGAACGGACGGCACCTCCGCGTTCAGCACACGTACAGCTCGACGATGATCTTGGCCTTCTTGATGCAGCAAGAGAGACGGAGAGGTAGATGAGTTCTCCGGCAGCGTGACGGCGCTCCGGAGGTTGGTGGTGATATAATCTCAGCAGGGCTCCGCCCGAGCTCCGCAGAAACGCGATCTAGAGGTAAAACCGTGGAGGTATGTGGTCGGGCTGCCATGGCAAAAGTTATCTCAAATCAGCCCTAAAACCCCACTATATATAGGAGGGAGGGAGGGGAGGAGGCAGCCTCAAAACCTAAAGGTTCGGCCGAAATTGGAGGTGGAGGAGTCCTACTCCAATCCTACTTGGAGTAGGATTCCACCTTCCCACTTGGAAACTCTTTCCACCTTGTGTTTTTTCCTTCCCAAACCTTATGGGCCTTAGTGGGAACTTATTCCAGCCCACTAGGGGCTGGTTTATCTCTTCCCATAGCTCATGAGACCCCTTGGGGCGTGACACCCCTCCTGATGGTCCCCGGCACCCCTCCCGGCACTCCCAGTACACTACCGATGAGCCCGAAACTTTTCTGGTAATGCACGAAAACCTTCCGGTAACCAAATGAGGTCATCCTATATATCAATCTTCTTTTCCGGACCATTCCGAAAACACTCGTGACGTCCGTGATCTCATCCGGGACTCCGAACAACATTCGGTAACCAACCATATAACTCAAATACGCATAAAACAACGTCGAACCTTAAGTGTGCAGACCCTGCGGGGTCGAGAACTATGTAGACATGACCCGAGTGACTCCTCGGTCAATATCCAATAGTGGGACCTGGATGCCCATATTGGATCCTACATATTCTACGAAGATCTTATCGTTTGAACCTTAGTGCCAAGGATTCATATAATCCCGTATGTCATTTCCTTTGTCCTTCGGTATGTTACTTGCCCGAGATTCGATCGTTAGTATCCGCATACCTATTTCAATCTCGTTTACCGGCAAGTCTCTTTACTCATTCTGTAATACAAGATCCCGCAACTTACACTAAGTCACATTGCTTGCAAGGCTAGTGTGTGATGTTGTATTACCGAGTGGGCCCCGAGATACCTCTCCGTCATACGGAGTGACAAATCCCAGTCTCGATCCATACTAACTCAACGAACACCTTCAGAGATACCTGTAGAGCATCTTTATAGTCACCCAGTTACATTGCGACGTTTGATACACACAAAGCATTCTTCCGGTGTCAGTGAGTTATATGATCTCATGGTCATAGGAACAAATACTTGACGCGCAGAAAACAGTAGCAACAAAATGACACGATCAACATGCTATGTCTATTAGTTTGGGTCTAGTCCATCACATGATTATCCTAATGATGTGATCCCGTTATCAAGTAACAACACTTGCCTATGGCCAGGAAACTTGACCATCTTTGATCAATGAGCTAGTCAACTAGAGGCTTTCTAGGGACAGTGTTTTGTCTATGTATCCACACAAGTATTGTGTTTCCAATCAATACAATTATAGCATGGATAATAAACGATTATCATGAACAAAGAAATATAATAATAACTAATTATTATTGCCTCTAGGGCATATTTCCAACAGTCTGCCACTTGCACTAGAGTCAATAATCTAGTTCACATCACCATGTGATTTCAACGAATCCAACACCCATATAGTTCTGGGGTCTGATCACGTCTTGATCGTGAGAGAGCTTTTAGTCAACGGTTCTGAAACTTTCAGATCCGTGAGTTCTTTACAAATCTTTATGTCATCTTATAGATGCTGCTACTACGTGCTATTCGGAAATGCTCCAAATATCTACTCTACTATACGAATCCGTTTCACTACTCATAGTTATTCGGATTAGTGTCAAAGCTTGCATCGACGTAACCCTTTACGACGAACTCTTTAACCACCTCCATAATCGAGAAAAATTCCTTAGTCTATTTAGTTAATAAGGATAACTTTGACCGCTGATCAGTGATTCAATCCTGGATCATTGTGTGTACCTCTTAACAGACTTGCTGCAAGGCACACATGAGGTGCGGTACTCAGCATGGCATACTTTAGAGTCTATGGCTAAGGCATAGAAGACGACCTTCGTCTATTCTCTTTATTCTTCCGTGGTCGGGTTTTGAGTCTTACTCAAATTCACACCTTACAACACAGTCAAGAACTCCTTCTTTGCTGATCTATTTCGAATTCCTTCAAAAACTTGTCAAAGCATGCATCTTGTTGAAACTTCTATTAAGCGTTTTGATCTATCTCCATAGATCTTGATGCTCAACGTTCAAGTAGCTCAATCCAGGCATTCCTTTGAAAAACTCCTTTCAAACAACCTTTTATGCTTCACAGAAATTCTACATTATTTCTGATCAACAATAACCACATATACTTATCAGAAATTCTATAGTGCTCCCACTCACTTCTTTGGAAATACAAGTTTCTCATAAACCTTGTACAAACCCAAAATATTTGATCATCTCATCAAAGTGTATATTCCAACTCCGAGATGCTTGCACCAGTCCATTGAAGGATCGCTGGAGCTTGCATACTTGTTAGTATCTTTAGGATCGATAAAACCTCCTGGTTGTATCACATACAATGTTTGCTCAAGGAAACCGTCGAGGAAACAATGTTTTGACATCCTATGTGCAATATTTCATAAATAATGCAGCAACTACTAACATAATTCTAACAAACTTTTAGCATCGCTACGAGTGAGAAAGTCTCATCATAGTCAACTGTTTGATCTTGTCAGAAACATCTTTGCGTTAAGTCGAGCTTTTCTTAATGGTGACTTATCACCATCATCGTCTGTCTTCCTTTTAAATATCCATTTTTACTCAATAGTCCTGTGACCATCAAGTAGTTCTTCCAAAGTCTACACTTTGTTTTTATACATGGATCCTCTCTCGGATTTCATGGCCTCCAGCCATTTGTCGGAATCCGGGCCCACCATTGCTTTCTTCATAACTCGTAGGCTCACTGTGGCTCAACAACATGACCTCCAAGACAGGGTTACCATACCACTCTGCAGTAGTACGCGACCTTGTCAACCTACGAGGTTTGTAGTAACTTGATCCGATGCTCGATGATCACCATCATCAGCTTTCACTTCAATTGGTGTAGGCGCCATAGGAACAACTTCCTGCGCCCTGCTACACACTGGTTGAAGTGATGGTTCAGTAACCTCATCAAGTTCTACCACCCTCCCACTCAATTCTTTCGAGAGAAACCTTTCCTCGAGAAAGGATCTGTTTCTAGAAACAAACACTTTGCTTTCGGATCTGAGATAGGAGATGTACCCAACTGTTTTGGATATCCTATGAAGATGCTTTTATCCGCTTTGGGTTCGAGCTTATCAGACTGAAACTTTTTCACATAAGTGTCGAAGCCCCAAACTTTCAAGAAACGACAGTTTAGATTTCTCTAAACCTCAATCTATACTATGTCATCTCAACGGAAATACGCGGTGCCCTATTTATAGTGAATGCGGTTGTCTCTAATGCATAACCCATAAACGATAGTGGTAATTCGATAAGAGACATAAAAGCATGCACCATACCAAATAGTGCGTGGCTATGACGTTCAGACACATCATCATACTATGATGTTCCAGGTGGCATGAACTGCGAAACAATTTCCACATTGTCTTAACTGCGTACCAAAACTCGTAACTCAGATATTCATTTGTATGATCATATCGTAGACAGTTTATCCTCTTGTTACGACGAACTTCACTCCTTAAACAGAATTGAACCTTTCAATATTTCAGACTTGTGATTTATTAAGTAAATACTCTTGTATCTGCTCAAATCGTCATTGAAGTAAGAACATAATGATATCCACTGCGTGCCTCAGCACCCATTGGACTGCATACATCAAAATGTATCACTTCCAACAAGTTACTATATTGTTTCATCTCAATGAAAACAAGGCCTTGCTCATGTGGTATGATTTGCATGTCACTAGTGATTCAAAATCAAGTGAGTATAAAGATCCATCAGCATGGAGCCTCTTCATGCAATTTATACCAACATGACTCAAGCGGCAGTGCCACAAGTAAGTGGTACTATCATCATTACCTCGTATCTTTTGGCACCAATATCATGAACATGTGTAACACTACGATCAAGATTCAATAAACCATTGGAGGTGATTATTCAAGCAAATAGAGTAACCATTATTCTCTTTAAATGAATAATCGTATTGCAATAAACATGATCCAATCATGTTCATGCTTAACGCAAGCACCAAATAACAATTATTTAGGTTTAACACCAATCCTGATGGTAGAGGGAGTGTGCGACGTTTGATCATATCAACCTTGGAAACACTTCCAACACGTATCGTCACCTCGCCTTTAGCTAGTCTCCGTTTATGTCGTAGCTTTCATTTCTTGTCACTAATCACTTAGCAGCCAAACCGGTATCCAATACCCTCGTGCTACTAGGAGTACTAGTAAAGTACACATCAACATCATGTATATCAAATATACTTCTTTCAACGTTTGCCAGCCTTCTTATCTACCAAGTATCTAGAGTTGCTCCGCCTCAGTGACCGTTTCCCTCATAACAGAAGCACTTAGTCCCGGGATTGGGTTTAATCTGGGGTCTCTTCATTAGTGCAGCAACTGCTTTGTCGTTTCACGAACTATCCCTTCTAGCCCTTGCCTTTCTCGAAACTTAGTGGTTTTACTAACCATCAACTATTGATGCTCCTTCTTGATTTCTACCTTCGCAGTGTCAAACATCGCGAATCGCTCAAGGACCATTGTATCTATCCTTGATATGTTATAGTTCATCACGAAGCTCTCACAGCTTGGTGGCAGTGACTTTGGAGAACCATCACTATCTTATCTGGAAGATCAACTCCCACTTGATTCAAGCGATTGTCGTACTCAGATAATCTGAGCAGACGCTCAATGATTGAGCTTTTCTCCTCTACTTCGTGGACAAAGAATCTTGTCGGAGGTCTTATACCTCTTAACAAGGGCACAAGCATGAAATCACAATTTCATCTCTTTAGAACATCTCTTATGTTCCGTGACGTTTCAAAACGTCTTCGGCGCCTTGCTTCTAAGCCATTAAGTATTTTGTACTGAACTATCGTGTAGTCATCAGAAACGTGTATGTCGGATGTTCACAACATCTACAGACGACGCTCGAGGTGCAGCACACCGAGTGGTGCATTAAGGACATAAGCCTTCTGCGCAGCAACGAGGACAATCCTCGGTTTTACAGACTCAGTCTGCAAAGTTTGCTACTATCAACTTTCAACTAAATTTTCTCTAAGAACATATAAAAACAGTAGAGCTATAGCGCAAGCTACATCGTAATTCGCAAAGACCATTAGACTATGTTCATGACAATTAGTTCAATTAATCATATTACTTAAGAACTCCCACTCAAAAAGTACATCTCTCTAGTCATTTGAGTGGTACATGATCCAAATCCACTATCTCAAGTCCGATCATCACGTGAGTCGAGAATAGTTTCAGTGGTAAGCATCTCTATGCTAATCATATCAACTATACGATTCATGCTCGACCTTTCGGTCTCATGTGTTTCGAGGCCATGTCTGCACATGCTAGGCTCGTCAAGCTTAACCCGAGTGTTCCGTGTGTGCAACTGTTTTGCACCCATTGATGTGAACGTTGAGTCTATCACACCCGATCATCACGTGGTGTCTCGAAACGAAGAACTGTCGCAACGGTGCACAGTCAGGGAGAACACAATTTCGTCTTGAAATTTTAGTGAGAGATCACCTCATAATGCTACCGTCGTTCTAAGCAAGATAAGGTGCATAAAGGATTAACATCACATGCAATTCATAAGTGACATGATATGGCCATCATCATGTGCTTCTTGATCTCCATCACCAAAGCACCGACACGATCTTCTTGTCACCGACGTCACACCATGATCTCCATCATCATGATCTCCATCAACGTGTCACCATCGTGGTTGTCGTGCTACTCATGCTATTACTACTAAAGCTACCTCCTAGCAATATAGTAAACGCATCTGCAAGCACAAACGTTAGTTTAAAGACAACCCTATGGCTCCTGCCGGTTGCCATACCATTGACGTGCAAGTCGATATTAACTATTACAACATGATCATCTCATACATCCAATATATCACATCACATCGTTGGCCATATCACATCACAAGCATACCCTGCAAAAACAAGTTAGACGTCCTCTAATTGTTGTTGCATGTTTTACGTGGTGACCATGGGTATCTAGTAGGATTGCATCTTACTTACGCAAACACCACAACGGAGATATATGAATTGCTATTTAACCTCATCCAAGGACCTCCTCGGTCAAATCTGATTCAACTAAAGTTGGAGAAACCGACACTCGCCGGTCATCTTTGAGCAACGGAGTTACTCGTAGCGATGAAACCAGTCTCTCGTAAGCGTACGAGTAATGTCGGTCCGAGCCGCTTTGATCCAACAATACCGCGGAATCAAGAAAAGACTAAGGAGGGCAGCAAAACGCACATCACCACCCACAAAAACTTTTGTGTTCTACTCGAGATTACATCTACGCATGAGCCTAGCTCATGATGCCACTGTTGGGGAACATCGCATGGGAAACAAAAAATTTCCTACGCGCACGAAGACCTATCATGGTGATGTCCATCTACGAGAGGGGATTTCCGATCTACGTACCCTTGTAGATCGCACAGCAGAAGCATTAAGAAACGCGGTTGATGTAGTGGAACGTCCTCACGTCCCTCGATCCGCCCCACGAACCGTCCCGCGATCCGTCCCACGATCCGCTCCGATCTAGTGCTGAACGGACGGCACCTCCGCGTTCAGCACACGTACAGCTCGACGAAGATCTCGGCCATCTTGATCCAGCAAGAGAGACGGAGAGGTAGATGAGTTCTCCGGCAGCGTGACGGCGCTCCGGAGGTTGGTGGTGATCTAATCTCAGCAGGGCTCCGCCCGAGCTCGGGAGAAACGCGATCTAGAGGTAAAACCGTGGAGGTATGTGGTCGGGCTGCCGTGGCAAAAGTTGTCTCAAATCAGCCCTAAAACCCCACTATATATAGGAGGGAGGGAGGGGACGAGGCAGCCTCAAAACCTAAAGGTTTTGCCGAAATTGGAGGTGGAGGAGTCCTACTCTAATCCTACTTGGAGTAGGATTCCACCTTCCCACTAGGAAACTCTTTCCACCTTGTGTTTTTTCCTTCTCAAACCTTATGGGCCTTAGTGGGAACTTATTCCAGCCCACTAGGGGCTGGTGTATCTCTTCCCATATCCCATGAGACCCCTTGGGGCGTGACACCCCTCCTGATGGTCCCTGGCACCCCTCCCGGCACTCCGAGTACACAACCGATGAGCCCGAAACTTTTCCGGTAATGCACGGAAACCTTCCGGTAACCAAATGAGGTCATCCTATCTATCAATCTTTGTTTACGGACCATTCCGGAAACACTCGTGACGTCTGTGATCTCATACGGGACTCCGAACAACATTCGGTAACCAACCATATAACTCAAATACGCATAAAACAACGTCGAACCTTAAGTGTGCAGACCCTGCGGGGTCGAGAACTATGTAGACATGACCCGAGTGACTCCTTGGTCAATATCCAATAGCGGGACCTGGATGCCCATATTGGATCCTACATATTCTACGAAGATCTTATCGTTTGAACCTCAGTGCCAAGGATTCATATAATCCCGTATGTCATTCCCTTTGTCCTTCGGTATGTTACTTGCCCAAGATTCGATCGTCAGTATCCGCATACCTATTTCAATCTCGTTTACCGGCAAGTCTCTTTACTCGTTCCGTAATACAAGATCCCGCAACTTACACTAAGTCATATTGCTTGCAAGGCTTGTGTGTGATGTTGTATTACCGAGTGGGCCCCGAGATACCTATCCGTCATACGGAGTGACAAATCCCAGTTTCGATCCATACTAACTTAACTAACACCTTCGGAGATACGTGTAGAGCATCTTTATAGTCACCGAGTTACGTTGTGACGTTGGATACACATAAAGCATTCCTACGGTGTTATTGAGTTATATGATCTCAAGGTCATAGGAACAAATACTTGACGCGCAGAAAACAGTAGCAACAAAATGACACGATCAACATGCTACGTCTATTAGTTTGGGTCTAGTCCATCACATGATTCTCCTAATGATGTGATCCAGTTATCAAGTAACAACACTTGCCTATGGCCAGGAAACCTTGACCATCTTTGATCAATGAGTTAGTCAACTAGAGGCTTACTAGGGACAGTGTTTTGTCTATGTATCCACACAAGTATTGTGTTTCCAATCAATACAATTATAGCATGGATAATAAACGATTATCATGAACAAAGAAATATAATAATAACTAATTATTATTGACTCTAGGGCATATTTCCAACACACATATTGCTAGAGTTGCTGCTAGATGTGATGATACTTCTGAAACTGCTGATACTATTGAAGTAGAACCTGCTATTTTGCTTGCTAGAACTAGCTCTCCTATGCCTGAATTGCCTGATATGCCTGATACGCATTATGTTATGGAGGGAGAGATAGGTGAGGATTTTCTTGCGTGTAAGGATGGCTATGATGTTGAGAAACTACTGCGCAAGTGGAAAGAAAAATCTCTGAACGCTAGGATGAATACAACCCGAAGTTTGCCACTTCGCCTATCTTTGTGACGAATAAGGATTAAGAATTCTCTGTCGACCCTGAGTTAATCACTCTAGTCGAATCTGATCCTTTTCACGGTTATGAATCTGAAACGGTTGTAGCCCATCTTACCAAACTGCACGATATAGCCACCCTCTTCACTAGTGAGGAAAAGATCCGCCACTACTATATCCTCAAGTTGTTTCCTTTCTCGCTAAAGGATGATGCTAACACCTGGTTCAGTTCTCTTGCTCCTGGTTGTGTGCGTAGCCCCCAGGATATGGTCTACTACTTCTGTGAAAAATATTTCCCTGCCCATAAGAAGCAAGCTGCCTTGCAGGAAATATACAACTTTTCTCAAGCTGAAGAAGAGAGTCTCCCACAAGCTTGGGGGAGGCTTATCCAGCTACTGAATGCTTTGCCTGATCACCCTCTTGAGAAGAATGAAATACTTGATAGCTTCTATAATGGACTTACCGATGCTTCCAATGACCACCTAGATAGTTGTGCCGGTAGTGTTTTTAGGGAACGAACCGTAGAATAAGCTGAGATTCTATTGAATAACATCTTGTGCAATGAGAATGCTTGGACTATTCCCGAACCACCTCCTAAGCCAACTCTGAAGAAAAGAGGTATTCTATTCCTCAGTCCTGAAAATATGCAAGAAGCCAAGAAATCTATGCGAGAGAAAGGCATTATATCTGAAGATCTCAAAAATCTACCACCTATCGAAGAGATCCATGGTCTCGATAACCCGATACAGGTAGTAGATGTAAATTTTGTGCGTAGGTTTGATGAGAGTGATATTCCTTTTGATAAACCTGCTAGCTTATGCATGGATGAATTTGATAACTTCGTTGCCAAACAACAAAGTTTCAATGACTATGTTAGCATACAATTGGAACATAATGCTCGTATGCTGAGTCATTTAAGTGCTTGTGTGGACAGAAACGTCAACGATCTTAAACTTCTGAGTAAACAAGCTTCTATGGTTACTACTCACGTAGAACAAGTACTTCAAGCTCAGAATGACTTGCTCAATGAGTTGAATGAAAATTCCGTTAGTGTCGATACTAGAGGCGGTAGAATGACTCAGGAACCTTTGTATCCTGAGGGTCATCCGAAGAGAATTGAACAAGATTCTCAAGGAGTTAGCACTAATGCACCTAGTCATCATGAAAGAAGAAGAAAGATGATAGGAACCTGCACGCTAGCAACCCTGTTGCTGCTACACCTGAGAGTCCAAATGATGCCTCTGTCTCTAATGCTGAAACACAATCTGGTGATGAACATGAGCCTAATGATAGCATCAATAGTGATGTTCATGATGATGCTCAACCTAGCAATGAAAAGGATGTGGAGATTGAACCTGATCTTGATAACCCACAGCCTAAGAATAGAAGATACGATAAGAATGACTTCACTGCTAGGAAGCATGGTAAAGAAAGGGAGCCATGGGTTCAGAAACCCATGCCCTTTCCTCCCAAACCATCCAAGAAAAAGGATGATGAGGATTTTGAGCAATTCGTTGAGATGATCAGACCTGTCTTTCTGCAAATGTGTTTGACAGATATGCTCAAAATGTCTCCGTATGCTAAGTACATGAAAGATATTGTGACTAATAACAGGAGGATACCTAAGGTTGAGATTTCCAGCATGCTATCTAATTATACCTTCAATTTTGGAACTCCTAAGAAACTAGGTGATCCCGGTGTGCCCATTATACCTTGCTCCATTAAAGGCAACTACGTTGGAACTGCGTTATGCGACCTTGGAGCCAGTGTTAGTGTTATGCCTCTCTCTCTTTATCATAGACTTGAACTGGATAAGTTGACACCCACTGAAATCTCTTTGCAAATGGCCGACAAATCAACTGCTTTCCCTATCGGCATTTGCGAGGATGTGCATGTTGTGGTTGCTAACGTCACTATCTTAACATACTTTGTTATCTTGGATATTCCCGAGGACGATGCCATGGCTGTCATCCTCGGAAGACCCTTTTCAAACACTGCAGGGGCTGTTATAGATTGCAACAAAGGCAATGTCACTTTCCATGTCAACGGTAATGAGCATACGGTACACTTTCCGAAGAAACAATATCGAGTACATTGCATCAATGCTATCGAAAAGACTTCATTGATTCTTATTGGGAGCTTTGAATGCCCTATTCCTCGTGTCAAGATGAAGTATGATTTGCTTGTTGGGGAAATACACATCCCCATTGAGGTAACCTAGTGACTGTTGAAAAATTCTCCGTTCTCTTTTGCGATTCGAGAAGTTTTGTCGAGGGGATTTGATCAACCCCATTGACGGATTTCTTTCAATGACCATGAGATGGATGAATCAAGGAGTCACAAACCTCTGTTTTAAGCTTTCACCTTTGGTTGCTTAGAAGAAAAATGATAGATTTAGTTTAGTTTTCCTTGTTTTCTCTTTTAGCGTCCGATAGAAAAATACCCGGAAAATAAAAGTTCTCCGAACGTCCTGAAAATCAAGTATGATTTTTTCTGGCATTTTTGAAAAAATCTGAGACAAAAAGTTTGTCTGGGGGATGTACGAGTGGGCCACAAGCCCTGACGGCGCGCCACCCCCCTGGCCGCGCCACCCAGGCTTGTGGGGCCCACGGGCACCCCCTCCACTCATTCTTGCTCTCATCTGGTTCTCCTACCTCCAGGAAAAATCGTTTCACAGCTCAAACCCGTGTTCTTGCTCCTCTTGCTGGGATTTTCGATCTCTTTGCTCAAATCACCATTCTTCGAACTGTTTTGGGGGGAAATTACTCCTTGGTAAGTGACTCCTCCATTGGTCCAATTAGTTTTTGCTCTAGTGCCTTATACTCCACGTATTTTTGCTGCCTTGGTGACCATGTTCTTGAGCTTTGCATGCTGATTTTAGCTGGTCCCAAGTAGTTTGGATGCATAATATGGCCTCTAGGCACTTGTGGGAGTAGTTGCTACGAGTTTAGTTAGCCTTATTCACTTTTCCTTAGAATCACTAAAAATTTCAGAAATTTTTGGAGATAGAAAAGGGAAAAGATGAGGAGGTTCTTAACAGGCTCGTCAAGCCGTGACCCCAAGGATGATGGGAGTGAGAAGAAGACCAACTATATGGTCCCTCGAGTCGCAGAAGTTCGAGCGTGCAAGTGGCCAAGCGACGTGTTCTTACGCGCCGCTGGAATTTATGAGGACTTTTATCACTTGGTGGAGAACGCAGGCCTTACCTCCTTCGTTGAAGATAAGTGTCTGCAATACCTCCTCCTCACTAATATCTTCGTACAAAGCTTTAACTTCTATCCGAGGAAGAATCCTCCTATGGTTGAGTTTATACTTTATGATATCCCCCAGCGCATGTCACTCCAGGATTTTTGCAATGTTTGCAAATTACCTTACGTTGGGGATATTCATGAACCTCGTCCACGGGACTTGGAAGCTTTCATCGATACAATTGTTGTAGGCGAGGAGAGAGGAGTGTCATGCACTAGAGCTGCTAGCATTCATTTTCCCATGCTTCGGTACTTCTCACTATTTGTGGGAAAATGTTTGATTGGCCGCGGGAAAGCTGGGTCACTTAGTTCCCCAGATCTTGCGGTCTTGCGTGAAGCCCTTTATAATGAGAAAACTTATAGCTTGGGCGCTATGGTAGCTCAACGGTTGAACATGAACCGTTCTAAAGGCGTTGTCTATGGAGGTATCTATGCTACTCGTCTTCCTAGACACTTTGAGATACCTATTAGACTGGAGGAGAAAGAAGAGATTCTTCTTCCCGAGAGATATCTAGATTACGATAGCATGGTTCGCCATGACTTTCTGGATAGAGATACAAATAGAAGGATGATTTATAACCTAGTATTTAGTCCGGGTACTCGTGAGACTATTACTTTGCCTGCTCATTCTTTGTTCAATCTTCATGCAGGCAGGTACATTATTATGCCCTCGGACATCTACACATATTGGGGCTTAGACCAACCATAGGTGCTCGTGCTTGAGCCGCCAGTCGAGTACCAGATGCCAGTTTATCAGTGGGAGCCAGAGAAGCTCACACAGCAGTGACATCCTCAGTCCACTCCGGAGTACCCCGGAGCTGGTTATTTGCCTCCTTGGGAGTAGACCAACTTAGGCTAAAAGCCTAAGCTTGGGGGAGTACATGTCCTTACCGACTTTACATTCTTGCTTATGCTTTCACTTTGTTAGCCGGTGTTCACACATTGCCACTCTATCATCCATACTAGTTTATTTTCTTTTTCTCATTTTCTTTTCGTTTGTCTGCCTAGTTGAGAAAACCCAAAAAGATTTTCTTGTTCTTCTTTTGCTTGTTGGGAGCTTTCCCGTGTAGATAGTTTTCTTTTTCTTTGGGTCAACGTAGAAGATATTGGTTACAATGTTTAGTGGATCTTGCATGCATACCTGTTTAGCTTTCAAACAACCATATTACTTTGTCTTCTCCTTTGTGTTTGCCTGCAGATTCCAGCGTAGTCCAATGCACGAGCACTCTTATTATTGTTCACATCATTCGTTCGTGCAAGTGAAAGGCAATAATGACGATATATGATGAAGTGACTGAGCCTGGAAAAGCTGGTATGAACTCGATCTATTTTGTTTTTGGAAATATGACTAGCTCGTTATGCCCGGTTCAGCTTTGTTGTGAGAGAAACATGTTTGCAATGACAACTTAGAGATCATAGTTGCTAATGCCATGCTTACTTAGCTAGGAGCTTATAATGGTTTGCCTTGGTTGCCAACATGAATGTTGAGATGATTATGATGTAGTATGATACGATGGTATCCTCCTTTGAATGATTTTGCTAGCCTCTATGATGCCAACATGAATGTTCACGCATGTAGTTGAAACAAAATCAACCTAGCCTCTATAACATTCATGTTCATGGTGATTTATGTCCTACTCATGCTTGCACTCAATGTTAGTTAATCTCAATGCATTTTGATGACTCTTGTCGCTCTCTAGTTGGTCGCTTCCCAGTCTTTTGCTAGCCTTCACTTGTACTAAGCGGGAAGACTGCTTGTGCATCCACCTCCATAAACCCAAAGTGGTGCCATATGAGTCCACCATACCTACCTATGTGCGGTATCTACCTGCCGTTCCAAGTAAATTTGCATGTGCCACTCTCTAAACCTTCAAGAAATAATCTGTTTTGCATGCCCGAACCACTCATGTGGTGACAGGGGGCTATTGGTATCTTCCATGCTAGGCGTCTTATCCTCGATATGTGTTTATTCACTATCATTCACAAGAAAGGGGCCAGTAATTGGAATCTCGGTTCCATGCTCAAATCGAAAAGATAATTGCAAACAAAACTCCCCCAGGATTGATGTTGGTATGGACGGTACCCGAGGATTCGACTAGCCGTGGAGTGTGATTGATTGGTGATGGGGGAGCCAAAACTTTACTTTTCTGTTTGGGAACCGCCTATAGCATGTGTAGCATGGAAGATGTTGAGAACTCTTAGTCATTGCGTTCACAATGAAAGCATGCCACTCAAAATTATTATCTCTGTTTTCAAAGCTTGAGCTCTGGCACCTCTGCAAATCAATGCTTCCCTCTGCGAAGGGCCTGTCTATTTATGTTCTTATTGTCATCCTCCTCTTATAAAAGCACCAATTAGAGAGCACCTCTCTCATTTTTATGCTTTGCTTTTAACTGTGTTGAGTATGACTGCGACTGGATCTTCATTGCCATGAATTACAATGTTTAGTCAGCCCTTGGTCTTTGAAGGTGCTCTGCATTTATGTTTTGCGGTCTCAGAAAGAGCTAGCGAGATACCATCTATTCGTACTGCTTCATGTTGTTTTGATTGAAGTGTTGACGATTGAGACTTATTATTATTTGCTCGCTAGTTGATTATGCCATTGATATGAGTTTACCGTGAGACCTAGATGTCATTTGCTTATGTGGTTTCCTTGCGATCTTGCTGAAACTCTAGATATGAGTTAGACATAGTTGCAACAACAAGATCAAACAGAGTTCGTCAAAGTTTTTCTTTTGTCTCCTTTAGTTTGTCAACTGAATTGCTTGAGGACAAGCAAGGCTTTAAGCTTGGGGGAGTTGATACGTCTCCGTCGTATCTACTTTTCCTAACTCTTTTGCCCTTGTTTTGGACTCTAATTTGCACGATTTGAATGGAACTAACCTGGACTAACGCTGTTTTCAGCAGAATTGCCATGATGTTGTTTTTGTGCAGAAATAAAAGTTCTCGGAATGTCCTGAAAATTTACGGAGAATTTTTCTGGAATAAATGAAAAATACATGCGTAAAGATCCACCGGAGGAGGTGTGCCAGTGGGCCACAAGCCCACAGGCCGCGACCACCCCACGTGGCGCCACCTCCTCCAAACTCAGCTCTATATCTTCCGTCTCGCCCGGAAAAAAATCAGAGAGAAGGATTCATCACGTTTTACGATACGGAGGCGCCGCCACCCCCTGTTCTTCATCTGAAGGGGATATCTGTAGTCCGTTCTAGGCTCCAGAGAGGGGAAACCGTCGCCATCGTCATCATCAACCTTCCTCCATCGACAATTCCACGATGCTCTTCATCGTTCCTGAGTAATCTCATCGTAGGCTTGCTAGACGGTGATGAGTTGGATGAGATCTATCATGTAATCGAGTTAGTTTTGACGGGGATTGATCCCAAGTATACACTATGTTCTGAGATTGATGTCGCTACTACTTTTCCATGCTTAATGCTTGTCACTAGGGCCCTAGTGCCACGATTTTAGATCTGAACCTATTATGTTGTCGCCAATATATATGTGCTATAGATCCTATATTGCAAGTTGTAGTCACCTACTATGTGTTATGACCCGGCAACCCCGGAGTGACAATAGCCGGAACCACTCCCGGAGATGACCATAGTATGAGGAGTTCATGTATTCACCAAGTGTTAATGAGTTGGTCCAGTTCTTTATTAAAAGGAGAACGTCAATGTCCCGTAGTTTCCATTAGGACCCTGCTGCCACGGGAGGGATGGACAATAGATGTCATGCAAGTTCTTTTCCCTAAGCACGCATGACTACATACGGAATACATGCCTACATTAGATTGACGAATGGGAGCTAGATACATATCTCTCCGTGTTATAGCTGTTACATGATGAATGACATCCGTCATACTCATCCATCACCGATCCACTGCTTATGAGTCTTTTACTACTGGTCCTTGCTATGTTACTTTGTCCAGGCTTGTCCCTTGCTACAAAAGGGATTGGGCCACTCTGTTGCTACTACTGCTGTTAATTTGCTGTTGCTGTCTCTACTGTTGTTCCTTGCTATTGTTGTCACTACTGCTGTTACTTGCTACTTTGCTGTTACTTGTTGCAAGACTTTTCCGACACCGTTGCCGAGGAAGAATAGTTCCCTGTCCACGTGCTACTTACTGGCGCCATTGATACAACAGTTTGGAATAGTCTGGCGTCAACAGATCTTTTTCTGACACCGTTGCTATCATACCACTTTGCTACTGATACTTTGCTTGCAGACACTAATCTTTCAAGTGTGGTTGAATCTGAAAAACTCAGCTGCTAATACTTGAGAATATTCTTTCGCTTCCCCGTGAGTCGAATCAATAAATTTGGGTTGAATACTCCACCATCGAAAACTGTTGCGATCCCCTACACTTGTGGGTTATCACTAACCTAAAAGGACCCATTAAAGAATGGGTACCTAAGTCCAAGCATTGATCTTATGCAGGAGTTTGCTTCTGGTGGGGTGTCATGGTTGCTTGATAGCAGAGAAACAAATCATATCACCAGAAGCAAGGACTTGGTGGTGGAAATTCACCCGACCTATCTGTTTCCACCCAAGTTTCTTTTGGTGATGATACAATTTCAAAGGTATTGGGTCTTGGCAAGGTGGTAATTTCTTTGGAACTTACCATTGAAAAGGTCATTATTGTCGAGACCCTCACATACAATTTATTTTCCGTTCATCAACTTGCACTTATGGGTTTTAGTACTTTATTCGGAATTGACTCTGTGGCCCTTTTGTGTATCACGATTCTTAAAGTAGCTTTTGTTGGGCATGTCCAGAATGGTCTCATTGTGGTTAACTTTTTGGAGCGACCCACTAAGATTGCGACTTGCCTAATGGCTAAAGTTCATATTCGCTTGCTTTGGCATCGCCGGCTAACCTATGTTAATATGAGATCTTTGCAAAGTCTCCTAGAAGGGGACCACGTTCTTGGACTAAAAAAATGTAAGTTTTGCTAAAGATCGTGCTTGCAGTGCATCCATTGAAGGAAAGCTACATGAGCTAGCTCGCTGCCCCATGACTACCATATACTCGAAGATGCCTTTAGAGCTCCTTCACATGGATCTCTTTGGTCCTCCATCTTTCTATAGTCTTGGAGGAAGAAAGTATTGCTTGGTGATATTGGATGATTACTCAAGATATACTTGGGTATATTTCTTAAAGAGGAAGAGTGAGACTCAACAAAACTTCATCAACTTTGCCAATGAAGCTCAACAATAACATGATGCAAAGATATTCATGATTAGAAGTGACAATGGCACCAAGTTCAAGAATTACACCTTAAATGAATTTCTGAGTGATGAAGGAATCAAGCATCAATACTCTGCACCATATACTCCTCAACATAATGGTGTAACGGAAATGCAGAACCGGACGTTGCTAGACGTGGCAAGAACCATGATGGTGGAGTTTAAATCACCGTATAACTTTTGGGCCGAAGCCATCAACACCGCATGTCATGCATCCAATCGGACCTACCTCTACAAAGCTTGAACAAGACCCCGTATGAAATTCTTACCAGTAACAAGCCCAAACTCAAGTACTTCCGGGTGTTTGGTTGTAAGTGTTTCATTCTTAAGAAAGGTGCTCGTTTTTCTAAATTTGAACCTAGAGGTCAAGAGGGCATATTTTTTGGTTATGCTACAAACTCTCGTGCTTACCGTGTTCTCAACGAGTCGACTACACTCATTGAGGAGATGTGTAACGTGGAGTTTGATGAGAATAATGGCTCCCAAGTGGAGAAAAGTGGTCTTTGTGATGTAGGTGATGAAATTCCTCCCCAAGCCATAAGAAGAATGGGTGTGGGTCACTTCCTGCATGTTGAGGAACCCCTTGTGGAAGAAGGAGAAGAAGATTTTCCCACTCAAGTGGACCTGAAAGCACAACTGCTCCCTAGGGTGGCTTTGATAATTGATCACAACATATGCATCATTGGACTAATATGTTTCCCAAGTATATTTCAGAAAAAAGTTCAAAAGATGCTATGGCTTAAGGTTTATGTGGAGATACCCCTGGATGCAAGAAAGGAACAATATTGGCTCAAGCTTCAAGCTAGAAGACTCTTCATTTTATATCTGTGAGAAATCATCTTTGAGTCCATAGGAAAGCCAATACTATTAATAGGGGATGAGGTAGTAAAATGAACTGATTGCTCAAATGCTCAAAGTTAGCCACTAAAAAAATTAGTCATTTTTCCCACATATCCACTCTTTCAAGATCCACATTCTCAAATTCGATGTCACGAACATTTCCATATCGAACCCACCGAGTTTGACCTCAGACAGAAACCCTAGCCATTCCCACCAAATTGGTGCAACCAAAACCAAGTCGGTGCTACCGAGTTCAGTGTGACCAACATTCTGTTGCCAAGATACACAAAATTGGAATTTCTATGTTGGAGTATCGGTGCCACCGAGTTTAGCCATGTGACAGTTAGTCACCTTTTTGGTGCCACCGAGTTTCATATATCGGTCTCACCGAGATTCAAAAGTTCACACCTTTGTGCTAATCGGTACCACCGAGTTTTCAACTTCGGTGTCACTGAGTTTGCCCTTTTCTGTGTAACAGTTGGATTTTGGCTGTTGCCTATATATACCCCTTCACCGACCTCTCATTCATGGAAGAAGCACTCGGAACACACACACTTCATTGGGAGATCCATTTTCAGAGAGAGAACCACCTACTCATGTGTTGACACGAAGATATTCCAATCCTATCATTTGAAACTTGATCTCTAGCCTCCCCAAACAACTTTCCACCAAATCAACCTCTCCTACCCATGCATATTCTGTGAGAGAGTGATTTGTGTTGAGGAGACTATCTTTAGAAGCACAAGAGCAAGAAGTTCATTGATCTACCACATCTCTTACCTTTTGTAGGGTGGTGCCTCCTAGATTGGTTAGGTGTCGCTTGGGAGCCTCCTACTTCATGTTGTGGAGTTGAACCAAGATGTTTGTAAGGGCAAGGAGATCGCCTACTTAGTGAATATGTACCGTGAGTAAGGCTAGTCCTCCGTGGACGGAAGCCGTGGTGCGATAGACAAGGCCACTTCTTTGTGGACCCTCCGTGGACTCTCGCAATTGTTACCCTCCATGGGTTGAAGTCTCCACTAACATGGATGTACGATAGAGCCACCTATCGGAACCATGCCAAAAGTTGTCGTGTTAACCTCATGCGTTTGATCTCCCTACCTTACTCCTCTACTTTACACTTGCGTGTTTTACTTTCCGCTGCTATACTATTAGAATTGCATGTGTAGGGTGTACTTGACCTTCTATAACTGTCGTAGCTGCCTCTCAAGTAGAATTGGGAAAAGGCAAAAAAATTATCTTGTCAAGTAGTCTAATCCGGCCCTCCGGACATACTTTCGATCCTACAGGAATCATCACCAATGCAAGACCCACAAGCTTCCGTAGAACAAACTAAAGGCCCTCAACCCTGTGATCAAGATCAAGGACAAGATCAATCTCATGATGGTGCTGCACCAAGTGATGTCCTTGATCAAGCTCACCCCTCTGAGAATGCTCAAGATCAAGAGCAAATTCTAGATCAAGACCGAGCTCATGATCAAGACGAAGCTCAAGAACAATATCTAGCTCACAAAGGCAGTAATGGTCTCAAAATAGCTCCTCCTGAGCATACCCCTCAGGTGAGTCAAGAAAGACGTGCTTCCAGGAAATGCTGAAAAGCTCATAAAGAATTCTCATGTACTAGAGAATGTCTATGTCAGCTTAATGAGAGTGGTAACCACTCGTCATCAATTAACAAAGTTTACTGCTCATCATGTGTTTGTTTCTTGCATTTAAACCCTAAAGGTACAATAGGCTCTCGAAGACATGGACTGGGTTGAATCCATGCATTAATAACTCAACAACTTCGAGCGCAACAAAGTTTGGTGATTGGTACCAAGGCCAAAGGAGAACCACAATGTCATTGGAACAAAGTGCATCTTTAAGAACAAGCAATATGAAAACGGTGTCGTCATTCATAACAAGGCAAGTTTGGTAGCACAGGGCTACTCCCAAGTCGAGGGTATCGACTATGGTGAAACCTTTGCTCCTGTTGCTCATCTTCAATCTATTCGCATGTTGCTTGCATTTGCTTTGCATCACAACTACAAATTATATCAAATGGATTTGAAGAGTGCATTTCTTAACGGTCCCCTTAAAAAGTTGGTTTATGTCAAACAACCCCCGGAGTTTGAGGATCCTAAACTCCCAAATCATGTATATGTTCTCAATACGGCACTCTACGACCTTAAACAAGCCCCACGTGCGTGCTATGAGCACCTTACTGAGATGTTACATGGTCCTGGGTTTGAAGTTGAGAAATTGACCCCACTCTTTTTTACTAAGAAGGTTAAAGGGAGTTATTCATATGCCAACTATATGTTGATGATACTATCTTTCGTTCTCCTAACAAAGCTTTTAATGAATAGTTTGTCGCACTAATGACCAAAGAGTTTGAGATGTCCATGATGGGAGAGTTGAAGATTTTCCTTGGATTATTGACCAAATAGTTTGTCGCACTAATGACCAAATAGTTATGTCAAGCAACTAAGTCAAGTAACCTTCATCAATAAAGCAAAATATACTCAAGACATGCTCAAAAGGTTCAAGATGGATGACCTCAAGCCAGCCAAGGCAAACACTCCTATGCCTCTCAACTACCATCTCGACCTCGATCCCAATGGTAAAGCTATGGATTAAAAGGTATACCACTCTATGATTGGCTCCTTGCTTTACCTTTGTGCATCTAGACCACATATTATGTTGAGTGTGGGAATTTGTGCATGATTTCAATCAGCACCTAAGGAAAGCCACTATGTGGTTGTCAAGCGAATCTTTTGATATTTAGATCATACCCCAAACTTTGGCCTATGTTATCCAAAAGGTGCTTCATTTGATCTTATAGGTTACTCAAATTCTGATTGGGTGGGAGACCGTGTGGAGAGGAAGTCATATTCCGAATGTTGCCAATTTCTTGGTTGCTCTTTGGTAAGTTGGTCTTTCAAGAAGCAAAACTGTGTTTCTCTCTCGTCCACCGAGGCCGAGTATGTCACTGCTGCAAGTTGCTGTGCTCAGTTGCTTTGGATGAGGCAATCTTTAAAGGATTATGGTGTTACATGTGACAAATTGCCTCTGTATTGTGATAATATAAGTGTTATCTTGATCTCCAATAATCCGGTTCAACACTGCAAGACGAAGCACATTAGTATTCATCAGCACTTCATCCAGGATCATATCATGGATGGGGAGATTGACCTCATTTACCTCAATACTAATGATCAGCTAGAAGATATTTTCACAAAGAAATTGAATGAAGCAAGATTTCGTGAGTTAAGGTATGAGGTAAGTATCACTGATTTGAGCAATGTGGACTGAAACTAGGCACACACCACCACTCTCATCATACTATCTTGTTTAGTTGTAGGCATGAATTTAGGGGGAGTGTTGTTCTCTCAATGAAACCCCTCCCCCTATTATGCATAAATCGATCAAGTCTTTCACTTTGACCATGTTGAGTGGTACTAGTGCTTCAAAGACTAGTTTTGGTCATGGGCCCAAGATTCAAATCTTCATGGTGCCATACCAATTGACTCAAACATAGGTGGCCTCGACCACCACCCCTTCCTCGTGAGACATTTGCCTTTTAAGAGTTCTTTCGTTTGGGGCATGATTCTCAGTCTTGTTTCTCTTCCTTTGTGTGTATCCTTACTCCCTTGGAGTATATTCTCTTCTTTTATCTTTGTTGAATTGTCTGGGTTTTCGCCTTCATTGTTTTCCATTGGTTGGGTTGGGCTATTCCTATGAAAGAAGTGGTACTACTCCTCGGACATGGCCGGTACTACCGAGCAAGCGGTTCTACCGCTCCTATCTGTGGTATTACTGCTTCGAGAAACGCCTGGGGGTTACAAGATGGGCATGGGGGTTCTAACGCCCCCATACCCATTCTCTTCTCCTCCCTCTCGTTCTCCTTCTCACACGCGTCCACAACGCCCCCGGAGTCCGTCACCAGATTTCTTTCTCTCGGTCGTTCCTCGATCTTCCGATCGGAGGGGCTCCTCCCCCTCTCATTCTTGCTCCATGGACTCCGATATTACCCGTATTCTTTTACCATCGGGTTTGTGTTTTCACATCTTGTTCTAGGGCAATGAATGAGGTGCTTTCCTGAGTTGTTAGCGGATTCTAGGCGTAAGTAGGTAGGCATTTGTATCCTTGTATAAGTATTCTCTCATTTGTCTTTAAATTTGTGAGAATTTTCTGACCGGTTCTTCCGTTCCTGTGCTGCGGAAGCATTTTCACCACCCGGGGGGGTAGTACTGGTGCCGAGTGACCGGTACTACCGTGCAAACGGAAGTACCGCTCCCGTAGCACCTTACTACCGCTGGTACTCCATAACCTCTATGTTTATGTTTTTCCGGAGGTCTTTCTATTTCTTGCATTCTTGTTTGTTGCTTGGGATTCACTGCTGTTTTGTCCCTTTCCTCTATTTTTCTATGAGTTCCAGGTGATGGTGCCTCCGCCGCTCCTTGTCGCGTGAATCGTGGACGAACTGGTAGTTCCAAGCGGTTGCCGAAGCTAGTGCTAGTTCCAAGCAACGTCAGCAACAGGTGAAGCGGGCTGTTCAAAAAGAAGAAGGCTCCCAAAGGCTCTAATGAGATGACCAATGCTAAATTTGTGGAGTTCCGCAAGCGTAACCCGTAACGTCAACCTCAGGACGAGTGCATGGTTGATCACCCCTTTTGGACCAAGGACCAATCTGTCATTCTTACATGGATCCCGAAGAATAGAACTAATCTGTTTGTGCCTAATGCCAAGTCCATTGACATGGGGCACATGGTAACAATCCCCACACTGCCTACTTTTGTGAAGCCCTTGCTCTTTGTGTTCAATGGGGTCTGGTTCCAAGCATCAGTTTCTACAAGGATTTTGATTGCGAGGTTGTGGCTCAAGTTTATGCCACAATTCACTTTCACGCGGATGATAAGCGCCCCTTGACTTGGATGACTGGTGACAGAGTTCTACGCTCCGACAGGAAAACTTTTATGAACGCTTTGGGCTATGAAGATTGTGGACTGAATGAGCCTATTGGACTCAGGCCACACACTAAGGTTAGACCTATTCACAAGAACAAGCTTATTCACTATGCCAAGGTTGTCCAAACTGCCAAGGGTACTCGCACTGAGCTTGTTCCATTTCTGGACATTATGCATCACATCTTCCGCAACACCATGTTTCCTTGGGTTGGAAACAAGGATCTGGTTCACTGCTATCTAGTGAATCTTCTTCTTCTGTGCATCATGGAGAAAGGCCATGACTCTACTTTGGATGTTTCCCACATCATGTGGAAGGATCTTTGGTGTGTGGTTCTTGATAAGAAGGTGCCCATCTATGGGCCATATCTGTTCAACCTCACTGAGGATACCAGGCCTGCTACATTTCCTCGTGAGCTCATGGTGACTGATCATATGGTGTCTGATACGTCTCGGTCGTATCTACTTTTCCAAACTCTTTTGCCCTTGTTTTGGACTCTAATTTGCATGATTTGATAGAACTAACCCAGACTGACGCTGTTTTCAGCAGAATTGCCATGGTGTTGTTTTTGTGCAGAAATGAAAGTTCTCGGAACGTCCTGAAAATTTACGGAGAATATTTCCGGAAAATATGAAAAATACCTGCGCAAAGATCCACCGGAGGGGACGGGCCAGTGGGCCACAAGCCCTGTGGCCGCGGCCTCCCCACCTGGCCGCGGTCACCAAGCTTGTGGGGCCCACGTGGCTCTGCCGCCCCCAATTCCAGCGCTATTTATTCCCTTTTGTCCCGGAAAAAATCAAGAGAGAAGATTTCATCGCGTTTCACGATCCAGAGGCGCCGCGACATCCCGTTCTTGCCGTGGAGGGCAGATCTGGAGTCCGTTTTGGGTTCCGGATCAAGGAGATCGTCGCCATCGTCATCATCAACCTTCTTCCCTCTCCAATTCCATGAAGCCCTTCCTCGTTCGTGATTAATCTATTCGTAAGATCGCTCGGTGGTGATGAGTAGGATGAGATCTATCATGTAATCAAGTTAGTTTTGACGGGGATTGATCCCTAGTATCCACTATGTTCTGAGATTGATGTTGCTACTACTTTGCCTTGCTTAATGCTTGTCACTAGGGCCCGAGTGCCATGATTTCAGATCTGAAATTATTATGTTGTCACCAATATATGTGTGTTTTAGATCCGATCTTGCAAGTTGTAGTTACCTACTATGTGTTATGATCCAGCAACCCCAGAGTGACAATAACCGGAACCACTCCCAGTGATGACCATAGTTTGAGGAGTTCGTGTGTTCACAAAGTGCTAATGCGTTGGTCTGGTTCTTTATCAAAAGAAGAACCTTGATATCCCGTCGTATCCATTTGGACCTCGCTGCCACGGGAGGGATGGACAATAGATGTCATGCAAGTTCTTTTCCCTAAGCACGTATGACTACACACGGAATGAATGCCTACATCACATTGACGAACGGGAGCTAACCACATATCTCTTCGTGTTATAACTGTTGCATGATGAATGTCATCCCACAAATCACCGATCCATTGCCTACGAGTTTGTCCCACTGCCACTGTTACTTGCTGCTACTGTTACTTGCTTTGCTCTGCTGCTGTTACTACTGTTGCTGCTACTTTTACTTGCTTTGCTCTGCTGCTGTTACTACTGTTGCTGCGACTATTACTTGCTGCTACTGTTACTTGCTTTGTCCTGCTACTATTACTGCAGAATATCCTTTCACTCCCATCGTGTCGAACCAACAAATTTGGGTTGAATACTCTACCCTCGAAAACTGTCGCGATCCCACACGCTGGTGGGCCATTGCAAGACAATTGCTAATTGTTGAGCAACTGGAAGCAGTTCTTTTCTGGTGTCATTGCCAGGGACTACTAGCAGTGTCTCATGGTGTCTTCAAACTCCTTGTGAAGGAAAACTGAGACATTGCACCTTCGGTTCCAGAAATTGCTGCCACTGACTCTGACGGTGAGCCTAAGCTGGACTACGCAGATGAGACTTATGTTCCTCCTTCTGAATATGTTCTATCTTGGACAACCAAGCTCAATATTATACTACAGAACCTTCTATGCTTTCGGGTCAAAGGGCAGTACAAGGCCCATGTGGAGTCCAAGAAATCTCGCAGCCGTGACAAGATCATCATGAGGAAGATGGGTCTGGCTGTTGACAGCGGGTCTGAGGACCAAATTACTCGTGAGGAGGAATGGGTCAAAAAGAATTGTGAGTGGGCTGAGTCAGATGAGGATGTTCCTGTTGCCCTGATGAAGAGGATGATGATGAGGAGGACTGATCTCTTTGGGCTTGCCATCACCTTCTCTCATTTTTAGTTCTCTTTGCCCTTTTGGCATATCAATGCCAAAGGGGGAGAGAGTTAGGGATTTGCCTTCATATGCTTGCTGATTTACGAGTGTTTTTATCTATATTTGTTTCCTTTTTCTCATGAACTCGTTTATTGCTTGCTTTGGTTTTATGTTTGTCCAAGACTCGTGTGAAATTATCTATGGTGTAAGACATATGCTACCTCGTCCATCCTATTATGTCTACTTTCTTTATGATGTGAGATCTCGTGTCTCATATGCTTGCTTACTTGCTTTACCCATCGTCTATTTATGCAAGTTTATGGCTGTGCCTATTAAATATAGGGGGAGTATTGATCCTAGTGTTTGCTCTTTGCATTCCAAAATCATATTCAAATAGAGCACACATCTAGGGGGAGCCTGTCTATATTTTGTAGGTATTGGGATTGCCTAACCTTACTGTTATATCCTAGTGGCAAATCCTATGTTGTCATCCAACAACCAAAAAGGGAGAGATTGTAAGAGCACAATCTTCCCTAAGTAGTTTTGTTGGTTGATGACAATACCTTTGCAGACTAATCATGTGCCTTGAGCTTTCAGAGGTTATCACGTGGCATGAGACGGTTATTCTACCCCTCAGATGTTAAGCGAGAAGACGGAGTACTTTGTATGATTTAGTGTTGGTGGTCTTGAGTCATAGGATAATCCATGCTATCATGAGGGAGTCCGCAATTGGAGTTGTTGGGAGAATCTCTCACGTACACATTCTTCTCCCTCTTTCCTTCCTGGCACTTTGGACCTGTTTCTATCCTTAGGATCATATACACCTTCATAAGCGGTAGTACCGCTACCATGGGCGATAGTATCGGTCAAGCGGTAGTGCTGCCCTCCAGTACCAGGACTTGTACTGCTTGTGTTTGTGCATCTGGTGGCTTCAAGCTTTTGCCTCCTGGTAAGCGGAAGTACCGCTGGGGTAGTGCGGTAGTACAACTTGGGCAGTACTGCCGCTCTCTACTTCCGGCCCCACTTCCACTTATGTTTTCGTTTTTTCAATTCTATTTCGAATATATTTTTGGGCGGTAGTACTTAGTGGTAGTACTGCTCTCGGCGGCACTACCATATTGCTCCCCTTTGTCTTATTTGACTTGGATGTCTGTCATCATTAAGGGAAGTACTGCTTGGAGGAGTGGTAGTACCGCTCGGGCGGAACTACCGCCCCCCTGACGCCTGTCAGATTGACTGCATAACTCTTTACTTCCGTGCAAGTGGAAGTATCGCTCCCCCGAGTGGTACTACCGCTTATGCATGTTTTATAGGCAAAAAACGGCCAGTTTTACCCACCACTATATAAGTGGGTCTTGTTCCCCGTGGAGACTCATTTCTTATCCTTCAAAATCTCCATTGTTGCCCCAAGCTCATTCTTGCCCGATCTCCTTCCCTAGCCAACGATTCTTATTGATATTCTAGGGTTTGGAGGAGAAGGCCTCAATCTAAACTTCCACCAAGAGAAATTTGATTCCCCCACTAATCCCTTGCGGATCTTTTTTACTCTTGGGTGTTTGAGCACCCTAGACGGAAGATGTCACCTCAAAGTAATATTCCATTGTGGTGAAGCTTCGTGGTTTCCTTGGGAGCCTCGAATTAAGTTGTGGATATTGCCCCAACCTTGTTTGTAAAGGTTCGGTTGCCGCCTTCAAGGGCACCCATTATGTAATCACGACACCTCACATTGTGTGAGCGCGCGAGGAGAAGACGGTGGCCTTAGTGGCATCTTGGGGAGCATTGTGCCTCCACACCGCCCCAACGGAGACGTACTTCCCCTCAAAGGGAAGGAACTTCGGTAACACATCGTCGTCTCCAATGGTTCCACTTGTGGTTATTTCAAGCCTTTACTTTGTGCAAAGTTATTTGTTGTTATTATTATTGCTAACATCATATAGGTTGTTCATCTAGTTGCATATCTAGTCAACCTATTTGTTGCTAATCCTAAGAATTTAAAGAAAGCTTAAAATTGGTAGTTTCCTATTCATCCCCCCTCTAGTCAACCATATCGATCCTTTCAACGGTCCATCATCCCATAACAGGAGGACCTCGCGATTGAATAACCGTGTCCATATCTTCAGCCTCTTCAGAAAAAAATCTAACAGATCGGTTAGATCTTCGATGGTGTCGGCGAAGTGGGTGGTCGGTGGGGAATAAAATTCCGTGCACCTTGTCTTAGAGCCGAAAAGATCCTGGATGGGGGAACACTCGTCCGAATAATCATCGGTTCGGGCTTGGGTCTTTGTCTCATTTGACAATGAGAGATTGGCTGGACACGCATTCAAAACCCCAACGGAACTACGTGTGTTCGTGCAGGGTGACCCTCGTGCCCTCGAGTTCCATAGCCGAATCTCGGCTCGAGTCCGAATTAGGGTTCAAATATATTCCGGACTCGAAGTCCAAAGCAGGGCCCAAAGTTAAAGCTTCGGATTTCTAGAGGTCCTCGGCCACAGCCAGAACCTCGGTAAGGATGATATTGCCTTGGGTGTTGGCGATGAATTCTAACTCGCCAAAATAAACCCCCGACCTGGGATGACCCCGTTGATCTGATGATGATGATTCACCTCAACATACGAGGTGATGCTGCTAGTAGTAGAGGATTGACCAGAGATGAAGATATCTCCGGAATTGACGCTGTCGCTGGTGACTAAGCGAGCCAGCGAACCTTTTCACAATCCCACAACGGATCTCTCAATGAAAGGAGCAATGTCGGTGTCAAAACCGGCCGATCTTGAGTAGAGGGTCTGAACTATGGATCTAAGGTCAATGGGTAACAAGAGACAATGGGGACGGTGTTGTTACCTAGGTTCATGCGCTCTTGATGGAGGAAAAACCCTACGTCCTGCTCTTGTTGTTATTGGTGAGTTAGTACAAAGTACATAGTTGATCTACTCCGAGATCGATGTTGTGGTCTAAACCCTAACCATAATCAGCTTAACCTATCTTGCGAGCTATGACCCCTGGCTTATATAGATGCTAGGGGTGTCAGGGTTTACACAAAGTCGGTTACAACAGAGAAGGAATATGCCGATGCCTATATCTCCTTGGATTGCATGCCAAGTCTTCGGAAGAGTCCACCTGGAATGCAACACATGTGTTAATGGTTGAACATGCCAGAGAGTCTGGCCCATATGGACAAGCAGGCGGCCCAGTGACCCCCTAATCCCGGACTCCCTCATTCATAATTTAAAAGGGCATTTAATAAATGATTTATCCTCTGTTTTAATTATTTTGAGGCACGACACTTGATAAAATATGGTTTCATATTTTATAATTTCCATGTGAATATTTGCAATCCAACCATGATTTTAGTCTTCATGTTTGAAAATAATAATTATTCCACTTATTATTTGAATTTTGAATTTAATATGAATTGGAAATGAGATATGATCCAAAGTTTGATCAAGCACTGTTTAGCAAAAGTATTTGGTTTAATCTTGGCCATCACCGTAGCTTGATTACATGGGTTATTGTAGCATGACACTGGGGGTGCACAACTCTCCACCACTAAAACAAATCCTCGTCCTGAGAATTAAGAGGTAGAAGTAAGGGGGAAGAATTTGGTTACCGAAATCTAACGAGTCTTCTTGGCTTTTTTACTCTCATAGAAGAGCTTGGTCCTTCGCGTTGATGTATTCACTACTCTTATTCAGGTCAACCTGGTGGAGTCGGCATGCTTCCTTCGGGATCTTCCTCATCCTATAAATGCGAGTAGAGAGAAAATTCTGGGAGAACGTAGCTACACAAAGCTGGGCACCTAACGGTGAACTCTCGGAAGAAGACATGAACTATTCCTCAAGTTGTAACTCACAAAATTCATTGAGATTAATATGTGATGGTACAAAGGTTTTAAACGGTTAGGCAAGCCAATCGTTTGATGCCTAAATAGAGATGAAAGGGGGTTTAGAGCAACGAAAATAAATATAGCGTATGATAGTAGAATAGATTGTCCCATCGGATGGTGGTTCGGGAATTTTGCACGAAGCCAAGTGCAAAGGGTACTTTGGAGTCAAAGATGTACATGAGAGTCAGGTTTTGATCTTGTGGAACTATGGGTCATGGCCCACCATGTGGGTAAGAGAAGGAAGGGCGGTGACATCTTGCATGGTCATGGTAGCAAGATATGTTAGAGGATAGCCTGCATGTTATGTTGGCAACAACATCGATACCAAGGACGGGGGACAAATAGAACCATTTTCCGGCTCGTTAAAACGAGGTGGACCAATAGGCAAAGTCCTCGTCCACCGGCGGCTACCGAAATGTTATGCCCAATAGTAACACGGTCTGACTGACAGAGTTGTACACCAAGGTTTTTACCTAAGCAGGGAACTGCCACTACTCACATAGGTTAGATTACAAGAAAGGTTAAACAAACCAATGGAGAGTATAATGTGTTCTCACACAAGTATTAGAGTAAACCTTTCCCAAGGAAACAAAGCATGGTATACATGATAGGTCATCAAGTACATAACCATTTAGATAATTGGGAAAATAGGATCATGATCTTTACCCATACAATACGGTTTGGATAATTGATCAATTTTTTTAGCATTGTGCTTCCAATATTTGTGTTGAAATTTGAAGTACCACATTTGTGCTTCGGGGTAGCATCAACATGGTCATCAGGTAAAGGTCAAACTTTGGATACACAAGGATCCATAAGGTACAACTCATAAAATAAGTCATACAATTTCCTCACGGGAGAATGGTTAACCTTACTAAGGTATATAATATAACAATAGGCCCTCCAGCTAGGTGTGCTAGAAAACACATCAGCTTACTGGGTTACATAAACACCAAAGATATAATTATTAGAAACTGTTCCAAACATCATATCTGCCCAAGATTCATAACCGATTGTTGTTAGAATACGCGAGACTCGGGTTGCCTGAGAAGAAAAGGTGGCCACAAAAATTGACGAGATGATGGTGCATGATTCTCAGGATATGAACTACGGAAGCAAGACTTGAATGATGAGTTGGATTGTAAGACACATGAACACAATGTCAAGACAATCGTGCCCACATGGAATAGTTACAATCAAATGCAACGAGTTCTATTTTAGGAACCATCATTGAGGATATCAAGGTCCTTGTGCAAGCCTGGATTAGCCCTTATGAAGGAACATCTTTCCCTTGATCACACTAGTTTGTCGCTTGGGGTGCAAAGAAAGTTATATTAAGTGAAGATAGCAACTCTTCAAAACATATAACACTTCGCACATGCGTGAATGATCTTGGATGATCCCAGAGGAAGAGAAACAAAACTTCCTCATATTCAGGGCGGCAAGAATGCGCACGAACTATGGGAAAACACTTCATCTATCAAACGTATTCTTCATGAGCTAGGCACAAAGATAATGCTTTCAGAGCTTCATCACGAAACATGGAGAAGTTGAGGGTGTGTCTGATGGGCTCAACAACAATACCTTAAGTTTTCCATGGGGAAGAATTTCCAAAATTAAAAGAACAAGGAGATAGCATTTGTTAGATCAAATGATATAATGACATATGCTCGAGGAAGCATCAACAATTAAACACCGATCGAAGGGTGCACTCGAAGATACAGACTGAGTAGCATGACCAATCATAAAATGGTGAGTCAACAACCAACACTCTAAGAATGAAACTATCAATCATTAACTTCAAAGAAATAGGGTTGCCAGAAGTATTGAAATCACACATCAAAGTTCACTTGTCGGTATTCCGACTAGAAATAACACGAGGACCAAGAAATAAATGGTGACGGTGAGAAGTATCACTATATCAAGAATTCTTACGAAGTGCATCAATTCCCACAACACTCTTGACATAAAAGATGGTAATACACCAAGGTAGAACATAACATAAGCTGGACAACAAGGAACTCAAGGGACAACACAAAACATGAACAAGTTTTTGTTGGAGGGAAGGCAATAAGGTTGTCGATGATAACAGAGACCATCGAGGGGCAAGGATGGTATTTCTCATCATGAATTCGATTGATATCCTCGAAGCGCTCAGAATGCTGATGATGATCATGACACATTTCTCGGGAAGTTACATGAAGATGTAATCGATCAGTGATGACAACAAGCAAAGGAATGGTGAAGCGAAAGGTTATCTAAACCAAAAATAAGATTGCTAGCTCCAAATCGAAATTGCCTTTCAAGACAACCAACATGACATTGAAAGCTCGATGTAAGCTTAGCATACTGTTGGAAACGTGTTCTAAGTATGGAGGATATAGATAGCAAGGTCAAGCTCTAGCAGGACAATGATGATGTAGCCTAACAGCTTGTAATGACAACATCGAGCACAAACTCATAAGCAAAGAAGATCACTAAGGGTTGATCACTAAGGGTTGTTGAATCACAGTGCATACTCGATTCAGTTATCAGTGTCAAACCACTCAGAACACGAGGAAAGATGGAATTAGCGAAATATCATAGTTGATGAGGAGATCATAAGGAGTTATATAGCTGTGTGATATTCTCGAGATACGAGGGATAATACTTGGAGGTAGATCAAAATAGAGGTTAGACTATTGTATCTATCTGTGGAAGACACGCACTTTAACTTGTCCGAGAATAAAATCAAGGTAGAACAACATGGTCGGAACCACGATTGCAAAGGACATAATCACAGATACTGTATCAAAGTATACCCAGGGAATTTTATTGTTATGAGAAGCTTCCATGATAAGACATGCATCGGGTCAATGGGCATGAACACAAAGTTCAAGGTCAGACTCCCACTTCATCAATGCATCACCTGCCATTTACTCCTCACCTTTTATAAAGTTGTAGCTTTGAAACATTACCTGGAAAAGTACCAGAAGAGTAAGACTCGTGAAAACTCTTAGGATCACACAGATTTAGGAAGGCATAGCTTCAACCCATCGGGGCATCTTATGAACATATACCACAAACTTCAAGAGTAATTAACACATGCTTGAAGATCATGGCTGACAAAAGCATATGTTACAACTTATAAGAGAGAGAAGACACAATTTACCAATGGCATCATGTATCACGCAAAGAATATCACAAGAATTTTGAATGTGAAGGATGCCATCGAATAATAACACAACAAGGCGTCTGGCGGTCCACAAAGGACCTGATGTGAGTATCGGTACTCAAATAGAGGAAGATATAATGCAAGGCATCGGATTATAGAACATCTGACTAATTTTATTGCTTAAATACCAAAGGAATCATGATTTCCATGTTGGTGTATTAGAATCAGATGCTCCGATCAAATACAAGTAAGTTGAATGGACTTAGATGGACAATAAATCATAGTTGATTTGTCGAGAACCAACTCATGTTTGGAAAGTCGTCTGAGCCAAAAAGATAATTTGTGAGGAACAACTCATAACTTTGTGCATTCACACACACATTGAATCAATAAGATCAAAGGACAATCACGAGGATCTTAATGAATGTTGCTAGACATATGCAATTAACCATAATGCAAGCAATGTGAGAAATGTCTAGAGCAATAGGCTACTGAGGATTTCAGTAGATCAAATAGCGTTTTGAAGAATTTTGTGAAAGACATGAACAATTGGGGATGAACAAATCCTCGATAAGGGGAGAGGAGTTATTCGTAGGGGTTGGCGGTGGAAGGAAATCACAAAAACGATGAGCACAAGTTCTCAGGAGAGCCTCGGAAAGTATCTTCAGAGTCTTTTGATGAATCAAGCTATCAAATGGAATGAGGGGCTCTCCGAAAGGAAGCATTTACGAGAACCTAGAGTTAGAGTTAACAAAATCTTTAACCAGAATTAGAAGAGAGATCGGAACCTAGAGAATAGAAGAGGAGTAAAAGATCCTAATACCACCCGATTTAGATGTGGGCCCATAAGCCCCACAACAATGTTGGTAAAAGTTTTTCAAGTACTAGACTCAACTTCGGCCAAGGAGTTGGAAAGGGGGCTACGTACATACAGTTGGCTCATACCAACTTGTGATGCCATTGATTTGGTGGTACACTACTCATGCATCCAAATGCGTATGAACAAGCTCAAAGACTCACTAACCAATATCACAACACTACTCTAAACACAAATTAAAGTCATACAAGCTTCATATTACAAGCCAGGGGCCTCGAGGGCTAGAAAACAAAAGCTCGGAAACATACGAGTCAGTGAAAACATTAAATATTCAAGAGCAGACATAGAAACAAGTTTTGCCTTAGAGAAGGCTAGCACAAAAGATACATCGATCGAAAGAGGTGAGGCCTCCTGCTTGGGAACCTCCTAAACTACTCCTGGTCGTCAGCGGCCTCCACTCAGTAGTGGGCACCGTCGGGGTAGTAGTCGTCGTCTGTGGGATAAGCCATCTCTTGGGCTCCATCATCTGATCACGACAATCGTATTAAGAGGAAATGGGGGGCAAAGCAATGGTGAGTACTCATCCAAAGTACTCGCAAGCCTGACATTAGAACTATGCTAAGTATGCATAAGTATCAAAGGAATGGGGCTATATCTGTGGACTGACTGGAGTAATGCGAGAATAGAGAGAAGGGACTAGTTCTATCAAAGACTGGCATCTTCAGTGTCTTGCAGCATTAGAACAGTACATACCAGTATCACATTTATAGTCATATTGTTGCAGCAAATTTAATTTAGTCACGCCGAGATATTCTTCCTCGACTCCTTGCAAGAAAGCAATCTCGGAGCCAACCATTCCAGTTAAGTCACAATTCTAGTTTCTTAGATCGGGATACAACTCCAACTCGTCCTATTACTGTGGATGCGACTATTCGAATAGTTCAATTCATCCATGCAGGGGTGCACCACATTTCCCAATAGGCTCGATCAACTCTGGTCGAACACACTTTCCTGGGACATGCCCGGACTCGGAAGATCAACACGTCGTAGCCCTACCTTGGCTCAACTAAGAGGCCAGCCCGCCGGTCTACGTCCTAAGCTCGCAGGGGTCTTGGGACAGTCGCCCTTTGTGCTCCTGCATGTTGTGAGGGCGGATGAGATTGTTCCTAGAACCTCTAATACAAGATCAATGCTTATGCGGACCACTCAGGCACACGCCGCTCCATTGCTGACGTCTCAAGAGCTTCGACTGATACAACGATGCTAAGTACCCATAACTTCTCCCGCATGAAGGTTAGTGCAAAAAAGGTCAATGACCAACTCAGATAAAATACCCAAACCCCATTAATGTCTTAATTAACTTGCCGCGATGATGAGAAATCCACGATATGTGGTCTCGTTGCCCCGTATCGTGGATGTGTGGCAAGGGCCAAGAATGCCCGGCCATGCCTCATCACAATCACGCTAGAATCCACCTGCAACACACCTTTCATCATCTTCCCAGTAGTAAAATCTAACCGTGTGGTTGTAGCATCAGAGGAATCGGAGGTATTACCGTCGATGGATTCGAATCGATGTAACCGTCAAGGTGATGAGGGAGGAATGAGCCTCAATGGTCCATGCTTGACAGGTTACAGGACAGAGTCATTACCGGAAGGAGGAATTGTTGGGGAACGTCGCATGGGAAACAAAAAATTTCCTACACACACCAAAATCAATCTATGGAGACTAAGATCTACGAGAGGTGGAGTGCATCTACATAGCCTTGTAGATTGCTAAGCGGAAGCATATATAATGTGGTTGATGTAGTCGAACATCTTCGGGATCCAAATCGCAATCCGTCCCGCGATCCCATCACAATCCGTCCCGATCTAGTGTCGAACAGACGACACCTCCGTGTTCAGCACACGTACAGCTCGATAATGTTCTCCACCTCCATGATCCATCAAGCTAGGACGGGGAGGTTGATGAGTTCTCCGGCAGCGCAACGGCGTGATGATGGTGGTGGTGTTGCTGTCCCGACAGGGCTATGCCTAGCGCTACTGAAACCACGAACGGAGGACAAAACTATATAGGGAGAGAGAGGGGATCCAAGGGCTTCGTGTGTCCTCTTGGGCGCCCCTCCCCTCTATATATAGGTGGAGGGGCGTGGGGGAACATCCCCTCCAAGCCCTAGGGCGCAGCCAAGGGGGGAGGAGGTGGAATCCTAGTTCCCTTCCTTCCCATCCATACACTAGAGGGACTTGTGCGCTTGGCCTAATAAGGCCGCAATGTCTCCCCTCAGCCCATGCAAACCCTCGGGACATGGTAGAATCCTTTGTGGACTTCCGGACTCCTCCGAAAGTTTCCATAACCTTCTAGAAGCTTCTTGGTACAATACCAGAAAACCCCAAAACTTTTCCGGTAGCCAAAATATGAATTCCCATATATAAAACTTTACCTCCGGACCATTCTGGAGCTCCTTTTGACATCTGGGATCTCATCCAGGACTCCGAAGAACCTTCGGTCACCAACATACATAACTCAATTATATCGAAATGTCACTGAACATTAAGTGTGCAGACCCTGCGGGTTCAAGAACTTTGCATACATGAGCTGAGACACTCGCTGACCAATAACCAATAGCGGGACCTCGATGCCCATAGTGTCTCCTACATATTCTACAAAGATCTTTATCGGTTGAACCTCTATGTCAAGGATTCAATTAATCCCGTATGTTGTTCCCTTTGTCCATTAGTATGCTACTTGCCTGAGATTCGATCGTCGGTATCTCCATACCTAATTTAATCTTGCTACCGGCAAGTCTCTTTACTCGTTCCGTAATACAAGGTCTCGTAACTAACTATTTATCCAAATTGCTTGCAAGCTCATTGTGATGTTGCATTACTGAGTGGGCCCTAGAGATACATCTCCATCATACGGAGTGACAAATCCCATTCTCGATTCACACCAACCCAACAGACACCTTCGAAGACACCTGTAGAGAACCTTTATAGTCACCTAGTTACGTTGTGACGTTTGATACACACAAGGCATTCCTTCGATGCCTGGGAGTTGCATGATATCATGGTCATAGAGACATATACTTGACATGCAGGAAAAACAGTATCAATAAACTGACGCGATCAAATGCTACGTTCACAGTTTGGGTCTTGTCCATCACATCATTCTCCTAATGATGTGATCCCGTTATCAAATGACAACTGATGTCTATGGTTAGAAAACCTTGACCATCTTTGATCAACGAGCTAGTCCTTAGAGGCTCACTATGGACAGTGTGTTGTCCATGTATCCATACATGTATTTGAGTTTCCAATCAATACAATTCTAGCATGGATAATAAACAATTATCATGAACAAGGAAATATAATAATAATAAATTTATTATTGTCTTTAGGGCATATTTCTAACAATCTCCCACTTGCACTAGAGTCAATAATCCAGTTCACATCACTATGTGATTCACACCCAATAAGTTCTGGGGTTTTATCATGTTTGCTTGTGAGAGAGGTTTTAGTCAATGGGTCTGAAGCTTTTAGATCCGTGTGTGCTTTACAAATCTCTATGTCAACCTGTAGATGCTACTACCATGCGCCATTTGGAACTATTCCAAATGACTGCTCCACCACACGAATCCGGTTTGCTACTCAGAGTCATCCGGATCAGTTTTAAAGCTTGCATCATTGTAACCCTTTACGACGAACTATTCTATCACCTCCATAATCGAGAAAAAAATCCTTAGTCCACTAGTTACTACGGATAAATATTACCGCTCTTTAGTGATTCATTCCTGGATCACTCTTTGTACCCCTTTACAGACTCATGGCAAGGCACACATTAGGTGCAGTACACATCATGGCATACTATAGAGCCTATGGCTAAGGCATAGGGGACGACCTTCGTCCTTCCTCTTTCTTCTTCCATGGTCGAGCTTTCACTCTTACTCAAATTCACAATTTACAACACAGCCAAGAAGTCCTTTGACAGTTTTGTTTTGAACGCCTTCAAAAACTTGTCAAGGTATGTATTCATTGGAAGTTTTACTAAGTTCTGGATCTATCTCGAGGTTTTTCCTTTGAAAAACACCTTTCAAACAACCCTATGTGCTTTCCACAAAATCTAAATCATTTCTGATCAATAATATGTCAACCACATATACTTATCAGAAATTCTATAGTGCTCCCACTCATTTTCTTGAAAATACAAGTTTCTCATAAACTTTGTATAAACCCAAAATTTGATCATCTTATCAAAGTGTATATTCCAACTCCGAGGTGCTTGCTCCAATCCATAGAAGGATCGTTGGAGTTTGCATACTTGTCAGCATCCTTAGGATCGACAAAACCTTCTGGTTGTATCACATTCAACTTTTCCCCAAGGAAACCATCGCGGAAACAATGTTTTGACATCCATCTGCAATATTTCATAATTGAAAATGCAGCAACTGCTAACATAATTCAAATAGACTTTTAGCATCTCTACGAGTGAGAAAGTATCATCATAGTCAACTCTTTAAACTTGTTAGAAGTCACTTTGCGACAAGTCGAGCTTTCTAAATGGTGGCATTCACCATCATTGTCTCTCTTCCTTTCAAAGATCCACTTCTACTTAATAGCCTTACAACCATCAAGTAGTTCTTCTAGAGTCTACACTTTGTTTTCATACATGGATCCTATCTCAGATTTCAGGGCGTCGATCCATTCGTTGGAATCCCGGCCCACCATCGCTTATCCATAGCTCGTAGGTTCATTTCTGTCCAACAACATGACCTCCAAGACATGATTATCATACCACTCTAGAGTAGTGCGTATCCTTGTCGACCTACGAGGTTTGGAAGTAACTTGATCTGAAGCTTCATGATCATCATCATTGGCTTCCTCTTCAATTTGGTGTAGGCGCCAAAGGAACAACTTCCTGCGCCCTGCTACACTCTGTTTGAAGTGATGGTTCAACAACCTCATCAAATTCCACCATCCTCCCACTCAATTCTTTCGAGAGAAACTCTTTCTCGAGAAAGGAACCGTTTTAGGCAACAAACACTTTGCTTTCGGATCTAAGATATGAGGTGTACCCAACTATTTTGGGTATCCTATGAAGATGCATTTATCCGCTTTGGGTTCAAGCTTACCACGGTAAAGCCTTTTCACATAAGCATTGTAACCCCAAACTTTAAGAAGCGATAGCTTAGGTTTCTCCAAACCATAGTTCATATGGTGTCATCTCAACGAAACTATGTGGTGCCCTATTAAAGTGAATGTGGTTGTCTCTAATGTCTAACCCCAAAACCATAGTGGTAATTCGATAATAGACATCATAGTATGCAGCATATCCAATAGTGCGCAGCTATGATGTACGGACACACCATCACACTATGGTGTTCCAGGTGGCATGAGTAGTGAAACAATTTCCACATTGTCTTAAATGTATACCAAACTCTCAACTCAGATATTCATCTCTACGATCACATCATAGACATTTCATCCTCTTGTCACGATGATCTTCAACTTCACTCTAAAATTGTCCGAACTTTTCAATAATCCAGACTCGTGTTTCATCAAGTAAATATACTAGTATCTACTCAAATCATCTATGAAGTAAGAACATAACGATTTGCATGTCTCAAGTGATTCGAAATCAATTGAGTCCAAAAGATCCATCTGCATGGAGTTTCTTCATGCGTTTACCCCCAACATGCATGATTCGCATGTCTCAAACGATTCAAAAATTAGTGAGTCCACAGATCCATCAGCATGGTGCTTCTTCATGCTTTTTATACCAATATGACTCAAGCGTCAGTGCCACAAGTAAGTGGTACTATCATTACTACTTTGTATATTTTGGCACCAATATTATGAACATGTGTACCACTACGATCGAGATTCAATAAACCATTCATATTAGGTGCATGATCATTGGAGGTTTTATTCAAGTAAAGAGAGTAACCATTATTCTCTTTAAATGAATAACTGTATTGCAATAAACACGATCCAATCATGTTCATGCTCAACGCAAACACCAATCAATATTTAGGTTTAACACCAATCCTGAAGGTAGAGAGAGCGTGCAATGGTGATCACATCAACCTTGGAAACACTTCCAACACACATAGTCACCTCGCCTTTAGCTAGTATCCGTATAGTCCATAGCTTTAATTTCAAGTTACTAATATTGAGCAGCTGAACCGGTATCTAATACCCATGTGCTACTAGGAGTACTAGTAATGTACACATCAATAACATGTATATCCAATACACTTCTGTTGACGTTGCTAGCCTTCCTATCTACCAAATGTCTAGGGCAGTTCCGCCTGAGTGATCATTCCCCTCATCATAGAAGCACTTAGTCTTGGGTTTGGGTTCAACCTTGGGTTTCTTCATTGGAGTGACAACTGACTTGTCATTATTGAAGTTTCCCTTGATTCCATTTACCCTTCTTGAAACTAGTGGTTTTACTAACCATCAACACTTGATGCTCCTACTTGATTTCTACCTTCGTAGGGTCAAACATCGTGAATAGCTCAGGGATCATCATCTCTATCCCTGATATGTTATAGTTCATCATGAAGCTTAACAACTTACTGGCAGTGAATTTGGAGAACTATGTCAATCACTATCATATTTGGAAGATCAACTCCCACTTGATTCAAGTAATTGTAGCACCGAGACAATCTGAGCACATACTCAACTATTGAGTTTTTCTCCTTTACTTTGTAGGCAAATAATATTGTCGGAGATCTCATACCTCTCAACACGGGCACGAGTGTGAAATCCTAACTTCAGCTCTTGGAACATCTGATATGTTCCATGATGTTCAAAACGGCTTGGGCGCGTCAATTCCAAGCCATAAAGCATGACATAGTGAATTATCACGTAGTCATAAAAAACGTGTATGCCAGATGTTTGCAACATCCATAGACGACGCTCACGAGGGGGGGGGGCATACCGAGCGGTGCATTAAGGACATAAGCCTTCTGCGCATCAATGAGGACAGTCCTTAGTTTACGGACCCACTCCGCATAATTACTACTATCATCTTTCAACTTGATTTTCTCTAGGAACATATCAAAACAAACATGGGAGCTACAACACAAGCGAATCATCTACAACATAATTTGCAAAGACATTTTAACTATGCTCATGATAATGAATTCAATTAATCATATTACTTAAGAACTTCCACTCAAATTGACATCCCTCTGGTCATTCGAACGGTACATGATCCAAATTCACCAACCCAAGTCCGATCAACACGTGAGATGAGCTGGTTTCAATGGTGAACATCTTCATGTTGATCATATCAACTATATGACTCATGTTTGACATTTTGATCTCTTGTATTCTGAGGCCATATCTGTACCTGCTAGGTTCATCAAGTTTAACCCGAGTGTTCCGCATGTGCAAAACTGTCTTGCACCCGTTGTATGTGAACGTAGAGTCTATCACACCCGATCATCACGTGGTGTCTCGAAATGACGAACTTTCGCAATGGTGCACACTCGGGGAGAACACAATTTTATCTTAAAATTTTGGTGAGGGATCACCTTATAATGCTACCATCGTTCTAAGAAAAATAAGGTGCATAAAAAGTATTAACATCACATGCAAATCATAAGTGACATGATATGGCCACGAACTTGTGCTTTTTGATCTCCATCTTCAAAGCACCAGCATGATCTCCATCGTCACCGGCACCACACCATGATCTCCATCATTGTGCTGCAATCGAGGTTGTCGCGCCATCTATGCTTGTAATACTATAAAATCTTATTTAGATATAAAGTAAAGCATCACTAAACACCCAAAAATTAAAGACGACCCTATGGCTCCTGCCGGTTGCCGTGGCATCGACATGCAAGTCGATATCAACTATTACAACATGATCATCTCATACATCAAATATATAACATCATGTATTTGGCCATATCATATCACAACATACCCTGCAAAAACAATTAAGACGTCCTCTAATTTGTTGTTGCATGTTTTACGTGGCTGCTACGGGTATCTAGCAAGAACGCTTCTTACCTACACAGAAACCACAATCGTGATATGCAAGTTGCTATTTAACCTTCTACAAGGACCGTCTGTGTCGAATTTGCCAGCCATCTTTATGCAACAAGTTGCATGTCAGTCGATGGAACCGGTCTCTCGTACGTGGAAGAGTAAAGTTGGTCCGGGCCGCTTCATCCCACAGTACTGCTGAACCAAGAAAAGAGTAAGGAGGGAATCAATGTGAATACCAACGCCCAAAAAATCATTTGTGTTCTACTCGGGATGTCATCTATCATAGACCTAGTTCATGATGCCACTGTTGGGTAACGTCGCATGGGAAACAAAAAAATCCTACGCACACCAAGATCAATCTATGGACAGTAAAATCTACGAGGTGGGGAGTGCATCTACATACCCTTGTAGATCGCTAAGCGGAAGCGTATATAATGCGTTTGATGTAGTCGAACGTCTTCAAGATCCAAATCGCAATCCGTCCCGCGATCCCATCACGATCCGTCCCGATCTATTGTCGAACGGACGACACCTCCGCGTTCAGCACACGTACAACTCGATGACATTCTGTGCCTCCTTGATCCAGCAAGGGAGAACATAGAGGTTGATGAGTTCTCCGGCAGCGCGACAGTGTGAAGGTGGTGGTGGTGTTGCTGTCCCAGCAGGGCTATGCCCAACGCTACTGAAACTGCGAATGGAGGAGAAAACGATCTAGGGAGAGAGAGGGGCGCCAAGGGCTTGGCGTGTCCTCTTAGGGCACCCCTCCCCTATATATATAGGTGGAGGGGCGTGGGGAACACCCCCTCCAAGCCGTACAGCACAATAAAGGGGGAAGGAGGTGGAATCCTAGTCCCCTTCCTTCCCTTCCATACAAAGGTGGACTTTCCACCTTTCCCAACTGCATGGGTCTTGAGGGACTTGTGCGCTTGGACCAATAAGGCTTCAATGTCTCCCCTCAGCCCTTGCAAACCCTTGCGGTGTGGTAGATCCCTTCGTGGACTTCCGGACTCCTCTGGAAGTTTTCGGAACCTTCTTGAAGCTTCCCGATACAATAACGGAAAAACCCAAAACTTTCCCGGTAGCCAAAATATGACTTCCCATATATAAATCTTCACCTCCGGTCCATTCTGGAGCTCCTCGTGACATCCGGGATCTCTACGGCCAATAAAAAATCGCGGGAGCTGGATGCCCATATTGGCTCCAACATATTCTACAAAGATCTTTATCGATTGAACCTCTGTGTCAAGGATTTAGTTAATCCCGTATGCTATTCCCTTTGTCCATCGGTATGTTACTTGCCCGGGATTAGATCGTCGGTATCTCCATACCTAGTTCAATCTTGTCACCGACAAGTCTCTTTATTAGTTCCATAATACAAGATCCCATAACTAACTCTTTAGTCACATTGCTTGCAAGCTCATTGTGATGTTGTATTACCGAGTGGGCCCTAGAGATACCTCTCCGTCATACGTAGTGAAAAAATCCATTCTCGATTCATGCCAACCTGATACGTCCATTTTGCATCATGTTTTCATGTTGATATTTATCGCTTCTTGGGTTGTTATTTCACTTCACGGCACAATACTTATGTCTTTTCTGTCTTATTTTGCAAGGTTTACATGAAGAAGGAGAATGCCGGCAGCTGGAATTCTGGCCTGAAAGTGGAGCAAGTTTGAGATACCTATTCAGCGCAACTCCAAATGCCATAAAAATCAATGAGGATTTTTTTCCGGATTTATAAAAAATACTGGGCCGAAGAAGCGCCAGAGGGGCGCCAGCAGGTAGCCACAAGCCTGCTAGGCGCGGCCACCCCCCTGGCCACGCCTAGGGGGCTTGTGGGCAGCCTGCTAGCCCACTGGCCCCCCTCTTCTGCTATATGAAGGGTTTTATCCGTAAAAAAAATAAAGGAGCTTTGTCGTGGATTCGCCGCCGCCACGAGGCGGAACTTGTGCAGAACCAATCTAGAGCTCCGGCAGGACGATCCTGCCGAGGAAACTTCCCTCCCGGAGGGGGAAATCGTCGCCGTCGTCACCACCAACACTCCCCTCATCGGAGGGACTCGTCACCATCAACATCTTCATCAGCACCATCTCATCTCCAAACCCTAGTTCATCACTTGTAACCAATCTCCGTCTCTCGACTCCGATTGGTACTTGTAAGGTTGCTAGTAGTGTTGATTATGTTGGAATTATTCCCTAGAGGCAATAATAAATATAGTTATTATTATAATTCCTGTATCAAGATAATCGTTTATTATCCATGCTATAATTGTATTGAATGAAGACTTACATACATGTGTGGATACATAGACAAAACACTGTCCCTAGCAAGCCTCTAGTTGGCTAGCCAATTGATCAAAGATAGTCAGGGTCTTCTGATTATGAACAAGGTGTTGTTGCTTGATAACTGGATCACGTCATTAGGAGAATCACGTGATGGACTAGACCCAAACTAATAGACGTAGCATATTGATCGTGTCATTTTGTTGCTACTATTTTCTGCGTGTCAAGTATTTGTTCCTATGACCATGAGATCATATAACTCACGGACACCGGAGGAATGCTTTGTGTGTATCAAACGTCGCAACGTAACTGGGTGACTATAAAGATGCTCTACAGGTATCTCCGAAGGTGTTCGTTGAGTTAGTATGGATCGAGACTGGGATTTGACACTCCGTGTGACGGAGAGGTATCTCGGGGCCCACTCGGTAATACAACATCACACACAAGCCTTGCAAGCAATGTGACTTAGTGTAAGTTGCGGGATCGTGTATTACGGAACGAGTAAAGAGACTTGCCGGTAAACGAGATTGAAATAGGTATGCGGATACTGACGATCGAATCTCAGGCAAGTAACATATCGAAGGACAAAGGGAATGACATACGGGATTATATGAATCCTTGGCACTGAGGTTCAAAGGATAAGATCTTCGTAGAATATGTGGGATCGAATATGGGCATCCAGGTCCCGCTATTGTATATTGACCGAGGAGTCACTCAGGTCATGTCTACATAGTTCTCGAACCCGCAGGGTCTGCACACTTAAGGTTCGACATTTTTTTATGCGTATTTGAGTTATATGGTTGGTTACCTAATGTTGTTCGGAGTCCCGGGTGAGATCACGGACGTCACGAGGGTTTCCGGAATGGTCCGGAAACGAAGATTGATATATAGCATGACCTCATTTGATTACCGGAAGGTTTTCGGAGTTACCGGGAATGTACCGGGAATGACGAATGGGTTTCGGGTGTTCACCGGGGGGGGGGGCAACCCACCCCGAGGAAGCCCATAGGCCTTGGGGGTGGCGCACAAGCCCTTAGTGGGCTTGTGGGACAGCCCAAGAAGGCCCTATGCGCCATAGGAAGAAAATCAAAGAGAAAAAAAAGAGGAGGTGGGAAAAAGGGGAAGGACTCCTCCTTCCAAACCTAGTTGGATTCGGTTTGGAAGGGGAGGACTCCCCCCCTTGGCTCCGCCGAACCCCTTGAGGGTCCTTGGACCCCAAGGCAAGGCTTCCCCTCTTCCCCCTATATATACGGAGGTTTTAGGGCTGATTTGAGACAACTTTGCCACGGCAGCCCGGCCACATATCTCCACGGTTTTACCTCTAGATCGCGTTTCTGCGGAGTTCGGGCGGAGCCCTGCTGAGACTAGATCACCACCAACATCAGGAGCGCCGTCACGCTGCCGGAGAACTCATCTACCTATCCGTCTCTCTTGCTGGATCAAGAAGGCCGAGATCATCGTCGAGTTGTACGTGTGCTGAACGCGGAGGTGCCGTCCGTTCGGCACTAGATCGTGGGACTGATCGCGGGGCGGTTCGCGGGGCGGATCGAGGGACGTGAGGACGTTCCACTACATCAACCGCGTTCACTAACGCTTCTGCTGTGCGATCTACAAGGGTACGTAGATCGAATATCCCCTCTCGTAGATGAACATCACCATGATAGGTCTTCGTGCGCGTAGGAAAATTTTTGTTTCCCATGCGACGTTCCCCAACAGTGGTATCAGAGCTAGGTTCATGTGTAGATGTCTTCTCGAGTAGAACACAAAAGTTTTTGTGGGCAGTGATGTACGTTTTGCTGTCCTCCTTAGTCTTTTCTTGATTCCGCGGTACTGTTGGATTGAAGCGGCTTGGACCGACATTACTCGTACGCTTACGAGAGACTGGTTTCATCGCTACGAGTAACCCCGTTGCTCAAAGATGACTGGCAAGTGTCAGTTTCTCCAATTTTAGTTGAATCAGATTTGACCGAGGAGGTCCTTGTATAAGGTTAAATAGCAATTCATATATCTCCGTTGTGGTGTTTGCGTAAGTAAGATGCGATCCTACTAGATACCCATGGTCACCACGTAAAACATGCAACAACAAAATTAGAGGACGTCTAACTTGTTTTTGCAGGGTTTGCTTGTGATGTGATATGGCCAACGATGTGATGTGATATATTGGATGTATGACATCATCATGTTGTAATAGATAATATCGACTTGCACGTCGATGGTACGGCAACCGGCAGGAGCCATAGGGTTGTCTTTAAACTAACGTTTGTGCTTGCAGATGCGTTTACTATTTTGCTAGGATGTAGCTTTAGTAGTAATAGCATGAGTAGCACGACAACCCCGATGGCGACACGTTGATGGAGATCATGGTGTGGCGCCGGTGACAAGAAGATCGTGTCGGTGCTTTGGTGATGGAGATCAAGGAGCACGTGATGATGGCCATATCATGTCACTTATGAATTGCATGTGATGTTAATCCTTTTATGCCCTTATTTTACTTAGAACGACGGTAGCATTATAAGGTGATCTCTCAATAAAATTTCAAGACGAAATTGTGTTCTCCCTGACTGTGCATCGTTGCTACAGTTCGTCGTTTTGAGACACCACGTGATGATCGGGTGTGATAGACTCAACGTTCACATACAACGGATGCAAAACAGTTGCACACGCGGAACACTCGGGTTAAGCTTGACGAGCCTAGCATGTGCAGACATGGCCTCGGAACACATGAGACTGAAAGGTCGATCATGAATCATATAGATGATATGATTAGCATAGGGATGCTTACCACTGAAACTATACTCAACTCACGTGATGATCGGACTTGAGCTAGTGTAAGTGGATCATGAACCACTCAAATGACTAGAGAGATGTACTTTTTCAGTGGGAGTTTAGCGAGTAATTTGATTAAGTTAAACTCTAATTATCTTGAACATTGTCTAAGTCCACTTTGAATATATTTGTGTTGTAGATCATGGCTCACGCGACAGTCACCCTGAATTTTAATACGTTCCTAGAGAAAGCTAAGTTGAAAGATGATGGAAGCAACTTTGTAGACTGGGCTCATAATCTTAAGCTAATCTTACAAGGTGGGAAGAAGGATTATGTCCTTAATGCTGCGCTAGGAGATGAACCACCCGCTACGGCTGACCAGGATGTTAAGAACGCTTGGTTAACACGTAAGGAGGACTACTCAGTAGTTCAATGTGCAGTCTTGTATGGCTTAGAACCAGGACTTCAACGTTGCTTTGAGCGTCATGGAGCATTTGAGATGTTCCAGGAGTTGAAGTTCATCTTTCAGAAGAACGCCCGGATCGAGAGGTATGAGACCTCCGATAAATTCTATGCTTGCAAGATGGAGGACAACTCGTCTGTCAGTGAACATGTGTTCAAAATGTCTGGGTACTCAAACCGTCTAGCTGAGCTGGGATTGAACTCCCGCAAGAGGCTATCACTGACAGAATCCTTCAATCACTGTCGCCAAGCTATAAAGGCTTTGTGTTGAACTACAACATGCAAGGGATGAACAAGTCACCCGGCGAGTTGTTTGCGATGCTGAAATTCGCAGAGTCTGAACTCCGTAAAGAGCATCAAGTGTTGATGGTGAATAAGACCACTAGTTTCAAGAGAAACGGCAAAGGCAAGAAGGGTAATTCAAAGAAGAGCGGAAAGCCTGTTACCAATCCGACGAAGAAACCCAAAGTTGGACCTAAGCCTGAAACAGAGTGTTACTATTGCAAGGGTATGGGTCACTGGAAGCGCAACTGCCCCAAGTATCTAGCTGATAAGAAGGCGGCCAAAGAAAAATCAGGTATATTTGATATACATGGTATTGATGTGTACTTAACCGGCTCTCATAGTAGTGCCTGGGTATTCGATACCGGTTCTGTTGCTCATATTTGCAACTCGAAACAGGAACTGCGGAATAGACGAAGGCTCGCGAAAGATGAAGTGACGATGCGCGTAGGAAATGGTTCCAAGGTTGATGCAATCGCCGTCGGCACAGTTTCACTTCAGTTACCATCAGGATTAGTTATGAACTTGAATCATTGTTATTTAGTGCCTGCGTTGAGCATGAACATTATATTTGGATCTTGTTTATTGCGAGACGGTTACTCTTTTAAGTCAGAGAATAATGGTTGTTCTATTTCTATGAGTAACATCTTTTATGGTCATGCACCCAATGTGAGAGGATTGTTCATATTGAATCTTGATAGTGATACACACATACATAACATTGAGACCAAAAGAGTTAGAGTTAACAATGATAGCGCCATATTTTTGTGGCACTGCCGCTTAGGTCATATTGGTGTAAAGCGCATGAAGAAACTCCATGCCGATGGACTTTTGGAGTCACTTGACTTTGATTCACTTGACACGTGCGAACCATGCCTCATGGGCAAGATGACTAAAAATCCGTTCTCCGAAACAATGGAGCGTGCAAGTGACTTGTTGGAAATCATACATACCGATGTGTGCGGTCCGATGAGCGTAGAGGCACGCGGCGGATATCGTTATTTTCTCACCTTCACTGAAGATTTGAGTAGATATGGTTATGTCTACTTAATGAAGCACAAGTCTGAAACATTTGAAAAGTTCAAGCAATTTCAGAGTGAAGTTGAAAATCATCGTAACAAGAATATCAAGTTCCTACGGTCTGATCCTGGGGGTGAATATCTGAGTTTCGAGTTTGGTGCTCACTTAAGACAATGTGGAATTGTTTCACAGTTGACACCGCCTGGAACACAACAGCGTAATGGTGTGTCCGAACGTCGTAATCGTACTTTATTAGAGATGGTGCGATCTATGATGTCTCTTACCGATTTGCCGTTATTGTTTTGGGGTTATGCATTAGAAACAGCTGCTTTCACTTTAAATAGAGCACCATCAAAATCCGTTGAGACGACACCATACGAACTGTGGTATGGCAAAAGGCCAAAGTTGTAGTTTCTTAAAGTTTGGGGATGTGATGCTTATGTCAAAAAGCTTCAGCCTGAAAAGCTGGAACCCAAAGCGGAAAAGTGCATCTTCATAGGTTACCCAAAAGAGACAGTTGGGTACACCTTCTATCTCAAATCCGAGGGCAAAGTGTTTGTTGCTAAAAACGGAGCTTTTCTCGAGAAGGAGTTTCTCTCGAGAGAATTGAGTGGGAGGAAGATAGAACTTGATGAGGTTGTCGAACCTCTCATCCCTCTAGATGGTGGCGCAGGGCAAGGGGAAACCTCTGTCATTGCGACGCCGGTTGAGGAGGAAGTTAATGATGATGATCATGAAACTCCGGTTCAAGTTCCTGTCGAACCACGCAGGTCGACGAGACCACGTGCTACTCCAGAGTGGTACGGTAATCCCGTCATGTCAATCATGTTGTTAGACAACAATTAACCTGCAAATTATGAAGAAGCAATGGTGGGCCCAGATTCCAACAAATGGCTAGAGGCCATGAAGTTCGAGATAGGATCCATGTATGAGAACAAAGTATGGACTTTGGAAGTACTACCTGAGGGCCGCAAGGCAATTCAGAACAAATGGATCTTTAAGAAGAAGACGGACGCTGACGGCATTGTGACCGTTTATAAAGCTCGACTTGTGGCAAAGGGTTTTTCACAAGTTCAAGGAGTTGACTATGATAAGACATTCTCACCCGTGGCGATGCTTAAATCCGTCAGAATCATGTTAGCAATAGCTGCATTTTTCGATTATGAAATCTGGCAGATGGATGTCAAAACGGCGTTCCTTAACGGTTTCCTTAAGGAAGAGTTGTATATGATGCAACCCGAAGGTTTTGTCGATCCTAAGAATGCTAACAAGGTGTGCAAGCTCCAGCGATCCATTTATGGGCTGGTGCAAGCATCTCGGAGTTGGAACAAACGCTTTGATGAGGTGATCAAAGCATTTGGGTTTATACAAGTGGTTGGAGAATCTTGTATTTACAAGAAAGTGAGTGGGAGCTCTGTGGCGTTTCTAATATTATATGTGGATGACATATTGCTGATTGGAAACAACGTAGAGTTTTTGGAGAGCATAAAGGATTACTTGAATAAAAGATTCTCTATGAAGGACCTAGGAGAAGCTGCTTACATTCTAGGCATTAAGATCTACAGGGATAGATCGAAACGCCTGATAGGACTTTCACAAAGCACATACCTTGATAATGTTTTGAAGAGGTTCAAAATGGAACAGTCCAAGAAAGGGTTCTTGCCAGTTTTACAAGGTACGAGATTGAGTAAGACTCAGTGCCCAGCAACTGATGAGGATAGAGAGCATATGAGCACCGTCCCCTATGCTTCAGCCATAGGTTCTATCATGTATGCAATGTTGTGCACTAGACCGGACGTTAGCTTGGCCATAAGTATGGCAGGCAGGTTCCAGAGTAATCTAGGAGTGGATCACTGGACGGCGGTCAAGAATATCCTGAAGTACCTGAAAAGGGCTAAGGAGATGTTTCTCGTGTATGGAGGTGACGAAGAGCTCGCCGTAAAGGGTTATGTCGATGCAAGCTTTGACACAGATCCGGACGACTCTAAGTCGCAGACCGGATACGTATTTATTCTTAATGGGGGTGCGGTAAGCTGGTGCAGTTCCAAGCAAAGCGTCGTAGCAGATTCTACATGTGAAGCGGAGTACATGGCTGCCTCGGAGGCGGCTAAGGAGGGTGTCTGGATGAAGCAGTTCATGACGGATCTTGGAGTAGTGCCAAGCGCACTGAATCCAATAACCTTGTTCTGTGACAACACGGGTGCCATTGCCCTAGCAAAGGAACCACGGTTTCACAAGAAGTCCAGACACATCAAACGACGCTTCAACCTCATCCGCGACTACGTCGAAGGGGAGGACGTAAATATATGCAAAGTGCACACGGATCTGAATGTAGCAGACCCGCTGACTAAACCTCTTCCACGGGCAAAGCATGATCAACACCAGAACTGTATGGGTATTAGATTTATTACAATGTAATTCGCATGATGATGTGAGGGCTAGATTATTGACTCTAGTGCAAGTGGGAGACTGTTGGAATTATGCCCTAGAGGCAATAATAAATATAGTTATTATTATAATTCCTGTATCGAGATAATCGTTTATTATCCATGCTATAATTGTATTGAATGAAGACTTACATACATGTGTGGATACATAGACAAAACACTGTCCCTAGCAAGCCTCTAGTTGGCAAGCCAGTTGATCAAAGATAGTCAGGGTCTTCTGATTATGAACAAGGTGTTGTTGCTTGATAACTGGATCACGTCATTAGGAGAATCACGTGATGGACTAGACCCAAACTAATAGACGTAGCATATTGATCGTGTCATTTTGTTGCTACTGTTTTCTGTGTGTCAAGTATTTGTTCCTATGACCATGAGATCATATAACTCACTGACACCGGAGGAATGCTTTGTGTGTATCAAACGTCGCAACGTAACTGGGTGACTATAAAGATGCTCTACAGGTATCTCCGAAGGTGTTCATTGAGTTAGTATGGATCGAGACTGGGATTTGTCACTCCGTGTGACGGAGAGGTATCTCGGGGCCCACTCGGTAATACAACATCACACACAAGCCTTGCAAGCAATGTGACTTAGTGTAAGTTGCGGGATCGTGTATTACGGAACGAGTAAAGAGACTTGCCGGTAAACGAGATTGAAATAGGTATGCGGATACTGACGATCGAATCTCGGGCAAGTAACATACCGAAGGACGAAGGGAATGACATACGGGATTATATGAATCCTTGGCACTGAGGTTCAAACGATAAGATCTTCGTTGATGCTCATATTGCTAAAGCTAGTGAACTTAAAATGTTGAAACTGATGAAGACTTTGAATCACGTGTTACACCTCATCCTCCTAATAGATATGAATTGCTTTATGTTCTTGAATGTTATGTGACAGATGGTGAGGTAGCTAGGGAGTTTATTGCTTGTAAGGATAGAGATGATATGAAAAACATACTATGCAAACTGAAATAAAAATCTATGATGGAGAAAATGAAACATGATCCTAAATTTGCTACTTCTCCTATATTTGTAAGTGATAAAGACTATGAATTTGCTATAGACCATGAACTGGTCCCAAAAGTAGTGTCTGATCCTTTCCATGGTTATGAAAATGAAACTATGGCCGAACACCTTATGAAACTAAATGATATTGCTGCTTTGTTCACAAATGATGAAAATATACGCTACTATTATATCCTTAAGATTTTTTCCTTTCTCGCTGAAAGGGGATGACAAGGAATGATTTCTTTCTCTTGCTCCTGGTTGTATGCATAGTCCCCAAGACATGCCTTATTAGTTTTTTGAAAAATATTTTCCTGCTCATAAGAAACAAGCTGCTTTATAGAAATATTTAACTTTTTGCAAATTGAAGAAGAGAATCTCCCTCAAGTTTGGGAGAGGCTTCTCTGGTTACTTAGAGCTTTGCCTGATTGTCCTCTTGATAAAACTGAAACCCTTGATATCTTTTATAATGGACTAACAGATTCTTCGAGGGACTTCCTAGATATTTGTGTTGGTTCAGTTTTGAAAGAAAGAACCGTTGAATAAGCTGAAAAGCTATTAAATAATCTATTGCAAAATGCCGATGACTGGACACTTCCTAAACCACTGCCATAACCTATTCAGAAGAGGAGAGGTATTCTATTTCTCAGACCTAAAGATATGCAAGAAGCAAAAAGATCTACGAAGGAGAAAGGTATTAAAATTGAGGATGCCAAGAAATTACCACCATTGAGGAAATACATGGAATTGATATCCCGACATAGGAAGTAGAGGCAAAGTTCCTCCGTTCCTTTAGTGAAAATGATATACCTTATGCTAAGACTGCTGATCAATGCATGGATGAATATGATAATTACGTTGTCAAGCAAGAGCATTTCAATAGCTATGTTAAAGTACAGTTGGGAAATAATGCCATGATGATAGACCGATTAAGTGACTCGATGTTTATAATTGCTAATGATGTTAAAGGGTTAGGTGAACATGCTTCTATGGTTCACACCCAACTGGATCAAGTAGCTAAGTCACAGAATGATTGGCTTGCTGAAATGAATAATATTATTAATGATCATACTGTTAGAGTGATGAATAGAGCAAGTAGAACGAATCACGAACCTCTTTACCCTGAAGGTCATCCTAAAAGAATAGAACAAGATTATCAAAGAATTAATGATGATACACCTGGTCCCACAAAGAAGAAAAATAAAAAGAAAAATGATAAGACATTGCATGCTCCTAGTGAACCTGATATAGAGATACGTGTAGAGCACACCAATGATGTTTCTATTTCTAATTTGCATGGTTTGAATGGAACTAACCCGGACTGACGCTGTTTTTAGTAGAATTGCCATGGTTTTGTTTTTGTGCAGAAATAAAAGTTCTCGGAATGTCCTGAAAATTTACAGAGAATTTTTCTAGAATTAATGAAATATACCTGCGCAAAGATCCACCGGAGGGGTGTGCTAGTGGGCCCAGACGGCGCGGCCACCCCCCCAGGCCGCACCAACCAAGCTTGTGGGGCCCATGAGGCGCCACCGCCTCCAAACTTAGCTCTTTATATTCCGTCTCACCCGAAAAAAACAGAGAGAAGGATCCATCGTGTTTTACGATACGGAGGCGCCGCCACCTCCTATTCTTCATCTGGAGGGCAGATCTGGAGTCCGTTCTGGGCTCCGGAGAGGGGAAATCTTCGTCATCGCCATCATCAACCTTTCTCCATTGCCAATTCCATGATGCTCTTCACCGTTCGTGAGTAATCTCATTGTAGGCTTGCTGGACGGTGATGAGTTGGATGAGATCTATCATGTAATCGAGTTAGTTTTGACGGGGATTGATCCCCAGTATCCACTATGTTATGAGATTCATGGTGCTACTACTTTGCCTTGCTAAATGCTTGTCACTAGGGCCCGAGTTCCATGATTTCACATCTGAACCTATTATGTTGTCGCCAATATATGTGTGTTTTAGATCCTATCTTGAAAGTTGTAGTCACCTTCTATGTGTTATAACCCGGCAACCCCGGAGTGACAATAGCCGGAACCACTCCCGGAGATGACCATAGTATGAGGAGTTCATATATTCACCAAGTGTTAATGCGTTGGTCCGGTTCTTTATTAAAAGGAGAACCTTAATATCCTGTAGTTTCCATTAGGACCCCGCTGCCACGGGAGGGATGGACAATAGATGTCATGCAAGTTCTTTTCCCTAAGCACATATGACTACATACGGAATACATGCCTACATTAGATTGACGAACGAGAGCTAGTTACTTATCTCTCCGTGTTATAGTTGTTACATGATGAATCACATCCGGCATAATCATCCATCACCGATCCACTGCCTACGAGTCTTTTACTACTGGTCCTTTCTACGTTACTTTGTCGCTACTTTTGTTGCTACTGCTGTTACTCTGCTACTACTGGTTACTGCTGTTACTTGCTGCTACTGTCACTACTACTGTTCCTTGCTGCTGCTGTCGCTACAGCTGTTACTTGTTACTTTGCTATTACCTGTTGCAAGACTTTTCTGGAGCCGTTGCCGGGGAAGCATAGCATTATTCACAAGAACAGTCCCCCGTCAACGTGCTATTTTCTTGCGCCATTGATACAACAAGTTAGGAATAGTCTGCCGTCAACAGATTTTTTCTGGCACCGTTGCTATCATACCACTTTGCTACTGATACTTTGCTTGAAGACACTAATCTTTCAGGTGTGGTTGAAATTGACAAACTCAGCTGCTAATACTTGAGAATATTATTTCGCTTCCCATTGTGTCGAATCAATAAATTTGGGTTGAATACTCTACCCTCGAAAACTATTGCGATCCCCTACACTTGTGGGTTATCAAGACTATTTTCTGGCGCCGTTGCCGGGGAGGCACAGCTATATTCTCTGAGTCACTTGGGATTTACGTCTGTTGGTCACTATGAAGAATCTGATAGATCCAAGAACTAAAGTCTTTCCTTCCACTACGAGGACAGGTAAGGAACTGCCATCTAGCTCTGCACTTGATTCACCTTCAGTTATGAGTAAGTTTGCGACATCACCTCCTCCTAGAAATCATGATATGTCGCCTGTGCTTGATGATGCTACTTCTGCAGCCCATGATGCTTATGATGATGGTATGCTTGATATTATACCTAATGATGCTATGCTTGATACTTTGCCTTATGCTATGCTTGATACTGCTTTGCCACTAGGTGAATTCCTTGATGCACAAATTGCTAGAGTTGCTACTAGATGTGATGATACTTCTGAAACTGTTGATACTATTGAAGTAGAACCTGCTATTTTGCATGCTAGAACTAGCTCTCCTGATATGCGTGTTATGCCTGATACGCGTTTTGATATGGAGGGAGAGATAGCTGAGGATTTTCTTGCGTGTAAGGATAGCTATGGTGTTGAGAAATTACTACGCAAGTGGAAAGAAAAATCTCTGAACGCTAGGATGAAATACGACCCGAAGTTTGCCACTTCGCCTATCTTTGTGACCGATAAGGATTATGAATTCTCTGTCGACCCTGATTTAATCACTCTAGTCGAATCTGATCCTTTTCACGGTTATGAGTCTGAAACAGTTGTAGCCCATCTTACCAAACTGCACGATATAGCCACCCTATTCACTAGTGAGGAAAAGATCCGCCACTACTATATCCTCAAGCTGTTACCTTTCTCGCTAAAGGATGATGCTAAGACTTGGTTCACTTCTCTTGCTCCTGGTTGTGTGCGTAGCCCCCAGGATATGGTCTACTACTTCTTTGAAAAATATTTCCCTGCCCATAAGAAGCAAGCTGCCTTGCAGGAAATATACAACTTTTCTCAAGCTGAAGAAGAGAGTCTCCCACAAGCTTGGGGGAGGCTCATCCAGCTACTGAACTCTTTGCCTGATAACCCTCTTGAGAAAAATGAAATACTTGATATCTTCTATAATGGACTTACCGATGCTTCTAAAGACCACCTAAATAGTTGTGTCGGTAGTGTTTTTCGGGAACGAACTGTAGAACAAGCTGAGATTCTATTGAATAACATCTTGTGCAATGAGAATGCTTGGACTATTCCCGAACCACCTCCTAAGCCAACTCCGAAGAAAAGAGGTATTCTATTCCTCAGTCCTGTAGATATGCAAGAAGCCAAGAAATCTATGCGAGAGAAAGGCATTAAATCTGAAGATGTCAAAAATCTACCACCTATCGAAGAGATCCATGGTCTCGATAACCCGATACAGGTAGTAGAAGTAAATTCTGTGCGTAGGTTTGATGAGAGTGATATTCCTTTTGCTAAACCTGCTAGCCTATGCATGGATGAATTTGATAGCTTTGTTGCCAAACAACAAATTTTCAATGATTATGTTAGCAGACAATTGGAACATAATGCTTGTATGCTTAGTCATTTAACTACTTGTGTGGACAGAAATGTCAATGATCTTAAACTCCTAAGTAAACATGCCTCTATGGTTACTACTCAGGTAGAACAAGTACCTAAAGCTCAAAATGACTTGCTCAATGAGTTGAATGACAATTCCGTCAGAGTCGTCACTAGAGGCGGTAGAATGACCCAGGAACCTTTGTATCCTGAGGGTCATCCGAAGAGAATTGAACAAGATTCTCAAGGAGTTAGCACTGATGCACCTAGTCATCCTAGAAAGAAGAAGAAAGATGATAGGAACCTGCACGCTAGCAACCCTATTGCTGCTACACCTGAGAGTCCAAACGATGTCTCTGTCTCTGATGCTGAAACACAATCTCGTGATGAACATGAGCCTAATGATAATGTCAATAGTGATGTTCATGATGATGCTCAACCTAGCAATGAAAAGGATGTGGAGATTGAACCTGTTGATCTTGATAACCCACAACCTAAGACTAAGAGATACGATAAGAATAACTTCGCTGCTAGGAAGCATGGTAAAGAAAGGGAACCATGGGTTCAGAAACCTATGCCCTTTCCTCCCAAACCATCCAAGAAAAAGGATGAAGAGGATTTTGAGCGCTTCGTTGAAATGATCAGACCCGTCTTTCTGCAAATGCGTTTGACAGATATGCTCAAAATGTCTCCGTATGCTAAGTACATGAAAGATATTGTGACTAATAAGAGGAGGATACATGAGGTTGAGATTTCCACCATGCTCACTAATTATACCTTCAAGGGTGGTACTCCTAAGAAACTAGGTGATCCCGGTGTGCCCACTATACCTTGCTCCATTAAAGGCAACTACGTTAGAACTGCGTTATGCGACCTTGGAGCCGGTGTTAGTGTTACGCCTCTCTCTCTTTATCGTAGGCTTGAACTGCATAAGTTGACACCCACTGAAATCTCTCTACAAATGGCCGACAAATCAACTGCTTTCCCTATCGGCATTTGCGAGGATGTGCCTGTTGTGGTTGCTAACGTCACTATCTTAACAGACTTTGTTATTCTGGATTTTCCCGAGGATGATGCCATGGTTGTCATCCTCGGAAGACCCTTTTTAAACACTACATGGGCTGTTATAGATTGCAACGAAGGCAATGTCACTTTCCATCTCAACAGTAATGAGCACACAGTGCACTTTCCGAAGAAACAATATCAAGTACATTGCATCAAAGCTATCGAAAAAACTTCATCGATTCTTATTGGGAGCTTTGAATGCCCTATTCCTCGTGTCAAGATGAAGTATGATTTGCTTGTTGGGGAGATACACATCCCCATTGAGGTGACCTAGTGACTGTTCGAAAATTCTCCGACTTCTTTTGCAATTCGAAAAGGTTTGTCGAGGAGACTTGATCAACCTCATTGACGGATTTATTTCGATGACCATGAGATGGATGAATCGAGGAGTCACGAACCTCTGTTTAAAGATTTCACTTTAGGTTGCTTAGAAGAAAAATGATAGATTTATTTTAGTTTTCCCTGTTTTCTGTTTTAGCGTCTGGTAGAAAAGTACCCCGAAAATAAAAGTTCTCCGAACATCCTGAAAATCAAGTATGATTTTTTCAGGATTTTTTGAAAAATACTGAGACAAAGAGTTTGTCTCGAGGCTGCACTAGTGGGCCACAAGCCGTGGAGGCGCGGGCACCCCCCTGGCCGCACCACACAGGCTTGTGGGGCGCACAGGCACCCCCTCCACTCATTCTTGCTCTCATCTGGTTCTCCTACCCCCAGAAAAAATCGTTTCACAGCTCAAACCCGTGTTCTTGCTCCTCTTGCTGGGATTTTCGATCACTTTGCTCAAAGCACCATTCTCCGAACTGTTTTGGGACATTACTCGTTGGTAAGTGACTCCTTCATTGGTCCAATTCGTTTTTGCTCTAGTGCCTTATACTTCACGTATTTTTGCTGCCTTGGTGAACATGTTCTTGAGCTTTTTATGCTAATTTGATTTGGTCCCAACTAGTTTTGATGTGTAATATGGCCTCTAGGCACTTGTGGGAGTAGTTGCTACGAGTTTTGTTGAGCCTTGTTCACTTTTCCTTAGAGTCACTAAAATTTTCAGGAATCTTCAGCGATAGAAAAATGGAAAAGATGAGAAGGTTCTTAAGAGGCTCGTCAAGCCGTGACCCCAAGGATGATGGGAGTGAGAAGAATCCCAAGTATCTCGTCCCTAGAGTCGCAGAAGTTCGAGCGTGCGAGTGGCCAAGCGATGTGTTCTTACGCACCGCTGGAATTTATGAGGACTTTTATTACTTGGTTGAGAACGCAGGCCTTACTGCCTTCGTTGAAGATAAGTGTCCGCAATACCTCCTCCTCACTAACATCATTGTACAAAGCTTTAACTTCTATCCGAGGAAGAATCCTTCTATGTTGAGTTCAAACTTTATGATATCCCCCAGCGCATATCACTCCAGGATTTTTGCAATGTTTGCAAATTACCTTACGCTGGTGATATTCATGAACCTCGTTCACGGGACTTGGAAGTTTTCATCGACACAATTGCTGTAGGAGAGGAGAGAGGAGTCTCTTGCGCTAGAGCTGCTAGCATTCATTTTCCCATGCTTCGGTACTTCTCACTATTTGTGGGAAAATGTTTGATTGGCTGTGGGAAAGCTGGGTCACTCAGTTCCCCAGATATTGCGGTCTTACGTGAAGCCCTTTATAACGATAATACTTATAGATTGGGCGCTATAGTAGCTCAACGGTTGAACCTGAACCGTTCTAAAGGTGTTGTCTATGGAGGTATCTATGCTACTCGTCTTGCTAGACACTTTGAGATGCCTATTAGACTGGACGAGGAAGAAGAGATTCTTCTTCCCGAGAGATATCTAGATTACGATAGCATGGTTCGCCATGACTTTCTTGATAGAGATATAAATAGAAGGATGATTTATAACTTGGTATTCAGGCAGGGTACTCGTGAGACTATTACTTTGCCTGCTCCTTCTTTGTTCAATCTTCATGCAGGCAGGTACATTATTATGCCCTCAGACATCTATGCATATTGTGGCTTGGCCCAACCACAGGTGCCCGTGCCCGAGCCACCAGTCGAGTACCAGACGCCGGTTTATCAGTGGGAGCCAGAGGAGCTCACACAACAGTGGCATCCTCAGTCCACTCCGGAGTACCCCGGAGCTGGTTATTTCCCTCCTTGGGAGTAGACCAACTTAGGCGAAAATCCTAAGCTTGGGGGAGTACGTGTTCTCACCAACTTTACATTCTTGCTTATGCTTTCACTTTGTTCGTCGGTGTTCACACTTTGCCACTCTATCATCCATGCTAGTTTATTTTTCTTTTTCTCGTTTTCTTTTCGTGTGTCTGTCTAGTTTGAGAAAACCCAAAAAGATTTTATTTTCTTCTTTTGCTTGTTGGGAGCTTTCCCGTGTAAATAATTTTCTTTTTCTTTGGCTCAAGGTAGAAGACCATGGTTACACTGTTTAGTGGCTCTTGCATGCATACCTGTTTAGCTTTCAAAGAGCCATATTACTTTGTCTTCTCCTTTGTGTTTGCCTGCAGATTTCAGCTTTAGTCCAATGCACGAGCACGCTTATTATTGTTCACATCATTCGGTCGTGCAAGTGAAAGGCAATAATGACGATATATGATGAAGTGACTGAGCCTGGAAAAGGTGGTATGAACTCGATCTATTTTGTTTTTGTAAATATGACTAGCTCATCATGCCTGATTCAACTTTGTTGTGAGAGAAACATGTTTGCAATGACAACTTAGAGATCATAGTTGCTTATGCCATGCTTACTTATCTAGGAGCTTCTAATGGTTTGTCTTGGTTGCCAACATGAATGTTGAGATGACTATGATATAGTATGATAGGATGGTATCCTCCTTTGAATGTTTCAAGTGGCTTGACTTGGCGCATGTTCACGCTTGTAGTTGAAACAAAATCAATATACCCTCTATGATATTCATGTTCATGGTGATTTATGTCCTACTCATTCTTGCACTCAATGTTAGTTAATCTCAATGCATTTTGATGACTCTTGTCGCTCTCTAGTTGGTCGCTTCCCAGTCTTTTGCTAGCCTTCACTTGTACTAAGCGGGAATACTACTTGTGCATCCACTTCCATAAACCCAAATTTGTTCCATATGAGTCCACCATACCTACCTATGTGCGGTATCTACCTGCCGTTCCAAGTAAATTTGCATGTGCCACTCTCTAAACCTTCAAGAAATAATCTATTTTGCATGCCCGAACCGCTCATGTGGTGACAGGGGGCTATTAGTATCTTCCATGCTAGGCGTGTTATCCTCGATATGTGTTTATTCACTATCATTCACGAGAAAGGAGCCGGTAATTGGAATTCCCAGTTCCATGCTCAAATCGAAAAGATAATTGCAAACAAAACTCCCCCAGTATTGATGTCGGTATGGACGGTACCCGAGGATTCGGCTAGTCGTGGAGTGTGATTGATTGGTGGTGGGCGAGTCAAAACTTTACTTTTCTGTTTGGGAACCGCCTATAGCTTGTGTAGCGCGGAAGATTTTGAGAACTCTTATTCATTGCATTGACAATGAAAGCATGCCACCCAAAATTATTATTTCTGTTTTCAAAGCTTGAGCTCTGGCACCTCTGCAAATCAATGCTTCCCTCTGCGAAGGGTCTGTCTATTTATGTTCCTGTTGAGTCATCCTCCTCTTATAAAAGCACCAATTAGAGAGCACCTCTGTCATTTTTATGCTTTGCTTTTAACTGTGTTGAGTATGACTGTGACTCGATCTTCTTTGCCATGAATTACAATGTTTAGTCAGCCCTTTGTCTTTGAAGGTGCTCTGCATTTATGTTTTGCAGTCTCAGAAAGAGCTAGCGAGATACTATCTTTTCGCATTGCTTCATGTTGTTTTGATTGAAGTGTTGACATTTGAGACTTATTATTATTTGCTTGCTAGTTGATTATGCCATTCATATGAGTTTACCGTGACCCCTAGATGTCATTTGCTTATGTGGCTAGCTTGTGATCTTGCTGAAACTCTGGATATGAGTTAGACATAGTTGCAACAACAAGATCAAACATAGTTCGTTAAAGTTTTTCTTTTGTCTCTTTCAGTTTGTCAACTGAATTGCTTGAGGACAAGGAAGGCTTTAAGCTTGGGGGACTTGATACGCCTCCGTCGTATCTATTTTTCTGAACTCTTTTGCCCTTGTTTTGGACTCTAATTTGCATGAATTGAATGGAACTAACCCAGACTGACGCTGTTTTCAGCACAATTGCCATGGTGTTGTTTATGTGCATAAATAAAAGTTCTTGGAATATCTTGAAAATTTACGGAGACTTTTTCTGGAATTAATGAAAAATACCTGTGCAAAGATCCACCGGAGGGGGTGTGCCAGTGGACCACAAGCCCAGACGATGCGGCCACCCCCCAGGCCGCACCAACCAGGCTTGTGGGGCCCACGAGGCGCCACCGCCTCCAAACTAAACTCTATATATTCCGTCTCGCCCGGAAAAAAATCAGAGAGAAGGATTCATCGCGTTTTACGATACGGAGGTGCCGCCACCTCCTGTTCTTCATCTGGAGGGCAGATCTGGAGTCTGTTCTGGGCTCCGGCGAGGGGAAATCGTCGCCATCATCATCAACAACCTTTCTCCATCACCAATTCCATGATGCTCTTCACCGTTCGTGAGTAATCTCATAGTAGGCTTGCTGGACGGTGATGAGTTGGATGAGATCTATCATGTAATCGAGTTAGTTTTGACGGGGATTGATCCCTTGTATCCACTATATTCTGAGATTGATGTTGCTACTACTTTGCCTTGCTTAATGCTTGTCACTAGGGCCCGAGTGTCATGATTTCACATCTGAACCTATTATGTTGTCGCCAATATATGTGTGTTTTAGATCCTATCTTGCAAGTTGTAGTCACCTACTATGTGTTATGATCCGGCAACCCCCGAGTGAAAATAGCCGGAACCACTCCCGGAGATGACCATAGTATGAGGAGTTCATGTATTCACCAAGTGTTAATGCGTTGGTTCGGTTCTTTATTAAAAGGAGAACCTTAATATCCTGTAGTTTCCATTAGTACCCCGCTGCCACGAGAGGGATGGACAATAGATGTCATGCAAGTTCTTTTCCCTAAGCACGTATGACTACATACGGAATACATGCCTACATTAGATTGACGAACGGGAGCTAGTTACTTATCTCTCCGTGTTATAGCTGTTACATGATGAATCACATCCGACATAATCATCCATCACGAATCCACTGCCTACGAGTCTTTTACTACTGGTCCTTGCTATGTTACTTTGTCGCTACTACTATTGCTACTGTTGTTACTGTGCTACTACTGGTTACTGCTGTTACTTGCTGCTGCTGTCACTACTACTGTTCCTTGCTGCTGCTGTCACTACCGTTGTTACTTGTTACTTTGTTGTTACCTATTGCAAGACTTTTCTGGAGCCGTTGCCGGGAAAGCATAGCATTATTCTCAAGAATAGTCCCCCGTCAACGTGCTATTTTCTGGCGCCATTGATACAACAAGTTAGGAATAGTCTGCCGAAAACAGATCTTTTCTGGCATCGTTGCTATCATACCACTTTGCTACTGATACTTTGGTTGCAGACACTAATCTTTCTGGTGTGGTTGAAATTGACAAACTCAGCGGCTAATACTTGAGAATATTCTTTCGCTTCCCCTTGTGTCGAATCAATAAATTTGGGTTGAATACTCTACCCTCGAAAACTGTTGTGATCCCCTACACTTGTGGGTTATCACTAAGACACTATCTGGTAGTTAACATGGACTTAATGATAAGGATAACAATAATGTTCATGTAGAAGATCCACCGGGTAGTGATAAGGGAACTGATAAAGATCTAGAGATAGAACCTGCTGAGGATCTTGATAACCCACGTCCTAAAAATAAATGTTATGATAAGAGAGACTTTGTTCCTAGAAAACATGGAAGGGAAAGAGAAGCATGGGCCCAAAAACCCATGCCATTCTATCAAAATACTTACAAAAGAAGCGAAGATGGAGAATTTGAACGCTTTGCTGAAATGATTACACCTGTCTTTTTGCGCACTCACTTGGCTGACATATTGAAAATGCCTCTGCATGCTAAGTATATGAAGGATATCATAACCAATAAAAGAAAGATATCTGAAACTGAAATTTCTACCATGCTTGCTAATTATTCTTTTGATAGTGGAGTATGTAAGAAGTTGAGAGATCCGAATGTACCCACAATACCGTGCTCTATCAAAAGAAATTATGTTAAAACTGCTTTGTGTGATTTAGGGGCCGGTGTTAGTGTTATGCCTTTCTCCCTTTACAAAAGAATTGAATTATATAAACTCACACCTACTGAGATATCTTTCCAAATGACTGATTAATTCAATGCTTTACCTATCGAAATTTGCGAGGACGTTCTCGTTGTGTTTGCAAATGCTACTATCTTAACATACTTTGTTATTCTTGATATGCCTGAGGACGACAATACATTGATCATCCTTGGTAGATCCTTTCTAAATACTGCATGGGCTATTACTGATTGCAACAAAAGTAAGGTCACTTTTAATGTCAATGGTAAGCAACATACCATTCATTTTTCGAAGAAGCAAACTTGTCTTAATTATATTAATGTCATTGAGCCTTATGCCACGGTCATCATTGGAGATTCTCAAATTCTTCTACCTACTACCAAGGAAAAAAATACTATAATGTTATTGCTGGGGATATGCAAATCTACATTGAGGTAACTTAGTGACATACACAAATTCGTCGGTTTCAGATTATCAAAAACGATTGTTAATAAGACTTGATCAACTTTATTAGTGGATCCTTTTTGAAAGATATGTGATCGATGAATTGAGTATTCACAACTTTTTGTACCATAAGTTTATTCTCTAGTGTGCTTAGGTAAGAAAAATAAAATGCCTTGATTTTTCTGTTTTCTGAGTTTTCCATGCAATAGAAAAATGACCCAAAAATAAAAAGTCTCATATTGCTACAAAACTTTAACACAATTTTTTCGGGAATATATGAGAATTTTTGGAGTAAAAATTGCAGCAGGGAGGTGCACCTGTGGGCCACAAGCCAACAAGGCAGGCCCCCTTAGGGCACGCCTTGATGGCTTGTGGGGCCCACAGGCCCCCTGCCTTATCCCTTTAGTTCACTCATTCTCCTACCTCTAGAATTTTTTCCTAGCTCTCTCTTTCCGGTGCTCTTCTCCTAGAAACTGAAATGTTTGATCTCTTTGCTCGGAACCTCGTTTGTGAAAATGTTTTGTGGGAATTGTTCCTCCGTATGTGACTACTCCATTCCTGCAATTCGTTTTTGTCTTAGTGTTTTAAATTTTGCATAAATTGCTTAACTTGGTGCTTTAGAAATTATTTGAGTTCCAATTAGCATGAATGGTTGATATAAACTCTAAGTATCCATATGAGTATTTGCTATCATTCTTGCAAATTTTTATCGACATAATTTTGTGGTCGAAAAATTTCAGAAATTTGTGTGTAGGAAAATGAATTTCTGAAGGAGATGTTCCTAAAGGAAGGGTTGTTCGAGCCAGAGCCCCAAGGGAGTTACAGGGAGGACTCCGGATAGCGACATCAACATTTCTCACGACACAGAGGTTAGGCCTTGTGAATGGCCATGTACACCCTGCATGAGTGAAGATGGTTTTTATGAAGAATTCATGCAATTCATTGCAAATGCTAGACTGACCAACTTCCTCACAGATAAGTGTGATCATTACTATCTCCTTACTATTTCCTTTGTTCAGAATTTCTATTTCATGAACACACCCGATGCTCCCACAATACATTTTTTCTTAGAAGCAACAAACTATGAATTTCCTGTGGATAGATTTTGTGAAATATGCTTGATTCCCTCTGACGGGCGAGTGATTGATCCTAAGCCCGAGGATTTCAAGGCTTTCCTCATCACCTTAACCGTGGGGAAACTAGGGGGTATCAAACGCCAAAGCCACCAACTTGCATTTTCCTTTTGTGCACTTTTTTGCTTTGTTTATAGGAAAATGTATAACTGCCATGGAGCAGGATGGTGGTCTCAATGTGCCAAGCCTGGCTATTTTTCGTCGTGCGCTTTATGGTGATAACCCCTACAACTTAGGAGCTATAGTCGCACATAACTTGCATCTTAATCGAACCAAATTCAAGATTCATGGCGGTATTTATGCCACGTGTCTCGCGAAGCATTATGAAATCGCTATACGCCCTACTTATTATTTGCTGCCCCAGGTTTATCTTGACCACCAATCTATGGTGGAACATCAATTCACTCATTCAACTGATATACTTGGGGCAACCACTATAACCTAGTATATAGCAAGAATACTCGTGATATTATTGTGTTGCATGCACCCTCTTTGTTTAACTTCCGTGCCACAAACGGATACATCGTCACACGTGATTACATAATTGCATACCTTAACGAGTTGGCTGTTGCGGAGGCCGATGACCAGGACTAGGATGCTCAGGTGCCGCCATAGAAATACTTTCCTGGACCCGACGGCTATTACCAGTGGTGATTACCAAGCTAGGCAAAAGCCTAAGCTTGGGGGAGTACATATTTCTCACCGACATTTCATTCATGTTCACACACTTCATACAAATTATCGATGTTCATCATTTTTCATTGTATATCCATGTTAGATTTATTTTTCCCGCTTTGTTGTTGTGTGTTTGAATTCTTTAGAAAATCCAAAAAAAATCTCGCTTCTTTCTGTCTTTTCTTCCCCGTTTAATTAGTTGTAGTATTAAAATAAAACCCAAAAAGATTTCCTCTTGCTTGTCGGGAGCTATCTCGTGTAAATAGTTTTTCTCGTTCTTCTTTTCTGTTAGTTTATTTTGCTTGCTTGAAAAAAATCCAAAAATATTTTAGTGTGTTTCTATGAATTTTCCTTTTTGTTGAGTTTTGAAAGGAGAAGACTACGATGAAAATGTTGAGTGGCTCCCATATGCTTTGTTGTTTACCTAACAAAGAGCCAATATTACCATCTCTTCTCCTTTGTTTAAAAACTTCCCTGCAGATTCCACCTTAGTCCACGACACCCTTGCACCTTTATTATTACCTCATCATTTGGTCGTGCAAGTGAAAGGCAATAATGACGATATTTGATTAAGTGGTCATGGCAAAGGAAAAGGGTATGAACTCTTATTGTTTTTCATTTTTGAAAATATGTTGGCTAGTTCGATCTTCATTTAGTATATCTTGAGTGTACATGTTTATGATGACAATTAGAGATCATAGCTTTGCATGCCATGCGTAAATAGCTAGAAGTGGATAATGATTTATCTTGTGTGCCAACATGCATTAAAATAGTTATGATGTGATATGTTAGTATGATATTTCTCTCTGAATAATTCGTGTGGTTTGACTTGTCCCATGTGCAGACATGTAGTTGATTCAAAACCAATGCAACCTTCATGATGTTTAAATGTAGAGTGCTCCTATTCTACTCATGCTAATGTCCAATGTTAATTATTCACAATGCATGTTTATGACCATTTTTCTATCTAGCTGGTTGCTTCTCAACCTATTTCTAGCCTTGATCTGTACTAAGCGGGAATACTGCTTGTGCATCCAATATCCTGAAATCAAGTTATTCCACATGAGTCCACCATACCTACCTATATGCGGTATTACCCTGCCGTTACAAGTAAATTTGCACGTGACACATCTAATTATTCAAACAAACATCTGTTTTGTGCACTCGTACCGCTCATGGAGCTACGGGCAATCGGTATCTTCCATGCAAAGTAAGTTACTGTGAAGACGGGCATTTATTCGCTGTCATGGCACGAGAGAGGTTGGTAACAAGGGTGCCCAGACCTGCTAAATCAAAACTAAATTAAAAGCAAAACTCCTAGGGAAAGATGATATGTTGGAGGGCACCCGTGAATTCAGCTAGCCATGGTTGTATGTGGATGGTGGATGGGAGTAAAACTTTACAATTCCGCTTGGGAATCACCTATAATGAGTTTAGCATGGAAGATACTGAAACCTTTGTCGTAACATTGACAGTAAAGAACACCAGTCAAAAACTATATTTCCTACCCTGCTTTAAAAGTTGAGCTCTGGCGCCTCTGCAAATCAATGATTCCCTCTTCGAAGGGCCTATGTATTTACTTTTAGGATGAGTCAATACCTACTTACTAAAAGCACCACACCAAAGAGCACTATTGTCATTCTTATGCATTGGGTCTAGTTAATGTTGAATGAGAGCATGACTGGATCTTCCCTACCCTGAATTATAATGTTTAGTCACTGCTTGAAACTTAGAGGTGCTCTGCATTTATGTTTTGCGGTCTCAGAAAGGGCTAGCAAGATACCATGTCACCATATTATATCATGATTGTTTTCACAAATTGTTGGCATGTGAGATATCTTATTATTACTTGCTAGTTGGTTATGTATTGCCATGATTGAATATTATGCTTAATTGCTACCTTGGATATGATTACCTATGATTTATGCTCAAAACTTGAACACTAGCTAAGGGTGTGTATAACGACGAGAACAAAAGAGTTTGTAAAACTTTTCTTTACCACTTTCAGTTTATCAACTGAATTGCTTGAGGACAAGCAATGAGTTAAGCTTGAGAAATTGCTTGAGGACAAGCAATATCTACTTTTCCAAACACTTTTTCTCTAGTATTGACCACTAATTTGCATGATTTGAATGGAACCAACCCGGACTAACGCAGTTTTTAGCACAACTACCTTGGTGTTATTTTTGTCTAGAAATAAAAGTTCTCAGAATTGGATGAAAGTTTCATGGATTATTTCTGGGATTTATAAGGATTTATGGAGCAAAGACCTACCAGAAAAACGCTGCCAGGGGGGCACAAGCCAACATGGCACAACCCCCCAAGCCGCGCCCTGATGGCTTGTGGGGCCCACATGGCTCCTCCGACCATAATTCGAGTCCTATAAATTCACATCTTCCGAAACAAAATCAGAGAGAAGTTTTCATTGCATTTCATGAGACAAAGCCGCCGCCACCTCCTGTTCTTCCTCCGGAGGGCTGATCTAAAGTCCGTTTGGAGCTCCGCGGAGGGGGATTCATCGTTGTCTTCATCACCAACCCTTCTTCATCAGCACCACTATGATGCTCACTACCGGGAGTGAGTAATTCCTTTGTAGTCTTGCTACACGATGGTGGGATTGGATGAGATAGATCATGTAATTGATTTAAGTTTGATAGAGCTTGATCCCTTGTATCCACTATGTTCTTAGGTTGATGTTACTATGACTTTGCTATGCTTAATGCTCATCACTAGGGACCGAGTGCCATGATTCCAGATATGAACCTATTTTGTTTTCATGAACATAGGAGTGATTTGGATCATATATTGTAAGTTGTAGTTACCTACTACGTGTTTTGATCCACATACCCCAAGGCGATAATAATTGGGATTCTTTCGAGTGATTATTGTAGTTTGAGGAGTTCATGTATTCACTAAGTGTTAATGCTTTGTTCTGATTATCTATTAAAAGGAGGCCTTAATATCCCTAAGTTTCCAATAGGACCCCGCTGCCACGGGAGGGTAGGACAAAAGATGTCATGCAAGTTCTTATCGAAGCACATATGACTATATAGGGAATACATGCATACATTATATTGATGAATTGGAGCTAGTTCTGTGTTGCCCTAGTCTGTAACTCTTACATGATAAATGTCATCTAAATCATTATCTACTGCTGATCCACGTGCCTACACTTCACATATACTGAATCTTGCTAAGTTACTACTGTTGCTGCTGCTGGTGCACGTGTTACTCAATTCCTACAGCTACTACTGCTACCAAATTGTTGTTATCACTGTTACTGTTACCACTATCTTTTGTTGTGCTACTAAATCCTTGCCGTAGAGAGATATCCAAGGTGCGATTAAATTGACAACTCAACTGTTATGCCCAATAAATATTCTTTGGCTCCCCTTGTGCCGATTCAATAAATTAGGGTCAAATACTACCTATGAAGACTGTCGCGATCCCCTACACTTGTGGGTTATCAGCGAGGTAGACGAGTTCAGCGGTGGAGCCTTTTAAGAGATCGATGGCGGTTGAATGAGAGGCATTTCCGGTGGACCACTTAACTTATGACATGGCCCGAATGAAAAGTCGTCGATGTTGACGAGCTTGATGTCGTAGCCTGTTCTCTCGAGATACAGGAATACATGAGCCCGCATACTTGAAGCCTTCGAAATGGCAACACAGTTAACGTCCTCATCGGCTTCCGCGGCGAGGTGTTCCTCGAGGATCGAATGGTTGGCCTGAATGGCTCCCATCTTGCTAGCGTACGAGGAATAGGCCACGATAGACCTCCTTTTTCTCATACGCTCCTCAAGCTCCACGAGATGTGTGTTCAGGCTAATTAGGATGCAACTCTCTAGAGTACGAGATGAGGATCTGGGTGAAAGGGACACCATCGACCTCATCTAAAAACTCAGGGCGGGGACGGTGTATGCGGATCGGTGGGTAAACTGAAATTGTTTAGCTAGGAGGCAGGGGCAGACCGACTAAGGTTGGTGGTGGTGGGCGGCAGCGGCGAGCAAGAGTTCAAGCAGGGGAGGAAGGGAGGGGCTGGTGTTGTGTGGACTTGGGGGTGTTTGCAGATGTGCCGCTACTACTGAAAATTTTAGTACTAATGGTGTGGGTGGAGATGGTATTGGACAAGGGATGGCTATGGTTCAAATGCTTTGGCAGCTCAAATTTTACTATAGGTTCGATGGTGGACGAGGGAGGGTGGTAGTTACCGCTCCCACTAAAATTTTGGTAAAGGAATTGAAGCGGGGCAGGAGCAACCAAGATCGCACACGGTCCAAACATAATAAAGTGTGTACACTATAACAAAATGCCGTGAAACCTCGAATGTTTACATCGCTTAAGACAGGTAACTTTTTCTGAGATTTCTAAAGGCGGGTTCATCTCACACGGCTCATCTTCATTTTCAACGTAGATGTGAAATTAATCCTAAATTTCCACATGCCCACAAACATATGACGCAAACATTTGGCTAATTTTCACCACAAAATGTCTTATTTTCCAGCAGATTAGTTGATATTAGTTCATACGCTCACTAATTTACAAACAGTTCGTCAATTTACATGAAGATGCACTGCACAAAATATTCACTACGCCATGGATGCATGCAAATGTCGTGCCTCCACCATCTTCATGACCTTCCTCGACTCAAAAGGAATTTTCAGAGGAGCTCGTCAACTATATGAGCTCCAGTGGTGCCATGGTGGCGATCGGCAGGGCTACCATGACCGGAGCGACCACGACGCCTCTCAGCAGGTCTGTTGTTATCGATGAAGCTACCTTCATCGCGGCGGCTTTCCCCAGGGCAGCGACCGTCGTCGATGAAACCGTCGTGGCATACCCATGGGCCATCGGCATATAGATGGGCACCACTCTCACAACAGCTGCGTCCCTGGTCACCATGGACGATGTTGCCAGGGTTGCCGCCACAGCTACAAGGCATGCACTTACCTCCAACGAGGCTGAGAGGCATGCGATGGCCTCCTCCACCGCCTTATGGTCTTGCTCCCTTCTCTTTTTGCATGTTGCACTGGCATCTGAGTTCTTCCTCAGCCGCTTCCTTTTTGCACTCTCATGCCATTTCTGCAGCTTCACATCCCTAGCCGCGTTGCAGATGTCATCTGCAGTTGCGATACATTGTTCCACACTAACGCTGAGGCAGTGCTCATCCACGTGGCACAGGAACGCATCAAATCCCAATTAATGTACTAACACAACGATGACCATCTAAATCCGATGCTGAAAATCAGGAACGTCATTGTCTCCGTTGGCCGCGACACATGGAGTTTGACCGTTGACTGACATGGAGGCCAGCACGTGAGAATCATCTATCCCTTCATCGTCGGCCGCTCGAGCTGGCTGTTTGTCGTTGCCCGCCATGGCGGTCAACACATCATACACATCCCCATGGTTGACACCGGTTCAATTTAGTGTTTGCATGGTGATGGTGGCAAGCTATCCGTGGAAAAAATAATTGTTAGTTGCCGCCGACGGGATCTTTTATAGGTCGTTGTCGGGTTTGGAATTTTACTGTGCACATTAGCCCTTTGCAGTGGCTGAGGCTTGCGGCTACCTGGGCATCTCACACGGTTATAGTAGAAAACTCATGTTTGTTGGGGTACAATCACATACAGTTGTTTCATCAGTTTCATTTGCTATTTTAAATAGGGTAAAAACATAACCACGCCCGTGATACGTCTCCAGCGTATCGATAATTTATGAAGTATTCATGCCATATTCACCAATGTTTACAATATTTTTATATGGCTTTCACGTACTTTTTGTGATTTATTTAGAACTAACCCGGGCTAACGTTGTTTTCAGCAGAATTACCGTGGTGTTGTTTTTATGCACAAAATGAAAGTTCTCGGAATCGCCCGAAACTTTTTTACAATTTTTTCTGGAACATATGAATAATATTGGAGTGAAGAACTACCAAAGGGGAGCCACCTATGGGCCACAAGCCAACAGGTGTCGGCCACCCCCTGGCTGCGCCCTAATGGCTTGTGGGGCCCATGTGTCTTCGTTTGGCGTGATTCCAACACCAAAAAAATCCTATATATACAGAAGCCCTCAGAAATAAAGAGAGAATTTCCACTCCGCCGACGCAACTCTTTGTATCAAAGAAAAACCCATCTAGATCCTTTTCAGTACTCTATCAGAGAGGGGTAATCATCTCTAGTGGCCATCTTCATCATCCTGGCGAAGGCCATGACGAGGAGGGAGTGGTTAACCCTTGGGGTTGATGGTATGTACTACTAGCTATGTGTTTGATCTCTCTCTCTCTCTCTCTCTTTCTCTCTCTCTCTCTCTCTCTCTCGTGTTCTTGAGATGTCGCGATCTTGATGGATCACACACTTTGTTAATAGTCGATCATATGGTGTTTTCACCTTTCTACCTTTTTGTGATGAATTGAATCTTTCTCTTTGAGATCTCGTTATGTTGGATTGAGTATTTTGGTTTGATAACACTTGATATATGTCTTGCATGCAGATGCCCGTAGTGACATTGGGGTATTCAAGTGATTCACTTGATATACGTTGTGACGTCAACTTGCGGATATCGGTGACCTCGTGGATCTATGCATAGGGGTTGATTGCATGTTTTCATACTATATTCTCCGACAGAAATCTTAGGGTGCTCCTTGAAGTTCTTTGTGTTGGATTGAATATGATAGATCTGAAATTGTTTGATGCATGTCGCATAATTTACCAACTATTGCGGCAGGTTGCACTCGATCACCTATGGAGCCATCGGCCCCTTCGTGATCCGAGGGGGAGATCGCGTTGCACAAAGAGAAGAAACTATGAGGAAGCACAACAATGGGACTCGAGGCGTTTACCCAGGTTTGGGCCGCTGAGAAGCGTAAAACCCTACTCCTGCTTTGGTGGATTGATTTGGGGAAGACAAAGCTTGCACAATGTTCTGCCCCGACAAGAGTTGATGTCGACAGTGCTAGGTTGCCTTGGGCCTCCTTTTATAGCTTAAGGGGCGTCCACAGTGGCAAATAGACATGAATATATAGCCAACAGTGCTATCATATCTAACTGTTCCACTCAAGACAAAATGCCATAAATGTTGCCTTAGGTGGTGCGCGGGGCGTGTCCCCAACAAGCTTCTACCATCGCTTTAGGTAACTACTGCACCACAACTTGACACGCCCATAGACATGTGTCAAATGGGAATAATCTGTCTTCGAGCATGTCAACACATGCTCAGCGAGAGTCACTTAGCCATCTCGGAGCTCGACACCTCATCGATAAGTGACTGGTGTGGCGATGAGGTGGAGAAGTGGTAGATTGGCTCGCACTTGCCGGAGGGGTTACTTGCCGGGTCTTCTTGAGGATGCATGTGCCTTGGTCCCCGGCAGGTGTCAGGGGTTCTTGGTGTGTCTTGGGCACATCCTAGGCTTCCGTGTAGGTCCTGTCGACGTGTGGTCCCAGATACCAGCTTGGATCGTTGGTTGCTTTCCCCCGACATGCTCTGCTCGTAAGGGATGTAGCTCTGCTGCCCGTGCACAAGTCAGGGGGAATAAACACCCACGGATACTTGAGGTTACATTGGAGTATCTATGTGGAATTAGGGTTGATTGATATGTATCATGGGTGTTATTCTAGTACGAACTCTAGGGCTGTTTGTGACACTTATAGGAATAGCTCAAAAAATTGATAAAAAAGAATAACTTTGAGGTGGTTCTACTACCTACACTAATTTCATCTTAATGTTCTCCGCTAGATAATAACTTTAGAGTGATTCTTTGTTGCATGTTGAGGGATGATCATATGCTTCTACTATGTTAGCATTGTTGAGAGATTGGAGTAGTGAAAGTATGAACCCTAGGCCTTATTACCAAGCATTTATACAATGATTTGCTTGCTGTTCTACACTTTCTACCTTGTTGTTTTCATATTTTCATATTACAAAAACCTATATCTACTATCCATAGTACACTTGTATCACCATCTCTTCACCGAACTAGCACACCTAGACAATTTGCCATTGTAATTGGTGTGTAGGGGACATAAGAGAATTTTGTATTTGATTGCAGGGTCGTTTGAGAGAGACCATCTTGACCCTACACCTCCCACGGATTGATAAACCTTAGGTCATCTACTTGAGAGAAAATTGCCACTGTCCTACAAAACACTGCGCTTGGAGGCCCAACATAGTCTACAAGAATAAAGTTGTCTAGTGGACATCGATACCTCAGTTAGCATTGTTGAGAGATTGCACAAGTGAAAGTATGAACCCTAAGCCTTATTACCAAGTATTTATACTATGTTTTGCTCGCTGTTTTCACTTGCTAAATTGCTGTTTTTGTATTTTGATATTACAAAAAATTATATCTACTATCCATACTACAATGGTAACAGGTGTGACTTTTTCTAATTTATATCAAGGCACTTTTTTCTACCGCTTTATAATCTATACGATAATTTAGTTACGGTTGAAAGAAATGTTACTAGCTTCATCAATTTCCCTGATGATGTCAACTCATTCGGTTTTGCAGACAGTACATGATCAAAATTAGCAGGTGGCCAGTATTGTTCCTACATGACAAAAAAATTAAGTTAAGAACCAGTGAAATCTACATAACAAACTAGATTAGGTAGAACTCTGCCCAATGGAAAGAGATTTTGTAGCCACTGGTTATCATAAAATCATTTTTGCATGTCTGTGTTGTCACAAAATTTTCTACATCACTGACTGAATAATTGTAGAAGTTATATTAAGTGATCGGTGAAGTAAATGAGTAATTCTTTTTATTCAGGAATACTAGAAAATTTTGTATTTATAATAAAGGATCATATATCATTTCATTGTGATAAAGTACACGATAAACAGAAGAAGCATGAAAACCTCTATGTAATTAGCAACGGCTATTTTGTAGGACCCTATAGGTTCATTCAAGGTCTTCACGGCCTCCAGTATGATATTTTCAAGCCCGCAGGAACGACATCATAGAGGTACATTAAAGTAGTAAAAACCTTGCAAGTTGTTGTTCAAGATACTTGTAGAACAAAGGACATAAAACAAGCGTTGTAAACCGGCATATGAAACGGGACACCTACCTAGATAGTGATTTATTCCCCGTAGTAAACGTTACAATGGGCTTTATGATAGGCTTCACATCGACGACGTCATCATCGCCGTCAGAGGTGATGGCGGTGATCATCGTCGAGTGGATTTCCTGCTTCGGAGCAGACCTTGACTCCTTAGCCGTGGGTGTCGTCGTCGCCGTCGTCCGCACTTTGTCGCGAGAGCCCGACGCGTTCACGGTGACATTCATGTTCCTCCACTTGTCCTGCGATCGTGGTCGGCAAACACGCACCCGCACAGGCAAACAGCCATAAAAAATCCCTGCCTACGTACAGCGGCTAAAGCTGGCAGGGAATGGCGGCCGAGGAAATAAACCTTGAGGTCGACGTTGGAGCGGTAGCGCAGGATGTTGCCGAACTCGGGGTCGTTGAGTATGGTGCACCATTTCCCGGCCCCGTGCTTGCCTACCCCGTCCTTGAGCACCACCTCGTCCTCCGTCGTCCACTTCTACTTAGGAGCCCCCATATGATTCAGCCTTGCCCTAGGAGGCGGCTAGGGCTCCCCCTCCTCCTCCTTCGGTAACGACAACAGCGACAGCAGCAATCGCCAAGCGAATCGAAGGCGGATCTAGACCGGGAATCCCATGGGATCAGTTCGGGATCGAGTAATCAACCACTGGATCGACGCCTAGAAAGCTCGTACTCATATGTACCTTGGAGACGAAGGCTGAGGACGGGGAGGGGGGCGAAGTGGGGCGGGGAGGAGGGGTCGGGGAGCCGGCGAGGGCGAGGAGGAGGGCGCAGGCGAGGAGGAGCGAGAGCAGGAGGCGAGCCCAGAGCAAGCGCTGCTGCCACCGCCGGCGGAAGGAGGGGCGCCGCTGGTCGAGGAACGGGTGCCGTCGCGTGGTCGGGTCGAGGAGGCCCGCCGGCCGCACCATCCCTGTCGGCCGGGGAGGAGGTTCACCTTCTCGTCCACGCGCCCCTCAGATCGGCGCGGCAGGTTGGGTGGGGGAAGGGGAGAGGTGGCTGATGTTTGATGTGTATCCCCGGCAACGGCGCCAGAAATACTTCTAATGTTTGTTGTGAATCCCTTGCAACGGCGCCAGAAATAGTTGTGTCGATGGCACCAGGAATCCTTCAGCTACGGCTACGCCTTAAGGAACTTCCTAGGCAAGTATGCAAAGGATTTCCCCCGTGGCCTTGGAGCCTTGCGTTGGTGTTCCCTCGAAGCGGAAAGGGTGATGTAGCACAGCGACGGTAAGTATTTCCCTCAGTTTGAGAACCAAGGTATCAATCCGGCGGAAGAGTATCTCAAGATCCTGCACAAATACAAAAGCTTGCACCCAATGCTATGAACGGGTTGTCAATCCCTTATAGATTGTTTGCCAACTGAGAACTGAAAGCAACAAAGTAACAAAGCAAAGTAAAAGCGGAGATGTAAACGATGGATGCGAATAGACCCGGGGGCCGTAGTGTTTACTAGTGGCTTCTCTCATGGAAGCAAGTAGACGGTGGGTGAACAAATTACTGTCGAGCAATTGATAGAAATGTGCAGAGTCGTGACGATATCTATGCAATGATTATATCTATAGGCATCACGTCCGAAACAAATAGACCGATACTTTCTGCATCTACTAATATTACTCCACACGTCGACCGCTATCCAGCATGCATCTAGTGTATTAAGTCCATAAGAACAGAGTAACGCCTTAAGCAAGATGAGATGATGTAGAGGGATAATCTCAAACCAATGATAAAAACCCCATCCTTTTACCCTTGATGGCAACTGCTTGATGTGTGCCTTGCTGCCCCTACTGTCACTGGGAAAGGTCACCACATGGCAGAACCCAAAACCAAGCACTTCTCCCATTGCAAGAATCGTAGATCTAGTTGGCCAAACAAAACCTAAGACTCGGAGAGACTTACGAGGATATCAAATCATGCATATAAGAAATCAGCAAAGACTCAAATATATATCATATATAATCTGATCACAAGTCCACAATTCATCGGATCTCGACAAACGCACCGCCAAAGAAGATTACATCGGATAGATCTCCATGAAGATCATGGAGAACTTTGTATTGAAGATCCAAGAGAGAGAAGAAGCCATCTAGCTACTAACTAATGACCTGTAGGTCTGAAGTGAACTACTCACGAGTCATTGGAGGGGCGATGATGATGATGAAGAAACCCTCCACCTCCAAAGTCCCCTCCGGCAGGGTGCCGGGAAGGGTCTCCAGATGAGATCTCGCAGAAACGGAAGCTTGCGGTGGCGGAAAAGTATTTTCGAGGCTCCCCTGCTTTTTTGCGGAATATTTGGGAATTTATAGGCCAAAGACCTAGGTCAGGGGGCGGCCAGGGAGGCCACAAGCCTGCCCACCACCGCCTCCCCCCTTGTGGCGGAGTGGGGGCTTGTGGGCTCCATGGAGCCCACCTGGCTTGGCCCAAAAGCCCCCTGGACTTCTTCCGTTCGGGAAAAAATCATTTCGGGGTTTTTCTTTCGTTTGGACTCCGTTCCAAAATCAGATCTGAAAAGAGTAAAAAACACGAAAAAAACAGGAACTGGCACTTGGCACTGAATTAATAAGTTAGTCCCAAAAAAGATATAAAAAGGTACATAAAACATACAAAGAAGGCAAGATAACAGCGTGAAAACATCAAAAATTATAGATACGTTTGAGACGTATCAAGCATCCCCATGCTTAACTCCTGCTCGTCCTCGAGTAGGGAAGTGATAAGAATGAATTTTTGATGCTTTCATGCTACCTAGCATAGGTGTCCTTTGTAATTCCTCTTATGTGACGTGAATTTTCAGATCTATTAGATTCAAAACAATAGTTTGCTATTGACGTGGAAACAATAATAATTCAAGCAAACTAGCAAAGTAATCATGAACTTTCAAAATAACAAGGCCAAAAGAAAGTTATCCCTACAAAAGCATATAGTCTCGCTATGCTCTATCATCATTGCACAACGAGTTTAAATCATGCACAACCCCGGTATTGGCCAAGTAATTGTTTTACACCTTTACTTTTTCAAACATTTTCAACTCTCACGCAATACATGAGCGTGAGCCATGGTTATAACACTATAGATGGTGTGGAATGTGGTGGGGTTGCAAGACAAAAAGGAGAAGATAGTCACATTAACTAGGCATATCAATGAGCTGTGGAGATGCTCATCAATAGATATCAATATGAATGAGTAGGGATTGCCATACAAATGATGCACTAGAGCTACAAGTATGTGAAAGCTCTTAAAGAAAACTAGTGGGTGTGCATCCAACTTGCTTGCTCATGAAGACCTAAGGCAATTTTGAGGAAGCCTATCGTTGGAATATACAAGCCAAGTTATATAATGAGAATTTCCCACTAGCTATATGGTGGTTACAAAACGAGAGACTCTCAATCATGAAGATCATGGTGCTCAAAATGCACAAGTGTGGAAAAAGTGGTAGCATTGTCCCTTCTCTCTTTTTCTCTCTCTTTTTTTTGGTGGGCTCTTTGGCCTCTTTTTTTTATGGGATTCTTTGGCCTCTTTTATTTCCTCACATGGGACAATGCTCCAATAATGATGATCATCACACTTTCAACTCAAAACTTAGAGAAACTATGACTCTATATGATGTGCACCGGCGAAAGTTGCACAACACTAAGAAGATAGTGATGGTGGAAGGTGAAAGTGCATCTAAACCACGGACTCAACATTAGTCATGAAGAACTCATATACTTGTTGCAAAAAATTTATTAGTAATCGAAACAAAGCATTCGACGCATACTCCTAGGGGAAGGGTTGGTAGGTATAAACCATCGCGCGATCCCGACCACCACACAAAGGATGACAATCAATAGACTAATCATGCTCAGATTTCATCACATAGCGGTTCACCATACGTGCATGCTACGGGAATCACTAACTTTAATACAAGTATTTCTAGATCCACAACACCTTACTAGCATGACATCAATATTACCAAAACCACAACTCAAAACTAATTGAGATGAATCAAACTTCTCTAACTATTCAATGCACATGAAGGTGGAAGTTTTCGTATCCCTTTGGATAAATACCGCTTTTGAGACTACTTTCAAAGCATAGATCAACTACCAAGCCACGCACCGCTGCGCTCTAAAAAGATATAAGTGAAGCACATAGAGCAAAAGTATCTAGCTCAAAAGATATAAGTGAAGCACATGTGAGCCGAATTATCTACCAAAAGATATAAGTGAAGCTCGACAAAATCACGGTGTGTGCATATCTCTCTCTCTAGGTGTGCAGCAAGGACGATTGTGACACAACAACAAAAAAAGACTCCTACGATACAAGACGCTCCAAGCAAAAAACACATAACATGTGGTGAGTAAAAATATAGCCCCAAGTAACGTTACCGATGGATTGAAGACGACAGAGGGGATGCCTTTCCGGGGCATCCCTAAGCTTAGGCTTTTACGGAATCCTTTAATCTCTTGGGGTGCCTTGGGTATCCCCAAGCTTGAGCTCTTGCCAGTCTTTATCTTTTTGTCCATAAGAATCTCACCCAAAACTTGAAAACTACACAACACGAAACTTAAACAGAAACTCGTGATAACATTAGTACAAGAAAGCAAACCGCCACTTCCTTAGGTACTGTAGCAAACTTAAATTATACTTGTGCTGATGTTGGGTTACTGTACTTTCAATCTTCCATGGCTAATACCCCCTGATACTATCCACAGTTTCATCAAAATAAGCAACCAACACAACAAAAACAGAATCTGTTAACAGCAGACCAGTCTGTAGCAATCTGTATGTTTTGTATACCTCTGGTACTTCAACAATTATAAAAAATTACTAAAGTCTGTATAATTTGCGTAGAAATCAGCAGAAAAAAATAATCAACTCAAAAGCTCTTACAGAAACAAAATGACAATTCTTTTCGTTAGCATAAAGTTTCTGTCTTTTCCAGCGTGACCAAACGATCATCCTCAAGACTAATCATAACGGTTTTGCTTGGCACAAACGCAAAAAGAAACACGAAAAACAAAATCATAACAGAATTATGAAAGTGTGGAAAACACAAAACAGAAAGAAAAAGGATAGATTCGTTGGGTTGCCTCCCAACAAGCTCTTTTGTTTAACGCCCTTAGCTAGGCGAAAGTGATGGAATCACGTATAGTCATCTTTGGTGCTCAAACCATAGGTAGCCCTCACCATAGATTCATAAGGCAATATTATTTTATTTCTAGGAAAGTGATCCATGCCCTTCCTTCAGGGAAATTGAAATCTAATATTCCCTTCCTTCATATCGATGATAGCACCAATAGTCCTTAGGAAAGGTCTACCAAGAATAATGGGGCATGAAGGATTGCAATCTATGTCAAGTACAATGAAATCCACGGGTACATAGTTCTTATTTGCAACAATAAGAACATCATCGATCCTCCCCATGGGTTTCTTGACAGTAGAATCCGCAAGATGCAAATTAAGAGAACACTCTTCAATCTCATGAAAACCAAGAATATCACATAAAGACTTTGGAATCGCGGAAACACTAGCACCCAAATCACACAAAGCATTGCACTCATAGTTTTTTATCTTGATTTTGATAGTAGGTTCCCACTCATCATGAAGTTTTCTAGGTATTGAGACTTCTAGTTCGAGCTTCTCTTCAAGAGATTTCATCATAGCATCTACGATATGCGCGATAAAGGCTTTGCTTTGGCTATAAGCATGTGGAGAGTTTGCAATGGATTGCATCAAAGAAATGCATTCAAACAAGGAGCAATTATTATAATTGAATTCCTTGAAATCCAAAGTGGTAGTTTCATTACTACCAAAGATTTGGACTTCTTCTAGTCCACTCTGCACACCTTTATCATCAAGATAGGTGGACTCCGAATCATTGGGGCGTTTTTCAACCAAAGTGGATTCATATCCAGCCCCTCCATAAGTAGGTTTGACACGTGAACACAAAGATTCAAGAGGAGACACACCAAGCACTTTAAGATCTTCGGGATTTGCATCACTAGAACGCACCCTTTTAAACCATTCATGTCTAGCGTGAATTTGGGCGGTTCTTTCTTTGCTCTCATTCATGGAGATACGCATAGCTTTCAACGTTTCATCCAAGTTGTTCTTGGGAGGAGCGCATCTAACTTTCAAAGCATCAATATCACAAAACATCCTATCAACGCTCTTAGCCAAATCGTCTATTTTGAGTAGTTTTTCCTCTATGTACGCATTGAAATTCTTTTGAGAGTTGATGAACTCTTTGATATTACTCTCTAGATCAGAGGGTAATTTGTTATGATTTCCATAAGTGTTGTCGTAGGAATTGCCATAATTGTTAGAGGAGTTACTAGGAAAAGGACTAGGAACACAGTTTCCTCTAAAAGCATTATTGTTGCCAAAATTGTTCCTACCGACAAAATTCACGTCCAGACTAGCGTTGCTACTCTCAATCAAAGAAGATAGTGGCATGTCATTAGGATCTACGGTAGCATTTCTACTAGCAACCAAATTCATCAACTCGTCCGTCTTAGCACTAAGCGAGTTAATCTCTTCTATAGCGTGCACCTTTTTGCTAGCAGGCGACCTTTGAGTGTGCCACTGAGAGTAGTTGGTCATGATATTGTCTAGGAGTTTTGTAGCGTCTCCTAACGTGATTTCCATGAACGTTCCACCTCAGGCGGAGTCCAAGATATTGCGAGAAGCGAAATTCAAGCCAACGTAAAATATTTGTATAATCATCCACAAACTCAAGCCATGAGGAGGACAATTTCTAATCATAAGCTTCATCCTCTCCCAAGATTGTGCAACGTGTTCATGATCAAGTTGCTTGAAATTCATGATATCGTTACATAAGCAGATGATATTTGCCGGCGGAAAATACTTGGATATGTAAGCATCTTTGCACCTATCCCAAGAATCGATACTATTTCTAGGCAAAGAAGAAAACCAAGTTTTTGCGCGATCTCCAAACGAGAAAGGAAAAAAAATTCAACTTAATCACGTCATTATACACATCTCTTTTCTTTTGCATATCACAAAGCTCAATGAAGGTATTGAGATGGGATGCAGCATCTTCACTAGGAAGGACAGAGAATTTCTCTTTCAAAACAAGATTCAGCAGAGCTGCATTGATTTCATACGATTCCGCACTAGTGGCGGGAGCAATCGGAGTACTAATAAAATCATTATTATTAGTGCTCGAGAAGTCGCAAAATTTGGTGTTTTCAGACATGATGTCTTCAACAAACAAACAAGCACACAAGCAAGCAAGAAACCGGCAAAGGAAAACGGCAAGGGCAAAAGAAAACGGCGAAGGAGAAAGACGAATGAAAACGGCAAATGTGAAGTGGGGGAGAGGAAAATGAGAGGCAATTGGCAACAAAACTAAATGCAAGAGAAGAGTTTGTGAGACCTACTTGGATAGATCTTGATTTCTCCTCCCCAGCAACGGCGCCAGAAATACTTCTGATGTTTGCTGTGTATCCCCGGCAACGGCGCCAGAAATACTTATGATGTTTGCTATGTATCCCTTGCAACGGCGCGAGAAATAGTTGTGTCGACGGCACCAGGAATCCTTCAGCTACGGCTATGCCTTAAGGGACTTCATAGGAAAGTATGCAAAGGATTTACCCCGTGGCCTTCGAGCCTTGCGTTGGTGTTCCCTCAAAGCGGAAAGGGTGATGTAGCACAGCGACGGTAAGTATTTCCCTCAGTTTGAGAACCAAGGTATCAATCCGGCGGAAGAGTATCTCAAGATCCTGCACAGACACAAAAGCTTGCACCCAACGCTATGAAGGGGTTGTCAATCCCTTATAGATTGTTTGCCAAGTGAGAACTGAAAGCAACAAAGTAACAAAGCAAAGTAAAAGCGGAGATGTAAACGATGGATGTGAATAGACCCGGGGGCGTAGTGTTTACTAGTGGCTTCTATCATGAAAGCAAGTAAACGGTGGGTGAACAAATTACTGTCGAGCAATTGATAGAACTGTGCAGAGTCGTGACGATATCTATGCAATGATTATTTCTATAGGCATCACGTCCGAAACAAGTAGACCGATACTTTCTGCATCTAGTACTACTACTCCACACGTCGACCGCTATCTAGCATGCATCTAGTGTATTAAGTCCATAAGAACAGAGTAACGCCTTAAGAAAGATGACATGATGTAGAGGGATAATCTCAAACCAATGATAAAAACCCCATCTTTTTACCCTTGATGGCAACTGCTTGATGTGTGCCTTGCTGCCCCTACTGTCACTGGGAAAGGTCACCACATGGCAGAACTCAAAACCAAGCGCTTCTCCCATTGCAAGAATCATAGATCTAGTTAGCCAAACAAAACCCAAGACTCGGAGAGACTTACAAGGATATCAAATCATGCATACAAGAAATCAGCAAAGACTCAAATATATATCATAGATAATCTGATCACAAGTCCACAATTCATCGAATCTCGACAAACACACCGCCAAAAAAGATTACATCGGATAGATCTCCATGAAGATCATGGAGAACTTTGTATTGAAGATCCAAGAGAGAGAAGAAGCCATCTAGCTACTAACTACGGACCCGTAGGTCTGAAGTGAACTACTCACGAGTCATTGGAGGGGCGATGATGATGATGAAGAAGCCCTCCACCTCCAAAGTCCCCTCCGCCAGGGTGCCGGGAAGGGTCTCCAGATGAGATCTCGCGGAAACGGAAGCTTGCGGCGGCGGAAAAGTATTTTCGAGGATCCCTTGCTTTTTGCGGAATATTTGGGAATTTATAGGCCAAAGACCTAGGTCAGGGGGTGGCCAGGGAGGCCACAAGCCTGCCCATCGCCGCCTCCCCCTGGTGGTGGAGTGGGGGCTTGTGGGCTCCCTGGAGCCCACCTAGCTTGGCCCAAAAGCCCCCTGGACTTCTTCCGTTCGGTAAAAAATCATTTCGGGGTTTTTCTTCCGTTTGGACTCCGTTCCAAAATCAGATCTGAAAAGAGTCAAAAACACGGAAAAAACAGGAACTGGCACTTGGGACTGATTAGTAAGTTAGTCCCAAAAAAGATATAAAAAGGTACATAAAACATACAAAGAAGGCAAGATAACAGCGTGAAAACATAAAAAATTATAGATACGTTTGAGACGTATTAGTGGCCGCCGCCGGCTGGTTGGGTGGATCTGGGATTCGGGGGAGGATCGAAGCCTAGGGTTTGGTGGGCCGGTGGGTTGGATGGACGGATGGATGGATATACGGATGGATGGATGTTTGACACGTCATCGATCCATGCCATAACAGACTCCACCAATCAGAATTAAGCTTATATAATTTTGTTGTTGTTTGTTTGTTTCTCTTATATTTTATCGTCTTATAGTTTTTACAATGACCCAATATGGTCCACATGTGTGTATGTTGGTATGACAAACAACATTGTCAAAGAGATTTAATATTTTGTTTGCACAAAAAAATCATTTTCTATTTTCGAAGTGCCAGAAAATAGTTTTTTTGTAAAGAACCTACCAAATCTTTGTAGTAAAAATGTAGCAACTCATTTAAAAAATATTAGACCATATATTATGTATAATATAAAATATTATGACAGACCACAAATCAGCCCATTAGCAAGCATGGAGGATCAAATACCAGCCCAATATAAAAGTAAGATGAAAAAAATAGCCCAACAGAAAAGTGGTATAAAAACAGTTCAATACATGGATAAGGTGGGATAGAATGGACCTACGAGTGACATGTCAATATAGTTAGAACATGTTACGACATTTTTATAATCGTAGTAAAAGTTATGACGATCTCATATTATGCGGTTACGACGTTTTTGACTCACAACGTCATAATTTATATGTAGATTTGATCCCCTCAAACGGTTTACGACCATCTCGGATGAAATCGTCATAGATTTATGAAGAATTCATCAACGACCTCTTAAAGAACGTCATGTATGAGCATATTTCTTGTAGTGTGTCTTGAGTGAAAACGTCGTAGGTCTTGTTGATAAACTGTCGACCGAATCAATGCCATCTCGTGTTCCTCCTCCAAGAGATCCACTCCATCTTGTCGTGCTTGCTCGGCTTCAGCTTCTGAATAGAGATCCACCCAGGGTGAATTATGGAGTACATCACTCGGTAGAACGACTTCAGCTCCATACACCAGGAAGAAGGGTGTTCGCCCAGTCGACCGATTCGGGGTCGTCCTCAAACCCCAGAGAACAAAAGGTAGTTCAGTCACCCAAGCGCTCGCGGCATACTCAAGGTCTCGCATGAGTCGAGGTTTCAATCCTTGGAGCATAAGACCATTTTCTCGCTCGGCTTGGCCGTTGGTTTGGGGATGGGCAACGGATGCATAATCCACTCGGGTTCCTTGGTTAGAGAAGAAACATCTGAATTCATCCAAGTCGAAGTTTGACCCATTGTCCATGATGATGTTGTGTGGGACTCCATATCAGAATGTAATTTCTTTCCTGAACTTGATGGATGTGCGGGAATCCAGCTTCTTGATTGGTTTAGTTTGATCCATTTGGTAAACTTGTCGACCGCAACGAGAAAGTGTGTGAACCCACTTTGACCTGTCCGGAAAGGCCCGACCATATCTAGACCCCAGACAGCGAACGACTAGATGAAAGGGATAGTCTTCAAAGCAGATGCAGGTTTGTCACACAAGTTGGAGTAGAACTGACAGTCTTCGCAACGATCAACGAGATCTTTGGCAATTTCATTCGCACGTGGCCAGAAGAATCAGGCTCGGTATGCTTTGGCAACGATGGTCCGGGAGGACGCATGATGGCCACAGGTCCCCGAGTGGATTTCTTCTAGAATCAGTTGGCCCTCCTCAAGGGAGATGCATCGTTGAGCTACGCAGGTAACGCTCTCTCTATAGAGTTGATCGCCCATCACCCTGAAGGCCTTCAACCGGCGGACAATCTGTCTGGCTTCGTCTTCGTCTTCCAGTAACTCTCGCCTTAAGATGTATGCAATATATGACATAGTCCAATCGGGTGTGATTACCAGAATTTCCATGATCAGATTAATGACTGCTGGAACATCAACTTCAGTCGGATTGGAAGCACTTGTAGGTCGCAGGGGCTCTTTAGTGAAATGTTCTTCTTGCACAGACGGAGTGTGCAAGTGTTCCAAACACACATTGCTGGGTATATTCCTTTGAGTGGATCTGATCTTAGCCAACTCATCAGCTGCCTGGTTTTTCAATCGGGGTACATGGTGGAGTTCTAAGCCTTCAAACTTCTTCCCCAGCTTCCTCACTGCATTGCAGTATCTAGTCATGGAGGGGTTCCAGACATCCCACTCCTTCTTTACCTGATTGACCACCAAATCTGAGTCACCGTAGACCATCAGGCGTCGGACGCCGAGTGAAATGGCCATACGCAACCCGTAAAGGAGAGCTTTATACACCTCTTCATTGTTGGAGGAATAGAAGTGTATCTGGAGGACATAATTAAGTTGTCGCCTTTCGGAGAAACAATTACCACACCAGCACCGGACCCATTTAACATTTTGGAGCCATCGAAGAACATAGTCCAGTGTGCCGAGTGAATCTGAGCTGGTTGTTGTTGTTCCACCCACTCGGCCATAAAATTAGCAAGGGACTGAGACTTGATGGCCTTCTTTGCCTCAAATTTGATATCCAAATATAGCAACTCCAAGGCCCATTTAGCCACTCGACCCGTTGCATCCCGATTGGGAAGAATCTCTGTTAGTGGGGCATCATTGACGACTGATCTGGAGTGATCCTGGAAGTAAAGTGCCACCTTTTTTGCTGACAAGTATATTCCACAAAGAAGCTTCTGGTAATGGGGATACCTTTGCTGTGAAGGGGTCAATACTTTTGAAATGTAATAGACTGGGCGCTGGACCTTGTAGGCTTTACCTTTTACTTCTCTCTCGACTGTCAGAACTGTGCTAACGGCCTGATTGGTGGCTTCGATGTATAGGAGCAGTGGTGTTTTGCTGTGCGGAGCAGCAAACACCGGCTGGGTGGAAAGTAGAGCTTTGAAATCTACAAACGCTGCTTCTGCTTCATCATTCCACTCGAACACATCTGATTTCTTCATCAGTCGGTATAAAGGCATTGCCTTCTCACCGAGATGAGAGATGAATTGACTCAGTGCTGCGAGGCAGCCTGTGAGTTTTTGTATGTCGTGCACCCGCACAGGGCTTTGCATTCGGACGACGGCGCCGATTTTCTCAGGGTTAACGTCGATTCCTCGTTGAGAAACGAGACAACCGAGTAACTTGCCGCCAGGAACGCCGAAGGTGCACTCGGCTGGATTTAGCTTGATATCATACTTCCTCAAATTAGCAAATGTTTCTGCTAGGTTAGTCAGCAGGTCGGAACCTTTGCATGACTTGACCACAATATCATCCATGTACGCTTCAACGTTCCGACTGATCTGGTCGAGCAAACACTTCTGGATCATGCGCATGAAGGTTGCACCAGCATTGTTCAGACCGAAAGGCATGGTGATATAACAGAAACACCCAAAAGGGGTGATGAAGGCTGTTTTTATTTAGTCTCGACCAAATAGATGGATCTGATGGTAGCCAGAGTAAGCATCCAAAAAATACAAACGCACGCACCCCGCGGTCGAATCGACTATTTGATCAATGCGGGGGAGCGGGAAGTGGTCTTTCAGACAAACCTTATTAATGTTCTTGGTGTCGATACACATGCGAAGGGATTTGTCCTTCTTGGGGACCATGACAACATTCGCGAGCCACTCTGAGTGGTAAACCTCTTGCAAACACTCTTCAGCTCTCTGTCGATTGCCTGAGACAGTGATGACTCCTTTAGGCTGTGACATCTTCATCTTCACGTACACGTAACATGGCGGGCCATGAAACATGCATAAGAAGGACGACCGAGAATAGCATGATACGCACTCTGAAAGTCCACCACCTGGAACGTCACCTTCTCTTTGCGAAAATTCTTGTCAGAGCCAAAAATAACATCTAATGCAATCTTGCCGAGTGACATGGCCTTCTTCCGTGGGATAACTCCATGAAAGGACATGGTGCTCTCACTGAGTCGGGACATCGGAATGCCCATCCCCTTGAGAGTTTCCGCATATAGGATATTCAGTCCGCTTCCTCCATCCATCAAGACATTACGAAGCCTAACAACCTCGATAACTGGGTCGACCACCAGAGCATGTCGACCTGGAGTCGGAACAACAGTCAGGTGGTCCGACTGATCAAACGTGATGGGGGTTTGCGACCACTTCAGGTACATTGGGGTGGAAGGTGGTGCCATGTTGACTTCTCTATTGATGACTTTCAGTCGACTTTTGCTCTCTACATCAGCAAGAATCACCAGAGTTGCTTGGACTTTATGGAAGTCATCTTTCTCTTCATCGTTCTATTCTTCAGGGTCTTTTCCACTCGACTGACCTTCTTTGAACTCTTGGATCAACAGTCGGCACTGTCGAGTGGTGTGCTTTGGCAATATCAGATTGCCATCTTCATCTTTTTTTCATGTGGAATACACATGGCTAACCCAAAACATCCGACTGCATCTTGGATTTCTTGGGGGAAATGGTGCCTTGGACTTTCCCTTGTATTTTCCCGCCGCCAGAGCGACTGCTTCTGCTGGTGTAGTGCTTTCAACCTTCCGCTTCTGCTTCCGATTGGAATTGGCGTCAGCGTTGTCGACTGCTTTACCTTTGCCGCTACGGAAGCGGTCTTCTTCTTACCTGTTTGCATAATGTGTTGCTATCTCCATCATTTTGCTCATGGACATGTCGCCTAACCAACCGAACTTCAGATATAACTCTCGGTACCTTACGTTTGCTTTGAAGGTGCAGACTGCTTGGTGCTCGGTGACATTCTCTACTGTATGGTGGAGAGTGGTCCACCGCTGGATGTAATCGGACAAGGACTCACTCGGCTTCTGTATGCAATGTTGTAACTCAAAAAGGCCGGCAGGGCGCTTTCAATTGCTCTCAAAGGTCCTGATGAACACTCGGGCCAAATCTGCCCAACAGTATATGCTTGAGGGTGCCAGTTGATTCAGACATGCACGGGCCGAACCATCTAGCATCAGGGGCAAGTGCTTCATCGCAACGTTGTCATTGCCGCCGCCAATGTGTACTGCAACTCGATAGTCGTCCAGCCACGTTTAGGGCTTGGACTCTCCTGTGAACTTGCTGAGTCCAGCCGCCAACCTGAAGTTGGGGGGAATATCGGCAGAGCGGATTGCCCTGCTGAAACACTCGGGACCAGAAACGGCGGTACCACTTCCACTCGTATGATCTTTGTAGAGACCATCTCTGTAAGCTCTTTCTCTATCGATCCTTCTCTGTGCGAGTACATCTCTCGCATCGAATCCTGGGTTTCGCTCGTCACCGAACGGGCGCCGGTCCTCGTAGTGTCGGGACACATACGAGCCGCTACGTGGAGGAGAATGCACTCGACGGTGTTCATCGCGGTGATAACGAGGGGGAAACTGGTTCTGACCCTGGTCTTTGTGCTGATACTCTTGGTTGCCCCCGTCTCTGCGATGCTGGGATGAACCTGGATTTTAAACTGAATGGACTGTATGTGCTCTTGGTGAATTACTGTGTAATCTATTGAGTGATTGCGATACAGCTGAGTTATGTTGCTGTGCTGCTTGAAGCAAAGCGCGAATATGCTCTAAGCCTCTACCCGCCTCTGAATCTGTGGGCTGAATTGAGTCTCCTATCTTAGCTGCTGCTGCGACATTAAGTACCGGAGTACGATATACCTCAACGTTATCTTTTTAACCACTTGAGAAGAGTTGTCGCTGATGCCGACTAGAAGTTGGAGGACGACGACGACCACGTCTAGTCGACGGTTTGCTAGCCTCTTGCTCGCCGCGACCAAACCCGGGTGGGCTCTCCGTGGAGCCCGCCATTAATACCTCTGCTGCTGGGTTGCAGCTCTCACACTCAGATGGAACATCAAACCGATCTGATGCCGAGTGGATCGGATCTCGAAGGGGGTACAATAGGCTCGATGGCCGCGACTTGAGGAGTCGACGAAGACGACACCTGGCGAGCCACTGCATACTTCACCCGGCGTTGGAGTCGTGAGCGACCAGGTCGCTTGCGATGATGAACAGCGGAGTCGACAACTACCGAAGGAGTACGCCAAAGGAGCTTGCACGGAAGTGCGTCGTCCCACGAACTAGGAGCGCCTTGATGTCGAGTGGCACTTCTTGAAGCCATGCCGAGTCAGCGGCAAGAAGACGAGGGCGCCGAAACGGGTCTTGCCACCCATGAAAGAATCGCAGCCGGAAGACATGACAAAGAGTGAAAATCGCAAACTTGGCACAAGTCGCTTAGACGCCTGCTGCACGATGGGCGCCAACTGTCGTGGGAATGAACCTGACAGAGAGGTGTAAGGTACGAATGGAGAGGGAAGAGTCCTAGCTACGACAAGCTTGTACACATGATGTATGAGTTCAGGCCCCTCTCTTAGAGGTATTAGCCCTATGTCTCAGTGCTCGGGAGCTCTTGCAGTGTGGATTGTGTATTACAGGGGGTGCGAACCCTTGTGCCAGAGGGGAGGGGTGACTTATATAGAGTGCGCTACCCCTCATCAAGGCCTCAACATGTAAGGGTTTGATCAATATGGTTTAAATATATACGTTACTGATAACGTATGCAAGTAATAAGTGCTATTAATGACAACTAGATGAACGTCTGTTCGTTGGCCTTCGTGGGAATGACTTCTGGTCTTCTATGTCGACTGGAACCATACCGAGTGGATGTAGGTCGATGAGTGGATGGGAATATATTCCGAGTGTTTGTGTATCGAATGACTTTTTAGGTGCCAGGACCATCCAGTCGAAATCTTCTGTGTGACCCTTGGACTAATAATTAGGTACCCTTGGGTAGGACATTCAGGTCAGGCATGTGACCCTACCCTACGTACATATCCCCATCAGGGGTTGTCAATCCCTCGTGGGTAAAGTAAAAGGTACATCGATAGATGCAAATAAAGTTAGAGCACATAAAATGCAACAAGGTAATTTTGGATTTTTGATTATATAAATCTAAAAATAAAATAAAAAATAAAATAGAAATGTGCATAGCAAAGTAGAGATTGCAAATAGATGATGTGAAATAGACCCAAGGGCCGTAGGTTTCACTAGTGGCTTCTCTCGAGAAAATAGCAAACGGTGGGTAGAAACATTACGGTAGGGCAATTTATAGAAAAACCAATAATTATGACGATATTCAAGAAAATGATCATGTATATAGGCATCACGTCCAAGAGAAGCAGATCGACTTCTGTCAGCATCTACTACTATTACTCCAGACATAGACCGCTATCGAGCATGCATCTAGTGTATAAGTTCATGGGGAAACAGAGTAATGCCTTGAGAACGATGACAAGATGTAGACAAGATCTATTCATGTAGGAATAGAACCCATCTTTTAATCCTTAATGGCAACGATACATGTGTGTCATGTCTCTTTCTTTCACTGATATTGTGCACCTCAAGAGCGAACCCATCACAAAGAACCTATTCCCATTGCAACATAAAAGATCAAGTTGGACAGACAAAAACCCAATATCGGAGAATAAATACGAGGCTATAATAATCAAGCATGAATATAATTTCATAGATTTGATCATAAAGTCACAATTCATCGGATCCCAACAAACACACAACAAAAGACAAGGTTACATCTTATTGATCTCCAAGAGACCATTGTATTGAGAAACAAAACGAGAGAGAAAGCCATCTACCTACTACCTACGGACCCATAGGTCTGATATGAACTACTCACGCATCACCGGGGGAGCATCAATGAGGATGAAGAACCCCTCCATGATTGTGTTCCTCTCTGGAATGGGCTCTAGATTGGATTTCGTGGCTTCTGGAACTTGCGATGGCTGAGACGATTTTTTGTCTCCTCCTCTAGGGTTTCTGGAATATCTGGGTATTTATAGAGCTCAGAGGCAGTGTATGAGGCACCAGAGGCCCCCACTAGACACCAGGCCATGTGAGGGGCCCTAGGTGCGCCCTGCTACCTAGTGGGCCGCTGGGCCTCCTCTGGTGATCATCCTTGGCTCCTAAGTTTCCTTCTGGTGCAAAAAAACCCGTAAAGTTCTTTGGCATTTATACTTCATTTGATATTGATTTTCTGCGAAGGAAAAAAATAGAAAAAAACAAGAACTGGCACTAGGCACTATGTCAATAGGTTAGCCCCAAAAAATGACATAACGTTGTTATTAAATGATCATAAAATATCTAGGAATGATAACATAACAGCATGGAACAATAAAAAATTGAAGATATGTTGGAAACGTATCATCAAGCCATCACATTTTATTGTCGGTCAAGAGGGTTATATAGATCGCACGGTCCCATGAGTTGGAGCATCGTCGAAGATCAGATGAGCGGGGTTATAGAAGAACAACATCACGTGCATGTGGCCAAATGGATATTGGAAAAGGGTGTGGTCCGGTGTTTAAATACACAAGGCACAACACTATGATGTGGCATGCATGCACCTCACTTAGAAAACTTGACATACCCATGCACGCGTGTCACCCGTCCATGGCGTTCTGGTGTTGTCAGTCAAAGGTATGTGACATACCCTAAGGGCCCACTGATAGGTGTGTCCTCGAAAACCGCGTAATGGAGTCATGGTCCATACACACACAAGCATGGGTTGACACACACACACACACACATACACACACACAAACACACACACACACACACACATACGCGCATCACCCATCCTTGGCGTTCATGCATTGCCAGTCAAAGGGATGGTGTACCCTAGGGCCCATCGATTGGTGTTGTCGAAAACCGCACAACGAAGGCATGGTTCGCACAGATACATGTGTGCACACACACATCACCCATCCTTGGTGTTCCTGCGTTGTCTATCAAAGGGATGACACACCCTAGGTCCCATCGATAGGTGTCGCCAAAAACATCACAAGGAAGGCATGGTCCACACACACAGACACACAGACGTCATCCATCCTTGGCATTCCTGCGTTGTAAGTCAAAGGGATTACACACCCTAGATCCCATCGATAGGTGTCGTCGAATCCGCACAAAGGAGGCATGGTCCAAACACACACATGCACGCACACTCACACACACACGTCAGCCATCCTTGGTGTTCCTGCGTTGTTAGTTAAAGGGATGACACACCCTAGGGCCCATCGATAGGTGTCGTCAAAAAATGCACAACGAAGGCATGGCCCACACACACACGCGCGCATGCACACACACACATACGCACACACACAAAAACAACAAAATAAAATGGTCCACACAAACAAATAACAAAATAAAATCACTCTAAATATTTTCAAAACAAGGATCTCAAGATTTATTAGTCAAAATGACATATCACTACAAACATTTTATGCTAAATGCTGGTAGTGATCATATCACACCTCCTAAATGAACATTGAGATCTACGAACTTCCCAAATGATCACCCATCCTTGGACTACTGCACCCAAGGCATACTTAACTTCCGACTCCCATGCAAATTGGTTAGGGGCTGGGAAGCTACAACTTGCTAATAAGGCTTGTGTCTTAGCATTTATAAGGCGTCCCCGATGGGCACCTCGTGGGACCAGCTAAGTATTGCAGACGTTTCTTGTGGTACTAGAAACTGTGTATGATGTGTCATGCCGGCGCTACCGACGCATGCATAGACTAATGATGACGTTTCTCTCATGATCGATCGCACGATGTCGCTCTTGCTCTCCGGCCTACTCTTCCTCGTCCTCCTCGTCGAGGAGGTTGATGACGGGACCGTGCGTCAGCGGGAAACCGATTGGGGAGTGCGGGAGACCGACTGGGGGAGTGGCGGGAGAAGCGTTTCTGGATAGAACACCATCTATTATATACTTAAAACGATAGAAAACGAACGGTGATGATTCTACATTCTAAAAACTAAGACGCATCAACGGTGTAGATTAGGCAACTACTGGACATAAGAAAAAAAACTGAACCAGATTGATGTACTACGGCAGCTAATCATGGAAGAGTCCACGCATAATTAAATATAGTACCGACATTACCTGTGACTTAAGCAAATTAGTCTATCCGGAATCATGCTACAGTCGTTTACGTGTGGCTAGCAAACTTGCTCTACTCCGGTTATAACAAGAAACGAAAAATAGATGTGCGCCCACGTACTACTCCCTCTGTTTCTAAATATAAGTCTTTAAAGAGGTTTCATTAGTGAACTACATACGGATGTATATAGACATACTTTAGAATGTAGATTCACTCATTTTGCTCTGTATGTAGACTCCTAATGAAATATCTTAAAAAACTTATATTTAGGAACGGATGGACTATATAGCAGTGGGCCATGGAGAACACTTTTTACTTTCTCCGGCCAACCTAATTCACATGCTACTCATAGATGTTTGTGTATTGTTATTTTCAATTGTCTACTTCACGTGTTATAGAATAGTTCAGAAAATCACGTAGATGTTTGTGTCCTGAAGTTCATACCAGAGTAAATATGGCATAAAATCTTCTACTATTATATTATAAAACAATAGACAAACAAACCATCACGTGCACCCACATGTGCTAAAAATATACGCATTGTTGATTCTAATTTTTACGATTAAGATTAAAAGATAGAAAAATCACGTACAACTATAATGATCTAATTATTAGACACATCCAAGTGTAGAACCAGACCATGCTCATACAACCAAGACTAAATCCATAATCAATCACGTATCTTGGTACATGGAAATAAACAAAACCCAGTCCTTCTAAGGCACGTATATGGACTCATAAAAAATAATTGTAGGCATTAGGTAGCAATAGCACGTACATAATCTGCCCGAGTCCAATATCCATACCTAAGTCATTCCTGCATGTTCTGATTGCAAAACAGGAGGCACATAAAATAGAACATCCTAGCGGCTGGAATCAGCCCTTTTACCAACCAGATTCGCCATGAAAGATAATCTTTTTATCCTTGCAAAGACAATATGGCTGCTTCCACTCCCGGGTATCATCACTAATGTTATCAGTGATTTTTATTTTTTTGCAAGAGGATGTCTTCAGTTAATTACCTGATGATATATTAGATAAAATCATAACTACCATAAATACATGGTTAAATATTTAGTAAAATAATTATGTGGGTAGTTAAAATAAAAACTTATACTAAAAATTTTAATAGAAACAAAATAAAAATAATGTAATTCATACATACTTAACATGTAGTAAAAAAACATAAACTCATGAATAATATTTGTATGCATGACTATTTGATTTATCGTATAAATTCGGCTTCATGGATGCAATACCATCATCATTGATGTCATCGGTTAATTATCTGATTGTATCGCTTTTTCATCTCATCCGCTCCATCAAATTGGGATCGTATATTCATATATTTCTCTAGATGTAGTTGAAAATAGGTCAACTCAAGAACACATGGAGGAATTTGATTTATGTACAAATTGAACCTTAACTAGAATGTAGAATTATTATTAAAATGAACAATGTCCATAGGTCCATTCAATATCAGAAAGCATGCAGCGACAATTGTATATATTAAACTTATAGTGTGACATACAAATATGCTTGGGTATCTTAGATATATTGACATATGCATTCATTTGTACAAAAATGAGTTGTGTAAAAAATATTCGATCTAAGGTACTCATGAATTGGCGATCATGAGCGTAGTTTTGGTCACCTATAAATGACGAGCAATGGTACATTATGAAGACATGAATAGATTACAGATGTACTAAGGTTGGATGCAAGACAAAAAAATAGTCAAACCTATTTGCATATGGTATGCACATAACATAATAAATATTATTTTGGTAGAATGAGACAAGAGCTTATAAAAATAAAAATAATTTCAAGGATGCAATAAGTGGTTCCAGTCATGCTTAAAGATATAATTATCAGAAAAACACATATACACTATATATTGTAAACTACATAGGAGAAAGTGAAATGACATGTTTATAATTTATCAGCAAATGTTGTCCAATAATTTATGTGGTAATGTTGTCCCATGAAAGTATACTAACAATGAAATTGTCATGAGTACGTGAGCCACAACGATGTGATTGTACATATATTCTCGATCCTAGAGATTTAGGATGTGTCTTATTGATAACATATAAGCAAGAAAGATAGTTAAATTACATATATTGTGCAGCATCATAACGAAAAGCAATAATTGGAGAGAAATATTTCAACAAAAGTCTGTAAACAACACATATCCCTGGCAAGTAGTACGATTTTTTTAATTATTTGTATCAGTCATGAAAATGTGATCAGTTACTCTAAAACCGCTTAGATGGGATACAAAAAATATTGTAAGATTGGAATTATAAACAAAAGGAAATAAGCAATTGGATTCACACAGACTCCATTTGAAGTTTAGAATATCGTCATGATTTTCATCATGATCGAGAAATAATTTTATTTCTAAGTTCAGAATATCGTCACGATTTTCTATATTATAGTCATTACTAATTTTAGATAAACCTATCAATACCGCATAATATCTCAAAACTCTAGCCGCGCAAATGCGCGGCTAACTCCGCTAGTTTTAATATAAAATGGATAATTTATGAAAGAAGGGAACTCGAGCTAGCACGAAATGTGCACACACCGTGCTTACACACGCACGGGTCTGTAGGCAGGTGTATAGAACTGCTTTAAATTATTCGTGGTTCCTTTGGCCTTTTTATGTACTACACTAATTAAGTTTTCTAGGCGTTTAATATGCATAATTCAAATTTGAACTAAAATCACATGCTCCATGTCATCAAAATGGGTTGAAAAACATATTCGTGTCCTTGGGTTCCATGTTTAGGTCCCATACAATAAACGTGAATGGATTACAAACATCTCGGCATCGTGACTAGCACACTAACATTGAGAAACTTGCCTTTTTTTAAATCCCTATAAATCCAAAACCCATATGAAATTCTTGAAACTTACCCAGTGCCATGACACGTCACTTATACGACATGGTAAATTTTTTGACCAATTTTAGACAACTTTTAGGACAAGTCTCTTGCACACCGGAACTTCTCTCAATAAACATCGTCGTTTCCATACAGACATGTCACCTACGTGGACGTAATGACATTCAATGCATGTTCTTGCCATGATTTGTTACTACATGCAACATAGAGTAATGCAAGCGCAGTGCTAAAACGTGGAATTATTCACGGGTTGTTCGACGCCCTTTATACATTAACTGGGTTTTTATAGCCACTGAATGTGCATAATTCAAATCTGAACTACAACAAGCACATGCTCCATGGCATCAAAATGGGTTATAAAATCACTTTTATTTTGTTGGGTCTCCCTTTATGTCACATGCAATGATTACAAACATCTCAGTGTCGTGACTAGGCCGCAAACGTTGAGAAACTATGCTTCTAAATCCCCATAAATCTAAAACTCGTCTAAAATTCTTGAAATTTACCCCGGTGTCATGACATGACTCTTATACGACATGGTATTTGTTTTGACCAATTTGGGACAACTTTTGGGACAAGCCTCTTAAAAATCGGAGTTCCCACGAGAAGCCTCGTGGTTTCGATAGGGAGGATGTGACCTTTGTGGTCAAAACGACATTGAGTTTTCTAGCCATGCACTTAATTAATGTGAAGAACTCAAATTTGAACTACAACAAGCACGTGCTCCAGGGCACCTAAAATGGATTAAAAATCATTTTGTGGTCCCTTGTTTAGATCCCATGCACTAAATCTTGGCGTCGTGACTAGGCCACAAACCTTGATAATATTGGTTTTTAAATCCTCGAGAACCCAACATTCATGTGAAATTCATGAAACTTACCCAACGTCATGTTACGACACATATATGGTGTGCTATTTTTACGAATTTGGGACAAATATTGGGACAAGCATCTTACAATCCAAAGCTTATGCAAGAAGCCTCGTGATTTCGATAGGGAACATGTCACCTTTGGTAGCGAAACAACATTAAATGCATCCCTTTAGTGCACTAATTCGGCCCTTTTTATACATTAATTGATTTCTCTAGCGATTTAATACACGTAATTAAAAATTTTAACTAGAAGCACATGCTCTAGTGCATGAAAAATTGTTGGTAATCATTTTTGTGTGCCTCGGTGCTTGCTTAGGTCCCATGCAGCGAATGTGAATGGATTTGAAACATTTAGACATGATATCTCTGGAACCGCAATCATTGATAATCTTGGTCTTTGAATCCCTATAAATACAAAACTGACAACATAGAGGTTCACACAATAACAGACAACGTAGATATTTTGGAACAAATGGTTGCCATGTTATTATCACAAACGATTGCATTATGCAAATGGTGTGCATTCTGATAACAATTTCTTTGGTGCCACGCATCCAACTTTTTTACTTGATATGGGGGTGCCGTGCGAGCGGCTTTTTGACGCGCGCGAGCTTTCCGCTGCGGAGACGTGTGAGAGTTATCCGTCGTGCATGCTCGACGGGATGCGTGAGAGTAGTCTACTACACAGGCTCATGGGGAAGGGATACTTTGACCTCCACCCCCCTCTCGCCTCGCTCCCTACTTCTGAGTTAATGGCGTCCGACCCTCTGTTTATCATGCGGTTAATGCGCTTGTACGGAGGGACTAGTTTGCTTCTGATCCCATTTCCCCGCTCAACATAACCATAGTTTTGTTCGTGTCTCGCTGAGAACTTAAAGTTTCGTCTATTTTCGACTCGTATACATGCACCTACGAATGAAATAATATAACAACAATTTCACACCGGCAGAGGATAACAATTATCTTACATATCCATGATAATAAAAAATGCCACATGCACAACTCCCCAAAGACACAGGCGCAAAAGAAGAAGGAAGAGGTTGAAGAAGGAATACACACACAACAATCTCGGCGTCTGCTATCTAATTCTTAATGGAATGCTGGGAGGAGAGTTCCTCGATCTCCTTCTTCATCACCTCCACGACCTGATACGTAAATCCTCCTCTCACCTCTCCTCCGCCATCTTCTGCATTGCTGCGTGATATGTCTCCAGCGTATCTACTTTTCCAAACACTTCTGCTCTAGTTTTGGATTCTAGTTTGCGTGATTTGAATGGAACTAACCCGGACTGACGTTGTTTTCACCAGAACTAACTTGGTGTTACTTTTGTGTAGAAAAAAAAGTTCTTGTAACTGGACGAATTTTTTGGGAATTATTTCTGGAATAAATAAGGAATTTTGGAGCGAAGAACCACCAGAGGGAGGTTCCTGTGGGCCACAAGGCAACTGGGCAACCCCCCTGGTCGTGCCCTGATGCCTTGTGAGGCCCATGTGGCTCTCCCGACCCTAATTCCAGTCCTATAAATTCCTATTCTCGGAGAAAAAATTAGGAGAGAAGATTTCATCATGTTTTATGAGATGGAGCCGCTGCCACCCCCCCCCCCCCCCCGTTCTTCCCCGGGAGGGCCGATCTGAAGTCCATTTTGGGCTCCGGACACGGGGATTCGTCGCCGTCGTCATCACCAACCCTTTTCTACCAACAATTCCATGATGCTCACCACTTGTTGTGAGTAATTCCTTAGTAGGCTTGCTGGATGGTGATGAGGTTTGGATGAGATTGATCATGTAATCAAGTTAGGTTTGATCGGGCTTGACCCCTAGTATCCACTATGTTTTGAGATTGCTTTTTATATGAATTTGTTATGCTTAATGCTTGTCACTAGGGCCTGAGTGCCATGATTTGAGATCTGATCCTATTATGATTTCACGAATATAACAGTGATTTGGATCCTATCTTGCAAGTTGTCTGCACCTATTACGTGTTTTGATCCGCATACCCCAAGGTGACAATAATTGGGATTCTTTCGAGTGATTGCCGTAGTTTGAGGAGTTCATGTATTCACCATGTGTTAATGCTTTGTTCTAGTTAACTATTAAAGGAGGCATTAATATCCCTAAGTTTCCAATAGGACCCTTCTGCCAAAATAGGGTAGGACAAAGGATGTCATGCAAGTTCTTATCCCAAGCACGTATGACTATATAAGAAATACATGCCTACATTATATTGATGAACTGGAGCTTGTTCTGTGTCGCTCTAGTGTGTAACTGTTACATGACTGATGTCATCCGTATCTTTCCATCACTGATCCATGTGCCTACGCTTTACAAATACCGAATGTTGCTAAGTTACTACTACTGATGTTACTGTGACACCTATTACTCAATTGCTACTGTTACCGTCGTTACCAAAATTGCTGCTATCACTATTACCGCTACTACTATTATTTTCCATACTACTACGGCCATGGCACAATATTTTTGCTAGAGAGCGTTGATGTTCACCATCATGGACTTTCTTGATACGCGCCACCGGTTCCTTCACCTGCCACTCGCGCTCGATATGGAGCTTCACCAAGTCTTGCAAAAGTTCCTTGGTGAGTTCTTTCAGCCTCCCTTCGAGACACTTTTCTTCATGAGCAGTTTCTTCCAGGTTGCGTTCTCCTCTATAAGTTTCACCGCGATGTCTGTCGCCTTGTGAACCAAAGCGTCGCTCTTCTCCAACAGCTTCACCAAGGCATCGATCACCGCCTCCTTCTTATCTAGCTCAGCGCATGTCGTCGCTAGCTGAGGAATCAAACACTGGCATATCGTTGAGTTTGCCTCCTAAGTGAATGTGCATGTGATTGCGAGAGACGCCGCCTCTCCGTGAAAGATCATCTGAGGCGTCTGTGGCGTCGCCACACATCTCTGCTGCAGCAAACACGTCGTAGTTGGAGCTCTCTAGCGCTTCCCCGACACGGCGGCGGCGGGACCTCTCTCTTGCTTCCACATTCTTGGTCTTAATCCCTGGTTATATCTCATCATAGAACCCCCTCCTACTGACCAAGGCAAACGAAATAAACAATCAGTAATAAAGGCATATTTTTTGGTGATGGGGAGAGGAATGTGCGATAATTTTCGAGTAGGTGTTTCTATGGCCAACTAGTAAACAGGTGCTAAGTGGGAACACATTTAGGTTTGGTAGGTTTGAACTGATTTGCAATAAATTAAAACATGGTAATTTGGAATGTGATGGGAAACAAGATCAAATATTATTGGAGGATTTGGTTCCCAAGCCCGAAACGCTTTATGATTTTAGAAACATTGTGGGATGGTGTACGTGGGCCCGCATTCTCGCATGTGTGTAAATGTCTGCCCACCATCACACACGGTCAACCCATCCTCAGTGCCTACCTGTAGCGCCTCCCACGGGTGCAAGCCGACGATTGACAAGAAGTGGTGCCCTTCTGATACGTCTCCGTCGTATCTACTTTTCCAAACTCTTTTGCCATTGTTTTGGACTCTAATTTGCATGATTTGAATGGAACTAACCCGGACTTACGTTGTTTTCAGCAGAATTGCCATGGTGTTGTTTTTGTGCAGAAATAAAAGTTCTCAGAATGTCCTGAAAATTTACGGAGATTTTTTCTGGAATAAAAGAAAAATACCTGCGCAAAGATCCACCGGAGGGAGCGTACGAGTGGGCCACAAGCCCACAGGCCGCGACCACCCCCTATGGTCGTGCCATGCAAGCTTGTGGGACCCACGTGGCACCACTGCACCCAAACTTAGCTCTATATCTTCCGTTTTGCCTGGAAAAAATCAGAGAGAAGGTTTCATCGCGTTTTGCGATACGGAGGCGCTCTCACATCCCGTTCTTCATCTCGAGGGCAGATCTGGAGTCCATTTTGGGCTCCAGAGAGGGGAAATCGTCGCCATCGTCATCACCAACCTTTCTCCATCGACAATTCCATGATGCTCTTCATCGTTCGTGAGTAATCTCATTGTAGGCTTGCTGGACGGTGATGAGTTGGATGAGATCTATCATGTAATTGAGTTAGTTTTTGGCGGGGATTGATCCCTAGTATCCACTATGTTCTAGATTGATGTTGCTACTACTTGGCTATGCTTAATGCTTGTCACTAGGGCCCGGGTGCCATGATTTCAGATCTGAACCTATTATGTTGTCGCCAATATATGTGTGTTTTAGATCCTATCTTGCAAGTTGTAGTCACCTACTATGTGTTATGACCCGGCAACCCCGGAGTGACAATAGCCGGAACCACTCCCGGAGATGACCACAGTATGAGGAGTTCATGTATTCACCGTGTGTTAATGCGTTGGTCAGGTTCTTTATTAAAAGGAGAACCTTAATATCCCGTAGTTTCCATTAGGACCCCGCTGCCACGGGAGGGATGGACAATAGATGTCATGTGTCACATCCCTGGATTCCCTGTTAGGGTTTAGTAACTTGTGCTCATATCTTCTTTCATTGCATTCAAGAAATGGAAATAACTCAAAAGAAGTGATGAAATCCAAAGCAAAACCCTAGCCACCTTTTATTCAAAGGAATTCCAATAAGTGTCAAATCAATGAACCCAAAATGGCCTTTAGAAAAGTTCATCTTTTCTGATAAATATAGAAAACAAGATATCAGAGATGAAACCTATTTTCAAAATACTTTTGGCATTTTAAATTTAAGTTAAAAGCTACTGAAATCAACTATATATTTGATTTCAAATAATTCAAAGATTCCAAAAATGTTGAAAACTTTATGAGTGGTTGGAAATATTCCAACTAACATTCAAGTATTTTTCAAACTATTTTAGGAATAGTTTGGAGCCAAAAATAAAACAAAAACAAATGTCAAAAAGAATAAACAGAAAACAGAAAACAAGAAAATGGGAAAACCCTTACCCTTCGCTCACCCTCGCCCAGGCCCAGCTACTCCGTGTCGTCTTCCTCCTGCCGGTCGGAGCAGGAGGTGGCCGCCGTGTTCCCCGGCACGCCCACGCAGCTGCGTGCTCGTCTGCCTCGCCCTGATGCGCTGGAGCGAAGGGGACAAGCTCCCCGAGGCCTCCCCGTGCTCATCCCCTCCCCATTCGTCCTGCTCTCTTCTCCCCCTCTCGGCCGCCATGACCGCAATCTTGAGCTTGAGCTCACCGTCGCTCCAGTCCTCCTCCCTCTCTCCTGAACCGCGCAACAGCTTCGCCTTCGCTCCCTGAAGCTCTCCAGCTAGTCGCGCGACGCCAAGAACCCCTGAGACGCCATGACGCCGTCATCTTCCTCCTCGGGTCATCGGAGCTCGCCGCCGTCATTCTCCCTCCTCAGGCCATCCCCGAGCCCACTCTCGATGCCTCTGCACTCCTCGTGAGCTCAGGGTTCTTACCCTCGAGTTTTCGCTCTCGATCCCTTCCTCTAGACCCCGATTCCACCGGAGCCCGACGAGATCCGCCGCGGGACCTCGTCGCTGGTAGTGCTTCGGTGATCTGCTGGTCCATCTGAGGCCACCAATGGCTTCAGTGCATCGTGTAGATGTTGTAGGACCCAGCCCCGCGCGTGATGCCCTCTGTTTCGATGACCCCGATGATTCCCGAGCTTCGGCCGCCGCCAAGCTCGTCGCCGGCGTCATCCCCGGCCATTTCATCCCCTAGTGCATGCAAAAATGGAGCCGCGGGTGAAGTGTCGTTCGTCTCGTGCCCTCCGTGTGAAGTTTGGTCATCGGAGATGCATTTCCGAACCCCTCCGCCATTCTGGTAGTCGCCGGAGGCTCACCGCCGGCGAGATCGACCTCGCCGCCGGTGGAACTGACCCCCCTGAGCCTATGACAGGTGGGGCCAGCCCCCTGGCTAATTAGGATTAGGTTAATAAAAATAATTAATTAAATAAAAACTTAAACAGACACTAAAATGTGGGTCTAACCCTGATAATTAGTTAATTAAGTTAAATTTAAACTAAAACCTGGCCAGAGTCACTGACTAGTGGGTCCCACTGGTTAGGTTTGACTTTCAACACCCAGATTGACCTGCTGATGTCATGCTGATGCAATAAAAGCTTTTCTGTTTAAAAATAATTCCAGAATAAGTTCAAAACTTTAGAAATTCATAGAAAATTGAATATAACTCCAAATTTGACAAATAATATATGTAGAAGGATCAGAAAAATTCAAGGAATCCAATGGTGCTATTTTCATGCATGAAAAACAAAGTTATGAAATAGCATCAGGTCAAATCAATTAAGAGAATGTGATAAATTATAATTCAAATGATATTTGAATTATGATTTCAAATCAAGATCACCCAAAAGGTTCTGTTGGTCATCTCAAACCATGCTACATTGCATTACATGCATCATTTTGTTGCATATATTTGATATTGATTGATTGTTGTTATTCCGGTAGGCTCCGCCCCTCCGGATACGTCTGATTATCCGACTCACGGATATCACCCCTCTGCTGAGCAACAAGGCAAGCAACCATTTTGATCATCCCGATAAATCCCATGTTCTCGCTCCTGCGCTTATTTATTGCATTAGGATCAAATGCTTTAACTGCTTTTGCCACGTTAGTTGAACCCACTTCCTTTGCATGACCTGTCCTTGTCACAGTAAATAGCTGAACCTTGCAACCTAGCATACCTGGTAGATGCTTGAGCCATGATGTGCCTTATCCTGCTATGCATGCTATGCTTAGAGTTGTGTATGGTCTATCATCTGGGTGATGAACAGGATCATGAGAATGTGTTCAGTTGGTAAAGGTCGTGTGTTGAACCTGATTTGGTGAAGATACCGGTGAAAGGCTATGTAGTAGTACATGGCGGGTTGTTTCATTGGAACCGTCCTTAGAAACTGAGTTCCGTGTATGTAATTGATACATATCCGTCGTATCTATAATTTTTAATTGTTTCATGCCAATATTCTACAACTTTCATATACTTTGACAACTTTTTATACTATTTTTGTGACTAACATATTGATCCAGTGCCCAGTGCGAGTTCCTGTTTGTTGCATGTTTTTTATTTCGCAGAATATCCATACCAAACGAAGTCCAAACATAATAAAAACTTATGAGGAATTTTTTTGGAATATTTATGATTTTTCGGAAGAAGAATCAACGTGAGGCGATGCACGGAGTGCCCACAAGCCCTGTCGTCGCGGCCAGGGGGTGGGCCCGCGGTAGGCAAGCTTGTGGCCACTCCTTAAGTCGGTTGGAGCCCTTCTTCCGCCGCGGGAAAGATAATATCCGGGAGAAAATCGTGTTAAAATTTCAGCCCAATCGGAGTTATGGATCTCCGGGAATTTAAGAAATGGTGAAACGCAGAATCTGGGAGCGCAGAAACAGAAGGACACAGAGAGAGAGATCCAATCTCAGAGCGGCTCTCGCCCCTCCGCTGCCATAGAGACCTTGGACCAGAGGGGAAACCCTTCTCCCATCTAGGGAGGAGGTCAAGGAAGAACAGTAAGGAGGGGGGCTCTCTTCCCCTCTCTCCCGGCGGCGCCGGAACGCCGCCCGGGACATCATCGTGTGACGGCGATCTACACCAACACCTCTGTCATCTTCACCAACATCTCCATCATCTTCCCCCATCTAAATTCAGCGGTTCACTCTCCCGCAACCTGATGTACCCTCTACTTGAACATGATGCTTTATGCTACATATTATTATCCAATGATGTGTTGCTATCCTATGATGTCTGAGTAGATTATTGTTGTCCTATCGGTGATTGATGAATTGCTGTGATTGGTTTAATTTGCTTGTGATTATGTTGATGTCCTTTGGTGCCCATCATATGATTGCACGCGTGGATCACACCATAGGGTTAGTTGTATGTTGATAGGACTATGTATTGGCAGGCTAGAGTGACAGAAGCTTCAAACCTGGCATAGAAATTGATGCATATGGGATTGAAGGGGGGCCAATATATCTTATTGCTATGGTTGGGTTTTACCTTAATGAACGTTAGTACTTGCGGACGCTTGCTAATAGTTCCAATCATCAGTGCATAGAATTCCAAGTAAGGGATGACATGCTAGCAGAAGCCTCTCCCACATGATACTTGCTATCGATCTAGTAACGTAGTCAATTGCTTAGGGACAATTCCGCAACTCCTACCACCACTTTTCCACACTCGTTAGACACTCGTAGTTGTTTCTTTATCTAACCCACCCCTAGTTTTATTTACGTGTTCTTTACTTTCTTGCAAGCCTATCTTATCACTCCTACAAAGTACTTCTAGTTTCATACTTGTTCTAGGTAAAGCGAACGTGAAGTGTGCGTAGAGTTGTATCGGTGGTCGATAGAACTTGATGGAATATTTGTCCTACCTTTAGCTCCTCGTTGGGTTCGACACTATTACTTATCGAGAAAGGCTACAATTGATCCCCTATACTTGTGGGTTATCAGTAATCCAAGACAAGATACTACCACATGCTGGGCCCTGAAATATGACCCCGCTCGACTTATTATTCGCCTAGTACTCGGTCCAGGAGTTGCAAGTAGTTTCTGGTGTTTATAGTCATGCTCGAGGCCGTGCGTAGTGCTGACCTTAGAGGTGGGCTATGATGTGGTAGGCAGTGGCACGGTGTACCAAGTGGACTCGGATGGTGGGCTTGGGAACCCTGCGCGCATCGTTTGGGGCCGTGGCGGAAACCTCGGCTAGACTTCCATGCGGGTTACCCTCAGATAGGCGATAAACCTGGACTAAGTATTAGCATGGTTACCGGTCGTGGCCGACTCCCTTGCTGGGCTTCCGCTTGAAGGTTGCCAAGGTGCATGACGTGCACATGGCGATAAGTGGCGAGAGCGTGTGTGAAGAAGTACACCCCTGCAGGGTTATGATCTATTCGAATAGCCGCGTCCGCGGATATGGACTACTTGGAAACATATGTTGTTCATAGATAACTATAATGGCTGCTCTTAAAATTATCAAGATAAGTTCGAGTGTCGTGGACGGCATTTCCGTTGGAAGACGGAATGATTCCACGATGGAGTATTGTTGGGGGTTAGTGTACTCGTGTGCGAGAAACATAATTGTTAAAACTATTTAAAAATGCAAGTTGTCTAGCCAAGAGTCAAATGCTGGCTTTCTGCATGAAACCCCACAACTCCTTGTTGATACATTGCATGAGGAGATAGTTTATCATAAAGTCTTGTTGAGTACTTTTGTACTCACGTTTGCTTAATAAATTGTTGCAGAGGTTGTTAATGACCCTAATGGAGGGTTCTACCTAGACATCAACGATGACGAGTAGCTGGTATCCCCGCTACGATCTGGCCCTAGGATGGGTCTGTAGATAGTCAGGCCATGTGCCTTTATATTTCCATCTGTCTGTACTCAGACGGTTTTAATCTTCCGCTGGCTTGTAAGACTTGCTTGTATGACTTGTGATGATGGGTCGTGAGACCCTATCTGTGTAATATTATGTGTGTGGCTCGTCTGAGCCCTCTAAATAAAGTTTGTATGTTTATGGTTATGTTGTGATGCCATCGATGTATACATACATATCAGTATGCCATGCGTACGTGTGTTGTACTTGATATGTATGGGATTCGAATACCTAGTCGTATGCCTTAGTAGCACTCCTTATGGGGAATTGCCCCTTTGTGATTCCATCGAGCCATGGTAGTTCGCTACTGCTCCGGACACATTGATTGACCGGAATGTGTCCTTCTTAGCCGTTGTGTCTGTCTCTTTGGGAAATGTCACGCGTATGTAATGGAGTTCTTGTAGCTTGCTACGACTCGTCTACATTCGCTGATGACCGACACCTGCTTTGTTGGGTTATGTATGCCTGTCCTTGTACGGAACTGCCACTTTAGCTTATGACTAGACATGTCAATCCGGGTTCTTTGACATTGGATTGCTAGCGACACAATTGCATACGTGAGTCAATAAGCGCAAACGGTCCCGGCTAAGGTAAGGCTGTAGCCGTGGGGATAACCGTGCGTGAGACTGCAAAGAGATGCAATGTGTTACTCCCTGGATTCCTATGGCTTAGGATTGGGGTCCCGACATCATGCAAGTTCTTTTCCCTAAGCACGTATGACTACATACGGAATACATGCCTACATTAGATTGATGAACGGGATCTAGTTACTTATCTCTCTGCGTTATAGCTGTTACATTATGAATCACATCCGTCACACTCATCCACTGCCTACGAGTCTTTTACTACTGGTCGTCGCTACGTTAATTTGCCTACGCTTGTCCCTTGCTACAAAAGGGATTGGGCCACGTTGCTGTTGCCGTTACTTGTTACTTTGCTGCTGCTACTACTGCTGTTCCTTGCTACTTCGCTACTACTTGTTGCAAAACTTTTCTGGAGCCGTAGACGGGAAGCATTCTTCTTAAGAATAATCCCCCATCAACATGATGGCGCCATTGATACAACAGTTAGGAATAGTCTGTCGTCAACACATCGTTTCTGGCACCGTTGCTATCATACTACTTTGCTACTGATACTTTGCTTGCAGACACTAATCTTTCAGGTGTGGTTCAATCTGACACATTCAGCTGCTAATACTTGAGAATATTCTTTCGCTTTCCGTCGTGTGAACCAACAAATTTGGGTTGAATACTCTACCCTCGAAAACTGCTGCAATCCCATACGCTTGTGGGATATCAAGGCATTTTCTGGCGCCGTTGCCGGGGAGGCACAGCTATATTCTCTGAGTCACTTGGGATTGACGTCTGTTGATCACTATGAGGAATCCGAAAGATCCTAGAACTAAAATCTTGCCTTCCACTACGAGGAGAGGTAAGGAACTGCCATCTAGCTCTGCACTTGATTCACCTTCAGTTTTGAGTAAGTTTATGACTTCGCCTCCTGCTAGAAATCTTGATATGTCACCTGTGCTTGATGATGCTACTTCTGCTGCCCATGATGCTTATGATGATGCTATGCTTGATACTATGCGTGATGATGCTATGCTTGATACTATGCCTGATGATGCCATGCTTGATACTATGCCTGCTATTTTGCCTGCTAGAACTAGCTCTCCTATTCCTGAATTGCCTGATATCCCTGATACGCGTTATGTTATGGAGGGAGAGATAGCTGAGTATTTTATTGCGTGTAAGGATAGCTATGATGTTGAGAAACTACTGCACAAGTGGAAAGAAAAATCTGTGAAAGCTAGGATGAAATACGACCCGAAGTTTGCCACTTCACCTATCTTTGTGACCGATAAGGATTATGAATTCTCTGTCGACCCTGAGTTAATCACTCTAGTCGAATCTGATCCTTTTCATGGTTATGAGTCTGATACGGTTGTATCCCATCTTACCAAACTGCATGATTTAGCCACCCTATTCACTAGTGAGGAAAAGATCCGCCACTACTATATGCTCAAGATGTTTCCTTTCTCGCTAAAGGATGATGCTAAGACCTGGTTCACTTCTCTTGCTCCTGGTTGTGTGCGTAGCCCCCAGGATATGGTCTACTACTTCTCTGAAAAATATTTCCCTGCCCATAAGAAGCAATCTGACTTGCGGGAAATATACAACTTTGCTCAAGCTGAAGAAGAGAGTCTCCCACAAGCTTGGGGGAGGCTCATCCAGCTACTGAATGATTTTCCTGATCACCCTCTTGAGAAGAAAGAAATCCTTAATATCTTCTATAATGGACTTGTCGATGCTTCTAAAGACCACTTAGATAGTTGTGCCGGTAGTGTTTTTAGGGAACGAACCGTAGAACAAGCTGAGATTCTATTGAATAGCATCTTGTGCAATGAGATTGCTTGGACTATTCCCGAACCACCTCCTAAGCCAACTCCAAAGAAAAGAGGTATTCTATTCCTCAGTCCTGAAGATATGCAAGAAACCAAGAAATCTATGCTTGAGAAAGGCATCAAATCTGAAGATGTCAAAAATCTACCACCTATCAAAGAGATCCATGGTCTCGATAACCCGATACAGGTAGTAGAAGTAAATTTTCTGCGTAGGTTTGATGAGAGTGATATTCCTTTTGATAAACCTGCTAGCTTATGCATGGATGAATTTGATAACTTCGTTGTCAAACAACAGATTTTCAATGATTATGTTAGCAGACAATTGGAAAAGAATGCTCGTATGCTTAGTCATTTAAGTGCTTGTGTGGACAGAAACGTCAACGATCTTAAGCTTCTGAGTAAACAAGCTTCTATGGTTACTACTCAGGTAGAACAAGTACTTAAAGCTCAGAATGACTTGCTCAATGAGTTGAATGAAAATTCCGTCAGAGTCGTTACCAGAGGCGGTAGAATGACCCAGGAACCTCTGTATCATGAGGGTCGTCCGAAGAGAATTGAACAAGATTCTCAAGGAGTCAGCACTGATGCACCTAGTCATCCTAGAAAGAAGAAGAAAGATGATAGGAACCTACACGCTAGCAACCCTCTTGCTGCTACCCCTGAGAGTCCAAACGATGCCTCTGTCTTTGATGCTGAAACACAATCTAGTGATGAACATGAGCCTAATGATAATATCAATAGTGATGTTCATGAAGATGCTCAACCTAGCAATGAAAAGGATGTGGAGATTGAACCTATTGATCTTGATAACCCACAGCCTAAGACTAAGAGATACGATAAGAATGACTTCACTGCTAGGAAGCACGGTAAAGAAAGGGAACCATGGGTTCAGAAACCTATGCCCTTTCCTCCCAAACCATCCAAGAAAAAGGATGATGAAGATTTTGAGCGCTTCGTTGAAATGATCAGACCCGTCTTTCTGCAGATGTGTTTGACAGATATGCTCAATGTGTCTCCGTATGCTAAGTACATGAAAGATATTGTGACTAATAAGAGGAGGATACCTGATCTTGAGATCTCCGCCATGCTCGCTAATTATACTTTTAAGGGTGGAACTCCTAAGAAACTAGGTGATCCCGGTGTGCCCACTATACCTTGCTCCATTAAAGGCAACTACGTTAGAACTGTGTTGTGCGACCTTGGAGCCGGTGTTAGTGTTATGCCTCTCTCTCTTTATCATAGACTTGAACTGGATAAGTTGACACCCACTGAAATCTCTCTGCAAATGGCCGACAAATCAACTGATTTCCCTATCGACATTTGCGAGGATGTGCCTGTCGTGGTTGCTAACACCACTATCTTAACAGACTTTGTTATCTTGGATATTCCCGAGGACGATGCCATGGCTGTCATCCTCGGAAGACCCTTTTTAAACACTGCAGGTGCTGTTATAGATTGCAACAAAGGCAATGTCACTTTCCATGTCAATGGTAATGAGCGTACGGTGCACTTTCCGAAGAAACATTATCGAGTACATTGCATCAATGTTATCGAAAAAACTTCATCGATTGTTATTGGGAGCTTTGAATGCCCTATTCCTCGTGTCAAGATGAAGTATGACTTGCTTGTTGGGGAGATACACATCCCCATTCAGGTGACCTAGTGACTATTCGAAAATTCTCCGTCTTGTTTTGCGATTCGATAAAGTTTTGTCGAGGGGATTTGATCAACCCCATTGATGGATTGCTTTCGATGACCATGAGATGGATGAATCGAGGAGTCACAAACCTCTGTTCCAAGTTTTCCCTGTTTTCTGTTTTAACGTCCGTTAGAAAAATACCCCTAAAATCAAAGTTCTCCGAACGCCGTGAAATCAAGTATGATTTTTTCTGGATTTTTGAAAAATACCGGGACAAAGAGTCTGTCTGGGGGCCACACCAGTGGGCCACAAGCCCTAGGGGCGCGGGCACCCCCCTGGCCGCGCCACCCAGGCTTGTGGGGCCCACAGGCACCCCCCTGGTCGCGCCACCCAGGCTTGTGGGGCCCACAGGCACCCCCTCCACTCATTCTTGCTCCCATCCAGTTCTCCTACCTCCAGAAAATATCGTTTCGTAGCTCAAACCCGTGTTCTTGCTCCTCTTGCTGGGATTTTCGATATCTTTGCTCAAATCACCGTTCTCCGAACCATTTTGGGGAAATTACTCCTTGGTAAGTGACTCCTCCATTGGTCCAATTAGTTTTTGCTCTAGTGCCTTATACTTCGCGTATTTTTGCTGCCTTGGTGACCATGTTCTTGAGCTTTGCATGCTGATTCTAGCTGGTTCCAAGTAGTTTTGATGCGTAATATGATCTCTAGGCACTTGTGGGAGTAGTTGCTACAAGTTTTGTTGAGCCTTGTTCACTTTTCCTCAGAATCACTAAAAATTTCAGAAATTTTCAGAGATAGAAAAAGGGAAAGTTGAGGAGGTTCTTAAGAGGCTCGTCAAGCCGTGACCCCAAGGATGATGGGAGTGAGAAGAAGCCCAAGTATTTGGTCCCTCGAGTCGCAGAAGTTCGAGCATGCGAGTGGCCAAGCGACGTGTTCTTTCGCGCCGCTGGAATTTATGACGACTTTTATCACTTGGTGTTGAACGCAGGCCTTACCGCCTTCGTTGAAGATAAGTGTCCGCAATACCTCCTCCTCACTAATATCTTCGTACAAAGCTTTAACTTCTATCCGAGGAAGAATCCTCCTATGGTTGAGTTCAACTTTATGATATCCCCAAACGCATGTCACTCCAGGATTTTTGCAATGTTTGCAAATTGCCTTACATTGGGGATATTCATGAACCTCGTCCACGGTACTTGGAAGCTTTCATCGGTACAATTGTTGTAGGAGAGGAAAGAGGAGTGTCTTGCGCTAGAGCTGCTAGCATACATTTTCCCGTGCTTCGGTACTTCTCACTATTTGTGGGAAAATGTTTGATTGGCCGTGGGAAAGCTGGGTCACTTAGTTCCCCAGACCTTGTGGTCTTGCGCGAAGCCCTTTATAACGATAAAACTTATAGCTTGGGCGCTATAGTAGCTCAACGGTTGAACCTGAACCGTTCTAAGGGTATTTTCTATGGAGGTATCTATGCTACTCGTCTTGCTCGGCACTTTAAGATACCTATTAGACTGGAGGAGGAAAAAGAGATTCTTCTTCCCGAGGGATATCTAGATCACGATAGCATGGTTAGCCATGACTTTCTTGATAGAGATACAAATAGAAGGATGATTTATAACTTGGTATTTAGTCGGGGTACTCGTGAGACTATTACTTTGCCTGCTCCTTCTTTGTTCAATCTTCATGCAGGCAGGTACATTATTATGCCCTCGGACATCTACGCATATTGGGGCTTAGCCCAACCACACGTGCCCGTGCCCGAGCCGCCAGTCGAGTACCAGACGCCAATTTATCAGTGGGAGCCGGAGGAGCTCACACAACAGTGGCATCCTCAGTCCACTCCGGAGTACCCTGGAGCTGGTTATTTCCCTCCTTGGGAGTAGACCAAGTTACGCCAAAAGCCTAAGCTTGGGGGAGTACGTGTTCTCACCGACTTTACATTCTTGCTTATGCTTTCACTTTGTTAGACGGTGTTCACACTTTGCCACTGTATCATCCATGCTAGTTTATTTTCTTTTTCTCGTTTTCTTTTCGTGTGTCTGTCTAGTTGAGAAAAACCAAAAAGATTTTCTTTTTCTTCTTTTGCTTGTTGGGAGCTTTCCCTTGTAGACAGTTTTCTTTTTCTTTCAGTCAAGGTAGAAGATATTGGTTACAATGTTTAGTGGCTCTTGCATGCATACCTGTTTAACTTTCAAAGAGCCATATTACTTTGTCTTCTCCTTTGTGTTTGCCTGCAGATTCCAGCGTAGTCCAATGCACGAGCGCTCTCATTATTGTTCACATCATTCGGTCGTGCAAGTGAAAGGCAATAATGACGATATATGATGAAGTGACTGAGCCTGGAAAAGCTGGTATGAACTCGATCTATTTTGTTTTTGTAAATATGACTAGCTCATCATGCCTAGTTCAGCTTTGTTGTGAGAGAAACATGTTTGCAATGACAACTTAGAGATCATAGTTGCTTATGCCATGCTTACTCAGCTAGGAGCTTATAATGGTTTGACTTGGATGCCCACATGAATGTTGAGATGACTATGATGTAGTGTGATAGGATGGTATCCTCCTTTGAATGATTCAATTGGCTTGACTTGGCGCATGTTCACACATGTAGTTGAAACAAAATCAACATAGCCTCTATGATGTTCATGTTCATGGTGATTTATGTCCTACTCATGCTTGCACTCAATGTTAGTTAATCTCAATGCATTTTGATGACTGTTGTCGCTCTCTAGTTAGTCGGTTCCCAGTCTTTTGCTAGCCTTCACTTGTACTAAGCGGGAATACTGCTTGTGCCTCCACCTCTATAAACCCAAAGTTGTGACATATGAGTCCACCATACCTACCTATGTGCGGTATCTACCTGCCGTTCCAAGTAAATTTGCATGTGCCATTCTCTAAACCTTCAAGAAATAATATGTTTTGCATGCCCGAACCGCTCATGTGGTGACAGGGGGCTATTGGTATCTTCCATGCTAGGCGTGTTATCCTCGATATGTGTTTATTCACTATCATTCATGAGAAAGAGGCAGGTAATTGGAATTCCCAGTTCCATGCTCAAATCGAAAAGATAATTCCAAAAAAACTCCCCCAGGATTGATGTTGGTATGGACGGTACCCGAGGATTCGGCTAGCCGTGGAGTGTGATTGATTGGTGGTGGGGGATTCAAAACTTTACTTTTCTGTTTGGGAACCGCCTATAGCATGTGTAGCGTGGAAGATGTTGAGAACTCTTAGTCATTGCGTTGACAATGAAAGCATGCCACCCAAAATTATTATCTCTGTTTTCAAACCTTGAGCTCCGGCACCTCTGCAAACCATTGCTTCCCTCTGCGAAGGGCCTGTCTATTTATGTTCCTGTTGAGTCATCCCCCTCTTATAAAAGCACCAATTAGAGAGCACCTCTGTCATTTTTATGCTTTGCTTTTAACTGTGTTGAGTATGACTATTACTGGTTCTTCATTGCCATGAATTACAATGTTTAGTCAGCCCTTGGTCTTTGAAGGTGCTCTGCATTTATGTTTTGCAGTCTCAGAAAGAGCTAGCGAGATACCATCTATTTGTACTGCTTCATGTTGTTTTGATTGAAGTGTTGACACTTGAGGCTTATTATTATTTGCTCGCTAGTTGATTATGCCATTGATATGAGTTTACCGTGAGACCTAGATGTCATTTGCTTATGTGGTTTGCTTGTGATCTTGTTGAAATTCTGGTTGTGAGTTAAACATAGTTGCAACAACAAGATCAAACAGAGTTCGTCAAAGTTTTTCTTTTGTCTCTCTCAATTTGTCAACTGAGTTGCGTGAGGACAAGCAAGGCTTTAAGCTTGGGGGAGTTGATACGTCTCCATCATATCTACTTTTTCGAACTCTTTTGCCCTTGTTTTGGACTCTAATTTGCATGATTTAAATGGAACTAACCCGGACTAACGCTGTTTTCAGCAGAATTGCCATGGTGTTGTTTTTGTGTAGAAATAAAAGTTCTCGGAATGTCCTGAAAATTTACGGAGATTTTTTCTGGAATAAAAGAAAAATATCTGCGCAAAGATCCACCGGAGGGGGCGTGCCAGTGGGCCACAAGCCCACAGGCCGCGACCTCCCCCTATGGCCGCGCCGTGCAGGCTTGTGGGGCCCACGTGGCACCACCGCCCCCAAACTCAGCTCTATATCTTCCGTTTCGCCTGGAAAAAAATCAGAGAGAAGGTTTCATCGCATTTTGCGATATGGAGGCGCTGCCACATCCTGTTCTTCATCTGGAGGGCAGATCTCGAGTCCATTTTGGGCTCCGGAGAGGGGAAATCGTCGCCATCGTCATCATCAACCTTTCTCCATCGACAATTCCATGATGCTCTTCATTGTTCGTGAGTAATCTCATCGTAGGCTTGCTGGACGGTGATGAGTTCGATAAGATCTATCATGTAATCGAGTTAGTTTTTGACGGGGATTGATCCCTAATATCCATTATGTTCTAGATTGATGTTGCTACTACTCGGCTATTCTTAATGCTTGTCACTAGGGCCCGAGTGCCATGATTTCAGATCTGAACCTATTATGTTGTCGCCAATATATGTGTCTTTTAGATCCTATCTTGCAAGTTGTAGTCACCTACTATGTGTTATGACCCGGCAACCCCGGAGTGACAATAGCCGGAACCACTCCCGGAGATGACCATAGTATGAGGAGTTCATGTATTCACCACATCTTAATGCGTTGGTCCTGTTCTTTATTAAAAGGAGAACCATAATATCCGGTAGTTTCCATTAGGACCCTGCTGCCACGGGAGGGATGGACAATAGATGTCATGCAAGTTCTTTTCCCTAAGCACGTATGACTACATACGGAATACATGCCTACATTAGATTGATGAACGGGAGCTAGGTACTTATCTCTCCGTGTTATAGCTGTTACATGATGAATCACATCCGTCACACTCATCCATCAACGATCCACTGCCTACGAGTCTTTTACTACTGGTCCTCGCTACGTTACTTTGCCTAGGCTTGTCCCTTGCAACAAAAGGGATTGGGCCACTTTGCTGGTGATGTTACTTGTTACTTTGCTGCTGCTACTACTGTTGTTCCTTGCTACTTCACTGCTACTTGTTGCAAGACTTTTCTGGAGCCGTAGTAGGGGAAGCATTCTTCTTAATAATAATCCCCCGTCAACGTGATGGCGCCATTGATACAACAGTTAGGAATAGTCTGCCGTCAACAGATCGTATCTCGCACGTTGCTATCATACTACTTTGCTACTGATACTTTGCTTGCAGACACTAATCTTTCAGGTGTGGTTGAATCTGACACATTAAGTTGCTAATACTTGAGAATATTCTTTCGCTTCCCGTCATGCGAACCAACAAATTTGGGTTGAATACTCTACCCTCGAAAACTGCTGTGATCCCATACGCTTGTGGGACATCACCTTTCCCACTGATCCACGGTGTACGCGTGCTAAGGATGCCACATATAAGTAAAAAATGACACGGCACAACTATGAGGAGATAGTATACTTTAGAAATCTACATAGCATGAATTTGCGTGTAATTAACCTAATTAAATAATTCCTACCAATAGCTTGTGTACAATTGCATCGGTTATGCGTCTTGTTTTTGTTCATTCGAGTGGCCTGTATGATGTATATGATACACAACTTGATTTGAGCAACCATTCGTGTCATTTTGACTTGTCGTAAACAGTTCGTCCGGGCAACATGTTTGTTGTATATCGCACACATCTTGATCTAGGTGATCGTTTGTGTTATTTTACGTCATTGCAAATAGTTTATCCGGGTGAATTATATGGCGTACATCACACACACTTGCATTATGTTAAAATTTTGTGTTATTTTACATCATCACAAATAGTTTGTGAGGGTGAATTTATGATGTACACTGCACACACTTGTTTTATGTTCACTATTTGTGTTAGTTTATTTCATTGCAAATAGTTTATTCAGGTGAACTGTATGCCGTAGATCGCATACACTTGTATTATGTTAATCGTTTGTGTTATTTTAGCTCATCCAAACAATTTATCCGGGAGAACTGTATGTCATACATTGCACACACTTGTAATACATTAACCATTTGTGTTATTTTCTCTCGTTGTAAATAGTTTATCCAGATGAACTATATGTCGTACATTGCACAAACTTGTATTATGTTAACCGTTTGTGTTATTTTAGCTCATCACAAACAGTTTATCCGGGTGAACTATATGTCGTAAATCACACACCCTTGTATTATGTTAACCGTTTGCGTTATTTTAGCTCATCGCAAACAATTTATCCGGGTGAATTGTATGTTTCACATTGCACACACTTGTATTATTTTAACCATTTGTGTTATTTTATGTCATCACAGAAAGTTCATAAGGGTGAACTATATGCCATATATCGCGTACACTTGTATTAAGTTAACCATTTGCGTTATTTTGTCCCATCACAAACAGTTTGCGTGGGTCAACTGTCTGCCATAGATCGCCCACACAACTCTTTTCTAAATCGTCTTTGATGGGTCTGCCATCACACATAGTTCGTGTCATTGGCGACAAAGCTTGAACTATACCATTTGTGATTTTTTGATCGCACACAGTTTTGTCGAAGGGTCTCTAATTATAGTAGCGCATTTGGACCATCCTATAGTAGTGTCAATACCCCCACAAATTGTAAGGTTGTTACGTAATGGACTCAGCCAATTCCCACCCACATCACATGTGCCTATAGTGAATTAGTCGTACATGGTTGTGGAGAGCAGGATGGCATTGATGGAAAAGGGGTTGATTGTCGATTGTGAAGTTTATACTTTCTCAAGGCAAGGTTGCGCTTCAAACAATGAAGATCACTAATGAAGGTTGTATGTGCCTCGATGGGAAATACACGATAATATGACAGTGATTTTTGAAGTATATAAGGGGTATAATGGCTAGAGTGGCACCCATGGGAGGCGTCGTTAGTCCAGGTGACTGCAACAACCCATGATAGTATCCTAATTAGCAATTGGTTGCTACTTTAATTTTGCATCATGTCATCATGCTTTAATCTTGATATGAGGATTAAATCAACCTTCAACATATTGTTTAAACGTCTAAAAACCGTAACTTTGCTAGATGTTCAAAAAAACCCTTCCTAAACCCTATATTATCTAGCAATGGCCATCATATTAAATATGTGGGCCCTCACAGAATTATAGGGGTCAAAAGGTTTAACTGGATTTTGGTTCGAACTCTACACATAATTAATTGGGACTATTTTCCTACAAAATAAATTGACCCCAAACATTGTAATTATTTTTGTGTGGCTTGAAAATAGTCCAAAGAGGCTTCGCCTAAATTTCTATAATTTTCGGAGTTGTTTTGCCTCCTGATTAATTTTAAATCACATAATCTAGGGACATTACAATAGCATAATTTTCCAGCCCTCTCAGGCCATCACCTTGCAGACATGCGTCACTTATGGACATTTTCAATTGTTCGATTACCTCTTATAACATGTATGCTCACTTTGTTCCATACTAAATTTCATACAAACTTTGATTTGTGCGTTATTGGGGTCGTTAGAATTGTCTCTGAAAGCCTGATATGCCCATTCATTGGATCTTCATTCTGGACACTGAAAATGTCAAAATATCCAGCTCCCCAAAGAGTGAGAATCTGATGTGTGAAACTTCTTGGGTTTGGCCCCAACTTGGTCCTTTTTAAGCGCCAAATCCACGAACATGGCAATACACCTATATAGAGAAAAGACAAAGTAAAACTAATGCAAACATTTCAAAACTAAAAGTTGTGCAAAGAACTTTGTAAAATGGATAAATATAGAAAACTATGCATTGTGGACATGAAAAACTCCTAGATGGATGTGATATGAGAAATTTTTGGCACTAGTATAGGCTATAAAAGTGACGCAAAATTCCATTATCAATGGGTATCTATTATGTCTATAGGATGCCATAACAAATTATCGCACTTATTGAGTGGCACAATGATACGTCTCCAACGTATCTAAAATTTTTGATGGTTCCATGCTATTATCTTGTCAAACTTTGGATGTTTTGTATGCCTTTTATATCTTTTTTGGGAATAACTTATTAACTCAGTGCCAAGTGCCAGTTCCTGCTTTTTCCGTGTTTTTGACCCTTTTCAGAGAGAATATTAAACGGAGTCCAAACGGAATAAAACCTCCGAAAAGATTTTTTCCGGAACATAAGATACGCAGGGAGCTTGAGAACCAAGGCAGAGGGCACCAGGGGAGGCCACAAGCCCCCTAGCCGTGGCCTAGGGGGGGCGCACCTAGAAGGCTTGTGGCCCCCCTGTGGCTCCTCTGCCCTACTTCTTCCGCCTATAAATCCCCGAAAAATCCAAAATCACGGGAGAGAGCCACAAAAATACTTTTCCGCTGCCGCAAGCTTCTGTCTTCGCAAGATCCCATCTGGGGCACGTTCTAGTGCCCTGCCAGAAGGGGGATTCAGACACAGAGGGCTTCTTCATCAACACCATTGCCTCTCCGATGATGCGTGAGTAGTTCACCATAGACCTTCGGGTCCATAGCTAGTAACTAGATGGATTCTTCTCTCTATTGGATCTTCAATACAAAGTTCTCCATGATCTTCATGGAGATCTATCCGATGTAATCTTATTTTGCGGTGTGTTTGTCGAGATCCGATGAATTGTGGATTTATGATCTGATTATCTATGAATATTATTTGAGTTTCTTCTGATCTCTTATATGCATGATTTCATATCCTTGTAATTCTCTTCGAGTTGTGGGTTTTGTTTGGCCAACTTGTTCTATGATTCTTGCAATGGGAGAAGTGCTTGGTTTTGGGTTCATACCGCGCGGTGACCTCGCCGAGTGACAGAAGGGGTAGTGAGGCACGCATCGTGTTGTTGCCATCAAGGGTAAAAAGATGGGGTTTATATCTGTTGCATGAATTTATCCCTCTACATCATGTCATCTTGCTTAAGGTGTTACTCTGTTTGTCATGAACTCAATACACTAGATGCATGCTGGATAGCGGTCGATGTGTGGAGTAATAGTAGTAGATGCAGAAAGTATCGGTCTACTTGTCTCGAACGTGATGCCTATATGTATGATCATTGCCTTAGATATCGTCATGACTTTGCGCGGTTCTATCTATTGCTCGACAGTAATTCGTTCACCCACCATAATATTTGCTATCATGAGAGAAGCCTCTAGTGAACACTATGGCCCCTGGGTCTACTTCACATCATATTTTCCGCCTTACACTTTTACTTTGTTGCACTTTCCGCCTTCAGATCTCACCTTGCAATCAATCGTGAAGGGATTGACAACCCCTTTGTATTGTTGGTGCAAGTTTGTTGTTTTTGCGCATGTACGGTGGAGACTTGGCTTGATACTCCTACTAGATTGATACCTTGGTTCTCAAACTGAGGGAAATACTTACTGCTATTGTGCTACATCACCCTTTCCTCTTCAAGGGAAAAACCAATGCAAGCTCAAGAGGTAGCAAGAAGAATTTCTGGCGCTGTTGCCGGGGAGCATCAAGTGAAGCTTATCCAAGTAACCGTCACAAACTCATCTCTTGCATTTTCTTTTTTTGCCTCTCGTTTTCCTCTCTCCAACTTCTGAAAAACAAAAATTTACAAAAATATTTGCCTTTTTCGTTCGCCCTTTTCTTTCGCTTGATTTATGTTCGCTTGTGTGCTTGTCTGCTTGCTGAAGTCACCATGACTGAAAACACCAAACTTTGTGACTTCTCGAATACTAATAATAATGATTTTATTAGTACTCCAATTGCTCCCGCCACTAGTGCGGAATCATATGAAATCAATGCTGCTTTGCTGAATCTTGTTATGAAAGAGCAATTCTCCGGCCTTCCTAGTGAAGATGTCGCATCCCATCTTAATACCTTCATTGAGTTATGCGATATGCAAAAGAAGAAAGATGTGGATAATGATGTGATCAAATTGAAGCTATTTCCGTTCTCGTTGCGAGATCGAGCAAAAACTTGGTTTTCATCTTTGCCCAAAAATAGTATTGATTCTTGGAACAAGTGCAAAGATGCTTATATATCCAAGTATTTTCCATCGGCTAAGATTATCTCTCTCCGTAATGATATCATGAATTTTAAGCAACTTGATCATGAACATGTTGCACAATCTTGGGAGAGAACGAAATTGATAATTAGAAATTGTCCCGCTCATGGCTTGAGTCTTTGGATGATTATACAAATCTTCTATGTTGGTTTGAATTTTTCTTCTAGAAATATCTTGGACTCCGCCTCTGGTGGAACCTTCATAGAAATCACATTAGGATAAGCCACAAAACTCCTAGACAATATCATGACAAACTATTCTTAGTGGCACACTGAAAGGTCACCTACTAGTAAAAAAGTACACGCTATAGAGGAAATTAACTCATTGAGTGCTAAGATGGATGAGTTAATGAAATTGTTTGCTAGTAAAGGTGCTCCTTTAGATCCAAATGATATGCCCTTGTCTTCCTTGATTGAGAGTAGCAATGAAAGCTTGGATGTTAATTTTGTTGGTAGGAATAATTTTGGAAACAATAATGCTTTTGGAGGAAACTATATTCCTAGGCCTTTCCCTAGTAATCCCTCTAATAACTTTGGCAACTCCTACAACAATGCTCATGGAAATTACAATAAATTACCCTCTGATCTATAGAGTAATATTAAAGAGTTTATCAACTCGCAAAAGATTTTCACTGCGTCCATAGAAGAAAAACTACTCAAAATTGATGATTTGGCTAGGAGCGTTGATAGAATGTCTCTTGATATTAATGCTTTGAAAGTTAGATGTGCTCCTCCCAAGATCAATATGGATGAAACTTTGAAAGCTATGCGTGTTTCCATGAATGAGAGTAAAGAAAGAATTTCCCAAATTCGTGCAAGACATGATGGGCTTAAAAAGGTGTGTTCTTGTGATGAGAATCACGAAGATCTTAAAGTGCTTGGTGTGACTCCCATTGAATCCTTGTTTTCTAGTGTCAAACCTAATGATGATGGGGCTGGATATGAATCCACTTTGGTTGAAAAACGCCCCAATGATTCGGAGTCCATCTATCTTGATGCTAAAAGCATTGAAAGTGGAGTATAGGACATCAAAACTTTGAGTAGTAATGAAACTACTACTTTGGATTTCAAGGATTTCAATTATGATAGTTTCTCTTTGATTGAATGTATTTCCTTGATGCAATCCATGCTAAACTCTCCACACGCTTATAGACAAAACAAGGCCTTTACTGATCATATCGTCGATGCTATGATGAAATCTCTTGAAGAGAAACTTGAATTGGAAGTTTCTATTCCTAGAAAACTTCAAGATGAGTGGGAATATACTATCAAAATCAAGATCAAAAACTATGAATGCAATGCTTTGTGTGATTTGGGTGCTAGTGTTTCTGCGATTCCAAAGTCTTTATGTGATGTTCTAGGCTTAAATGAGATTGATGAGTGATCTCTTAATTTCCATCTTGCGGATTCTACTGTTAAGAAACCTATGGGAAGGATCAATGATGTTCTTATTATTCCAAATAGGAACTATGTACCCGTGAATTTTATTGTGCTGGATATTGATTGCAATCCTACATGTCCTATCATTCTTGGTAGACCTTTACTAAGGACTATTGGTGTTGTCATCGATATGAAGGAAGGGAATATTAGATTTCAATTTCCATTAAAGAAGGGCATGGAACATTTTCCTAGAAAGAAAATAAGATTGCCTTATGAATCCATGATGAGGGCTACTTATGGTTTGAGTACCAAAGACGACGATACGTGATTCTATCGCCTTATGCCTAGCTAAGGGCGTTAAACAATAGCGCTTGTTGGGAGGCAACCCAATGAATTTATCTTTTCTTTTTTGCTTTATATTTTGTTGCATCCACACCATCATAATTTTGTTATGATTGTGTTTTTTGTGTTTCTTTTTTTGTTTGAGCCAAGTAAAACCTTTATGACTAGTTTTGGTGATGGTTGTTTGATCATGCTGGAAAAAGACAGAAACTTTTCGCTCACGAAATTATTTTTCATTTTTATCCAGAAAGTGATTTTGAGTTGATTCTTTTTGCTGCTAGTTGATATGCAAATTTCCCAAATATTCATAATGTTTCAGAACTTTTGAGATACTAGAAGTATACGAAGTATACAAATTGCTACAGACCGATATGTTTTTGACAGATTCTATTTTTGTTGTGTTTATTGCTTATTTTGATGAAACTATGGATAGTATCGGGGGGTACTAGCCATGGAAATGTGAGAATACAGTAATATAACACCAATATAAATATAAAGCAAGTTTTCTACAGTACCTAAAGAGGTGGTATTTTGTTTTCTTGTGCTAATGATATCACGAGTTTCTGTTTAAGTTTTGTGTTGTGAAGTTTTCAAGTTTTGGGTGATGTTCTCATGGACAAAGGGATAAAGAGTGGAAAGAGCTCAAGCTTGGGGATGCACAAGGAATCCCAAGCCAAATTCAAGGGCACCAAAAATCCTAATCTTGGGGATGCCCCGGGAAGGCATCCCCTCTTTCGTCTTCAATCCATCGGTGACATTATTTCGAGCTATATTTTTATTCACCACATGATATGTGTTTTTGCTTGGAGCGTCGTGTATTATAGGAGTCTTTTATTTTTGTTGTGTCACAATCATCATTGCTGCACACCTTTTGAGAGAGACATGCACTCATCGTGGATTTGCTAGAATACTCATTGAGCTTCGCTTATATCTTTTGAGTTAGGCAATTTAGCTCACATGTGCTTCACTTATATCTTTTGAGCTAGATAACTTTGCTCTAAGTGCTTCACTTAGATATTTTAGAGCACGGCGGTGTCATATTTTGGAGAAATAAGAACTCTCGATCTTCACTTATATCTTTTTGAGAGTGCTCTCTCTGAGTAACTTGGTAGTTGGCTTGTGCTATGAAAGTAGTCCTAAAGATGATAGGCGTCCAAAGAGGATACAATAAAACTTCCATATTCTTGTGCATTGATTAGAAAGAGAAGTCTGATTCCTCTCGATTAGTTTTGAGACATGGATTTGGTTATACTAAGAGACATGTTAGTAGGGTGTTGTGAATCTAGAAATACTTGTGATGAAGTTAGTGATTCCCGTAACATGCACGTATGGTGAACCGCTATGTTAGGAAGTCGGAGCATAATTAATTTATTGATTGTCATCCTTTGTGTTGCGGTCGGGATCGCGCGATGGTTAACACCTACCAACCCTTCCCCTAGAAGTATGCTTTAGCACTTTGTTTCGATTACTAATAAAAACTTCCGCAATAAGTATGTGAGTTCTTCATGACTAATGTGAGTCCATGGTATAGATGCACTTTCACCTTCCACCATTGCTAGACTCTCTGTCAGGATGGGAATGGGCCGGGTCGACCAGCCGGGTCACTGACCCGACCCAAAAAATCGAGGCCAATGGGTTGTGTGGGTCGGCCTCGAACTATAGTTTGGGAAGCCGGCACTGACTGGCCCAATGGGTCAGCAGGGCCGCCCCGTCCATCCCTGTCGGCAGTGGCGTGCCTCCCGCTTGGTCCCGTTTCTGGTGCACCTGTCGCTCGTCGTCTCGTCGTCCAGCTCGTCGCCTGACCGTAGTTGACATATGTGTACTTCTTTTGCTATTGACGTGTGATAGTCTAATTGTTCTGCTACTGTTGATGTAATTGAACTTCGCATGGTAATAGTTTTTCATGGTGAATTACCAAGTACACCTACATGAATCATGCATGTATCAAATTCATTCCATGACAACAATGTTCTAAATATTTTTAAAACACAATTTTTAACTCGTAGTGCCGTATATATACAGATGATGATTTTATTGTTTATCCAGCTTGTTGCTAGTATGGAGGGATTTTCTTCTGGTGATCTTGTGAAAATATTGTTTTATTTAACTTGTTAATTTTATAGTTCCTCACTCAGATACATAGATGAAAAGACCTCTTTCCCGTAGCTGCAACATGTCTGACTACCCGCAACACTAGATAACAACTAGAATTTGGACCGACCCGAGATACCCATCGGGCCAGCAAGGCCATCGGCATTTAAGAAATGGGTCGCCCCGCGGCCTCATAAATTGGCCTTGAGGCCATGAGGACCAGGTCCAAGGCCAGGGCCCGGTCGGACCGTTTCCATCCTGACCTCTCTAGTGTCGTGCAACTTTCGCTGGTACACAAAACCACCATAGACCTTCCTCAAAATAGCCACCATACCTACCTATCATGGCCTTTTCATAGCCATTCCGAGATATATTGCCATGCAACTCCCACCGTTCCGTCTCATGACTTGTGTCGTCACTTACATATCGCCATTGCATGATCGTAAGATAGCTAGCGAGATGTTTCAACGTCATACGCCAAGCTAGATCGTTGCACATCTCAGTACACTGCCGGAGGCATTTCCTATAGAGTCATCATCGTTCTAAGCATTGAGCTGTGAGTAAATGAAACTGTGATGATCATCATTATTAGAGCATTGTCCCATGTGAGCAAATAAAAAAAAAAGAGGCCAAAGTTGCCCACACAAATATATATATATATGGAAAGAGTCCAAAGAGCCCAAACAAAAAAAGAGAAAAGGAGAGAAGGGACAATGCTACTATCTTTTTCCACACTTATGCTTCATAATAGCACCATGTTCTTCATGATTGAGAGTCTCTTGTTTTGTCACCACCATATACTAGTGGGAATCTTCATTATATAACTTGGCTTTTATATTCCAATGATGGGCTTCCTCAAAATTGCCCTAGGTCTTCGTGAGCAAGCAAGTTGGATGCACACCCACTATTTCTCCTTTTGAGCTTTCACACACTTATAGCTCTAAGTGCATCCATTTCATGGTAATCCCTACTCTTTCACATTGACATCTATTGATGGGCATCTCCATAGCATTTTGATATGCCGAGTCAATGTGACCATCTCCTCATTTTTGCCTCACAACCTTCACCACAGTCTATTCCACCTATAAGTGCTATATCCATGGCTCACGCACATGTATTGCATGAGAGTTGAAAAAGGTTTGAGAAAGTAAGAGTGCGAAAAATGTTTACTTGGCCAATACCGGGTTTGTGCATGATTTAAATTCGTTGTGTGGGGATGATGGAGCATAGCCAGACTATATGATTTTGTAGGGATAACTTTCTTTGGCCTTGTTATTTCGAAAGTTCATGATTACATTGCTAGTTTGCTTGAAGTATTATTGTTTTCATGTCAATAGAAAACTATTGTTTTTAATCTTACGGATCTGAACATTCATGTCACATGAAAGAAGTTACAAAGGAAAAATATGATAGGTAGCATTCCACATCAAAAATTCATTCTTTATCACTTTCCTACTCGAGGACGAGGAGGAGTTAAGCTCGGGGATGCTTGATACGTCTCCAACGTATCAATATTTTTTGATGGTTACATGCTATTATCTTGTCAAACTTTGGATGTTTTGTATGTCTTTTATATATTTTTTGGGACTAACTTTTTAACTCATTGCCAAGTGTCAGTTCCTGTTTTTTCCGTGTTTTTGACCCTTTTCAGAGAAGAATATTAAACGGAGTCCAAACGGAATAAAACCTCCGAAAAGATTTTTTTCCGAAACAGAAGATACGCAGGGAGCTTGAGAACCAAGGCAGAGGGCACCAGGGAGGCCACAAGCCCCCTAGCCGCGGCCTGGGGGGGCCCGCGCCTAGCAGGCTTGTGGGCCCCCTGTGGCTCTTCTTCCCTACTTCTTCCGCCTATAAATCCCCAAAATATCCAAAACCACGGGAGAGAGCCACGAAAATAATTTTCCGCCGCCGCAAGCTTCTGTCTCCGCAAGATCCCATCTGGGGCACGTTTTGGTGCCCTGCCGGAGGGGGATTCATACACGGAGGGCTTCTTCATCAACACCATTGCCTCTCCGATGATGCGTGAGTAGTTCACCATAGACCTTCGGGTCCATAGCTAGTAGCTAGATGGCTTCTTATCTCTATTGGATCTTCAATACAAAGTTCTCCATGATCTTCATGGAGATCTATCCGGCGTAATCTTCTTTTGCGGTGTGTTTGTCGAGATCCGATGAATTGTGGATTTATGATCATATTATCTATGAATCTTATTTGAGTTTCTTCTGATCTCTTATATGCATGTTTTCATATCCTTGTAATTTTCTTCGAGTTATGGGTTTTGTTTGGCCAACTTGATCTATGATTCCTGCAATGGGAGAAGTGCTTGGTTTTCGGTTCATACCGTGCGGTGACCTCACCCAGTGACTGAAGGGGTAGTGAGGCACGCATCATGTTGTTGCCATCAAGGGTAAAAACATGGGGTTTATATCTATTGCATGAATTTATCCCTCTGCATCATGTCATCTTGCTTAAGGCATTACTCTGTTTGTCATGAACTCAATATACTAGATGCATGCTGGATAGCGGTCGATGTGTGGAGTAATAGTAGTAGATGCAGAAAGTATCGATCTACTTGTGTCGGACATGATGCCTATATGTATGATCATTGCCTTAGATATTATCATGACTTTGCATGGTTCTATCAATTGATCGACAGTAATTCATTCACCCACCGTAATATTTGCTATCATGAGAGAAGCCTCTAGTGAACACTATGCCCCCGGGTCTACTTCACATCATATTTTCCGCCTTACACTTTTACTTTGTTGCACTTTCAGCCTTCAGATCTCACCTTGCAATCAATCGTGAAGGGATTGACAACCCCTATGTAGCGTTGGGTGCAAGTTTGTTGTTTTTGCGCACGTACGATGGAGACTTGGCTTGATACTCCTACTGGATTGATACCTTGGTTCTCAAACCGAGGGAAATACTTACTGCTACTATGCTGCATCACCCTTTCCTCTTCAAGGGAAAAACCAACGCAAGCTTAAGAGGTAGCACACAACAAGTTTTTACCTGGACGCCTCTAATCATTCTTGCTAATTACCGTAGCTACTTGGGTTTAAGTAATCAAATTTAGTTACCTACGTAACAATTAAGGATGATTACTCCTTATTGTTAATTTAACATGCGGGGTGTATGAAACACGAGATTTAGTTAAAAACCTCAAGACCTATACTAAATTTCACCATACGCGTGATCCCCATGTATATCTCATCTACAATCCCCTATCATTGCTATTTGTCAAAACTAAAAGTGGAACCAAAGTCATCCTGAAATAGTCCCGGGTCTGTCGACCAATATACACGAGTGCAACATGAGGGGATCCTAGTTAGGTACACCTCTAAACATTTCATAATAGCATTGAGATCAAAATTACGCAACAAAGGGAAACAACAAGAGCATCGAGTAATATATCCAACCTAATTACTTACATAACACTTGTGCAATGCCCGCATATCACCATATGGTCTAGATCGAACATGCATCTACTCGTAGAATAGTTAACCGTCCCACTTTAGGGGGTGTTCTACGCAACAACAAAATATTACCGTACACGATCACACCTAGGAACACTACAAAGATGCGGGTAACGATCAATTTCACCAACTAGAGTGTAGTAGAAGCATAGTAGATTGTTGGTGCATATTTGGTGATTCCCTCAACTAGATTATACCTCACATCCATGAGAATTTTACCTAGATGATTCACCAATCTTGAATTTAAAAAGATGGTGCCATTAAGTATCCACGTGTGCCAAACTAGTGATTTGGCAACACTCTATGAACAAAAGTTGACAGCGAAACTAGAGGGAATATACGCAGCCTATCAACATCCTCAATATGTCAACTAGATGGGAGAGAGAATTGGGGCACGTGGGTGGGGAAACCTCCAAAGGGTGTGTTCAAAGGGGTTACCCCCTAACCCCCCCACCCCACCTCCCCATACACACACACATATATAAAGGTCGAGCCAAGAGCGAGGGGTGGTGCCGAGTTGCGGAGGGGTTCTCCCCTTGATTGGGATGACCAAGGATGGGATTCCTCCTAGGATTCCACATCCCGGAATCTTGGATAGCTTGAAATCTTCACGGAAAATGTCGTAGAGCCTTCTAAAACCATCCAGTGCCTTTCAAGACTCACCAAGACCTTCGGCATCACTTTTGGAACACTCCCGGCATCACCGAACAGTTTCGGTGCCCATTGTCTCATTATCCGTTATCTCCTAGGCCTTCCACAAATCACTAGTTGTTAAGCATGCAACATTATAGGTTCAGAAACATGTGGACATGACCCGGTACATATTCTGATCAATAATTAATAGTGAGATCTGGTCACCCCCTAATAATCCGTGCATATTCACGAAGATCTTTAAACCCGAAGCAAGACTTTTGTTGTTATCCATAAAGTAATTGTTTGGTCACAATACCAAGTTATCCTTGTTACTGATATTTTTTCTCTTTTCTTGTTTTCGCATTTCAATATCTAAGTGGTCAATATCACGCTCGTGACTAGCCATAAAACAATGTATACCCCAATACCGAATGATCCCAAAGAGTATCTCTCCATTGTCGGAGGAGCAAATCTCAATCTTGAATTATTGAGAACCTTGACATTAGTATCTCTCCATCGTCGGAGGAGAAAATCTCAATATTAAATTATCGAGAACCTTGACATACTTTTCCACAGTACGCGTAAGCTACCTTTATGATCTCCGAGTTCCGAAAAATGTTTGGCAGCCCCAAAGTAACCATCTAGTATGATGATTTACGTTATTCACATGGTCTAAGGATGTGAGTAAACATCAACACATTATACGAAATTATCGACAACAATATTGATGTTGGAATCTTGCAATATTTCATTGGTGGTTTTGTCCAACACCATTGTTCCGCCAACAATATTCTTATTATTGTCGGCATCCTAGTCACAACAATACATGAGCTACTCTTAAAGGCGGGACTAGGATCGTGTTTATGTTTCCACACATGCAAATGAGTTTGCCCGCAAATATAATCATCTTGAGTTAACCCACTTAGCATGGAAGATATGGATTACCCTATAGCTACTATGAGGGTGTACGGACACAAAAGAAGAATATTCATTTGAACTTTTAGAGTCAACACATGTAAATTTACTTCAAATGACAAGGCAATACCATACATAGGTAGATATGGTGGACTCTCATGGCAAGAAATTGTGTTTAAGAGTATTTGGATGTGCAAGTAGTATCTCTACTTAGTACATAAATTTTGGATAACAAAGAGTGTAAACAAGCAACACATGTTCGAGAATCCATGACAGTATAACTTCTATGCAAATACACATAAGCATAACTCATTATGTTGTCTTCCTTGTCCAATATCAACTATTTTATCAAGTTTGAAAATAATTAATGGGGATTCACAACAATAGAAGATGCCCAAGATAGTATTTTATATGTGAATTCTCTCTTCCTTCATTATGCATTCATGATTTGTGTGAATAACCAATATATGATTGTTAAATTCCAATAGATTTTATTTCCTACATTATCATGTGAAGTCACTAATTATCATAAGATAAGAATATGAATAATATATAATTTCATAATTATTATACTCAATTCATTCAAAATTTTACTCTAAGGATTAAGTGAAGCACAAGAGTAAACAATAAACTACTCCAACATATATGTCAAGAACAACGAATAGTTAAGTAAATAAGGAGCTATGTAAAGACTCAGTCCCAATTTTTTTTAAGATTTAAGGATTGTATCAAACAGAAAACAAAACAAAAATATGATCCAACCAAAACACATATTATGTGAAGAATTAAAATATAGTTTCGAGTGAGGTATACCGATAGTGTTGAATACGAAAGATGGGATGCCTTCCAGGGCATTCCCAAGCTTAGACGCTTGAGTATTCCTTGAATATTACATTGGGGTGCCTTGGGCATCCTCAAGCTTAGGGTTTTGTCGCTTCTTGTTCTCCTCATATCGATATCTCACCCAAGACTTGAAAACTTCGTTCAAACAAAACTTAACAGAACTCGTGAGATAGGTTAGTGTAATAAAAATATACCATTTACTTAGCTACTATCAAAAAAAGATTAATAATTGTTTTTACATAATGCCTACTACTATCATTCTCACAATTTATATCACTCAATATAAGCTACGAAAACTCTAAAACAAGCAAAATAAGAAAACAAAAAAGAATCTATAAAAAAAGAACAATATGTAATGATCTAGTCAATAATCATACTTCTCTAACTAAAAATTCTAAAAAATTAACACGTATCACAGAACTAATATATACATCCGTGTATACATTTCAAGAATTGATCATGTTCCAGTACAGGAATAATTCATGTACTGGACGCAAAAGTTTATGTTTTCAAACAAGAACTCATAAACTGAGCATAGCAAAGGATAAAGTTGGAACTTTATTGAAAAAGAATATACAAAACATGAGTGCTAGAGTAGCACTAATACGTAAATACACAAAAATAGAAAGTTATAAGTATTGTGATGCCTCCCAACAAGCGCTTTTCTTTAATGCTTTTTCGCTAGGCATGATGATTTAATGATTCTCGCATAAAAGTAAGAATTGAAACATAAAATGAGCATCATGAGACATATAGAAAATACATTTAAGCCTAACCCATTTTCTATGCTTAGGGGTTTTGTAAGCAAACAATTTACTAAAACAAGAATCAACTAGCATAGAAAGGAAAAGCAAGTGTAACCTCAAAAGGTTCAACATAAACAGAGGAAACTTGACGTTGTTGAAATATATATAAGCATACCTTCCCCTCTCATAATGATTTTTGGTACCATCATGAACAAAATTGATAATACAACTATCGCATAAAACATTCTTTTCATGATCCACATGCACAAATAATTTGTTACTCTCCACATAAGCATATTTCTTCTCATTAATAATAGTTGGAGCAAACTCAACAAAATAACTATCATGTGACACTTGATTGACATAACCAAATTGAACATTAAAATCATGATGCCAATTTTCATGGCTATCATTACTATTTATAGCATACATGTCATCAAAATAATCCTCACAAATAGCAACTTTGTTGTCATAATCAATTGAAGCCTCTTCCAAAATAGTGAAATCATCATTAAATAAAGTGATTACCTCACCTATTCCACTTGCATAGTTATTACAATAAGATTCAAGACCCTCTAAAATAGATGGATGATTACTACCTAGAGTTGACACTCTTCCAACTTCACTTTCATCATTATAATAATCATAAAGAGGAGGTGTATTTGCATCATAGTAAATTTTATTATCAAAAGTAGGGGGGCTACATGTTAGAGCATATATCTCCATATGTGGTTTTGGTAATTGATGACAATTCCTATGGAATAATGGTCGCCTTAAGTTATATTTATAGGATTTGTCCATAGGCACTTCTTGAAGTCCATCTGTTGGGTTCAAGGAGTTTATATGATGACCAAGGTGGTATTCAAGGTATTATCCAAAGAATTTTCATAGAGACACAAGGTTGATCAAGATCGTCAGACAAAGAGTAAATCAAGATGATCTACACAGAAAGCGTAAAAGATGTGCTAAGAGGTATCAAGTGATCCCATGGTATGGTAAGCATTGTCCATTACGTATTTGTGTACTAACCCATGGTCTTCGTGAGAGTTCTATGTGGGGTTAGGTGTGTTTCCATGGGCTTACGTCAAGAGGAAGATCTCATACAACCCATGGAGAATGACGTCAAGTGGTGGAGGATGGTGGCAATGGACTTGTGAAGATATGCTGAAGAGCGGCTCGCCCATAGTGTGTATGGGGGAGCAATCAACTAGTCTTCATCAAGCCAACGCAATCAAGAAAGGTGGTCCATCTTGAGGAAGCCAAGATCATCATCATCTAGCTCAAAAGGACGAGGTGCAAGTTATAGGTTTTCCCTTGATAGGTTTTCTGTTTTAGGATAGATTGTCGTACTGTCAAGGGGGACTCTCAAGTGAATAGCTTGATCGTATCATTCGTTGAGAGCTTTGACCATTTGCATCCTTGCATCATACTTCTTGATTCTTGTTTGGTGTTTCTCTTTGTGATTTTTAGATCTTATGGTCATCTTCATGACAAGTTCGATTTCATCAAAAACGGAGTCCATATGCATCTTCTATGATGTTTTCGATGTTGGGAGTTTTTACCAGTCTTATTCGAAGAAGGGTTCTCACCATTTTATTATGGGACTTTTATCACTTTCTTCTTATTGTTATTTATATCAATATTGCGTTAGCCCGTGTCGTTAGCTTTCCAACAAACTTGGTTTTATTGAATTCGGAGTCCGTATGCGAAAGTTACAACAGTTTCAGTATCCACCGGTAGTACCGCTCCAAGTGCCAGCGGTAGTACCGCTCTTGTAGCGGTAGTACCGCCCCCGGATCGGTAGTAATTTTTTACTACCACTCCCTAGTAGTAGTACCGCTCCGTCGGACTGTTTTTCGCATCCTTTTTGGCCTCAGCATGGTTGGTGAACCTACCGAGCGGTAGTACCGCTCCCATGAGCGGTAGTACCGCTCTGTGCGGGCTGTGAAGCATAACGGTTGTATTTTTTCCCACCTATATAAGGGGGTCTTCTTCCCCATTGAACCTTATATCTTTAGCTCGTGTTCTTCCCCCATTGTTGACCTTCTTCGAGCTTTCTAATTCTCAATCCCTCCAATGATTCTTGCTAGTTCTTGAGGGAAAAGAGAGAGGAGATCTAGATCCACATTTCCACCAATAACTTTCTCCTCTAAGTGAGGGGAACCCATTGGGTCCAGATCTTGGAGTTGTTCGTTTTCTTCTTCATTCTTCCTCTCATTATCCTCCTAGCATTAGTTGCTTTGGTGGGATTTGGGAGAGAAGGATTTGGGCACTCCGTGTGCCCTTGCCATTGCATTTGGTGCATCGGTTTGAGTTCTCCACGGTGATACGTGAAAGTGAGAAGTTGAGAATCTTATTAACTTTGGGTACTTGGTACCCCTAGAAGCTTGGTGGTGCCTCGGAGCTCAATCATTGTGGTGTAAAGCTCCGGGCAAGCGTCGGAGTCTCCAATTAAGTTGTGGAGATTGCCCCAAGCATTTGTGATCACCTCAAAGCGATATGCCATTATGGTGAAGCTTCGTGGTGTTTTTGGGAGCCTCCAATTAAGTTGTGAAGATTGCCCCAACCTTGTTTGTACAGGTTCGGTGACTGCAGTCAAGGGTCCCTAAGTGGAATTACGACATATTGCATTGTGCGAGGGCGTGAGGATATTACGGTGGCCTGAGTGGCATCTTGGGGAGCATTGTGCCTCCACACTTCTCCAAGGGAGATTAGCATCTGCAAGGGTGTGAACTTCGGGATACATCATCGTCTCCGCGTGCCTCGGTTATCTCTTACCCGAACCCTTTACTTATGCACTTTACTTTGTGATAGCCATATTGTTTCTTGTCATATATATTGCTATCACTTAGTTGTTTATCTTGCTTAGCATAAGTTATTGGTGCACATAGTGGAGCCTAGTTGTTTTAGGTTTTGTGCTTGACAAATTAAACGTTAGTTTTATTCCGTATTTGTTCAAGCCTAAATCGTAATTATTTTAAAGCGCCTATTCACCCCCCTCTAGGCGACATCCACGTCCTTTCAATTGGTATCAGAGCTGGGTCTCTCTTTATTAGGTTTAACCACCTAGAGAGTAAGGATGCCGACTAGGGGTTTAGGATTCTTTGACACTCTTAGTTTTGATGGCACAAATTTTGATGTTTGGGTAATTCGCATGCTTAATCACTTTAGGGTCATGGACCCAAACTTGGAGCGAATTGTAGATATGGGTTTTTCTCCTCCAAAGGATTCTCAAAATATATCTTTAGAGGATGAGAAAAACTCTTATCTCAATGCTCAAGCTTCTAATGTGCTTTTTGATGCTTTGAGCAATGTAGTTACATTTCAACTCACGCCATGCCAGGATGCTCATGAGTTGTGGACAAAGCTTCAAGATAAATATGGTATGTCCAAGATTTGTGGGAATGATTGTTCTCCCTCCACCTCCGGTCATGTGGTCTTCTCAACTTCATCTACTTCACCTACATGTGGATTGCCACAATGTAATGATATGGTGAGTACTGGAGATCATTGCAGTGATGATTGTGGGCTTATTGTTGATGATCCTTCATCACTATATTATTGCAATGCTTCATCTTTGGGAGTTAACACTTCGAGCACTCTAAATGTTTTACATGCTTGTGTTGATAGTCCTTGCATATCATGTAAAAACTGCTTGACTAAATCTCATGATGATATGCTTCCTATATCTTGTTGCCATGATAAAAATGTATCTAGTTCCTCGAGTTCTTGTGCTAACAATGTAGAGGAAATTCATCACTCCATGGAACAAGATGTGGCCTTGAATGATGCTTCAAGGGATCCTACATCATCATCTATTGTTACTCACTTTTGCCTTATGGCTAAGGCTTCAAAGGTATCTCCTACTTTGAATCCCAATATATCTCATGATGATGATGTTGATGATAATGGGGATGAGGATAATGATGAAGAGAGTGATAATATTGCATCCTTAAAAATTAAGGGTGAAATGATTTTTTAATCTCTTTATAAGAATAAACTTGCTTGTTCCAACTTCTTGGAAATCATGTCTTTTGCTACTGAGGGCAAGAAATACATTGAGGAGTTGGAAGCTCATCTTGAGGAGCATGAGGCCACCATTGAGATAATGGAAGGTAATGAACATGATTACGCTAATGAGATCGCAGAGCTATCTCAAGCTATTGAAAATGAACAAACCACCAAGGAATCTCTTGAGGAAACCTTTGCTCTAGAATTATCTAGATTAAAGGAATCCCATGATAGAGCTCTCGAGGTGGCTAATGATTTTAGAACTAAAAATGATAAGCTTGAAGTTGCACATGCTAAACTCCTTGAGGACAATGAGCACCTCGAAAATGTCTCAAGGTTTATTAAGAGTTCGCTCATCGAACTGACCGAGTCTCATGCTCAACTTGAAGCTTCATATGCTAAAGAGCTTGCCAAGGTGCCTTCTCGTCTTATTGCTAATGATGATGCTTGTGCTACTAACTCTACTTCTTGTTAATCATCAATTTTAAAGTAGAATGTTGAGCTAAGGGCTCAACTTGAGTTCCTATCTAGCAATTATGGGAAATTGAAAGAAAGTCATGTAATGCTCACAAGCTCTCTTGATGATCTTCTAGCATTCCACAATGCGCTATAATTAGCTCGTGAGGCTATTACTACCAAGGTAACATCAAGTGAGCCTCATGTGGACAATGGCACTACTTCTAGTCAAAATGTTATATTGCCATGTGCTAGTCCTTGTAATTCTTCTACTCATAATGTTGCTACCTCTTGTGATGAATTACTTTCCTTGCCTTGTTGCTCTAACAACGAAGCTTATACTTCCTCTAGTACTTGTGTTGATACTAACCATGTAGAGGAAATCGAAGAGCTCAAGGCCCAAGTCACTTCTTTGAAGAAAGACTTGGAAAAGAGTCATGAAGGGATGTCCACACTCAACAATGTCTTGTGTGGGCAAAAAATCCCGAATTACAAAGATGGACTTGGATTCAACTCCAACCAGAAGAAGAAGTCCAAAATCTTCAAGAAGAAGGGCCAAGAACAAGTCAAGAATTCGGCCAAGATTATTTGCTTCAAGTGCAAAATTGAAGGGCACCATGTTAGATCTTGCCCACTAAAGAAGAAGTCCCAAAGTCTCAAGCAACAAGGGAAGCGACCACAAGTACAATCACATACTCAACTACAAGTTGAATAAAGGCCTCTTCCCAAGAAGACCCAAGCAAACACTCCTCATGTTGAGAAATCAATAGGGAAGAAATTAAAGGGTAGGTGTTGCTACTTATGTCGTGAGAAGGGTCACTTTGCTTCTTCTTGCACGAGAGGTAATTTATCCAACCCAATCTATATTGATGATATCTATTCTCTTGGGAAGGATAAGGTTGGAAATGTGTTTGCCAAGTTTGTTGGTACTCAAAGTGGTGTCAAGAAAAGTACCATTTGGGTTGCCAAGCCTATTGTGACTAACCTCTTAGGACCCAACGTGGTTGGGGACCAACAAGCTCAAACTTGATCAATAGGTGATTGTGGAGGACATTGGAGACTTTGATACATAATGAAGAATTAAGGGGTCTTCATCATTCATATTATCTCAAGCCAAGTCATTTGGATTATCGAGTTTCTATCTTATATCCAATGTGCCTCCTTACGGTAACTTGTACTTAAACTGTTTACATTGTTAGTTACTTGCCCCTTTGCATATTATGGTTTTGTACCTTGCATGTGTTTGTATATGTTGTGCTTCCAACTTTCTTATCTTGAATAATCAAGTATGTGTATGTTGGTTTGCACATCATGTACATGTGCGTCTTGTATTGAGCCTTTTCGCATCTTGTTTGTATCTTTGTTGGCTCTTGTGAGAGATTAATGGATTATCCCATTGTGGGGGAGTGATGTGCTTTGCACACCTCACAATCCTATAAATGTGTATACATGGGGAATACCACTTAGTATTGATATTTCAAGATTATCTAGTTTCTATGTGGTATGTCTTACTCATGAGAAATTCAAATTCTATATGGTCCATTAATTATCTCTTGTTGGTTTTAATTTGCCACTTGTTAATATTGTTGGGTTATCACATTATGGGGGAGTAATATGCTATGTGCATACTACAAGCCTAGAAAATGTGTACATTTGAGGTATTGCCACTTAGTGCTGATATTGTAAATTATCTTGTTCCTAGGTGGCATGTTATCTCTACAAGTGTCATTTGCTTGCGTTTTAGGGGTAAAAGATGATGTTGGATATATTTGTGATCTACCAATGAGTATTATTTCGAAAATACTTCATTTCCTTGACAATTGGTATTCCCATCATGTGGTAGAAATTGCTAATCGTCTTTACATTGGATTTTGTGTTTCATTTGTCTTGCTTGCCTCTTGTGGGTCTATTTTAACATGTCTAATGTTTTTATAGATATAGAGAAAGTGATGATCCCATCTTGTGCATTTTGTATTTAAATGCAAATTCTATATAATGCACATCCCTTGGGGGAGTTATCCTATTTTCTTTAGAACACTATATTTATTCGTCCATCATAAAATCTTTTGATCCCCATCAAGTGTGTTGATGGGAGGCAAGTCTTGATCTTTATGATGCTTTGTGCCATCATGAAATTTTGTCGAGGATTTGGTTTGTTTGGAACCTAGCTCTCTTTTGGAAAGTAGATACCTCGTGTTTGTTTTCCTTCAATTGATATCTTGTTTCCTTTTATTTGGCGTGTGTCAATGGATATCTCATTCCTTGGGGTATCTTTTAATTGATATCCTTCAAGTGATAGTTTTTTGTTTGGGATCTTATTATCACTTGATACCTTGTATTTTGGTGACTTATCAACTTTGTGTTGAGTTGATTCTTGAGAGCCTTGAGCATGCATATTTACTATATATAGCTTGTTTTGCATGCTTTCTTTCCTTGACCCGATATATAGGGGAAACTCCACCTTGTCATAAATTGGCTAAACCGTGCATGAAATTCAATTTCATATCTATATGCACATATTTATGTGGAGTTTGTCCTATGTATTGTTGGTTTTCTAAATCTTTGGTCCCAATGAGTTTGGGCACCATTTTGTTTGTTTGTTGTTCTAGGAACAATTGGAGATGCATTGGATGCTCGGCTCACCTACAAGGAAAGTGTTGACACCGTGTGCTTAATGGAGCCAAGTTAGGATGATCAACGAACAACCATCTACTACATCAATCCAATGATGTCTCAGTAACAAGTATCTACTTCATGCATACATTCCTTGCAATGCCCAAACATGTCTTCTCTTGGCTGAGAGGTACTACTGTGGGTAGCCACGGTACTACCGTTGGAGATGTGTTACTGCTGCACTCATGCAGTAGGAGCACCGACACAGTACTATCGCATCCAGCACGTCAGTATTTTTCTGTTGCCGCTGGACGAACGGTCCTACCGCCCAATGAGCAGGAGTAAAATTTTACAACTGCTGGCCGGGCGGTACTACCGTGATGACGTGCGGTACTACCGCGCCGTCGGGACCGCAAGGGGTTATACCCTCTTCTCGTGGTTCTGTCACTCTCTCTCTCCAGGTTGCATCTTGGCATGAATCTCTTGATTCGTTCTTGTGGTACTTGTTTCCTTTCTCAAAGCATCCAAACAATGATGTCTTATTGCTAGTTGGGATGTCTTTGATATTCGTATGTTGGAAGTTCATATTGTACAATAAGAAAATATTAGGCCATGTGCTATGCTTCCAAGCAAAGACCTTATTGATATATTTATGACTTCCTTTTCGATATCTTGTTTGTTCCTTCTTGTAACCATTTCGTGTGTACATCCTTCTTTGTGGATATATATCATCATGATTGTCTTCTACCTAGAATCTTTTACACACGAGAAAAGTTACATCTCTAATTGATATCCTCTTTTATTTCACGTCCACCGTTGCATTTCCTTTTTCCGTTTTTGGTGGCTTCGTGAAAGGATTTGTCTTGAGTGTGTATCTTATATTCTTGCATCTTGATGCACTCTTTGGTGGTGAAGATTATTTTTTCTCATGCTTGTCTTGATGAGGGTTTTGCCATTTCGATTGGTATCCCTCCTCTTGACAAGGTTATTATTTCATATCTTCACCAAGGGCTATCACAAGCGCTGGTTCTCAATTTGTTTTTTAGTAAGCTTGTGAACCCATTTTCAAGTAGTGTGTGTGTGGGAAGGATATGTCTTGCACTTTGTTTCTCATTTTATCAAGACTATGTTGATGAGTAATGCTCATCTTTATCTTAGTATACTCAAGTGCTTTTCCATGACTCACACACATTATTTTGGTTGAGCCTATCATAAGTTGCTTCTTTTACATGTTGCTCAACAATTTGTTTTGTGCAAGTGATATGATTATTGTCTCATCTATCTTCTTGCACTCGTTGTGTGTTTTTATTAATTTTGGGGGAGCAACGATCCTATTTTGTGCACTTATATCAAACAAAAAAATCTCTTATTAGTGCACAAATTATGGGGAGCTTCTCTAGTTTTGATAAAACACTCCTTTGCCTTTATCATAATATCTTTTATTCATGTGGTTCGAAGGACCATGTGATTGTTTGTTCCATATGGTATCTTTTGATTGCTTGCTTCTATTTTGTATGTCTTTGTGCCGTACGATCCTTCTTTTTGCAATCTTTGGGTCCTCAATATAGGTTGTTTTCCTCCAACTACTTATCATTGTATTTCTGTATTTCTTTGCACTCATTTGCTGAGAAGTACACACTTTTTGGAGGAACACCTACTATATTGGCTTTCTAAACTTTTTTTCCATTTTGGCAATCGATGCCAATGGGGGAAAAGTTTAGAGAGTTTACTTTGGATATGTTTAGAGTGTTTTGCTTTTATTGCATAAGCATTTACATCTTGTACGCATGCATTATTGCTTTGTATGTGTGTGCTTGGTTATGCTTATTTCCTTATATAAACCCTCTTGAAGTGGTTGTCATCAATTACCAAAATGGGGGAGATTGTTAGAAAATATATCTCCACATGTGGTTTTGGTAATTAATGACAATTCCTATGGACTTATGGTTGCCTTAAGTTATATTTATAGGATTTGTCCATAGGCACTTCTTGAAGTCCATCTGTTGGGTTCAAGGAGTTTATATGATGACCAAGGTGGTATTCAAGGTATTATCCAAAGAATGGTCATAGAGACACAAGGTTGATCAAGATCGTCAGACAAAGAGTAAATCAAGATGATCAACACACAAAGCGTACAAGATGTGCCGAGAGGGATCAAGTGATCCCATGGTATGGTAAGCATTGTCCATTACACATTTGTGTACTAACCCATGGTCTTCGTTAGAGTTCTATGTGGGGTTAGGTGTGTTTCCATGGGCTTGCGTCAGGAGGAAGATCTCATACAACCCATGGAGAATGACGTCAAGTGGTGGAGGATGGTGGCAATGGACTTGTGAAGATATGCTGAAGAGCGGCTCACCCATAGTGTGTATGGGGGAGAAATCAACTAGTCTTCATCAAGCCAACGCAATCAAGAAAGGTGGTCCATCTTGAGGAAGCCAAGATCATCGTCATCTAGCTAAACAGGACGAGGTGCAAGGTATAGGTTTGCCCTTGATAGGTTTTCTGTTTTAGGATAGATTGTCGTACTGTCAAGGGGGGGCTCTCAAGTGAGTAGCTTGATCGTATCGTTCGTTGAGAGATTAGACCATTTGCATCCTTCCATCATAATTATTGGTTCTTGTTTGGTGTTTCTCTTTGTGAGTTTTAGATCTTATGTTCATCTTCATGAAAAGCTCGAGTTCATCGAAAACGGAGTCCATATGCATCTTCTATGATGTTTTCGATGTTGGGAGTTTTTACCGGTCTTATTCGAAGAAGGGTTCTCGCCATTTTCTTATGGGACTTTTCTCACTTGCTTCTTATTTATATTTCTATCAAGATTGCGTTATCCCATGTCGTTATCTTTCCAACAAACTTGGTTTCATTGAATTCGGAGTCCGTATGCGAAAGTTACAGCAGTTTCAGTATCCTGTGGTAGTATCGCTCCACGTGCCAGCGGTAGTACCGCTCGTGTAGCGGTAGTACCGCCCCCGGAGCGGTAGTAATTTTTTACTTCCGCTCCCTAGCGGTAGTACCACTCCAAGAGCGGTAGTACCAATCCAGGAGCGATAGTACCGCCCCGTCGGACTGTTTTTCGCATCCTTTTTGGCCTGAACATGGTTGGTGAACCTACCGAACGGTAGTACCGCTCCCATGAGCGGTAGTACCGCTTTGTGCGGGCTGTGAAGCATAACGGTTGGATTTTTCCCCACCTATAAAAGGGGATATTGTTCCCCATTGAACCTTATCTCTTTAGCTCGTGTTCTTCCCCCATTGTTGACCTTCTTCGAGCTTTCTAACTCTCAATCCCTCCAATGATTCTTGCTAGTTCTTGAGGGAAAAGAGAGAGGACATCTAGATCCACATTTCCATCAATCACTTTCTCCTCTAAGTGAGGGGAACCCATTGGGTCTAGCTCTTGGAGTTCTTCGTGTTCTTCTTCATTCTTCCTCTCATTTTCCTCCTAGCATTAGTTGCTTTGGTGGGATTTGGGAGAGAAGGATTTGGGCACTCCGTGTGCCCTTTCCATTGCATTTGGTGCATCAGTTTGAGTTCTCCACGGTGATACGTGAAAGTGATAAGTTGAGAAGCTTATTTCCTTTGGGTACTTGGTACCCCTAGAAGCTTGGTGGTGCCTCGGAGCTCAATCATTGTGGTGTAAAGCTCCGGGCAAGCGTAGGAGTCTCCAATTAAGTTGTGGAGATTGCCCCGAGCATTTGTGGTCACCTCAAAGCCATATGCCATTGTGGTGAAGCTTTGCGGTGTTGTTGGGAGCCTCCAATTAAGTTGTGGAGATTTCCCCAACCTTCTTTGTACGGGTTCGGTGACCGCCCTCAAGGGTCCCTTAGTGGAATCACGGCATCATGCAATGTGCGCGGGTGTGAGGAGATTACAGTGGCCTTAGTGGCATCTTGGGGAGCATTGTGCCTCCACACCGCTCCAACGGGGATTAGCATCCGCAAGGGTGTGAACTTCGGGATACATCATCGTCTCCGCGTGCCTCGGTTATCTCTTACCCGAACCCTTTACTTATGCACTTTACTTTGTGATAGCCATATTGTTTCTTGTCATATATCTTGCTATCACTTAGTTGTTTATCCTGCTTAGCATAAGTTATTGGTGCACATAGTTGAGCCTAGTTGTTTTAGGTTTTGTGCTTGACAAATTAAATGTTAGTTTTATTCCGCATTTGTTCAAGCCTAAACCATAATTATTTTAAAGCGCCTATTCACCCCCCCTCTAGGCGACATCCACGTCCTTTCACTACAAATATCATATCATCAGACGTAGTATCCCCAAGCTTATGGCTTTGCATATGATTAGCATCATGAATATTAAAAGAATTCATACTATCAATAATCTTGCTTATCATTCAAGGGACTCATACCAAACTTTGTGTTAAATTCTTCTTTTAACACTTTATAGCAATTATTGGGAACCGTATTTCCAAGAAAGACTTCATAAAGATAAAGAATCTAATGCAACTTTGCTTCCCTTTTTTATAGTTTTGTTTATAAACCAAACTAGTGAAAATAAGAAAAATAAAAGATTCTATTGCAAGACCTAGAGAATATACCTTCAAGCACTGACATCCCGAGTAACGATGCCAAAAATAGCTTGATGTCTACTACGCAGCTTTATTCTTGTAAACTCTATTGGGCCTCCAAGCATAGAGTTCTGTAGGACAAAGACAAATGTTCCTCAAGTGCATGACCCAAGGTTTATCATCCACGGGAGGTGTAGGATGAAGATGCTCTCTCTCAAACAACCCTGCAATCAAATACAAGTAATATCTTGTGTCTCCCAACACACCCAATACAATTTTTGGCTATATAGGTACAATATTCAGCGAAGAGATGGTGATAGAAGTGTAATATGGATGGTAGAAATAGCTTTTTATAATCTGAATAAATAAAAACAGTAAGGTAACAAGTGATAAAAGTGAACACAAACAGTATATCAATGCTTGAAAACAAGGCCTTGGGTTCATACTTTCACTAGTGAAATCTCTGAACAGTACTGACATAACTGAATCACATAACAATCCCTCAAGATGCGATAAAGAATCACCCCAAAGTTCTTATCGGCGAAAGTAGGATGAAAACATGTATCAACCTTTATGCCCATATTGCCCCAATGTCACCACGAGAATCCTTAAGTTGATTACCAAAACATATATCAAGTGACCTTAATAGATCACCCTATTGTCATCACAGATAAGCAAAAGCAAGACATACATCAAGTGATATAAAATCCAAAGTATTCAGTCCAACATATGAAATATCAAAGACCAAGAGTCAAAACACCATATGATCTAACTATATTAACGAAGCTCATGGTACATCAAGATCGTGCCCTACAAAGATCACGAGAGAGAGATCAAACACATAGCTACTCGTACATACCCTCGGCCATGTGGGTGAACTACTCCCTCCTCGTCATGGAGGCAGCGGGGATGATGAAGATGGCCTTCGGTGATGGCTTGCCCCCTCCGGTAGGATGCCAAAAAAGGGCTCGTTATGAGATTTCTTTGGAGCAGAGGCTTGCGTCAGCGGATTAAAAGTTCTAAGCTTATTTTTGGGGGTTTCTCTATTTATGAGATTTTTCAGCGTTGGAATCATGCTAAAAGGAGTTATGAGGGACCACAAGGCAAGAGCGCCCACTCTACCCCAGGGCACTCCCAAGTGCCTTGTGGCCACCTCGTGGGTCTTCTGGTCCTCCACGATGCTTCTGGGGTCTCTTATGTTCCAAAATAAATTGCTAAAAAGTTTCGTCGTGTTTGGACTTCGTTGACATGGATTTCCTAGAAAACCGAAGACAAGCAGAAAACAACAACTGACACTGGACATTAGATTAATTGTTTAGTCCATAAAAATAATATAAAAGTGCACCAAAACCATATAGAAATCATGTAAATATAGCATGAATACTTCATAAATTATAGATACGTTGGATATGTATCGGCTACTAATGGTACAAGGTACGAGGGGTATGTTGCTCGAACGAAAATCACATTAGGCCGGAGTTGGGCCTCTCTGGTTCATGTTGTGGTCAACCCCTCGTCATGCTAATAGCCCTCCTTCCAGAAGAGTCGTCAACTTGGAGATCAATATTTTACCTCCCAAGCCCAATCGGACTCTTAGGTTGGCAGACTCGTACTATGACTCATGTAAACCCTAGGTCTCGTCTTCCTATATAAGTCAAGACTGCGGCTAGCATAGAGGCTCGAATCTAAAAACTCTAGTCTCGATATACCTTATTACTCTCACTTCTCACCCCCTCATAGGAGACACTCATACATCAACAAAATCTAAGTAGGGTATTACCTCGGACATGAGGGTACGAACCTGGAAAAAGCTTCGTATTATCTCCATTCTAGAATTTGAATCACGTGCACCACCCTACCAAACTAGAGTCAGTTTCATGCACCCACATATGGAAAATGCCCATCCCAAACTCATACATCCATCACACAATGCAGGATGTCTCGCCCCAAGGGCCAGACAACTATAGGTTCGACTGAGACATTACTAATTTTGGCCGAGTGAGTCCATTTTGTTTAAACTAAGGATACTTTTGAGTTTTGAGCCAAAATAAGTTTTAATTTCTCCTTGTTAGAATAAGTTGTGTAGAGATAGGCATATAATCTTTCTCCCTATCTCTTCTTGTCTTTGGTCTCTTCCTCTCAACCGACTTGTGTAATCCTGGTCGATCTCCTGATCGATCTGTTCCTTGCAAGCCAAGGAAATTGTCCAATATATACCAATGCGGCCCGAGACAAAGGGTTGAACGCTTCCAACCTATCTTACATGGTAATCAGAGCCTCTTCCTCATAGATCAAAGATCACATTTAGCTTACCTTCCTGGCCGAGAGTATGTCCACCACCAAAGCAGCCATGACACCCAGCACCATGGGCGCGCTCTCCACCACATCATCCTCCAACCCACCCAAGTTGCTCTCGGACCACCACCATAGGAGAAGCTTTCGAGGGGAAATTTCCTTCTATGGAAGGACATTGTACTCCCTCCAATCAAGGGCGCACGGATGGAGCACCACCTCGATGGGAGAAACCCGGCACCGCCGGCCACACTCACTATTACCAAGGACGTCAAGGAAGAGCAAGTCACCAACTATGCACGATCCCTCTGGTACGCACAGCAGCAACAACTCCAAGGATATCTGATGGGCTCGCTTTCCCGTGAGATCCTTTCATAGGTCGTTATGGTACAGAAGCCCACCAAAGTTTGGAGTGACATCCATGCCATGTTCGCTGCCCAAAGTCAAGCACAAGCTATCAACACCAGGATTGAGCTTACCAATCTGCAAAAAGGTAACCTCACCATGGCTGAATATCTTGGTAAGATTAAATGCCTCACAGACGAGATTGCGTGCACCGGAGCTGCACTGTCTGATGCAGAAATCACCTCCAAGATCCTTGCTGGTCTCGACCTAGAGTACAACCTTGTCGTTTCAGCGCTTGCGGCTCGGGTTGAACCGATGTCTATTCAGGGGTTGTACAACCAGCTCTTGAGCTTCGACGCCCGCCTCGGTCTCCTTCATGGCACCAACATGCGTCGGTCTTCTGCAAACTCTGCCAACCGTGGTCGTGGCCGTGGGTGCGATAACCAGGGGCAAAACCGCAGCAGAGGCCACGGGCGTGGCGCCCATCAGGGCGAGCCTCGTTCAGCAGGAGGTGGCTACAACAGCAACACAGGCGGCTACAATAGTAGTATAGGAGGAGACGGCTTCAACAACAACAATCGCCGGGCCTCCTCCTCTCGTGGTCGTCCTTGGTGTCAACTGTGCAAGAAGCCAGGTCATGAAGTCATGGAGTGCTCGCACAGGTATGACAAAGATTACATCCATGAAGATCGTCATGTGGGTGCAGTTACATGAGAACAAGGAGGAGATGGAGTTTGGTATGTTGACTCCAGTGCAACAGACCATGTGACAAGCGAGTTAGAGCAGCTTGCAGTTCGTGAGAAGTACCTTGGCAACGACCAGATTCACATCACAAGTGGTGGAGGTATGGATATCTGTCACATTAGTTCAGCTTCCATTAATTCCCCTACTCTTAAACGTCATCTTTTTCTAAAAGATGTCCTTCATGTACCTCAAGCTAATAAAAACCTTGCATCTATGTCTCGTTTAGCCACTGATAATAATGTCTTCTTTGAAACTCACCCTCGTTACTTTTTATAAAGGACCGGGCAACGAGGGAACTCCTTCATCATGGTAAATGCATTGGAGGACTATATCCCATTACATCTGGAGCCCTTAGTCGCAAGCTTCATCGAGTCTACTCCATCATCAAGTCCTCCTTGGCTAGGTGGCATCAAAGATTAGGACATCCATCATTAGTATTGTCAAACAAATAGTCAATTAAGACAATCTTCCATTGTCATATAGTGTCATTAGTGGGTCTGTTTGTGAAGCTTGTCAATGTGCCAAGAGTCACCAACTTCCTTATCCAAAGTCATATAGTGTGTCTCATGCTCCTTTAGAGCTCCTTCTTTCTGATGTATGGGGCCATGCCAGAGATTCTTTTAAAGAAAAAAAATAGTATGTTAGCTTCATTGATGACTACAACAAATTTACTTGGATTTATTTGCTTAAGTTTAAATCTAAAGTTTTTTCTGTCTTCCAAGAGTTTTAGAAGCTTGTTGAGCGACACTTTAACAAGAAAATTCTCACAGTACAAAGTGACTGGGGAGGTGAGTATGAGAAGCTCAACTCATTCTTCCGTTACATTGGCATCGAACATCATGTCTCTTGTCCTCATACACATCAACAAAACGGCTCTCCCGAGTGCAAACACCGTCATTTCTTCTAGGTTGGTTTGTCTCTTCTAGCTCATGCCTTAATACCACTCAAATATTGGGATGAAGCATTCATTACTGCCACATATCTTATCAGTCTTCTTCCTAGAAAAGTCATTGGCAATTCTACTCCTATAGAGCGTTTATATCATCAACAACCCGACTAAAATTCCCTCAAAAAAATTGGGTGCGCTTGTTATCCCAACTTGCGTCCATATAATCGCCACAAACTAGAATTTTGTTCTACTCAATGTGTCTTCATTGGTTATAGTAACCTCCACAAGGGATACAAATGTCTGGAGATTGGAACTGGACGTATTTATATCTCTCGTGATGCGGTTTTTGATAAAACTCTTTTCCCTTTTCCCAAGCTTCACCCTAACGCCGGAGCTCTTCTTCGTGCTGAAATAACACTCCTTCCAGATTATGATCACGGGGGTGAATTACATACACCTGACCATGTGGACAAATCCATAGAAAATTGTGTTTCTGGTGATATGTGTGCAGAATTAGGTCATCCTTCTATGTATGGGGATATGGACAAAGCAGCAGGCACAAATTTCCCTGTTGTTTCTGCAGGCACGCGATCTCCTGTGCAATCTAAGGCAGTTGTGTGCTTCGAGGCTGATTCTTGCAGCAGCCCGGCAGGGTGTCCTGGCGCGCAGCCTCAGGAGAATATCTCCTCCGCGTCATGCAACGTACAGGAGCTGGTGGCCGATAGTTCCCATTTGTTGGTGCCCACCAGCGCCGGCGGGGGCGAATCGGTCGTGGGCAACGGAGATCCGCCTACGGTTGGTACTTCGGGATCTTCTGCAGAAGGTGTAGTTTCTCCACCAGAATCTGATGTGCCAACAGAAAATTTGCCTTGTCAAGCTCGTGTTCTTCCTCGCCGGCATACCAGATCTCAGTCATGTATTACCAAAGAAAAGAAATATACTGATGTTACAATAAGGCATGACAAAGTCAAACGTGCTTTTCTTACCACTCCTAGCAAACCAATAGATTTGCATGATGCTCTTGCTCATAAAAATTGGAAAGAAGCTATGGATATTGAATATAATGCTCTCATGCAAAATAAAACTTGGCATCTAGTACCACCAAAGAATAGTAACAATGTTAATGATTGTAAATGGGTGTACAAGATAAAGAGAAAATCTGATAGAAGCATAGACAGATACAAGGCTGGTTAGTTGCTAAAGGGTATAAGCAAAGGTTTAGGATTGATTATGAAGATACTTTCAGTCATGTTGTTAAATCAGCAACTACTCGACTTGTATTATCGATTGCTATTTCTAGAGGTTGGAATCTAAGACATCTAGATGTTCAGAACGCGTTTCTTCATGGTGTTCTTGAGGAAGAAGTGTTCATGCGACAACCACCAGGATATGAGGATCATCGCACACCACATTATGTCTATAGGTTGGACAAGGCTTTGTATGGTTTGAAACAGGCCCCAAGATCTTGGTACTCTAGATTGATCATGCAGTTACAATATCTTGGGTTCACACCATCCAAGGCAGATGCTTCACTATTCTTTTACAATAAAGGCAATATCACTATGTTTGTGCTTGTGTATGTTGATGATATAATTGTTGCTAGTTCAAACTCAGATGCTACTACTTGTTTGCTTAAGGATGTGAAATTGGAGTTTGCTCTCAAGGACTTGGGTGATCTTCACTATTTTCTTGGTGTAGAGGTAAAACAAATAAATGATAGTATACTACTCACACAGGAAAAATACACCATTGATATACTTAGAAGAGTAGGACTGGAAAACTGCAAGCCTGTGTGTACACCAATCTCAACCTCAGAAAAACTTACACTTGAAAGTGGAGAAATACTTGGGTGAGAAGAGGCAACAAATTACAGAAGTGTTGTAGGTACTTTGCAATATTTGACACTCACACAACCTGATATTTCTTATTCACTAAACAAAGTATGTCAATATCTGCATTCACCTAGAACCACTCATTGGACTGCAGTTAAGACAATCTTGAGGTATCTCAAATTTTCAAAAGGACTTGGACTTCAGATTAGCAAGTCTCCTTCTATGCTTGTCACTGCTTATTCTCATGTGGACTGGGCAGGATGTGCTGATGATAGAATATCTACAGGTGGTTTTGTTGTGTTCTTGGGAACAAATCTTGTGTCATGGAATGCAAGAAAGCAGGCTACTGTCTCAAGATAAAGTACTGAGGCAGAATATAAGGCTTTAGCAAATGCTATAGCTGAAGTAATGTGGATCCAAACATTACTTTATGAGCTTGCAATTAAGGCTCCACAAGCTGCGAGATTATGGTGTGATAAGATTGGTGCAATCTATCTCTCAGCTAATCCTATTTTTCATGCACGAACAAAACACATTGAAGTTGATTTCCATTTTGTCACACAAAGGGTAGCTCGAAAGCTACTTGATATTCGGTTCATTTCTACAGGTGATCAACTTGCAGATGGTTTCACAACACTTCTTACTATGAAGAGGCTCGATGAATTTAAGTACAATCTCAACCTTGGGAGAATTCCATGAGGTTTAGATTGAGGGAGAGTGTTAAAATAAGTTGTGTAGAGATTGGGAAGTGTTTTAAACATGTAATCTTTCTCCCTATCTCTTCTTCTCTCCGGTCTCTTCCTCTCAACCGACTTGTGTAATCCTGATCGATCTCCTGATCGATATGTTCCTTGTAAGCCAAGGCAATTGCCCAATATATACCAATGCGGCCCGGGACAAAGGGTTCAACGCTTCCAACCTATCTTACACTCGTACGTTGGCTTGTTTCTCTCGTGCTTCTTTTTGCAAAAATATTGATACAAGAATCAACGCTCATACACAAAATCACGCTGGCAAAGGGCACATTCATACAAGACCGGAGCTATGCCTAGGCAGAGTAAACAATTTGGAAGCCTCATAGTTTGGAATCAAATTAGTACTTGAAAAAAATTCATGCGCAAATAAGGGCCTCATTGTTCTCTTGCCCCAGCGCCACCAACATACGAGGACCGACCCAGCTACGGAGGATTCTCTTTGACCGATGGCTACATAAACACATATTACACCTTGCAACCATGATTAAAGACTAATGAATCATCGATGACAAAACATGTATGCATTGATATAATTTAATACAAAATATCTATGATTGGATTGAATAATTATACATATGGTGACATGCATGGCCAATCTCTGTCCAAGCTAAGGTGGGGTAAAAACTGTACAAACTAGCTACAATAGCTAGCCGGCAACCAGAAAACCGAGTATATATATGACTGAAAAACAAAAACTCCCTGAAAATAATTACTCGGAAAACCGACAGGGGTAAGTAGCTAGGGTTAAGGAAGAGGCAGGCAGGGGAGATCAATATTTAGTACTATTTTAATCTGAAGCTAATTTGTGCGCAGAAGCTCTAGTTATCAACTGAAGCTCCAAATAAGCGTCCTTCAGATGCACAGCTCCTTAAGAACTTGATCATGGTTGTGCCAATAGTGGTGCTTGAACTGCTTCCTGGTCGAGCTGGTCTTGATCTGCAACTGCAATGAGTTTGTCTTTGCTTTCTGGATCAAGCATCCAAGCAAATGCCAAGGATATTGCCTGTAGGAATTTTTGTGAACATAAGTACTATCCAAGGGGAAGAGCAATCATTTTCTAAAAGAAAAGAGGAATAGGGCTTACCAAGAACAAACCCGCGACAAGGAAACTAAAACCTTTGCAGTTGAAGGGTGCTTCTTCCGAAATGAAGTAGGCTGGAACCGAGTTGCGGAAAAGGGAGAGATCAAACCATAATTCATACATATACAAGACATGGTAGAGAAGTGCTGGCTTACAGGTTAGAGGGCTCATGAACAATGGGGCCATCAGTATAGCCGTGGACTTCACTGTTGCGATGAATCCCTGTGCCTTTCCCTGCAAAGCTCGAAGCCATCAGCAGTTGAGGAAAAACAGTCGGCATCACGCTTGGATTTACAGATGGAGGCAAGAAATGTTTCACTGGTTTAAACATACCTGGTCAGCTGAGACTACTTCCCTAGAGATGATCGCGTAAGTCTGTGGATGTTAAAAGGAAGTTATATATTAAGCTTATAGACATGTACAGTATTATTGAAGTGCATGAAAACGTTACACCATCACTGAATTAACTGCTGCAAACTTTTACTTTACATTTACATTTACAGTATAGGTGAAAACAGAGAGGGCAATGACTTACAGCCGGCTTGACCAGACAATAGATGATACCCAGTGAAGAAGCAAAATATGGAACCTGCAAGGTTAATTTATGAATAAAAGATAGAAATGTTTGTACTCAGTCACCGCAAATCTGTTCGGACGTCAATGCATGAACTGGGCAAAGTATGTGGCAAGTACATACCCACCAACTCCAAGCCAAGCCGTACAACATAGCCTGAATAAATAGTTTTCAGAATCCATTGTTAAACTTTGTGACACCCCAGCTGATATTAATGGAAACAAATTTGTATAAACTCACATAAGCAACCGATGCAAGTATTGAAATGCACAGGACTCCCTTCTCGCCAATTGCATGGATAGCAACTGGGAGTATCAATATCTGCAGTTTGAAAAAAGTTACTACGAACTGCAATTGTTATCAACGGGACAATACATTTGAACCGGTACCATGTGGTTCTAAAGTAGTCCCTCCGTTCTATTGAACTGTCAACACGTCTTACATTTACGAACATAGGAAGTAGTACTGTACCTGAGAAAAGATTGAACCAATTCCAACCACCATTAGAATTTCGGAGAACTGATTTTTGTCAAATCCAAATACCAACTTCAGGTAATACTGCAAAACATGAGATGAAGATGAAATGGCCTAAATTTTCGGAACACGGTAGTAGAGTAAACCAGAACTGAGACATATGATTACCAGTAGAACATCGCTGATGCCAATCATGCCCAACTCATAGAAGAAGGAAATGTATGTGATTCGCTTAAGTGTGTTACTAGCAAAACATCAGCCATAGGTAAGGTGAGAAATATTGCATTAGAAGTTGCAAACTGTTTCGTAGTTGAAAACTAGTACTTCCTCCGATCCAAAATAAGCGTCACAATTTTGAACTAATCAGACCAATCTTAGTTCAAGACTGCGACCCTTATTATGGAACGGAGGGAGTACTAGTTAGTAGCCACTACATAGAAATTTCAACATTGCTACTAGCTCTAAAAAAATCATTGCACATTGAAAATAGTAAATAGTACTACGAGTATTACATATGTAGAAGTATAAAATAGTCCCTTACTTGATTTTGATCATGCTAATGTTGTCCTTGATAGACTCCCAACGCTGCTGCGGCAAACCGAGAACCAAAGACGACAAGGACAAACGCCGACACGAAGCAGAGGGAGCTTTCTGAAGCGTCTCAACCAGGCAAATCTTCATGTAGACCACGGAGCAGACCAGCAGAAGAACCGAGACCTGCCAACGCATAAACAAACCGTTCCAGAATTTGCAAGACTAAAAATGAAGCAGAAAACAGGTGCCGATGAGATGAACCGCAACAAGTTTCAGCTAGTTGATGATAACCTGAAAAATCCACTGCTCGGGCAGAAACCTGGAGAAGACGTTCCCCAGGGCGTGCGAGGCCGACAGGATCCCAGTCATGCAGCCAAACGCGAAGGCCCTCTTGGACGGTTCAACCAAATCCGCCTAATTTGGCAGGGAAAAATGTCAGATTTTCGACGCTTGGCAACCGGGATCGCTGTCGACCACGTACCGTGTAGGCCAATGCGAGGCAGGTTATGGTCCCTTGGCCGATCATGAATGAAAGAGTGCGTGTGACAAGGTAGACGTACACGGCGACCTTGGTGCTGCTCAGAGCAAGCACACCTGCAACAAGCATGAACAAAAAAGATTATGAAAGTCTGATTGTTGATTTAAAAGGTATTCCCTCTGTAAACTAATATAAAAGTGTTTAAATCACTACTTTGGTGATCTAAATGCTCTTATATTAGTTTAAGGAGGGAGTAGAAATCTTGTAAAATACAGTAGGAAGGAAAATGAAGGGTGAGGTTACTGTAAGGGATGATGGAGGTGCCGGCGGCGAGGATGAGGAGAGGCTTCCTGCCGTACTCGTCGGCGAGCTGTCCCATCAGAGTGAATCCCACCGCCCTGAAAATGCCTCCAACCTGCACGCAAGCGCAACCCAACGATCAAAACTCAAGGCAAGAACCATGGTTGACCGTGGCTTTAAGGAGAGAGGGGTGTGGAGCTGACCGTTTGGTGGAGGCCGGTGAGGTAGATGGCCTCCGGGCAGGTGGTGCCGTCGCCGGGGCAGAGCGCGGAGGTGGTGACGTCGACCAGGACAGGCACCGTCATCTCCTCGGCCACCCAGTACAGCACCAGCCCGACCAGCAGGTGGCCCAATGGCTTCAGCACCCTCATGTCTCCCAGCGCCAGCTTCCCCTCCGCCGCTCCCACCATGCTCGCCGCCGTCCCCGTCTTTGATTGACCTCGTTTGCTGCCGGCCTGGGCAGCTTAAGGCGCCTAGTTAAGTTAACCCATGGTGGGGAGTGGTTAAGCGGCCATCTTCATGAGGGATTCTGATGGAGGAGGGAAAAAAGAACCGCGTGTCACTGTCTTGCACTCTTGGTCAAGTTGCCCCGAAAAGCAGAGGATTATTCCGATTACTTGGTCGGAAATATCTCTCTCTGTTCATTCATTGGTACTCCTACCTTTTTTAGCATTTTGGCCACTGTTCTTCGCTTCGTCGTACTAAAGCGACAGCCGGCCGTAAACGCATTTATCTCCTTATTAACTAAGGCTTAAACCATTGTTCTTTTGGACGAAAGAAGAACTTTCTACCTTTCTGCGCATGAAGCATGCCTTGGCTGGACTGGGATCAGGTGACATGCCTACAGCATGTCACGCTGCAACATGCGCCCTCGCATCCGCCCTTCAATCTTCATCCAACGTCCCACAGCGATTCAAGGCGAAATATACTTGCAGACAATAAACTACACATGTAAAATACATCAGACTACTGTTTTCAAAGTTGGTTCAATAGAATCATCAACTTTTCAGTCATTATATAATATAAACAGCAGCTATATTTTTTTTACCAAATTTGCATAAATTAAATTTCAAACTTAGTTATACAAAAAAAAAACTGTATGCAAACAGCAGTCATATAGCAACATAAACAGCGGTAATTTACCAATACAAATTAAGTACCACTTGCTTGTAATTCAAAAGCTCGATACATTCAAATTCTCCACCAAACGGCCATTTCACTTGTACACTTAGGCCACAAAATAATATAGTTAACCCCATACTACTATAGTTAACCATGTCCAAAATACTATCTAACAAGTTCCATGCTAGAACAGATAATCATCATCATCACCACCATGTACAAAATATTATCTAAGAAGCTTTCATGCTAGAACAGATTATCATGGTCTGTCGTCAAGAGCTGAGTGAAACTCATAATATTATTGCACCCTTGAAGCACCACGTTTACTTCTTTGTTGTTGTCATACTTCTCCACTTGTACTTGAGGCTGCACATCATCTTTTTTCTTTTGTTGCACACCATCCTTCTTCCTTTGTGGCTGAGAACAAAAATCATTGTAGTTAGTTAACAAATGAGCAATAACAACATATCATGTATCAATTTCAACATACCTTTTCTCCATGTTTTGTTGATCCTTTAGTTACTCTGTGCTTCCCCTTGAGTAACTTATCAAGCCAACTTTTCTTTCTCCTTAAGTTCTTTGATTGAACCTTTTTTTTCTTCAACCGTGCAGATCTAAGCAACTCATCTACTTGCTGGACATTCTCTTTGTCTTTACATAGTTCATTCATGACACTAGTGGATGCATTGAGTAAATCATGTATATGCGGAGCGACGGAATCAAGTGCATTATCCAATAGAATACAACATTGTGGAGAGTTGGCTGCTTTTTGTGCCATTTTGTGAAATTTATAAGACAGATCCTTGTATCGAAGTTCAGCTTCCTTTTTGGATTTTCTACCACATTCCTTCCTTCTCTGTCTTGTATACTTCCATTGCGAGCTTGTCTAGTCCACCTCTTCAAGACATAATGTGCCGGCAGTGTCTTTATGTTCATCAAATCAAGCACTTTTAGACCATGTGCACACAAGATTCCTGTCCTATTGAACATCCCACAACTACATGAAACCGTTTTGGTTAAAGGATCACCTATCACTATGCGCTCCTCCTCAAACTGTAAATCTCCATGCAACCTCGCAATGGCAACAACAAAACTGTTATTTCCATCCAATACTCTACAACATGCAGCCGTTGATCTTTCATACTCACCTTGGAAAGCCTCAAAAAATAATCAGAGTGTATAGCTCGCTTGCTTCCACCAACATAGGAGTCTTCATCTTAATTATTGGTATATTCTTTATTGCATCAAATTCAGATTCTAATTCAACTCTTCTTTTTACTGCCACTGTCCTCTCAAAATGCATCAAGAATCGAAGAATATGAAAATCTGATTTCAAATGATTTTTCAATGCATTGTTGAAGCTCTCACTTAATTGTGTACTTCTCGCTCCCAAGCTAAAGACATCTCTCATATAACATTCAGCCCATTTTTCTTTCACCTTGTAGATACTATCTAACCAAGTTTGCTTATGCACTTTGAGCCTCATGTTGGCAAACGCTTTGTCAAATGCTACCTTGTCTTCATAGCCATACATACAAGCACCAAAATCTGTGAGAATATGAGGCTCTTTTTCTTCATCCTCCACTTCATCTCTCTCTTCCACTTCATCATTTTCTTCGCCCTTCACAGAAGTTAAGTGTTTGACAGCATTTTGCATTATATGAAAGGTGCACAATCCATGATATGATTCTGTGAAGACCTTTTCTATGGCTTTTCCCATTGCAGCATCTTGATCTGTATAGATAGTTCTAGGTTGCCTTCCATTATGTGCGGCTAGAAAAGTCTCAAAAAGCCATATAAAGGAGTCACGTGTTTCATCGAACATCAATGCAGCACCAAAAATGGTTGTTTTTCTGAACTGGTTCAGCCCAAGAAAAATACCAAATGGCCTATACTCTTTGTTTGTGCCAAATGTAGTGTCAAATGTGACAACATCGCCAAAGTGTGCATAGTCAAGTAGCATTTTAGCATCAATCCAGAATATGTTGGCTATATGCTCCTCACTATCCAACTGCAAATGGTATTTGAATGCTGCATTCTCAGCCTGCTTGTCACGAAAATAATTCAACATACTTCCAGCCTGTCCATAAGCCAACTCCCGCTGTCGCTTGCTTCGCAAATGGTTCTTTTGGTCACGGCAAGTGTAACTAAGGTTGTTAGGACCACCAACTAGACGACAAGCATACTCATGTGAAGCTTTTGGCATAATTCCAGAATCATCGGCTGTTTCTATCTCGAAAGCTTGCACTTCTGAAATCTTCCTTTGTGATGCTAACAAGTGGCGGGTTTGTGGCAATTGAAGGCGATGATTGTGCTCCAAAACGACTTCGGTGACTTCAAAATTGTTGGCAACTCGATCATATGTAACAATCACATGAGCCTTACAATTGGTTCTTGTTTCAGCTCTAATACGCTTTGGCTCATGATCTGTTTGGTTTTTTCCTTCGATGGCCTTCATTTGAACAAACAAACCAGCGTGAAGTAATCACACCATCACATTTACTTTTGATTGTGGATCTTTTCCTCACATCAAAGCCGATGTGACCCTCATAATCTACCCAAAACTCCCAAGCCTCTTCCGAATCTCTGAACCTCATACCTACTTTGGGTGTCCTCTTTCCAATTTCTGGCATTGCACAACATTCAACTCTGTCAAATGAAAACAGGGGTATCTTAGCTGGAGTTACACTCTGCCCATCAACCACAGCAAGGACCTGCTTTTGACATCAAAATAATAGCAGGTAAGCGATGTTTGCAACCCAAACAAGCTAAATGAACCATACATGCTAACTGAACCCATATGCTAATTAAATCCATACTGATGTGCAAGGAAGAGGAGAGGCGACCTGGGCAGCTCGGCGGAGCGGCGTCAGGGGCGGCGTTTCGACCGTGCGGGGGCTCGACGGAGCGGCGACTCGGGCGACGACACGACCCTGCGGGGGCTCGACGGAACGGTGACTCGAGCGGCGGCGCGACCTTGCGGCGGTTCAGCAGAGAGGCGAATCAGGCGCGGCGACCCTGCGGGCGCTCGACGGAGGCGGGGGCGACGCGACCCTGCGGGCGCTCGACGGAGGCGGGGCCGACGCGACCCTGCGGGCGCTCGACGGAGGCGGGGCCGACGCGACCCTGCGGGCGCTCGACGGAGGCGGGGCCGACGCGACCCTGCGGGCGGCGAATCAGGCGCGGCGACCCTGCGGGCGGCTCGACGGAGGCGGGGGCGACGCGACCCTGCGGGCGCTCGACGGAGGCGGCGCCGACGCGACCCTGCGGGCGCTCGACGGAGGCAGGGGCGACGCGAGCGCGACCACCAGTTCGCGGCGACTCGGGCTGCAGCGGCGCGACCACCAGTCCGCGGCGACTCGGGCTGCAGCGAGAGCGATTTCATCCAAGCTGTATTTTTTTATTGTCTGTAAGTATATTTTGACCTAGGATCGCTGTGGGACGTTGGATGAAGATTGAAAGGCGGATGGGAGGGCGCATGTTGCAGGGTGACATGCTGTAGGCATGTCACCTGATCCCAGTCCGCCTTGGCTTGCCTGTCTTTCGTGGTGAATCGCAGGTAGTAGCTGCATAAAGTCCTGACGGATCTAAGCCATGGCGCCCTTGACAGGCTTAACAGAAGTACAATAAAGTACAGTTAGCAGGTTGTAAGGATTAAAATACTATATTTTTACTGAGTTTGATGAAAGAGAAGAAGAAAAAGAAAGGAAGCGGACTCTTCGTGAAGAGCTAGCTCTATCACGTGCTCTTAGATGCTTTGTGAGAATGTAATGTGGGTCATATATGATAAAGGTAGTACTTCCTCGTTTTAGTTTATAAGTCCGGCACGTGTATCTAGGTCGTTAATTTGACCAATTTAATAAGAACCATATATTACAAAAAATATATCATTAGAAACTTTGAATGTTCTATTTTCTAATGATATACTACCTCCGTCCGGAAATACTTGTCCTAGAGATGAATGTATCTAGACTTATTTTAATTGTAGATACATCCATTATATGCATTTTTAGGACAAGTATTTCCGGACGGAGGGAGTAATTTTTATGTTAAACAATATATTTTATATAAGTTAAATTGAGGACCTAGGTACACGTGCGTGCTTTACAAACTATGATGGAGGAAGTACTCTTTTATAACTAACTATTGTATAAGCTAGCTATAAGATGGGCTATAAGATGACTTATAGCCAGCAGTTGGCTATACTATTAACCATGTTCTAACTGGATTAAGGCGTCAATGAATACCCAAAGCGAGGATTTCGCTGCCTAGAAATATTGGCACCCTACGTGTCATGAATGTAATTTCTTCCTGCACTTTAGTCTTTTTTTCCTTCTAAACATGGAGAGCATGTGTATCATATGTTCATAAGAAAAAATTCAGAAAATATATTCATAAGAAAAGGGGAGATGCCCACAAAGCACCGACTTCACACGAAACCACAACGGATGACTTCCTAGAACCTCACTAAGGGAGTCCTGGATTAAGCAGTCCTCGGGGCACCGGTCCATGGATCACATCATCGAAGTCCGGATAGTTGACAACCTCGTACGCAGGAAGGAAGGCTCCAAGGACTCGCGTGGACTCCAAGCTTGAAAAGACTAGGTCGGCTCACCCACCCCCGACTATAGTCGGTAACTTGTAAACCCTAGGGTCCCTGGTGTCTATATAAACCAGGGGCCCCTATCCGTGTAGAGGAGGCTAAATCATCTAGGGTTTAGCATATACGTCTCGAGGTAGATCTACTCTGTAATAAAAGTTGTCAGAATCACGACTCAAGTCTTAGAATCTTACGACTTTATGATCCAAACTAGCCCCTCCTATTCTACGATTTTTCTCATAGAATCTAAGTTTCTACGATCCTGGTAGTTATGATTCTACGATTCACGATCTTACTAATGGAGTTCCGATCCAATTCAGAATCGCGATTCTCACAACCTTGTCTGTAATCATCTTCATTAATACAATCAAGCAGGACGTAGAATGTTACCTCCATAGGAGGGCATGAACCTAGGTAAACTGTTGTCTCCCCCTTCTTCCTACAACCCATCGATCCAAAGTCCACAGTTCGGGACCCCCTACCCGATATCTGTCGGTTTTGACACCGACATTGGTGCTTTCATTGAGAATTTCACTGTGAGATCGCCAAAAGGTATGATGGCATGTCTCGCGATCAGCGAGGAGGTCTGCAACAGGGACTTGTTCGTCCCCGGAGAAATCATCACGTTTGGAAGCATCGTTCTGCACGTCGATCCGGCCGGCCGCCTCGGTCAGATCGGAAATTTTGCCCCCGGTCAGGAAGTCACGTTCGGGAGCCTAGATTTCACCGCTCACCCTTGGGAGACCTTGTGTTAACAGGGCTTTCCACTCCATTGAAGGAGCGCACGGACCTCGACGCTTTAGCCTCCGAGGCCGTGAATCCAATCATCGAGACAAACTTCATCCGTGATCTGGCCTTAAAGCCCGACAGGCTCGTGGCATCCGAACTCTCGTGAGCCGAGCTCTCCCCAACGAAGATCGCAAGCACCGTCGCGGGCTCAAGAACACAAGCTCACCCCGAGAACACAAGTGGCGCAAGCACCACCAGGATCCCAACACCGCACAAATTACTCGACCGGATCCAAGCTATGGGTGTGACGAATGGTTAGGGCACGATCTATTATCGGATCGGGATCAGACCCGACGGCAGGGAAATCCACATCCCACCCATCACGCATGTGGTTAGTACAATTGAATGCCAAGTCGAGGGCTTCTCGTACCAATCATCGGAACTAAGAACGATACGCATCCCATTCGCCGTTTGCTCGGACAAACCCAACGACCGAGAGCTTCTACCCCACCCCGAGAATGATTCAGGGCCGATGGGTGGTTTGGTACGCGGTCCCGTCAAGGATGCAGTGACTGAACTCACGAAAGCACAGCCAACGGGAATCCAAAATTTAAACCCACCCACCACCCAACTTGAACATCCCTTGAAAATAGGGTTCGATTCAAACCCGCACGCGGTCATTCAAAGATCGGGTGAGTCAGTGCAACACTTTTGGGCGAGATTCCTCCTTCTTCAAAAGAAGGAAGGACGCCGCGACCATGAGATAATAGGTGCCTTCCAAACACATTGTCAGGATGAGGGCATTCTCAACGCCCTAGCCCATCGTCGGGTTCAAACCTTCACGAAACAATCGAACCTGGTACTCAAGTACTGCACCATGGAGAGCACCTCGCAAATGCAGAAGATGTGCATCTAGCCTAATTACATCGAGCGCAACAGGCGAATTTGGAGAAGGCAATCACCCCCATTTACAGGATAGGCTACCTCCGAACACGCGGAAAAGAGAAACAAGTCAAAATCAAGGGACGAGTCAATCCTAGACACACTAGTTGACAAACCATGCCCCATACACTTTATCCCGTTGGACACACTTTCCACACACAACCTTCAACCTTGTTGGGTCGTCCGACAAGTCGCAAAAAGTGGGGAAGTAATCCTCCATATGACAAGAAACGAAGGGTCTAGGGCACTGCTAATCAACCGTACAGAGATCCTAACGATCTACGAGAGCCTTTTGAGAGCTCAATCAAATCAACCATGTAGTGGAGACAAGCCCCTAATCGAACACACCCATTACCTTTGACCAAGATGACGACCCGGTTACGAACACTAGCCGGACACCTGCAGCCCTAGTTCTGAACCCCATCGTAGACGGCTTAAGACTAAGCAAAGTACTCATGTACGGGGGCATTGACCTTAACCTCATTTATGAGGATACACTGGAAAAATGCAATTTAACCGATCTTGGATCGAACAAAGCTCAATCACCTTCCGAGGCATTGTACCCGATAAAGAGGCACGCTGCATAGGAGGCATAACACTCGACGTCGTATTCGGTACTCCCAATAATTATCGATCTGAGGAGCTCCTATTCCACATCGTGCCATTCCATAGTGGCTACCATGCCCTATTAGGACGGGAGGCCTTCAGAAGATTCAAGTGTTGGGTAACGTAGCATAAATTCAAAATTTTCCTACGCATATTCAGATCTTCCTATGGAGAGACCAGCAACGAGAGAGGGGTAAGAGCATCTTCATACCTTTGAAGATCGCTAAGCGGAAGCATAGCTAGAACGCGGTTGATGGAGTCGTACTCGCAGCGATTCCGATCTAGTGCCGAACTACGGCACCTCCGCGTTCAACACACGTGCAGCCCGGTGACGTCTCCCGCACCTTGATCCAGCAAGGAGGAGGGAGAGGTTGGGGAAGAACTCTAGCAGCACGACGGCGTGGTGTCGATGGAGAGACGAGGTCTCTCGGCAGGGCTTCGCCAAGCACCGGCAGAGAGGAGGAGGAAGAAGGGCAGGGCTGCGCCGAGAGAGAGGCAAAAGTCTGATCTCCAATGGCCAAAAGTGCCCACTATATATAGGGGGAGGGAGTGGCTGCGCCCCCTTGAGGGTTTACCTCTCCTGGGGGGGCGGCAGCCCTAGATGGGGGCTGGTGCGGCGGCCAAGGGGGGGAGGAGGGGTGTGGCGCACCCCTGGTGGGCCTTAGGCCCACCTGGCTTAGGGTTTGCCCCCCTTTTCTCTCCCCCACGCATTGGGCTGAGTGGGGAGGCGCACCAGCCCACCTAGGGGCTGGTTCCCTTCCCCACTTGGCCCACCTTACCTCCCGGGGTCGTTGCCCCCCTTCGGTGGACACCCGGGGCCACCTCCGGTGGTCCCGATGGTCCCGGTACGTTATCGGTGATGCCCGAAACACTTGTGGTATCCGAAACCATCCGTCCTATATATCAATCTTTACCTCCGAACCATTCCGGAGATCCTCGTGATGTCTGGGATCTCATCCGGGACTCCGAACAACTTTCGGTAACCTCGTATAACAATTCCCTATAACCCTAGCGTCATCGAACCTTAAGTGTGTAGACCCTACAGGTTCGGGAGACAGGCAGACATGACCGAGACACCTCTCTGGCCAATAACCATCAGCGGGGTCTGGATACCCATGGTGGCTCCCACTTGCTCCACGATGATCTCATCGGACGAACCACAATGTCAAGGATTCAATCAATCCCGTATACAATTCCCTTTGTTTGTCGGTACAGAACTTGCCCGAGATTCGATCGTCGGTATGCCTATACCTTGTTCAATCTCGTTACCGGTAAGTCTCTTTACTCGTTCCATAGCATGTCATCGTGTGACTAACTCCTTAGTCACATTGAGCTCATGATGATGTTCTACCGAGTGGGCCTAGAGATACCTCTCCGTCACACGGAGTGACAAATCCCGATCTTGATTCGTAGCAACCCAACAGACACTTTTGGAGGTACCCGTAGTGCACCTTTATAGTCACCTAGTTACGTTGTGACGTTTGATACACCCAAAGCACTCCTACGGTATCCGGGAGTTGCACAATCTCACGGTCGAAGGAAAAGATACTTGACATTAGAAAAGCTTTAGCATACGAACAATATGATCTAGTGCTATGCTTAGGATTGGGTCTTGTCCATCACATCATTCACCCAATGATGTGATCCCGTTATCAATGACATCTAATGCCCATGATAAGGAAACCATGATCATCTATTGACTAACGAGCTAGCCAACTAGAGGCTTGCTAGGGACACATTGTGATCTATTTATTCACACATGTATTATAGTTTCCTGTTAATACAATCCTAGCATGAACAATAGACGATTATCATGAAAAAGGAAATATGATAATAACCATTTTATTATTGCCTCTAGGGCATATTTCGAACATCAAGGTCATACCACACTACGGGTACATGAAGCTGAAGATGACAGGGCCAAATGGTATAATCATGATAGAAAGTGAACCCCACAGGGCGCTCCGAGCCAAAAATAAGACGACATCCCTAGCCTTGGAGGTATTGGCCGAAACCATGGCCGCAGAAGAACTAACAGCCCTACGGGCCGTGGTGGATAAAGATGACGTAGTCCTCGGCAAGCGACCCAAATCCACGTCTTTCAAGCCAGCAGACGAAACTATCAAATTCCAGGTAAATCCAACGGACCCTAATAAAACCGCATCCATTAGAGCCCACCTGGAGCTTGCAGTAGACGAAGCACTACGCGCCTTCCTATGCGAGAACTTGGATATATTTTGTTGGCATCCCTCAGATATGGCAGTGATCCCCACGGGACTGGCCGAGCATAGCCTGAACATAACAGCAGGTTTCAAGTCGGTTAAACAAACCGTGCGACAATTTTCTGAACCTAAGCGTCATGCCATGAGGGGAGAACTAGACAAGTTATTGGAGGCCGGGTTCATGAGGGACATGAAACACCGTGACCAAAGTTGTCAAAATCATGACTCAAGTATTAGAAACTTAAGACCTAACGATCCTAACTACCCCCTCCGATTCTATGATTTTGCTCATAGAATCTAAGTTTCTACGATCCTAGTAGTTATGATCCTATGACTAACGATCCGGGTCTTGTTTCCTTCTAACGGGAGTATTTCCTATTCTTGGGCCTTCTCTGTGAGCCATCCCTCCCATGAGCCACCTTCCGGGCCGTTGGGTCTTGTAGTTTGTCATTCGTCTGACCCGCCTATTGAGTCACCAGTGAGCCGCTAAGCTCGGTCGGGTGACCAATGAGTCACCCAGTCCCAGGCAGGTCATACTTCAAGCCGGGTTACACCGTGGGGTATATCTCCGACATTAGTCCCCTGGTTAGCTTGAATATATTCATAGTAAGCTCCTGAAATAAAGATGCCAAGAGAACGGCTTGCTTCCCTGGCCGGCGTACTTCAATGAAACGACTCCTTTGAAAATTCGGGTTTCTTCTTCATATTAACGAGCCGTCTTCACAATCATCTTGCAGGTACGTTTCCTTTCAAATAAAATACATATGCCATTGAGTCGGCCTCCATTGCTTTTGGCTTGACAGAAATATTAGACTTAAAATAACCTTCTAGTGTTGAGCCAGCTTTGAATACTTCCTGCTTGAAGATGTTTAGAGCTTGTCAAGTTGTTGCCGGGTTTGGATTGATAATGTCGGGTCATGGTTGTTGGTAATGCCCGGTCATACAACTGAACTCCAATTGACTTGATCAAATTATTGAGAATAAAGAAATTCTTGTGAAGTTGAGCCGGTCTTGTTGGGGAACGTTGCATGGGAAACAAAAAATTTCCTACGCGCACGAAGACCTATGATGGTGATGTCCATCTACGAGAGGAGATTTGGATCTATGTACCCTTGTAGATCGCACAGCAGGAAGCGTTAAGAAATACGATTGATGTAGTGGAACGTCCTCACGTCCCTCGATCCGCCCCGCGAACCGTCCCACGAACCGTCCCCCGATTCGTCCCACGAACCGTCCCCCGATTCGTCCCACGATCCGCTCCGATCTAGTGCCGAACGGACGACACCTCCGCGCTCAGCACACGTACAGCTCGACGATGATCTCGGCCTTCTTGATGCAGCAAGCAAGACGAAGAAGTAGATAAGTTCTCCGGCAGCATGACGGCGCTCCGGTGGTGGTGAAGGATCTACTCCTGCAGGGCTCCGCCCGAGCTCCGCGGAAATACGATCTAGAGGTAAAACTATGGTGTCTAGATCTGAGTTGCATGTGGCAAAAGTTGTCTCAAATCAGCCCTAAATCACCACTATATATCGGAGGGAGGGGGAGGAAGCTTGCCTTGAGGGCCAAGCCCTCAAGGGTGCGCCGACTAGGGAGGAGGAGGAGTCCTACTCCAGTCCTAGTCCAACTAGGATTGGAAAGTGGAGTCCTTCTCTTCCTTCCCACCTTTTTTCTGGGTTTTTCTTTGCTCGCGCATAGACTCTCTTGGGCTGTCCCACCAGCCCACTAAGGGCTGGTGCGCCATGATACGCCTCCATCGTATCTACTTTTCCGAACTCTTATGCCCTTGTTTTGGACTATAATTTGCATGATTTGAATGGAACTAACCCGGACTAACGCTGTTTTCAGCAGAATCACCATGGTGTTGTTTTTGCGCAGAAATAAAAGTTCTCGAAATGACCTGGAAATTTACGGGGAAATTTTTTGGAATATATAAAAAATACTGCCGCAAGAATCAACGGAGGAAGTGGAGCGTGGAGCCCACAAGCCCACCAGGCGCGGGCCCCCCTGGTCGCGCCTCGCAGGCTTGTGGGGCCCACGTTGCTCCACCGCCTCCAATCTCAGCTCTATTTAGTCCCTTTCGTCTCGAAAAATTCAAGGAGAAGAGTTCATCGCGTTTTACGATACGGAGGCGCCGCCACCTCCTGTTCTTCCTCTGGAGGGGAGATCTGGAGTCTGTTCTGGGCTCCGGAGAGGGGAGATCATCGCCATTGTCATCACCAACCTTCCTTCATCGCCAATTCCATGACGCTCTTCACCGTTCGTGAGTAATCTCATCATAGGCTTGCTGGACGGTGATGGGTTGGATGAGATCTATCATGTAATCGAGTTAGTTTTGACGGGGATTGATCCCTAGTATCCACTATGTTCTGAGATTGATGTTGCTACTACTTTGCCATTCTTAATGCTTGTCACTAGGGCCCGAGTGCCATGATTTCAGATCTGAACCTATTATGTTGTCGCCAATATATGTGTGTTCTTGATCCTATCTTGCAAGTTGTAGTCACCTACTATGTGTTATGACCCGGCAACCCCGGAGTGACAATAGCCGGAACCACTCCCGAAGATGACCATAGTATGAGGAGTTCATGTATTCACCAAGTGTTAATGCATTGGTCTGGTTCTTTATTAAAAGGAGAACCTTAATATCCCGTAGTTTCCATTAGGACCCCGCTGCCACGGGATGGATGGACAATAGATGTCATGCAAGTTCTTTTCCCTAAGAATGTATGACTACATACGGAATACATGCCTACATTACATTGACGAACTGGAGCTAGTTACATATCTCTCCGTGTTATAAGTGTTGCATGATGAATAGCATCCGGCATAATCATCCATCACCGATACAATGCCTACGAATCTTTTCCTACTGGTCCTTGCTATGTTACTTTGTTGCTACTACTGTTGCTGCTGTTACTCTGTTGCTACTGCTGTTACTTTGCTGCTACTGCTGTCACTTTGCTGCTACTGGTTACTGTTGCTACTGTTGCTATCATACTACCTTGCTACTGATACTTTGCTGCAGATACTAAATCTTTCAGGTGTGGTTGAATTGACAACTCAACTGCTAATACTTGAGAATATTCTTTGGCTTCCCCTTATGTCGAATCAATAAATTTGGGTTGAATACTCTACCCTTGAAAACTGTTATGATCCCCTATACTTGTGGGTTATCAAGACTATTTTCTGGCGCCGTTGCCGGGGAAGCATAGCTATATTCTTTGAGTCACTTGGGATTTACTTCTGCTAGTCACTATGAGGAATCCAAAAGATCCAAGAACTAAAGTCTTGCCCTCAACTACGAGGACAGGTAAGGAACCGCCATCTAGCTCTGCACTTGATTCACCTTTAGTTATGAGTAAGTTTGCGGCACCACCTCCTGCTAGAAATCTTGATGTGTCGCCTCTGCTTGATGATGCTACTTCTGCTGCCCATGATTCTTATGATGATGCTATGCTTGATACTGCTTTGCCACTAGGTGCATTCCTTGATGCACAAATTGCTAGAGTTGTTGCTAGATGTGATGATACTTCTGAAACTGTTGATACTATTGAAGTAGAACCTGCTATTTTGCCTGTTAGAACTAGCTCTCCTAGATATGAATTGCCTGATATGCTAGAGGGTTATGTTATGGAGGGAGAAATAGCCGAGGACTTTCTTGCTTGTAAGGATAGCTATGATGTTGAGAAATTACTGCTCAAGTGGAAAGAAAAATCTTTGAACGCTAGGATGAAATACGACCCGAAGTTTGCTACTTCGCCTATCTTTGTGACCGATAAGGATTATGAATTCTCTATCGACCCTGAGTTAATCACTCTAGTCAAATCTGATCCTTTTCACGGTTACGAATCTGAAACGGTTGTAGCCCATCTTACCAAGCTGCACGATATAGCCACCCTATTCACGAGTGAGGAAAAGATCCGCCACTACTGTATCCTTAAGCTGTTTCCTTTCTCGCTAAAGGATGATGCTAAGACTTGGTTCACTTCTCTTGCTCCTGGTTGTGTGCGTAGCCCCCATGATATGATCTACTACTTCTCTGAGAAATATTTCCCTGCCCATAAGAAGCAAGCTGCCTTGCAGGAAATATACAACTTTGCGCAAGTTGAAGAAGAGAGTCTCCCAGAAGCTTGGGGGAGGCTCATCCAGCTACTGAATGCTTTGCCTCATCACCCAATTGAGAAGAATGAAATACTTCATATCTTCTATAATGGACTTACCTATGCTTCTAGAGACCACCTAGATAGTTGTGCTGGTTGTGTTTTTAGGGAACGAACCGTAGAACAAGCTGAGATCCTATTGACTAATATCTTGTGCAATTAGAATGCTTGGACTATTCCCGAACCACCTCCTAAGACAACTCCTAAGAAAAGAGGTATTCTATTCCTCAGTCCTGAAGATATGCAAGAAGCTAAGAAATCTATGAAAGAGAAAGGCATTATATCTGAAGATGTCAAAAATCTACCACCTATCGAAGAGATCCATGGTCTTGATAACCCGATACAGTTGGTAGAGGTAAATTCTCTTCTTAGATTCGATGAGAGTGATATTCCTTTTGATAAACCTGCTAGCTTATGCCTAGATGAATTTGATAACTTTGTTGCCAAACAACAGAGTTTCAATGATTATGTTAGCAGACAATTGAAAGAGAATGCTCCTATGCTTAGTCATTTAAGTGCTTGTGTGGACAGAAACGTCAATGATCTTAAGCTCTTGAGTAAACATGCCTCAATAGTTACTACTCAAGTAGAACAAGTACTTAAGGCTCAGAATGACATGCTCAATGAGTTGAATGACAATTCTGTCAGAGTCGTCACTAGAGGCGGTAGAATGACCCAGGAACCTTTGTATCCTGAGGGTCATCCTAAGAGAATTGAACAAGATTCTCAAGGAGTTAGCACTGATGCACCTAGTCATCCTATAAATAAGAAGATAGATGATAGGAACCTGCACGCTAGCAACCGTGTTGCTGTTACACCTGAGAGTCCCAACGATGTCTTTGTCTCTGATGCCGAAACACAATCTGGTGGTGAACATGATTCTAATGATAATACCAATAGTGATGTTCATGAAGATGCTCAACCTAGCAACGATAAGGATGTGGAGATTGAACCTGTTGATCTTGATAACCCACAACCTAAGAATAGAAGATACGATAAGAACGATTTCGCTGCTAGGAAGCATGGTAAAGAAAGGGAACCATTGTCATCACCAACCTTCCTTCATCGCCAATTCCATGATGCTCTTCACCGTTCGTGAGTAATCTCATATTAGGCTTGCTGGACGGTGATGGGTTGGATGAGATCTATCATGTAATCGAGTTAGTTTTGACGGGGATTGATCCCTAGTATTGTAAGTGCATCTAGTGCCCCTTAGTGATTTTGGTGGTTTGAAGACTTATAGGTTAAGTATCTAATGTATTTATAAGTGTACACAGGATCTATAAGTCATTGAGGAGTTTGAGATATTTGAAGAATATCGACCCCTAAAAATGTATATCTTCAGTTGAAGAAATCGGTCTGAAGCTGAAGAAATGAATCGCGAGGAATCTGCGATGAAATTGATATTCCTCATGAAGATACTGATATTGAGAAGTTCGGTGGTTCCTGAAGAAATTCATTCTGAAGAATTTGAAGCGTGAAGATTTACACTTTCTGTTTTACTTTCTTCGCATTTGAGTAATAGGAACACCGTACTGTTAAAGGGGGTCAAAGTAACACTATGGAATGGATTTCCTCATGATGCTCAACCAAAGCCTAATCTTACCAAAAGCCTCAAGTGAGGAATATGAGTGACATGAGGACGCTCACAGTTGAGGGTCCCGACCGTTTCGATAACCACGCCAAGTCACTGGTCTTATCCACTCCAACGGTCATATTATTTATGGGCATTAGTGTCAAATCATGTCGGGATGCTCCCAGGCTATAAATAGCCACCCCCACAACCACTAGCTGGTTGGCTGCTCCGTTAGAAACTGACACTTGTCATAAGAGCAACCCAAATTCCTCAGAGTCTTCGAGAGTAATTCATCAGTGAGGAAATACACCACCCACCGAAACCACAAACCAAACCTAGTGATTGAGCATCACTGAAGAAGTTGTTCCTGTGTGGGACTGAAGCCTTTTACCTTTGAGGACTGTGCATCCCCCAGACGGTTAGGCGTCATGGTCTAGAACGTTCTGGCAGTTCATTGTGGATCGTCGAGTGACCAAGTTTGTGAGGGTTTGGAAGTCTGCCCTGAAGACTTACCACGAGTGTTGGGCGAGGACTTTGTGTCCTTTGCTCAAGGAGAATACGGTAGGGACTGTGTGTCCCGGGACTGGGTGTCCTTTGGTTTCAATACCAAGCCGCTCCAAACCAGATGTACAACTGTCACAGTAGTTGGAACTGGGTCATCAACGACTGTCTTCTCTGAGAATCGGGTTCTAATTCCTCAACTCTTTACTTTCTCTGTATTATGTGTTGATGACTTTCACTGTGACTGTTTGAAGAATTTGCTGAAGACTTTCTCTGAATTTCCTCAACCCCAAATTCTTCACAATAGTTAATCATCATCTGTATTCTGTGTGCGTGCTTACTGTGCAATCTGTTTTCACATTCTTCACTCTGAAATACTGCTGGTGTGAACGTTTGCACGTCTGATCCTTTACTGTTTTTGCTGTAAGTTAGTCATCAGTGAGGAATTTCCTCAAAAGGAATTTCCTCAGTGATGAAATTCTAAAAATCTCCTATTCACCCCCCCTCTAGTCGATATAACGCACATTCAATTGGTATTAGAGCAAGGTACTCCCTTGTTCTGTGTGATTTTGGTTTAACCACCTGGAGTTTTAGCTATGTCGACTGCAGGCATGTTTAAGGTGGCTGCAGCATGTCCTACCTATGAAGGAAAGAACTTTCCCTTCTGGAAGAACAAAATGCAAATGCATCTACAAGCTATTGATAATGATCTCTGGTATATTGTGAAAAATGGAGTCCCCATCATCTCTCCCAGTGTCACTGCGGCTGATGTGAGGAAATTCAAGCAACTCGATTCTTAAGCAAAGAACATCATCTGTGGCCATCTGAGCCCTGGCTAGTTTGGAAGAGTGAGTGCTTTGGGCTCTGCAACACTGATCTGGGAGAGACTGTGCAAGGTAAATGAAGGAGTATCGACCCAGCGTGACTCTCGTGTTGATATTCTTCGAAATCTCTTCAATCGCTTCAAGAGACATGGCAATGAATGCTGCCAAGACACCTTTGATCGCCTCACTGACATATCAAATGAACTGCAAGCACTGGGATCTCGAGACATCACTGATCACGAAGTTGTGAAGAAACTGCTGAGATCTTTGGATTCTTCATTTCACACTCTAGTTCTGATGATTCAAGAAAGACCAGACTACAAGATGATGGATCCAGCTGATATACTTGAAAGGCTAAATACTCATGAATTCCAGCTAGAAGAAAAGAGAGATCTCTATGGACAAAGCTATTCCAGACCACGTGCACTGAAGGCTAGAGCAATTTCCTCATCTGAAGAAGAAGACACAGATGACAGCATTTGCGACCCTGAAGAATTTGGACAGGAGCTTGCAATGCTTGTGAGGAAATTCCAGAGATTTACACGACGTGGCCAGTTCGGTAAATCATCAAGAAGAGACATGAGGAAATCAGAATCTGCATCTGAGGACTACAAGAAACGAACCTGTCACAAGTGCAAGAAATCAGGTCACTACATTGCTGATTGTCCCCGTTGGGGAAAGGAATCAAAGAAGAAGAAATACAAGGATGACAGTTCTGATGACTCAAAGAAGAAGAAGAAATCTTCAAAACCCTCATCTTCAAAGCCCTCATCACACAAGAAGACTAGTTTCAGAAAGGCTCGGGCACTTATTGGCAAGGAAATGGACTCTGAGGCAGAATCAGAGGAATGTGATGAAGAAGAAGGTTCTGGAGAAGACTCAGAATCTGGACAGGCTAGTCTTGCACTAGCAACCACTTTCGTCAGCAAGTCAATCTTCAATCTTGAAGAAAATGATTGCACCATCCATACTTATGACTATGTTGATGACTTCGCTCCAACGTATTGCTTCATGGCAAAAGGTTCAAAGGTATCAAATAATGCCTCCTCTTGTGATTCAAGTGACTATGAACATAATAATTATAAGAAACCCAGTTAAAGTAAACTTGCTATCATTGCCACTAAACAACAAACTGCTCTTGAAAAGCTTCAGAAACTGCTAGACAAAAGTGATGATCTATTGAATGATGAAATGAACCTTAACCAAATCCTCACCGATGACATGAAAAGTCTTCAGTCTAGATTTGATAATCTTCAGGATCGCTATGATACACTCCTCACTGATCATGAGAAGCTTTCCTACGAATTTCTTCAAAGGAAACTTGATCTTGAGAAGCTGAGGATGTCTCATGATGATCTTCGTATGGAAAATGATTCATTACTAGCTCAACAGATCAGCGCTAGTCAAGTTGAATTTATTCTTCCATGTCATAAATGCATTGAACGCGAAACTGCTAATTCCTCACCAGAATCATCAAATGTTACCATTGCCACAAATTCTTCAACTGCACCTGTTGTGTCTATTCCCTCACTTGAGGAAAACACAAATGTTACTGATGAAAATGCAGGGTTGAAGGAATTGTACGTGACAGGCATGTACAAAAGCCTCAAAGGACATAAAACCCTTTGTGATGTGCTCAAAAAGCAGATCTTGAACAGGAACCCGAGGAAAGAAGGAATTGCCTTTGAAAGGAAATTAAATGCTGATGGATATTATTGGAAACCCGAGCAGTATCCCAAAACCTCATGGGTTGCTGCTACTGGGCCTCCTTTTGATCCATCTAATCTAACTGGCTTCTCATGTGAATTATCCTATTCCTGGGATGAGTCATTTGATTCCAACTATAAACTGTTCAAAAATCAATCTGGTGAAGTATTTGCTCGATATGTTGGAACTAACTGCAGGAATGGCCCTCCTCTGAGGAAAATCTGGGTTCCCAAAAGTTGTCTTGAAAATCTTCAGGTGAATGTCCTCATGACACCACCACTGAAGAATCTGAACCCCAGATCAAATTCCTCAGGAGGACCAAAGTCTTCAAGAGGATCAAAATCCTCAACTGGTCAAAACTATGCTCGTACCCGTGCTTATGCGTCTAACATGCAGGGAAACTACAAGGAATATGAATATGAGCGTTACTCCTCAAATCATTATGTTCATAAATCCTGAAACCAGTTCTCTGCATATTCATATGAGTACTTTAATCCCCCTACTGTTAAGAGAAGTGCATTAGCTTCAATGCTACCTTTCTGATATGGTGCTCGCAGGATGATGAACGCTTTACCACCCCTTCAGATGTGGGTGGTGAAGAAATCGAACTAATCACTTCTGCAGGTCAGGTATCCAGATGAAAATCATCATCTGAAGAATTTGCTGGAGACCTGAGGAAATGCTTGATAGGACGCAAGCTAATATTTGATGAAATAGAAATATTTCACACGTCCTTACATTTCTGTTATGATGAAATTACTGAACTGATGAAATTAGTATCATATTCTTCAAATCTGAAGCATGTGAGATGGTAAGCTGTACTAATTCATCTATAGGATGACAAACCCAAAAATACTGAGTGGTTCTCGATAGTGGCTGCACACATCACATGACTGGTGATAAAAGCTTACTGATGAATATGCCACTAACTCCATCACCTCTGAAGCAAATCACATATGCTGACAAAGGTAAAAGCAAGGTATTGGGACTTGGCAAAGTAGCTATTTCCAAGGATAGGCATATGGACAAAGTGATGCTTGTTGAATCCCTTGGTTTTAACCTTATGTCAGTCTCGATGTTTTGTGATCTTGATATGATTGTTATCTTTGGTAGATATAGATGTGTAGTCATCATGGAATCTGACAGATCCAAATCTTCGAAGGTGTAAGAAGAGGGGATTTGTACATTGTTGATTTCTCTACAGGTCCTCAACCAGCCACTTGCTTACTAGCAAAAACCTCAGAAGGATGGCTGTGGCACCGAAGATTAGGTCATTCAGGCATGAGGAATTTGCACACGCTTGCAAAGAAGAAGCATGTCATCGACATCGAATCAGTCAAATTCCTCAAGGATCATCTCTGCGGTGCTTGTGAATCTGGGAAAATGACCAGATCCAAGCATCCCTCTAAAACCATCATGACCACTACACGTCCATTCGAATTGCTTCATATGGATTTATTTGGACCTACTCACTATGCCACACTAACCAATGCAACATCTTTATATGGCTTCATCATAGTTGATGATTATTCCAGATATACTTGGGTGCATATCATAGTGTATAAAACTGAAGTGCAGGAAATCTTCAAACGATTTTCTTCAAGGGCCTCGACGAACTTTGGCATCAAGATCAAACACATCAGGAGTGATAATGGATCCGAGTTCAAAAACACTGGTCTTGATGATTATCTTGATGAACTTGGTATTACTCACGAATTGTCTGCTCCTTATACTCCTCAGCAGAATGGTGTCGTCGAAAGGAAGAACAGGACTCTGGTTGAAATGGCAAGAACTATGCTTGAAGAATATCAGACTCCTTGTCGCTTTTGGCCTGAAGCAATCAACACTGCATGCCATATCATCAACAGGGTATATCTTCACAAATTCCTCAAGAAAACCTCATATGAACTCCTCACTGACAAGAAACCCAATGTGAGTTATTTCAAAGTCTTCGGTGCAAAATGCTGGATTAGAGACCCTCACCATAGCTCAAAATTTGCACCAAAGGCACATGAAGGTTTTATGCTCGGTTATGGAAAGGACTCGCACACTTACAGAGTCTTCAACAACTATCACAACAAAGTTGTTGAGACTGTAGATGTGTGGTTCAATGAAACTAATGGCTCGCAAAGAGAGCAATTGCCTTCTGATCCAGATAAGTTGTCTCCTGAGGAAGCAATAAAGCTTAAGCCTACTGAAGACATTGTCCCCACTGAGGAAATTGGTGAAGAAACGATCCCCATCGCTGATAAAAACCAAGAAGATGCTCCTGAGGAAATTGCAACAGCACCACTTCCTCAGCCCAGACAAAATCCTCAACCAGCTCATCCGAGGATTGCAAACGAAGTTGAACTTGACAAAATCCTCAACGGCATCAACGCGCCAGGTCCTCTCACTTGCTCAAAAGCTTCACACTTAGTTAACTTTTGTGGGCATTTTTCCTTTGTATCCATCACAGAACCCTCAAAAGTTGCCGAGGATTTTCTGGAACCGGAGTGGATCCAAGCTATGCAAGACGAACTTCTTCAATTCAAGTTGAATGACGTATGGGAGCTCGTCAAACGACCAGAACCTCGCAAGCACAACATCATCGACACCAAGTGGATTTTCCGAAACAAGCAAGATGAGGACGGTCAAGTGGTGAGGAACAAGGCACGACTTGTAGCCCAAGGCTACACCCAGGTTGAAGGAATAGATTTCGATGAAACTTTTGCACCTGTTGCTAGACTTGAAGCTATTCGAATACTACTTGCCTATGCTAATTATCATAACATCACCTTATATCAAATGGATGTGAAAAGTGCATTCCTCAATGGTAAGCTTGAGGAAGAAGTATATGTTGCTCAGCCCCCAGGTTTTGAGGATCCAAAGAATCCAGACAAAGTCTTCACACTCAAAAAGGCTCTGTATGGTCTCAAGCAAGCCCCTCGGGCTTGGTATGATACATTGAAGGAATTCCTCATGAAGAAAGGCTTCAAACCTGGTTCACTCGATCCAACTCTTTTCACAAAATCCTATGATAATGAGCTGTTTGTATGTCAAATATATGTTGATGATATCATATTTGGCTGTACTAACAAAAGATACAGTGATGAATTTGCCTACATGATGAGTGAAGAATATCAGATGTCCATGATGGGGGAGCTGAAATTCTTCTTAGGTCTTCAAATTCGTCAACAAAGCAATGGAATCTTCATATCACAGGAGAAATACCTCAAGGATGTTCTGAGGAAATTCGACATGCACGAATGCAAAGGTGCCAAGACTCCGATGCCTACCAACGACCACCTCTGCACTGATGAAAATGGTAAAGATTTCGATCAGCAGGTATACCGTTCTATGATTGGCTCCTTATTGTATCTATGTGCATCTAGGCCAGATATAATGCTTAGTGTTTGCATGTGTGCACGTTTTCAAGCAAAGCCGAAGGAATCACACCATAAAGCTGTGAAACATATTCTTCGATACTTAGCTCACACACCAACACTAGGATTATGGTATCCCAAGGGCTCCAATCTTCATCTGGTAGGGTATTCTGATTCAGGCTATGCTGCTGACCGTGTGGATCGCAAGTCAACTTCTGGCACATGCCATTTCCTCGGAAGATCACTACTTTGCTCGTCCTCAAAGAAGCAGAACTGCGTATCACTCTCCACTGCCGAAGCTGAGTACATTGCTGCTGGTTCTTGCTGTGCTCAATTGCTATGGATGAAGCAAACACTCAAGGACTACGACATAAACATGAAGAATGTGCCTCTCTACTGTGACAATGAGAGTGCTATCAAGATTGCATACAACCCAGTACAGCACTCGAAGACCAAGCACATCCAGATTCGTCATCATTTTCTTTGGGACCATGTCCTCAAGGGCAATATCCTCATCGACCATGTGAAGACTGATGATCAACTGGCAGATATCTTCACTAAGCCCTTGGATGAGAAAAGGTTTTGCAAGTTGCGGTGTGAGCTAAATATCTTAGAGTCTTCAAATGTTTTGTAAAAACATGCACACATCCTAACACGTATGCAAAGTTGATGACTTAGATGCGCAACACATGATGAAACGATTTTCTTCAACTGATGAAGAAAGTCACTCTGAATGTGAAGAAATTAACGAAGAAATTGATTCTCAGGGCCCTACGACAATTGTACGCGGCGTCTGTAATCAACATTCTTATATGGTGGGTAACGCCACCGCCCAATGTGAAATTCCTCAAGTTGATTTTCTTCAAATGATCAATTTCCTCACAATGCATTTTTCTTCAAAACAGCTGTTCTTCATTGTGATGATCTATTACAAAATATTCACAAACACTTGATGACTTTCATTTGCCTAGATAGACTGTGATTTCTAGTCCTCAACGGCATTCACTTATTGCTATTGCTTCAAGTTGATGTTTCTGCTAAGTGAATGTGATTGGACCCTACTTTCCCTCTATGCTATACTTCTCCAGTCTATTCAATTCTTCATATGCGTTCTACTTGAAACTTTGTTCAAAATCCTCACTGCATCCTTGTCAGCTGACGATTTTGTAACAAAAATCCTCAAATCTTCAAAAATTGTTTCTTTAAGGACACAGTAACTGAACCCCCACTTCCCACGATCGGATAACCACGATCTCCACTATCTCCACCGCATCGTACGGGAGCTACACGTGTCCTGCGGAGACGTAGAGGCAGGGGCTATTTGGTCCGACATTTTCGCGCCAAACAGTAACTTTTGGGCTATAAATATGTCCTTATCCCCCTCGGTATCCTCTTGTTCGCCTCATCGCTCTCCTGCCACAGCACACTCCACCGAACCCTAGCGCCACCGCTGGTAGTCTTGTCGCCGGTGAGGAAGAGCTTCACTGCCTCGACTTCTCCGTCGCCAGAACCACGCCGGAGTTGGACCATCTTCGTCCGCCGCCGCCGTAGACGTCCTCTGTCACCGAGTTAGGGTGCATTGGACACTCGAACGAAGAGCCTCTCCAACACTACTTTCTGTGTTCTTCGTACGCACCTTCCAGGGTAAATATATCCCATTTTTACAGCAGATTAGATCTGAAATTTTACATCTTCTATGTGAAATCTGTTTTCCTCAAGATACGATGCGCACATGATTCCTCAAACACTACCTATCACCACAATCATTGATGAACTAGCTAAGCATCTAAGATTTTCACGAGATTCCTCAATTGTGCGAATTTTAGGATCTGTACAACTCTGGAACCCAAGAACAGTATGCTTAGGCAAATTCCTCAACCACTGGTTATATTCCTCAAACTGTCAAACTTTTTCATTTTCTTCAAATCTGAGAACGCATATGACCTCTCCAAATTCCTCGCAACTATACTCTGTTCATAGGTACACACATGTCAGCTGATGAATCTCTCGGTTCTCATCACATTAACTCATTTGCAGCGTTTCTGGAAGAAACTCTTCAAGGCTCATCAGAATCCTCAAGAGTTCAAAATCATCAGCAAAGTCCTCAACTGAAGAAAATGGAGGAAGAAAGAAAACAGAAGGGAGGAAAGAAACTTGAGAAAAACACAGCTGCTGATATCCCTGAGGACATATACTTGGACTATTGTACGCCTGATAAACATGAGACAATGGCCAAGAGAAAGATAAGGCTGCAGAAGATTGAACACCGATGGGCGAAGGAATGGAAGGAGTACAGGTTTGTGACTCCCAAATATGCGAAGAAATTCGCTTTGAAGCCTCCTGGCAGAAGGGCCCCACTTGAGGATCATCAAGTAGCACATCCCTCAAGTCTCATGACAATTGATGACTACCCAGATGAGAAAGAAAAACATCTGGCCAAGCTCAAGAAGCAAGCAGAAGCCGCAGTGAGGAAATTTAATGAATCCTCAGCTGCTGCCTCCGGTGCTGCCAATTCCTCAGCGGTAGAAACCTCAGGCTCCGAAATCCCTCACCCATAGTCTGTGCCATCAAAGCAAAGGGCTCCAAAGCCTCAAGAGAAGTCTGCTCAGGCTTTTGTCACAAAACCCTCAGCTCCAAAACCCTCATTACCAAAACCTTCAACACCAAAACCATCAGCGCCAAAACCCTCTACACCAATCTCCTCAGCACCAAAATCCTTAGCTCCACCTCCAAAGCCTCAAGAGAGACAAGTACAAAAGCATGTCATGAAACCTACGACCGCTAGCTCCAGCTCCTCACTCCCAGCTGCAACTAGCTCGGAGACAAAGTCTTCAACACCACTTGTGAAGACTTTGGCAAATGCTGAACGTGCACCTCTGCCCAGCCCCAGCAAAATCATCACAGTCCCGTCTGCATCAGAGGGAAGTGATGAATATGATGATGAAACCTTGCAAGCCATCATCAGAAACAAGCAAGAAAGGGTAGCTCAAGCATCAGGCAGTGCTATTCCTATGGCCATGGACCCCAAGGTCCTCCTTGACTACATCAATATATGGTATGATGACCCAAACACTCCCATTGATGATTTGAAACTTCCTCCTGGCATCAGCCACATGGTGACCACCTTCACAAATGAAGCCAAGTGGAAAGAACAGCAGGCCAGGCAGGCAAAGGTTGCAAAGGCCAAAAAGGAGAAGTTCCTCAGGCAGAATCTCCTTAAACTGACTCCTGATGCACTGGTGTCAACCCAGGCAGAGCTGCAAGTATTGACTGACAAGTATGACAAGATGTCAGATCGCAAAAGCATCAAGAGCAATTTCATCAAGCTAGCCACTAGTGCTGTTGATGATTACAACAAGAGAACCGCACCACCAGCACCAAATCCTCAGCCCTTGGTTGAGCAGCCAGCAGATGCATCTCCTGATGAGGAGGAAACTCCTCAAGCTGAGGAAGAACACCAAGAGTGCCGTGTTGATGAACCGTCCATTGAAGAAATCATCACGGAAACTGCAACTGATGAAATTGCAACCACTGATGAGACTGCTCCTGATCCAACTGCTTTATCAAAGCAGGCTGATGACTCTGTTCCAGCTGGTTCCTCACTACCAGCTGAAGAATCTGAAGAAAGAACACCTTCACCAAAAGCTTCAAAGGTGAAGAAGATAATTCCGTCTGCATCAGACGTGAAGAAAACAAGGGTTGCTAAAAGAAAAGCCTCCTCGGCAGTAGAAGAGGCAGAGGCAAAGCGCCTCAAAGAAACTGCTCCTCTGGACCCAGTACCTCTAAATGTCACCCCTTCCTATGAGATGGTCGTCATTGATGACCCAGCTACAAGGGTAGATGAGGGAATGAAGGATGTCGCCTCTGAGGAACACACTGATGAGGAAATCCAGATTGACGACAGTCCTCAACCTCTTATTCCTTAGACAGAGACTGCTCAAGCATCAGCTGCACCAGCTGATGAAACTGCTTCTGCCACAAAGCCAGCTGAAGAAAAACAAGCTGAGGAAAATGTACATTCTGAGCAGACTCCTCAAGATGAGGAACAGGCTGACCCAACTCCTCAAGATGAGGAACAGGCTGACCCAACTCCTCCAAATGAGATAGAAGCAGAAATTCCTCAGCCTGAAGCTCAGCCAGAGCAAGCATCATCTCCCCAGCAAGAAGTACGAGCTGATGAAATTCCTCACCTTGAGGAAAATGCTGAAGAAAAACAAGCTGAGGAAAATGTACCCGCCCAAGACAATGAATTCATTGTGCTCAACCCAGAGACTGCCATTGTTGTCTCCTCCCCCATTCCTCAGCAAAATCTCAAGCCAGTTCAGCGCCAGCCATTCTCCAAGCGTCCAAAGTTTCAGAAAGAAGATTTCTTTGAAGAACGCATGTATTTCATCAGAGAGAACCCTTATGACAAGCCTCAAATGAGGCATATGAAGTTTTGGACAAGGACTCAGATGAACTACTATTCCTCTGTGCTCTGTGGAAGCAACAAGATAATTCAGCACAGGCACATTCCTCATGTTGAGCTTGAAGCAATACCTTGCATGGAACCAGTCCTCGGTGTACTCCACGATGCAGGTTTGCTCCCCATGTGCTCAGACATATCAGACTGGAATAGTGAGCTTATTCTTCAGTTCTATGCCACTCTGCACATATCCGGCAACGCTGACGACATCAACACTTGGGTGTTTGACTGGATGTCCCAAAATACTCACTACAAAGCTCCTGCTTCTGAACTCCTCAGAGAACTGCCCGTACCAATTCCCTCAGATGGGGCAGTGAAGCTTTATGGTGAGCGTGAGCTGCCAAATGGTATGATGGAAGTCCTCATGAAGCCTTTGGCTGCAGGCAAACCCTCAAGAACAACCTTCCTCGTCCATGAGCTCAAGCACACACCCCGGTCTGTCTACATAATCCTCTGCAGTGTGCTCGCGCCAATCAAAGGCCATGACGATGAAGAAGATGTTGTAGGCCTCATGAAGAATATCCTCTTCAACATCATTCACGGTATTCCTATTAATATCCATGATTTCTTCTTGAGGACTTTGGCCGACAATGCCATGTGCCCCTATGATCACAAGATTTATGCCCCGTGGATCATGAAATTCATCAGGACAAGGACAGGCATCAACTTTGACGCTGATTGTCAAAACCATGTTGGGTATATGCCTCCTATCCGGGTCAACAAGAAGACTTTTGAGCCCATTGAAGGAAAAGGAAAATCTGTGATCGAAGAAGGCAGCAGGCCCCTTGATGGCCAGTTCAGAGAGCCAGAAGCATATTCTTGATGGGACGATACTGAGACTCGTCCAGCAAGCCCAGTTCCTCCTCGCGTGCTGAACACCAGAGAGCTCCTCCTCAGTCTTCACCAGAAGGTGGATCGCAACCACAAATGGGTCAAACGCCAGTTTGGCGCCATTGTGAAAACCCTCACTGAAACACAGAACTCTGTGAAGATTAATCATCACCATCTGCATGAGGTTTTCGATCGCACCTGGGCTACACTTGCCCATCTGAAGACTCAGACTGAGCTTGAAGAAATGGACTTTGAGCGGGACTTTGACTGGTCGTGGCCTCCCAAGAGGAAGTTCAGGCCCATTCCAGTGCCAGATCTAGAAGACAGATCCTTTTCTTCATTCCGTACCGCTGAATCTGATGAGGAACAACTTGACACAGCAACCGGCCCAAGGAAGAAGACTACCCCCAAGAAGCGTCACGGCTCTTCATCAACCGCCAAGAAATGAAGTCTTCACGGGCGTTAGTCCTCAGTTTGTCCCTTTTTGTCACTTGATGACAAAGGGGGAGAAACTCGAGAGTTAGTCTTCAAGCGGGATATTTTTTGGGCTTATGAACTATATTTAAGTTACAAACTCTTGGCTCTTCTGAAGTTTTTATGTAATGAGTTGTAACTTAAGCCCGATGGTACTCTGACGCTTTTGAACGTTTTTCTTCGCATGCTTATTCCTCAAGTTTTAATGCACGCATGCTGGAATTCGTCAGATACCATTTGCCATCATGCATCTTCATTTTCTTCATATAATATGTTATATGTATGCATGATTTACAAGACTCAGGGGGGGGGATCTCCATGGTATAAATCATCAATGTGCATCTGCTATAAAATCAAAATCCTCAAGGTATGCACATCTTCAGGGGGAGTCTCTCTGAATCTTGTTTTCAAATTCCTCAAATGGGTATGTACACTTCATATTTTTGATCCCTGTTGAAGACTTAACCTAATTGACATCAACCACCAAAAAGGGGGAGATTGTAAGTGCATCTAGTGCCCCTTAGTGATTTTTGTGGTTTGAAGACTTATAGGTTAAGTATCTAATGTGTTTATAAGTGTACACAAGATCTATAAGTCATTGAGGAGTTTGAGATATTTGAAGAATATCGACCCCTAAAAATGTGTATCTTCAGTTGAAGAAATTGGTCTGAAGCTGACGAAATGAATTGCGAGGAATCTGCGATGAAATTGATATTCCTCATGAAGATACTGATATTGAGAAGTCGGTGGTTCCTGAAGAAATTCATTCTGAAGAATTTGAAGCGTGAAGATTTACACTTTCATATTATTTATGGGCATTAGTGTCAAATCATGTCGGGATGCTCCCAGGCTATAAATACCCACCCCCACAACCACTAGCTGGTTGGCTGCTCCGTTAGAAACTGACACTTGTCATAAGAGCAACCCAAATTCCTCAGAGTCTTCGAGAGTAATTCATCAGTGAGGAAATACACCACCCACCGAAACCACAAACCAAACCTAGTGATTGAGCATCACTGAAGAAGTTGTTCCTGTGTGGGACTGAAGCCTTTTACCTTTGAGGACTGTGCATCCTCCAAACGGTTAGGCGTCATGGTCTAGAACGTTCCAGCAGTTCATTGTGGATCGTCGAGTGATCAAGTTTGTGAGGGTTTGGAAGTCTGCCCTGAAGACTTACCACGAGTGTTGGGCGAGGACTGTGTGTCCTTAGCTCAAGGAGAATACGGTAGGTACTGTGTGTCCCGGGACTGGGTGTCCTTTGGTTTCAATACCAAGCCGCTCCAAACCAGATGTACAACTGTCACAACTGTAGGAACTGGGTCATCAACGACTGTCTTCTCTGAGAATCGGGTTCTAACTCCTCAACTCTTTACTTTCTCTGTATTATGTGTTGATGACTTTCACTGTAACTGTTTGAAGAATTTGCTGAAGACTTTCTCTGAATTTCCTCAACCCCAAATTCTTCACAATAGTTAATCATCATCTGTATTCTGCGTGCCTGCTTACTGTGCAATCTGTTTTCACATTCTTCACTCTGAAATACTGCTGGTGTGAACATTTGCACGTCTTATCCTTTACTGTTTCCGCTGTAAGTTAGTCATCACTGAGGAATTTCCTCAAAAGGAATTTCCTGAGTCATGAAATTCTAAAAATCTCCTATTCACCCCCCTCTAGTCGATATAACGCACTTTAAATTATCCACTATGTTCTGAGATTGATGTTGCTACTACTTTGCCATTCTTAATGCTTGTCACTAGGGCCCGAGTGCCATGATTTCAGATCTGAACCTATTATGTTGTCGCCAATATATGTGTGTTCTTGATCCTATCTTGCAAGTTGTAGTCACCTACTATGTGTTATGACCCGGCAACCCCGGAGTGACAATAGCCGGAACCACTCCCGGAGATGACCATAGTATGAGGAGTTCATGTATTCACCAAGGGTTAATGCATTGGTACGGTTCTTTATTAAAAGGAGAACCTTAATATCCCGTAGTTTCCACTAGGACCCTGCTGCCACGGGAGGGATGGACAATAGATGTCATGCAAGTTTTCCCTAAGCACGTATGACTACATACGGAATACATGCCTACATTACATTGACGAACTGGAGCTAGTTACATATCTCTTCGTGTTATAACTGTTGCATGATGAATAGCATTCGGTATAATCATCCATCACCGATACAATGCCTACGAGTCTTTTCCTACTGGTCCTTGCTATGTTAGTTTGTTGCTACTGCTGTCACTGTTGCTGCTGTTACTCTGTTGCTACTGCTGTTACTTTGCTGCTACTGCTGTCACTTTGCTGCTACTGGTTACTGTTGCTACTGTTGCTATCATACTACCTTGCTACTGATACTTTGCTGCAGATACTAAATCTTTCAGGTGTGGTTGAATTGACAACTCAACTGCTAATACTTGAGAATATTCTTTGGCTTCCCCTTGTGTCGAATCAATAAATTTCGGTTGAATACTCTACCCTCGAAAACTGTTGCGATCCCCTATACTTGTGGGTTATCAAGACTATTTTCTGGCGCCGTTGCCGGGAAGAATAGCTATATTCTTTGAGTCACTTGGGATTTACGTCTGCTAGTCACTATGAGGAATCCGAAAGATCCAAGAACTAAAGTCTTGCCCTCAACTACGAGGACAGGTAAGGAACTGCCATCTAGCTCTGCACTTGATTCACCTTCAGTTATGAGTAAGTTTGCGGCACCACCTCCTGCTAGAAATCTTGATGTGTCGCCTGTGCTTGATGATGCTACTTCTGCTGCCCATGATTCTTATGATGATGCTATGCTTGATACTGCTTTGCCACTAGGTGCATTCCTTGATGCACAAATTGCTAGAGTTGTTGCTAGATGTGATGATACTTCTGAAACTGTTGATACTATTGAAGTAGAACCTGCTATTTTGCTTGTTAGAACTAGCTCTCCTAGATATGAATTGCCTGATATGCTAGAGGGTTATGTTATGGAGGGAGAGATAGCGGAGGACTTTCTTGCTTGTAAGGATAGCTATGATGTTGAGAAATTACTGCTCAAGTGGAAAGAAAAATCTTTGAACGCTAGGATGAAATACGACCCGGAGTTTGCTACTTCGCCTATCTTTGTGACCGATAAGGATTATGAATTCTCTATCGACCCTCAGTTAATCACTCTGGTCGAATCTGATTCTTTTCACGGTTACGGGTCTGAAACGGTTGTAGCCCATCTTACCAAACTGCACGATATAGCCACCCTATTCACGAGTGAGGAAAAGATCCGCCACTACTGTATCCTTAAGTTGTTTCCTTTCTCGCGAAAGGATGATGCTAAGACTTGGTTCACTTCTCTTGCTCCTGGTTGTGTGCGTAGCCCCCGTGATATGATCTACTACTTCTCTGAGAAATATTTCCCTGCCCATCAGAAGCAAGCTGCCTTGCAGGAAATATACAACTTTGCGCAAGTTGAAGAAGAGAGTCTCCCACAAGCTTGGGGGAGGCTCATCCAGCTACTGAATGCTTTGCCTGATCACCCTCTTGAGAAGAATGAAATACTTCATATCTTCTATAATGGACTTGCCGATGCTTCTAGAGACCACCTAGATAGTTGTGCTGGTTGTGTTTTTAGGGAACGAACCATAGAACAAGCTGAGATCCTATTGACTAATATCTTGTGCAATGAGAATGCTTGGACTATTCCCGAACCACCTCCTAAGCCAACTCCTAAGAAAAGAGGTATTCTATTCCTCAGTCCTGAAGATATGCAAGAAGCTAAGAAATCTATGAAAGAGAAAGGCATTATATCTGAAGATGTCAAAAATCTACCACCTATCGAAGAGATCCATGGTCTTGATAACCCGATACAGGTAGTAGAGGTAAATTCTCTTCTTAGATTTGATGAGAGTGATATTCCTTTTGATAAACCTGCTAGCTTATGCCTAGATGAATTTGATAACTTTGTTGCCAAACAACAGAGTTTCAATGATTATGTTAGCAGACAATTGGAAGAGAATGCTCGTATGCTTAGTCATTTAAGTGCTTGTGTGGACAGAAACGTCAATGATCTTAAGCTCTTGAGTAAACATGCCTCAATGGTTGCTACTCAAGTAGAACAAGTACTTAAGGCTCAGAATGACATGCTCAATGAGTTGAATGACAATTCTGTCAGAGTCATTACTAGAGGCGGTAGAATGACCCAGGAACCTTTGTATCCTGAGGGTCATCCGTAGAGAATTGAACAAGATTCTCAAGGAGTTAGCACTGATGCACCTAGTCATCCTATAAAGAAGAAGATAGATGATAGGAACCTGCACGCTAGCAACCCTGTTGCTGTTACACCTGAGAGTCCCAACGATGTCTTTGTCTCTGATGCCGAAACACAATCTCGTGATGAACATGATCCTAATGATAATATAAATAGTGATGTTCATGAAGATGCTCAACCTAGCAACGATAAGGATGTGGAGATTGAACCTGTTGATCTTGATAACCCACGCCCTTTCCTCCCAAACCATCCAAGAAAAAGGATGATGAGGATTTTGAGCGATTTGTTGAAATGATCAGACCTGTCTTTCTGCAAATGCATTTGACAGATATGCTCAAAATGTCTCCGTATGCTAAGTACATGAAGGATATTGTGACTAATAAGAGGAGGATACCTGAGGTTGAGATTTCCACCATGCTTGCTAACTATACCTTCAAGGGTGGAACTCCTATGAAACTAGGTGAACCCGGAGTGCCCACTATACCATGCTCCATTAAAGGCAACTACGTTAGAACTGCTTTATGCGACCTTGGAGCCGGTGTTAGTGTTATGCTTCTCTCTCTTTATCGTAGGCTTGAACTGGATAAGTTGACACCCACTGAAATCTCTCTGCAAATGGCCGACAAATCAACTGCTTTCCCTATCGGCATTTGCGAGGATGTGCTTGTTGTGGTTGCCAACGTCACTATCTTAACAGACTTTGTTATTCTGGATATTCCCGAGGATGATGCCATGGCGGTCATCCTTGGAAGACCCTTTTTAAACATTGTAGGGGCTGTTATAGATTGCAACAAAGGCAATGTCACTTTCCATGTCAACAGTAATGAGCATATGGTGCACTTTCCGAAGAAACAATATCGAGTACATTGCGTCAATGCTATCGAAAAAACATCATCGATTCTTATTGGGAGCTTTGAATGCCCTTTACCTACTGTTAAGATGAAGTATGATTCGCTTGTTGGGGGATATTCACATCCCCATTGAGGTAACCTAGTGACTATTCGAAAATTCTCCGTTTCCTTTTGCGATTTGAAAAGGTTTGTCAAGGAGACTTGATCAACCTCATTGACGAATTTCTTTCGATGACCATGGGATGGATGAATCGAGGAGTCACAGACCTCTGTTCCAAGCTTTCATCTTCGGTTGCTTAGAAGAAAAATAATAGATTTAGTTTAGTTTTCCCTGTTTTCTGTTTTAGCGTCCCGTAGAAAAGTACCCCGAAAATAAAAGTTCTCCGAACGTCCTGAAAATCAAGTATGTTTTTTTCTGGAATTTTTAAAAAATACTAAGACGAAGAGCTAGTCATGGGGCACCACCAGTGGGCCACAAGCCCTGGAGGCGCGGGCACCCCCTGGCCGCGCCACCCAGGCTTGTGGAGCCCACGTGCACCCCCTCCACTCATTCTAGCTCCCATCTGCTTCTCCTACCTCCAGAAAAAAATCGTTTCGCAGCTCAAACCCGTGTTCTTGCTCTTCTTGCTGGGATTTTCGATCTCCTTGTGCGAAGCAGCATTTACCGAACTGTTTTGGGGAAATTACTCCTTGGTAAGTGACTCCTCCATTGCTCCAATTAGTTTTTGCTCTAGTGCCTTATACATCGCGTATTTTTGCTGCCTTGGTGACCCTGTTCTTGAGCTTTGCATGCTAATTTTAGCTGGTCCCAAGTAGTTTTGATGCGTGATATGGCTTCTGGGCACTTGTTGGAGTAGTTTCTATGAGTTTCGTTGGGCCTTATTCACTTTTCCTTAGAGTCACTAAACTTCAGAAATTTTCAGAGATAGAAAAGGGAAAAGATGAGGAGGTTCTTAAGAGGCTCTTCAAGCCGTGACCCCAAGGATGATGGGAATGAGAAGAAGAAACCCAAGTATCCGGTCCCCCGAGTTGCAGAAGTTCGAGCGTGCGAGTGGCCAAGCGATGTGTTCTTACGCGCCGCCGGACTTTATGAGGACTTTTACTACTTGGTGGAGAACGCAGGCCTTACCGCCTTCGTTGAAGATAAGTGTCCACAATACCTCCTCCTCACTAATATTTTCGTGCAAAGCTTTAACTTCTATCCAAGGAAGAATCCTCCTATGGTCGAGCTCAAGTTATATGATATCCCCCAGCACATGTCACTTCAGGATTTTTGCAATATTTGCAAATTACCTTATGTTGGGGATTGATGGGGTTATAGTCCTAGGGTAGGGTCATAGGCCTGCCCTAAAGGTCCAACCCAAGGACTACCCACAAGGGACAAGGCCCTTAGTCAGTTCCGACTGAACTAAGGAGTTCCATTCATCCAGTCGGTAACAGATCCTCGACCGCCCAGTCGAAGATTAGCATTCGGAGTTTATCAAACTAACCGACTGGATTCCACTCTGTGCATCGTAACCCCCCTCGAGGGAAACGGTCATACGTTTCCATATGCCTTAATTAGCATTTAAGACGTACGTTACCTGTAACGTAGACATTTATTCGCCACTAATCCACCCCTGTGCACCGAACCGTTGTGGAGGGCAGCGCACTCTATATAAGCCACCCTCCCCCTCTGGTGGAGGGGTTAGCAATTCAGTGTATTCGATATTCCACTCGACAACAAGCTCCCTGAGCACTGAGACGTAGGGCTATTATCTCCACCGTAGAGGGGCCTGAACTCATACAACCTCGCCGTAGCTAAGGCTCTGCCCATTCCTTTCATACCCTACACATCTACTGTCAGGCTTATACCCACGACTGTTGGCGCCCACCGTGGGGTAGGCGTCTAAGCGACTTCCGGCGAGTTTGCGACTACATCACTTCGTCATGTCGTCCGGTGGAGATTCGAGCATGGGTCACGAGATCCTCTTTGGCGCTCTCTCCTTCATCGTCGACGATTCGGCATGGCTTCGGGACGCCCCTCTCGACGTCGGGGCGCATCCCCGTCGCAGGGCTACGCACTTCCGTGCCGGCACCCGCGACATTCTTCTTCTCCAGCAGTCGGCTCCGGTGTCGACCTACACCACCGTCACGCGCTGCAACAAGCGGTCCCACCGTCCGTGGCTCCAGCGTTGGGTGCAACATGCCCAGGCGCGCCAGAACGCGTCTTCACAAGTGGCAGTTCTAGAGTCAGTTGTAGTTGCCCCGCCGTCCCAGCGCTCGGGCTCGGTTCCGACTGAGTTTCCTTCCGAGTACGCGGGTCGCGGGCCTGCAGCAGAAGTAAACATGGCCAATTCCCATGAAGATCCCCATCAAGCTGGCCGGAACAAGCACGAGATCGGCGAAACGTCCGGCGTGCGTCGTCCGCCTCGCCGTTCTGCCAGTCGGCACACTCGGCGGAGCAACGTGGAGCTGTTCCGCACACCCCTCCTCAACTTGGCCGCGGCTGCCAAGATAGCCGATTCCCTTCAGCCCACTGATTCAGAGGCTGGCAGGGGAATCAAGCAAATCCGTGCCCTGTTGCACACGGCGCAGCAGCAAAATTCGGCGGTCTCCCAGTCGCACAATAGGATCTACAATAGTTCTGTTCATGCGAATACGCATCGGTCAGTTCATAGCCTTGGTTCTCATCAGCGACACAGAGGAGGCAGTCGTTCCATAAATCCCGAAGATCGTCACCGTTCACGCACCCCTCCGCGGGGTGGGCCCTATGGGCCCCGACATCATGATGATCGGCGTTCAGTCGGCGGCACTTACGACCCAAGGCCCGACGTGAGAGGGCATATCGCCCAGCGGAGGGTCGACAGGGGCCGAGCCCACCGCGATGGTTACGATATTGACCATCTGAGTGGAAGCAGGACCATCGTTTCTGGTCCCGAGTGTTTCAGTCGAGCCATCTGTTCGGCTGACATCCCTCCCAACTTCCGATTGGGGACGGGAATTAGGAAGTTTACAGGAGAGTCCAAGCCAGAAACTTGGCTGGATGATTACAGAGTAGCAGTCCAGATCAGAGGAGGAGACGACCATGTCTCCATGAAGCACCTCCCCCTGATGCTCGACGGCTCAGCGAGCGTGGCTGAATCAGTTGGCCTCCTCAAGCATCTACAGCTGGGCAGATCTGGCCCGAGTGTTCATCAGGACCTTCGAAGGGACGTGCAAGCGCCCTGCTGGCCTCGTGGAACTCCAGCACTGCATTCAGCGCTGGACAACTCTCTACCACACGGTGGAGAAAGTCACGGAGCATCAAGCAGTCTGCGCCTTCAAGGCAGGCGTGCGGTACAGGGATCTGTACCTGAAGTTCGGCCGAACAGGCGACATCTCCATGAGCAAGATGATGGAGATAGCAACACGCTATGCAAATGGCGAAGAAGAGGACCGCATCCGAAGCGGCAAGCACAAGACAGTCGCCGATGGAGATGGGGGCAACACTCGGAAGTAGAAGAAGAAAGCTCCGTCTACTCCGCAGGCAGAAGCTGCAGCCGTAACCAATGCCAAGTTCAAGGGCAAAGGGAAGGCTCAGTTCACCCCCAAGAAGAAACAGTTCAATAACCCCATCCTGGACCAGCCATGCCCGGTTCATATGAAGATGGATGAAGAGGGCAACCCCATATATGCGAAGCATACCACTCGACAGTGTCGCCTCCTGATCCAAGGGTTCAGCGAAGGGCAACCGAGTGAGAAGGACAATGAACAGGATGAGGAGGATAAGGAGGATCCGTTCCCCCAAGTCCATCCAACATTGATAATTTTTGCTGACGTCGAGAGCAAGAGTCGACTGAAGCTGGTGAACAGGGAGGTGAACATGGCCACCCCTACCAACCCCAAGTTCCTCAAATGGTCCCAGACTGCGATCACCTTTGACCAGTCAGATCATCCAGCACACGTACCCACCCCAGGGAGATAGGCTCTGGTCGTCGTCCCGGTGGTGGAAGGAGTCCGACTGCGCAAAGTCCTCATGGACGGCGGCAGTGGCTTGAACATCATGTATGCCGACACTCTCAAGGGGATGGGCATTCCGATGTCCAAACTCAGCGAGAGCAGCATGCGGTTCCATGGAGTCGTCCCCGGACGAAAGGCCAAGTCACTCGGCCAGATCACGTTGGACGTCGTTTTCGGCTCCGACAAGAACTTCCGCAAGGAAAAGCTGACGTTCGAAGTGGTCGACTTCCAGAGTGCTTACCACGCGATTCTGGGCCGCCCAACGTATGCATGTTTCATGGCCCGTCCATGTTACGTATACCTGAAGCTGAAGATGCCGGGCCCGAAGGGCGTGATCACCATCACAGGCAATCGGCAGCAGGCCGAAGAGTGTCTGCAGCAGGGATCAAGAATCGCCGACCAGCAGATGGCCGTCCTCAAGCTTGACGAGTACAAGAAAACAGTCGACCCCGCTGACTTGATGAGTTCGAACAAGCCAGCTTCGGAGTCTACATTCCAGTCGGCGGGAGAAACGAAGAAGGTCAGCATCCACCCGATGGACGCCACTGCTGCCCCGACGAACATCTCCACCACCCTCGATCCTAAATAGGAAGCCGAGCTCACCCAATTCCTCCGTGAGAACTGGGACATCTTCGCATGGAAACCCTCTGACATGCTAGGTGTACCCAGGGAGTTGGCTGAGCACCAACTGCATGTGGATCCCACAGCTCGGCCTGTCCGAGAACGCCTACATCGGTCCGCCGCGCATAAGAGGAAGGCAATCGGAGAAGAGGTGGCCAAGCTGTTGGCAGCTAACTTCATTCGCGAGGTTCACCACTCCGAGTGGCTCGCCAATGTTGTCATGGTGCCCAAGAAGGACAAGTCGCTCCGAATGTGCATCGACTTCAAACACCTCAATAAGGTCTGCCCGAAAGACCATTTTCCGCTCCCCCGCATCGATCAAATCGTCGATTCGACTGCGGGTTGCGAGCGGTTGTCATTTCTTGATGCCTATTCGGGCTATCATCAGATCCGTCTGTATGGCCCCGATGAATTAAAAACAGCCTTCATCACCCCATTCGGGTGCTTCTGCTACATCACTATGCCATTCGGTTTGAAGAATGCAGGAGCTACCTTTATGCGCATGATCCAAAAATGTCTCCTCGACCAGATCGGTCCGAATGTGGAGGCGTATATGGATGATATCGTAGTCAAGTCACGCAAAGGTTCCGACCTGCTGACTGACTTGGCAGAAACGTTCGCCAACCTTCGTAGGTACGATATCAAGCTCAACCTCGCCAAATGTTCATTTGGTGTTCCCAGCGGGAAGTTACTCGGTTTCTTCGTTTCTGAACGAGGGATCGATGTCAACCCCGAAAAGATCGGGACCATCGTCCGAATGGAGAGGCCGGTCAGAATACATGATGTTCAACGTCTCACAGGTTTCCTAGCGGCTTTGAGCAGGTTCATCAGCCGACTCGGCGAGAAAGCACTTCCTCTGTACCGACTCATGAAGAAATCAGATACTTTCGAGTGGACAGACGAAGCCCAAGTCGCATTCGACGACCTCAAAGTCCTACTTTCCACCCAGCCGGTTCTTACAGCTCCGCTCAGTAAAGAGCCCCTTCTTCTGTATATCGCGGCTACAAATCAAGTCGTCAGCACTGTTCTTACAGTCGAACGAGAAGAAGAAGGCAAAGCATACAAAGTTCAGCGGCCAGTGTATTACGTCTCCGAAGTCCTGACTCCTTCCAAGCAAAGGTATCCCCACTATCAAAAACTCATCTATGGGATTTACATGAATGCGAAGAAGGTAGCCCATTATTTCCAAGACCACTCGGTGTCTGTCGTTTCTGATGCTCCGTTGTCGGAAATCCTCCACAATCGAGACGCATCAGGCCGAGTGGCGAAGTGGGCAATGGAGATGTTGTACCGCGATATCAAGTTCGAGGCCAAGAAAGCTATTAAGTCTCAAGCCCTGGCTGACTTCATAGCAGAATGGGTAGAACAACAGCAACCGACCCACATCTACTCGGCTCATTGGACAATGTTCTATGATGGGTCCAAGATGTTGAATGGCTCGAGCGCTGGCGTTGTGATCGTATCGCCAAAAGGCGACAAACTCAAATATGTGCTGCAGATACACTTTGATTCCTCCAACAATGAGGCAGAGTATGAAGCTCTCCTTTATGGACTGCGTATGGCCATCGCACTCGGTGTCCGTCGCCTGATGGTCTATGGCGATTCAGACTTGGTGGTTTATCAAGTGATGAAAGAGTGGGACGTCAGGAACCCCACCATGACCACATACTGCAATGTAGTGAGGAAGCTTGAGAAGAAGTTTGAAGGTCTAGAACTCCACCATGTTCCGCGTCTGAAGAACCAAGTAGCTGATGAGTTGGCAAAACTCGGATCCACTCGGAGACCAGTCCCGAGTGGCGTCTGCCTCGAGCACCTCCACCTTCTCTCAGTCAAAGAAGATCCTTTCACAGAGGAACCAACACAACCAAAGAGCTCGTCTGATCCGACTGAAGTCGACGTACCTGCTGTGGTTGATCTGATCATGGAGATTCTTGTTGTCATCCCCGATTGGACTGTGCCGATCATTGCATATATCCTAAGGCAAGAATTACCAGAAGATGAAGTCCAGGCCTGGCAGATAGTCCGCAGGTCGAAGTCGTTCACTGTCATTGATGGACAGTTGTACAAGGAAAGCGTTTCAGGCGTTCTTCAAAGATGCATCTCCCCAGAGGAGGGATAGTTAATCCTGGAAGATATTCACTCGGGAACCTGCGGTCATCACGCCTCTTCGAGAGCGATCGTCGCCAAAGCATTCAGAGTTCGTTTCTTCTGGTTGCAGGCAAACGAGATGGCTAAAGATATGGTTGACCAATGTGAAGGCTGTCAGTTCTACTCCAACAAGTCCCACAAGCCAACATCTGCGTTGAAGACAATCCCTCTTGTGTGGCCGTTTGCAGTATGGGGATTAGATACAGTCGGTCCATTCAGGACAGGCCAAGGTGGATACACACATTTGTTGGTGGCAGTCAACAAGTTCACAAAATGGATTGAAGCCAAGCCCATCAAGAAGCTCGACGCCCTAACAGCCATCAAGTTTGTCAGGGACATCATCTCCAGATTCGGTGTACCTCACAGCATAATCACGGACAACGGGACAAACTTTGACTCGGACAGATTCAAAGGTTTCTATGCAAGCCAAGGTATCCGAGTGGATTTTGCTTCCGTAGCGCATTCTCAATCCAATGGACAAGCAGAGCGGGCGAATGGACTTATTCTGCAAGGTTTGAAGCCCCGACTCCTGCGAGAGGTGGGACATGCCGCTGGCGCACGGGTTACCGAACTACCTTCAGTTCTTTGGGGTCTCCGCACAACCCCGAACAGATCTACAGGGCGATCACCGTTCTTCCTCGTTTACGGAGCAGAAGCAGTCCTTCCGAGTGACTTGCTTCACAATGCTCCACGAGTCGAACTCTTCTCCGAAGCTGAAGCAGAACAAGCAAGGCAAGATGGAGTGGACCTTCTAGAGGAGGAGCGCGAGATGGCACTGACTCGCTCAACCATTTATCAGCAAGATCTGCGGCGCTTTCACGCACGCCACGTCAGGAGTCGCACGTTCCAAGCATGCGACCTGGTGCTCCGAGTGGATCAGCAAAGACCTCACAAGTTGGCTCCTGCCTGGAAAGGACCCTTCATCATCTCCAAGGTGCTGAACAACGGAGCATACAGACTCTACAACATCGACAGGGAGACAGACGAGCCGCGAGCTTGGAACGGAGATCTCCTGAAGTGCTTGTACACGTGACCGTCGACTGAAGCGATGTAAAGAACAAGTATTGATGGAATAATATAAAGCAGGTTGAGCTTTTGCAGATTCAGAATTCTTCCGCGGTCACAGACTCCAGTCTCAAAAAAAAACTTAGCTGCGATCCAGAATCGCCTGAGTACTAACTTCCTCCAAGTGCACTAAACGTTGCACTCGGGGACTTAGCTGCGATCCAGAATCGCCTAAGTACTAACTTTCTCCGAGTGTGCACTAAACGTCACACTCGGGGACTTAGCTGCGATCCAGAATCGCCTAAGTACTAACTTTCTCCGAGTGTGCACTAAACGTCACACTCGGGGACTTAGCTGCGATCCAGAATCGCCTAAGTACTAACTTTCTCCGAGTGTGCACTAAACGTCACACTCGGGGACTTAGCTGCGATCCAGAATCGCCTAAGTACTAACTTTCTCCGAGTGTGCACTAAACGTCACACTCAGGGAATTAGCTGCGATCCAGAATCGCCTAAGTACTAACTTTCTCCGAGTGTGCACTAAACGTCACACTCGGGGACTTAGCTGCGATCCAGAATCGCCTAAGTACTAAGTTTCTTCAAGTGTGCACTAAACGTCACACTCGGGGACTTAGCTGCAATCCAGAATCGCCTAAGTACTAACTTTCTCCGAGTGTGCACTAAACGTCGCACTCGGGGACTTAGCTGCGATCCAGAATCGCCTAAGTACTAACTTTCTCCGAGTGTGCACTAAACGTCGCACTCGGGGACTTAGCTGCAATCCAGAATCGCCTAAGTACTCTATTACCTTCGAGTGTATCCTATAGATCCACTCGGGGACTCGGCAGACCCTCACTGAGGCTCATGTGGATGTCAAGACAACTGACAATTACATGAGTAGCAGACCCTCATTGAGGCTCATGTGGATGTCAAGACAACTGACAATTACATGAGGAACAACTCACTCCGAGTGCAGCATGTCCGTCGCACTCGGAGACTGAGCTGCGATCAAGAATCGCCTAAGTACTCTATTACATTCGAGTGTATCCTATAGATCCACTCGGGGACTCAGCAGACCCTCATTGAGGCTCATGTGGATGTCAAGACAACTGACAATTACATGAGTAGCAGACCCTCATTGAGGCTCATGTGGAGGTCAAGACAACTGACATAGGTAACAACTCGCTCTGAGTGCGGCATATCGGTCGCACTCGAAGACTTAGCCGCGATCGTGACTCGCCTAAGTACTCTATTACCCTCGAGTGTATCCTACAGATCCACTCGGGGACTTGGAAGACCCTCAGAGAGATTCACACAGATGTGAAGGAAACTGCCAATTACATGCTCTGCATGTTTGCCATTGGCTTCACCAAGAAACGCCAACCAAAACTCGAGCCAAAATTGCAACAGAAGAGCAAACGATTTGATTCAAATTCGAAGTTCAACTAAATATGGTTCACTCGGTGCGGATCAAGCTTACCCGCACTGAACCAAGAATGTGACGGCCAACAGAAGTGGCCAAGGTTTCTAACAACCAACACTCGGCATACCGAGGTAAAAGTTTTCTTACGCGTCGTCCGGATTGGCGCCAGGACTGGAGGGCTCCACGAATGTGTCCAAGTCGATCCCGTCGGCGATGCGGGTGGCACTCTCAAGGAAGGTTTCCATGAAGTCTTCGAATCGGAGTTTCTTCGTGTTGGCGAACTACAACGCTTTCAGCTTCTCCTCGCGCACCTCCTTGCAATGCACTCGGACCAGGGACAGAGCAACGCCTGCACCACAGCGAGCCGCAGATTTCTTCCATGACTGCACCCGATTTGGGACCTCCTCCAGTCGAGTCATCAAGTTTCCCATATCATGCCGCGACTCATCTTTCGGCCAAACCTCCTTGTCGATCTGGCCGACGACTTCTCTCAGTCGACCGATGAAAGGACCAACTTTGCCCACGCGAATGTGCACTGCGAGCAGATCTCGATTGGCGACCTTGCCGAGTGGAATGTTCTCGCGAATCGACCGCTCCACGTCAGCCGCTTCAGCTTCAGCGTCCATGCAAAAATCTGCAAACACAGGACAAGCAAACAATAAGCGCCGAGTGTAGCGCACGTACCACAAACACTTGGAAAAACATGACTTACCACCCATACGCGTCATCATCTGCCGAGCCCAATCACCGACGTATTTCTCCTGCGCTATACACCGCTTGTTCAACACATTCATTTGCCCCATCAGATCAGACCTTTGCGCCTTCATCTTCTCAACTTCAGTAGTTAGTGCCTTGTTCGCTTCACGAGCCTGCTCCAACGACTTCTCTCGTTCCACCAGGACCTCCTTCATACCAGCCATTGCAATCAGTGCCGCATCCAGCTCACCGGCAAACTAAACCTTTTCCGCCCTAAGAGTCTCGTATGCTGTCCCCCTCTCACAAGTTTGCCAGCCAGCACCAAGAGACGATCAGACAAATCCTACACTAAAAAGTCTAAGTTCTTCAGACCCCTACCGACGCAAGCAGTCGACATCGGTCTCGGGGAGTACACCTAGTGGGTTCACTGAGAGTGACCCCACTGGCATGAAACTCAAATAGGTCCGCCCTATTGAGATACATGACAACACCTACGCCTACAAGGCTAATACTACCCGACCTGAGTAAAATTACTCTCGGGGACTCTTACAGTAGGTGCACTCCGAGTGCCCCAACTGTTAGCAGTCGACCATATTATTTACGGATCTGACCAAGTCAAAGAAAATATGCATAAAGACAACTGCCGGTGCAAGCACTCGACAGAAGTCTCGGGGACTACACCCACTGGGTTCACTCAGAGTGAACCCATTGCAAACATCATACGGTATCCGAGAACACCCAGTGGGTTACAAGAGAAAAGTAAATACTCACTAGCCCACTTACTCGGATATCGTCCCGCAGCTCCAAGCTCCGCTGGTACAAGGATGCGATGGAGTCGTACGCCTTCTTGGCTTCTCCCGCCATCAGCTCCGCCTGCACCATGGCCCCCTTGGTCGCTCCCACCTGATCCTCCGGGAGGCGCTGGACATTGAACCCGACATTTGACGGACCTGGCATCGTGGGAAGCTCCTTGGGCATCCCAAGGCCTGCTCCAGTTGGTTCAGCAGCCACCAGCACCTCCTCAGTCGGCGGCATCGCCTCAGTCAGCGGCACGTCCACGGCGAGAGCAGTAACTGGCGGGACAGCCTCAAGGACAGGCTCCGCAGCTTGCTCAGGTCTCCCCTGGTCACCCTCCTCCACATAAATCACCCCTGCCAGATCGAACGGCGCGAGATCTCAGGAAAAGAAAGGGGCAAAACCGAAGACAGAATTCGCGATGCGATAATATAAAACTTTCAAAATCGCTACAACGCACCTGGCTGGGACGAGACGACGTTGTCCGCGTCCATGGGATCATCCTCCTGGCGTGCCGGAGAGGTGGCAGAGGTGGCGACCCTGTCGAGTGAAATTGATTCGACCATCAAACAGAAGTTCAATTGAATATCAGAAGAAGAACAATGCACTTACGTTGAGGTGACGGGAACAGCGACCCTCATCCGCGACAAAGCCTTCCGAGGTTTAGATCCGCTCGGTTTAGCCACCTTGGAAGGCTGACCCGCAGGCTCAGCAGCAACGTCCCTGGTCCTCTTGGTGCTCCGAGCACTCGGGACCACGGGAGCAGTGGGCGGAGTACTCGAGGATGCTGGAGGAGCCGAGGGAACTGCAGGTTCATGTCGGCGCTTGGTTCGGTGCTCCAGCAGCGGGGGCGGCGAGTCCTACTCTTCGTCTTCGTCCTCCTCCTCACTAGACTCTTCCACCGTTTCCCCGCTGTCAGAGACATACTCGGCGCTCTCCACGCTGCCCTCCTGGCTGCCCTCCTCTTCCTCCTCGGCCAGGTTCCCGTTCGAGACAGGAGAAAACCAGTTGGTCCACTTCTGCATAGAATACAGTCGGCGACATCAGACGCTAGGCAGAGATTCAAGAAAGTAATAAAACTAAGACAGATACGTGCACTCGACAAATGGTACTCACCTGGTTCGGCGGGGGATTTTCCGCGCAGAAAGCCCTCACTCGCCGAGACCCTCTGGGGTTCTCACAGGTGCGTGTGATCTGGAGCACCCATGACGCCACCTTCTCCTCGGTCACGGACAAGACGTTGGTCCGAGTGGAGTCTTCGGGCCCCGTGTAGTGCCACATGGCGTGGTCGCGAGCCTGCAGTGGTTGTATGCGCCGACCGAGGAAAATCTCCAGCAAATCTATGTCGGTGACTCCCCTTCTCACGACATCTGCGAGTGCGTCGACCAGAGGCTGGATGTTGACCTTCTCCGCCTTCGTGAGCGCAAGCTGCTTAGGCGGAGCGGGTCGATCTAAGCTAAAGGGAGGCAGCCTTGTTGTGGCATTCGGGCAGGCGACGTCCTGGCAGTAGAACCATGTGGACTGCCAGTTCCTAACCGACTCCATCAGCTGAAGGGCAGGATAACTACTCCTACTCTTCTTCTGGAAACCTAAGCCTCCGCAGAGCTGGAGAAGGTGTGTCTTATCATCCGACTGGTGAAGTCGTTTGATAGTTTGGGATCTAGCAGAGAAAATATGTTTGAACAACCCCCAATGGGGAGGACAGCCAATGAAGCACTCGCACAGGACTATGAAAGCAGAGAGATGAGCTATAGCATTCGGGGGAAAGTGGTGAAGCTGCGCCCCGAAGTGGTTCATGATGCCTTTGAAGAAAGGATGCGGGGGCAGAGAGAAACCTCGATATACGTGGTTGAGCAGCAGGACGCGCTCCCCCTCCCAGGGCGCCGACTCGATCTCATCCTCCGCCGGCAGCCTCCACGACTTGGGCACGATCATCTCGTGCTCCACCAGCTGTAGCAGATCCCCCTCCATCACCATGGAGGGGAGGAAGTCTCCCTGGATCCACCCCGCCGGCAACGCTCGCTGCCGCCGCCGAGCAGGAGCCGCCGCCTTCCCCTTCTTCTTCTTCGCCTCCAGCTTGCTGGTCTGTCCCCTGGTCATGGCGGAAGCTGCGGGTCCGTGAAGGAGAAGGAAAAGGAGGAAGCTTGGGTGCGCAGGGGAAGGCGAGAGGAGCGGAGCAAGCAAAGGCAAGAGATCCGACGAGCGTAACGAGAAAACCCTCGCCGCTGGGGTTTAAGTAAGGTTCCGACTGTGACACTGGCGGGTGGCCCCGAAACCTTATCCCCCGACCAACCGCGGCGATATCAGTGGAGAAGATGAAGGCGCGAGAATCGAGGCGTCAGGCGCTACTCGAGCGCGATGGCGTCATCCCCGTTGAGCGTGCGGTAACCGAAATTTGAGGATCCCGGAAAATCCGCCGCTGTCAGTTGACTGGTCACGTCAGAAGATGCCGCGGAAGCACTCGGTTTCCGACAGTTTGTTTCGCAACTACTTCCACTCGGATCATTGATCAGAGAAGATAAAATGGATCGAGGCAAGCAACGCCAAAGTCACATTCGTTCCAGTCGGATCCAAACTTCGAGCATCGCTTCGTCGTTCCAACCCCAATCCATTCGGGGACTAATGATGGGGTTATAGTCCTAGGGTAGGGTCATAGGCCTGCCCTAAAGGTCCAACCCAAGGACTACCCCTCACAAGGGACAAGGCACTTAGTCAGTTCCGACTGAACTAAGGAGTTCCATTCATCCAGTCGGTAATAGATCCTCGACCGTCGAGTCGAAGATTAGCATTCGGAGTTTATCAAACTAACCGACTGGATTCCACTCTGTGCATCGTAACCCCCCTGGAGGGAAACGGTCATACGTTTCCATATGCCCTAATTAGAATTTAAGACGTACGTTACCTGTAACGTAGACATTTATTCTCCACTAATCCACCCCTGTGCACCGAACCGTTGTGGAAGGCAGCGCACTCTATATAAGCCACCCTCCCCCTCTGGTGCAGGGGTTAGCAATTCACTGTATTCGATATTCCACTCGACAACAAGCTCCCTGAGCTCTGAGACGTAGGGCTATTACCTCCACCGTAGAGGGGCCTCAACTCATACAACCTCGTCGTAGCTAAGGCTCTGCCCATTCCTTTCGTACCCTACATATCTACTGTCAAGCTTATACCCACGACAGGGATATTCATGAACCTCGTCCACGGGACTTGGAGGATTTCATAGATACTATTGTTGTAGGAGAGGAGAGAGGAGTGTCTTGCGCTAGAACTCCTAGCATACATTTTCCCGTGCTTCGGCACTTCTCATTATTCGTGGGAAAATGTTTGATTGGCCGTGGGAAAGTTGGGTCCCTTAGCTCCCCAGATCTTGCGGTCTTGCGCAAACCCCTTGATAACGATAAAACTTATAGCTTGGGCGCTATAGTAGCTCAACGGTTGAACACGACCCGTTATAAAGGCGTTGTCTATGGAGGTATCTATGATACTTGTCTTGCTAGAAATTTTGAGATACCTATTAGACTGGACGAGGAAGAAGAGATTCTTCTTCCCGAGAGATATCTAGATTATGATAGCATGGTTCGCCATGACTTTATTGATAAAGATATAAATAGAAGGATGATTTATAACCTGGTATTTAGTCAGGGTACTCGTGAAACTATTACTTTGCCTGCTCCTTCTTTGTTCAATCTTCATACAGGCAGGTACATTATTATGCCCTCGAACATCTACGCATATTGGGGCATAGCCCAACCACAGGTGCCCGTGCCCTTGCCACCAGTCGAGTACCAGACGCCAGTTTATTAGTGGGAGCCAGAGGAGCTCACACAACAGTGGCACCCTCAATAACTCCGGAGTACCCCGGAGCTGGTTATTTCCCTCCTTGGGAGTAGACCAACTTATGCCAGAAGCCTAAGCTTGGGGGAGTACGTGTTTCTCACCGACTTTATATCCTTGCTTACGCTTTCACTTTGTTAGTCGGTGTTCACACTTTGCCACTGTATCATCCATGCTAGTTTATTTCCTTTTCTTGTTTTCTTTTCGTGTGTTTGTCTAGTCTGAGAAAACCCAAAAATATTTTCTTTTCTTCTTTTTCTTGTTGGGAGCTTTCCCGTGTAAGTAGTTTTCTTTTTCTTTGGGTCAAGGTAGAAGACCATGGTTACAATGTTTAGTGGCTCTCGCATGCATATCTGTTTATCTGTTAAAGAGCCATATTATTTTGTCTTCGCCATTGTGTTTGCCTGCAGATTCCAACGTAGTCCAATGCACGAGCACTCTTATTATTGTTCACATCGTTCCGTCATGCAAGTGAAAGGCAATAATGACGATTTATGATGAAGTGACTGAGCCTGGAAAAGCTGGTATGAACTCAATCTATTTTGTTTTTGTAAATATGACTAGCCCATCGTACCTGATTCAACTTTGTTGTGAGAGAAACATGTTTGCAATGACAACTTAGAGATCATAGTTTATGATGCCATGCTTAATTAGCTAGGAGCTTATAATGGTTTGTCTTGGATGCCAACATGAATCTTGAGATGACTATGATGTAGTATGATAGGATGGTATCCTCCTTTCAATGATTCAAGTGGATTGACTTGGTGCATGTTCACGCATGTAGTTGAAACAAAATCAACATAGCCTCTATGATATTCATGTTCATGGTGATTTATGTCCTATTCATGCTTGCACTCAATGTTGGTTAATCTCAATGCATTTTGATGATTGTTGTCGCTCTCTAGTTGGTCGCTTCCCAGTCTTTTGCTAGCCTTCACTTGTACTAAGCGGGAATACTGCTTGTGCATCCACTTCCAGAAACCCAAAGTTGTTCCATATGAGTCCACCATACTTACCTATATGCAGTATCTACCTGCCGTTCCAAGTAAATTTGCATGTGCCACTCTTTAAATCTTCAAGAAATAATCTATTTTGCATTCCCGAACCGCTCATGTGGTGACGGGGGGCTATCAGTATCTTCCATGCTAGGCGTGTTATCCTCGATATGTGTTTATTCACTATCATTCACGAGAAAGGAGCCGGTAATTGGAATGCCCAGTTCCATGCTCAAATCGAAAAGATAATTGCAAACAAAACTCCCCGTGGATTGATGTTGCTATGGACGGCACCCGAGTATTCGGCTAGTCGTGGAGTGTGATTGATCGGTGGTGGGGGAGTCAAAACTTTACTTTTCCATTTGGGAACCGCCTATAGCATGTGCAGCGTGGAAGATGGTGAAAACTCTGGGTCATTGCGTTGACAATGAAAGCATGCCACCCAAAATTATTATCTCTGTTTTCAAAGCTTGAGCTCTGGCACCTGTGCAAATCAATGCTTCCCTCTGCGCAGGGCCTATCTATTTATGTTCCTGTTGAGTCATCCTCTTCTTATAAAATCACCAATTAGAGAGCACCTCTGTCATTTTTATGCTTTGCTTTTAACTTCTATTGAGTATGACTGTGACTGGATCTTCTTTGCCATGAATTACAATGTTTAGTCAACCCTTGGTCTTTGAAGGTGCTCTACATTTATGTTTTGCGGTCTCAGAAAGAGCTAGCGAGTTACCATCTGTTCGTACTGCTTCATGATTGTTTTGATTGAAGTGTTGACGTTTGAAACTTATTATTATTGCTCGCTAGTTGATTATGCCATTGATATGAGTTTACCATGAGACCTAGATGTCATTTGCTTATGTGGTTTACTTGTGATCTTGCTGAAATTCTGGATATGAGTTAGACTTAGTTGCAACAACAAGATCAAACAGAGTTCGTAAAAGTTTTTCCTTTGTCTCTTTCAGTTTCTCAACTGAATTGCTTGAGGACAAGCAAGGCTTTAAGCTTGGGGTAGTTGATACGTCTCCATCGTATCTACTTTTCCGAACTCTTTTGCCCTTGTTTTGGACTCTAATTTGCATGATTTGAATGGAACTAACCCCGACTAACGTTGTTTTCAGCAGAATTGCCATGGTGTTGTTTTTGCGCAGAAATAAAAGTTCTCAGAATGACATGGAAATTTACGAGGAATTTTTGTGGAATGTATAAAAAATACTGGCGCGTGGAGCCCACAAGCCCACCAGGCGCCCCCCCCCTGGCCGCGCCTGGCAGGCTTGTGGGGCCCACGTTGCTTCACCGCCTCCAATCTCAGCTCTATTTAGTCCCTTTCGTCTGGAAAAAAAATCAAGGAGAAGAGTTCATCGCGTTTTACGATACGGAGGCGCCGCCACTTCCTGTTCTTCCTTTGGAGGGCAAATCTAGAGTCCGTTCTGGGCTCCGGAGAGGGGAGATCGTCGCCATCATCATCACCAACCTTCCTTCATCACCAATTCCATGATGCTATTCACCGTTCGTGAGTAATCTCATCATAGGCTTGCTGGACGGTGATGGGTTGGATGAGATCTATCATGTAATCGAGTTAGTTTTGACGGGGATTGATCCCTAGTATCCACTATGTTCTGAGATTGATGTTGCTACTACTTTGCCATGCTTAATGCTTGTCACTAGGGCCCGAGTGCCATGATTTCAGATCTGAACCTATTATGTTGTCGCCAATATATGTGTGTTCTTGATCCTATCTTGCAAGTTGTAGTCACCTACTATGTGTTATGACCCGGCAACCCTAGAGTGACAATAGCCGGAACCACTCCCGGAGATGACCATAGTATGAGGAGTTCATGTATTCATCAAGTGTTAATGCGTTGATCCGGTTCTTTATTAAAAGGAGAACCTTAATATCCCATAGTTTCCATTAGGACCCCGCTGCCACGGGAGGGATGGACAATAGATGTCATGCAAGTTCTTTTCCCTAAGCACGTATGACTACATACGGAATACATGCCTACATTACATTGACGAACTGGAGGTAGTTACATATCTCTCCGTGTTATAACTGTTGCATGATGAATAACATCCGGCATAATCATCCATCACCGATCCAATGCCTACGAGTCTTTTCCTACTGGTCCTTGCTACATTACTTTGCTGCTAATGTTGTCACTGTTGTTGTTGTTACTCTGTTGCTACTATTGTTACTTTGTTGCTACTGTTGTCACTTTGCTTCTACTGGCTACTGTTGTTACTGTTGCTATAATACTACCTTGCTACTGATACTTTGCAGCAGATACTAAATCTTTCACGTGTAGTCGAATTGACAACTCAACTGCTAATACTTGAGAATATTCTTTGGCTTCCCCTTGTGTCGAATTAATAAATTCGGGTTGAATACTCTACCCTCGAAAACTGTTGCGATCCCCTATACTTGTGGGTTATCACGCCACCCCTAGGGCCTTTGGGTTTTCGTCGAGAGGGTTGCCCCCCTCCCGGTGAACTTCCGGAACCCATTCGTCACTCCTTGTACATTCCCGGTAATGCCCGAAAACTTTCTGGTAACCAAATGAAGTCATCCTATATATCAATCTTCATCTCCGGACCATTCCGGAAACCCTCGTGACGTCCGTGATCTCATCTGGGACTCTGAAAAACATTCGGTAACCACACATATAACTCAACTATGCTAAAACATCATCGAACCTTAAGTGTGCAGACCGTGCGGGTTTGAGAACTATGTAGACATGCCTTGAGGCACTCCTCGGTCAATATCCAATAGCGGGACCTGGAAGCCCATATTGGATCCTACATATTCTCCGAAGATCTTATCAGTTGAACCTCAGTGTCAAGGATTCATATAATCCCGTATGTCATTCCCTTTGTCCTTCGGTATGTTACTTGCCCGAGATTCGATCGTCGGTATTCGCATACCTATTTCAATCTCGTTACCGGCAAGTCTCTTTACTCGTTCCGTAATAGAAGATCCCGTGACTTACACTTAGACACATTGCTTGCCAGGCTTGTGTGTGATGTTGTATTACCGAGTGGGCCCCGAGATACCTCTCCGTCACACGGAGTGACAAATCCCAGTCTTGATCCATACTAACTCAACGGACACCTTCGGAGATACCTGTAGAGCACCTTTATAGTCACCTAGTTACGTTGTGACGTTTGATGCACACAAGGTATTCCTCCAGTGCCAGTGAGTTATATGATCTCATGGTCATAGGAACAAGTACTTGACACGCAGAAAACTATAGCATTAAAACGACACGATCAATATGCTATGTTCATAGTTTCGATCTAGTCCATCACATGATTCTCCTAATGATGTGATCCAGTTATCAAGCAACAGCACTTTGCACATAGTCAGAAAACCTTGACTATCCTTGATCAACTGGCTAGCCAACTAGAGGCTTGCTAGGGACATTATTTTGTCTATGCATCCACACATGTATCTATGTTTTCATTCAATACAATTACAACATGGATAATAAACGACTATCTTCAAACATGAAATATAATAATAACTATTTATCATTGCCCCTAGGGCATATTTCCAACAGTATCGCACTTGCACTAGAGTCAATAATCTAGTCCTCACATCGCCATGCGATTTACATTGTAATAAATCGAACACCCATACAGTTCTGGTGTTGATCATGTTTTGCCCGTGGAAGAGGTTTAGTCAGCGGGTCTGCTACATTCAGATCCATGTGACCTTTGCAAATATTCACTTCCTCTTCTTCGACGTAGTCCCGGATGAGGTTGAAGCGTCGTTTGATGTGTCTGGTCTTCTTGTGAAACATTGGTTCCTTTGCTAAGGCAATGGCACCAGTGTTGTCACATAACAGAGTTAATGGATCTAGTGCGCTCGGCACAACTCCAAGATCTGTCATGAACTGCTTCATCCAGACACCCTCCTTTGCTGCCTCCAAGGCAGCCATGTACTCCGCTTCACATGTAGAATCTGCTACGACGCTCTGCTTGGAACTGCACCAGCTTACCACACCCCCATTAAGAATAAATACATATCCCGTTTGTGACTTAGAGTCATCCAGATTGGTGTCCAAACTTGCGTCAAAGTAACCTTTTACGACGAGCTCTTTGTCACCTCCACACACGAGAAACATTTCCTTGGTCCTTTTGAGGTACTTCAGAATATTCTTGACCGTCGTCCAGTGATCCACTCCTGGATTACTCTGAAACCTGCCTGCCATACTTATGGCCAAGCTGGCGTCTGGTCTAGTGCACAACATTGAATACATGATAGAACCTACGGCTGAAGCGTAGGGGACGGAACTCATTTGTTCTCTATCTTCCGCAGTTGCTGGGTGAATTAATCTTAGCAAGTTAGGGTAAGCAACATAAGGGTTCACTAAAATGACAACAAAGAGGTGAACCTTTATGATGCTAACAACAAAGATAACTAAGACAAGTAAGAGATACACAACAACATAAGCATACACAATGTAAAGGTTAGAGATAACCACAAGTGGAACCAATGAAGACGAGGATGTGTTATCGAAGTTCCTTCCCTTTGACAGGAAGTACGTCTCCGTTGGAGCGGTGTGGAGGCACAATGCTCCCCAATAAGCCACTAGGGCCACCGTATTCTCCTCACGCCCTCACACGATGCAAGGTACCGTGATTCCACTATAGGTGCCCTTGAAGGCGGCGACCGAACCTTTACAAACAAGGTTGGGGCAAACTCCACACAAAGCTTGGAGGCTCCCAACAAGACCACGAAGCTTCACCACAATGGAATGTGGCTCCGAGGTGACCTCAACCGTCTAGGGTGCTCAAACACCCAAGAGTAACAAGACCCGCAAGGGATTGGTGGGGGAATCAACTTTTCTCTTGGTGGAAGTGTAGATCTAGGCCTTCTCAACCAATCCCTAAAGAATCAACAAGTTTGATTGGCTAGGGAGAGAGATCGGGCACATTTGAGCTTAGGGAACAACAATGGAGCTTGGGAGGGTCAAAGGTAGGGTTCTAGAGCAAGAAGAACCCCTTATATAGTGGGGGGAAAATCCAACCGTTTTCCCACTCACAACTCGAGCCTAGCGGTACTACCGCTCGCACTCCAGCGGTACTACCGCTGGCCGCTGGGCCCCTGGTAGTGCAGATGTACTACCGGGCCAACCACCGCCAAGAAAGTCTTCGCGAAAAGTCTGACGAAGTACAACCGCTAGGAAGGCGGTACTAAGTTCCTGGAGCGGTACTACCGCTGACCAGGGGCGGTACTACCGCTAGCACAGCGGTACTACCGCCAGCACTAGCGGTACCACCTCTAGGGCGAGCGGTACTACCGCCAGCTCCAGCGGTACTACCGCTAGGCCTAGAGGTACTACCGCTGGAAGACCTTTTTGCTTAGAGGAGATAAACCATAGGCGGGAGCCACTCCAAAGTTGCAGGGAAAGGGAAAGGAGATAAAGTGTGTGCGTGCAAAATTGATTCCACCCAAACCTTTCCACTATGGGTCCCCTCTTAATAGTACGGCGTTCCTATGACTCAAAGAAAGAGAATTGTAGAGTACACCGTTCTTCTGTTCGATGGAAGGGGGGCGAGTCGTCTTGTGCCGTTGACATGTGTTCTGTGAAATCTCAACACACACGATTAGTCCTTTGCGGTACTGTCATCAATCACCAAAATTACTTAGGCATAAAATATGCCCTAACAATCTCCCCCTTTTTGGTGGATTGATGACAATACCGGATTTGCACAGTGAATAGCATGTGAACATAAAGATAGTGGTAGAGAAAATTAAGGAGCATATCACTCACAGCATATGATAGAAATAAGTCTCACAGTAGTCCAAGTCTCACATCACACAAAGCAAAGATAGCAGATAAGAGCAAACCAAGTTCAAAGCAAACACGATAAAGATAAGCAAAGCTAAAGCAAAGCGCAAATCCAGCTCCTAGACTCTCTCCCCCTTTGGCACAAGACACCAAAAAGGGGTACACCTAACGACACAGGTGGTCACTCCGCATCCTCATCAGCCCCAGACTCGCCCATGGCATCCGGATCGTCCTGCTCCTCCTCATTGTCCTCCTCGGACGCCTCCTCCTCTGCATCAGACCACTGATAACCTTGAGCCCGCATCCAATCAGACTCTGGAGTGATGTCGTCCTCTGTGCCCTGGAGATATCAACATCAAGTGTCCTCAGGACACGCTTGTTCCTCTAATGATTCTCCTTCTAGGCCACACGAGACTGATACTGTCCCTTGGCCTGCATACAGAAGAGAGTCTTCATTTTATCCTTCAGTTTCACTGCCCAAGATGGCATAGCAGAAGAGCGGGACTGAGAAGCGGGGCCTCCTTCAGCAGCAGTCTTTGTGTCAGTGTCCATATGCTGAGACGAAGTGGATGGGTTGGCCCATTTGTCTTTGATACGGAGCTTGATAGGATCATGCACAAAGTAATCAGTCTAAATAGGGAACTCATCGACCAGATAGACGTCGTGCCACCTCTGACGAATATAGGCAAACAAGTAGGGCCCGTAGATGGGAACCTTGCGGTTCATGATGCAGTTCTAGAGCTCATTGAACATCACGTGGGCAATATCGAGAGGGGCAGATTCCTTAGTCTTAGCCTCCTCACAAAGCAGAAGCATCTCAGCTAGATGACCAAGCACCTCGTCAAAGTTGCCAATGCGAGGAAAGAGAGTGTTGCGGAAGATCCGATGCATGATATCCAGATGCTTACGGAGCACACCTTTCTTCACATAAAGTTGTTGCAGCCTATCCTTGGGGGTGGTAGTAGATGAAGATGGAGCATGAGGACGCAACCCAAGAGGAGTTTCATCTCCCTGAAAGTCGACCTTGAGAAGCTTCATGAATTCTGACCAGGAACCTGTCATCTTCTGAGTACCGGTCATCCAAGTCATGGGGCGCTCGTCATCAGGTGCAAAGTGAACAGTGACATAGAATTGGGCCACAACATCTGGATCAAAGTCGCGCTTGAAGGTGATGATCTCCTTAATGCCAAGATTGTCAATCAAAGAGAGAGCCTCACCAAAGTAATCTGGGTTCCGCTGAAGGTGAGCAAAGTCAATCTACTGTACTGGAACAAACATCTTCTTGAAGTGCTTGATGATGTCGCAATAGATCATGCAGTGATCCCGTGACCAAACATGCTCGACATTCTTGATCTGAGCCTTCTCTTCTAGATAGTGATTGCGGGTGCGGAACCGCAGAAACTCCTTAGGGGGCATATTGCGAACGTTGATCCCCTTGGTATTGTGAGCTATCTTCTTGAAAGACTTCTTTTTGGGATTCATACCGAAAGTGGCGGAGCCCTCTGGAGCATCTGGAGTGCGATACTGCTTCGGTTGGTTGTCCCTTGGGGGATTCGAGCGGCGAGCACCACCTGTGACACACAAGACACACACCGAAAAAGAGCGACAGGAGGAGTCAAGGCAATGAGCAAAAAAGAAGCATAAGAATAAACTCACATTGCCAAACAAAGAGGAAAAAAAATATCCTCCTAGCGGTAGTACCGCTACCCCTGGCGATAGTACCGCTAGGGTCCTAGCGGTAGCACCGCCAGGCTGGCAGTAGTACCGCTAGGGGGTTGACTTTCAGATCTGAATAGAGAAAGACCCATAAGAACGGCTAGATTGGATTTATGAGGGCCATGGCTACTGCATAGAATCACTACAAGAACCACCATAGCCCTAATCACATGAGGATCTCAAGCACATCTAGATAAAGGCATGCCTAGTCAAGAGTATTCAAGTTTTAGATCTAATCCAAAATAAGAGAAAAAGTACTTGACCTAAAACATGAAGAACCTAGGGCATGTCAAGATAAAAGCAATGAATCATAGGACCTACACTCCCCTAGAATATCTCCTTCGTTCCATCCAAGAACAAAGCACAAACCATAGCCATGGATCCAAATCACCAAGCTCCTAACCCTAGAACAAGAAAACACCAATCAAGAGAATAAAGGGAGGAGCTTTACCGGTGTCCATGGCACTTGATGGAGGAAGGAGGAGTGGAGCAAACCCTCCAACTCAAGGGAGAGAAGGGGCTCCGTAGTTAGAGATCCAAATGGGGGGAGTGCGGGGTAGAGGAGCCACAAGGAAGAAGAAAGAGGGCAGAAAAAACAGGCTCCCCCTCCTTTATATAGTCCAAGGGGTACGGGCCAGCGGTAGTACCGCCGAGGTCCTAGCGGTAGTACCGCTGCCTGTAGCGGTAGTACCGCTGGGGTCCTAGCGGTAGTACCGCTCCCCCTGGCGGCAGTACCGCTCCCCCTTGAGACAGCCCTAAAAGCCCTAGTCAAGTCGTGGTAGACTGGGTCCTGGCGGTAGTATCGCTATCCCTGGCGGTAGTACCGCTGGGGTCCTGCCGGTAGTACCGCTACACCTGGCGGTAGTACCGCTGGGGTCCTGGCGGTAGTACCGCTGGGGTCCTCGCGGTAATTCCGGTACCCCTGGCGGCAGTACCGCTCAAAATGGCACTACGAGACATAGGATTTCATGAAAAAGACGTGGGCAACGACTAGTCAGTGTAATAAAAAGATAGCACCAGCAAGATATACTGACTCGTCATTTTGTATCCTTTCTTCCATATGAGAGAAAGGTGGGGGCGGTGGCCAAGGCCACCTATATTTGAGGCAAAGGTATGACACCGCGAAGAATTATCCTTGGGTTCATGACCAACGCTCGTCTTTGAAGCACAAGTGCCATTTAGTAATGACTAAAGTGAAAGACTTGATCAATTTATGCATAATGGGGGGAGGGGAAGTTCATTGAGATAACAACACTCCTCCTATGTCCATGCCTACATCTAGAACAAGATCTAATGCATAGTGAGGTGCAAAGTGCCTAGCTTCAATCCACATTACTTGAATCAATGATATTTAGCTCATGCCTTAACTCCCGGAACATTGCTTCATCTAGGGGCTTAGTGAAAATATCTACAAGTTGCTCTTCAATGTGGATGAAGTGAACCTCAATATCACCAAGCTTGATATGTTCACGAATGAAGTGATGGCGAATATCAATATGCTTGGTCTTGCTATGTTGCACCGGGTTGAGGGAAATCTTGATAGCACTTTGATTGTCACATAGAAGAGGCACTTTGGCACAAGTGACACCGTAATACTTTAAAGTTTGCCTCATCCATAGCAACTGTGCACAACAACTTGTAGCTGCCACATACTCAGCTTCGGTGGATGATAGTGAGACACAATTCTGCTTCTTTGAAGGCCAACTTACCAGTGAGCGACCAAGGAATTGGCATCCTCCAGAAGTTGACTTCCTCTCCACACAATCTCCTGCCCAATCTGAGTCAAAATAGCCCACTAGGTTGAAGTTTGCTCCTTTGGGATACCATAAACCAAAGTTTGGGGTATGAGCCAAATATCAAAAGATTCGCTTAACAGCCATATAATGACTTTCTTTTGGTGCGGATTGAAACCGTGCACATATCCGTACACTCAACATAATATCTGGTCTAGATGCACAAAGGTAAAGGAGGGATCCAATCATGGAGCGATATACCTTTTGATCCACTGCTTTACCATTGGGATCACTGTCAAGCTCATCTTGTTGGCATGGGGAACTTGACCGGCTTGACATCCTCGAGCTCGAACCTTTTGAGCATGTCTTGAGTGTACTTGGCTTGTTTGATGAAGGTCCCTTCTAAACCTTGTTTAATCTCAAATCCGAGGAAGAACTTCAACTCTCCCATCATGGACATCTTAAATTTCTCGGTCATTAGTGCAGCAAATTCTTCATTGAAAGAAATGTTAGGAGAACCAAAAATGATATCATCAACATATAGTTGGCATATGAACAAATCCCCTTTAACCCTCTTAGTAAAAAGAGTGGGATCTATCTTCCCAATTTCAAACCCACGATCTTGTAACAACTCAGTAAGATACTCATACCACGCACGTTGGGCTTGTTTAAGGCCATAGAGTGCCTTATTTAGTTTGTACACATGATTGGGGAGCTTGGGATGTTTGAATCCCAGGGTTGTTTGACATAGACCAGCTCATTTAAAGGACCATTAAGAAAAGCACTTTTCACATCCATTTGCTGTAATTTAAAATTATGATGAGAAGCAAATGCAAGCAGGATGCGAATAGATTCTAGACGAGCAACAGGGGCAAAGGTTTCACCATAGTCGATACCCTCGACTTGGGAGTAGCCTTGAACCACCAATCTTGCCTTGTTTCGAATCACAATCCCATTGGCATCTTGCTTGTTTTTGAAAATCCATTTGGCCCCAATGACATTATATTCCTCCTTTGGTCTTGGCACTAAATCCCAGACTTGATTACGCTCGAAGTTGTTGAGTTCTTCATGCATGGCCATAAGCCAATCCTCATCATCGAGCACTTCCTGTACCTGTTGAGGTTCACAATACAAAACAAACGCGTGATGCTCACAATAATTCCAAATCTGTTGACGGGTGGATACTCCCCTTTTTAAACTGCCAAGTACATTCTTCATAAGATGTGACTTGACTCTGAGCTTGTTCGCAATCTTGGCTGCTCGACGCTCCAAGAGTTCTTCATTTGATAACTGGGGAGCATCTACTTGTTTACTTTGCTTTCCCTTGCATCTTGAACCTCCCTTGGCAACGAATTTTGGTGCTACAGAAGGGAATTGCGAGATAGTATCCTAATCAACTTGATTTTCGACTTGAGCAGGTTCACTTGTTTGTCCTTGTACTTGTGGTTGCTCTTGATCTTGATCTTGTGCTTCTATTTGGTCTGGATCATGTAGTTGCACTTGATCTTGATCTTGAGCAGGTTCGGAACCTTGGGTAAGTGCTTGAACATCATGGGACACATCACCATCGTTGGGCAATTGATCTTGACCTTAAGCTTGTTCAACTTGTTGAGGGTATTCTCTTTGTTCATCGGAAGCATGTGGGGCTTGTGAGGCTGATGGCTCCACTTGAGTAGAGCATTGTCCTTCTGCTTCGGCCACAAGGGGTTCCTCAATGGGGAGTATTTGACCAATCCCCATTCTTCTTATGGCTTGGGGAGGAATTTCATCACCTACATCACAAAGACCACTTTGCTCCACTTGGGAGCCATTATTTTCATCAAACTCTACGTTACACGTCTCCTCAATGAGTCCGGTGGACTTGTTGAGGACACGGTAAGCATGAGAATTTGTAGCATAACCAACAAAGATGCCCTCTTGTGCTCTAAAATCAAATTTAGCTAAACGTGCACCTTTCTTGAGAATGAAACACTTACAACCGAATACCCGGATGTACTTGAGATTGGGTTTGTTTCCTGTGAGAATCTCATATGGAGTCTTGTTCAAGCCTTTGCGGATATAGAGCCGATTGGACGTGTGACATGCTGTGTTGATGGCCTCAGCCCAAAAGTTATATGGAGATTTGAATTCCGCCATCATTGTTCTTGCAGCATCCATCAAAGTACAGTTCTTCCTTTCCGCCACGCCATTTAGTTGAGGGGTATATGGTGGTGAATATTGATGTTTTATTCCCTTATCACCTATAAACTCATCCAAGGTGTAGTTCTTGAACTCGGTGTCGTTGTCACTTCTAATCATCAAAATCTTTGCTTCATGTTGACGTTGAGCTTCATTAGCAAAGTTGATGACAGTTTGTTGAGTCTCACTCTTCCTCTTGAAGAAATAAACCCATGTGTATCTTGAGTAGTCATCAACAATCACCAAGCAGTACTTTCTGCCTCCAAGACTATCAAATGATGGAGGACCGAAAAGATCCATATGGAGGAGCTCCAATGGCCTCTTAGTGTAAATGAGAGTCGTTGGACGATGAGCTGTTTCATGAATCTTTCCTTCAATGCAGGCACTGCAAGCACGATCTCTAGCAAAACTCACATTTGTTAGTCCACGAATATGGTCCCCTTTGAGAAGACTTTGCAAAGATCTCATATTGACATGAGCTAGTCGGCGATGCCAAAGCCAGCCCACATCAACTTTAGCCATTAAACAAGTCGCAGTCTTAGTGGGTCACTTTGAAAAGTTCACCACATAAAGACCATTTTCGACATATCCAACATAGGCTACTTTAAGAGTCTTGCTCCATAAGAGGACCACAGTTTCAAGATTAAAGAAAGTGGAAAAACCCATAATTGCAAGTTGACGAACCGAAAGTAAATTGTAGGCAAGAGACTCAAACAACATGACCTTCTCAATAGATAACTCTTGAGAGATGACCACCTTACCAAATCCCAATACCTTTGATGAGGATGCATCGGCGAATTGGACATGAGTGGGCATAGATGGACAAGGATGCACATCCACCACTAAGTCCTTGCTTCCGGTCATATGATTTGTTGCTCCACTATGAAGCAACCATGACACCCCACCGGAAGCAAACTCCTTCAATAGATCAAGGCTTGGTTTTAGGTACCCATTTTTGAATGGGTCCTTTAATGTTAGAGACAAGGGTCTTAGGAACCCAAATAGCCCATTCAATGGACTCATAGTAAGAACCAACAAATCTGGCATAAACATGCCCATCACCAGCACGACATAAAACATAGGAAGGATTGAGTTTGCCGGCTGTATTAGTAGGGATGGTTTTGCCATTCTTGACGTTACCATCGTCCACCTTGTTCCTGTTCACCTCCTGTGTCCCTTCGCCCTCTTTGACAAAGATGTCCATGAGGGTAGGGGATCGTTTGTTCCTGTTCCTCCTTTTTCCTTTTGACTTGGAGGTAAGTCCAAGTCCCTCCTTTCCTACAACACCATTTTGATTGCTCAAGAGGTCGTTCAGGCTCTTCTCGCCTTGTATGCATGACACAAGGCCCTTCTCAAGTCTCTCCTTTAACTTGGAATTTTCCTCCACAAGATGTACATGCTCACAACAAGGGTTAGTTGTACAAGCATTATCAATTAACACAAAGGGAGGACAAGTAGAGATTTCCTTGGTAAGCTTTGCTTGTAGTTGATCATGGGACTCTTTCAGAGAGAAATGAACACCTTTCAAGACCTTGTGAGCCTTGTCAAGTGTGTCAAACTCCACTTTGAGTCTGTCATGGCCAACCCCAAGAGCATACTTTTCAGACTTAAGCATACGAGTAAGAACAGTATCATGATCTAGTTTCTTCTGCATTTTAGCGCAGTCGTCGTTGTATGACTCCTCAAGAGCCAAACGTAGAGTGAGCTCCTTTTCTAGTGCTATAGATAATTCAGCAATCTCATCGGCATAGTCACGACTATGTCCCTGAAGCTCGGAGATGGTCTCCTCATGAGACTCGATTAGGTCATTAGCCTCACCTAGTTGTTCCAAGAGAGAAACAAAGTGCTTCTTGGATTCTCCCTTAATAGTGCACAGAAATTTGTCAAGATCATGCTCATTAGGTTCCCCAACATCACTATCATCAACACAATTCAACAATGAAGGAGCAGTAGCAATGTTGGTCTTAATGATGGGAGTTACCTGATCGATACCTTTTGCCATGAGGCACTCGGCGATGTGGTTCTCGTTGGGGGCGTTGAAGAGAGAAATCTTCTTGGGAGAGGGGGTGGCAATAGCAACAGTTTTCGTTGCCACCATATCATCATCATCATCATAAGGGTACTCTTCAAGGGCCACCATACCCTTTGGGTGGGGTTTCTTCACAAAGTTGTTCTTGATTGGGAATGACTTGGTTTTGTCTTTGCGAATGAGCTCGCCCCCGTTGTCTTCCCGTTTCTCATAGGGACATTCGGCCACGAAGTGACTCACATTACCACAGTTATAGCATGTCCTCACTCATTGCTTGGGTTTGAACCCACTTGAGTTGTTCTTGGTGAAGGTGGGTCTTGAGTTCCTCTTGTTGCCCCAGAATTGCCTTGCGCAAGAGCCATGTGCTCATGATAAGCATACTTTGTGTCTTCAGGGCAGCTCTCCTCTTCCTCATCCTCTTCTTCTTCTTCAAAAGCTGCTTTTGCCTTTAACGCAAGGTTGGGTGAAGCTGGTGAAGCTATCTTTGAGCGAACACGAGCAAGTGCATTGTCAGCTGTATCGTTCATGATTGACATTGCAATGAATTCATCCAACACCTCACTGGAACAAGGAGTGGAAATCTGGTCATTGGCGAATGACAGATGACATGGCTTTGTTGAAAGGCATAGTGGCCTTGAGAAACTTGTGCTTGACCCATGTATCATCCACATCCTTGCTCCCATGGTCCTTGAGAGCCACAACAATAGCAGTCACCCTTCGATAGACATCCCGAGGGTCCTCGTCCTCCTTCATCACATACTCATCGGCCTTATCAAGTACCACTTCATAGTTGGACCGTTGAATGCTTGAGCTTCCCTTGTACAACACCATAATGTGCTCCCAACAGTCCTTGGCCAAAGTGAAGGGACGCAAGTGAGGAAGATCTTCAGGTGGCACTGCGGACTGGAGAATAAACAATGCAGAGTGATTATATTGATTGTCCGCTTCTTCTCTTGGAGTGAGGTTGCTTGGGTCATGGGGATAATAGCCTTGCTCGATGATTCTGCACAAATTTGTTGAGCTGTGATTCAAATGAGACTTAATAGAAAATACCCAGTTAGCAAAATCACCTTTTACAAGCTTAGGAGGAGGACCAACAGGATTAAGACGCGGTGTGGGAACCGGTCCTCCATAGACTAAGGGTGGTGGAACAGATGCATAAGTCCCATTCCCATCATTTTCGAGAGGAGGGGAAGGTTGCATACCTTTAGCCGTTTCCCTAAAGGAATTGGCCTCCGAATCCGTGTTGGTGGGTTTAACCACCAACGCTGGTTCGGGAGAACTTTTAATTCCCTCAATTAACTCTTTAAGCATGGTCTTGACCTCGTTCGTCAAGGACGTCTTGAGTGCGGCCATAGTCGTATTCAAGTTGTCCCTTGTGATCGAAATCAAGTCCATGGCCTCGGTCCCGCACGGGGAACTCCCTCATCATCTTCCATACTCTTCGGGTGGTGAAACCCTTAATAAAGAGACGTGGCCCTGATACCAATTGAAAGGACCGATATGGTTGACTAGAGGGGGGGTGAATAGGCAACAACCACTTTTTAATTAATCTTAGCAAGTTAGGGTAAGCAACATAAGGGTTCACTAAAATGACAACAAAGAGGTGAACATATATGATGCTAACAACAAAGATAACTAAGACAACTAAGAGATACACAACAACATAAGCATACACACTGTAAAGGTTAGAGATAACCACAAGTGGTACCAATGAAGACAAGGATGTGTTACCGAAGTTCCTTCCCTTTGACAGGAAGTACGTCTCTGTTGGAGCGGTGTGGAGGCACAATGCTCCCCAATAAGCCACTAGGGCCACCGTATTCTCCTCATGCCCTCACACGATGCGAGGTACCGTGATTCCACTATAGGTGCCCTTGAAGGCGGCGACCGAACCTTTACAAACAAGGTTGGGGCAAACTCCACACAAAGCTTGGAGGCTCCCAACAAGACCACGAATCTTCACCACAATGGAATGTGGCTCCGAGGTGAACTCAACCGTCTAGGGTGCTCAAACACCCAAGAGTAACAAGATCTGCAAGGGATTGGTGGGGAATCAACTTTTCTCTTGGTGGAAGTGTAGATCTAGGCCTTCTCAACCAATCCCTAAAGAATCAACAAGTTTGATTGGCTAGGGAGAGAGATTGGGAACTTTTGAGCTTAGGGAGCAACAATGGAGCTTGGGAGGGTCAAAGGTAGGGTTCTAGAGCAAGAAGAACCCCTTATATAGTGGGGGGGGAATCCAACCATTTTCCCACTCACAGCCCGAGCCTAGCGGTACTATCGCTGGCTGCAGCGGTACTACCGCTCGGCCCATGGTAGTGCAGATGCACTACCCGGCCAACCACCGCCAAGAAAGTCTTCACAAAAAGTCCGACGAAGTACAGCCGCTAGGAAGGCGGTACTAAGTTCCTGGAGCGGTACTACCGCTGACCAGGGGCGGTACTACCGCCAGCACAGCGGTACTACCGCCAGCACTAGTGGTACCACCGCTAGGGCGAGCGATACTACCGCCAACTCCAGCGGTACTACCGCTAGGCCCAGCGATACTACCGCTAGGGACAGCGGTACTACCGCTGGAAGACCTTTTTGCTTAGAGGAGATAAACCATAGGCGGGAGCCACTCCAAAGTTGTAGGGAAAGGAAAAGGAGATAAAGTGTGTGCGTGCAAAATTGATTCCACCCAAACCTTTCCACTACCGGTCCCCTCTTAATAGTACGGCGTTCCTATGACTCAAAGAAAGAGAATCGTAGAGTACACCGTGCTTCTGTTCCATAGAAGGGGGGCGAGTCGTCTTGTACCGTTGACATGTGTTCTTTGAAATCTCAACACACACGATTAGTCCTTTGCGGTACTTTCATCAATCACCAAAATTATTTAGGCATAAAATATGCCCTAACACTAGGCACTGAGTCTTACTCAATTTTGTACCTTGTAATATTGGCAAGAACCCTTTCTTGGACTGATCCATTTCGAACTTCTTCAAAACTTTATCAAGGTATGTGCTTTGTGAAAGTCCTATCACGTGTCTCGATCTATCCCTATAGATCTTACTTCCTAGAATGTGAGCAGCTTCTCCTAGGTCCTTCATAGAGAAACTTTTATTCAAGAAATCCTTTATGCTCTCCAAAAGCTCCACGTTGTTTCCAATCAGAAATATGTCATCCACATATAATATTAGAAACGCCACAGAGCTCTCACTCACTTTCTGGTAAATACAAGATTCTCCAACCACTTGTATAAACCCAAATGCTTTGATCACCTCATCAAAGCGCTTATTCCAACTCCGAGATGCTTGCACCAGTCCATAAATGGATCGCTGGAGCTTGCATACTTTGTTAGCATTCTTTGGATCGACAAAACCTTCGGGTTGCATCATATACAAGTCTTCCTTTAAGAAAACCATTAAGGAGCACCGTTTTGACATCCATCTACCAGATTTCATAATATGTAGCGACCCGACTCAAAATGAGTCAAGCCTTTGTGCATATGTGCCATCCCTGGATCAGTATGCTGGCACACACAGTACATCAATGTATATATCAAAGTGCAATCACATGTAAATAGCATAAAACTGATATATACCTTAAAAATCTCAGCGGAAACAGTCAAAGGGAGTGGAGTCCCAATAAACACCAACGGCAAGTTGAGTGTAGACCGTAACCCTGAATCGTACACTTACTCGTCGAAGAAAGTATCTGCAACATAAGACGTTGTAGCCGTGTAGGTCAGCATATTGAATATGCCGGCAAGTCATCAAAGAGAGGGGGTGAAATAATAATCATCTATTCTACATGCATATATGGCAGGTGGGGCTATAAGTTTTTAGCGAAAAGCAAGTTTTCTCCTACATCAAGAGAGGGTTAAAAGCAAAATATTACTACGTTGTTTGTTGTTAACGAGATGGTTCCGCCAACCAATTCTCGTACCCGAGTTGTCAATAATTCCCACATCATTATTAAATTGTGTTGAGAGTTCAGGAAAATTTCAATGCCTTCGGCTCAAGTTATCCATGACCGTGGAAACGGCTAATCGATTAGGTTTGGGTACTCTGTAGAGTTTTGCACACGTTCCCCACAAGATTTGATCGCCTCCGGGTATGTCCTCGCACTTCAGGGTGTTTGAAGACCGGATGATCAAAACATGGTCTTTCAACGGGTCCCTCTGGTCCCCTGTCGGTGCCCATCCAATCCTACCGTTCTTCTACATCTGCTAGCACCGCCTGTCCAGAGTCGGCGCATTGTCCAACCAAGCTAGAGCCCATAATGACTTGTGGCTGTGCAGGTAAGCCTTGGGTCTTGAAGCCTCCGTCCATCTCTTCGAGTCTGGGTGAAGCTTTCATGTCATGGCATGTCTCCATGCATCCCGGGTCGTCCACTGGTTTCTCCAGGGAGCCCATCTAAACCGTCCTTCACCTAGAGTTGCATTGCATCACGAGGTCTTGAAAAGTCTTGACTTAACCGGTCTTGGTTATTAAATTATTCTCGCATCACTCGTGATAAACTCTCAACCAGAACCCCGTCTACACAACATAGCATAATAGAATTCGTCATCCCGAGCCAAGTAACGGGGTTGTTGGGGTGCCTACCACATGATACTACATCAAGTAACCATATTTTTCCAAGTACCTAGTCAGCATCCAAATGGGTATAGGAAGGTAGAACTATGATGCATGAAAACATAGGTGATACATGATCAAATGACTTGCCTTGCTGATAGTTGTCGTTATCAAGCACTTCTAAGTAGCACGCTTCGCACTCCGGGTATCTATTGATACAAACAAATACACACCATAAGCACTACAATCATTAACAAGCAAAATAACATCACTAGCATAAAACTACTATTGCATAAAGTGAAGAAATTCACTTCACCTAATCAAAACAGAATCTGTTTTTGATAAAAACCCAAGTAAAAATATTTAAAAAAAATTGAAACTTAAACTACAGAAAGATATGATCACTAGGAAGCATTAGCAAAAAGAATCATATTAAAAGCTATTTTTAAACTCCTGGAATAAGCAAAACAATATTTAAACTAAATCTGATCAAATTCAAATTTTGAAATTTCAAACATAGGCAACTAATATGTTTTCGAAAACTACAGACAAATTTTGATCTACTAGAAAAATAATCAACCTCATTGGACTCCTAGATTAAAAGATATAAGGGAAACAAAATTGGAACTGGTTCTGTTACGGAAATAAAAACAGAAAAAGAGAAAAAACTATTCTAACGAACAGGGTACACATGGCATGCTATGGTTGGCTTAGACCTGTGCTTGTTGGGTGTAAACTAACAAACGTCCGCATATTAGAAGAAAACTGTTCGGGCTTTAAGTGATCTATTAGTGGCCTTAGGATCAAGATCTAAAGGTAAACACACAAAAAAACAGGGAGGTGAGAGAGATATCTCACGTTGCTGGCAGGGAGGAGAGTTCCTCCGGCGAGGTGGCCGGTGTGGTGAGCAGCTCCGGTGTTGGGGGGTGGTCGCCGGTGGGGATGGGGCGGCGGAGGAGGGGGTGGTCGGTGCTTAGGGCAGGTCGGCACTCCTGGCGAGGTGGGTTGCTGGCTCCTCGTGCTGCTACTGTCGGGGCTCTCTGGCAGGGAGCTCGGCGGGGTGGTGCGGCGGAGGAGGGAGACAGGGTGGGGTAGAGGCGGCGGAGTGGCACGGGGGCGGCAGAGGGTGGCAACAGGGGTGCCAGGGGGGGCTCGGCAGGGCAGCCTGGCGCTGGGAAGCTCCTGTAGAGCTCGGTCAGGGAGGGAGAATGGTGGGTGGTGGCGAGGTGGTTGCGGGCAGGGAGGAGGCGAGGTGAGGGGGAAATGGAACGAGGAGGAGGAGGGGGTTCTTATAGGGGGCCCGGGAGGCGCCGGGAAGGAAGGGAGAGGGAGATCGGGAAGGTGGAGGTTCCTCTCACCATGGATATGGAAGTTCCTCGGAGGAGGGAGAACGTGAGGAAGAAGAAGATGTCGGTTGGGTCTAATTTTGGAAAGTGTCTTAATGGGCCAGCTCTAATTCCATTTAATAGAGATTTCTTTCCTATTTTCAAAAACCGGAAAGTAAGCGATAAAAGGGAAACTAAATAAATTCAGAATATAGAGTTTCTATATACTAAAATTATTAGAAAAATAAAATCTAAATGATGGACATTTTTCCACGGCCAAAAAAAAACTTCAAAAAATGTTTTTTCAAAAAATCCCTAAAAGCTTTTTTTGCAAGTATTTTCTCAATTAAATTTTGGTTTTCTTGGCTCAAAATATTTCAATGAATGCCCTGGTTTTGGAGGGTCATATTCCTCCTCTCTTTCTTGCTTGGCAAGAATTTATTCCCGGCTTTTCTTGAGTGGAGAAAAAATAGAATTGCAAAACAAAAATCAAAAGAAATTCAAATGCCACCTTCATTCAAATTCTTTATAGTTGAAGAAGTCATGCTATCTCCTCTCATTGATTTTAAATGGATGAATTTGAATTCACCGGAAAAAGGGGAAAGTCATTTTATTCCCTCTCATTCAAAAGTTTTTGAAAAGTTTCAAATTTCACTCAAGTTTCAATCACTCAAACAAACAAACAATCAATCTAATAAATTTATTAACATTCCAAAATTTGGGATGGTACATAATCGTAGAAGGCAGCTATTGCTAACATGATTCGGACGGAATTAAGCATCGCTACCGGGGATAAAGTCTCATCGTAGTCAAGTCCTTCAACTTGTGAAAAACCCTTTGCCACAAGTCGAGCTTTATAAACGGTCACATTACCGTCTGCGTCCGTCTTCTTCTTATAGATCCATTTGTTCTGAATAGCCTTGCGGCCTTCAGGTAGTACTTCCAAAGTCCACACTTTGTTCTCGTACATGAATCCTATCTCGGACTTCATGGCCTCCAACCATTTGTTGGAATCCGGGCCCACCATTGCTTCTTCATAATTCGCAGATTCATTGTTGTCCAACAACATAATCGTTAAGATAGGATTATCGTACCACTCAGGAGCAGTATGTGACCTGCGAGGTCCGCTAGCAACTTGATCCGAAGTTTCATGATCATCATCATCAACTTGCTCCTCAACCGGCGCCGCAGCAACACGGGTTTCGCGTTGCCCTGCGCCACCATCTAGAGGAATTAGAGGTTCGACAACCTCATCAAGTTCTATCTTCCTCCCACTTAACTTTTTCGAGAGAAACTCTTTCTCAAGAAAAACTCCGTTTTTAGCAACAAACACTTAGCCCTCGGATTTGAGATAGAAGGTATACCCAACTGTCTCTTCTGGGTAACCTATGAAGACGCACTTTTCCGCTTTGGGTTCCAGCTTTTCAGGCTGAAGCTTTTTGACATAAGCATCACATCCCCAAACTTTAGGAAACGACAACTTTGGTCTTTTGCCATACCACAGTTCGTATGGCGTCGTCTCAACAGATTTTGTTGGTGCCCTATTTAAAGTGAATGCAACTGTCTCTAATGCATAACCCCAAAACGATAACGGAAAATCGGTAAGAGACATCATAGATCGCACCATCTCTAATAAAGTACGATTACGGCGTTCGGACACACCATTACACTGTGGTGTTCCAGGCGGTGTCAATTGTGAAACAATTCCACATTGTCTTAAGTGAGCACCAAACTCGAAAATCAGATATTCACCCCCACGATCAGACCGTAGGAACTTGATCTTCTTGTTACGATGGCTTCCAACTTCACTCTGAAATTGCTTGTACTTTTCAAACATTTCAGACTTGTGCTTCATCAAGTAGACATAGCCATATCTACTCAAATCGTCAGTGAAGGTGAGAAAATAACGATATCCGCCGTGCGCCTCCACACTCATCGGACCGCACACATTGCTATGTATGATTTCCAACAAGTCACTTGCACGCTCCATTGTTCTGGAGAACGGAGTCTTAGTCATCTTTCCCATGAGGCATGGTTCGCACGTGTCAAGTGAATCAAAGTCAAGTGACTCCAAAATTCCATCGGTATGGAGTTTCTTCATGCGCTTTACACCAATATGACCTAAGCGGCAGTGCTATAAAAACATGGCGCTATCATTGTTAACTCTAACTCTTTTGGTCTCAATGTTATGTATATGTGTATCATCGCTATCAAGATTCAATATGAACAATCCTCTCACACTGGGTGCATGACCATAAAAGATATTACTCATAGAAATAGAACAACCATTATTCTCTGACTTAAATGAGTAACCGTCTAGCAACAAACAAGATCCAGATATAATGTTCATGCTTAACGCAGGCACTAAATAACAATTATTTAAGTTCATAACTAATCCTGATGGTAACTGAAGTGAAACTGTGTCGACGACAATTGCATCAACCTTGGAACCATTTCCCACGTGCATCGTCACTTCATCTTTCGCCAGCCTTCGCTTATTCCGCAGTTCCTGTTTCGAGTTGCAAATATGAGCAACGGAACCGCTATCGAATACCCAGGTACTACTACGAGAGCTGGTTAAGTACACATCAATAACATGTATATCGAATATACGTGATTTTTATTTGGCCGCCTTCTTATCAGCCAGATACTTGGGGCATTTGCGCTTCCAGTGACCCATACCCTTGCAATAATAACACTCCATTTCAGGCCTATGTCCATCTTTGGGTTTCTTCGTCAGATTGGCAATAGGCTTGCCGCTCTTCTTGGAATTACCCTTCTTTCCTGTGTCATTTCTCTTGAAACTAGTGGTCTTATTCACCATCAACAATTGATGCTCTTTACGGAGTTCTGACTCTGCGACTTTCAGCATCGCGAATAACTCGCCGAGTGACTTGTTCATCCCTTGCATGTTATAGTTAACCACAAAGCTCTTGTAGCTTGGTGGCAGTGATTGAAGATTTCTGTCAGTGATAGCTTCTTGCGGGAGTTCAATCCCCAGCTCAGCTAGACGGTTTGAGTACCCACATTTTGAGCACATGCTCACTGACAGACGAATTCTCCTCCATCTTGCCAACATAGAATTTATCGAAGGTCTCATACCTATCGATCCGGGCGTTCTTCTGAAAGATAAACTTCAACTCCTCGAACATATCAAATGCTCCATGACGCTCAAAGAGACGTTGAAGTCCCGACTCTAAGCCATACAAGACTGCACATTGAACTACTGAGTAGTCCTCCTTGCATGCAAACCAAACGTTCTTAACATCTTGGTCAGCCGCGGCGGGTGGTTCATCTCCTAGCGCAGCATTAAGGACATAATCCTTCTTCCCAGCTTGTAGGAGCAACTTAAGATTACGAGCCCAGTTTACAAAGTTGCTTCCATCATCTTTGAACTTAGCTTTCTCTAGGAACGTATTATAATTCAGGGTGACTGTCGCGTGAGCCATTGATCTACAACACAAATATTTTCAAAGTGTACTTAGACTATGTTCATGATAATTAGAGTTTAACTAATCAAATTACTTGCTAAACTCCCACTCAAAAAGTACACCTCTCTAGTCATTTGAGTGGTACATGATCCAAATTCACTAACTCAAATCCGATCATCACGTGGGTTGAGAATAGCTTTAGTGGTAAGCATCTCTATGCTAATCATAACAACTATACGATTCATGCTCGACCTTTCGGTCTCATGTGTTCCGAGGCCATGCCTGCACATGCTAGGCTCGTCAAGCTTAACCCGAGTGTTCCGCGTGTGCAACTTTTTGCACCCGTTGTATGTGAACGTTGAGTCTATCACACCCGATCATCACATGGTGACTCGAAATGACGAACTGTAGCAACGGTGCACAGTCGGGGAGAACACAATTTTGTCTTGAATTTTTAGCGAGAGATCACCTCATAATGCTACCGTCGTTCTAAGCAAAATAAGGTGCATAAAAGGATTAACATCACATGCAATTCATAAGTGACATGATATGGCCATCATAATGTGCTTCTTGATCTCCATCACCAAAACATCGGCACGATCTTCTTGTCACCGGCGCCACACCATGATCTCCATCATCATGATCTCCATCAACGTGTCGCTATCGGGGTTGTCGTGCTACTTATGCTATTACTACTAAAGCTACGTACTAGCAATATAGTAAACGCATCTGCAAACACAAACGTTAGTTTAAAGACAACCCTATGGCTCGTGCCGGTTACCGTACCATCGACGTGCAAGTTGATATTAACTATTACAACATGATCATCTCATACATCCAATATATCACATCACATCATTGGCCATATCATATCACAAGCATACCCTGCAAAAACAAGTTAGACGTCCTCTAATTGTTGTTGCATGTTTTACGTGGTTGCTATGGGTATCTAGTAGATCGCATCTTACTTACGCAAAAACCACAACAGAGATTTTCAAATTGCTATTTAACCTCTCCAAGGACCGCCGCGGTCAAAACCAATTCAACTAAAGTTGAAGAAACCGACACCCGCCAGTCATCTTTATGCAACGAGGTTGCATGTCAAGCGATGAAACCAGTCTTTCGTAAGCGTACGAATAATGTCGGTCCAGGCCGCTTCAATCCAACAATACCGCAGAATCGAGAAAAGACTAAGGAGGGAAGCAAATCGAACATCACCGTCCACAAAACCCTATGTGTTCTACTCGAGATTACATCTACGCATGAACCTAGCTCATGATGCCACTGTTGGGGAACATCGCATAGGAAACAAAAAAAATTCCTACGCGCACGAAAACCTATCATAGTGATGTCCATCTACAAGAGGAGATTTGGATCTACGTACCCTTGTAGATCGCATAGCAGGAAGTGTTAAGAAACGCGGTTGATGTAGTGGGACGTCCTCACGTCCCTCGATCCGCCCCGCGAACAGTCCCGCGATCCGTCCCACGATCCGCTCCAATCTAGTGCCGAACGGACGCCACCTTCGCGTTCAGCACACGTACAACTCGACGATGATCTCGGCCTTCTTGATCCAGCAAGAAAGACGGAGAAGTAGATAAGTTCTCCGACAGTGTGACGGCGCTCCGTTGGTGGTGAAGGATCTACTCCTGCAGGGCTCCGCCCATGCTCCGCAGAAATAAGGTCTAGAGGTAAAACTATGGTGTCTAGATTTGAGTTGCACGTTGCAAAAGTTGTCTCAAATCAGCCCTAAACCACCACTATATATAGGAGGGAGGTGAGGAGGCTTGCCTTGAGGACCAAGACATCAAGGGTGCGTCGGCTAGGGAGGAGGAGGAGTCCTACTCCAATCCTAGTCCAACTAGGATTGGAAAGTGGAGTCCTTCTCTTCCTTCCCACCTTTTCTTTTTTTTTCTTTGGTTTTTCTTTCCTGGCGCATAGACCCTCTTGGGCTGTCCCACCAGCCCACTAAGGGCTGGTGTGCCACCCCTAGGGCCTTTGGGCTTCCCCCGGGAGGGTTGCCCCCCTTCCGATGAACTTCTGAAACCCATTCTTCACTCCCGGTACATTCCCAGTAATGCCCGAAAACTTTCCGGTAACCAAATGAAGTCATCCTATATATCAATCTTCATCTCAGGACCATTCCGGAAACCCTCGTGACGTCCATGATCTCATCTGGGACTCCTAACAACATTCGGTAACCACACATATAACTCAACTATACTAAAACATCATCGAACCCTAAGTGTGCAGATCATGCGGGTTCGAGAACTATGTAGACATGCCCCGAGGCACTCCTCGGTCAATATCCAATAGCGGGACCTGGATGCCCACAGTGGATCCTACATATTCTCCGAAGATCTTATCGGTTGAACCTCAGTATCAAGGATTCATATAATCCCGTATGTCTTTCCCTTTGTCCTTTGGTATGTTACTTGCCCGAGATTCGATCGTCGGTATCCGCATACCTATTTCAATCTCGTTACCGGCAAGTCTCTTTACTCGTTCCGTAATACAAGATCCCGTGACATACACTTAGTCACATTGCTTGCAAGGCTTGTGTGTGATGTTGTATTACTGAGTGAGCCCCAAGATACCTCTCCGTCACACGGAGTGACAAATCCCAGTCTTGATCCATACTAACTCAACGGACACCTTCGGAGATACCTGTAGAGCACCTTTATAGTCACCCAGTTACGTTGTGATGTTTGATGCACACAAGGTATTCCTCCGGTGCCAGTGAGTTATATTATCTCATGGTCATAGGAACAAATACTTGACACGCAAAAAACTACAGCAATAAAACGACACGATCAATATGCTATGTTCATAGTTTCGGTCTAGTACATCACATGATTCTCTTAATGATGTGATCCAGTTATCAAGCAACAACACTTTGCACATAGTCAGAAAACCTTGACTATCCTTGATCAACTAGCTAGCCAACTAGAGGCTTGCTAGGGACATTGTTTTGTCTATGTATCGACACATGTATCTATGTTTTCATTCAATACAATTACAGCATGGATAATAAACGATTATCTTTAAACACAAAATATAATAATAACTATTTATCATTTCCTCTAGGGCATGTTTCCAACATGTCTTTCAATGCTTCAACTGAACAAAAATATGTTGAACCGGTCTCTCAATGCTTCACCTGCATGACGAAATGAGACCAGTCTCGCTCACAATTGACATCTTGACAGTGGTCTTCAATTTTTTGACATCCACATTACATGTAGCCCCTAATCTCCAAGTTTATCAGTTCGTGATGACTTGGTGGTTTGCAATGATATCTTTGACCATGTAGCCCCCAAGTGTTGGGCTGTCTTGCCTGCAGCAGCCTGGGACTTATAATCATCTTATATTGATGAAGCTTCAGCTGGTGCAGCCCCCAAGGGCCAGCTCATCAGCGCGTGATGGGTCGGGTCTTCAATTTGGACCTCATAATTTGTTTGAACAATTGAATGTTGTAGCGCCCAAGTGTCGGGTTGTCTTGCCTGCAGAAACCTGGGACTTATGTATTTGTCTCATGTTCATAAAACTTCAACCAGTGTAGCCCCCAAGGACCGGGGCATTATGCAATAATGAGCAGGGACTTTGTAGGTGTGATTATGTAAACTTGAGCGGCAATGTGTAGCCCCCAAGGGCCGGGTCATTATAAAAATTATGAGCCGGTTCTTCCTTGAATCCATACTTGAATAAAGAGTGATCTGTAGCCCCCAGGGCCGGCTTATCTCTTTGAGATAGTTGGGTCTGTTGATGATGTGATGATTTGAAAGAGTGGTTTGCATTAGCCCCCAAGTGTCACGGTGCATGCTTGCAATGACATGGGACTTTCATACTTTGATGTAATCTTTATTTGAATAATGTAGCCCCCATGTGCCATGTCATGTGCCTACAGTGACTCGGGACTATTCCTTCCATTGTAGAATAAAATCATATCCACTCTGTGAATTTATGTTGCCTTTGTGATGAAACAAATCCTTGACCGTGGTTGAAATGTAACCCGGCAAATATATGTTTGATAAACCCATAAGTGTTGTAGTTTACTATGCAACACAAGTTGAAGAAATCCAAGAGTTGGTCAATTAGATGACCCGACATTATATGTGATAGGGCGGCTCTTCGACAATAGTGAATTCTTCCGAGTCGGCTTCAAAACCCCAATCATTTAACACTGGTTATGATAAACCATGATGAAGATCCAGCCACATTGGCTATCAAAGATCTATTTGCTCCTGTAGAAGTTTATGCTTTGAGACGGCTTGAAGACCGACATGATATGTATGTATGATGCATGATGCAATGCAAGATGATGCATGTATATGATAAAATAGTGTCAGTTTTTTGAAAAAACGTACTCCCTCCTCATACGTCTCCGTCGTATCTATAATTTTTGATTATTTCATGCAAATATTCTACAACTTTCATATACTTTTGGCAACTTTTTATACTATTTTTGGGACTAACATATTGATCCAGTGCACAGTGCCAGTTCCTGTTTGTTGCATGTTTTTTGTTTCGCAGAATATCCATACCAAACGAAGTCCAAACGTAATAAAAACTTACGGGGATTTTTTTGGAATATTTATGATTTTTGGGAAGAAGAATCAACGCGAGGCGATGCACGGAATGCCCACAAGCCATGTCGCCGCGGCCAGGGGGTGGGCCCGCGGCAGGCAGGCTTGTGGCCAGTCCTTAAGGCGGTTGGAGCCCTTATTTCGCCACAAGAAAGATAATATCCGAAAGAAAATCGTGTTAAACTTTCAGCCCAATCAGAGTTACGGATCTCCGGGAATTTAAGAAACGGTGAAACGCAGAATCTCAGAGCGCACAAACAGAAGGACACAGAGGGAGAGAGATCCAATCTCGGACGGGCTCTCGCCCCTCCGCCGCCATGGAGACCATGGAGCAGAGGGGAAACTTTTCTCCCATCTAGGGAGGAGGTCAAGGAATAAGAATAAGGAGGGGGGCTCTCTCCCCCTCTCTCCCGGCGGTGCCAGAACACCGCCCGGGACATCATCGTGTGACTGCGATCTATACCAACACCTCCGTCATCTTCACCAACATCTCCATCATCTTCCCCCATCTATATTCAGCGGTTCACTTTCCCGCAACCCGCTGTACCCTCTACTTTAACATGGTGCTTTATGCTACATATTATTATCCAATGATGTGTTGCTATCCTATGATGTCTGAGTAGATTATCGTTGTCCTATCGGTGATTGATGAATTACTATGATTGGTTTAATTTGCTTGTGGTTATGTTGATGTCCTTTGGTGCCCATCATACGATCGCGCGCGTGAATCACACCATAGGGTTAGTTGTATGTTTATAGGACTATGTATTGGCAGGCTAGAGTGACAGAAGCTTCAAACCTAGCATAGAAATTGATGCATATGGGATTGAATGGGGACCAATATATCTTATTGCTATGGTTGGGTTTTACCTTAATGAACGTTCGTAGTTGCGGACGCTTGCTAATAGTTCCAATCATAAGTGCATAGAATTCCAAGTAAGGGATGACATGCTAGCAGAGGCCTCTCCCAAATGATACTTGCTATCGATCTAGTAACGTAGTAAATTGCTTAGGGACAATTCCGCAACTCCTACCACCACTTTTCCACACTCGTTAGACACTCCTTGTTTTATTTACGTGTTCTTTACTTTCTTGCAAGCCTATCCTATCACTCCTACAAAGTACTTTTAGTTTCATACTTGTTCTAGGTAAAGCGGACGTAAAGTGTGCGTAGAGTTGTATCGGTGGTCGATAGAACTTGAGGAAATATTTGTCCTACCTTTAGCTCCTCGTTGGGTTCGACACTCTTACTTATTGAGAAAGGCTACAATTGACCCCCTATACTTGTGGGTTATCAAAACCTTTTTCTGGCGCTGTTGCCGAGGAGCAATAGCGTGGGGTGAATATCCTCGTGTGTGCTTGTTAGCTTTACCACTAAGTAGATTTATTTGCTGTTCTAAGTTGTTCTCTATCTTTAGTTATGGATATGGAACACGAAATACCAAAAAAAATAGGTGTACTTGCTACTCATGGAGATGGGGAACCTCCTAAAACCCTCGAGGCTCGTTATGTGGAAAATATTATGCACTTCTTTAATAATACTAAGAAAGCCCCATTCAATTATATAATGGGATACACGTTGGATCAACGTGAATACTTTCGGGATTATCGCTTCATTCAAAAAGGGAAACTTTTATGGGATCAAATCCATTTGTTGAAATGGTATGCTTGGGAACTATGCAAGACATATGGTGTTACTTGTTGCTCTAGGATGAAGGCTCCACACCTTCCCTTTTCTTGTGAATTTAATGATCATAGAACCTTGGATTCTTATGCTAATGGTATACATGATTATTATGATGTGGATGAAATAGAAGAGTTTGTTGCTTTTATGGGTGCTTATGAAATTGAGGCTCTGTTTAGAAGGTGTGATGATAATGATGATGCTCCTTACCGATCTGAAAATTTGGCTATGCTTCGTTATTGTTATACTAATTATGAATATAATGCCCATATTGAATGATTTAAGGAGAAATCCTATGCTGCCCAAGAAGAGACTATTATTTTGCAGGAAACTATGGAAGAACAAAATGCTGAAATTGTGAGCTCATTAGATGAAAAAGATGAAGAGGAGAGCGAAGAACAAAAGGAGGAAGAGCGAACTAGCTACCTGTGTCCACCTTGTAATAAGAGTAACTCTTCTACTCATACATTATTTAATTTACCTTCGTTCTTACCGAAGGATGAATGCTATGATCCCTTGGATTCGTTTGAAATATCCCTTTTTGATGAACTTGATGCTTGCTATGCTAGTGGCCATGTTGCCAATATGAATGATGCTTATGATGATGAGCTAGCTATAGTCACTTATGTTACACATGATGATTTTGATGAATATAATATGCATGTGCTTGCATCTCCTACTTGCAATTATTATGAGAGAGCAACTACATCTCCACCTCTCTATGTTTCCAATACGATAAAATTGCAAGAAACTGCTTCTGCTATGTATTGGCCTTTACTTGGTGTGCATGAATTGTTCTTTTATGACATGCCAATGCATAAGAAGATAGTTAGACTTCGTCGTTGCTTGATATATGTTACCTTGTGCTCACTACTAAATTTCAAATCACTGCTAATTAAAATTGGCTTTGATATACCTTGGGATCCGAGTGGATCCATTACTTGAGCACTTTATGCCTAGCTTAATGGCTTTAAAGAAAGCGCTGCCTGGGAGACAACCCGGAAGTTTTAGAGAGTCATTTATTTCTGTTGAGTGATTTTATTTAGTTTAAAAAAAATATAGAGGGGAACTTAAAACTTTTTCAAAAAGAGAAGCGATTGAAAGGTTATGCATTGCGGAAGTGAGGGTCGACCTTGAACACTTGTGTTCATGCTCATGGAAACAATGTAGAATTTTTCATGGAAGTTTCTCACAAAAATAATTATCCCCTTGTACAATTCCTTTGTATTTTAAAAATAATGTGCCAAGGAAAGCCTTTACAATTAGTTTGGGTGATAGTTGTTTGATCACGCTGAGAAAAGACAGAAACTTTCTGCTCACGAAATTAATTTTCATTTTTATTCTGGAAGAGCTTTTGAGTTTATTCTTTTTTCTGCTGATTGATATGCAAATTTTCCAGACATTCGTAATTATTCAGATTTGTTGAGATATCATAGGTATACGGAATATACATATTGCTACAGACTATTCTGTTTTGACAGATTCTGTTTTCTATGCATTGTTCTCTTATTTTGATGAATCTATGGGTAGTATCGGTGGGTATGAACCATGGTGGAGTTGGCTTACAGTAGATATAATGCTAATATGAATTTAGAATGAGTTCACAACAGTACTTGAAGTGGTGATTTATTTTATTATACTAACGGATCTCACAAAGTTTTGTTGAGTTTTGTGTGATTGAAGTTTTCAAGTTTTGGGTGAGAGCACGATGGATGAAGGAATAAGGAGAGGCAAGAGCCTAAGCTTGGGGATGCCCGAGGCACCCCAAGGTAATATTCAAGGAAGACTCAAGAGTCTAAGCTTGGGGATGCCCCGGAAGGCATCCCCTCTTTCGTCTACAATCTATCGGTAATTTTACTCGGAGCTATATTTTAATTCGTCACATGATATGTGCAAATGCTTGGAGCGTCTTTTGTGTTTATTTTCCCTTTTTATTTTATGCAGCGTGCTGGTATGAGATAGTCCTTGGTTGGCTTTATAGAATGCTTCTTGTGCTTCACTTACATCTTTTGAAGTTTGGATTGCCTATTTCCCTACACATAGAAAACCGCCATTTGTAGAATGCTCTTTTGCTTCACTTATATTTGTTAGAGCGGGGCATATCTTTTAAGCTCCCATGCTTCACTTATACATATTTAGAGAGTTAACAGGAGTTGGTCATTCACATGGTTAGTCATAAAATCCTACATAAAACTTGTAGATCACTGAATATGATATGTTTGATTCCTTGCAACAGTTTTGCGACATGAATATGTTTTATTAGAGTCATGCTAGTGAGTAATTGTGTATTTTTAGAAATACTTGTGTTAAGGTTTGTGATTCCCGTAGCATGCACGCATGGTGAACCGTTATGTGATGAAGTCGGAGAATGATTTATTTATTGATTGTCATCCTTTGTCTGGAGGTCGGGATCGCGCGATGGTTAACTCCTACCAACCTTTCCCCTAGGAGCATGCGTGTAGTACCTTGTTTCGATGACTAATAGACTTTTGCAATAAGTATGTGAGTTCTTTATGACTAATGTTGAGTCCATGGATTATACGCACTCTCACCCTTCCACCATTGCTAGCCTCTCTAGTATCGCGCAACTTTCGCCGGTGCATTACACCCACCATATAGCCTCCCTCAAAACAGCCACCATACCTACCTATTATGGCATTTTCATAGCCATTCCGAGATATATTGCCATGCAACTACCACCGTTCCGTCTCATGACATGTGCCACCACTTCCATATTGCCATTGCATGATCCTAAGATAGCTAGCATGATGTTTCCATGGCTTGTCCGTTTTTTGATGTCATTGTTATGCTAGATCATTATCACGGTACACTACCAAAGGCATTTCATATAGAGTCATCATTGCTCTAAGTATTGAGTTGTAAGTGTGATGATCATTATTAATAGAGCATTGTCCCATGTGAGGAAATAAAAGAGGCCACCAATGCCCATTTACAAAAAAGAGGCCACAGATGCCCACCAAAATAAAAAAAAATATATAAAAAAGAGTCCAAAGAGCCCACGACAAAAATGAGAGAAAAGAGAGAAGGAACAATTGCTACTATCCTCTTTCCACACTTGTGCTTCAAATAGCACTATGATCTTCATGACAGAGATTCTCCTATGTTGTCACTTCCATATACTAGTGGGAAGTTTTCATTATATAACTTGGCTTGTATATTCCAATGATGGGCTTCCTAAAAATGGCCCTAGGACTTCGTGAGCAAGCAAGTTGGGTGCACACCCACTAATTCCTTTTGTGAGCTTTCATACACTTATAAGCTCTAGTGCATCCGTTGCGTGGCAATCCCTACTCACTCACATTGATATCTATTGATGGGCATCTCCATAGCCCGTTGATACGCCTAGTTGATGTGAGACTATCTCCTCCTTTTTTGTCTTCTCCACGACCATCATATTCTATTCCACCTATAGTGCTATGTCCATGGCTCACGCTCATGTATTGCGTGAAAGTTGAAAAGGTTTGAGAACACTAAAGTATGAAACAATTGCTTGGCTAAAAGCGGGGTTGTGCATGATTTAAATACGTTGTGTGGGGAAGATGGAGGATAGTCAGACTATATGATTTTGTAGGGATAACTTTCTTTGGCCATGATATTTTGAGAAGACATGATTGCTTTGTTAGTTTGCTTGAAATATTATTGTCTTTATGTAAAATGATAGACTATTTCTTAGAATCACTCGTGTTTTAGTATTCATGCCATGATTAGATTATATGATCAAGATTATGCTAGGTAGCATTCCACATCAAAAATTATCTTTTTTATTATTTACCTACTTGAGGACGAGCAGGAATTAAGCTTGTGCATGCTGATACGTCTCCATCGTATCTATAATTTTTTATTGTTTCATGCCAATATTCTACAACTTTCATATACTTTTGGCAACTTTTTATACTATTTTTGGGACTAACATATTGATCCAGTGCCCAGTGCCAGTTCCTGTTTGTTGCATGTTTTTTGTTTCGCAGAATATCCATATCAAATGAAGTCCAAACATAATAAAAACTTATGGGGATTTTTTTTGGAATATTTATGATTTTTGGGAAGAAGAATCAACGCGAGGCGATGCACGGAGTGCCCACAAGCCCTGTCGCCGCGGCGAGGGGGTGGGCCTGCGGCAGGCAGGCTTGTGGCAACTCCTTAAAGCGGTTGGAGCCCTCCTTTCGCCACAACAAAGATAATATCCGAAATAAAATCATGTTAAACTTTCAGCCCAATCGGAGTTACGGATCTCCGGGAATTTAAGAAACGGTGAAACGCAGAATCTAGGAGCGCACAAACAGAACGACACACAGAGAGAGATCCAATCTCGGAGGGGCTCTCGCCCCTCCGACGCCATGGAGACCATGGACCAGAGGGGAAACCTTTCTCCCATCTAGGGAGGAGGTCAAGGAAGAAGAAGAAGGAGGGGGGCTCTCTCCCCCTCTCTCCCGGCGGCGCCGGAACGCCGCCCGGGACATCATCGTGTGACGGCGATCTACACCAACACCTCTGTCATCTTCACCAACATCTCCATCATCTTCCCCCATCTATATTCAGCGGTTCACTCTCCCGCAACCCATTGTACCCTCTACTTGAACATGGTTCTTTATGCTACATATTATTATCCAATGATGTGTTGCTATCCTATGATGTCTGAGTAGATTATCGTTGTCCTATCGGTGATTGATGAATTGCTATGGTTGGTTTAATTTGCTTGTGGTTATGTTGCTGTCCTTTGGTGCCCATCATATGATCGCGCGCGTGGATCACACCATAGGGTTAGTTGTACGTTGATAGGACTATGTATTGGCAGGTTAGAGTGACAGAAGCTTCAAACCTAGCATAGAAATTGATGCATATGGGATTGAAGGGGGGCAATATATCTTATTGCTATGGTTGGGTTTTACCTTAATGAACGTTAGTAGTCGCGGACGCTTGCTAATAGTTTCAATCATAAGTGCATAGAATTCCAAGTAAGGGATGACATGCTAGCAGAGGCCTCTCCCACATGATACTTGATATCGATCTAGTAACGTAGTCAAATGCTTAGGGACAATTCCGCAACTCCTACCACCACTTTTCCACACTCGTTAGACACTCGTAGTTGTTTCTTTTTCTAACCGGCCCCTAATTTTATTTACGTGTTCTTTACTTTCTTACAAGCCTATCCTATCACTCCTACAAAGTACTTCTAGTTTCATACTTGTTCTAGGTAAAGCGAACGTAAAGTGTGCATAGAGTTGTATCGGTGGTCAATAGAACTTGAGGGAATATTTGTCCTACCTTTAGCTCCTCGTTGGGTTCGACACTCTTACTTATCGAGAAAGGTTACAATTGTTCCCCTATACTTGTGGGTTATGACCTCCATTCCAAAGTAACTGTCTCAACTTTGTACTAGCTTTAGTACAAAATTGTACTAAGCTTAAGACACTTATTTTGGGACAGAGGGAGTACTATGCTAATAAAATAGTTGGCACAAATATCACCTGATTTTTTTCATGTTGATCATAAGACTAGGCACTCGAGTATATCCTATTTGGATATGTAGAGGAGCCGACCTTGTCGTAGTCGTAGAGGCAAGACCCAACGGCGGAGATAGAGCCCATGGTTGTTGAAATAATCCAAACATTCCTTATGGTTAAGTTAGTTTCCATGTACTGGGAGTACATGTTCACGTGGTGGATATGTTGTACTAGTTTGTCCTTAGTCAGTCTAGGCTGATCGTGATCAGGGTGGCCGGTGATTAGGCTAGGTGTACTACGTTAGGAAGTCTTGGCTGTGTCCATGTTGAGTCCGGTTCGGAGTAGTATAATTGGTCTTGGTTAGAGGCCGAGTCTGGTTTGTGCTGAAGTCCTAGCACCTATAGATTGGGTTTGTGTTGGTCGGTGTCGGCTTCTATATTATATATATGCAGCAGGTCTACCTGAGTTTTGTACCGTGAAAAATATTGAGGAATATAAAGAGAGAAAAGAGGGGCGTGACATGTGCCCTTGGCTATAAGTTTTTCTGCGCGTGTGTTCGTGTGATTTGATGTGATCAATCCTGAGCGTGAAAAGCCAACAATTGGTATCAGAGCAAGGTCGATTTAAAGTTGCGCTTGCCCCGGGGTGGTGACTCGACTAGGGCCTCGGGGCGGGCAATACAAGCAGGTCATACAGTCGCTAGTGTGGCGGCGAGAAGCGGGTGATAGTCGTTGAGTACTGTAGCGATGACGAGAAGAGGCGGGCAATATAGTCGTTTGAGCAGCGACATGAAGGATCGTGCAGTAGTTGTTCGGTGGAGCAACGTTGAGAAGGTGGCGAGGATGATGTCGCAAGCGAGGCGACGAATGCTTGTCATTCGACGAAACGACCTGAAGAAGGGCGGCGGGCTATCATCGACAAGTTGAGATGCGTCACTGGCGGAAGAGATTTGAGATCTTGAGAGGATGGAAAAAAGGAAGTTGTGCCCTGCGTTTCTGTCTGTAATCAAGGAGTTCCAGGGAGTTCGTATACGGAAAGTTGTGTTGCGCGTATACAGCGAGTTGTGCTGCCGTTGGACCAGTCGGGTTGCCTCGAGATCGTGCGCTCGATCTTGGGCAAAGGTAACAAGTTCTGGCGAGTTCATGTACGGAAAGATGTGTTGCTCGTACATGACGAGTTGTGTTGCCGCCGGTCGTGAAGTGTTGTTTGGTAAGATGCGTCACCGACAACAAGAATAAGGTGTGGAGTTGGGTCCAAGTGCTGGTCTACGAGACGTTTGTCATGGTCGAGGGACTCCGGTGAGATGCATCTTCAAGGCGCGAAGACATGAGACGTCATGGTCGAGGTGCTCCAATGAAGATGTATCTCCAAGGGGTGAAGACGTGCACGGAGACAAGATTGCGAGCTATCTCCATGTCGCAACGAGAAGATGAAGACCAACATGAAGATGGATATGCGAGCCAGTTAAGTCAAGTTCCTACATGAGGCTATGTGTTTAGTCTGCATGTAGCACGCTAAGATATGGCAGCGTGGCTGATAGTCCGAATAATCGTTGGTTTTAGTTTTGATGAAGTGGTGGTCATGACATGAAAAGATGAGGCGGTTATTTGCGTGTCTTGCCACGTAAAGAATCGGATGTTTGGATTAGGGGGTGAATGTTGAAATAATCCAAACATTCCTTATGGTTAAGTTAGTTTTCATGTACTGGGGGTACATGTTCACGTGGTGGATATGATGTACTAGTTTGTCCTTAGTCAGTTTAGGCTGATCGTGATCAGGGTGGCCGGTGATTAGACGAGGTGTACTACGTTAGGAAGTCTTGGTTGTGTCCATGTTGAGTCCGGTTCGGAGTAGTATAATTGGTCTTGGTTAGAGGCCGAGTCCGGTTTGTGCTGAAGTCCTAGCACCTATAGATTGGGTTTGTGTTGGTCGGTGTCGGCTTCTGCATTATATATATGCAGCAGGTCTATCTGAGTTTTGTACCGTGAAAAATATTGAGAAATATAAAGAGAGAAAAGAGGGGCGTGACATGTGCCCTTGGCTATAAGTTTTTCTGCGCGTGTGTTCGTGTGATTTGATGTGATCGATCCTGAGGGTGAAACTGCGCGTGTGTTTGTGTGATTTGATGTGATCGATCCTGACGGTGAAAAGCCAACAATGGTCATGCACTTTTCCCCAATTATGGCTAAATCCACCTCCGCTTTCTTCTCCAGTTCATAGCCTCCTTTTTTTTCTTTGAGGTAGAGTCAGAGTAATTTGGGACGGCAAGGCCTGGTGGTATGAAGCAGATGAGCGATGCAGCTCTGGCCATGTGAGCCGGCATCACGAATGGTGGAGCGGTGTGTGGAAGATAGCAGCCGAGTGAGGCGAGGCCACAATGGAGATGACTCGGCGACGGCTCGATGTGAGGTCCGACAGGTGTGGAGGCGTTGTAGAGCCCATGGCGGCGGCAGCACGTGCAATGAGGCGAGCCGCGTCTGTTGTGGGGAGGAGGCAAGGACGCAGGCGTGGCGGTGCAGAGCCGATGCGCAGGGGTGACGAGGTGGACCACGACAGGAGTGAGGCAGAGCGCGGCGGTAGAGGCGAGGCTGTGGCGAGATACGACAACGGCGAGCGGCTGAGCAGGTGGAAGAGGAGCGGCTCGGACTACCCGGCCAGCCGGCGAGGGCACGGCATGACAATAGAGGCCAGAGCAAGCTATCCATCTTTCGCCATATCCATCCACCAAGGCAGTCCCACTCTCTACACACATAACCCTCACATCCATCAAGCTACAAAGGGAAGCTAGGTGGGGTTGACTCGAAGATGTGGTTAGCTCGGAGCAAAAAAAAAAAGGCTCGGGCGGAGCCGGGGGCTAATCGGACGCGCCGTGATGGGGGCCCGCATCGTGGCGGCTCTAGGCGAGGCAGCGAAAGTAGGGCGGGGCAAGGTGACTTCGGACGCGCGGTGACCGAGGTCTGCGACGCGGCGGCTCAAAGCGCAGGTGCGTCTCACGGCGCGACGACTCAAGGCGAGGCAGCGAAAGCGGGCAGAGCGAGGGGCGAAGGCAGCAGCCGACTGCCGCCTGAGCCAGCGTGCGGCAGGGAGCAGGGCGGCGGCTCGCGCGCACAGACGGAAAGGCTGGAGGCCCGACGGAAACAGCACCGATGGCGGAGCCTGAGCAGGCCAATTCTGTGTCAATCTTCAGGTCGCTATCTTTGTTGTTTTTCTTCTCGCGACAAACGAAGATGTATCCCAATCCAACGAGTTAAAATGGATCGTGGACTTGGTCCTCGTGTAAGTGTATTTTATTCAAAATGTTCCCAACGACGTGACGCCTCATCGAGTGGGTCTCGAACTTTATGTTTGTCTCCGGTATACAACGGCAAGGCAGTCTCGGTGTACTATTTTTCGTACACCTGCTGCATCGGAAAACCCTGAACTTGGCAACTTCGCAGGCAATGGCGTGTCAGAAATTGATCCAGACAGATCGCGTGCGGGGGAGCGCACACACGCAACCCTAGCTTTCGATCTCCAATCTCGAATTTGTCGCTTTGAGTGCTCGTCGACCACATAGATAATTCCGCTTCGGCTTTTTCTTTATGTGGTGGATCGCGATCTTCTCCATCCATAAAGAATTCCGTTTAAAAACTCAACATCATCGTGCGTTGGCCCCACGGTGGACCACAAATGTCTTGTTTTTGTCACGGCATATATGCTCGTGCAAGGACTTAGGTGTGGAGCTATCGCAGCTATGTGGCGGCTTAAGAGGGGTTGGTCGGAATCGAGAGACGCGGATTTACCCAGGTTCGGCCCCTCCGATGGAGGTAAAAGCTTACGTCTTGCTTGCGTTTTAGATGATGATCTCGATTACAAGGGTGCGAAATCACTACCTCTAATCTCGAGGGTGTTTAATATGTCAATCTCTAATGACTTGAACTTGTCCCTCTTGGGGCACCTTACCCCTCCTCATATAGGTGGAAGGGGTAGGTTTACATGTAGAGTCCTACTAGGAGTAGGATTAGGACTAGTCTCTCTTGAATCCTAATCTGGGTCTTGTTATCTTCTCGGGGTAGTCTTTCCTCTTCTTGGGCCTTCTCTGTGAGTCGGCCCTCCCATGAGTCGCCTTCCGGACCGTTGGGTCTTGTAATTTGTCATTCGTGTGACCCGCCCATCGAGTCACCAGTGAGTCGCCAAGCTCGGCCAAGTCACGAGTGAGTCACCCAGTCCCAGTCGGGTTACACCGCGGGGTATACCCCCGACATTAGGCCTGAGGATATTGGTCCCAATTCTATGACTAATATATGTTAGTTTCAAGTTTTGTGCGAGGTATATCTCCAAATTGAGACGTTAGTGACTTTATTTAGTGAGTTCTTCTAGGCCAACCGCCAGTCTGAAGTCAGGAACAGTCCTTCTTGCAAACTTGGTGGAATCTCCTTCCAGAAAAGGAAAAATAGCATGTTCCCTAAGTCAAAATTGGCAAGTCATTGAAAGAATGGTATAAGACCTGGTTCTATTGCAGAAATACCACTCTTGTAGATGAAAATCCATTGTCGGGTTACAGATTGGAGAGGATCGCCAACAACGTGTCACTCCCAGGTTAGCCAACAGACGAAGAGAGGGATATGATGGCCCCTGTTCGTACAAAGTTAAAGGCATTGGTTGCTCATGGACTAACTGGGATCGACTTGATCTGTTGCTCGCTAAGGTGGTGCATCCAGCCTATCAGCGTAGGGCCCGGTTTATTGTGTGGCTACTCACGCGACTCAACCGACGTTGAGTGCCTCTCCACCCAAGATTTATCCGATGATGCTCTTAATTAAGAGACGAAAAAGTTTTTCTCTGACTCAAAGGAGAGGTGCAGCGTTACTGGTTTAGGCCCATTCTATCTGCTAAATCCTCCGCCATCGATATTGATTTCTTCTCATTAAATATATTATGTTACTTTGTTGGTTTTATTTTGACCCGCCATATTTATCATGCTCTTTTGTTTGCAGGAGGATTCTAACTTTTGGAAAGTCACACCTCAGATGCATGCTTCTCCATGGGCCAAGGAAATGATCCGGCTCCAGATGACCCATCTCCTGGCTCATCTTCAGGAGAACTATCTGAGGTAGGACTTGACTCACTTGGCCGTTTGTTTACTGAACTCGCTGACTCGCCTCCTTCTCCAGGCACTTCCTAAGCCAGCCAAGCCGACGACGTTGACGTAATTCCAAATTCTTCGCGGTCTTCAGAAATTTTGTTGCTAGAAGGACAAGACAAGTCGTCCATAAGGTTAAAATATCAAATCAAACCGCTCATTAGCTACCTATTTTATCTTGAAGAAAATGCAGGTGACTGGTCAATCAAAACGCAAGACCCAGAGTGACGTGGGTGAGCTCGACCCAGGCTTGTCTCATGCACCGCCGGCTAGCAGGCCTCGTGTTGAGGTGCCGCATAATTTTTCCTGCTCTTTTTAGGGCCGGTTTACAAAAATAGGCTCTTAGTCCTTATTCTCTTTTATCAGGAATCTTCCCCATCTTCGGGCGCCTCATCACCAACTCAACTTCCCACTTTCAATATCAACCGTGGGTAAATTTCTGATCATGACCTGATTGCCTATGTTTATCTTCCTTAGCATAATATTTAATTTCTTACCTATGTAGGACCAAGGATACTTTGTCTAGTCACACTGTCGGGTCATGCTCTATGTTGAGAACCAAGATGTTTTGAACTCCCAAACGGAAGAAGTAGCCACCAAAGTTGGCACTCCTGAAGAAAAGATTCCAGATGTTGTGTTCGATCCGGCAGTCGTTGTTGAGATGTCACAAATGGATGTGCCGATTTTAATCGACGAACCAACAGAAATTACAAGTCCCTTAGTTGCTCCTTCTATTCATCCACCAAGTCCAGCTCAAGATCCTAGTCCAGCTATGCATGTGGACGATTCTATTCCACTAGCTCACCAGGGCGCTCGAGATGTTGTATTTGTTAAGGAACAATTTCACTCTCCTGTTGCTTCCTCCTCTCTTGCCAAGATTGTGGCCAAGGAAGAAACAATGAACTTGGAAAAAAGGAAACCCCAATTAGAGCTTCCAAATATGTTTCTTTGCTTTTATGTTAAAAACTTATGACAAGACTTATCCCATGTCCTCAAGAATGAAAGTTAACCAACGAGCATCATGCTTTAGTGATGATCATCATCATGCTCAAGATCACATGTGTAATGAATATGCTTAAGGATCTGAACATATAATCTTCCACCAAGTAAACTAAATAGTGTCAACTACAGGGTGTAATCAACACTTCTAGCAACCCACAGATACCAATCCGATGTTTTGAGACAAAGATTGTAAACAAGAGATGAAGCAGGGTTTGAGATGAAATGGTACTGGTGAACATGTTGATGAAGATTGGTCCTCCCATGATGGAGGAAGCATTCGTGATGACGATGGCTTTGATTTCCCCCTCCCAGAGGGAAGATTCCCCAGGGTAATTTCTCCACCGAAGAGTAGAAGTGCTCCTACCTAGGTTACGCATTGAGATGACGACGCTTCATCCCAAAATATGTCTTGTGATTTTTTCTAGGTCAAAACACTTCATGTAGGAGAAGATGGGCACCGAATGCCTGTTGGGGAGCCCACGGGCTAAGGGGGTGCATCGAGGGGGTAGGGCGCACCCCAAGCTCGTGGCCTCCTAGTGGGTCCCCTGGTAGTATTTCTTTGCCAATATTTTTATATATTTTAGAATAAATCTCTGTAAATTTTCATGTCGTTTGGAGTTCTAAAAGATATCCAACTCTTTTGTAGCCATTTTGGACCGAAATTCCGGCTGCCGGGAATTTCCGTCTTTGTATAAATCTTCTAAAAATAAGAGAGAAAATGAATTACGATTGCATCATAAAGTTAAATAATGACTAAAAACACAGGAAAACATGATGCAAAATGGACGTATCAGCGTGCCCAAGGAAGGTGGTGGCAGGGCATCTTCCTTCCCCTTGGGCAAATCTCGTAGTGGTTGGTGTCGCGTGGGAGCCCGGTGATACACGGTGGTTCGGCTTGTGGGGAAGCGTCCCTCTCGCAACAGGGTTGTCCATGGGCGATGCTTGGTGGTGGTCATTGCCACGACTTGTGAGGTACTGGATGTGGGGGCCTGCTTCCCATGTCCTCGGCTTGGCAGTCTTGTCGTCCTCGGTCATGGGTGCACAATGGCCAGACCGGCGTGGCTCTGCCCATGTTGGCCAGGTTACAATGATGACTCCATGCCTCCTCTCGAGTGGGATGACCCTCGGTCCGGCTGGCGAGGTGGCGGGTGGTTGGTGGTTGGAGGTGTACTGGTGGATCTGTGAAGGTGGACCGGTGGTGGACAAAATGATTTGGGTCCCGACGCCCTGATCTGGTGGAGGCGTCCTCCAAACGTGGTGGTGGTGGTGCAGGCTCAATCCGGACATGGTTGTGGGTTCTCTATTTATGATTTGGCTCATTTGTATTGGCAGCTATTTGCTACAAGATGTGATTCCTCCTACAGTAGTGGTTGACCTGCTCGTGCAGCTCCAGTGGACTGTTGCTTCTACGATCTTGGGTTGGGATAAATACATGTTTCGCGGTGATAGAGGATGAAAATGGAGACACCCGCGATCGTAGTTCCCTCCCCGGAGGCATTGTTTTGGCCCTGATCGGACCCTTCCTTGTGCACTAGGGAAATCCTTTGTTGGGGAACGTAGCATGGGAAACAAAAATTTTCCTACGCACACGAAGACCTATCATGGTGCTGATCATCTACGAGAGGGAGATCGGATCCACATACCCTTGTAGATCGCTAACGGGAAGCGTATATAACGCGGTTGATGTAGTGGAACATCTTCGCGATCCAAATCGCAGCTCGTCCCGCGATCCCATCACGATCCTTCCCGATCTAGTGCCGAATGGATGGCACCTCCGCGTTCAGCACACGTACAGCTCGATGATGATCTCCACCTTCTTGATCCAGCAAGAGGGGGCGAAGGGGTAGATGAGTTCTCCAGCACGGTGGCATGGTGGTGGTAGTGGTGCTGCTATTCCAGCAGGGCTTCGCCAAAGCACCGCTGAAACTAGAGGAAAAACAGATCTAGAGAGAGGGCAACACATGGCTGTTTTCTATTGTATCTAAAACCCTAAAACCCCGTAGTATATATAGGAGGAGAGGAGGGAGATGGATGCACCCTAGGGCTTCCTTTTTTCCCTTGCACGAGGAGGAGAGGAAGAGTCCTCCAATCCTATTTGGAGTAGGATTCCTCCTTCCCACTTGGAAACTCTTTACACCTTGTGTTTTTTCCTTCTCAAACCTTATGGGCCTTTGTGGGAACTTGTTCCAGCCCACTAGGGGCTGGTTTATCTCTTCCCACAGCCCATGAGGCCCCTTGGGGCATGACACCCCTCCCGATGGTCCCCGGCACCCCTCCCGACACACCCGGTACACTACCGATCAGCCCGAAACTTTTCCGGTGACCAAAACAGGACTTCCTATATATCAATATTTACCTCCGGACCATTCCAGAGCTCCTCGTGACGTCTGGGATCTCATCCGGGACTCCGAACAACTTTCGGTTACCAACACCTATAAATCAACTATACCGGAACGTCACCGAACCTTAAGTGTGCAGACCCTGCGGGTTCGAGAACTATGCAGACATGACCTGGGACACTCTCCGGTCAATAACCAATAGCGGGACCTCGATGTCCATATTGGCTCCCACATATTCTACGAAGATCTCTATCGGTTGAACCTCTATGTCAAGGATTCAATTAATCCCGTATGATGTTCCCTTTATCCTTCGGTATGTTACTTGCCCGAGATTCGATCGTCGGTATCTCCATACCCAGTTCAATCTCGTTACTAGCAAATCTCTTTACTCGTTCCGTAATACAAGATCCCGTAACTAACTCCTTAGTCAAACTGCTTTGTCACATCCCTAAAACCCTAATCAAGTTAACATTGTGCTCATATCTTCTTTGCATTGCATCTAAGAAAATTTCAACAAGAACAAAGCAAGTGGTGAAGGAAAACTCAAAAACCCTAGCCACTTCTCAAATTCAAAGGAATTATAAACTTATTCAAATCAATGAACCCAAAATGGCCTCAAGAAAAGTTCAACTTTTCTGATAATTCTTGAAAACAAATAAGCAATGAAGAAAACCATTTTCTTAATAGATTTGGAATTTTAAATAAATGCAAAAGACTACTGGTTTCAAGTTTTAAATTTGAATTCAAAAATATATAGTTTCCAAAAATGCTAAAAACTTTATGGGTGATTGGAAATATTCCAACTAACACCCCAGCATTTTTCAAACTATTTATAGTTTGCTTGTGAAGCCAAAATAAATGGAAAGCAATGTCAATAATTAAAACAGAAACCAAATAGAAAAAATGGGAAAAAAAACCTACGTGTCGCCCTGAGGAGGCCCAGTCCATCAGGGGCAGGGTCGTCTTCTTCCTGTGCCTTCTGGCAGAGGAGAGATCGACCACGGCGGCTCCTCCACCTCCTGCTTCGCCATGGCGACCTCCGGTGCCCCCCAGGACAGCGCGACAGCAGGCTTATCCTCCCCGAGCGCGTCTCTATCCGTTCCCGTGACCATTCCTCCCCCTCCTCTCGGGTTCTCTCCTCCCTCCTCCTGTCGCGATTGCCAAGAGCTCGAGCTCGAGCTGCCGTGCCCCTAGCCACAGGATCTTCCTCCCGAGTGTCCCATCCTCTCCACAACGACGAGCTCGACACGCACGTCGACGAAACCATCCTCCCCGAGCCCTGCAACGCCTCCAGTGCCATCGTCTTCAACCTTCGGCCGCCGGCAAATCGACGGTGGATCGTCGGCTACAGCCCCTCCCCGAGCAGTCTGAGCCTAGCTTCATTTCCCCTCTTCTTCCCCTCGGATTCGTGCCCCCTACCCACTGGACCGACGAACCCGAGCTCCGGCAGCCGCCTCGGCTCGTCGCCGGCATGCTCCGGCCACCCATAGACCTCCCTGAGGCCAGTGCTGGACGAGGCCGAGCCTGGGGATCATCAAAGTGCTCTCGGCAACCGTTTCCGAGCACCACAGTGCGTTTTGGTGCGTCTCCGGCGAAGTTCCGTCGCGGATCTGGTCGCCGCCGGTCAGTCTCCGGCGGGGGACGACGTGGCCGGCCTAAACCCCGGTAGTTTAGCACTAAGCAACCACTGACAGTGGGCCTAGCAGTGGGTCAAACCCACTTAGGGGCTGGTTAGCGCGGGATTAGCTCCTGAGACACTGACCAGTGGGTCCCCGCTGTCAGGTTTGACATGACCAGGTCAGTTGACCTGCTGATGCATTGCTGATGTAGTTATATCGCAATAAGTGGATTTCTGATTTGAAAGAATTCCAGAAAAATGCCAAAACTTCTAAAAATCATAGAAATTAATCTGTAACTCCAATGAAAATAATTTATATATGAAAAAGTATAAGAAAAATCCAAGGAATCTGAATATGTCATTTTCAAACATGTTTGAAAATGTTACTGGACCCAAACATATGGAATAATGAATAAGTTAAATTTTATAAATACTTTGGAGATGGAATTTGGAAATCATTTGAATTCCGCTTCAAATGATATGATCAAACATTGTCCAAATCACAAACCAGCAACCTAACATGTCATTCCATGCATGTTAAAAACAAGTTGATCTGAGCATCAGGTCGAATCAATTAAAATGGTATTCGAGAATACCTCGTTTGAAGTGATATTTGAATTTGATTCAAATCAACTTCAAACCTAATAAATGTTAGCTATAATAGTATACCACCTTGCATCCTCATGCCATGCTCATGCATCATCTTGTTGCATATGTTTGTTATTGATTGTTGTCATTCCTTTCGGTAGGGTCCGCTCCTCTGGATTCCACTGAATATCCGACTAACTGATATTGTCCCTCCTCTGAGCAACAAGGCAAGCAAACCTTTTGATCATCCCGATAAATCCCATGTTCTCGCTCCTGCACTTACTTATTGCATTAGGATCAAATGCTCAAATGTTTTTGCCACAATTAGTTGAACCCACTTCCTTTGCATGACCTGTCCTTGTCACAGTAAATAGCTAAACCTTGCAACCTAGCATACCTGGTAGATGCTTGAGCCATGACGTGCATTATCCTGCTATGCATGCTATGCTTAGAGTTGTGTATTGTCTGTCATCTGGGAGATGAACAGAATTGTGAGAATGTGTTCAGTAAGTAAAGGTGGTGTGTTGAACCTGATTTGGTAAAGGTACCGGTGAAAGGCTATGTAGGAGTACATGGCGGGTTGTTGAAAGTGCATGCTATGCCCCTAATTGTCTTTTGGTGTTAATGACAACACATACATAGGAAAATAATTCTATTTGTTGAGTGTATCTCAGGACGGCAAGTACTTTAGTAGATTAAGATTTATGTGCCAAAGGTTGCCTCAAAAGATTGGCGATTCATATTTCGAGAAGACTCGGGATTAAGAAGAGATGTTGTAGAATAGTCTTTTGAGTTTACTCATATTGAGTATAGGGATCCCGCACTATTAAGAGGGGATCACAGGATTTGCGAGAAACTTCCTCAAACCACATCTCTACAACCATATCAAACATCACATACTGTCCACTCACTACAATTCAACATATGTCCAATCTCCTCGGACATCCGGCTCCCTCCGGACGTCCGAGGGCCGGACGTCCGGCTGGCTTCGGAAATCCGCAGCCAGACACGAGTAGTTTGAAGGAACTATATCTCGGAAATCCGGCTACCTCCGGACGTCCGAGGGCCGGACATCCGGCTCCCTCCGGAAATCCGGAGCCAGACACCAGTAGTTTGTGTGCACTATATCTCGGAAATCCGGCTACCTCCGGACGTCCGACACCCATCGGAAATCCGGAAGCCACCACCAGTAGAAATTGTGATGTATAACACGGACTTCCGGGCCGCTCCGGACGTCCGTATGCTGATGAATTCAAATATATTCAGGCACATCTACAGGCTTCGGACGACCGACCCCTGTCGGACGTCCGGCCGCTGATAAACTCAGATGAGTTCCAGTCATGCCTACAGGTCTCGGACGTCCGACCTCTGTCGGACGTCCGGCCCCTCGCGGACGCCCGGTCGTCCGGCAAGTGTCGGACGTCCGGACCCTGTGTGACTTATTGCACCTCCAACGGCTGGATTTCTCTCCACACTATATATACTCTTCTCCCACCTCGTGAAAGGGTGTTCAACACAGCTAAGACACACCCAAGAACACCCTTCCTCTCACTCACTCTTGTCTACACCAAATCCTAGATCCCAAGAGCATCTGTGAGTCTTTTAGAGTGTTGTTCCAATCAAAAGATAGATCGTCTCCCTCTCCTCCTTCCCACCAAAGTGATTTGTGATTTGAGCAAGTTTTGAGCAATCCCCATGATCTTGTTACTCTTGGAGGTTGGAGACTCCTAGGCGGTAGGAGTCTTCGGAGAGGAATCACCATTGTGATATCCCCCGGAAAGTTTGTGAAGGTTTGGAAGCCACCTCAAGGCTTATCACTAGTGGTTGAGAAACGCCTTCGTGGAGTTATCTCAAAGGGAGAATAGGGTGAGCCTTCGTGGCATTGGTGTGCCTTCGTGGTAACATCCGCCCCTCTAACGGTGACGTAGCTTCCCTCCAAGGAAGTGAACATCGGGATACATCCTTGTCTCTCTCGGAGTTTCGGTTATTCCTAACCCTAACTCTCTACTTGTGTTAATCCTTATTACATACTTGTATTTGCTTATTGTTTACCGCTTGCCCTTGCTTCACTCCTAATAGCTTACTCTTTGTCATAGCAATTATTAGGCCTACACTTATATTCCGCACTTTAGCCTAAAATTGCTAAGTAATTGTTAAAATTTGGAATTGTACCTATTCACCCCCCTCTAGGTCCATCTCGATCCTTTTCAATTGGTATCAGAGCCTCGTGCTCTATTTGTGTGGCTTAACTGCCCTAGAGCGAGATGGACGTGAATCCAGCTACGGTAGCTCCAGCACAGAGGGACGGGACTTCCTCGGAAGTCAAGTCTTTCACCTCAGAGGATCTGGAACGGGCCCTTGCCAAGCAAAAAGAGGAGCATGATGCTTCTCTTGAGACCATGATCCAAATGAGACTAGCATCACTAACCACGGGGACAACCACGTCCCCGAGGGCCTTAGGGCCCCACGTGCACGGTACTCCATTTGGCCAACCTCCTCCAGAGAGGAACCAAACCAGTGTTCCATGGCTTTATGCTAGATCTCAAATTGAGAAACCTAAGTACAATCCTGGAGGAAAACCTCCCTTGCTTGATGACAATTCCGATTTTGCTTAGTGGAGAGTTGGTATGCAGGATCATCTTAGGTACGCCAATCATGAGATGCTGGACATCCTCGAGCATGGGTATAATCCCGTTGATCCAAGATGCCTCACGCCTAGAGAAACTTATGACAAGCATCTCAATGATACTGCGATCATGTGCATAAGAAAGGGAATGAATGACAAGCAACGAAGACCTTACATTCACATCACAAGTGCCAAGGAATTGTGGGACAACATCATAAGGACCAAGACCGGTACCTCCACTCTTCGGCTTGCCCAATATGAAATTGCCAAGGGGCAATTACAGAATTTATGTATGGAAAAGGGTGAATCTCCCAAGCAGCTACTAGAACGGCTCATGACTCTCGCTGCAGACATTGAGTCATGTGACTGTGACAAGACGCAAGATGGTTTCAACTGACCAAGAGATTCCTTGTGGACAAGTTACTTCACGCTCTTGCTCCATATCACCATCAAATGGTATGGGACATGAAACAACATCATGCTTTCAAAGAAATGACTCCGGATGACATCATATCCACTTTCCAATTATTTGAAGAGTCAAAGGCAAATGCAACAAAGCACCTAGCCATGCATGGCACTTCAACATCAAAGATCAATCTTGCTTTGAAAGCCAAGCATGAGTATGACGAAGAAGAAAGTGAAGAAGAAGAAGGTGATGATGACTGTCAAGATGGTGATGAGGTTGACTCTGATGAAAGCCCGTCGTTTGAGGACATTGCTCTCTTTGTGAAGAAGTTCAGTGCAGGGAAGTTCAAGGGAAGATTTCCAAAGAAGAAGGTAAGGAAATGCTATAACTGTGAGGAAACCAACCACTTCTCCAACGACTGCCCTTATGAGAAGAGAGAAGACAAACCAAGGTTTCCAAAGACTTTTGTATAGAAGAAGTTACCAAACCCTATGAACTCCAAGTCCAAGAGGACAGATGGAAGAGCAATGGTTGCAGAAGAAGAATCAGATCCAGAAGATGTTGGTGGAGTTGCCGGAGTAGCTCAAGATACACAGAGTACCTTGAGGCTAGTCAACAAAAGTGGTGATGTTGTTCACTACAACTATATGAAGGACTACAAGGGCAACGCTCACAAGTGTTTGATGGCAAAGACTGCCATGGGAGATGGGGAAGACCAAAGCTCCCATGATAAGGTTAAGGTAACCCCACGGTTAAACCCTTTCAGTCTAGTTTCTACCCACTCTGATGAGTATCTTGATGCGGAAGATCATTATGAGGATGATGATTTAGATCATCCCATGTTTGCTAAAATGAACAAATTTATGTGCTCTCTTAAAGGAAAGAAGCTGACTATGTTTCGCATACTTATGGAAATGGTGAGTAAGCACACCAATACCATCAAGGAACTCGAAACCCTCGTCACTGAGGAGAAGGAGAGAAATGAACTCCTTGAGCAGAAAGTCCTTTATGAGGAAGCACAAAATGATGCATTATGTTCAAAAGTAGGTGAAAACCTTGATAAACATGCTAATGATCTTGCCTCCTTGAAAAAGGATGAAAATGTGTGCAGAGAATTACTAAATGATAAATACCGACATGTGAACTCTCATGCTTCTCTTTCTAAGGACTGTGTGCGTCTATCCTTGTCTCTCAAAGACAAGGAAGAGAAACTCACTATTCTTACAAAGAGCTTTGAGGCACTTAAGGTCACTTATCTTGACACTCTAGCTAAGGCCTACTCCTCACCTATTATCAATGTTGATACCTGCACTACTAACCCTAGTAGTGAACTGACATCTATCCTTGAGGAAAAACTGTACATTAAGGGCACAGCTAGACAGAGGTCTCATGACATGTGCACAAGGACAAAAGACTCTCAATGAGATCTTAAGTCGACACAATGGAGGTGTCGCCAAGAAAGGGCTTGGGTTCAACCCAAGCACTGCCAAGAAAAGTGCATGTCCTCTGAAGTGTACCACTCCTCTTAAGGAAATATTTGTACCAGAGGGACACACGGAGAAAGGTAAGGTTGTGAGTGGATCGGCCACTAGGGGTCCGTCTACTCACAACAAGACAACCGAATTCATGCCTCCATCCTATGTACTACGCAAATCAAAGGAAGGAGAAGTTTATGCTAAATTCGTTGGTCCCCGTAATGCATTTCGATTCTATGCCATTTGGGTCCCTAAGACTCTTGTAACTAATGTGAAAGGCCCCAAGACAAAATGGGTACCTCAAACCAAGTCTTAATTCTTTACAGGTTGTTTTCTTCGGTGGAGCAAAATGGGTGATCGACAGTGGATGCACCAATCATATGACCGGACATAGTAACGTGCTCTATGACTTCATGCAAGCCATTCGACCATACATGAGCATTGTATTTGGTGGAGGGTCGAAAGGGAAGGTAATTGGGTTGGGCAAGGTGGCAATCACTAATGACATGTCTATTGCAAATGTCATGCTTGTCCAATCTCTTCAATATCATTTACTTTCAGTTCGTCAATTGGCTTCCGTCGGTTATGACACACTATTTGGACTAACGGATGTGAAAGTCTTTAAGAGAGACACTCTTGAAGTGGCTTTTGTTGGAGAGTTGGATGGCAACCTTTACACGGTTGATTTCTCGAAAGAGAGCACTTTCCATACGACTTGTCTAATGGCCAAGGCCGACATGGGATGGCTGTGGCATCGCCGGCTCGCCCATGTTGGCATGAAAAATCTTCAAAATCTCTTAAACGGTAATCACATCCTTGGACTAACAAATGTGTCTTTTAAGAAAGATCGTGTGTGCAGTGAATGCATAGCTGGGAAGCAACATCAATCAAGACATCCACCCAAGAACGTTGTATCCACTTCGAGGCCGTTAGAGCTCCTTCATGTTGATCTATTTGGGCCTCCTTCATGGGCAAGTCTTGGAGGGAAAAAGTATGGCCTAGTCATTGTTGATGATTACTCAAGATATACATGGGTGTTCTTTCTTAAGTCCAAGGACGAGACGAAGGTCACTTTCATTGACTTTGCCAAACAAGCCCAACGGAAGTTTGACAAGGACATCAAGGCAGTAAGAAGTGATAATGGCTCTGAGTTCAAGAACTACACCCTGGAAGAATTTCTCAGTGATGAGGGGATTGAACATCAGTACTCCGCACCTTACACCCCCCAACAAAATGGTGTGTCAGAGAGAAAGAACCGGACACTTGTGGAAATGGCAAGGTCCATGTTAGATGAATACAAGTCACCACATAGCTTTTGGGCTGAGGCCGTCAACACAGCATGTCATGCATCAAACCGACTCTTCCTCCGATCAATATTGGAGAAAACTCCATATGAGCTCCTAACTGGGAACAAGCCCAATGTTAAGTACTTTCGTGTGTTTGGATGCAAATGCTTCATCCTCAACAAACGGGAACGGTTAGGAAAATTTCAATCCAAAACAACTGAAGGGATTTTTGTTGGCTATGGGTCAAACTCTCACGCCTACAGAATCTACAACAAATCCACTAGATGTGTTATAGAAACCTGTGACGTGACGTTTGATGAATTTAACCGCTCCCATGGGGAGCAAGTTGATCTAAATGATGCAGGTGAAGAAGACTCTCCACAAGATATCTTAAACATGGGTGTAGGTGCACTTCTGCCTATGGAACAAAGACCCCATGATGATGATGAAGATGATGAGAACATCTCGCATCCTCAAGACAGTTCACTACCCGTACCTCCACAAGATATTAGCATACCCATCATGCCAGTTTTTGAGGATCAAGTGGGAGATGACACTCAAGAACAAGTTGATCTTCAAGAGGTAGACCAAAGTGTGGGTATGCTTGATGATGAACCTCAACAAGTGCAACGCGAAGAGGAATATCTTCCTCCGCACATAAATGATCCATATGTTGAGGACATTGATGATGGAAATGAAGTTGAACCTCGTGAAACCTTGACCTCCATCATGCCACGTGTGGCTGGTCGTGTTGATATTGATCAAATCCTCACAGGCGTATCGAAAGGTAGAGTGACTCGTAAACAATTAACAAACTTTTGTGCTCACTTTTCGTTTGTCTCTAGTACCGTGCCACATAGGGTTCAGGATGCACTATGTGACAATGACTGGCTACTTGCTATGCAAGAAGAGCTAAACAGCTTCACACGCAATGAAGTATGGTCATTGGTGGAACGACCAACTGAGGAACACAATGTTATTGGAACTAAATGGATTTTCAAGAACAAGGAAGATGAGAACGGGACTATTCTACGCAACAAGGCAAGGTTAGTAGCACAGGGGTACTCCCAAGTTGAAGGTTTGGACTTTGGTGAAACTTTCGCCCATGTTGCTCGTCTTGAGTCCATTCGCATTTTATTGGCCTATGCTGCTTTCAATGGTTTTACCTTGCATCAAATGGATGTGAAAAGTGCTTTTCTTAACGGTCCTCTACAAGAAGAGGTATATGTATCACAACCACCTGGGTTTGTTGACCCTCATCACAAAGACCATGTATATAAACTTCACAAGGCACTTTATGGTCTTAAACAAGCACCCCGTGCTTGGTACGATCATCTTAAGAAGTTCCTACTCGATGATGGCTTTGTGGTGGGGGTGATCGATCCCACTCTTTTTACTAAGAGGGAAAATGGTGATTTGATCTTATGCCAAATCTATGTAGATGACATCATTTTTGGTTCTCCTAACATTCATTTGTGCAAGAAGTTTGCGGCCTCCATGACCAAGACCTTTGAGATGTCACTCAACACGGATTTGAAATTCTTTCTCGGTTTTCAAATACAACAATTTCAAGAAGGGGTTTTCTTGTCTCAAACTAAGTATCTCAAGGACATTCTTGAGAAATTTGATATGACAAATGCTAAACCAATGAAGACACCCATGACCACCGATGTGTTTCTAAATGAAGACTCAAACGGTATTCCTTTTGACCCATCGACTTATCGCTCCATGATTGGTTCGCTGCTTTACCTTTGCGCATCTAGACCAGACATCATGTTAAGTGTAGGAATATGTGCTAGATTTCAAGCTTCCCCTATGGAAAGCCATCACACGGAGGTTAAGCACATTCTTAGATACCTTGTTCACACCCCAAAGTTAGGCTTATGGTACCCTAAGGGTGCAAAGTTTGATCTTATTGGGTATTCTGATGCGGATTGGGCCGGTTATAAAGTGGGACGGAAATCCACTTCCGGTGCATGTAAGTTTCTTGGACGCTCGTTGGTAAGTTGGTCCTCGAAGAAGCAAAACTGTGTTTCTCTCTCCACGGCCGAGGCCGAATATATTGCAGCCGCAAGCTGTGCTACTCAATTGCTATGGATGAGGCAAACACTGAAGGATTATGGTATCATGTATCGACACATTCCTCTTCTCTGTGATAATGAAAGTGCCATAAAGATCTTCGTAAACCCCATTGATCACCCTTGCACAAAACATATTGATATTAGGTATCATTTCTTGAGAGACCATGTGCAAAAAGGTGACATTGATATTACCCACGTGGGTACCGACATGCAGTTAGCCGACATTTTCACCAAGCCACTTAGCGTAGCTAGGTTCTATCAACTTAGGCGTGAACTTGGTATCTTGCAGCTTGACAATATATCTTGAAATCTTGCACACATAGATACACTCACATTATGGTTGTGTCTTGATGTGCGCATATATTTAGGGGGAGTGCGTAGTAATTCTATGTGTTTTTAAGCTTACAACGTACGCACAGATCATTTCATGCATGTAATGCTCCTAAGAAAACAATGCTCATAGCTTGTTCTATATATACTTATACCATGCAAGTCATCATCATCAAAACACCCCTCTCCTCCCTCTCTCTCAGACGTCCGGCTCATCTCGGACGTCCGGCGCCAGAACATCCTCCGGACGTCCGACGCCTCTCGGACGTCCGACGCCTCGGGGCCCCTATATAAAGCTGGGCGCGGGGCTGGGCCTTTTGCCCTAATCCCCTGCGCCCCCTTTTTCCCCCAGCCGCCGCCGCCAGCCCTGGGAGCTGCTCGCGGAGCACCTCCCCAGCGACGCCACCCTCGAGATCAAACCGATCTCCTCCGCGGATCCCCTACTTCTCCGTCCGTACTCTTCACGGGATCCATCTCAGGTTGCTCCATCGTCTTTTCTCGCGTGGATTTGATTTATCCCATGTCTCTCCTTGTCCGTTCCTCATTTGGGGATTCTTCATCCGCGTAGGGCTCCATGGGCAAGACCAAGCACACTGCTCGGAAGACCGTGGCCGGCTCATCCTCTCGCATCCCTATGAACACGGGGTCGGAATCGGATGATCCACACCGTCCCTTCAAACGGGCTGTCCGGCGTTCTCCGCCCCGGCGGTCACCGTCTCCATCACCGTTTGATGATGCTGACCCCGACTTCGAGGAGGAGCTTGCCGCCGAGGAACTTCCTCAACCCGTCGCTCGAAGGTCCAAGGTCGGGTCTCGCAGGGCATCCTACATGCCACAACCGCCTCCTGCCCAGCCTGAAGGTGAAGCTCGCCGCATCTCTTTAGAGCCTCCTGCCACGTTAGGTCGTGATATCACCAACTTTACCACTCTTGGGGCAGCTTCCTATCTTACTTTTCGCCGCGACATAAATCAATACGCGGTCGCCAGTGATTCTACGGATTCACATTTCCGCACAAACGTCTAGACGGAGGTCTTTTCCACGGTCATAGTTCCTAAGGGCCTATCTAATCATCTTTACATTGATCTTGAGCATATTCGCAAGCACCCGGCGAAATATCCGGGTGCCATTGAGCTTATTGAGTCTTCGGGGCTTGCCTCCCCGTTTGCTTTTCATTGCGACTATAATGCTGCTGCCATCCACCAATTCTATGCCACATGTCATTTTGGCTCCGACAACACTGTCACCTGGATGACCTCTGACGTGCGCTTCAAAGCCACTTATGCTACTTTTGTTGCCGCTCTGGGTTTTCCCCATTCCGGTCATAAAATACATAAGGATGATCCTAACCATGCGCCCAAGAATATTGACGTGTGTGGACACCTCCTCAAACCACTACATGAGCTAGATGAGGATGAGCACCAGAAGGACCTTAACCAGGTATCCATCTGGCGCTCACCTTACTTCATTATCTTTCAGTGTGTCATCCGCACCATCTATCCCAAGATGGGTGATAAGGGTTCTTGCAGTGGCTATTGCATCGACATCATGTACCACTTATTCGAGAACCCCAAGACCAAAATCAATGTGCCCCATTTCCTATGGCATGAGATTCGGCTTGCTAGCTTTCAGTTCAAGCGAACCTTTCCTCATGCTCCTTTCATCCAGGCACTTATTAACCACGTTGTTGATTTCTCTGTGGCTACCACTCACATCCATCGCAAGTGGACCATTCCCGCTCACATGGCGAATGATTTTGCTCCCAAGAACGCCCCTTCTTCCTCTACTACCACTCGCCGCACTGCTGCATGGGCCGCCACCCCTTCATCTAGCTCCGCGTCTCTCGGTCACATTGCCAAATTCCTTGGCAAAGCTCACTCTGCTTTGATGAAGGCTGTCTCCTTTCAGTGTGGTCAAACCCATGATGTGGTTTCCCGCTTAGTTTCTTCTCAGAATGCCCTCAAGGCTCGTCTGAGAGCCTCGGGCGATCTTACTATGAGTGATGATGAGGCCCCTCATGTTGCTCCTTCCATTGATTTTGGCTTTCCTTCTGGTCCTGAGTGGTCTGAGTTCTTTGACGAGGCTGGGGGCAGTGATTTGGCTGATGATGTTGATGATGATGGTGATGAGCTCTGAGTTTGGTTGGTGTTCTTGATGCCTCCATTTTTGGTACTTGGTGCCAAAGGGGGAGTAATGTATCGTAGTTAAAAAAAATTATTCTCGTCATTTTTAGTCTTTGGAGATTTAATGTAATGGATAAAACTCATGTAGGGCTACTTATGAATGGTTGTGATTTGCTATGATATCATCATAGACTGTTATGTCTTGCTTCTTTATTTCTATGATGATCTATTATTCTTCCATGTTGATCGATTTGGAGCTTCAAATTCTTTATCATGCATATCCTAAGGGGGAGCTCCGTACTAAACATCTCCTAGACTATAATGTATGGTTAATATTTTTGAGACCTATGTATATGTTATCATCAACTACCAAAAAGGGGCAGATTGAAAGTGCATGCTATGCCCCTAATTGTCTTTTGGTGTTAATGACAACACATACGTAGGAAACTAATCCTATTTGTTGAGTGTATCTTAGGACGGCAAGTACTTTAGTAGATTAAGATTTATGTGCCAAAGGTTGCCTAAAAAGATTGGTGATTCATATTTCGAGAAGACTCGGGATTAAGAAGAGATGATGTAGAATAGTCTTTTGAGTTTACTGATATTGAGTATAGGGATCCCGCACTATTAAGAGGGGATCACAGGCATTGCGAGAAACTTGCTCATACCACATCTCTACAACCATATCAAACATCACATACTGTCCACTCACTACAATTCAACATATGTCCAATCTCCTCGGACATCCGGCTCCCTCCGGACGTCCGAGGGCCGGACGTCTGGCTGGCTTCGGAAATCCGCAGCCAGACACGAGTAGTTTGAAGGAACTATATCTCGGAAATCCGGCTACCTCCGGACGTCCGAGGGCCGGACATCCGGCTCCCTTCGGAAATCCCGAGCCAGACACGAGTAGTTTGTGTGCACTATATCTCGGAAATCCGACTACCTCCGGACGTCCGACACCCATCGGAAATCCGGAAGCCACCACCTGTAGAAATTGTGCTGTATAACACGGACTTTCGGGCCGCTCCGGACGTCTGTATGCTGATGAATTCAAAAATATTCAGGCACATCTACACGCTTCGGACGACCGACCCCTGTCGGACGTCCGGCCGCTGATAAACTCAGATGAGTTCCAGTCATGCCTACAGGTCTCGAACGTCCGACCTCTGTCGGACGTCCGGCCCCTCGCGGACGTCCGGTCGTCCGGCAAGTGTCGGACGTCCGGACCCTGTGTGACTTATTGCACCTCCAACGGCTGGATTTCTCTCCACACTATATATACTCTTCTCCCACCTCGTGAAAGGGTGTTCAACACAGCTGAGACACACCCAAGAACACCCTTCCTCTCACTCACTCTTGTCTACACCAAATCCTAGATCCCAAGAGCATTTGTGTGTCTTTTAGAGTGTTGTTCCAATCAAAAGATAGATCGTCTCCCTCTCCTCCTTCCCACCAAAGTGATTTGTGATTTGAGCAATCCCCGTGATCTTGTTACTCTTGGAGGTTGGAGACTCCTAGGCGGTAGGAGTCTTCGGAGAGGAATCAAACCATTGAGATATCCCCCGGAAAGTTTGTGAAGGTTTGGAAGCCACCTCAAGGCTTACCACTAGTGGTTGAGAAACGCCTTCGTGGACTTATCTCAAAGGGAGAATAGGGTGAGCCTTCGTGGCATTGGTGTGCCTTCGTGGTAACATCCGCCCCTCTAACGGTGACGTAGCTTCCCTCCAAGGAAGTGAACATCGGGATACATCCTTGTCTCTCTCGGAGTTTCGGTTATTCCTAACCCTAACTCTCTACTTGTGTTAATCCTTATTACATACTTGTATTTGCTTATTGTTTACCGCTTGCCCTTGCTTCACTCCTAATAGCTTACTCTTTGTCATAGCAATTATTAGGCTTACACTTATATTCCGCACTTTAGCCTAAAATTGCTAAGTAATTGTTAAAATTTGGAATTGTACCTATTCACCCCCCCTCTAGGTCCATCTCGATCCTTTTCAGTTGTTTCATTGGAACCGTCCTTAGGAACTGAATTCCGTATATGTAATCCAAGACTAAATACTACCACACGTTGGGATACTTAATTGACCCTCTCGACTTATTAATCGCTTAGTACTCGGTGCAGGAGTTGCAAGTAGTTTCTGGTGTTTATTGTCATGCTGGAGGTCGTGCATAGTGCTGATCTGAGAGGTGGGCAGTGATGCGGTAGGCAGTGGCACGGTGTACCAAGTGGCACTCGGATGGTGGGCTTGGAAACCCTGCGCACATCGTTTGGGGCCGTGGCGGAAACCTCGGCCGTACTTCCGTGCGGGTTACCCTCAGATAGGCGATAAACCTGGACTAGGTACTAGTGTGGTTAACGGTCGTGGCCGACTCCCTCGCTGGACTTCCGCTTGAAGGTTGCCGAGGTGCATGACGTGCACATGGCGATAAGTGGCGAGAGCGTGTGTGAAGAAGTACACCCCTGCAGGGTTATGATCTATTCGAATAGCCGCGTCCGCGGATATGGACAACTTGGAGACATATGTTGTTCATAGATAACTTCAATGGCTACTCATAAAATTGTCAAGATAAGCATGAGTGTCGTGGACGGCATTACCGTATGGAGACGGAATGATTCCACGATAGAGTATTGTTGTGGTGTTAGTGGACTCGTGTGCGAGAAATCAAGTTGTCAAAAATTGTTTTAAAATGCAAGCTGTCTTGCCACGAGTCAATTGATGGCTTTCCGCATGAAACCCCACAATTCCTTATTCATACCTTGCATGAGTAGATAGTTATTCTAAAGTCTTGCTGAGTACCTCCGTACTCATGTTTGCTTAATAATTGTTGAAGAGGTTGTTAATGGCCCTAATGGAGGGTTCTTCCTAGACATCGATGAAGACGAGTAGCTGGTGTCCCAGCTACGATCTGGCCCTAGGTTGGGTCTGTAGTATAGTCAGGCCATGTGCCTTCTAGTTTCACCTGTCTGTACTCAGACAGTTTAAACACTTCCGCTGGCTTGTAACTGAATGACTGCTATGATGGGTCGTCAGATCCTTACTGTGTAATATTATGTGTGTGGCTCTTCCGAGCCTCTTAAATAAAGCTTGTATGTTTATGGTTATGTTGTGATGCCATCGATGTATCTATACATATCGGTATGCCATGTGTACGTGTGTCATACTTGATATGTATGGGGTTCGATTACCTAGTCGTAGACTTTAGTAGCATTCCTTACAGGGAAATGCCTCTTTGTGATCCAACGAGCCATGGTAGCTCGCTACTGCTCCGGACACACTAGTTGATTGGCGTGTGTCCTTCTTAGCTGCTGTGTCTGCCCCCCTTGGGGAAATTTCACGCGATGTAATGGAGTTCTTGTAGCTTGCTACGACTCGTCGACATTCGCTGGTGACCGACACCTGCTTTGTTGGGTCATGTATGCTTGTCCCTGTGCGGAACTGCCACTTTGGTTTATGACTAGACATGTCGATCCGGGTTCTTTGTCAATGGATTGCTAGCGACACAATTGCATACGCGAGTCAAAAGGTGCAAACGGTCCAGGCTAAGGTAAGGCTGCAGCCGTGGGGTTAACCGTGCGTGAGACCGCAAAGAGATGCGATGTGTTACAGGCTGGAATCCTATGGCTTAGGATCGTGGTCCCGACAGCGTTGGTATTAGAGCCTAACTGACTGTAGGACTACTAAGCCAAACTGGTCGAAGTTGAGTCTAGAATTTCTTTAGTTATATATAAGGGAATTGTTTGTGGCAGGGAACGTAATACTCTTGTTCTCTTCTCAAGTTACTCTATTCTGGTCATCCTCGTATTTTCTGGGGGAATTAAGGACTAGGTTACTCATCTTCTTCTAGGCTCGTGTTTCTGATCGGTAGATTATAAGACTACGGGTCCAGAGTTATATTGGGTTTCTTTTATCCCTAGGAAAAAGGAAGTAAGTTTGATGATCACAGAATTGAACTTGATAGTTGAGTTGTTACGCTATTCTATTTTTGGGTTGTCTCAAAATTTGTTTTTGAGCATTTACAACCGTTATGCTGCCCAATTTTGCATTCAGAGCTCTAATGCTTTTGCATTACTCTCTATTTTCAGATGCCTGGCCGTCCTTCTCGTCAGGTGGTTCGTTTGACCAGGTGCATTGATGTGCCGGGTCATACGGCCATGTTGGTCAGGGTGATGTCGGTGTGCGGTTACCGCTGGTACCCAGAGTACACAGTGGAGGAACAGTACCAAGACTTCAACCAGAGCCAGTATATCTGCACTGTTAGGGTATTTCCAGACTACCCTGGAGCTGAGGAGCCAATCCATTGGTCCTATGGATTGGGAGTCACTGTTGACATGGCAGTACAAGATGCTGCCTATTCAATGCTGACCATTATGAGAGCGAGACATGCACTGCTGCAGAATTCAGAGTTCTGCTATGTTCGTGCCTCTCAGCCTGGTGAAGAGGGATATCTGAGTGGGGTTTATTTTGATTCCTCTATGGAGGATCCGCTATTGCAGTCCACTGCTGAGATGCTAGAGAACAGAGACAGGGATGCTCGTGCTCTCCGCATGGAGCTTTATGCTACACGTGCTCGTCTGTGGACGACTTTGACGCAGCTGGCACCGGTAGTCCAGAGAGGGTACGGAGATATGGAGATGCTGAACCCTGTTAGGACCCTTCTTCCGGCCCATGTTGACTGGCCAGCTATAGGAGGAGTCACCCCTCTTCGGGGACCCCTACTACCACCAGTCAAGGGACCAAGGCCACATCGGTGTCCTTATGGATCCCAGGGATCCCAGGCCAGAGTGTTTCCTGATCCACAGGTTGAGCTTCCAGGCGATGGAGGCAATCTTTATGAGATGTTCTATGCGGATGCCTGAGCTATGAGTGGAAGGATAGTATGGTATTAGCTGTACGTTCACAGTCCTGTGTGACTTGTGAAGTATGCTTGTGATGTGAAATGAATCCCAGAGGCCTAGATAAATAATGTATAGGAAGCTTGTAAGCCTCTGATGAGTAGTTTCATAATTTCAGTAGTTTGCGCTTCGGTTAAGGTTGTACTGAACTATGTAAGGGTGTGTATGAACCATGGTGTATATATAGGAGTTGCTTGTTACCATGTTGTTCGGATATTCATTTCCGCATTCCATGTGTTCAGTGCATTCTTAATCCATAGCTAGTATTGATACGATATTGGTCTAAGCTATGAGTTTGTTTGTCAGGATGGTGTTCACCAGGTTGAACCATGCCCCTACTCATGAGAAAGGCGAGGGTAGTCAAGCGTCGCAGGAAGACCTGCCTCACCCGCCCTCTCTGGCAGAAGTGATGCTTGAGGCAGAGAGGAACAAAAGGGAGACCAACCGACTGTTAGAGCGTATTGAGCAGAATACGGCTCGTCAGCCTAGGAATGCTGCAGTGTCCCTCAGTGACTTTGTGAAGCTGAATCCTCCAAAGTTCCATCACTCCGTCGATCCCCTCGACGCTGATGATTGGTTGTGCAGTATCTCACGTAAGATTCGCTCTGCGAATGTTGCTGAGGTCGACAAGGTGACCTTCGCGGCGTATTTTCTGGAAGGACCCGCCAATCTGTGGTGGGTGAATTTTGAAGCTATGCGTCATGCTGAACCAGCAGCCACATGGGCAGACTTTAGTGCATCCTTTCGTCTGCACCATATTCCAGAGGGCCTGATGGACAGAAAGAGAGAGGAGTTCTATGCATTCACCCAGGGCAAGTTGTCCGTGGATGCCTATAGTCGCGAGTTCGGTAACCTCACCCGCTATGCAACAGAGGAGGTGTCTACTGACGCCAAGAAGCAAGCAAGATTCCATAAGGGTCTGAGCCCTGAGCTTCGTCGTGATCTGCGCCTCCACGAGTGTGCAAGCTTCCAAGCCCTGGTCAACAAGGCGATAAGTGCCGAGACTGGTCATACCGACTTTGAAGCCACAAGGAAGCACTCCCGTGATTTTGGCTCGTCATCTGGTTCCGCGTTTCCAAAACGCAGGCTGTGGGTTCCGAACAGTTCTGTGCCGCCAAGATATACTACGAGGCCAATGCTGCACCACGTGCCAACCAAGTGATATGCTACAAGTGTGGAGAACCAGGGCACTATTCCCGTGAGTGTCCTCAGAATGTGGGTGCCAAGCAACCCGGAAAGTCCGTCGGGCAAAGCTTACTATGTGAAGCCAACTCCTGCACGTGGCCGTGTGGACTATGTCTCAGCAGAAGAAGTTGCAGAGGATCCTGACGTCATACTAGGTACGCTTCTTATTAATCATCACCCAGCGTCTGTTCTCTTTGACACTGGGTCTTCTCATTCATTCATTTCAGAAAGTTATGCATAGTTGCATAACATGTCTTTTTCTGATATGCCAATTCCATTGGTTGTCCAAACTCCTCGTAGTAAATGGCAAACCTCTAGGATAACCTATGAAAATGAAATTCTAGTAGACAAGCTAGTTTTTCTAGCCTCATTGATAGCCCTGAAATCTTCGCATATTAATATCATCTTGGGTATGGACTGGATGTCAACTCATTATGCCAAGATTTATACTCATACTAGAAATGTTCAGCTTACCCATCCCTCGGGTGAGATAGTCAATGTCTCTACTCGAGTCGCCAAATGCCAACTCTATTCCCTCAATGCCAACCCCCTTCCGGAACTTGAAGACATTCCGGTAGTCCGTGACTTCCCGGATGTTTTTCCATAGGAACTGCCAGGAATTCCACCTAACCGAGATGTAGAGTTCGTGATAGGTCTTGTTCCGGGAACTGGTCCAATAGCCAGAAGACCATATAAGATGGCACCCTTGGAGCTAGCCGAACTTAAGAAGCAACTAGATGATGCCTTGAATAAAGGTTTCATTCGTCCTAGCTCTTCTCCTTGCGCTTGCCCCATCCTATTCGTCAAGAAGAAAGACGGAACGGATCGGATGGTTGTAGATTACCGACCAGTTAATCTGGTCACCATAAAGAACAAGTATCCGCTCCCCAGGATCAACGACCTGTATGATTGGCTCGCTGGATCCTCAATCTTCTCCAAAATGGATTTGAGGTTGGGATACCATCAAATCATGATCAAGAATGGGGACATTCCAAAAACGGCTTTTGTTACTCGTTATGTCCAATACGAGTACACCGTCATGTCCTTCGGTTTAACCAATGCCCCAGCCACCTTCTCTCGTCTGGTTAATTCAATCTTCATGGAGTATTTGGATAAATTCGTCGTGGTATACCTCGATGTTATTCTCATCTACTCGAAGAAGAACGAGAACATGCCGAGCATCTAAGGCTGGTATTGATGAAACTTCGAGAGCATCGCCTTTATGCCAAGTTTTCAAAATGTGAATTTTGGTTACTAGAAGTGACCTATCTAGGTCACGTAATCTCTGGTAAGGGTATTGCTGTCAATCCCGAGAGAGTTCAAGCCGTCCTTGATTGGACTCAACCTGAATCGGTTAAGCAAGTTAGGAGTTTTCTTGGTTTAGCGAGCTATTGTCGCCGCTTTGTCGAGAATTTCTCCAAGGTTGCAAAGCCTCTAACTGAACTCCTCAAGAAGGATAAAAAGTTCGAGTGGACACCACAGTGTGAGCATAGTTTTCAGGAACTGAAAAGACGCCTGACTTCCGCACCTATGTTGCTACCACCAGATTTTTCTAAGGACTTTGTTATCTATTGCGATGCCTCGCGACAAGGATTAGGTTGCATCCTCATGCAAGATCGCCATGTGATTGCATAGCATCTCGACAGTTGCGTCCACATGAGGATAATTATCCCACACATGATCTTGAGCTTGGAGCTGTAGTCCATGCACTAAAAACCTGGCGACATTACCTTCTGGGTAATCGGTGTGAAATATTCACTGATCACCAAAGTCTGAAATATATCTTCACCCAGCCGGATTTGAATCTCAGGCAAAGACAGTGGGTTGAGTTGATCTCGGATTACGACTTAGGGATAACTTACACCCCGGGGAAGGCCAATGTTATGGCTGATGCAGTAAGTCGTAAATCTTATTGTAACAATTTGATGCTACAACAAGGTCAACCACATCTCTATGAGGAATTTTGAAAGTTAAATCTCCATATTGTTCCTCAAGGATTCCTTTCTACCCTCGTGGCGAAGCCTACTCTTAGGGATCAAATCATAGCCGTGCAGGCTTATGATAAGGGTATATCCCAGATCAAGGAGAATATGGCTAGCGGTAACGCTAGGGATTTCTCCATCCATGAGAAAGGTGTTGTGTTCTTTCGGAACCGTTTAGTGGTTCCTAAGAGCAAACGTCTGCGGCAATTGATCCTTAAGGAGGCTCATGATTCTCCTCTCACCATTCATCCGGTAGTACTAAGATGTATCAGGACCTACGCCAGAGGTTTTGGTGGACTAGAATGAAGAGAGAAATTGCTGAGTTTGTCACTAACTGCGACGTTTGTTATCGAGTTAAGGCAGAACATCAAAGGCCTGCTGGCACCCTTCAACCTTTAGCTATTCCTGAATGGAAATGGGATAAAGTTAGTATGGATTTCATCACCGGATTTCCCAAGACCAAGAAAGGAAATAATGCTATCTATGTGGTCGTTGGCCGTCTCTCTGAAGTAGCTCATTTTCTTCCAGTTCGTGAGAGTATAACAGCTAGCCAGCTAGCGGAGTTATATATCTCTCGAATAGTGTCTCTTCATGGTGTTCCCTTGGAGATTAACTCAGACCGTGGGAGTATCTTTACTTCTCGCTTCTGGGAAAGTTTTTAGAATGCTATGGGGACTCACTTATCATTTAGCACTGCTTTCCATCCTCAATCAAGTGGTCAAGTAGAAAGAGTGAATCAAATCCTTGAAGATATGCTCCGGGCTTGTGTTATATCGTTCGGTATGAATTGGGAGAAGTTTCTTCCATTCGTCGAATTTGCTTATAACAATAGTTATCAATCAAGCCTGGGCAAAGCCCCTTTTGAAGTTCTCTATGGACGAAGATGTCGAACACCTCTTAATTGGTCAGAAACCGGAGAGAGGCAACTCTTTGGTCCGGATATGATCCAGGATGCAGAAGAGCAGGTTCGCATTATTCGTGAAAAGTTGAAAACATCCCAGTGTCGTCAAAAGAGCCATTATGATCGTTATCATAAGGCTGTGACCTTTGAAGTTGACGAGAAGGCTTACCTTCGGGTTACACCTTTGAAGGGTACCCATCGATTCGGTATCAAGGGCAAGTTGGCTCCTCGTTACATTGGTCCTTTTCGCATTCTTGCCAAACGAGGAGAAGTTGCCTACCAGTTGGAACTCCCTCCGCATCTTTCCAAAGTTCATGATGTCTTCCACGTCTCGCAACTCAAGCGCTGCTTTTTGGATCCTATCCGTGAAGTGGACCACGAAACGCTTGACCTCCAAGACAACCTTTCATACCGAGAATACCCCGTGCGTATTCTTGATCAAGCTGAGCGTACCACTCGTCGTCGAAACCTCAAGTTTCTTAAAGTTCAATGGTCAAATCATTCTGAAAAGGAGGCAACTTGGGAAAGAGAGGATCGTCTTCGACTTGAGTATCCCGCGTTATTCCCGACGACTTCTAAATCTCGAGACGAGATTCTTTTGAGTGGGGGTGAGTTGTCACATCCCTAAAACCCTAATCAAGTTAGCATCATGCTCATATCTTCTTTGCATTGCATCTAAGAAAATTTCAACAAGAACAAAGCAAGTGGTGAAGGAAAACTCAAAAACCCTAGCCACTTCTCAAATTCAAAGGAATTATAAACTTATCCAAATCAATGAACCCAAAATGGCCTCAAGAAAAGTTCAACTTTTGTGATAATTCATGAAAACAAATAAGCAATGAAGAAAACCATTTTCTTAATACATTTGGCATTTTAAATAAATGCAAAAGACTACTGGTTTCAAGTTTTAAATTTGAATTCAAAAATATATAGTTTCCAAAAATGCTGAAAACTTATGGGTGATTGGAAATATTCCAACTAACACCCCAGCATTTTTAAAACTATTTATAGTTTGCTTGTGAAGCCAAAATAAATGGAAAGCAATGTCAATAATTAAAACAGAAACCAAATAGAAAAAATGGGAAAAAAACCTACCTGTCGCCCTGAGGAGGCCCAGCCCATCAGGGGCAGGGTCGTCTTCTTCCTATGCCTTCTGGGTGAGGTGAGATCGACCACGGCGGCTCCTCCACCTCCTGCTTCGCCGTGGCGACCTCCGGTGCCCCCCAGGACAGCGCGACAGCAGGGTTATCCTCCCCGAGAGCGTCTCTATCCGTTCCCGTGACCATTCCTCCCCCTCCACTCGGGTTCTCTCCTCCCTCCTCCTGTCGCCATTGCCAAGAGATCGGGCTCGAGCTGCCGTGCCCCTAGCCACAGGATCTTCCTCCCGAGTGTCCCATCCTCTCCGCAACGACGAGCTCGACACGCACGTCGACGAAACCATCCTCCCCGAGCCCTGCAACGCCTCCAGTGCCATCGTCTTCAACCTTCGGCCGCCGGCAAATCGACGGTGGATCGCCGGCTACAGCCCCTCCCTGAGCAGTCTGAGCCTAGCTTCATTTCCCCTCTTCTTCCCCTCGGATTCGTGCCCCCTACCCACTGGACCGACGAACCCGAGCTCCGGCAGCCGCCTCGGCTCGTCGCCGGCATGCTCCGGCCACCCATAGCCCTCCCTGAGGCCAGTGCTGGACGAGGCCGAGCCTGGGGATCATCACAGTGCTCTCGGCAACCGTTTCCGAGCACCATAGTGCATTTTGGTGCATCTCCAGCGAAGTTCCGCCGCGGATCTGGTCGCCGCCGGTCAGTCTCCGGCGGGGGACGACGTGGCCGGCCTAAATCCCGGTAGTTTAGCACTAAGCAGCCAGTGACAGTGGGTCAAACCCACTTAGGGGCTGGTTAGCGCGGGATTAGCTCTTGAGACGCTGACCAGTGGGTCCCCCCTGTCAGGTTTGACCTCCTGACACATTTCTGATGTAGTTATGATGCAATAAGTGGATTTCTGATTTAAAAGAATTCCAGGAAAATGCCAAAACTTCTAAAATTCATAGAAATTAATCTGTAACTCCAATGAAAATAATTTATATATGAAAAAGTATCAGAAAAATCCAAGGAATCTGAATATGTCATTTTCAAACATGTTTGAAAATGTTACTGGACCCAAACATATGGAATAATGAATAAGTTAAATTTTATAAATACTTTGGAGATGGAATTTGGAAATCATTTGAATTCCGCTTGAAATGATATGATCAAACATTGTCCAAATCACAAACCAGCAACCTAACATGTCATTCCATGGATGTTAAAAACAAGTTGATCTGAGCATTAGGTCGAATCAATTAAAATGGTATTCGAGAATACCTCGTTTGAAGTGATATTTGAATTTGATTCAAATCAACTTCAAACCTAATAAATGTTAGCTATAATAGTATACCACCTTGCATCCTCATGCCATGCTCATGCATCATCTTGTTGCATATGTTTGTTATTGATTGTTGTCATTCCTTTCGGTAGGGTCCGCTCCTCTGGATTCCACTGAATATCCGACTAACAGATATTGTCCCTCCTCTGAGCAACAAGGCAAGCAACCATTTTGATCATCCCGATAAATCCCATGTTCTCGCTCGTGCACTTACTTATTGCATTAGGATCAAATGCTCAAATGCTTTTGCCACGATTAGTTGAACCCACTTCCTTTGCATGACCTGTCCTTGTCACAATAAATAGTTGAACCTTGCAACCTAGCATACCTGGTAGATGCTTGAGCCATGACGTGCCTTATCCTGCTATGCATGCTATGCTTAGAGTTGTGTATGGTCTGTCATCTGGGAGATGAACAGAATTGTGAGAATGTGTTCAGTAAGTAAAGGTGGTGTGTTGAACCTGATTTGGTAAAGGTACCGGTTAAAGGCTATGTAGGAGTACATGGCGGGTTGTTTCATTGGAACCGTCCTTAGGAACTGAGTTCCGTATATGTAATCCAAGACTAGATACTACCACACGTTGGGATACTTAATTGACCCTCTCGACTTATTAATCGCTTAGTACTCGGTCCGGGAGTTGCAAGTAGTTTCTGGTGTTTATAGTCATGCTGGAGGCCGTGCATAGTGCTGACCTCAGAGGTGGGCTGTGTTGCGGTAGGCAGCGGCAAGGTGTACCAAGTGGCACCCGGATGGTGGGCTTGGAAACCCTGCGCACATCGTTTGGGGCCGTGGCGGAAACCTCGGCCGGACTTCCATGCGGGTTACCCTCAGATAGGCGATAAACCTGGACTAGGTACTAGTGTGGTTAACGGTCGTGGCCGACTCCCTCGCTGGGCTTCCGCTGGAAGGTTGCCGAGGTGCATGACGTGCGCATGGCAATAAGTGGCGAGAGCGTGTGTGAAGAAGTACACCCCTGGAGGGTTATGATCTATTTGAATAGCCGCGTCCGTGGATATGGACTACTTGGAGACATATGTTGTTCATAGATAACTTCAATGGCTACTCATAAAATTGTCAAGATAAGCGTGAGTGTCGTGGACGGCATTACCGTATGGAGACGGAATGATTGCATGATAGAGTATTGTTGTGGTGTTAGTGGACTCGTGTGCGAGAAATCAAGTTGTCAAAAATTGTTTTAAAATGCAAGTTGTCTAGCCACGAGTCAATTGTTGGCTTTCCGCATGAAACCCCACAATTCCTTATTGATACCTTGCATGAGTAGATAGTTATTCTAAAGTCTTGCTGAGTACCTCCGTACTCATGTTTGCTTAATAATTGTTGCAGAGGTTGTTAATGAACCTAATGGAGGGTTCTTCCTAGACATCGACGACGACGAGTAGCTAGTGTCCCAGCTACAATCTGGCCCTAGGTTGGGTCTGTAGTATAGTCAGGCCATGTGCCTTCTAGTTTCACCTGTCTGTACTCAGACAGTTTAAACACTTCCGCTGGCTTGTAACTGAATGACTGCTATGATGGGTCGTAAGATCCTTACTGTGTAATATTATGTGTGTGTGGCTCTTCCGAGCCTCTTAAATAAAGCTTGTATGTTTATGGTTATGTTGTGATGCCATCGATGTATTTATACATATCGGTATGCCATGCGTACGTGTGTCATACTTGATATGTATGGGATTCGATTACCTAGTCGTAGACTTTAGTAGCATTCCTTACAGGGAAATGCCCCTTTGTGATCCAACGAGCCATGGTAGCTCGCTACTGCTCCGAACACACTGGTTGATCGGCGTGTGTCCTTCTTAGCTGTTGTGTCTGCCCCCCTTGGGGAAATGTCACGCGATGTAATGGAGTCCTTGTAGCTTGCTACGACCCGTCTACATTCGCTGGTGACCGACACCTGCTTTGCTGTGTCATGTATGCATGTCCCTGTGCGGAACTGCCACTTTGGTTTATGACTAGTCATGTCGATCCGGGTTCTTTGTCAATGGATTGCTAGCGACACAATTGCATACGCGAGTCAAAAGGCGCAAACGGTCCAGGCTAAGGTAAGGCTGCAGCCGTGGGGTTAACCGTGCGTGAGACCGCAAAGAGATGCGATGTGTTACAGGCTGGAATCATATGGCTTAGGATCGGGGTACACAACATAGATGTTCATGGCAAGGCACACATCGGGTGTGGTACACAGCATAGCATTCTATAGAGCCTACGGCTAATGCATAGGCGACGACCTTCGTCCTTTCTCTTTCTTATGCCGTGGTCGAGCTTTGAGTCTTACTCACATTCACACCCTACATCATAGCCAAGAACTCCTTCTTTGCCAATTTATTTTGAACTCTTTCAAAAACTTGTCAAGGCATGCATTTTGTTGAAACTTCTATTAAGCGCTTTAATCCATCTCCATAGATCTTGATGCTCAATGTTCAAGTAGCTCTATCCAGGTTTTCCTTTGAAAAAATCCTTTCAAACAACCCTTTAGGCTTTCTAGAATTTCTACATTACTTCCGATCAACAATACGTTCACCACGTATACTTATCAGAAATTCTATAGTGCTCCCACTCACTTCTTTGGAAATAGAAGTTTCTCATAAACCTTGTATAAACCCAAAAGCTTTGACCATCTCATCAAAGCGTATACTCCAACTCCAAGATGCTTGCACCAGTCCATATAAGGATCGCTGGAGCTTGCATACTTGTTAGCATCCTTATGATCGACAAAACCTTATGGTTGCATCACATACAATATTTCCTCAAGGAAACCTTCAAGGAAACAATAATTTTACATCCAATGTGCAATATTTCATAAATAATGCAACAACTGCTAACATAATTCCAACAAACTTTTAGCATCGCTACGAGTGAGAAAGTCTCCTCGTAGTCAACTCTTTGAACTTGTCGGAAACATCTCTGCGACAAGTCGAGCTTTTCTTAGTGGTGACTTTTCACCATAATCGTCTGTCTTCCTCTTAAAGACCCATCTATACTTAATGGTCCTACGACCATTAAGTAGTTCTTCCAAAGTCTACACTTTGTTTTCATACATGGATCCTCTCTCGGATTTCATGGCCTCCAACCATTTGCCGGAATCCGGGCCCACCATCGTTTCTCCATAGATCGTAGGTTTATTGTTGTCCAAAAACATGACCTCCAAGACAGGGTTACCGTACCACTCTGTAGCAGTACGCGACCTTGTCGACCTATGAGGTTTGTAGTAACTTGATCCAAAGTTTCATGATCACTATCATCAGCTTCCACTTAAATTGGTGTAGGCGCCACGGGAACAACTTCCTATGCCCTGCTACACACCGGTTGAAGTGACGGTTCAATAACCTTACCAAGTTTTCACCATCCTGCCACTCAATTTTTTCGAGAGAAACTTTTCCTCGAGAAAGGACCCGTTTCTAGAAACAAACACTTTGCTTCCGGATCTGAGATAGGAGATGTACCCAACTATTTTGGGTATCCTATGAAGATGCATTTATCCGCTTTGGGTTCGAGCTTATCAGACTGAAACTTTTTCACATAAGCGTCTTAGCCCCAAACTTTTAAGAAACGACAGCTTAGGTTTCTCCAAACCATAGTTCATACGTTGTCATCTCAACGGAAATACACGGTGCCCTATTTAAAGTGAATGCGGTTGTCTCTAATGCCTAACCCAAAATGATAGTGGTATTTCGATAAGAGACATCATAGTATGCGTTATATCTAATAGGGCGCAGCTATGACGTTCGTACACACCATCACACTATGGTGCTCCAAGTGGCTTGTCTTGCGAAACAATTTCCACATTGTCTTAACTGTGTACCAAACTCGCAACTCAGATATTCATCTCTATGATCATATCATAGACATTTTATCCTCTTGTCACGATGATCTTCACTCTGAAATAGCTTGAACTTTTCAACATTTCAGACTTGTGATTCATCAAGCAAATACTCCTGTATCTACTCAAATCGTTTGAGAAGTAAGAACATAACGATATCCACTGCGTGCCTCAGCGCTCATTGGACTACACACATCAAAATGTATTACTTCCAAAAAGTTACTTTCTTGTTCCATCTCACTAGAAAAATGAGATCTTCAGTCATCTTGACCATGTGGTATGATTTGCATGCCTCATGTGATTCAAAATCAAGTGAGTCCAAACGATCCATTTGCATGGAGTTTCTTCATGTGTTTATACCAATAGGCATGGTTTGCATGTCTCAAACGTTTCTAAAATGAGTGAGTACAAAGATCCATCAGCATGGAGCTCCTTCATGCATTTTATACCAATATAACTCAAGTGGCAGTGCCACAAGTAAGTGGTACTATCATTACTACTTTGTATATTTTGGCATAAATATTATGAACATGTGTATCACTACGATCGAGATTCAATAAACCATTGAAGGTATTTATTCAAGCAAACAGAATAACCATTATTCTCATTAAATGAATAATCATATTGTAATGAGGGAGTGTGCAATGTTTGATCATATCAACCTTGGAAACACTTCCAACACATATCGTCACCTCGCCTTTAGCTAGTCTCCGTTTATTCCGTAGCTTTTATTTCGAGTTACTAACACTTAGCAACCGAACTAGTATCTAATACCGTCATGCCACTAGGAGTACTAGTAAAGTACACATGAATATCATGTATATCCAATATACTTCTTTCGACTTTGCCAACCTTCTGATCTACCAAGTATCTAGGGTAGTTCCTCTTCAGTGACTATTCTCCTTATTACAGAAGCAGTTAGTCTCGGGTTTGGGTTCAACCTTGGGTCTCTTCACTAGAGTAGCAACTAGTGTGTCGTTTCATGAAGTATCACTTCTTGCCCTTGACCTTCTTGAAACTAGTGGTTTTACTAACCATCGACAATTGATGTTCCTTTTTTATTTCTACTTTTGCGGTGTCAAACATCGCGAATAGCTCAAGGATCATCATATCTATCCTTGATCTGTTGTAGTTCATCACGAAGCTCTAGTAGCTTGGTGGCAGTGACTTTGGAGAACCATCACTATCTCATCTGGAAGATTAACTCGCACTCGATTCAAGCGATTGTAGCACTCAGAAAATATGAGCACATGCTCAACAATTGAGCTTTTCTCCCTTACTTTGTAGACAAAGAATCTTGTCGGAGGTCTCATAACTTTCAACAAGGGCACGGGCATGAAATCATAATTTCATCTCTTGGAACATCTCATATGTTCCATGACGTTCAAAACGTCTTTGGTGCCTCAATTCTAAGCTATTAAGTATTACGCACTGAACTATCACGTAGTCATTAAAACGTGTATGTCAGATGTTCGCAACATCCACACACGACGCTCGAGGTTCAGCACACCGAGCGGTGCATTAAGGACATAAGCCTTTTGCGCATCAATGAGGACAATCCTCAGTTTACGGACCCAGCCCGCATAATTGCTACTATCATCTTTCAACTAAATTTTCTCTAGGAACATATCAAAAACAATAGAGCTACAGCGCAAGCTACAACATAATTTGCAAAGACCTTTTGACTATGTTCATGACAATTGAGTTTAGATAATCACATTACTAATAACTCCCACTCAAATAGACATCCCTCTAGTCATTCGAGTGGCGATGATCCAAATCCACTAACTGAAGTCCGATCATCACGTGAGTTGAGTATAGTTTCAGTGGTGAACATCTCCATGTTGATCATATCAACTATATGATTCATGCTCGACCTTTCGGTCTCTTGTGTTCCAAGGCCATGTATGTACATGCTAGGCTCGTCAAGTTTAACCCGAGTGTTCCGTGTGTGCAACTGTTTTGCACCCATTGTATGTGAACGTTGAGTCTATCACACCCGATCATCACGTGGTGTCTCGAAACGACGAACTGTCGCAAGAGTGAACAGTAGGGGATAACACAAATTTATCTTGAAATTTTAGTGAGGGATCATCTTATAATGCTACCGTCGTCCTAAGCAAAATAAGGCGCATAAAAGGATTAACATCACATGCAAATCATAAGTGACATGATATGACCATGAACTTGTGCTCCTTGATCTCCATCACCAAAGCACCGGCATGATCACCATCGTCACCGGCGCCGCACCATGATCTCCATCATCATGATTTCCATTATCGTGCTGCCATCGAGGTTGTCACGCTATCTATGCTATTACTACTAAAGCTACAACCTAGCCATATAGTAAAAGCATATGCAAGCACAAACGTTAGTTTAAAGACAACCATATGGCTCCTGTCGGTTGTCGTAGTATCGACGTGCAAGTCGATATTTAACTATTACAACATGATCATCTCATACATCCAGTATATCATATCATGTCTTTGGCCATATCACATCACATACATACCTTGCAAAAACAAGTTAGACGTCCTCTAATTTGTTGTTTCATGTTTTACATGGCTGCTATGGGTATCTAGTATGCTCGCATCTTTCTTACGCAAAGCCACAACGGTGATATGCAAATTCCTATTTAACCTTCTCCAAGGACCGCCTTGGTCAAATCCGATTCAACTAAAGTTGAAGAAACACACACCCGCTAGTCATCTTTATGCAACAAGTTGCATGTCAGTCGATGAAACCGGTCTCTCGTAAGCGTACGAGTAAAGTTGGTCTGGGCCGCTTCAATCTAACAATGTCGTTGGATCAAGAAAAGACTAAAGAGGGCAGCAAATTGAACATCAACGTCCACAAACTCTTTTGTGTTCTACTCGAGATATCATCTACACATGAACCTAGCTCATGATGCCACTATTGGGAAACGTAGCATGAGAAACAAAAAAATTTCCTACGCACACGCAATACCTATCCATGGTGATGATCATCTATGAGAGGGGAGTGTGAATCTACATACCCTTGTAGATCGCTAAGCGGAAGCGTATATAACGCGGTTGATGTAGTGTAACATCTTCGCGATACAAATCGCAGACCGTCTCGCGATCTCATCATGATCCGTCCCGCGATCCCATCACGATCCATCCCGATCTAGTGCCAAACGGACGGCACCTCCGCGTTCAACACACGTACAGCTCGATGACGATCCCTGCTTTCTTGATATAGCAAGAGGGGCCGAGAGGTAGATGAGTTCTCCAGCACGGTGGCGTGGTGGTGGTGGTGGTGAACTAATCCAGCAGGGCTTCGCCTAACTAGACTAGAGGAGAAACAGATCTAGAGAGAAGTAGAGGGAGTACGTGGCAATTAGGGTTATCCCTCACCTCTAAAACCTCTAGTATATATAGGAGGGAGGGAGAGGAGGAGGAAGCCTCAAACCCTCAAGGTTTGGCCGAAATTGGATGTGACGCCCCGGTAAATTAAGCTACAGTAAACCTATGCTAATGGTGACACGTCATCGGGATTACTATTGGTAATCTCGCGTAGCTTCAAACGATTCAAAATCCAAGTTTGAAGTAAAATCGAAACAATAAAAGTTTTCGAATCTTAAGATAAAAATTTGTCGGGGAAGTTATTAAAAATTTCCTAATAGATTATAATAATAAATCAGGCGTTTTAAAATTGGTTAAATTCCTATATATTTAAAACAGAAATAACAAAAGAATAAAAAAAGAAAGTATTTAAATAATAATGAAAAAAAGAATAAATAAAAAAGAAAAAGACCCCCCCCCGGCCCAACTGGGCCAAGTGGCCGAGCTGGCCACAACCGCCCCGGCCCATTACCCCCGTGGGGTATAATGCCCCCCACGGGCGAAACCCTAGCCCACTCCTCCCCTGGCTCCCACCCCGCCGCGAGTTGGGACGAGGGTGCCCCACCTACCACCCTTGGCCTCCCTCGTTCCCACCCTCGATCCCCACTCCCTCCGTGGCACTCAGCCCCCATTGCCCCACAATCCCCCTCATCGCCTCCTCGCGCCTAGCCCCCGAACCCACGAGGGGATCAGACCCCTCATCCCCCATCTCCCTCACCCTCACCCCGTACCCCACCCTCTCCCGTGGATGGCCGTCGCCCGAGGGTCCCACTCCCTCGTCAGTCTTCCCCGACGAGCACCCCCCTACTCGATCCTGTCGCCTCGCTCCCTCCCTCTCGTGGCTCGCCCCTCCCCATCGTTAGGAACACCGGCGCTCCCCCCACTGGATCTGGCCCGTGCCATCCCGTCGCTTCCCTCCCAACCAGATCCCGTGCGACCGCCCCTCCCGGCGCCCCCCTGCGACCGCAACAGGGTTGCGCCTCGCCCCAGTGCCTCACCCACCGCGCCTCTGCTCCCCCCGCGTCGATCCCGCGTCGTCACCGACCGCAGTTGCCACGATCGCACCGGATCCGCCTCCTCCGGCCACGGCGGCCCTCCGCCGTGCCGCCCTGTCGCCGGATACACCACCACCGGTCCGGGAACGCCTCCCCAACGTCTCCACCACCACCGGGAGCTCCTCCTTGCCGGGACCGCGCCGTCTCCCCGAGAACTCCGGCTTCGCCGGACCTTCCCGTCAACACCGGTGAGCCCTTTTTTTGGGATCCACCAACCGTCTTCTTCCTTGCGTCGTCACGGTTCTATTTCGGCAATCGCCGCTCCGTTCCGACGTCGTTAGGATCGTGTAGGTGTAGATGGAGATGTCCCTCTCTCTCTGTTGAGAGTTCTCTGTAAACAGAGAGGTTGGAGAAGGGAGATGTCTGTGAGAAAATAAAAATAAAAAGATGTATGTATGTATGTATTAGATGCCCGTATGTATGTATGTATGTATGAGATGCACGTATGTATTTTGTATGTATATATGTATGTGTGTAATATCATATTATGTATAGAGAAGAATACATTATGTTTAATATATGTAGGTAAATATGTGTATGTGGCTACTCCCACTTACCGGTGGGGCCATACCTCCACACCGACTTACACGGAGGCCCCACATGCTTTTAAGAAAAATGAAAATGAAAATATAAAAATAAAATTCTGTTTTTATTAAATAAATAAATAATTAGATATATTATTTAGTTAATTAGGTAATTAATTAAATGGATAATTAAGTAATTAGAATAATTAGAGTATGACACGTGGGTCCCCCACTAAATTAATCTCGTTAATTAATAATTAAACCTAATTAAAAATGTGTGACTATGACGCATGGGACCCACTCGTCAGTTGACGAGTCAAGTGCTGATGTGAGCATGACATCATGTTGATGTCATAATTGCATTTAATCAATTTAATTAAATCTAATTTTAATTCCTAAATAATTAATAAAATTTTAAAATTAATATAAAATAATTTGTAAGTCACATCAAAATATTTTCAACATGAAAGTTGATCAGCAGAACGAGACAAACCCGGATACGCGGTCCATTCGTGTGTCATGCATCCCTAGCATAGCAAACATGGAACATTTCCATCGTTTCCATTCTGACCCGTAGTAGCTAGAGACCCGGAAAATATCGTCTGATATTCTTCCGACCCGTCTATGACGGATGTTGCTGCGTTAGCTCATGTCTAGCCTGCATCTTGCCATGTAATGCATTGCGTTGCACCATTGCTATTATTTATTGTTTCTTCCCCCTTTTCTTACTGTTAGACCCCGAGGCTGATGTTGCTGCCCGGTACATCTACGACCCTGCCGACCAGCCTTTTGCCGCAGAGCAGCAAGGCAAGCAAACCCCCCTTGATCATTCCTATATCGCCTATGTCTTTCTCCCTCATGCTTGCATTAGTACTTTTGCTACTGTTGTAGATAGCTCCTATATCTGATGCATAGCCTGTTTTTGATGAACTGCTACTTTCAGTACAGTACCTTTAAACTGCTTAGTATAGGTGGAGCAGTCTTCCCCTCTGACCCCGTAGTCCAGTTGCCCCGCTTTGCTTTCAAATCTCGATCCCTGATCGATGAGCCATACCCGACAGAGCACATACACCCCCTTAGTTGTACGATGCTACACAGATACTATCGGGTACCGAGGGTGACACCTCGCTAAGTACTCTTGATGATATCTCTGTAGTATAGCTAGTCGGTCGTGGTTATCGAGGGTGATTCCTCTTTTAGCATTCCCGATGATGCCCCTGTCATGCAACCCCTCAAGTGTGGGACCCCCGAGGGTGATTCCTCTAAGCCCACCTTGACGGATACAACGTTCGGAATCCAACAAGGGTGATACCTCGGATCCCCCCCGTTGTTACAACCACACAGTTACTCGACCATGTTACTCGGATCATTGGTGATTATTTGTTAGACGGGTGGATTCCCGCGAGATTTTGTCGATGGCCTAAATAAAATGATAATGTATTTGGGTATTTGATCTGGGTTGGTTGGAGACCTTTTCGCACTAACCGGCTACGTGGGAAGAATTATGGGTACTCGACGTCGCTGTATCAGCCGAAGCTTTTCAGATGTCAGCAATGTAGCGGCGCGCGCTCGAGTGGTCCCGAGATGCATCGCGCTTGTGATTAAGGGATGCTAGGACTGACGTCGGCCGCTCATGCGTCATGCAGGAGCGCGAAGGGGAAATGGGCCCATGAACCCTTTGTGCATGGGAGTTAGACCAGCGAGCTGGCCTCTCTGTTGAGTCTTAGGTGGGGCTGCGACGTGTCGATATTCCGAGGCCGGGCATGACCCTGAAAAGTGTGTCCGGCCAGAGTGTTATCGAGCGTGACGGAAAATGTGGTGCACCCCTGGAGGAATGAAAATTAACTATTCGAATAGTCGTTCCATGGTTAGAGGACGACTTGGAGTTGTGCCCTGATCTTATACAACTACAACTGTTACTTAACTGGTTATAATTGCCCCGGGATTGCTTCCTCGGAGGGAGTCGAGGGAGGATCTCTGGGCATGACCTTACTTTAATACTGCTGCAACAATATGACTATTGATTATGTTACACCTGTTCTACTCTCGTCTATTGTTGCAAGACCCTGAAGATGCTAGTCTTCGATAGGACTAGGCCTTCTCTCTCTATTTCTCGCATTGCTGCAGTCAGTCCACTTATAAACACCCCCCTTCTTTGATACTGATGCATACTTATCATAGTTCTGATCTAAGACTTGCGAGTACTTTGGATGAGTACTGACGGTTGCTTTGCTCCCCCTTTGCCCCCTTGATCCGTTGCTGCGACGAGATGATGGAGCCCAGAAGATGGAGTTTCCTGCCGACGCCCGCCACCCCCGTTGGTGTTTTCTACGTGGAGGCCGTTGAAGACCAGGAGTAGTTAGGAGGTTCCTGGCAGGAGTCCTCGCCTCATTCGATCGTTGTATCTTTTGTGCTAGCCTTCTCTAAGGCACCCCATGTTTTATGTTTGTACACAGATATTGTTGCTTCTGCTGACTCGTGTGTTTATCGAGCTTCTGTATTCTAGCCCTCGAGGCCCCTGGCTTGTAATATGAAGCTTGTATTTTTTTATTTGTGTCTAGAGTTGTGTTGTGATATCTTCCCGTGAGTCCTTGTGTTTGATCGTACGCATTTGCATGTATGATTAGCGTACGATTAAAACGAGGGCGTCACAAGTTGGTATCAGGGCCGACTGCCTGTAGGTAGCCCCCTTTCCAACTCCTTGGCCGAAGTTGAGTCTAGTTTTTGAAAAACCTTACTAACACTGATGTTGTGGCTTATGGGCCCACATCTCAATCGGGTGGTATTAGTATCTTTTACTACTTTCCTATACTCTGGGTTCTACTCTCTCTTCTCTTTCGGGTTAAAGGTTTTGCTAACTCTAACATTAGGCTCTCGTAAATATTCCCTCCCGGGGAGCCCCGTATTACGGACGATGGCTTTATCCGTCAGAAGAATTGCAGTTACTCTTCGATGTTCTCTTAAGAACTTGTGCTCATCGCTTCTGCGATTTCCCTTCCTCCGTCAACCCCTATGGATGACGACATACAAATGTCGTTCATACTTTCTTCTCCAATTTCTCTTGTTTTACGAGATGCAACGAATTATCTTATCGGAGATTCGTCCATCATCAGTTGTCATTGGTTTCGAATTTCTTCGAATTACTATTCGGTCTTCCAAAATCCTCCGTAGCCTAATGTTCATGACCTTTCTCACCTGCTTGCATTATGGATAAATCCATATGTCTAGCAGCATTCATTAAAATCCTTTGTGATTTTCCTGTGATCTTATTGATTCTACCTTTGCGTGAATGCACAAAATCATCTACAGATACTCATGAATTATCTTTCGGCTCAGACATCCTTCCAGATAGAGTTGGTTCTCGACAAATTAACTGTGGTGGTTGTCCATCTAAATCCTTTCAGCTTACTTGTATTTGATCGGAGCATCTGATTATGATACACCAACCTGGAAATCCTAATTCCTTTGGTAATTAAGTATCGGTATTTTTCAGATGTTCTATAATCCGATTCCTTGTATCCTGTCTCCCTCTGATTGAGTATCGATACTCACATCAGGTCTTTTGTGGATCGTCACACCCATTGCTGGGTTATTATCCGACGGAATCCTTTACATTCAAAAAAACTATTGTGATATTGTTCCCCTGATACATAGTGCCCTTGGTAAACTGTGTCTTCTCCATATGATAAATTGCATCCTATGCCTTTGTTGGCCATGCTCTGTTGTCAAGCATGTTTTAATTACTCTTGGAGTGTATGGTATATGTTCCTAAGATGCCCCGACGTGTTGAACCTATGCCTTCCTAAATCAATATGACTCGAAAAGTTTTCATGAGTCTTACTCTTCTGGTGCTTTGCCGAATATTCTTTCAAAATTACAACCTGATCAAAGTCGAGGAGTAAATGGAAGGTGATGCCTTGATGAAGTGGGAGTCGACCTTGAACTTTGTGTTCATGCCCATGGAAACGACGTTGATCCTATCATAGAAACTTCTCGTATCAATAATCATTCATTCTGTGGTTTAATCTGGTATCTGTGATCTTGTCCTTTGCAATCGTGGTTCCGACCATGTTGTCCTACCTTGATTTTATTCTCAGGCGAGTTAAAGTACTTGTCTGCTTCAGATCAATACATCGGTCCAAGCCTTAATGTTGATCTACCTCCGGGTATTATTCCTTGTAGCTCGAGGATATCACGGAGCTACATAACTTCTTATGAGCTCCTCATCAACTATGATATTTTCATTAATTCCAGTTTCCTCGTGTTTGAGTTGTTGGACACGTAGGTACATCGATAACTGAATCGAGTACGCATTGCGATTCAACAATTTTTAGTAATCTTCCTTGTTTACGATTTTGTACTCGATCATGTCATTCCAAGCTATTAAGCTACATCATCATCGTCAAGTTGGAGCTTGACCATGATGTCTATAACCTTCATCCCTGGAACACAATTCCAACTGTGCGTTAAGCTTGCATCGAGCTTTCCACGTCATATTGGTTGTTTTGAAAGGCAATTTTAATTCTGAGCTAGCAGTCTTAACTGTGTTTCTGACAACCTTTAGCTTCACCATTTCCTTTGCTTGATGTCGTCGCTCATCGATTACATCTTCGTTAAGCTTCTCAACAAATGTGTCGTGATCGTCATCAGCATTCTGAGCTCTTGCAGGGTATCAATCGAATACATGTTGAGGAATACCATCCTTGCCCCTCGATGATTTGTGTTTTCATCAACAACCTTTTTGCCTTCCCTCCAACACGAACTTGATCATGTTTTGTGTTGTCCTTTAAGTTCCTTGCTATCCAGCTTATGTTATCTTCTACCTTGGCGTAATATTATCTGGTATGTCAAGAATGTCGTGAAACTTGCACACGTCTTAAGAATTCTTGATATAGTAATACTTCTCGCCATCAGCATTCATTTCTTGGTCCCGTGTTGTTTCAAACCGGAATATCGACAAGTGGACATGGATGTGTGATTCCAATACTTCTGGCAACCCTATTGCCTTGAGGTTAACAACTAATTGTTTCATTCTTAGTGTATTGGGTGTTGACTCATCAATTTTGACAATGGTCGTGTTACTCATTCTGTATTTCCGAGTGCACCCTTCGACCAATGTTTAATTGTCGCTGTTCCCTCGAGAAAACGACATTATACCATTTGATCTGACAAATGCTATCTCTTTGATATTATAATTTCGGAAATTCATCCCTGTCAAAATCTTGAGGGATTGTTGCTGAGCCCATCGGCCGCACCCTCAAGTTCTCCAAGGTTCGTGATGAAGCTCTTGAAAGCATTATCCTTTTGCCTAGCTCATGAAGAATATGTTGGGTAGAAGAAGTGTATTTCCCAAAGTTCACGTGCACTCTTTCCGCCGTGAATATGTGAAAGTTTTGTTTCGCTTCCTCTTGGGAAATACCAAATCATTCACGCATGTGCGAAGTGTTATATGTTTTGAAGATTTTTTATCTTCACTTCATATAACTTCTCTTAGCACGCAAGGCCACTAACTGATTTGATCAAGGAAAAGAAGTTCCTTCATAAGAGCTAATCCAGATTTACACATGGAGCCTTGTTATCCTCGATGAGGGTTTCCAAATGAGAACTCAATTGCATTTTGACGTAAGAATTCTATGTGGGCACGAATATCTTGACATTGTGTTCATATGTCTTACAACCGAACTCATGATTCAAGAATTGCTTGTGTAGCTCATATCATGAGACTCTTGTGTCTTCATCTTTCTTCTCAAGCATCTTGAGTCTGAGGTGTCTCGACACCAATCAGATCTGAATCTTGGGCAGATATGATGGTTGGAACATTTCCCAATAAATTATAACTTTGGTCTTATGTAATCTGGTACGGTGATGTCTTGTCTGGCACACCGGGCCGAAGGACCTATTGTCATAAATTCTTCCATATGTAAGATTCCCCATCCTTTCATGCGGAAACTATATGATTTATTTCATAAGTTGATATTCATGGATCCTTTTGTATACCCAAGGTCCGGCCTTTACCTGATGACCATGTCGTTGCTACCCCGAAGCAGGGATGTGGTACTTAAAATTTAAACAGGAACATTGGAACCGCAATGCTGAATTGTTCCTGATCAATTATCCAAACCATATGGTATGGGTAAACATCATGATTCTTCTTGCCTCTTTGTCTAAATGGTTATGTACTTGATGCCCTATCATGTATGACATACTCTATGTTTTTCCTCGGTAATGGTATACTTTAAATACTTGTGTGTGTGAACATATTTTCCTTTCCATTGGTATGTTTGACCATCCTTGTGGCATAGCTTATCTAAGCAGCGTTAATTCACTTCTTAGGTAATAACCTCGGTATACAACTCTTTCAGTAAGACCCTGTTACTATTGTGGATAACATTCCGGTAACCGGCGGTGGACGAGAGCCTTGCCTATTGGTCCGCCTCGTTTCAACGAGCAGGAAAATGGTTCTAGTCGTCCCCCGCCCTTGGTACCGACGTTGTTGCCAACATAACTGACAGGCTATCCTCTGGCATGTCTTGCTACCAAGACCATATAATATGTCACCCCTATGCCTACTCTCGGCCCACATGGTTGACCCATGACCCAAATTACACAGGATTGAAACCTTACTCTCCTGTACATCTTTGACTCCAAGGTATCCCTTACACTTGGCTTCGTATGAAATTCTTGAGGCACCGTTCAATGGAACGATCACTCTTTGGTCCGGATATTTATCCAACATGTTGAAGATCAAATCCGCGTTGTTCTAGAGAATCTGAAGGCTGCTCAGTCTCGTCACAAGAGTCAGTATGACCGTCATCATCAAGATATGGTCTATCAACCTGACGAAAAGGCTTATCTTTGTGTCACACCAATGAGAGGTGCACATCGTTTTGGGATCAAGGGCAAGCTAGCTCTTTGCTATATTGGTCCTTTCACTATTCTCGAAAGGCATGGAGGAGTGGCCTATCAATTGGAACTAACGTTGAACCTTTCTCAGGTTCACGATGTCTTCCATGTGTCTGAGCTCCGCCGCTGCTTCAAGGATCCTATTCGAGCAGTGGATCATGATATGCTTGAGATGCAACAAGACCTCTCTTATAAAGAGCATTCGGTCCGCATTCTCAACCAAGCTGAACGTAAGAATCATCGCAAAGTCACCAAGTTCCTTAAGATCCGGTGGTCAAATCATTCTGAAGATGAAGCCCCTTGGGAACGCGAGGATCTTCTTCGTGATGAATACCCCGAGCTCTTCCTTCTACCTCTAAATTCACGGGATGAGAATTCTTGTTAGTAGGGGAGAGTTGTGACGCCCCGGTAAATTAAGCTACAGTAAACCTATGCTAATGGTGACACGTCACCGAGATTACTATTGGTAATCTCGCATAGCTTCAAACGATTCAAAATTCAAGTTTGAAGTAAAATCAAAACAATAAAAAATTTGGATCTTAAGATAAAATTTGTCGGGGAAGTTATTAAAAATTTCCTAATAGATTATAATAATAAATTAGGCATTTTAAAATTGGTTAAAACCCTATATATTTAAAACAGAAATAAAAAAAGAATAAAAAAATAAAGTATTTAAAAAAATAATGGAAAAAAGACCCCCCGGCCCAACTGGGCCAAGTGGTCGAGCTGGCCACAACCACCCCGGCCCATTACCCCCCTCGGGTATAAAGCCCCCCACAGGCGAAACCCTAGCCCACTCCTCCCCAAGCTCCCACCCCGCCGCCAGTTGGGACGAGGGCGCCCCACCTACCGCCCTTGGCCTCCCTCGTTCCCACCCTTGATCCCCAAACCCTCCCTGGCGCTCAGCCCCCAGCGCCCCACAACCCCCCTCGTCGCCTCCTGGCGCCCAGCGCCCGAACCCACGAGGGGATCGGACCCCTCGTCCCCCATCTCCCTCCCCCTCGCCCCGTACCCCACCCTCTCCCCTGGATGGTTGTCGCCCGAGGCTCCCACTCCCTCGTCAGTCTTCCCCAACGAGCACCCCCCTGCTCGATCATGTCGCCTCGCTCCCTCCCTCTCGTGGCTCGCCCCTCCCCATCGCCAGGAACACCGGCGCTCCCCCCCCCCCACCGGATCTGGCCCGTGCCATCCCGTCGCTTCACTCCCAACCGGATCTCGTGCGACTGCCCCTCCCGGCGCCCCCCTGCGACCGCACCAGGGCTGCCCCTCGCCCGAGTGCCTCACCCACCGCGCCTCTGCTCCCCCGCGTCAATCCCGCATCGTCACCGACCGCAGTTGCCAGGATCGCACCGGATCCGGCTCCTCCGGCCATGGCGGCCCTCCGCCGCACCGCCCCGTCGCCGTATCCACCACCACCGGCCCGGGAACGCCTCCCCAACGTCGCCACCACCACCGGGAGCTCCTCCTCGCTGGAACCGTGCCGACTCCCCAAGAACTCCGGCTTCACCGGGCCTTCCCGTCAACGCCGGTGAGCCCTTTTTCGGGCTCCTCCCACCGTCTTCTTCCTTGCGTCGTCACGGTTCCGTTCCGGCAATCCCCGCTCTGTTTCGACGTCGTTAGGATCGTGTCGGTGTAGATGGAGATGTCCCTCTATCTTTGTTGAATGTTCTGTGTAAACAGAGAGGTTGGAGAAGAGAGATGTGTGTGAGAAAATAAAAATAAAAAGATGTATGTATTAGATGCCCGTATGTATGTATGTATGTATGAGATGCACGTATGTATTTTGTATGTATATATGTATGTACGTAATATCATATTATGTATAGAGAAGAATACATTATGTTTAATATATGTAGGTAAATATGTGTATGTGGCTACTACCACTTATCGGTGGGGCCATATCTCCACACCCACTTACAGGGAGTCCCCACACGCTTTTAAGAAAAGAAAAATGAAAATGAAAATATAAAAATAAAATTTTGTTTTTATTAAATAAATAGATATATTAATTAATTAATTAATTAGAATAACTAGAGTATGACACGTGGGTCCCCCACTAAATTAATCTGGTTAATTACTAATTAAACCTAATTAAAAAGGTGTGTCTATGACGCACGGGACCCATTGGTCAGTTGACCAGTCAACTGCTGATGTCGGCATTTAATCAGTTTAATTAAATTTGTTTTTAATTCCTAAATAATTAATAAAACTTTAAAAATTAATATAAAATAATCTGTAAGTGAGATCAAAATATTTTCAACATGAAAGTTGATCAGCAGAACGAGACAAACCCGGATACATGGTCCATTCGTGTGTCAGCGTCCCTAGCATAGCAAACATGGAACATTTCCATTGTTTTCAGTCTGACAGGTAGTAGCCACACACCCGGAAAATATCGTCTAATATTCTGCCGACCCATCTATGACGGATGTTGCTGCGTTAGCTCATGTCTAGCCTGCATCTTGCCATGTCATGCATTGTGTTGCACCGTTGCTATTATTTATTGTTTCTTCCCCCTCTTCTTACCGGTAGACCCCGAGGCTGACGCTGCTGCCAGGTACATCTATGACCCCGCCGACCAGCCTTTTGCCGCAGAGCAGCAAGGCAAGCAAACCCCCCCTTGATCATTCCTATATCGCCTATGTCTTTCTCCCTCATGCTTGCATTAGTATTTTTGCTACTGTTGTAGATAGCTCCTATATTTGATGCATAGCATGTATTTGATGAACTACTACTTTCAGTACTGTACCTTTAAACTGCTTAGTATAGGTGGAGCAGTCTTCCCGTGTGACCCCGTAGTCCAGTTGCCCCGCTTTGCTTTTCAAATCTCGATCCCTGATCGACGAGCCATACCCGACACAGCACATACACCCCCTTAGTTGTACGAGCTACAGAGATACTATCGGGTACCGAGGGTGACACCTCGCTAAGTACTCCTGATGATATCTCTGTAGTATAGCTAGTCGGTCATAGTTATCGAGGGTGATTCCTCTTTCAACATTCCCGACGATGCCCCTGTCGTGCAACCCCTCAAGTGTGGGACCCCCGAGGGTGATTCCTCTAAGCCCACCTTGACGGATACAACGTTCGGAATCCAACAAGGGTGATACCTCGGATCCCCCCCATTGTTACAACCACACAGTTACTCGACCATGTTACTCGGATCATTGGTGATTATTTGTTAGACGGGTGGATTCCCGCGAGATTTTGTCGATGGCCTAAATAAAATGATAATGTATTTGGGTATTTGATCTGGGTTGGTTGGGGACCTTTTCGCACTAACCGGCTACGTGGGAAGAATTATGGGTACTCGACGTCGCTGTATCAGCCGAAGCTTTTCAGATGTCAGCAATGTAGCGGCGCGCGCTCGAGTGGTCCCGAGATGCATCGCGCTTGTGATTAAGGGATGCTAGGACTATCGTCGGCTGCCCACGCATCGTGCAGGAGCGCAGAAGTGGGCCCATGAACCCTTTGTGCTTAGAGTTAGACTGGCGGGCTGGCCTCTCTGTTGAGTCTTAGGTGGGGCTGCGACGTGTCGATATTCCGAGGCCGGGCATGACCCAGAAAAGTGTGTCCGGCCAGAGTGTTATCAAGCGTGGCGGGAAATGTCGTGCACCCCTGCAGGGATGAAAATTAACTATTCAAATAGTCGTGTCCATGGTTACATGACGACTTGGAGTTGTGCCCTGATCTTATACAACTACAACTGTTACTTGACTGGTTATAGTTCCCCCGGGATTGCTTCCTCGCACGGAGTCGAGGGAGGATCTCTGGGCGTGACCTCACTTTAATACTGCTGCAACAATATGACTATTAATTGTGTTACACCTGTTCTACTCTCGTCTATTGCTGCAAGACCCTGAAGATGCTAGTCTTTGATAGGACTAGGCCTTCTCTCTCTATTTCTCGCATTGCTGCAGTCAGTCCACTTATAAACACCCCCCTTCTTTCATACTGATGCATACTTAGAATAGTTCTGATGTAAGACTTGTGAGTACTTTGGATGAGTACTCACCGTTGCTTTCCTCCCCCCTTTGCCCCCTTGATCCGTTGTTGCGACCAGATGATGGAGCCCAGAAGTTGGAGTTTCCTGCCGATGCCTGCCACCCTCGTTGGTGTTTTCTACGTGGAGGCCGCTGAAGACCAGGAGTAGTTATGTGACAGGCCGATGCCAACGTTCCAGAAGATTCCCCCTTCTTTTACGTTTCCGTCGTGTGGCTAGTTTTATTTGTTGCATCATCATGTAGATTGCATCGTCGCGTCATGCATGGCATCTTGCATCGTCTGTCACGTGTGGTGTTTTGAGTGTTGTGCTTCGAGTGATCACCGAGTCGTAGAGCGATAGTAGTTCCTCCTCTCTCCCCTCTTATTTCGTTTTTTGTGGTTTGGCTAAAGACTTTAGTTTTAACCCCTATTTTAAAAATAAAGATTCGTCTTCTTTTAAAGAAAAATCATTTTATTAAATGTAGGGGCAACCCTTGGGTTTTCTTTATTTTTCTCCTTTGGTTTTATTTTAAAACCGTCTCATTTACTTTTGTCTTTTAAAGGGCTTTTATTTTATTCTTTAAATAAAAGAAGTTTTATTTTATTCTTCAAAAGGGTTTTAATTTTTAATTCTTTAAAAGGTTTTAGTTTTTATTCGCTTAAAAAAATGCCCAGTCTATTTTAAAAGAGGGGTATATTTTTAAAGGAGTAAAAGGCATTTTTTATTTTGTTTAAAACCTTTTTCTTTTGTTTTGTTGTCTGGCTTATTTTATTTTTTAAAAAAAATCAAAGGGAGAGAGAAGGAGGCCAGGCCCAAGGCCCAGCAGACCCCGCTAGCCCTAGCGCGAGGAGCTGCACGTTGTCCTCCCCCCGTCTCCCCTCCATCGACCCCTCTTCTCTCCCCTTCTCCCTACGTCGTTTCCTCCACGGGCCCCGATCCCTCCTCTTCCATGCCGGCTTGCTCCCCTGCCGCCGCCGCTCCACCCCGCCCGCCGCCTCTCCCTCGATCTGAGTGCGTGCACCAGCCCCAGCGACCGCGAGGCCACCAGCAGAGGAGCCATGGGCGCCGCGCCGCGCCGCCTACTCCATGGACCAGCAGTTCCCCTTCTGTAGCCCCGTACCAGCGCAGCAGCTCCTCCTCGCCCCCACCTCGCCGCCTGCTCCGCCCCGTCGCCCTCTGCCTCGCCTCCAGGCCGCCCTGCCGAGTCCCCGCATCGCCGCCTCCCTCTTCCCCGCTGTGCCGCGGCCTCCCACGCGCCCCGCCGTGCCGCCCGCCAGGCCTCGCCGCCGTTCCCCTCAACTGCGCCGCCTCCGCGCGTGGCCCGACGCGTTGCCGTGCTCGCTGCGCCGTGTCGCCGTGCCTGTTGCTGTACCGAGCTGCTGCTAGGCTGCCTGTTGCTGCGTCGCTGTTGCTGTAGGCATGCTGCTTGCCTGCTTGCCGCTGCACTTGCTGTTGCTATTGCCTGTAGCTGCTGTGTTGCTTGTTGCTGTGGCTGTGCCCGCTGGCTTGCCGTTGCTGCCAGTAGTGTGGCGTTGCCTATTCCTGTTGTTGGAGCTGTAGTTTGATGCAGGCCTGCGTTGTTGTTGTTGCCGCTATAGAGGCTGATGCATGCCAGCCTGCTTGCTTGCCGTTTTGCTTGCTAGGCTAGATGCCTTGCTCGGTTGTGAGTGCTAGCTAGTGGGCCTGTAGATTGCTAGCTGCAGCTGCTTGTGGTTGTTGCCGCTGCCTGACGCCGTTGCTAATGCTATTGTTGTTGCTTGCTACTGGTATTTTTGCTGTATGTTGTTGCTTGCTTGCTTGCTAGGTGGTAGCCCTACTGCCGTGCTTGCTAGTGCTAGTGCCGCTTTGCTAGTTGAAGTTGCTGTTGTGTCGCGTGCCGTCGCTGCGTGCACGATCACTGCCGTCATGGGTCTTCGACGAGCTCGCCGAGTACCACGACGTCCTCGACGACCCCCGGAAACGAGTTCGTCTTCCTCGACGTCGCCGAAGACCCGTGTTCGACTACTGAGGTGAAGACCGTAACCGTCGTCGAAGACCGTGTACCACTACTTCAACTACCGGCGCTAGAACGACTACTTCCACGACGACCACAACCTCCACGACGTCCGCTTCGACCGAACCCCTCCGATTCGCACGCGTCGAAGGTATATCGATGAGACGTTGTCGTGACCGCGTGCATGTGATGTATGAGTTGAATGTATGTTGCACCGTATGTTGTCCGTGGCACATTATGTTCCTCTTTCGTTGTGCCCTCGACACATGGGAACCCGATATACAGGATCACCCGATTCTTTATTTAGCGTTCCCGCACACATTCTCAGTACGTTGGCACGATATCTCGACGAGTTATCGGGATAGGAGCGTTGCCGTGGCATCGTTTACGTCTTGCCGCCATGGTTCCCTCTTGCTCGCCGTGGCGACACATGTTTCCTTCTCTTCTTGCCATGATGTTGTAACTTGCATGCATGTCGCATTCATGGCATAATATTTCTTGTGTTGCATGTCTCTTGTGCCGTAGCGTTTGTTCTTTTCTCCACGAGTTACACATCAAGGATGACTTGTAGGACCATCGCTTCACCCTTGCCATGATAACAACAATGTATTATTGCCGTGATAATTAATGGGAGTGAATTAAATAATTAAACGTGCAGTTTCGTCGATATGCAACCCGTTGCATATCGAGCTTCATTTAATGTGTACTGTTTGCGTGAGGTGATTTGCCATGCCATCCCTTGCATATTGAACTGATCATGCATCATATTAGGGTATGCATCATGTCTTGCTTTTGTTGTGGTGAATAGTTGTGTTGATGTTTGTTTCCGGTTTGCTCCGTCTTGATAGAGTTCCGCAAGCGTGTCAGAATGTGAGGACCCGTTCGACTACGTTGGTTCGCCGACTTCTCGGAGTTGTTCTTCTTCCAAGCGGGATCTCACGCAAGATGACCATTTCCCCAGATACCATTACTATCATTGCCATGCTAGTTTACCGCTTCTACCGTTTATGTCTCGTTGCCTACCACATGTTAAATATCAGCCTCTCAAACCATGCCATGATAACCTTCAACTTGTTCGACCTAGCAAACCACTGATTGGCTATGTTACTGCTTGCTTAACCATGTTGTTAGCATTGCTAGTTGCAGGTTCAGTTGCTTCCATGTGATAACATGGGTCCCTTATCATATCACCATATTAAATGCTATTTAATTAAATGCACCTATATACTTGGTAAAAGGTGGAAGGCTCGGCCTTTCTAGCCTGGTGTTTTGTTCCACCTTTGCCCCCTTAGTTTTCGGCTACCGATGTTATGTTCCATAAATGAGCGCTCCTAACACAATCGGGGTTGTTATGGGGACCCCCTTGATAATTCATTTTAGATTAAAGCTGGTCTGGCAAGGCCCAAAATTGGTTCTACATTTGCCCGACGTAATAATTCTGTTAACACTGAAATGCATAGGGCGTCAGGAACCCGAGGAGTAATTTTACAGAAACAGGGGGGGGGCAGTGTTGATGGTGTTGGTCCCAAAAGGACAGACTGCAGGGCCACCACGGGGCAACTCGAGGTTTGGTACCTGTAGGATTTTCCATCCGTCGTGTCCTGAGAACGAGATACGCGGCTCCTATCGGGATCGTCGACACACAGGGCGGCCTTGCTGGATTAGTTTTACCTTTGACGAGATATCTTGTGCATCGGGATTCCGGTGATGCTTTGGGTAATCTCAGAGTTGAGGTTTTCCACTAAGGAATCCGACGAGATCGCGAGTGTCGTGATTGAGGATTTCTATGCGGCTTGTGGTAATTTGTGATGGACTAGTTGGAGCTCCCCTGCAGGGTTAAATCTTTCGGAAAGCCGTGCCCGCGGTTATGTGGCAACGTGGAAACTTTGTTGTGCACTGGTTCTAGATAACTTGAAGTAATTTAATTAAAATATGCCAACTATGTGCGTAACTGTGACTGTCTCTTTTGTGAGTTCTTACTCCGATCGAGGACACGGTGGGGTTATGTCTGACGTAGGTAGGTGTTCAGGATCATTCATTTGATCATCAGTAGTCACGTCCGTTATGCGTAGACCTTCCCCCCTCTTATTTCTTGTACTCGTAAGTTTAGCCACCAAATTATATGCTTAGCCGCTGCTGCAACCTCACCACTTAACCATACCTCACCCATTAAGCTTTGCTAGTCTTGATACCTTTGGGAATGAGATTGTTGAGTCCCCTGTGGCTCACAGATTACTACAACACCAGTTGCAGGTACAGGTAAAGGTTACTTGACGCGAGCGCGTTGATTGTTCATTTGGAGTTGCTTCTTCTTCTTCTTCTTCTTCTTCTTCGATCTAGGATGGGTTCTAGGCCGGCAGCCTAGGATAGCAAGGATGGACGTCGTTCTTCTTTTATCGTTTGTTTTCTTCCGTAGTCGGACCCTGTTCTTACTCTTGATGATTATGTAATGTACTGATGTGACTCTGATGTAGCTTGTGGCGAGTGTAAGCCAATTCTATTATATATCTCTTCCTTTTAGTACATGTACTTGTAACGATATCCATTCTTGCGACACGACGAGATGCGCTTCGATCCCTGACGAGGCCCTCGTGCCTAATTGAGGATAGGGTCGCATCTTGGGCGTGACAAGTAAGGAGGTTCCCAGGAAGGAGGCCTCGCCTTGTTCAATCATTGTATCTTTTGTGCTAGCCTTCTCTAAGGCACCCCATGTTTTATGTCTGTACTCAGATATTGTTGCTTCCGCGGACTCGTCTGTTTATTGAGCTTGTGTATTCTACCCCTCGAGGCCCCTGGCTTGTAATATGAAGCTTGTATTGTTTTATTTGTCTCTAGAGTTGTGTTGTGATATCTTCCCGTGAGTCCTTGATTTTGATCGTACGCATTTGCGTGTATGATTAGCATATGATTAAGACGAGGGCGTCACATTGGAGGTGGAGGAGTCTTACTCCAATCCTAGTGGGAGTAGGATTCCTCCTCTCCACTTGGAAACCCTTTCCACCTTTTCCACCTTTGGGTTTCTTTCCTTCCCACCTCCAATCCCCCTTGGGCTTTAGTGGAGGCTTCGACCAGCCCACTAAGGGCTGGTCCACGTCCTCCCACAGCCCATGAGACCCTTTGGGGTGGGTGGGCCCACCTGGTGGACCCCCGGAACCCATTCATCACTCCCTGTACAATGCCGGAAATGCCCGAAACTTTTCCGGAGGTCAAAACCCACTTTCCTATATATCAATCTTTACCTCTGGACCATTCCAGAGCTCCTCGTGATGTCTGGGATCTCATCCGGGACTCCGAACAACTTTCGGTTACCAAACACACATAACTCAATAATACTGAAACGTCACCGAACCTTAAGTGTGCAAACCCTGCGGGTTCGAGAACTATGCAGACATGACTTGAGACACTCCCCGGTCAATAACCAATAGCAGGACCTGGATGTCCATATTGGCTCCTACATACTCTATGAATATCTCTATTAGTTGAACCTCTATGTCAAGGATTCATTTAATTCTGTATGTTGTTCCCTTTGTCCTTCGGTATGTTACTTGCCCGAGTTTCGATCGTCGGTATCTCCATACCGAGTTCAATCTCGTTGCCGACAAGTCTCTTTACTCGTTCTGTAATACAAGATCACGTAACTAACTCCTTTGTCAAATTGCTTGCAAGGCTTGTTGTGATGTTGTATTACCGAGTGGGCCCCGAGATACCTCTCCCTCACACGGAGTGACAAATCGCAGGCTTGATCCATGCCAACCCAACAGACACCTTTGGAGATACCTCTAGAGCACCTTTATAGTCACCCTGTTACGTTGCGACATTTGATACACAAAAGGTATTCCTCCGGTGTCCGGGAGTTGGATGATCTCATGGTCATAGGAACAGATACATTAACATGCAGAAAACAGTAGCAATAAACTGAGACGATCATATGCTACGTTCATAGTTTGGGTCTTGTCCATCACATCATTCTAATAATGATGTGATCCCGTTATCAATTGAAAACACTTGGGTATGGCTAGGAAACCTTAACCATCTTTGATCAACGAGCTAGTCAACTAGAGGCTCACTAGGGACAGTATGTTGCGTATGTACCCACACATGTATTTGGGTTTCCAATCAATACAATTCTAGCATGGATAATAAACGATTATCATGAACAAGGAAATATAATAATAATAACCAATTTATTATTTCCTCTAGGGCATATTTCCAACATATAACACATACTATTTTGATCAAATTGAAGATGGGGCAATATGCGCAGACCTTACAAACCGAAAATGAGGTAGTAGAGTGGTAAATGGTTAGGCCAACTGCAAGGAAAACACTCATTTTGTTCTGCGTTGTCCGTTTGGGTTTGCGTGGACAAAAAATGTGCCCAATGCAATGACCATTTCATTAGGGTGTCCGTTTGGACCCGTTTCATCGGCACATCCGTTTGGACACATTTCGAGCACAAATTTGGGCTAGATTTGGGTTCAAAGCGGATACATACCACACATTTTTTGTCCTCTTTGTCCCGTTGTGTTTGCTCCATGTGACTCATGGCCCATCTATCAACCAAACAAGAGGGACCCACTCATCCATCCCACCCCCTCTCTCTCCTCATTTTCTCTCTTTCTCCCCCACCCATGACGGCACAGAGCACAGCTGGGCACGCCGCTGGGGCAGTAGCAGCAACAACTAGGGTGTAGAGGGATCCTCGACTCTCTTTGTACTCCGCTTCACCGTTGATCTCCTCATATTTGGTCAGGAGGCGGAACACGGCGGGCTCATCCTCCCCCGACACTCGAGATCCCTCAACACAAGGATCAACTCGAAGCACCACCACCACATACCCACCCCTCCCCTGTCAACGTCTCTGATGGTCGCGCTCTGGTAACCTTGCATGGAAGGGGTCTGATCTGCGAGATTGGTCACTGTGTTGAAGTTGGCCTTAATATTGACATGTAAAAAGATGCATCTGAAATGCATCCACAATCGCTTAGTAATAACTCTGACCGACATTCAAACAATGTATTTTTTATATAAAGGGCGCTTTATTATTTAATAGGTACACAGCCAAACCATAACCAGCCTTAAAAAAATACAGAAATACAAGTATTAATGAAGAGATTGTATGATGCATAAACCGTTGGAGGGTCAATTCTATGATCATGTTGTCATCCATGTCAGATAAAAGTATCACTCTGTGTTCTGCAAGCATATACACACCTCCATAAACATGTCTCGGTTCTCCACATGTTATAAATACAACAATAAACGGAGAGTACATGTACATCTATAGATAACCTACAAAAGAGAAGTACTTTTATCATGAAATACCTTATCGTTTCAACATAGTCAAAGCGACCAAATAACAACAAACGATTCCACACCGGGAAGAAGTCTAAACATGTACTCCATCTCATGTAACAAGTTGCGAAATATATCTGCAACACTACATGGAGGATACAAACTAGAAGCTACTTAGATGACTGACTATATAGAATGAGCCGATTTGCACTGGAAAAAGAACATTTTTATTGTTTCGTGAGGACCACTAAAACACATTGCATACTTTCATGCCAATTCCTTTTAACAATAAGAATGACTCTTTGACGAAGATACCATGCAAAGATTATATTTTTAAGTGGTATCTTCATCTTCCAAATCATCTTATTGTTATCAACTCGCACCTCTCTCAGTTGATCTGAGCACTATACATAGAATCTATCCTGAATTTACCATGAATCTAGTAAAGAAAATTTGTGTTAATTCCTATATTGCATGCAGCATGTAGCGTGTGGTAAGTATTTTGAAGGCTGGAGCATTTGTGTTTATTCCTTTATTGCATGCTTGTATGAGATTCTTAAATGGGATCCCATTTAATCCCACTTATCCCATCAAAATTTTAACAGTTTTTCCACTACTTGCCAACAAATAGTGATGGAAGGAAGTGGGTTTGTGGTGGGACACCCACATACAGTCCCACCTATAGCCTCACTATCACCCTTGTGACCCACAATATTGTATAGAGCGGAATATTGTCCTTGGAGTGTACCGATGGATATTCATATAAGATTGTCTTATCATATTGTTCATGCTATACTCGCAAACATACCTAGTTTAGCGAACAAATGATTCCTACAATGATCTCTCTTTTTCGCAAAGTGTTTGTAAAGATTTTGCAAAGTGGCTTGGAATCTTGGGAATGACCGAATTTAAGAGTCAACACTAAGAGCATCTACAGCCGGACCCCTCAAACGCCCTCGCAGGCCGCCCGGTCACAAAAAATCGACCCAGACGGGCCTCTCAAACCGTCCTCAAACGCCCAGGCTGACCGGCACCCCCCATTTACAGCCCAAATATGGGGCAAATATGGGGGAGCCCGGGCGTGCCCGGGCACGCCTGCCACACCGGACCCGACAGCCCGACACTACCGCAAATTGCACCAAATCCACCCCGCAGAACTTCCGGATCCATTTCATGTTTCCTCTCTTCTTCATCCCTTTGTCGTCCGTCTCCCAGATCCGTCGCCTAGTAGCCTCTGCCACCCCAGCCACTAGGTGAAAGGGATCATCTCTCCCGACGTCTCCGCGCAGGACGTCGTCGCCAGCCCGGAAGACATCGCGGTACGCCCAACAACTGTTTAGTTGTGCATTGCGCCAGATGTGTTCGACAGAATCTCTGAACGGATTCGTTGGTCATATTTTTAGGAGAAATGATGGATTCCGATGGTTCATTCGACGAGGAGTATGGACAGACGGAGTTTGATCAACCGATTCAAGATGAGCTCTTCGATTCATCGGATTCAGACGAAGAAGTGGACATGATGATGCTCATGGGTATGCAAGAGGAAATTGACCGAGAAGTGGAACACATTCTCAAGTTAAAAGGCTCAATCGAAGGGAGAAGATGTTGGGGAACATCGCATGGGAAACAAAAAATTTCCTACGCGCACGAAGACCTATCATGGCGATGTCCATCTTCGAGAGGGGATGTTCGATCTACGTACCCTTGTAGACCGCACAGCAGAAGCGTTAGTGAACGCGGTTGATGTAGTGGAACATCCTCACGTCCCTCGATCCGCCCCGCGAACCGTCCCGCGATCAGTCCCACGATCTAGCGCCGAACGGACGGCACCTCCGCGTTCATCACACGTACAGCTCGACGATGATCTCGGCCTTCTTGATCCAGCAAGAGAGACGGAGAGGTAGATGAGTTCTCCGGCAGCGTGACGGCGCTCCGGAGGTTGGTGGTGATCTTATCTCAGCAGGGCTCCGCCCGAGCTCCGCAGAAACGCGATCTAGAGGTAAAACCGTGGAGATATGTGGTCGGGCTGCCGTGGCAAAGTTATGTCAAATCAGCCCTAAAACCTCCGTATATATAGGGGGGGGAGGGGTACCCTTGCCTTGGGGCTCAAGAGGCCCCAAGGGGGTTGGCCAAGCCAAGGGGGGAAGGCCTCCCCTTCCAGACCGAATCCAACTTGGTTTGGAAGGTGGAGTCCTTCTTCCCTTTCCCACCTCCTCCTTTTTTTCTCTTTGATTTTCTTCCTATGGCTCATAGGCCCTGCTTGGGCTGTCTCACCAGCCCACTAAGGGCTGGTGCACCACCCCAAAGCCTATGGGCTTCCCCGGGGTGGGTTGCCCCCCCCGGTGAACTCCCGGAACCCATTCGTCATTCCCGGTACATTCCCGGTAACTCCGAAAACCTTCCGGTGATCAAATGAGGTCATCCTATATATCAATCTTCGTTTCCGGACCATTCCGGAAACCCTCGTGATGTCTGTGATCTCATCTGGGACTCCGAACAAAATTCGGTAACCAACCATATAACTCAAATACGCATAAAACAACGTCGAACCTTAAGTGTGTAGACCCTACGGGTTCGAGAACTATGTAGACATGACCCGAGTGACTCCTCGGTCAATATCCAATAGCGGGACCTGGATGCCCATATTGGATCCTACATATTCTACGAAGATCTTATCGTTTGAACCTCAGTGCCAAGGATTCATATAATCCCGTATGTCATTCCCTTTGTCCTTCGGTATGTTACTTGCCCGAGATTCGATCGTCAGTATCCGCATACCTATTTCAATCTCGTTTACCGGCAAGTCTCTTTACTCGTTCCGTAATACAAGATCCCGCAACTTACACTAAGTCACATTGCTTGCAAGGCTTGTGTGTGATGTTGTATTACCGAGTGGGCCCCGAGATACCTCTCCGTCACACGGAGTGACAAATCCCAGTCTCGATCCATACTAACTCAACTAACACCTTCGGAGATACCTGTAGAGCATCTTTATAGTCACCCAGTTACGTTGCGACGTTTGATACACACAAAGCATTCCTTCGGTGTCAGTGAGTTATATGATCTCATGGTCATAGGAACAAATACTTGACACGCAGAAAACAGTAGAAACAAAATGACACGATCAACATGCTACGTCTATTAGTTTGGGTCTAGTCCATCACATGATTCTCCTAATGATGTGATCCCGTTATCAAGTAACAACACTTACCTATGGCCAGGAAACCTTGGCCATCTTTGATCAACGAGCTAGTCAACTAGAGGCTTACTAGGGACAGTGTTTTGTCTATGTATCCACACAAGTATTGTGTTTCCAATCAATACAATTATAGCATGGATAATAAACGATTATCATGAACAAAGAAATATAATAATAACTAATTTATTGTTGCCTCTAGGGCATATTTCCAACAGTCTCCCACTTGCACTAGAGTCAATAATCTAGTTCACATCACCATGTGATTCCAACGAATCCAACACCCATATAGTTATGGGGTCTGATCACGTCTTGCTCATGAGAGAGGTTTTAGTCAACGGTTCTGAAATTTTCAGATCCGTGTGTTCTTTACAAATCGTTATGTCATCTTATAGATGCTGCTACTATGTGCTATTCGGAAATACTCCAAATATCTACTCTACTATACGAATCCGTTTCACTACTCATAGTTATTCGGATTAGCGTCAAAGCTTACATCGACGTAACCCTTTACGACGAACTCTTTAACCACCTCCATAATCGAGAAAAATTCCTTAGTCCATCAGTTACTAAGGATAAATTTTTTGACCGCTGCTAGTGATTCAATCATGAATCACTCTTTGTACCTCTCAACAGACTTGCTGCAAGGCACACATCAGGTGCGGTACTCAGCATGGCATACTTTAGAGTCTACGGCTAAGGCATAGAAGACGACCTTCATCTATTCTCTTTATTCTGCCGTGGTCGAGTTTTGAGTCTTACCCAAATTCACACCTTACAACGCAACCAAGAACTCCTTCTTTGCTGATCTATTTTGAACTCCTTCAAAACTTGTCAAGGCATACATCTTGTTGAAATTTCCTTTAAGCGCTTTCGATCTATCTCCATAGATTTTTGATGCTCAACGTTCAAGTAGCTCAATCCAGGTATTCCTTTGAAAACTCCTTTCAAACAACCTTGTATGCTTTACAGAAATTCTACATTACTTCTGATCCACAATATGTCAACCACATATACTTATCAGAAATTCTATAGTACTCCCACTCACTTCTTTGGAAATACAAGTTTCTCATAAACCTTGTACAAACCTAAAATCCTTGATCATCTCATCAAAGTGTATATTCCAACTCTGAGATGCTTGCACCAGTCCATTTAAGGATCGCTGGAGCTTGCATACTTGCTAGTATCTTTAGGATCGACAAAACCTCATGGTTGTATCTCATACAATGTTTGCTCAAGGAAACCGTCGAGGAAACAATGTTTTGACATCCTACATGCAATATTTCATAAATAATGCAGCAACTACTAACATAATTCTAATAGACTTTTAGCATCGCTACGAGTGAGAAAGTCTCATCATAGTCAACTGTTTGATCTTGTCGGAAACATCTTTGCGACAAGTCGAGCTTTTCTTAATAGTGACTTATCACTATCATCGTCTGTCTTCCTTTTAAAGATCCATCTTTACTCAATAGTCCTATGACCATCAAGTAGTTCTTCCAAAGTCTACACTTTGTTTTCATACATGGATCCTCTCTCGGATTTCATGGCTTCCAGCCATTTGTCGGAATCTGGGCCCACCATTGCTTTCTCCATAACTCGTAGGTTCACTGTTGCTCAACAACATGACCTCCAAGACAGGGTTACCGTACCACTCTGTAGTAGTTCGCGACCTTGTCAACCTACGAGGCTTGTAGTAACTTGATCCGATGCTCGATGATCACCATCATCAGCTTTCACTTCAATTGGTGTAGGCGCCACAGGAACAACTTCCCGCGTCCTGCTACACACTGGTCGAAGTCATGGTTCAATAACCTCATCAAGTTCTACCACCCTCCCACTCAATTCTTTCGAGAGAAACCTTTCCTCGAGAAAGGATCCGTTTCTAGAAACAAACACTTTGCTTTCGGATCTGAGATAGGAGATGTACCCAACTGTTTTGGATATCCTATGAAGATGCATTTATCCGCTTTGGGTTCGAGCTTATCAGACTGAAACTTTTTCACATAAATGTCGAAACCCCAAAATTTCAAGAAACGACAGTTTAGATTTCTCTAAACCTCAGTCTATACTATGTCATCTCAACGGAAATACGTGGTGCCCTATTTAAAGTGAATGCGGTTGTCTCTAATGCTTAACCCATAAACGATAGTGGTAATTCGATAAGAGATATCATAGCATGCACCATACCAAATAGTGTGTGGCTATGACGTTCAGACACATCATCACACTATGATGTTCTAGGTGGCATGAACTGCGAAACAATTTCCACATTGTCTTAACTGCGTACCAAAACCCGTAACTCACATATTCATTTCTATGATCATATCGTAGACAGATTATCCTCTTGTTACGACGAACTTCACTCCGAAACAGAATTGAACTTTTCAATATTTCAGACTTGTGATTCATTAAGCAAATACTCTAGTATCTACTCAAATCGTCATTGAAGTAAGAACATAATGATATCCACTGCGTCCCTCAGCACCCATTGGACTGCATACATCAAAATGTATCACTTCCAACAAGTTACTATCTTATTTCATCTCAATGAAAACAAGGCCTTGCTCATGTGGTATGATTTGCATGTCACTAGTGATTCAAAATCAAGTGAGTATAAAGATCCATCAACATGGAGCCTCTTCATGCAATTTATACCAACATGACTCAAGCGGCAGTGCCACAAGTAAGTGGTACTATCATCATTACCTCATATCTTTTGGCACCAATATCATGAACATGTGTAACACTACAATCGAGATTCAATAAACCATTGAAGGTGATTATTCAAGAAACTAGAGTAACCATTATTCTCTTTAAATGAATAATCGTATTGCAATAAACACGATCCAATCATGTTCATGCTTAACGCAAGCACCAAATAACAATTATTTAGGTTTAACACCAATCCCGATGGTAGAGGGAGCGTGCGACATTTGATCATATCAACCTTGGAAACACTTCCAACACGTATCGTCACCTCGCCTTTAGCTAGTCTCCGTTTATGCCGTAGCTTTGATTTCGTGTTACTAATCACTTAGCAACTGAACCGGTATCCAATACCCTCATGCTACTAGGAGTACTAGTAAAGTACACATCAACATCATGTATATCAAATATACTTCTTTCGACTTTTGCCAGCCTTCTTATCTACCAAGTATCTAGAGTTGCTCCGCCTCAGTGACTGTTCCCCTCATTACAGAAGCACTTAGTCTCGGGTTTGGGTTTAATCTTGGGTCTCTTCATTAGTGCAGCAACAGTTTTGCCGTTTCACGAAGTATCCCTTCTAGCCCTTGCCTTTCTTGAAACTTAGTGGTTTTACAAACCATCAACTATTGATGCTCCTTCTTGATTTCTACTTTCGCAGTGTCAAACATCGTGAATCGCTCAAGGATCATTGTATCTATCCTTGATAAGTTATAGTTCATCACGAAGCTCTCACAGCTTGGTGGCAGTGACTTTGGAGAACCATCACTATCTCATCTGGAAGATTAACTCCCACTTGATTCAAGCGATTGTCGTACTCAGACAATCTGAGCACACGCTCAATGATTGAGCTTTTCTCCTTTACTTTGTGGACAAAGAATCTTGTCAGAGGTCTCGTACCTCTTAACAAGGGCACAAGCATGAAATCACAATTTCATCTCTTTAGAACATCACTTATGTTCCGTGACGTTTCAAAACGTCATCGGCGCCTTGCTTCTAAGCCATTAAGTATTTTTCACTGAACTATCGTGTAGTCATCAGAAACGTGTATGTCGGATGTTCACAACATCCACAGACGACGCTCGAGGTGGAGCACACCGAGTGGTGCATTAAGGACATAAGCCTTCTACGCAGCAACGAGGACAATCCTCTGCAAAGTTTGCTACTATCAACTTTCAACTAAATTTTCTCTAGGAACATATAAAAATAGTAGAGCTATAGCGCAAGCTACATCGTAATTCGCAAAGACCATTAGACTATGTTCATGAAAATTAGTTCAATTAATCATATTACTTAAGAACTCGCACTCAAAAAGTACATCTCTCTAGTCATTTGAGTGGTACATGATCCAAATCCACTATCTCAAGTCCGATCATCACGTGAGTCGAGAATAGTTTCAGTGGTAAGCATCTCTATGCTAATCATATCAACTATACGATTCATGCTCGACCTTTCGGTCTCATGTGTACCGAGGCCATGTCTGCACATGCTAGGCTCGTCAAGCTTAACCCGAGTGTTCCGCGTGTGCAACTGTTTTGCACCCGTTGTATGTGAATGTTGAGTCTATCACACCCGATCATCACGTGGTGTCTCGAAACGAAGAACTGTCGCAACGGTGCACAGTCGGGGAGAACACAATTTCGTCTTGAAATTTTAGTGAGAGATCACCTCATAATGCTACCGTCGTTCTAAGAGAGATAAGGTGCATAAAGGATTAACATCACATGCAATTCATAAGTGACATGATATGGCCATATCACATCACAAGCATACCCTGCAAAAACAAGTTAGACGTCCTCTAATTGTTGTTGCATGTTTTACATGGTGACCATGGGTATCTAGTAGGATCGCATCTTACTTACGCAAACACCACAACAGAGATATATGAATTGCTATTTAACCTCATCCAAGGAACTCCTCGGTCAAATCCGATTCAACTAAAGTTGGAGAAACCGACACTCGCCGGTCATCTTTGAGCAACGGAGTTACTCGTAGCGATGAAACCAGTCTCTCGTAAGCGTACGAGTAATGTCGGTCCGAGCCGCTTCGATCCAACAATACCGCGGAATCAAGAAAAGACTAAGGAGGGCAGCAAAATGCACATCACCGCCCACAAAAACTTTTGTGTTCTACTCGAGATTACATCTACGCATGAACCTAGCTCATGATGCCACTGTTGGGGAACGTCGCATAGGAAACAAAAAATTTCCTACGCGCACGAAGACCTATCATGGTGATGTCCATCTACGAGAGGGGATGTTCGATCTACGTACCCTTGTAGACCGCACAGCAGAAGCGTTAGTGAACGCGGTTGATGTAGTGGAACGTCCTCACGTCCCTCGATTCGCCCCGCGAACCGTCCCGCGATCAGTCCCACGATCTAGTGCCGAACGGACGGCACCTCCGCGTTCATCACACGTACAGCTCGACGATGATCTCGGCCTTCTTGATCCAGCAAGAGAGACGGAGAGGTAGATGAGTTCTCCGGCAGCGTGACGGCGCTCCGGAGGTTGGTGGTGATCTTATCTCAGCAGGGCTCCGCCCGAGCTCCGCAGAAACGCGATCTAGAGGTAAAACCGTGAAGATATGTGGTCGGGCTGCCGTGGCAAAGTTATGTCAAATCAGCCCTAAAACCTCCGTATATATAGGGGGGAAGAGGGGGACCCTTGCCTTGGGGCTCAAGAGGCCCCAAGGGGGTCGGCCGAGCCAAGGGGGGAAGGTCTCCCCTTCCAAACCGAATCCAACTTGGTTTGGAAGGTGGAGTCCTTCTTCCCTTTCCCACCTCCTCCTTTTTTTTCTCTTTGATTTTCTTCCTATGGCGCATATGCCCTTCTTGGGCTGTCTCACCAGCCCACTAAGGGCTGGTGCGCCACCCCAAAGCCTATGGGCTTCCCCGGGGTGGGTTGACCCCCCGGTGAACTCCCGGAACCCATTCGTCATTCCCGGTACATTCCCAGTAACTCCGAAAACCTTCCGGTAATCAAATGAGGTCATCCTATATATCAATCTTCGTTTCCGGACCATTCCGGAAACCCTCATGACGTCCGTGATCTCATCCGGGACTCCGAACAACATTCGGTAACCAACCATATAACTCAAATACACATAAAACAACGTCGAACCTTAGGTGTGCAGACCGTGCGGGTTCGAGAACTATGTAGACATGACCCGAGTGACTCCTCGGTCAATATCCAATAGCGGGACCTGGATGCCCATATTGGATCCTACATATTCTACGAAGATCTTATCGTTTGAACCTCAGTGCCAAGGATTCATATAATCTCGTATGTCATTCCCTTTGTCCTTCAGTATGTTACTTGCCCGAGATTCGATCATCAGTATCCGCATAGCTATTTCAATCTCGTTTACCGGCAAGTCTCTTTACTCGTTCCGTAATACAAGATCCCGGAACTTACACTAAGTCACATTGCTTGCAAGGCCTGTGTGTGATGTTGTATTACCGAGTGGGCCCCGAGATACCTCTCCGTCACACGGAGTGAAAAATCCCAGTCTCGATCCATACTAACTCAACTAACACCTTCGGAGATACCTGTAGAGCATCTTTATAGTCACCCAGTTACGTTGCGACGTTTGATACACACAAAGCATTCCTCCGGTGTCAGTGAGTTATATGATCTCATGGTCATAGGAACAAATACTTGACACGCAGAAAACAGTAGCAACAAAATGACACGATCAACATGCTACGTCTATTAGTTTGGGTCTAGTCCATCACATGATTCTCCTAATGATGTGATCCCGTTATCAAGTAACAACACTTGCCTATGGCCAGGAAACCTTGGCCATCTTTGATCAACGAGCGAGTCAACTAGAGGCTTACTAGGGACAGTGTTTTGTCTATGTATCCACACAAGTATTGTGTTTCCAATCAATACAATTATAGCATGGATAATAAACGATTGTCATGAATAAAGAAATATAATAATAACTAATTTATTATTGCCTCTGGGGCATATTTCCAACAGAAGAGCCATCAATTGGGATAGGGTATCCGGTGCAAAGCTACTACAGAGGAATTACTTTGCTCCAGATTCAACTTTGCGGGCTGATACATTTTTCCATCATCATTTTCGCATGCAAAACACCATTGTTCTTGCGCATTGTGAAGGTAGTGGAGGCACATGATGACTACTTCAAGCTCACAAGGGATTGTTGCGGACAACTCTCTTTCTTTGTCAAGCAGAAGTGCACGACTGCTATGAGGATGCTTGCACTTGGTACTACGGATGATGTCGTTGGTGAGATGGTTAGGATGGGGGAGAGCACATGCGTGAAAACTACTGTCAAGTTTGCCCGTGCTGTGGTGGAGGTGTTTGGAGCAGAGTATCTGAAAGAGCCAATGCACATGACACGGAGAAGTTGTTGGCAATTGGAGAGGCCAGATGGTTTCCAGGACACGGAGAAGTTGTTGAATTATGAATTTGGCATGCTTTCTTGGAAATGACAGGTTCTCATAACGACATCAACATGCTTCAAGGGTCTCTTGTGTTCATGAAGCTTTGCAACAGGGAACAAAAAACTTTATGGCAGACGATGACATGTTGTGTTATTTTACATAATATGATCGTCGAGGATGAGAGTTATAGTGTTGCCTAAACCAACGGTTTTGAAATACGTGGAGTACAAGTTAAAATCCCTGAAGATCAAGATGCAATGCAGCTTATGAATTTTCTGCAGATGCATGAGAATCTCCGAGGTCATGACATGCACACACAACTACTCAATGATCTGGTGGACCATATGTGAACTCACATTAAAAATTAAAGAGCAGATGATTGATTGTACACTTCAAATAAAATTGATGTAAACCCTTTTTACGTACGGTACCAACATTTATTTTAAGTGCGACGTTTATTATCGAATGATCTACGTGCATGATTTTATATGGATTTAAAACCCCGAATATGAAGTATATGGATGCATGAAACGAAATATGAGGGACCGTCCGAAGAACATGCGCTGACGCGTTTGCGGGCGTATAGGGTGACTGGTTTGCCGAGTTTGGTAGGCTCTAAAGTGCTTATTGATGTGCAACGTCCTACAACTCCTCGTCGTGACGACCGGCAGTTGGCTTGGAGAGTTTTGGACTAGCCAGGCTCTCCAGCCAGACCTCGTCGCGGACGGTGGCGCATTCGTCGTCGTTGCGGTGCCACGTCCAAACGGCGCTCGTCTCGTTGACGATTCTCAACCGACCGTGCCCGAAGCTCGCCTCCCGGAACACCGACATGTGCGCTGACTTGTGATCCTTGAGGAACCTTCAAGAAAAAAGTAACAAGAATCCCTAAATCATTTCAGAATCTATAAGCAAAGAGCAAGGACATCATAAACGGTGAGATCGGTCGCCTACTCGAGAGCAAGCCCTTCCCTGTTGCCGCCGTCGCCAATGGTGATGAACATCGGGCCCCGGCTGTCGGCCTCGTTGTCGTAGATCCTCGTCTATTTTCATCGACCAGCCAAAAAATTAGCCTGTTTGGCAGTTGATCAATCAATATGGAGCAAAAATATGGTAGGGCTTACGAATCGCTCGTAGGCGTGGACGTGCCCGGAGAAGACGACGTCGACGCGGGCCTCGTAGAGGAGCGTCTCCATGGCGGCGCGCATCGCCTCGCCCTCCCCCTGGTGCGCCTGATTGGTGTTGTACCATGGCGCGTGCAGCAGGACCAGCAGCCACGGCGTCTTCCGCCGGTCCACGCCGGCGAGGTCCCGCTCCAGCCACGCGTACTGCTCCGACCCTTTCTCGAACTCCGCGTAGGATCCCAGCATCACGACGTGGGCCGCGCCGCCGGCCATGTCGAAGGAGTAGTAGAGGTTGGAGGCGGAGCCGCTCTCGTCGTGCGGCATGCGCCACCGCGCATTGTATGCGACGAAGGGCGCGAAGCCCACGACGGGGAGCGCCTCCACCTCGTGGTTGCCCTCCGTCACCATCCACGGCCGCGCGCTCGCCAGCGGCTGCACCAGGCGCCCGAACGAGTCCCACAACGGCTGCTGCGTGTCGGCGTACGACAGGTCGCCCGGGAGCAGCAGCATGTCGTAGTCCGCACCGCCGATGTGCGACAGCGTCGACGCGGTCCAGCCGGTCTGGCCGAGGTCGCCGATGACGACGAGCTCGATGGGGAGGGACGCCGGAGGGGTCCTGAGGGTGAACTCGTCGCCGGCCTTGCCGCACCGGTAGTGGTAGGTCGTGCTGGGCGACAGCGGGCCGATCGTGACGTGGTGGATCGCGCCGGACTTGTAGAAGAAGTATCGGTACGTCGCGTGACCGCCCGTCGTCGACACCGTGTAGTTGCCGCGAGATTTGCCGTACTCCACCACCGACGGCGCGTTCCGGTCGTCAGTGACCCATGAAATCCTCATTCTGTCGCTTCCGACTGTTGAAATATGCACCTAACGGGTAACATGTGAAAATGTAAATTGGTGAAAATACCCTCAATAGTAAACACAGTTACACAAAAGAATTATACAAACATCCGTAAAAAAATTATGTATAAACCCTCCCTAAAACAAAGAATTGTATCAAGAAACAGACCTGTGGCATAAAGGCTAGTCTGAAGAAACATTCAGATTATAAGCAAAATATCTGTATTTTTTTTTCTTTTTAAATACGTATACGGATGTGTGTCACATTTTGATAAAAAAAGGGTAAAGAAAGTCATCCACAGTATGTAAAATGCAAGACGCGTCGCGAGGTACTTGTGAAAATAAATCGTTTTTTAGTATCGATGCAATTGGTGTTTAAGCAAAACTGGTTTATGTACCTCTCTAACCAGCTTGCATTTCTTTTAAATGATACTAGAAGGCAACTACTTTTCGTATTGAGTACTGTCGATGTCAGTTTCATCATCTTTATAGTAGGCACGACTGGACTGGTAGGTAGAGGAATTAAACCCCTCTGTACAAATCCGCACATGATCATGGCAGCATCTTGTAGAGGCATCAAACAACCCAGCACCATTTTTCTTCTTAGAAAACTCTGAAAATGTTGCAAACAGTCCTAAGAGCAACCTCAACCGCGTAATCCAAACGTACGCGCGTTTGTTTATTTTTTTCGTTTCGGTTGATCGACGGACATTCATATTCGCTTTTGTAATTGGATCGATTCTTATGCCCAACCTGATCATGATCCATTTTTAGGAGGCGCAAAAAACCATAATAAATATTTTAAAAATATAAAATCATTAATTAAACATTAATGCGACCCTGGCTCGGCCTTCGTGGGATGGCGGGGCCAACGGCAGCACAACTGCGTTGTCGGTAGCGGAGTGCGACATGGCCTCCGCCATCTGCTTCTGGCAGGTCGCCTCCTCTCTCTCCTCCTTGAGGCGTCGCCTCCTCTCTCTCCTCCTTGAGGCGTGCTTCCTTCTCGCTTGCATGCAAGATGGACGCCAACACGTCCTCGTACGCGGCCTCCGCCTCATGGTCTTCTTCTCGCAAAATTAGGGGCGACGGCAGTCCCACACAAACCAGGCCTTCCATTCGAGAGAGTCTGCAGCGTACATGGGATTACGCCGCTGCTCTAGTGGCAGCTGCTGTTGCCGGCGCCTCACCTCCTTCGCATGCGCCCGCGTCGACCGCGGCACCGCTGGCAGTGGGATCTTCTTCGGATCCAAATGTTACTCATGCGGCAGTGTGTCTTCGGGATAGGGGAGGGGGACGCGGTGCTCCCAGTGCCTCCTCGTCTGGTGCACTGATACGCCTACACGCTGCCGAGGCGAAGGGAAAGACGCTGACGATGGGAGCATGCGGACAGGAAAGGCGGGGGATTTGCCCTTGTCTTTACTGGAGAAGAAACCGGCTAGGGTTTGCCGTCCGCAACGGAGCAGCGGGTGGCTAGATGTGGATGGGGCGACTTCTCGAAAAGGATGTGCCCCCTTCTCCCCGTACGCTTAAATTAAAAAGGACTCCTATGAGTCATTGAAGTGTGGGCCCATGGTGGACGGTCGTCGTATGCTGGTTTTGACCGGACGCCGCGTGTGGACGGACGCGGACATGAGAATACGTGTGCCGCGTCCGCGCCGACACATTTCAGTCGCAATTTTAGACCGAAAATGAATCCACGCAAACATCAAGCGGACACGTTTAATTTTGGATCGACACATTAGACCTTTATTTTTGTCAACATTCATCCAAACGGACGCGGGCGGCGATCTGGGTGAGTTGCTCTAAGGGGTAACTGAAATTAACCTCAGATTGAGTTGCTAAACATCGAGGATTATCCATTGTCATTGTTATCCATTGTGTGGGTATGTGCTAAACATGGAGGATTCTCTGTCTATACAAGCCATGATGCAAAGCATGGCGGGAGAAAACAGAGTTGACCGATCATGGACGCTTCTGCCACCAATTCTTTTAAGGACAATTGTCGTTTGGAAAATTCTTATAAATCAGCTGCGCACATCTCAATGTGACAAAATGAAGAACACGCAGCTAAAAAGCAACTCTGCAAGAAATGCCAAATTCTTGCACACACACACACACACTGGAGAGTTGCTGAGAGTCAGAATCCACCCGTACCTGCTGAGGATGAGCCGCCGGCTTGTCGTGCGCCGTCAGCACAAGCGGGCTGGGCGGCGGCCGGACGTACTCGTCGGCGCGCGCGCAGAGAAACACCAGCGACGTGAGCCCCTGCATGAGCACCCTCCACGATTGCGCCATAGCTCCCACCAACAAGTCCCCGCAGAAGGTGCCGGTGACGCTGCGCCCGAGCGCCGCCTGGCTCATGCACCGCAGGCACCGCTCGTTGGCCGCCGCGAAGAGGACCCTGGCCACGCCGAGGACGCTACCGGCCGCGACGTGGTATAGAACGCGGATGAGCGACGCGGCCACGCGGAATGCCGCGCACATGAACAGTATCGTGCGGTCCGCCTCTTACGCGTGTCGCCGCGATGCCAGGAGAAGGAGGTCGGCGTCCCCTCCGTCACCATCGCCGGCCTTGGCTTTAAGAAGCACGAGACCTGGTGGGGCGTAGCCGCACGCCATTACGTTAATAGTAGTATTATGAGACGAAGACTTTGCTAGAGCGTATGTTGTGGCCTCGTAGGAATCGGGAGGCGCATATCCTGACTCGTGAGGGAGATGCCACGGGCGTTTGCCGTACCTGACATGTGCCGTGGGCGGCTGCGACGGTTGCGGCCGCCGGAGATGGGGTGAAGGCTCGTGCTCGTGCTCCTGCTGGTGGATGGGGAGGAAGGGAGGAGATAGGTAGGCTGGGGATGGCATTGCTGCAACTTTATCACGGTGGTTTTTTCTTTTTCTGTCCCTCTTCTTTTCTGCATTCTTTTGAGCCTGCTTGGCAATATATATCGCTGTTTGGATAGGAGCTGAAAGCAACACGCCAGCTGCTGACGCATGGGAGGTTGATGACTTGATGAGGACACGAGAATATTACTAGATGCTGTTTGAGAGGCTCATGACATGTGAGATGACACGCAATCTAGTCTAGTCACTAAATCGACTTTGATTGAAAGAGTTTGGATAATTGCAATGAGCCAGTGATTATGATTTATTTCCATAAAAGGAAATAGCATCCCAAGTATTAAAATTTGTTTAAAATGTAATGATCTAGTCCTAATACTTGAAAAAATCCACCTCGTCGTCCATGAACTTGCAAGATGTGTTGATTTGGTCCTAAGTCAACTACTGTTGAAAATATGTCATAAAAGCAATAATAATTGATTATTATTATATTTCTTTTTTTATTATAATTGTTTATTATTCATGCTAGAATTGTATTGATTGCAAACTAAAATATATGTGTGGATACATAGACAACACATTGTCCCTAGTGAATCTCTAAAAGACTAGCTCGTTGATCAAAGATGGTCAAAGTTTCCTCGTCATAGACATGAGATGTCGTTTGATAACGGGATCACATCATTAGGAGAATGATGTGATGGACAAGACCCAAACTATGAACGTACTATATAATCATGTCAGTTTATTGTTACTGTTTTCTGCATGTCAATGTATATCTGTTTCTATGACCATGAGATCGGACACCAGAGTAATAACTTGTGTGTATCAAACGTCACAACGTAACTGGATGACTATAAATGTGACAGCCCGAGACCGACGTTCCAGAAGATCCCCCCTTTTCGTCGTGTGATTAGTTTTATTCGTTGCATCATCATGTAGTTTGCATCATGGCATCATGCATGGCATCGTGTCAACTGTGTTATTTGTCGGTGTTGCTTGTGAGTGCTTTGTGAGTGTGACGTCGTTTGTTGGCGTGATGAGAGTGGGTGCGTGAGAGCCAACGCTAAACCCTGTTGCACCGCGGACCTAAAACCTTCTCTCCCCTCTTATTTCACTTTTGTGGTTTTGCTAAAGATTTCAGACTTAACCCCCCTTTTAACAAATTCGTCTTCTTTTAAAATGTCCTTTTATTAAATGTGGGGGCAACCCTTGGGTTTTATTTTATATTATTTCTCCTTTTGTTTTATTTTTAAACCGTCTCATTTTCTTTTCTCTTTTAAAGAGCTTTTATTTTTATTCTTTAAATAAAAAAGGTTTTATTTTATTCTCTTGTCAAAAGGGGTTTAAATTTTATTCTTTTGTAAAAGGGTTTTAATAAATTCTTAAGAAAAAAGTTTCATTTTTATTTCGTTTAAAAATGCCCAATCTATTTTATAGTTGGGGTTTGTTTTAAAGGAGTCAAAAGTATTTTTTTAATTTTGTTTAATTCTTTTAGTTGCGTGAGTTTTTCTGTATTAAAAAAAACCAAAAGAGGAAACAAAAGGGACAGAGGGAGTTGCCAGCCCAAGGCCCAACTGGCCCCTGCTAGCCCTAGCGAGAGGAGGCTCAACCGATCCCCTCGTTCCCTGTGTTTCCCCTAGCGTCGTCATCCCCCTCCCCACGCTCGACCTCCCTCTGTCCCGATCCCCTCGGCCTCGCCCCTCTCCCTCGCGAGCCCGCCTGCAGCAGCTCCCTCCCCGCGTCGCCCTGCACCCGGTCGCCGCCAGCCCCGCGCGCCAGCAGGTGCTCGCCATAGCCACCGTCTCCAGCGCCGTCACCCGCGCGTCCCGTCACCGCGCCCGCCTGCCCGAGCTGCCCGTCACCGGTGCTCGTCTACCGCGCGCCCGACGAAGATTCTCCAGCGCTGTCGGCTGCCGCCATGGTAGCCCTCCAGGCCCGACCTCCTCCTCGTTGCTCGCCCTGGGGCCAGTGCCCGCGCCGCCCTGCCGCTGATGTAGCTGTTGGTAGCTGCTGAATCTTGCCTGCTACCGCCTACTGTCCATGTTGTTGCTAGTCGCCTGCGTCGCCGATGCATTGCTGCTGTTGCCGTGTGTTGTGCCTGCTGCGAGCTGCTGCTTGCTGTTTGCCCCCCTGCTGCTTTGCTGCTGCCTGTAGCTGCTGCTAGTTGTAGCGGCCTGCTAGGTGTTGTAGCGTGCTGCTGCTAGCTATTGCTGTCGCTGCTGATGCTGGTTGCCGTATGTTGTTTGCCTGCTTTGCTGCTGACTGCTGCTAGGCAGCTTAGTGCTTGCTGCTGCCATGCCGCTTGCTGCTGCTGTTGCTATGCCCCGGGTGGATGCTGCTTGCTATTGCTTGCTTCCTGCTGCTGGCATTGCTTGCTTGTGCTACCTGCTGCTGCCGGTTGATGCTTGCTGCTGCTGCCTTTTGGGACGTCGCCGAAGACCGCGTGCACCAACCCCCCCTCCATGGAACAGACAAGTTCGCCACGAGTACCACGACATCCTCGACGAACCCCGAACATAGACGGAGACGTGATCGACTACCGATGTGAAGATCGTCTACCGACGCAAGAGAATGACTACCGTCGACGAGATCGTGTAGGACTACTTCCACGACGACCACGACTTCCACGACGTCCGCTACGAACCGATCCACTTCAAATCGCACGCTTCGAAGGTATACCGATGAGACATGTCGTGTAACGAACGAATGTGATGTATGAGTTGAATGTATGTTGCACCGTATGTTGCCCGTGGCACGTTGTGTTCCTCTTTCGTTGTGCCCTCGACACATGGGATCCCGATATACGGGAACACCCATCCTTATTTAACGTTCCCGCACACGCTCCCTATACGTTGGCACGATATCTCGACGAGTTATCGGGATAGGAACGTTGCCGTGGCATCGTTTCCGTCTTGCCGCCGTGGTTCCCTCTCGCTCGCCGTGGCGACACCTGTTTCTTTCTCTTCTTGCCCGTGGTGTTGTGAACTCGCATGCATGACGCATTCATGGCATATATATCTTGTGTTGCATGTTTCTCGTGCCGTAGCTCCGTTCTATGCTCCGCGTGTAGACCATCTAGGATGCCATGTAGGATCACCGCTTCACCCCTTGCCATGATAACAACAATTTAATCTTGCCGGTAAATTAACGAGAGTGAACTAATAATTAAACGTGGAGTTCCGTCGATATGCAACTTGTTGCATATCGAGCTTCATTTAATGTGTAGTGTTTGTGTGAGGTGAATTGCCATGCCATCCCTTGCATTTTGACCTGGTCATGCTTCATATTAGGGTGTGCATCATGTCTTGCATTTGCCGTGGTGAATATCTGTGTTGATGTTTGTTTCCGGTTTGCTTCGTTCCGGTAGAGTTCCGACCGCTTCGGAAAGTGAGGAACCGTTCGACTACATTGGCTCGCCGACTTCACGGAGTTGTTCTTCTTCCAAGCGGGATCTCAGGCAAGATGACCATTTCCCCAGATACCATTACTATCATTGCCATGCTAGTTTTATCGCTTCTATCGATTATGTCTCGTTGTCTACCACATGTTCAATATCAGCCTCTCAACAATGCCATGAAACCTTCAACCTGTTCAACCTAGTAAACCACTGATTGGCTATGTCACTTCTTGCTTAACCATGTTGTTAGCGTTGCTAATTGCAGGTGTAGTTGCTTCCATGTGATAACATGGGTTCCTTGTCATATCACCATATTAATGCTATTTAATTTAATGCACCTATATACTTGGTAAAATGTGGAAGGCTCGGCCTTTCTAGCCTGGTGTTTTGTTCCACCTTTGCCCCCTTAGTTTCGGCTACCGGTGTTTTGTTCCATAATTGGGCGCTCCTAACACGATCGGGGTTGTTATGGGGACCCCCTTGATAATTCGTTTTAGATTAAAGCTGGTCTGGCGAGGCCCAACATTGGTTCTACATTTGCCCAACATAATAACTTTGTTAATACTGAAAGCATAGGGCGTCATGAACCCGAGGAGTAATTTCACATAATACAGGTAGGGCCAGTGCTGATGGTGCTGGTCCAAAACAAAGCACTGTGCGGGGCCAACCCAGGGAAACTTGGGTGATTTCTATCAGGCCTCCATACGCGTAGCTTATCCATCGTGTCCTGAGAACGAGATACGCGGCTCTTATCGGGATCGTCGACACGCCGGGCGGCCTTGTTGGATTAGTTTTACCTTTGACGGAATATCTTGTGCATCGGGATTCCGGTGATGCTTTGGGTAATCTCAGAGTTGAGGTTTTTCACTAGGGAATCCGACGAGATCGCGAGCTTCGTGATTGGGGATTTCTATGCGGCTTGTGGTAATTTGTGATGGACTAGTTGGAGCACCCCTGCAGGGTAAAATCTTTCGGAAAGTCGTGCCCGCGGTTATGTGGCAACGTGGAAAATTTGTTTAACACTGGTTCTAGATAAGTTGAAGTTAACTTAATTAAAATATGCCAACTGTGTGCGTAACCATGAGTATCTCTTTCGTGAGTTCCTTCTCTGATCGAGGACACGGTGGGGTTATGTCTGACGTAGGTAGGTGTTCAGGATCATCCGTTTGATCATCAGTAGTTCACGTCCGCTATGCGTTGATTATCCCCCTCTTACTTCTTGTACTCGTAAGTTTAGCCACCAAATATATGATTAGCCGCTGCTGCAACCTCACCACTTAACCATGCCTCACCCATTAAGCTTTGCTAGTCTTGATAACTTTGGAAATGAGATTGCTGAGTCCCCTGTGGCTCACAGATTACTACAACACCAGTTGCAGGTACAGGTAAAGGTTACTTGACGCGAGCACGTTGATTGTTCATTTGGAGTTGCTTCTTCTTTCTCTTTTTCATCGATCTAGGATGGGTTCCAGGCCGGCAGCCTGGGATAGCAAGGATGGACGTTGTTCTTATTTTGTCGTTTGTTTTTGTCCGTAGTCGGACCCTGCTCTTCTTCATGATGATTATGTATTGTACTGCTGTGACTCTGATGTAGCTTGTGGCGAGTGTAAGCCAATTCTATATATATATATCTCTTCTTTTCAGTACATGTACTTGTAACGATATCCATTCTTGCGACACGACGGGATGCACGTCTATCCCTGACGAGGCCCTCGTGCCAAATTGAGGATAGGGTCGCATCTTGGGCGTGACAAGTTGGTATCAGAGCAGTACCGACCTAGGAGCCCCCTTGATTGATCGAACTTCGCTGAGTCGAGTCTAGTGAAAAACTTCTTTGAGTCTAGTTATATATCGGAGAGTAGGATTATTTTTTCTCCTCTTCTATGCTCTGGTGAAGAATGTTGACGTAATAATTTACTCTACTCCACTTCTCACTCAATTTTTTTTAGGATCACACGGATATTCTTGGAATCTATATGATGCCGATGTGATGGAGTTCTGTCTTGGTGCCTCCTGTCTGACTTGATTTTCTTCCGGGGAGTTGAGCTCCAGGGAATTCTCGAGCACATCGTTATCATTCAGATTTCTTAGTATCTCAGGACGAAGGATGTTCGTAATTGCTTCAATACTAGTAGTGGCGAGATAACCCCGATGTCCCCAGTACTGGTGCAGATTGTTCGGGAGTACTGCCATACTTTGTATCGTTGTGATCACGAGGGTCTTTAGTAGATGAAGGTCTGAGATTCTGGTCGTGTGTTGATGGATGTGATACAGGTGACGGGTTAGTATAGGAGTTGTGTGATTATCACTCCTTGTATCCGTGTACCAGATTGCAGGACCAGATATTTCAGGAATTCTTAGGTGGGAATTCAAGTAGTTACTTATAGGACAATCTTCTAACAGATACATGATGTTAGGTTGGGGTTCGACATCTAGTGGATTCGTTTGTTCACGGTCGACTTACAGCGGTACACATTGTGTCTTAAAGAGTTCTTGTAGCTTGCTACGACTCGGGGACGCTTTGTATGTCGGGTGCACTGCCTTGCACTTGATGGCTACTGTAAAATCGAGCCCGTGCGATCCTGTCCATGAAAATATTGGACGAAATCTCTCTCATGAGTTTGTTCTGGCTTGTTTCATAAGCCTCTCCCTTTGTTTTGTTGATTATGGTAATTCGTGTTGCTTCGATGTCAAGTGGTGATTTCAAATCTTTCCTAATCTATGTGTCTCATATTTTTATGTGAGCACTAATTCTTTTGCTCAATCAGTTGTCTTATCAATTCTTGTCAATCGGAGTCATCGTATCAATTCCATTCAACCGGTCTGTTTGTCTCCAAGTGTATCCAATCCTATCCAATTTTGCAAGATCATTCTCTCTTTTATGCCGGAGTTCATCTCATGTGTTCCAAGTCGTCTTTGTTTTTTCCCGCCCTCCCACCCTTTTCTCGGTGATTGGTTTTCATCCAAGAGTTTTCTTTTCATTGTGCTTCCGTTGTATGTTCTTTTCTCTCTTACCCGGTGATTCATTGTGAAGATTCTCAGGAGCTTCATGTTCATCCTTATTCAGTCTTGTTATTTTTCCCGTGAATTCAATTTAGTTGTCCGTGTCATCTTATCCATTCATCCTTGTAATTCTTTCCTATGTGGGAATTCTTGTGAGCCTATCTTGGTTATTCATTCCTCTCTCTTTCTATCCGGAGTGTTAAAGATATTTCAGAAGTTTTGATTTTCAATCCTTCAGTTATTTCGAGGTGCTAACCTCATCTAGTTTCATTTGTATGGTGCAATATCCCTCTTTCTAGCAATCTTTTCAACGATGGTTTCTTTGAGTGGGCCCATAACGCACAGTTTTTTCCTAGGATCTTTTAGCTCTTGTAATCTTTTCCGGAGATCTTTAATTCTTTTCAACTATGACGTAAGTATGAATTTCATCAGTCATATCCCTCGTCGAAGGCCTATTTGAATTAAATCTCATATTTTGGTTCAACCTTTCATTCTTCTTTATTCTGGAGTGTCTCGGTATTCTTGGTGTTATTTCTCGTCATCATTCTCAGCTTGCAATTCGAAGGAGTGTTTCTCTCAGTCTTTTTTCATCCTTGTGAAGACTATCATCTCAGCTTCATGTGACCTCTCATTTGTCGTCAATCATGAGTAATTTCTTTTGTGCTATCCGGTGCTTTTCTGAATTGTTTTCATTCTCGATCCTCCAAAGGCCATCATTTTATAAGATTCTTCGTTCTCAGCTTTCATCTTTCATCCTCAATTCTTCTCCATTGTTGCCTCTTCGTCGTCTCTCATTTATCTGGTGTCGTGTTCTAGTTTTCTCCCAGGTGGCTCATGATCTCTTCATTCTCTTGTATCTCCAGTCATTCATGGTTGCCACATTCATTTCAATTCTTACCGGTGCCTCTTTCTAGATTTCTTCTAGTTTGTGCTCATATCTCTCCTCAATCATTTTAAGAAGATTAAGTGGTTTGCTAAATCCGTTGCTTGTCATCAATTAAACTTGATGAAGGATTAGCATAACATAATTCTTATCCTTGTTTCATCAAATGATTTCAATTCTTCTTTCGGAGTGGCTCTTGGTTTCAATTCTTTTCTCGTGTGCTTATCTTTCTTTTCCGGAGTTCCAAGTTCTTTTAAGTATCTCTTTATGAGGCTTCATCTAAATCTTGGCAAGGTCATAATCTTATTCTTTCTACCTTGATATCTTTGCATCATTCATTCGTATACGGAGGTCCTTCTTGGTGGTTCATCAAGGTTTCAATCCATTCTTAAGTGTTATTCAAGATTCTTGTTGGAGAACCTCAAGTTTTCTTCTCTTGCATTTCCAAGTGCATTGTTCTTCCTTTATCATTTGAGGTGGTATTATAGCATTCTTGTTAGTGTAGGAGCCTCGAAGAGTTTTCCTTTCAAGACTGAGATAATTAAACCCACTAATTCTTTGATCATGAGATATTTCGACCCATGATTTCTTCATTGAGCTATCTTGGTTTGGATTTCACCTAAAGCTTTTCCTATGGATTGTTTCTATTATGGTGCTTGTCATTAATCCAAGTTCTCAATGTATCCTCTTGGTGTAAGAATTGTTCATATCTTCTTTCTCCCAATCAATCCTGGTTTCCGTTAGTGTCTGGTTGCCAACTCATTGTTTGAAAAGGTTTCCAATATCCCACTACTATCTTGTTCTTTTCATTGTTGTTTTCCAACAACTTCGTTCAATTCTTCTTGCAAGGATGCTTGCCAAGTTCATTGGAGTTAGTAGTTGTCATTCTCTTTCATTCTCTTCTTCCATATGAGCTAGTTCCTATTCTATTGTTCCGGAGGCTTTGTGATGTTGCTCTTTTGGGTCTATTATGTTGTTCTATCAAGATCACAGTGTTCCCTTGTTCTATTTACTTGTTTGTTGTGATTATTGTCTAATTCTCTCTTCTTATCGATTTTTTTGTCCCATTTTCCTACCGAAGTGCTGCCAAAATTTTCCGTGAATTCTTGCTTCTTTCTCATGTCAGTCCTCATCTCTTTCCAACCTTCAAGGATTGTTGGTGTCACTCGTTTGTCAAAGAAGCGACTGAGTTTTACATCTTGTGCTTTGTCATCCTCTCCCCCCTTTCATTCTTGGATCTCGGGACGAGATCCTCTTGTAGTGTAGGAGAGTTTTGCCAGCCCGAGACCGACGTTCCAGAAGATTCCCCCTTCTTTTCCGTTTCCGTCGTGTGATTAGTTTTATTTGTTGCATCATCATGTAGTTTGCATCATGGCATCATGCATGGCATCGTGTCAACTGTGTTATTCGTCGGTGTTGCTTGTGAGTGCTTTGTGAGTGTGACGTCGTTTGTTGGCGTGATGAGAGTGGGTGCGTGAGAGCCACCGCTAAACCCTGTTGCACCGCGGACCTAAAACCTTCTCTCCCCTCTTATTTCATTTTTGTGGTTTTGCTAAAGATTTCGGACTTAACCCCCCTTTTAAAAAATTCGTCTTCTTTTAAAATGTCCTTTTATTAAATGTGGGGGCAACCCTTGGGTTTTATTTTATATTATTTCTCCTTTGTTTTATTTTTAAACCGTCTCATTTTGTTTTCTCTTTTAAAGAGCTTTTATTTCTATACTTTAAATAAAAGAGGTTTTATTTTATTCTCTTGTCAAAAGGGGTTTAAATTTTATTCTTTTGTAAAAGGGTTTTAATTTAATTCTTAAGAAAAAAGTTTCATTTTTATTTCGTTTAAAAATGCCCAATCTATTTTATAGTTGGGGTTTGTTTCAAAGGAGTCAAAAGTATTTTTTTAATTTCGTTTAATTCTTTTCGTTGCGTGAGTTTTTCTGTTTAAAAAAAACAAAAGAGGAAACAAAAGGGAGAGAGGGAGTTGCCAGCCCAAGGCACAGCCGGCCCAAGGCCCAACTGGCCCCTGCTAGCCCTAGCGAGAGGAGGCTCAACCGATCCCCTCGTTCCCTCTGTTTCCCCTAGCGCCGTCATCCCCCTCCCCAGGCTCGACCTCCCTCTGTCCCGATCCCCTCGGCCGCACCCCTCTCCCTCGCGAGCCCGCCTGCAGCAGCTCCCCTACCCGCATTGCCCTGCACCCGGTCGCCGCCAGCCCCGCGCGCCAGCAGGTGCTCGCCACAGCCAACGTCTCCAACACCTTCGCCCGCGCCTCCCGTCACCGCGCCCTCCTGCCCGAGTTGCACGTCACCGGTGCTCGTCTCCCCGCGCGCGCGACGAAGATTCTCCAGCGCTGTCGGCTGCCGCCATGGTAGCCCTCCAGGCCTGACCTCCTCCTCGTTGCTCGCCCTGGGGCCAGTGCCCGCGCCGCCCTGTCGCTGATGTAGCTGCTGGCTAGCTGCTGAATCTTGCTTGCTGCCGCCTACTGTCTATGTTGCTGCTAGTCGCCTGCGCCGCCGATGCATTGCTGATGTTGCCGTGTGTTGTGCCTGCCGTGAGCTGCTGCTTGCTCTTTGCCCCCCTGCTGCTTTGTTGTTGCTGCCTGTAGCTGCTGCTAGCTGTAGCTGCCTGCTAGTTGTTGTAGCATGCTGCTGCTAGCTATTGCTATAGCTGCTGATGCCGGTTGCCGTATGTTGTTTGCCTGCTTTGCTGCTAGCTGCTGCTAGGCAGCTTAGTGCTTGTTGCTGTTGGTTGCTGCTACCATGCCGCTTGCTGCTGCCATGCCGCTTGCTGCTGCTGTTGCTTTGCCCCGGGTGCATGCTGCTTGCTATTGCTTGCTGCCTGCTACTAGCGTTGCTTGCTTGTCTTACCTGCTGCTACCGGTTGATGCTTGCTGCTGCTGCCTTTTGGGACGTCGCCGAAGACCGCGTGCACCAACCCCCCCTCCATGGAATCGACAAGTTCGCCGCGAGTACCACGACATCCTCGACAAACCCCGAACATCGACGGAGACGTGATCGACTACCGATGTGAAGATCGTCTACCGACGCAAGAGAACGACTACCATCGACGAGACCGTGTACGACTACTTCCACTACGACCACGACTTCCATGACGTCCACTACGAACCGATGCGCTTCGAATCGCATGCTTCGAAGGTAAACCGATGAGACGTGTCGTGTAACGAACGAATGTGATGTTTGAGTTAAATGTATGTTGCACCATATGTTGCCCGTGGCACGTTGTGTTCCTCTTTTGTTGTGCCCTCGACACATGGGAACCCGATATACGGGATCACCCCATCCTTATTTAACGTTCCTGCACACGCTCCCTATACGTTGGCACGATATCTCGATGAGTTATCGGGATAGGAATGTTGCCGTGGCATCGTTTCCATCTTGCCGCCATGGTTCCCTCTCACTCGCCGTGGCGACACCTGTTTCTTTCTCTTCTTGCCCGTGGTGTTATGAACTCGCATGCATGACGCATTCATGGCATATATATCTTGTGTTGCATGTTTCTCGTGCCGTAGCTCCGTTCTATGCTCCGCGTGTTAACCGTCTAGGATGCCATGTAGGATCACCGCTTCACCCCTTGCCATGATAACAACAATTTAATCTTGCTGGTAAATTAACGAGAGTGAACTAATAATTAAACATGGAGTTTCGTCGATATGCAACTTGTTGCATATCGAGCTTCATTTAATGTGTAGTGTTTGCGTGAGGTGAATTGCCATGCCATCCCTTGCATTTTGACCTGATCATGCTTCATATTAGGGTGTGCATCATGTCTTGCATTTGCCATGGTGAATATCTGTGTTGATGTTTGTTTCCGGTTTGCTTCGTTCCGATAGAGTTCCGACCGCTTCGGAAAGTGAGGAACCGTTCGACTACATTGGTTCGCCGACTTCACGGGGTTGTTCTTCTTCCAAGCCGGATCTAAGGCAAGATGACCATTTCCCCAGATACCATTACTATCATTGTCATGCTAGTTTTATCGCTTCTATCGATTATGTCTCGTTGCCTACCACATGTTAAATATTAGCCTCTCAACGATGCCATGAAATCTTCAACCTGTTCAACCTAGCAAACCACTGATTGGCTATGTCACTGCTTGCTTAACCATGTTGTTAGTGTTGCTAGTTGCGGGTGTAGTTGCTTCCATGTGATAACATGGGTTCCTTGTCATATCACCATATTAATGCTATTTAATTTAATGCACCTATATACTTGGTAAAAGGTGGAAGGCTCGACATTTCTAGCCTGGTGTTTTGTTCCACCTTTGCCCCTTAGTTTCGGCTACCGGTGTTATGTTCCATAATTGAGTGCTCCTAACACGATCGGGGTTGTTATGGGGACCCCCTTGATAATTCCTTTTAGATTAAAGCTGGTCTGGCAAGGCCCAACATTGGTTCTACATTTGCCCAACATAATAACTTTGTTAATACTGAAAGCATAGGGCGTCATGAACCCGAGGAGTAATTTCACATAATACAGGTAGGGCCAGTGCTGACGGTGCTGGTCCAAAACAGAGCACTGTGCGGGGCCAACCCAGGGAAACTTGGGTGATTTCTATCAGGCCTCCGTACGCGTAGCTTATCCGTCGTGTCCTGAGAACGAGATACGCGGATCCTATCAGGATCGTCGACACGCCGGGCGGCCTTGCTGGATTAGTTTTACCTTTGACGGAATATCTTGTGCATCGGGATTCCGGTGATGCTTTGGGTAATCTGAGAGTTGAGGTTTTCCACTAAGGAATCCGACGAGATCGCGAGCTTCGTGATTGAGGATTTCTATGCGGCCTGTGGTAATTTGTGATGGACTAGTTGGAGCACCCCTGCAGGGTAAAATCTTTCGGAAAGCCGTGCCCGCGGTTATGTGGCAATGTGGAAAATTTGTTTAACACTGGTTCTAGATAACTCGAAGTTAACTTAATTAAAATATGCCAACTGTGTGTGTAACCGTGACTGTCTCTTTCGTGAGTTCCTTCTCCGATCGAGGACACGGTGGGGTTATGTCTGATGTAGGTAGGTGTTCAGGATCATTCATTTGATCATTAGTAGTTCAAGTCCGCTATGCATAGATCATCCCCCTCTTACTTATTGTACTCGTAAGTTTAGCCACCAAAAATATATGCTTAGCCGCTGCTGCAACCTCACCACTTAACCATGCCTCACCCATTAAGATTTGCTAGTCTTGATACCTTTGGAAATGAGATTGCTGAGTCCCTTGTGGCTCACAGATTACTAAAACACCAGTTGCAGGTACAGGTAAAGGCTACTTGACGCGAGCGCGTTGATTTTTCATTTGGAGTTGCTTATTCTTCCTCTTCTTCATCGATCTAGGATGGGTTCCAAGCCGGCAGCCTGGGATAGCAAGGATGGACGTCGTTCTTCTTTTGTCATTTGTTTTCGTCTGTAGTCGGACCCTGCTCTTCTTCATGATGATTATGTATTTTACTGTTGTGACTCTGATGTAGCTTGTGGAGAGTGTAAGCCACCTATATATATATATATATATATCTTCTTTTCAGTACATGTACTTGTAACGATATCCATTCTTGCGACACAACGAGGTGCGCTTCTATCCCTGACGAGGTCCTCGTGCCAAATTGAGGATAGGGTCGCATCTTGGGCGTGACAATAAAGATGCTCTATAGGTATCTCCGAAGGTGTCTGTTGGGTTGACATGGATCAAGAATAGGATTTGTCACACCATGTGATGGAGAGGTATCTCAAGACCCACTCGGTAATACAACATCACAATAAGCCTTGCAACTAATATGATTAAGGAGTTACTCACATGATCTTGTATTTCGGAACGAGTAAAGAGACTTGCCCGTAACAAGATTGAACTTGGTATGGAGATACCAACGATCGAATCTCGGACAGGTAACATACCAATGGACAAAGGGAATAACATACGAGATTAACTGAATCCTTGACATAGAGGTTCGATCGATAAAGATCTTCATAAAATATGTAGGAGCCAATATGGACATCCACGTCCCACTATTGGTTATTGACTAGAGAGTGTCTCATGTCATGTCTCCATAGTTCTCGAAACCAGGAGGAGGAGAAAGGCGGTCCGCCTCTTACGCGTGTTGCCGCGATGCCAGGAGGAGCTCGGTGTCCCCTCCGTCACCATCGCCAGCCTTGCTTTAAGAAGCATGAGACCTGGTGGGGTGTAGCCGCACGCCATTACGTTAATACTAGTATTATGAGATGAAGACTTTGCTAGAGCGTATGTTGTGGCCTCGTAGGAATCGGGATGAGCATATCCTGACTCATGAGGGAGATTCCACGGATGTTTGCCGTACCTGACATGTGTTGTGGGCGGCTGCGACGGTTGCGGCCGCCGGAGATGGCGTGAACGCTCGTGCTCGTTCTCGTGCTGGTGGAGGGGAGGAAGGGAGGAGATTGGTAGTCTGGGGCTGGCATTGCTGCAACTTTTATGGTGGTTTTTTTCTTTTTCTATCCCTCTTCTTTTGAGCCTCCGTGGCAATATATGTCGTTGTTTGGATGGGAGCTGAAAGCAACATGCCAGCTGCTGATGCATGGGAGGTTGATGACTTGATGAGGAAGGAGAGGCTCAAGACATGTGAGATGACACACTATCTAATCACTAAATCGCTTTACAACTTTGATTGAAGGAGTTTGGATAATTGAAGTGAGACAATGATTATGATTTATTTCCATAAAAGGTAATATAATCCCATGTCTTAAAGTTTGTTTAAAATGTGATGATCTAGTCCTAATACTTGAAAAGAATCCACCTCGTCGTTCTTGAACTTGCGAGATGTGCTGATTTGGTCCTAAGCCAATTACAATGAGCCAAGTGGCTGCTAGGTGGCCGGACCGGTCGTCGCCTGCTTTTTTGAACATAATTTCCTATCATTTTATGTATTCAACGCGCACTACATGCATGTTTTGTTTTGTTTCGTTCGTTCCTATACTCTCTCTCATCCACCGGCGTCCAGGTCGCTACCATGGTTTCCTCGGACAATCTCTCCAGCTCCTTGTCGGATGACGATTACGTTATGAGTAAGGTGAGTCCTCCACCTTAGCCAGCTAGGGTTACAGTTCAGATGGGGAATTTCTTATTGAGATGGACTGCCACCATTTTCTTGTAGCCACCTGCCACAATTTTCTGCTCAGAATGAAGGGGCCTTGCTATAGATCTTGCTGCTAGATGTGTGAGAAGATGGTGGCTTTTCAATCAGTGGATAGTGGCAGGAGGTTCCTAGCGACTGCACAGAAGGTTAGTAGCTAGGTAAATGTAGAAACTGATTTTGGCTCACTTTATAGTGATCTGTATAGTGTGTTTTAAGTGTGGCTCGCTGTGACGGTGCGGATTTGTGGTCTAGAAGAACTGGTCACAAAGATATTAGTGTTTAATTTCTGGTATTTCAGTGAGGCTCATGCTCATGCCCTTGTTTATGCTCATGCTCATGCTCATGTTATTTTTTGATCTTGAAGAAGAACTAGCCATGGAGACTTAAGAAGAACTGGCCAGAGAGAATGTTTCAGTAAAGTGGATGTTAGCACATAACTCAATCTGTTCAGTGCTACAAGTTAACTGAATGTTACAACTCGCTGAATTTAAGCAGTTATGTCAAAAGTTATTTGCGTTTGTAGAGTTAAGGGCTTTTGTGCACTTAACTGAACTTAGTGTTGTAACTTAACTCCATTTGTGTAGTTGACTTGATTTTTGCATAGTTTTACCTGAATTCTCTATTATTTTCTATCTAAGTTGAACTATAATTTGTAAAAAAATCCTAAATTTGTAGGAAGGACCTAAATGCAGCTGTGTGGAGTGGGTTGAAGTTGAGTGGCCTGCTCCTTTGAAGATGAGTCTAGCTAGGATCTAGGGCATCTATGATGATGAGAATAGTATGAGGCTCAAGCAAAATGTAGTTAATGTTGAAGAAAACAATAGATCCTAGGAGAGGATGCAAAGATGGAAAAATATCTGAGATTTTTTTAAGTTGATTTTGCTAAGATGGCCGCTCACAAGGAGCGGAAATTGACCCAACTATGCAATACACAGCTTGCTCTCGATGACCTAAAGCAAGAGCTTGAGTAGAAGAGCATTTCTGATAAATCGGTTACCAAGTCACGAGGTGGTGAGGACTAAGGCAGAGAAAGAGAGAGAGACATGATGAAGCAAGAGAGGGTTCTAATGAAGGAGGAGAAGGACAAATTCATGGAAGAGAGGGGCAAATTTATTGAAGAGAGGGATAATTTGTTTTACATAGGGATAGCAAGAGAAAAAAATGTTGGAGTACATGATTGGTGATCTCTTCAAGCATGAGGAGGAGACCAAGGGAAATATAAGGAAGATCCAGGAAATCCTTGATGAATTTGAGTGATGAAATTGGATTTTAATGTTGTGAGAATTTGTAGTAGCTCTTAATTTGTGAAGCTTCAAGTAATTTATGTACTGAAGTATGTGTACTGGCAGATATATTTATGTTAGCTTCGTGCTTCCATGTAAGTGCTTTCATGTGTGTTCATTAATTGAATATGGCCAGCTAAATGAATTACTGAATTTATTTTAGTGCAAAAAGTTAAGTGAATATGTTTGAGTGCATATAGTTAATTGAATTTTTGACAGTTATTAAAAGGTGTCTTACGTGAATTTGTTCCAGAAGACATAATTTGTTTCAGTGTAACATGTTAAACAAATTTTTGCACTACATAAAGGTAACTAAATTTTTGACAATATTAAAAGATCTCCTATCTTAGTTTGTTCTAGATAATTGAATTTGTTTGGGTGAAAAATGTTAACTAGATGTTTGCATTGCATAAAGTTAACTCAATTTTTTTAAGTGTTAAAAGATGTCTCATCTTAATTTGTATTAGTTGAGAAAGATAACTCAATTGGGTTGTAGTGTTGCCACAAGTTTATTGAATTTAACCAGCTAAGAGAACACCATACTTGTTGGTGACTTACTAGGATCCAACCTAGGATCTCGCCTGTTAGGGAAGATGTTCTACAAAGAAACATGTTAAAGCAATTTTATTTAGTTAAAGAAAATTTCTTCAGTTAAGCTCCGTTTCTCCGGTTAAGCAACATTAATGCAATTTTCTTCAATTAAGCACAGTTAAATCAATTTTCTTCAATCGAGTTCTTTAGAAGCAAGTGAAACATACCTATGGAGATGTGGGGTCATCATACTTTTTATACACCAGCTCAACCCCTTCTTCAATTAGTGCTTTGTGCCATTTGTAGTGCCCCCTTCTGTGGTGGTGACCTCTTCCACAAACTGAGTTGTGCATTGTCACACCTTTTCTATTCAAATATATAACACCATCCTTTATCTTCTTTTCTCGTGTGTTCTTCGTGTTTTTCTTTGGCCTTCCCAGTTGTTTAGTGAACACTGGTGGAAATACCTTGTACCCATTTTGTTTCTCCTACTGTTTTAGGACTCTAAGAGGGACCGAAGTGTATCCATATGCTTTCAGGTAATTCTTCACACTATAGAAATTATGGCCACTGTCTTTGGGTCAATTCTCTCCTCCCTACAACATGCTATACAATGCCCACATGGTACTCGAGAGAGCAACCATATCCTGCAATCACAAGTGTGCAAGCACAAGTCAACTATATAGCTAGAGTTACCAAAATGAATATTGAAGATTTGTTGGCCAGCTTTTGTGGTATCACTAGAAGGGATGTTTAGAGGGAGGGGGGGTGAATAGACTACTTGTATAAATTAAAACCTAGCCTTTTCCAAATTTTAATGGTTGGTAGATTTTAGTAATTCTAACAAGTCTAGTGCACCCTAAATATGCTATCAACATATATGGCAGCGGAAAGTAAAGAAATTGCACATGTAAGTAAGGAGTAGAGTTTAGGAAGATCAAACGCAAAGATGGACTCGGTGATTTTTGGCATGGTTCTGATAGGTGGTGCTATCATACGTCCACGTTAGTGAAGACTTCAACCCATAGAGGGTAACAACTTCGAGAGTCCACAGAGGGCTCCACCCACAAGGGGTCGACAAAGAAATAGCCTTGTCTATTCCATCATGGCTTACGTCCACAAAGGACTAGCCTCACTTGGGTAGATCTTTACAAAGTAGGCGATCTCCTTGCCCTTATACACTTCTTGGTTCAACTCCACACCATAAAGTAGGAGGCTCCCAAGCGACACCTTACCAATCTAGGAGGTACCACCCTCCAAAAGGTAATAGATGTGGTACAACCATGAACTTCTTGCTATTGTGCTTCAAAAGATAGTCTCCTCGACAGTCAATCACTCTCTCATAGATTTGGCATGGGTAGAACAGATTGATTTGGCAGAAAGCAACTTGGGGAGGCTAGAAATCAAGTTTCAAATGGATGGACTGGAATATCTTGATCTCAACGCATGAGTAGGTGGCCTTCTCTCAGAAATATGGATATGGCAAGTGTATGTGTGTTCTGAGTGCGTCCTGTATGAATGAGAGGTGGTGGATGGGTATATATAGGCATCTCTCAAAATTCAACCATTACAACATTATTGCCCAACTCGGTGAAACCGAAGTGAATCTCGATGGCACCGATTTACACAAAATGTTGCAACTTTCCAAATCTCGGTGAGACTGATTCCAAGACTCAGAATTTAGATCCTTGGAAACAACAAACCATAAAGTTGGTCACTTATTTTTGGTGGCACTGAATGGAATGTTGGTGGTACCGAGATTCTAGGGTTTGTCAAAGGAACTGTTTGTGGAAAAATTGGTAGAGCCCAGTGGAATAAATTGGTGGCACTGATTTTGATTTTTAGGCTTTTGGATAGAGAATTTTCTCGGAGAATGGCTAAGTATATTTGGTGGATATCTCTACGGACTTGAGCAACTAATTCATCATAGATACCTCACCCCTTTTAATACTATTGGCTTTCCTATGGACTTAGATGTGATTTCTCACAAATATGAAATGTAGAGTCTTGTAGCTTGAAGCTTGGCCAATCCTATTCCTTTCCTTCCTTGGGGATTTTCCACAAAATTCTTAACCAATCTTCTCTATGGACTATATCTGAAATACATTAGTTAAAAATATTACTCCAAGAGACAATGTATGTTGTCATGAATTATTAAAACCACCAAGGGAGCATATGTTCTTTCAATCTCCCCCTTTTTGGTAATTGATGACAACATACAATCAAAGCTTCAAATAAAGACAAACATTAAAAATATGATAGCTTTGAGAGAAACATGACTAATACAAGCTCCTCCTAAATGTGTGCAATCCCCTTTTTAAAGGATATCTGCTTTGGACAGCATGGGCACACACATAGTAGAAAGGACATGATAAGTCATGTGAATCTTGGCTATATGCATCAAACATGTGAGATTGAAAGGTTTCCATGGTCAAGACTCACTCTTGCAAACAATATGTGCAAGAGACAAGAGATAATCCTAAACAAGGATATGATGCATATACTTTCCTTGGAATTCATGGGCATCTTAGCAGTAGGAACACAGTTGAGAAAACAAATGTTTGATAACACAAGAGTATTCAATTGTAAAGATGCAAAGAGCTTCAATAGTACCAAGATATGGAAGACATATGGAAAATAGGATTCGATAATAGATATTTCTCCAAGAATGTTTAAAACTTCCCCCCCTAAGTATGAATATGTAGGATTTTCTCTGCCACTCAATCATAGCATGTAGATATTGGGAGTAAGTAGGGTGAGACAAGTTCAATCCAAAGTAGGCAATAAAAATCAAAATAAAACTTTCTATTTTTATATCCCCCCCTTAATGGTATCTCTCCCTGTGAATGTGTAGGCTTTGATATATATCATCCTTTGGCATATCTCCCCTTTGGTATAAGCATTTAGCAACTTTGGTATATGTGTAACGCCCAAGATGTGATCATATCCTTATTTTGGCTCGAGGGCCTCTACGGGGATAGAAGCCCATCTCATCATTTTGCAAGAATGGATATCGTTACAAGTACATGTACAAAAGAGATGAGTATATGGAATTGGTTTGCACTCGCCACAAGCTACAACATGAATACATCAATACAACAATACATACAAACACCATGTAGAAGAGCACAGTCCGACTTCAAACGGAATCGAATGATAAAAGAACAACGTCCATCGTTGCTATCCGAGTCTACCGGCCTAGAACCCATCCTATGATCGATAAATAATAATAAGAAGAAGAAACTACAAATACAACAATCATCACGCTCATGTCAAAGTATCACTTTACATGTACATGTAACTGTTATTGTAGTAATCTGTGAGCCACAGGGACTCAAGAACATCATTTGCAAAGGTATCAAGACTAGCAAAGTTTAAGGGGTGAGGTATATGGTTAAGTGGTGAGAACGCAGCAAGCAACTAAGCATTTATTTGACTAGTTAACTTACGAGTACAACAATAAAAGGGGGGTGATCTACGGATAAATGGACGAGAAGTAATAATGATCATGAAGTGATCCTGAACACCAACTTACGTCAAACATAACCCTACCGTGTCCTCTTCCGGATGTAGAACTCACGAGAAGATACAGTCATGGTTACACACATAGTTAGCAAGTTTTAATTAAGTTTACTTCAAGTTTTCTATGTACGGGTGTTAAACAAATTTTTCCTAGTTGCCTCATAACCGCAGGCATGGCTTTCCGAAAGATATAACCCTGCACGGGTGCTCAAACTAGTCCATTACAAACTTGCACAAGCTGCGTCTGAAACCTCGACCGCGGAAAACCCGTGATCTCCTTGGATTCCTGGTGGAAAACCTCAACCTCAAGATAGCCCAGAGTATCCTCGGAATCCCTTGCACAAGACGTTCGAGAAAGGTAAAACAAATCTAGCACGGCCTCCCGACGTGTCGACAATCCCCATAGGAGGCATGTATCTCATTCTCAGGGCACACCAGATGAGCACTACATACGATTGCCAGATAGACACCCGGAGTTGCCCAGTGGCCCCGCAAGTGGGTCTGTTTGGGACCAACACCATTAGCACTGCCCCGCTGTATTACGTTGAATTAATCCACAGGTAGCGCTAACTCCCTATGCGTTACTAATGGTGTTCAATATTAATATGTTGGGAAAATATAGTACCAATATTGGTCCTTTCCGGAAGAGTTTTATCCCAAAACAAAAATCAAGGGAGCCCACATAACACCCCAAGCCTGTTAGGAGCGCTCAGTTATGGAACAAGTAGCTAGGCCGGCAAAGATGGAACAAAACACCAGGCTAGAAGCCAAGCCTTCCACCTTTTACCAACTATATAGGTACATTAAATTAAATATCAATAATATGGTGATATAATAAGGAGCCCATGTTTTCACATGGAAAGCAACTTCACCTACAACTAGCAATGCTATAAAAAGGCTGAGCAAGCGGTTACATAGCAAAACAGTGGTTTGACGGGTGTGAAAAGGTTAGGGGCTTTTCATGGCAATGTTGGGAGGCTGACATTTAAGTGGTAGGCAACAAGACATAGAAAAAGAACCGAGACAACTAACATGGCCATGACAGTAATGGTATCTAGGAAAATGATCATCTTGCCTCTGATCCTGCTTGGAAGAAGAACGAATCCGTGAAGCACACGAACCAACGTAGTCGAACCGATCCTCACACTCCAAAGCGGTTTGGAACTCTATTGAGAAGAAACAATCCGGAACAACAATTAACACACGATAACAACACACATTTTCATGAAAATATGCACAATCAAATATGATGCATTTCCATTTCAATTATGCAAGGCATGGCAAGCACAACAATTAATACTACACATTAAATGAATCTCAATATGGAATGAGTTGCATATTGACGAAACTACACATTTTAATTACTGAGTTCACTCCCGTTTATGTACACAACAATATTACATGTTGTTTAACATGGCAAGAGGTGAAGCATGAATAAACTACACTGTCTAGTCATTTTAAATGAGGTCGGAAACAACATATAGCATTTCTGAAATGATCCCATATCTTATTTTCGAAATTGGACCAGATACGAACTAAACATATTTTATATTTGTTGAACCTCAAAATAAAGTGGATCATGTGATTCTACACGTCATTCTAGTCGATTTACATATATAGATCATTTAAAACGGAGCTACGATTTATGAGCAACACATATAATATGACATGAATGCAAAATATATGCAATGGCAGCCACAACATGGTAAATCATGGATGCACAAGATATTATGGAACTACATGAAATTCTACGCAAGTTTAAATGAGGCCGTAACAACGAAAAACAATTCCGGAAAGTCTCTAGATGCAAATTAAGATTCAATACGGTTCTCCCTATACACAAGTTTAGAGTTCTTAAACAGCAAAATAAATGTCACCATGTTATTCTACACATTTTTTAGACAAGTTACATGTGTGGATCATTTTAATCGGAGATACGATTAATTAATTGTGTGTAAAACCGTTTTTAATATGTCTTTACGCAAATTACATGGAAACTGCAAGTTCAATATTTTAAACACATGTCAGAGTTGGATATTATGAAAGTACACAATGTTCTAAGCATGTTTCATGTATGATGTTTTTAAATTCGACGGACGGCTAATTTGCTATCACGTAAATCAATTCAAATGGCATGCTAGATATCCTTAAACATGCATTAAAGTTAAGAATTGTTAATCTACACAAAATTCTACACATTTTACATATCTAATTTATTTTCATACGATGCATGGTTAAAAAGTTATTAGCATTTTGAAATGATGCACTATTCTGTAATTATAAACGTCCTAAAAATAGTCAAATTCGGAGAACCTAAAAAATGACTACACGGGCTGAAACTGATTGAACTTGGCCAACATGAGCACAAGAGCAACATTAATATAAGGTGCCTAGAGCAAGGTTGTCGAGCACTCACAACGGGTCTTGGAGATCTGGCGGCCCACACGGGGCCTGGCGTGGTGCGACTACTGGGTTGGCTCAGAGAAGCAAATGGGCCTCGAGGTCACGGGATGGGCCGGATGCGGAGGAGAGCTGGGCCGCGGCTTGGAAGTGCAGGCGATGCAGAGCAAGCTGGGCCTCTCGCTGGCCGGTGGCCCACAACGGCGGTGCGGTACACTCGAGCATTGAGGCAACCTCTGCAAGCGGAGCTCCCTCGTGCTCCCGCATGGGAGGAGACCATGGCGGTGGTTGCACGCAACATTGACAGCGGCACTGCGAGGAGGTCGTGTAGGAGGGGCTGGGATCGGTGGAAGGTATGGATCTGGGTGCTCCACAGTAGATCCGGGTAGCGGTGGTGGCTGGCCGGCCTCCGGCTGGGGACCATAGGCGGCAGAACAAGGGCAACCGGCGGCGGGGCTCCATGGGGCGGCAACTATGGCTCCAGTTTGCCGGCGGCGGCTCACCGGAGACACGCGAGGTCGGAGGCGGAGGAGGAGGCGCGGGTGGCATGCACTCGAACCCGGCAGCGGCTCCCGATGGATGGCAGCGGCGGCTGGCGATGCGGGGCAGCAACGGGGTCGGACTCGCTTGGGAGCTCGGGGTGGCTGGCTCGCGAGCGCGTTCCGATCCGGGCTCAGGAAGGGCTAAATCTCGGGGTGACACACCCGCTCGAGGTGGGAGGCGACCGGGTCAGGGGAGGCTGATTGGCGGCATGCTTTTCGAGGTGGGAGATAGAGGGGTCTAAAAATGGCAGGGGAGGCTCTTCCTTATACAAGCAAGGGCTAGGGTTTGAGGGTTTTGGGGCATTTTTCGTCCGTGCGATTGTGATCAGATGGTTGTGACTGCGGGGTTGGCTAGGTGGACTGGGTAAGCTGTGTAGAGGCTCTTGGGATGAGAAGAGAGGGAATAATACGGCCCGTGACACAAGTTTATATAACCAAAAAATGTCCGACGAATAAACTGATGACGGTGCTGCTACGGTAGACCGTTCGGGTATCAAACGGAGCTCGATTGCGATGAAATTTGGCAGGTGGTCTACCTACACTAAAACAATACCAAACGACAAGTTTCAACCCAATCCAAGAAAGTTTTATACACAGTTTTAAGTACAATATTTAGGTGATGTCGCAGACGCGTGCGTGTGTAGTTGGTCTCGAAATGGACAACCACAAAAGCAAAGAGAACCTGCAACTAATAACGGATGCAATTTTGACAAATGATGACAATGGAGTGCTAATGCAATGCGGATGATGTGCATGATGCGGTGATGAATGGGACAACCGAACGAATCACGCGACGACAATGGAATAAAAGGGGAATCTTCTAGAGCGTCGGTTCCGGGCTGTTACAACTCTCCGACACTAACTAGAGATCTCGCCGGGAGATCCGAGAATGAAAAGGGGTAGAGTAAGAGGAAGAGCAATAGGTAAAACTTAGTTGCTCCTTTAAGTGAAACCAAGGAAGCTTGAAGGATGCAAATGATGAAGAATGATATGAGAAACAAACAATATTTCAAACGAAATTTCAGCAACACTTCGATAGGAAATAGAGGCAACATTTTATATGATGGAAAGAATTTGAGAAGAGAACACAACTCTCTAGCTAAATGGATAAGGAGGGGAATAACATGATCTTGACAAAAAAAGATAATGGATGAAAGTGAGCAACATCACAACGCCTCCGTAACAAAAATAATAATAGAAACTAGATCATTGGAAGAAAAGAAGAGAGAAGAAAATGAAAACTTTCACCACAAGGGAATTTGATAAGCATCCTACAAGGAAGGACTCAATGGAGTTCCTGGAAAATCAACAACGAAAATAACAAGCTTGTTGTGGACTTATGTGAAACATTTCAAAATTATGAGGTGACAACCGACCACTAACAGAAATAATGATTGTTTGAGAGCAACAAGATATGCACAACTTCTTTCACCAAGAGGATACATTGAGAACTTGGATAAAAAATAATCACCATAATAGCAACAATCCTAAGAAAAGCTTTACGTGAAACACAATCCAAGATAACTTCCATGACTAAATCATGGGTTGAAAATATCTCATGATCAAAGTATTTGGTGGGTTTAAATATCTCATTCTTGAAACGAATTCCCTTCGAGACTCCTCATGAACCAAGAATGCTATAACACCGCTGATGCCTCTTGAGCTTGCGTTGGTTTTTTCCCTTGAAGAGGAAAGGGTGATGCAGCACAGGAGCAGTAAGTATTTCCCTCAGTTTGAGAACCAAGGTATCAATCTAGTAGGAGAATCAAGCCAAGTGTCCAGAGTACCTGCGCAAACACAAACGAGCTTGCACCTGACACTATAAAGGGGTTGTCAATCCCTTCAAGATTGATTGCAAAGTGAGAGCTGAAGGCGGAACGTGCAACGAAGTAAAAGTGTAAGGCTGAAAATATGATGTGAAGTAGACCCGGGGGCCATAGTGTTCACTAGAGGCTTCTCTCAAAATAGCAAATATTACGGTGGGTGAACAAATTACTGTCGAGGAATTGATAGAACCGCGCAAAGTCATGTCGATATCTAAGGCAATGATCATACATATAGGCATCACGTCTGAAACAAGTAGATTGATACTTTCTGCATCTACTAGTATTACTCCACACATCGACCGCTATCCAGCATGCATCTAGTGTATTGAGTTCATGACGAACAGAGTAACGCCTTAAGCAAGATGACATGATGTAGAGGGATAAACTCAAACCAATGAGGTAAACCCCATGTTTTTACCCTTGATGGCAACAACACGATGTGTGCCTCGCTACCCCTTCTGTCACTGGGTGAGGTCACCGCACGGTATGAACCCAAAACCAAGCACTTCTCCCATTGCAAGAATCATATATCAAGTTGGCCAAAAAAAACACAACTCGAAGAGAATTACAAGGATATGAAATCATGCATATAAGAGATCAGAAGAAACTCAAATAAGATTCATAGATAATCTGATCATAAATCCACAATTCATCGTATCTCGACAAACACACCGCAAAAGAAGATTACATCGGATAGTTCTCCATGAAGATCATGGAGAACTTTGTATTCAAGATCCAAGAGAGAGAAGAAGCCATCTAGCTACTAGCTATGGACCCGAAGGTCTATGGTGAACTACTCATGCATCATCAGAGAGGTCATGGTGTTGATGAAGAAGCCCTCCGCATCCGAATCCCCCTCCTACAGGGCACTAGAACGTGCCCCGGATGGGATCTTCCGGAGACAGAAGCTTGCGGCGGCGGAAAAGTATTTTCGTGGATCTCTCGCGCAGTTTTGGATTTTTCGGGAATTTATAGGCGGAAGAGGTAGGGCAGACGAGCGACAGGGGGCCCACAAGCCTGCTAGGCGCCGGCCCCCCTGGCCGCGCCTAGGGGGCTTGTGGCCTCCCCTGGTGGCGTGTTCCTTGGTTCTCACGTCCCATGCGTATCTTCTGTTCTGGAAAAATCTTTCCGGAAGTTTTATTCCGTTTGGACACCGTTTAAAATTCTCCTCTGAAAGGGGTCAAAAAAATAGAATAAAACAGGAACTGACACTTGGCACTGAGTTAATAAGTTAGTCCCAAAAAAGATATAAAAGGCATACAAAACATCCAACGTTTGACAAGATAATAGCATGGAACCATCAAAAATTATAGATACGTTGGAGACGTATAAAGCATCCCCAAGCTTAACTCCTACTCGTCCTCGAGTAGGTAAGTGATAAAGACTGAATTTTTGACGTGGAATGCTACCTAGCATAGTTGTCCTTTGTAACTTCTTTCACGTGACATGAATGTTCAGATCCGTAAGATTCAAAACAATAGTTTTCTATTGACATGAAAACAATAATACTTCAAGAAAACTAGCAAGGTAATCATGAACTTTCGAAATAACAAGGCCAAAGAAAGTTATCCCTACAAAATCATATAGTCTGGCTATGCTCCATCATCCCCACACAACTAATTTAAATCATGCACAACCCCGATATTGGCCAAGTAATTGTTTTTGCACTTACTTTCTCAAACCTTTTTCAACTCTCATGCAATAGATGAGCGTGAGCCATGGATATAGCACTATAGGTGGAATAGAGTGTGGTGAAGGTTGTGAGACAAAAAGGAGGAGATGGTCACATCGACTCGGCGTATCAAAGGGCTATGGAGATGCCCATTAATAGATATCAATGTGAATGAGTAGGGATTGCCATACAACAGATGCACGAGAGCTATAAGTATGTGAAAGCTCAAAAGGAGAACTAGTGGGTGTGCATCCAACTTGCTTGCTCACGAAGACCTAGGGGAAATTTGAGGAAGCCACTACAGGAATTAACTTCTTTGCCATCTGCCATCACAGACGGCAAAGAGGACTCCACCGACGGCAAAGGTCTTTGCCGTCTGCCACCTGTCGACAAAAAATCTGCGTCAGCCTACGACGGCATTGTAGCTTCTTTGTCGTCAGCCTCACCAAAGCGGACAGGAAAGAGCTTTACCGTCAGCTTTTCATAAGAGCAGCCGGCAAAGAGGTCGAGACGGCAGCCAACAGGCATTACCCGCTCTAGCCATATGTGCCAATCATGACTTTTGAGACCAAAGATTTTTAATTTTTCAAGACTCGCTCCCCTCTTTAAATTCGCTGCATACCCATCGGGGAACATCAAGTGCATTTTGACCCACAAGATAATTTCCCTCATAGCTGGCCTTCCAAGATTTAACCAGGCCTTTGGCTTCGACCACTTCTGCTTTCCTTTGCCTTCTCGCATGTTTTGTAACGGTCTATTACATAGTGTCTCTTGATCGACTCTGGCCTTAGTATTACCCTTTGTCTTCCCATCTATGTCGAACAATGTACCAAAAATAGCCTCTCCGATATTCTTTTAAGTGTGCATCATGTCGATATTGTGTGGAAGAAGGAGGTCTTTGAAGTAAGGCAGATCCCAGAAGCATGGCTTGTGAGTCCAGGCGTGTTTTGAATTATACCCCTTGAAATACCTTGGATGCTCTGGATCAGGCGCGAGTGCGTTTAACTAATCCACGATCTGTTGGCCTGTCAACGAAGGTGGTGCCAAGTTTTTGACAACTTTACCTTTGGTAAAGTTCTTCTTGTCTTTTCTGAACTAATGGTTAGGATCCAGGAACTGTCTATGCAAGTCAAAGCAAGAATACTTCCGACCCTCCTGCAACCAATGAAACTGAAGAGCTGCTTTGCATTGGGGGCACGGGAACCTTCCATGCACACACCATCCAGAGAATAGTGCATACGCCGGCAAGTCATGCATAGAGTACATGTACCACACATGCATTTTGAAGTTTTGTTTTCTAGCGGCATCGTATGTCTTGACCCCATTATCCCAAGCTTCTTCCAATTCACCCTTAAGCGGCTGCGGGTACACATTCATATTCTTCCCTGGATAATTGGGCCCTGGAATTATCAACATCAGAAATATGTTCTTTCTTTGCATATTCTGTCCAGGGGGGGGGGGGAGATTGAGTGGAATGACAAATATAGGCCAACAACTATATTTGGTTGACATCATGCCGAAGGGACTAAACCATCCGTGGCGATGCAGACTCGAGGATTCCTTGGATTTGCCGCTTTATCCTGATGCAATCCATCGAAATGTTTCCACGCTTCCCCATCCGATGTGTGTACCACCATCTTATTCCCATCCGCATCTAGTTCGGTTCTTTTGCCCAATTTGTGCCATGTCATCTGTCTGGCTTTCTCTTCGACCATGAAAAGACGTTGAAGTCTTGGTACGATTGGCATATACCGAAGAACACTAACTGCGATTTTGGTCTACCTCTTCTCACCCATACCGTTGTATACCACAAGATACCTGCAAGACTCGCAATTGGGACAATAGTCCAAGTGTGCATACTCCTTCCTAAATAAGACACATCCTTTCTCACATGCATCTATCTTCTCATAGGGCATCTTAAGTACACGAAGTATTTTGTCCGACTTGTACAGGTTTGCAGGCATGACATGGCCTTTGGGTAGGTAGTGTCCAAATAGTGTCATCATCGCGACATAGCATTCTCTTCCCAAGTTGAACTGAGCCTTCAGAGCCATTACTTGTGCAATTGCATCCAGCTGACAGAGCTCAGTGTGCTCATGGAGAGGACGTTTTGAAGACTCCAACATTTCATATAAGGCCTTTGTAGATTCCTCCATCTCATCTTCCGAATCCCGAGCATCATCAAAGTCTTCCACCATGTCTTCGATCCCGGTACCATGCTCGCCGGTGCGACGACGGACCACCTCAGCTCTTGTGCGTTGTATAGACTCACCATGAAATGTCCACACCGTATAATGAGGCTTAAAACCCCTCCTTTGCAGGTGTTTAATCATTACAGCCTCAGTCGTCTTTTTATAGTTGTCGCATCCAGGATAGGGGCAATAGTTTCTTTCCTGGCCATTTGCGAATGCGGCTTTCACAAATTCCTTTGTTTTTACAAACCATTCTTTCGTCATCTCTTTCTGACTAGGGTGACCGGTATACATCCATGCAGGATCACTCATCTTGCCTAGCTACTAAAGACAGAAGAAATATATTTATATATAATTTAGCATTTATATTCATCGGTTAATCAGGTTCGCCATTTTTATTACGTCCATGCAACCTACACGCTAATAGGTAAAGATAGGTCCTAATCCCACCCGAGTATGTGTAGATTGGGTTTGTTTTCCCATGCTCTGCTCCGGATCCAACGCAAAATTTCGGCAGCACCTCCCCGCTGTTCTCTTGATACACGTCTCCGCAATAAACAGAGAGGATGTGCATCCGGAGAACAACAGGGAGGCACTGACGAAATTCCGCATCGGATCCAGAGCACAGTATACGGGAAAAGGAACCCAATCTACACATACTCGGGATGTCCATTGATAATGTTGGACAATTCGAAAGGATGGTGGTTATAAATATGCAAAGACATCCATATTTATAGATGTCTCCCTTTCGAACGGGAGACGCATACTGGTCACGCATACTGATAAATTAATTTAATTACCTAAATCTAGAAAGTTTCATCCGGAAACCGAGCCACAGTAAATGAAGGGGCGAGGAGGAGATGAAATTTGTACTGACCCACGAATGCAAGGGTGAGCTCGTACAACGCACAGGGAGGTCTTCACACAGCAGACCTCACAGCGACGAGACAACTATCACATGTAAATCCACCCGATCAACACAAATATTATAATTATGTCTAATTATGTCATTTTTAGGAAAACAAGCTAAGAATATAATATTCATGAGCTAACCAAGGTTTTTAGCTTATTATGTCATTTTGGAGGATAATTAGGTAAACAAGCTAAGAAATAAGAAGGCGGAGAGAAGAAGGAGAAGAAGGAGAAGAAGGAGGGCTCCTTCTCCTCCTCCTCCTTCTCCTTCTTCTTCTCTTCTTCTTCTTTTCATTTTTCCTCTTTCTTCTCCTCCTCCTCCTCCTCCTATTCTCCTCCTCTTCTTCTTCTTCTTCTCCTCCTCCTCCTCCTCCTATTATCCTCTTATTCTTCTTCCTCTTATTTCTATTTCTATTTTTCTTTATCCTCTTCTTTTACTTATTCTTCTTTTTTCTCTTCTTCTCCTTCTTTTTTTTTCTTCTTCTATTCTTCTCTTCTTCTCTTCTTCTTCTCTTATTCTTTTCTTCTTCTCCTTCTTATTTATTTATTCTCTTCTTCTTCTTCTTCTTCTTCTTCTTCTCCTTCTTATTTTTTTTCTTCTCTTCTTCTTCTTCTTCTTCTTCTTCTTTTTCTTCTTCTTCTCCTCCTCCTCCTCCTCCTATTCTTCTTCTCCTCTTCTCCTCCTCCTCCTCCTCTTCTTCTTCTTCCTTCAAAAAATAAATAACAACAAGTAAATTTCCTATGGGGGGTGGGGGTGTGGGGGCTCACCGGCAGTGTTGGGGCTGCGGGGGCGGCGCCAGGGACTGCGTGGCGGCGCTGGGGGCGGTGGGGCGGTGGCGCCGGGGGCGGCGAGGGGGCGCTGCCGGGGGGCTGTGGGCACCGGGGGGCTGCGGGGCGGCGACAGTGGGGCCGTGGGCCCCCGGGGTGGCGCCGGGGGCGGCGGGGGCAGCGGCGCGACGGTGGTGGCGACGGTGAGGGTCGGGGGAGAGGAGGGGGGAAGAGTGGCGTTTGACAGGATCGGGACGGAGAGAGGATTGGGACGGACGTTAGTAGATTCTCTACTTTGTCGTCTGCTGGCGGATGGCAAAGGGTCTATACTCTTTGCCGTCTGCCTCTGGCATCTTTGTCGTCCGCCAGCAGATGGCAAAGAAGGGCGTAGTTTGACCTAAGGTTTCCCCGGCCAGATGAGCATCTTTGCCGTCTGCTGGCCCCTTCTTTGCCGTCTGTGGCAGACGACAAAGAATTGACTGCTGGCAAAGACCTTCTTTTCCATCACCCAGTTCTTTGTTGTCTGCTTCGTGGGAGCTGACGGTAAAGACACTCTTTGCCATCAGCCAGCAGACGGCAAAGATTTGGCAGACGACAAAAAATTGATTTCCAGTAGTGAGCCCATCATTGGAATATACAAGCCAAGTTATATAATGAAGATTCCCACTAGCATATCGTGGTGGCAAAACGAGAGGCTCTCAATCATGAAGAACATAGTGCTATTATGAAGCCCAAGTGTGGAAAGAGATAGTAGCATTGTCCCTTCTCTCTTTTTCTCTCTTTTTTTGTTTGGGTTCTTTGGCCTCTTTCCATATCTCTTTTTTTTGTGGGCAACTTTGGCCTCTTTTTTTTATTTCCTCACATGGGACAATGCTCTAATAATGATGATCATCACACTTTTATTTTCTCACAGCTCAAAGCTTAGAGCGATGATGACTCTATAGGAAATGCCTCTGGAAGTGTACCGGGATGTGCAACGATCTAGCTCGGCGTATGACGTTGAAACATCTCGCTAGCTATCTTAAGATCATGCAATGACAATATGAGAGTGACGGCACAAGTCATGAGACGGAACGGTGGGAGTTGCATGGCAATATATCTCGGAATGGCTATGAAAATGCCATAGTAGGTAGGTATAGTGGCTGTTTTGAGGAAGGCATATGGTGGGTTTGTGCACCGGCAAAAATTGTGCGGTACTAGAGAGGCTAGCAATGGTGGAAAGTGAAAGTGCATCTATACCATGGACTCACATTAGTCATGAAGAACTCATATACTTATTGCGAAAGTTTTTATTAGTAATTGAAACAAAGTGCTAAACGCATACTCCTCGGGGAAGGGTTGGTAGGTGTTAACCATCGCGCGATCCCGACCGCAACACAAAGGATGACAATCAATAGATCAATTATGCTCCGACTTCCTAACATAGCGGTTCACCATACGTGCATGTTACGGGAATCACTAACTTCAACACAAGTATTTCAAGATTCACAACACCCTACTAACATAACTCTTAATATTACCAAATCCACGTCTCAAAACTAATTGAGAGGAATCAAACTTCTCTTTCTACTCAATGCACATGAAGATGGAAGTTTTATTGTATCCTCTTTGGGTACCTATCACCTTTGGGACTACTTTCATAGCACAAGCCAACTGCCAAGTTACGAACCGCCGTGATCTAAAAGATTTAAGTGAAGCACATAGAGGAAAATTGTCTAGCTCAAAAGATATAAGTGAAGCACAATGAGTATTCTAGCAAATTCACAATGAGTGCATGTCTCTCTAAAAAGGTGTGCAGCAAGGATGATTGTGACACAACAAAAAGAAAAGACTCCTATGATACAAGACGCTCCAAGCAAAACACATATCATGTTGTGAATAAAAATATAGCTCCAAGTAATGTTATCGATGGATTGAAGACGAAAGAGGGGATGCCTTCCCGGGGCATCCCCAAGCTTAGGCTTTTTGGTGTCCTTGAATTTGGCTTGCGATGCATTGGGCACCCCCAAGCTTGAGCTCTTTCCACTCTTTATCCCTTTGTCCATGAGAACATCACCCAAAACTTGAAAACTTCACAACACAAAACTTAAACAGAAACTCGTGATATCATTAGCACCAGAAAACAAACTACCACCTCTTTAGGTACTGTAGCAATCTTGATTTCTATTTATATTGGTGTTAGATCACTGTATTCTCACTTTTCCATGGCTAGTACCCCCGATACTATCCATAGTTTCATCAAAACAAGCAACCAACACAACAAAAACAGAATTTGTCAAAAACAGACCAGTCTATAGCAATCTGTATACTTCGTATACTTATGGTATCTTAAAAATTCTGAAAAATTACGAAAGCCTGGGAAAAAGGCATATCAACCAGCAGCAAAAAGAATCAACTCAAAATCTCTTTCTGGATAAAAATGAAAAATAATTCCGTGAGCAAAAAGTTTCTGTCTTTTTCCAGCAGGACCAAACAACCAACACCAAACTAGTCATAAAGGTTTTGCTTGGCTCAAACACAAAGAGAAACACAAAAAACACAATCATAACAGAATTATGATGGTGTGGACGCAACAAAACAGAAAGAAAAAGATAAATTCATTGGGTTGCCTCCCAACAAGTGCTATTGTTTAACGTCCTTAGCTAGGCATTGATAATTCAATGATGCTCACACAAAAGACAAGATTTGAAGTACAACGAGAGCATCATAAAGCATGTGAAAATAACATCTAAGTCTAACATACTTCCTATGCATAGGCATTTTATAGGAAAACAGATTGTCAAGACAACCAATAGTTACCATATGCAAGGAAGAAGAAAGAGACAATATCAATCTCAACATAACAAGAGGTGAATTGGTAACATGAAAGTTTCTACCACAATATTTTCCTCTCTCACAACAATTACATGTGGGATCATAATCAAATTCAACAATATAGCTATCACAAAGTATATTCTTTTTCATGATCCACATGCATGCAAAGTTGACGCTCTTCAAAAATAGTGGGATTATCATCAACTAAAGTCGTGACTTCTCCAAACCCACTTTCAATATTATTGCAAATATCATAATCATCATGTGTGTTAAACAAAATTTCAAGAGCATAAGAAAAATCATCACCCCAATCATGATCATTGCAACCAGTAGTGGACATAGCAAAACTAGCATCCCCAAGCTTAGGGTTTTGCATATTTTTAGCATGATTGTCACTAATAGAATTTATAGTGGAACCATTGCAATCATGCTTTTCATCACAGGAGCCCTCGTGAATCACTTCGTAAATTTCTTCCTCACAATTTTCATATTCACGGATCTCAAGCAAAACTCCATAGAGAAAGTCAAGTGCACTCAACTCACTAGCAATTGGATCAACATAATTGGATCTCTTAAAGAGATTAGCAAGTGGATGAGGATCCATATCAATAGATTTTCACCAAGCGAAGATGCAAGCATATTGAAGGCACATAGCACACAAGCAAAGGAAAGGAAAACGAAAAAGGAAAATATTTTTGTAATTTTTTGTTTTTCAGAAGTGGGGGAGAGGAAAACGAGAGGCAAAAAAGTAAATGCAAGAGATGAGTTTGCGACACTTACTTGGATGAGCTTCACCTAGAATAATCCCCGGTGCTAGAGATTGACACATTGACGGGAGACTATTCTTTGACTTGATCCTCCCCGGCAACGGCACTAGAAATCGGCAGGTTGACGGGAGACTATTCTTGACTTGATCCTCCCCGGCAACGGCGCCGGAAATCCTTCTGCTGCCTCTTGAGCTTGCGTTGGGTTTTCCCTTGAAGATGAAAGGGTGATGTAGCACAGGAGCAGTAAGTATTTCCCTCTGTTTGAGAACCAAGGTATCAATCCAGTAGGAGAATCAAGACAAGTGTCCAGAGTACTTGCGCAAACACAAACGAGCTTGCACCCAACGCTATAAAGGGGTTGTCAATCCCTTCAAGATTGATTGCAAAGTGAGATCTGAAGGCGGAAAGTGCAACGCAGTAAAAGTGTGAGGCTGAAAATATGATGTGATGTAGACCCGGGGGCCATAGTGTTCACTAGAGACTTCTCTCAAAATAGAAAATATTACGGTGGGTGAACAAATTACTGTCGAGCAATTGATAGAACCGCGCAAAGTCATGATGATATTTAAGGCAATGATCATACATATAGGCATCACGTCTGAAACAAGTAGACAAATACTTTCTGCATCTACTACTATTACTCCACACATCAACCGCTATCCAGCATGCATCTAGTGTATTGAGTTCATGACGAACAGAGTAACGCCTTAAGCAAGATGACATGATGTAGAGGGATAAATTCAAACAAATGAGGTAAACCCCATCTTTTTACCCTTGATGGAAACAACATGATGCGTGCCTCGCTACCCCTTCTGTCACTGGATGAGGTCACCACACGGTATAAATCCAAAACCAAGCACTTCTCCCATTGCAAGAATCATAGATCAAGTTGGCCAAAAAAAACCACAACTCGAAGAGAATTACAAGGATATGAAATCATGCATATAAGAGATCAGAAGAAACTCAAATAAGATTCATAGATAATCTGATCATAAATCCACAATTCATCTGATCTCGACAAACACACGGCAAAAGAAGATTACATCGAATAGATCTCCATGAAGATCATGGAGAACTTTGTATTGAAGATCCAAGAGAGAGAAGAAGCCATCTAGCTACTAGCTATGGACCCGAAGGTCTATGCTGAACTACTCACGCATCATCGGAGAGGTCATGGTGTTGATGAAGAATCCCTCCGTATCCGAATCCCCCCTCCGGCAGGGCACCAGAACGTGCCCCAGATGGGATCTTGCGGAGACAGAAGCTTGTGGTGGCGGAAAGGTATTTTCATGGATCTCTCGCACAGTTTTGGATTTTTCGGGAATTTATAGGCGGAAGAGGTAGGGCAGACGAGCCACACGGGGCCCACAAGCTTGCTAGGCGCGGGCCCCCTGGCCGCGCCTAGGGGGCTTGTGGCCTCCGCTGGTGGCCTCTGCCTTGGTTCTCACGTCCCCTGCGTATCTTCTGTTCTGGAAAAAATATTTTCGGAAGTTTTATTCCGTTTGGACACCATTTAAAATTCTCCTCTAAAAGGGGTCAAAACACGAAAAAAACAGGAACTGCCACTTGGCACTGAGTTAATAAGTTAGTCCCAAAAAAGATATAAAAGACATACAAAACATCCAAAGTTTGACAAGATAATAGCATGGAACCATAAAAAATTATAGATACATTGGAGACGTATCAACCGCCTCGAAGGATAAAGGAGGAAGATTTGCACTTTGAAATGCAAGAAATAGAATACTTGAGGTTCTCCAACAAGAATCTTGAAGAACATCTTGAGAATGAATTACATCCTTGAAGAACCACCATGAAGAACCTCCGTATACAAAAGAATGAAGCTTGAAAATAATAATATTATGACCTTGCAAAGATTTAGATGAAGCTTCACAAAGGGATAATTGAGAAAAATTGAACACCTAAAAAACAAAAGATGAAGCACTTGGGATAAGGAATCGATATCATGACCACCTCCGGAAAAGAATTGAAATCACCTTGATGAAACAGGAATGAGAATTATGTTATGTTTTTTCTTCGTCAAGGTAAATTGATGACAAGAAACAGATTTAGCATACCACTTATTGTACTTGAAAATATTGAAGAGAGATGTCAGCACAAAATTGAACAAGTCTTCAATGAAACACCAATATGAATTTGGAATGAATGAGAATAATAAAAATGAACTGGGATGCATGAGAACGAAGAGACAATGACCCATCGGCAAGAATTTAGAACAGATGGGGATATTAGACATGAATAGAATACATGAGAACAAAGAGAGCACAACCCGCCTAGTAGAAAACTTCAACAAGGCACCAAAATATCGAGATACGAACAAAGAGACAACAATTGAGAAGAATTTGAGAACGAAAACTGAAAGCTGAGAATGAAGAAATCTTCCTAAATGATGGCCTTTGTAGGATCGAGAAATGACAACAACTCTGAAATGCACCAGATAGATATGGAAGGAATTTCTCATGATCGGAAACTATTGAAAGGATAGCAACAAGCTGAAACCATGAACCTTCAAGAGAATGGACCGAGATTTAAGAGAACCACTTATTTGGTCTCCAAGCTTAGAATGATGGCAAGAAACACCATTAAGAATTAGTGAGACACTCCGGAATAAAATAACAAGAAGAGGTTGAGAAAATGATGATAAATAATTCGAAGCGATCTTGAAGAAGGAATCTGACTGATGGAATCCATACTTATGTCACACTAGAAAAGAATTACGGATCTTCGAAAAAGATTAGATGAGCCAGGTAGGAACCTCAGAAAACTTGTGGGTTCCATAGAAAACACCGTAGAATGGATTGTTAAGAATGATCGATTGCACCGGTACACATGAAAGCTTGATAAGGTGAGAACCTCGAAATAATTGGAAGGGTTGAAAACAAGAAACTTCTGAGATATCTTCAACACTCCGGATACAATAGAGAGGGATGAATGAACCAGAGAGGCTTGAATAAGAATTTGCAACACGGTAAAGCATGGAATGAATGAAAAGGATATGATGAACACCGAGATCTTGTATTGAACTCACCGGGAAGAAAACAAGAATGAAGAATGATGAATTGAAAACTCGTGAGAAAGTTCACAACGAATCACCGGATACAATACGAAAGAAAACATGGAGTAAGCAACACTGAAAAAAAGATACTTGGATGATAATCTAATCATTGAAGAAAAAAAGGGTGGGAGGGTGGGGAAAATGAAGACAACTTGGTATAGATGAAACAAAATCTGAGAAAAATATATGAGGATGGATCTTGCAAATATTGGAGAGGATTGAATTAATTTGAAGAGAAACACTCCTGCTGGAAAAGAATTGACATGATGACTCCGGTTTGAAAAGAATTTATAAGACAACTTGATTGAGCAAAAGACTTAGCACTGCCATAGAAATGTGAGAATACCATTTAGAAAAGATATGAAATCATCACTTGACATCGAAGCAACTCGAATTATCATACTCCAACAAAACAGACGATGATGCTTATGAAACAAGGGAGAAACAAATATATGACAAATATTTTGCTCGATATTTTCGTGGTAAGGTTCACACGTGTGCTATCCTACAATAGCCATCATGTACAAGGCAGTGCACAAGACATACGAAGCGGCCCTGAGTCATAGCAAGCTGCAAGGACTCTTGAATAACAACGAGAACCGCAATAAGACAGACCAAGAACAAACAAATCCACTAGATGTTGAACCCCAACCTTACATCATGCATCTGTTGGAAGATAATCCTAGGTAACTACTTGAATTCCCACCTAAGAACATCCAAATTTTTCTGGTTATCCAACCGGGTCCACGGATACAAGGAATAAAATCCATCACTCGACTCCTAGCAATAACACTACCGATCCAGTGCATCACATCCGTAAACACATAGCCAGAGGTCTCGAAAACCATCTAACTCAAACCTTCATAATCACAACGATACCAAGTATGGAAGTAGATTCGAACGCTCTCCACCGGTACTGGGGAGACCAGAATCCTCTTGCCACTACTAGCATTGAAGCAATTTCGAACATACTCCATCCTGAGATACTAAGGAAACAGAACGATATAGATGTGCCAAGAATCCCTTGGAGCACAACTCCTCGATAACAGGAGGCAGCGGGAACAAACTCCTGGTCACACGACATCATAGAGGTTCCTAAATACCCGCGTGATCCTAAATTTTTTTTGAGTGAGAAGAGGAGCAGAATTAAAATTCCTACGTAAAATTTCCTCACAAGAGCATAGAAGAGGAGTAAAAAGAGTCCTACTCTCTAATATATAACTAGACTCAAAGTAGTTTTTCACTAGACTCGACTCAGCCAAGTTCGATCAATCAAGGGGGCTCCTAGGTCGGTACTGCTCTAATACCAACTTGTAACGCCCAAGATGTGATCCTATTTATTTTAGCTCAAGGGCCTCGACAGGAATAGAAGTGCATCTCATCATTTTGCAAAAATGGATATCGTTATAAGTACATGTACAAAAGAGATGAGTATATGGAATTGGCTTACACTCGCCACAAGCTACACCATGAACACATCAATACAACAATACATACAAACACCATGTAGAAGAGGAGGGTCCGACAACAAACGAAATCAAATGATAAAAGAACAACGTCCATCCTTGCTATCCCAGGGTGTCGGCCTGGAACCCATCCTATGATCGATGAAGAAGAAGAAGAAGAAATTCCAAATAGAACAATCATCGTGCTCACGTCAAACTATATCTATTTACGTGTACCTGCAACTATTGTTGTAGTAATCTATGAGCCACAGGGACTCAGCAATCTCATTTCCAAAGGTATCAAGACTAGAAAACCTTAATGGATGAGGTATGGTTAAGTGGCGAGGCTGCAACAAGCAACTAAGCATTTATTTGACTGGCTTACTTACGAGTACAAGAATAAAAGGGGGTCATCTGGGCATAAACGGACGAGAACTAATAATGATCATGAAGTGTTCCTTACCACCTCCTTACGTCAAACATAACCCCACTGTGTCCTCTTCCGGATGCAAAACTCACAAGAAGAGACAGTCACGGTTACACACATAGTTGGCAATTTTTAATTAACTTTACTTCAAGTTTGCTATGACCGGGTGTTAAAAAAACTTTTCCAAGTTGCCACATAACCACGGGCACGATTTTCCGAAAGATATAACCCTGCAGGGGTGCTCTAACTAGTCCATCACAAGTTGCGTCGGAAACCTCGACCGCAGAAATCCCGTGATCTCCTCAGATTCCTGGTGAAAAACATCAACCTCGAGATTGCCCATAGTATCCTCGGAATCCCTCACACAAGACGTTCGAGGAAGGTAAAACAAAACCAGCACGGCTGCCCGACGTGCTAACAATCCCGATAGGAGCCATGTATCTCGTTCTGAGGGCACACCGGATGAGCACTACATATGGTTGCCGGATAGACATCCCTTGAGTTGCCCCAGTGGCCTCGCAAGTGTCTCTATTTGGGACCAACACCATTAGCACTACCCCTGTATTATGTTGAATTAATCCCTGGCTAGTGCTAACTCTATCAAGAAGAAACAATCCGGAAAAATAATCAACACACGGTAACACCACACATATTCATGACAAGATGCACAATCAAATATGATGCATGTCCATTTCAATTATGCAAGGCATGGAAAGCACAACAATTAATACTACACATAAAATGAAGCTCAATATGCAACGAGTTGCATATTAACGAACCTCCACATTTTAATTACTCGGTTCACTTCCATTTAGGTACACAACAATAATAAATGTTGTTTAACATGGCAAGAGGTGAAGCATGAATAAACTACACTATCTAGTCATTTTAAATGAGGTCGAAAACAACATATAACATTTCTAAAATGATCCTATATCTTAATTTCGATTTGGGACAGATCTGAACTAAACATATTTTATATTTGTTAAACAGCAAAATAATGTGGACCATGTGATTATACACGTCATTCGATTTACACACACACACACACACATATATATCATTTAAAATGGAGCTACGATTTAAAAGATATGAACAAATATATAATATGGCATGAATGCAAAATGTATGCAATGACAACCACAACATGGTAAATCATGGATGCATATATGATATTGTGAAACTACATGAAATTCTACGCAGGTTAAATGAGGCCGGAACAACGAAAAACAATTCCGGAAAGTCCCCACATGCAAATTAAGATTCGGTACAATTCTGCCTATACACAATTCTATATTTGTTAAATATTATTCTACACATTTTTTAGACAAGTTACATATGTGGACCATTTTAATCGGAGCTATGGTTAATTAATTATGAGACAAATCATTTTTAATATGACATTATGCAAATTACTTGGAAACAACAAGTTAAATATTTTAAACACATGTGAGAGTTGGATACTGTGAAAGTACACAAAATGCTAAGCATGTTTCGTGTATGAAGTTTTTAAATACGATGCACAATTAATTTGCTATGTATTAAATCATATTAATATGGCATCATACAAATCAATGCAAACAACAAGTTAAAGATCTTTAAACATGCATGAAAGTTGCAAATTTTATTAATCTACAGAGAGTTCTACAGAGTTTACATATCTAATTTATTTTCACCTCATGCACGGTCAAACAGTTATTAGCATTTTGAAATGATGCACTATCATGTAATTATAAACATCGTGAAAATAATCAAATTTGTAGAACCTAAAAAAAGACTACATGGGCTGAAACTGATTGAACTAGCCAGCATGAGCACATGCGCAACATTACTATAAGGTTCCCAGAGCGGGTTTTTCGGGCGCTCACCATGGGCCTTGGAGATCTGGCGGCCCATGCTAGGCGTGGCGTGGTGCGGCTATGGGGATGGCTCGGAGAAGTAGATGGGCCTCGGGGTCACGGGATGGGCCGGATGCGGGGGAGAGCTGGGCTGTGGCTTGGAGGCGCTAGAGATGCACAGCAAGATGGGCCTCGCGCTGGCCAGTGGCCCATGAGGGTTCTGCGGTCCACCCGAGCGCTGAGGCAGCCTATGCGAGCGGAGCTCCCTTGTGCTCCTGTACGGGAGGAGAACATGGCAGCGGTTGCAGGCGATGTTGACGGCGGCGCAACGAGGAGGTCGCATGGGAGGGCTAGGACCGCTGGAAGCAATGGATCTAGGTGCTCCAAACCACATCCGGGCAGCGGCGGTCGGTGGCCAGCCTCTGGCTGGGGACCCGAGGCTGTGCAGCGAAGTCAGCCGGCGGCGGGGCTCCTTGAGGCGGCATCCATAGCTGCAGCTTGCCGACGCCGGCTCACCGGAGCCAGATGAGGTCGGAGGCGGAGGCGCGGGGTAGTGCGCGTTCAAACCCGGCGACGGCTCCCGATGTATGGTGGCGGCGGCTGGTAATGCGAGGCAGCGATGGGGTCGGACACGCTTAGGAGCTCGGGTGGCTGGCTCGCGGGCACGGTCCGATCCGAGTCCGGAGAGGGTTGGATCTGGGCGTGATGGGCCCACTCGAGGTAGGAGGCGACCGGGGCAGGGGAGGCTGGTTGGCGAAGCGAATTTCAAGGTGGGAGGGAGAGGGGTCTAAAAATGACAGGGAGGCTCTTCCTTATATAGGCAGGGCCTAGTGTTTGAGGGTTTTGGGGGCATTTTTCGTCCATGCGATCGTGATTAGATGGCTCTGGCTGCGGGTTGGCTAGGTGGGATGGGTAGGCTGTGTAGAAGCTCTTGGGGTGAAAGAGAAGGAACACTGCGACCCGTGACACAAGTTTATAAAACCAAAAAAACATTCGACGAATAAACCGATGACGGTGCCACCATGGTTGACCTTCGGGTATCAAACGGACTTCGATTGTGATGAAATTGGCAGGCGGCCTACCTACATAAAACAAGACCGCACACCAAGTTTCAACCCAATTTGAGATAGTTATATACACACTTTAAAAAAAATTGATGTCGCACACGCGTGCGTGTGTAGTGGGTCTCGAACGATCAATGATAAAAACAGAGAGAACCAACAATTAATAATGGACGCAATTTTGAAAAATGACGACAATGGAGTGTCGTTGCAACGCAGATGATGTGCATGATGTGATGATGAATGGGACAACCAAATGAATCACACGACAACAATGAAATAAAAGGGGAATCTTCTGGAGCGTTGGTTCCACGTTGTTATAGTGTCTCCCCCTTTGGAATTAATTTCCAAAAAGGTCATAGCGTAAGGGCTCATTGAGAGTAAGGGATCATGAATTCTTCTTCTTGATAAGGGTTCCTTGATTCTTGTCCCCCTTTAATATGGATAAGCGTTCCTTGAAATTCCGCCCCTTTGAATATGGATAAGGGCTCCTTGAAATCCCCCCTTGAATATGGATAAGGGTTCCTTGAAATTTCTCTCCCCTTTGTGGGATCATTGACATGTTTCTCCCCCTTTGAAATCTTGAGGTCTTTGCTGAAGGAGTCCCCATTTGGCATTAATGGAAATGATCACGCACAACTAATGCAGTACTAAAATTTGGATTCTCCGAGGCAATATGGTTTGGTATGACCAATAATGATCTTAGGCCACTCAGAGAAATCGGTTAGATTGAGTTTCCCAGATTGGAGAGACCGGGTTGCAATTGAATATTTGACTACTCAATTCAAATAGACAGAAAATATCCAAAAGATTAGAAAGAGAAAAGAGAAAGCATTTTTTTTGAATATCCATAATAATTGAATGGTTCCAAGAAAGCATGCAACAAAAATATGAACCATAGAATAATCTTCATCTAGATGTTGGGCGGTGACTAGGTCATCTATATTAGAGTATGCTCACTTGAGGTGCCAAGCAAGAATGCTTGATCATAGGTCATACTCATTGTTAAGCGCAAAATGGGATTACCATTTTTTGATTAAGCATTTTGATGTCTTCATATCACTTGATTTGTTTGACCTCATGACTTGGTGTAAAGCTTTAGCAAGGATATGAGTACATACTTTGAATGATGTTGATGATGTGACATGTAGGTGAACTTGTTGTGGATGCTCAATGTTGATGAGGATCATCTTGAGTTGGGAGCTATCCTTGTCGTTTTCGTTCACTTTTCACCTACATTGGTTAGTCATGCAAGGAAGAACATAATATATTCAAACTACAAGAGTGAATTTAATCATCAGTTAGTTCTCAAGGATATGATTTTGTTATCTTCTTCCTTCATCTCCGAAGAAGGGGTTGTTGATACTTGGCCATGACAAGATTGTTTTTTATGTGAGATGAAGACAATCTTGTGACGTGTAGTTCTTGCAAGTATCTAGAAAAGGTTAGATGCAATACAAGGAAGCATAGTTTTCCAAGATATATGATAGCGTAATATCAATAGCATCATGGAATAATCAAGTAAGCTCATGCTCTTGCAAGCATCCGAGTGAGTAAAGCTCAAGTTTGAAGCATCAATGATGTTCAACTCACTCCTCAAGTGACAAAACACTTTCTCATCAAGTGGCTTAGTAAATATATCACCCAATTGTTTGTCGGTACGAACATGCTTGAGATTAATATCTCCTTTACCAACATGATCACAAATGAAATGATGTCGAACTTGAATATGTTTATTTTGAGAATGTTCCATGGGATTATGGGCAATTTTAATAGAACTTTCATTGTCACACAACAATGGAACGTGTTTCACATGAATGTCATAATCCTTAAGAGTTTGTGTCATCCATAGTAATTTTGCACAACATGATCTGATAGAAATGTATTCCGCTTCGGTGCTGGACAAAGATCCGAGTTTTGTTTCTTGGATGAGCAAGACACAATAGATCTCCCAATAAATTGACATGTACCTGAGGTGGATTCTCTATCAACCTTGTCTCCGGCATAGTCCGAGTTGGAATAGCCAACAATAAAAGAAGATCCATTTGGATACCTGATACGTCTCCATCGTATCTACTTCTCCAAACTCTTTTGCCCTTGTTTTGGACTCTAATTTGCATGATTTGAATGGAACTAACTTGGACTGACGCTGTTTTCAGCAGAATTGCCTTGGTGTTGTTTTTGTGCAGAAATGAAAGTTCTCGGAACGTCCTGAAAATTTACGGAGAATATTTCTGGAAAATATGAAAAATACATGCGCAAAGATCCACCGGAGGGGATGGGCCAGTGGGCCACAAGCCCTGTAGCCGCTGCCCCCCTGGTGGTGGCTACCAAGCTTGTGGGGCCCACGTGGCACTGCCGCCCCCAAACTCAACTCTATAAATTCACTTTCGTCCCAGAAAAAATCAAGAGAGAAGATTTCGTCGTGTTTGCGATACGGAAGCGACGCCACATCCTGTTATTCATCTGGAGGGCAGATCTGGAGTCCGTTTTGGGCTCCGGAGAGGGGAAATCGTCGCCATCGTCATCATCAACGTTCTTCCCTCTCCAATTCCATGAAGCTGTCCATCGTTCTTGAGTAATCTATTCGTAGGCTCGCTAGGCGGTGATGAGTAGGATGAGATCTATCATCTAATCGAGTTAGTTTTGACGGGGATTGATCCCTAGTATCCACTATGTTTTGAGATTGATGTTGCTACTACGTTGCCATGCTTAATGCTTGTCACTAGGGCCCGAGTGCCATGATTTCAGATCTGAAATTATTATGTTGTCACCAATATATGTGTGTTTTAGATCCGATCTTGCAAGTTGTAGTTACCTACTATGTGTTATGACCCGGCAACCCCGGAGTGACAATAACCGGAACCACTCCCGGTGATGACCATAGTTTGAGGAGTTCATGTGTTCACCAATTCCTAATGCGTTGGTCCGGTTCTTTATTAAAAGGAGAACCTTAATATCCCGTAGTTTCGTTTTGGACCCCGCTGCCACGGGAGGGATGGACAATAGATGTCATGCAAGTTCTTTTCACTAAGCACGTATGACGACACACGGAATGCATGCCTACATCACATTGACGAACGGGAGCTAGCCACATATCTCTCCGTGTTATAACTGTTGCATAATGAATATCATCCAAAGAAATCACCGACCCATTGCCTACGAGTTTGTCCCACTGCTGCTGTTACTTGCTTTGCTCTGCTGCTACTTGCTACTGCTGTTACTTGCTACTGTTGCTACTTGCTACTGCTGTCACTACTGTTGTTCCTTGCCACTGTTATTACTCGTTACACTGCTGCTACCTGCTACAATACTTTTTCGCTCGCCGTTGTCGGGAAAGAATATTTCCCGTCCACGGGCAACTTCTGGCACCATTGATACAAGCGTTAGGAATAGTGTGCCGTCAACAGATCATTTCTGGCACCGTTGCTATCATACTACTTTGCTACTGATAATTTGCTTGTAGATACTAATCTTTCAGGTGCGGTTGAATCCAACACATTCAGCTTCTAATACTTGAGAGTATCCTTTCACCTCCTGTCGGGCGAACCAACAAATTTGGGTTGAATACTCTACCCTCCAAAACTGCCGCGAACCCACGCGCTGGTGGGCCATTGCAAGACAATTGCTAATTGTTGAGCAATTGGGAGCAGTTCTGGCTCCGTTGCCGTGGAGGCATCAAGTCAGGAACACGTCAACAACATTATTCTTGTGCCATTGCCGAGGACTGCTAGCAGCATTTTTCTAGCGCCGTTGCCTGGGAAGGGATTGCTTTATTCTCTGAGCCACTTGGGATTTATATCTGCTGATCACTATGAAGATCTCAAAGATCCAAAAACCAAAGTTTTGCCCTCAACTACGAGGGGAGGTAAGGAACTGCCATCGAGCTCTGCACTTGATTCACCTTCAGTTATGAGTAAGTTTGCGACACCACCTCCTGCTAGAAATCTTGATATGTCGCCTGTGCTTGATGATGCTTATGATGCTACTATGCATGATTATGTTATGCCTGATACTGCTAGAGATGCTATGCCTGATACTGCTAGAGATGCTATGCTTGATACTGCTTTGCCTGATGATGCTAGAGATGCTATTTTGCCCGATGATGCTATGTTTGATACTGCTAGAGATACTACTTTGCCTGATATGCCACTAGGGGTATTCCTTGATGCTCATATTGCTAGAGTTACTGCCAATGCTCGTGATGCTTCTCAAACTGCCGATAGTATTGAGATAGAACCTGCTTTTGCTCCTGCTAGATCTAGCTCTCCTAGATATGAATTTCCTGATATACCTGAGGGTTATGTTATGGAGGGAGAGATAGCTGTGGATTTTCTTGCGTGTAAGGATGCCTATGATTCTGAGAAATTACTTCTCAAGTGGAAGGAAAAATCTCTGAAAGCTAGGATGAAATACGACCCGAAGTTTGCCACTTCACCTATCTTTATCACTGATAAGGATTATGAATTCTGTGTCGACCCTGAGATAATCTCTCTAGTCGAATCTGATCCTTTCCACGGTTATGAGTCTGAGACGGTCGTAGCCCATCTTACCAAACTACACGATATAGCCACCCTTTTCACTAGTGAGGAGAAGATCCGCCACTACTTTATCCTTAAGCTGTTTCCTTTCTCTCTAAAGGATGACACTAAAGCCTGGTTCACTTCTCTTGCTCCTGGATGTGTGAGTAGTCCCCAGGATATGGTCTATTACTTCTGTGATAAATATTTCCCTGCCCATAAGAAGCAAGCTGCCTTGCAGGAAATATACAACTTTGCTCAACTCAAGGAAGAGAGTCTTCCACAAGCTTGGGGGAGGCTCATCCAGCGACATAATGCTTTGCCTGATCACCCTCTTAAGAAGAACGAGATACTTGATATCTTCTATAATGGACTTACCGATGCTTCTAGAGACCACCTAGATAGTTGTGCCGGTTGTGTTTTTAGGGAACGAACTATAGAACAAGCTGAGATTCTACTGAATAACATCTTGATCAATGATAATTCTTGGACTATTCCCGAACCACCTCCTAAGCCAACTCCTAAGAAAAGAGGTATTCTATTCCTCAGTCCCGAAGATATGCAAGAAGCCAAGAAATCTATGCAAGAGAAAGGCATTAGATCTGAAGATGTCAAAAATCTACCACCTATCAAAGAGATCCATGGTCTCGATAACCCGATACAAGTAGTAGAAGTGAATTCTCTGCGCACGTTTGATGAGAGTGATATTCCCTTTGACAAACCTGCTAGCCTATGCTTTGATGAATTTGACAAATTTGTTGCCAAACAACAGAGTTTCAATGATTATGTTAGCAGACATTTGGAACAGAGTACTCGTATGCTTAGTCATTTAATTGCTTGTGTAGACAGAAATGTCAATGATCTGAAGCTTCTGAGTAAACATGCCTCTATGATTACTACTCAGGCAGAACAAGTACTTAAAGCTCAGAATGATTTGCTCAATGAATTAAATGACAACTCTGTCAGAGTCATTACTAGAGGAGGCAAAATGACTCAGGAACCTTTGTATCCTGAAGGCCATCCTAAGAGAATTGATCAAGATTCTCAAGGAATTAATGCTGATACACCCAGTCATCCTAAGAAGAAGAAGGATGATAGAAACCTACATGTCAGTTCACCAAATACTGTCACACCTGAAGAACCAAATGATATTTCCGCATCTGATGCAGAAACACAATCTGGTGATGAACATGAACCTGGTGACAATATCGACAACGATGTTCATAATAATGCTCAACCTAGCAATGATAAGGATGTGGAGGTTGAACCTACGGTTAATCCTGATAACCCACAACCTAAGAGATACGATAAGAATGACTTCACTGCTAGGAAGCATGGTAAAGAAAGGGAGCCATGGGTTTAGAGACTTATGCCCTTTCCTCCTAAGCCATCCAAGAAAAAGGATGATGAGGATTTTGAGCGCTTCGTTGAGATGATAAGACCCGTCTTTCTGCAGATGCGGTTAATTGATATGCTCAAAATGTCTCCATATGCCAAGTACATGAAAGATATCGTGACTAATAAACGGAAGATACCAGATCTTGGGATCTCCACCATGCTTGCCAATTACACTTTCAAAGGTGGAACTCCGAAGAAACTTGGTGATCCCGGAGTGCCCACTATACCTTGCTCCATTAAAGGAAATTACATAAGAACTGCCTTATGTGACCTTGGAGCCGGTGTTAGTGTTATGCCGCTCTCTCTTTATCGTAGACTTGAACTGGACAAGTTGACACCCACTAAAATTTCTGTGGAAATGGCCGAGAAATCAACTGCTTTCCCTATCGGCATTTGCGAGGATGTGCCTGTTGTGGTTGCTAAAACCACTATCTTAACAGACTTTGTTATCTTGGATATTCCCGACGATGATGCCATGGCTGTCATCCTCGGAAGACCCTTTTTAAACACGGCAGGGGCTGTTATAGATTGCCACAAAGGCAATGTCACTTTCCACGTCAACGGTAATGAGCATACAGTGCACTTTCCGAAGAAACGATATCAAGTACATTGCATCAATGCTATCGAAAAAACTTCATCGATTCTTATTGGGAGCTTTGAATGCCCTATTCCTCGTGTCAAGATGAAGTATGATTTGCTTGTTGGGGAGATACATATCCCCATTGAGGTGACTTAGTGGCTATTCGACAATTCTCCATTTCCTCTTGCGATTCGAAAAGGTTTTGTCATGAGGATTTGATCAACCCCATTGACGGATTTCTTTCGATGACCATGAAGTGGATGAATCAAAGAGTCACATACCTCTGTTTTAAGCTTTCACTTTCTGTTGCTTAGAAGAAAAATGATAGATTTAGTTTAGATTTTCCTGTTTTCTGTTTTAGCGTCCCGGAGAAAAATACCCCAAAAATAAAAGTTCTCCGATGGTCCTGAAAATCTAGTATGATTTTTTCTGGAATATTTGAAAAATACTGGGACTAAGAGCTGGCCTGGGGGCCACACCAGTGGGCCACAAGCCCTGTAGTCGCCGCCCCCCTGGTGGCGGCTACCATGCTTGTGGGGCCCACAGGGACCCCCTCCACTCATTCTAGCTCCCATCCTCTTCTTCTACGTCCAGAAAAAAATGTTTTGCAGCTCAAACCCGTGTTCTTGCTCATTTGGCTGAGATTTTTGATCTCCTTGCTCAAAGCACCATTCTCCGGACCGCTTTGGGGAAATTACTCCTTGGTAAGTGACTCCTCCATTGGTCCAATTAGTTTTTGCTCTAGTGCTTTATCCTTCGCGTATTCTTGCTACCTTGGTGACCCTGTTCTTGAGCTTGAAATGTCGATTTTAGCTGGTCCCAAGTAGTTTTAGCGCATGATACGGTCTCTAGGCACTAGTAGGAGTAATTGCTACAATGTGTGGTTGGTCTTTATTCACTTTTCTCTTGAACTTCAAAAATTTCAGCAAAAGGAAATTATGTTCAGGAGGAAGTTTCATGGTGGTTCCTCAAGTAAGAAGGGTCCCCGTCTTTCTTTTCGGGAACCCGAACCTTATCAACTAAGGGACGCACCGGTACAACCATGTGAATGGCCTTCCGATGAATTCATGATCGAAGCAGGCTTCAAGGATGAGTTTGATACACTTGTCCGCAATGCCGGGTTAGAAGAATTCCTCTTAGATAAATGCGAGCAGTATGCTATGCTCACTGCCTCTTTCGTGAGTAGATTTAAATTCTCAGTTGGCCGTGACTCATCCATACTGTTTGATCTGTATGTTAAATACTACACCATGGATTTGGAGGATTTCAATAGGATTTGCCAGATACCCGATGGGGGTAGTCTTAATGATCCTGCTAAGTCCTCGGTTAGAGATTTTGTCTCTAGTATAACTGTTGGAGAAACTAGAGACATCACGCAAGCTACCATAGGAAGCATTCATTTCCCTGCCTTGCACTACTTTTCCCTCTTCATAGGTAGGTGCATTAATGGCAAGGGTGCACATTGTCACCTATGCGCATTCGACCTTAGTATCCTTAAGAGGGCGGTAACAGGTGATGGGAGCTTCAACATGGGAGCTATAATAGCAAGGAGGCTGAATAATAATGCCATTGATGGGGATTTCTTTGGTGGAATTTATGCTACGCGCTTAGCAAATTTTCTTGGAGTACCCATCCGTTCAGGAGACCCCCCTCTCCGTACAGCCTACCTTGATCGTGTCGCTCTAACATGCTACCAGTTCCTTGAGAGGGATGATGAATCCCTCCTATACCGTTTGATATTTAACCGGCAGCGTGTTTTCCATATTACCCTTCCTGCTCCTGCTTTCTTTCACTTTCAGGTAAAACGAGATACTACATAACCATAGGAGAGGAGATGAGTATGAGAGGGAGGCGACGACTGCTCATCTTCGTGAGGAAGCTATTCAGGCAGTGGCTGAAACACTCCTGTATAACACCCATTATGATTTTGGGTTTCACCAGGACCATCCATGGGAGTAGACCAAGCTAGGCCAAAAGCCTAAGCTTGGGGGAGTACGTGTTCTCACCGACCCTACATTCATGCTTATGCTTTCACTTTGTTATTCGGTGTTTACACTTTGCCACAGTATTATCCATGCTAGTTTATTTTCGTTCTCTTGTTTTCTTGTTTTGTGTCCTTTTGAGAAAACCCAAAAAGATTTTCTTTCTTCTTTTGCTTGTTGGGAGTTTTCCCGTGTAAATAGTTTTCTTTTTCTTTGGGTCAAGGTAGAAGATATTGGTTACAATGTTTAGTGGCTCTTGCATGCATACCTATTTAGCTTTCAAATAGCCATATTACTTTGTCTTCTCCTTTGTGTTTGCCTGCAGATTCAGCTTAGTCCAATGCACGAGCATTCTTATTATTGTTCACATCGTTCGATCGTGCAAGTGAAAGGCAATAATGATGATATATGATGAAGTGACTGAGACTAGAAAGCTGGTATGAACTCTATCTATTTTGTTTTTGTAAATATGACTAGCTTGTCGTCCCAGATTCAGCTTTGTTGTGAGAGAACCATGCTTGAAATGACAACTTAGAGATCATAGTTTCTGATGCCATGATTAACTAGCTGAGAGCTTATAATGGTTTGTCTTGAATGCCAACATAGATTTTGAGATGACTATGATGTAGTATGATAGGATGGTATTCTTCTTTGAATGATTCAAGTGGCTTGACTTGGCGCATGTTCATGCATGTAGTTGAAACAAAATCAACATAGCATGTATGATGTTCGTATTCGTGGTGATTTATATCCTGCTCATGCTTGCACTCAATGTTAGTCAAACTCATTGCATCTTGATGACTGTTGTCGCTCTCTAGTTGGTCGCTTCCCAGTCTTTTGATAGACTTCACTTGTACTAAGCGGAATACTGCTTCTGCATCCACTTCCATAAACCCAAAAGTTTTTCCATGAGAGTCCACCATACCTACCTTTTTGCGGTATCTACCTGCCGTTCCAAGTAAATTTGCATGTGCCATTCTCTAAACCTTCAAGAAATAATCTGTTTTGCATGCCCGAACCGCTCATGTGGTGACAGGGGGCTATTGATATCTTCCATGTTAGGCGTGTTATCCTCGACATGTGTTTATTCACTGTCATTCACGAGAAAGGGGTCGGTAATTGGAATGCCCAGTTCCATGCTTAAATCAAAAACATAACTGTAAAACAAGACTCCCCCCGGATTGATGTTAGTACTATGGACGGTACCCGAGGATACGACTCGCCGTGGAGTGTGATTGATTGGTGGTGGGGGAGTTAAAACTTTACTTTTCTATTTGGGAACTGCCTATAGCATGAGTAGGATGGAAGATATTGAGAACTCTTGGTCATTGCGTTGACAATGAAAGCATGCCACCCAAAATTATTATCTCTGTTTTCAAAGCTTGAGCTCTCGCACCTCTGCAAATCAATGCTTCCCTCTGCGAAGGGCGTGTCTATTTATTTTCCTGTTGAGTCATCCTCCTCTTGTATAAGCACCAACTAGAGAGCACCTCTGTCATTTTTATGCTTTGCTTTTGATTCATATTGAGTATGACTATGACTAGATCTTTGTTGCTATGAATTACAATGTTTAGTCATCCCTTGATCTTTGAAAGTGCTCTGCATTTATGTTTTGCGGTCTCAGAAAGAGCTAGCGAGATACCACCTATTCATATTGCTTCATGCTTGTTTTGATTGAATTGTTGGTATCTGAAAATCATTATTATTTGCTCGCTAGCTGATTATGCCATTGATATTGGTTTACCGTAAGACCTTTGTGTCACTTGCTTATGTGGTTAACTTGTGATCTTGCTAAACTTCTGGTTATGAGTTAGACATAGTTGCAACAACAAGATCAAACAGAGTTTGTCAAAGTTTTTCTTCTCTTTCAGTTTGTCAACTGAGTTGCTTGAGGACAAGCAATGTTTTAAGCTAGGGGGAGTTGATACGTCTCCATCGTATCAACTTTTCCAAACTCTTTTGCCCTTGTTTTGGACTCTAATTTGCATGATTTTAATGGAACTAACCTCGACTCACGCTGTTTTCAGCAGAATTGCCTTGGTGTTGTTTTTGTGCAGAAATGAAAGTTCTCGGAACGTCCTGAAAATTTATGGAGAATATTTCTCGAAAATATGAAAAATACGTGCGCAAAGATCCACCGGAGGGGATGGGCCAGTGGGCCACAAGCCCTGTAGCCGCCGCCCCTCTGGTGGCGGCTACCAAGCTTGTGGGGCCCACGTGGCTCTGCCGCCCCAAACTCAGCTCTAGAAAGTCACTTTCGTCCCAAAAAAATCAAGAGAGAAGATTTCGTCGCGTTTGCGATACGGAGGCGCCGCCACATCGTGTTCTTCATCTGGAGGGCAGATCTGGAGTCCGTTTTGGGCTCCGGAGAGGGGAAATCGTCGCCATCGTCATCATCAACGTTCTTCCCTCTCCAATTCCATGAAGCTCTCCATCGTTCGTGAGTAATCTATTCGTAGGCTCGCTGGGCGGTGATGAGTAGGATGAGATCTATCATGTAATCGAGTTAGTTTTGACGGGGATTGATCCCTAGTATCCACTATGTTCTGAGATTGATGTTGCTAATACTTTTCCATGCTTAATGCTTGTCACTTGGGCCCAAGTGCCATGATTTTAGAACTGAAATTATTATGTTGTCACCAATATATGTGTGTTTTAGATCCGATCTTGCAACTTGTAGTTACCTACTATGTATTATGACCCGGCAACCCCGGAATGACAATAACCGGAACCACTCCCGGCGATGACCATAGTTTGAGGAGTTCATGTGTTCACCAAGTTCTAATGCGTTGGTCCGGTTCTTTATTAAAAGGAGAACCTTAATATGCCATAGTTTCCTTTTGGACCCCGCTGCCACGGGAGGGATGGACGATAGATGTCATGCAAGTTCTTTTCCCTAAGCACGTATGACGACACATGGAATGCATGCCTACATCACATTGACGAACGGGAGCTAGACACATATCTCTTCGTGTTATAACTGTTGCATGATGAATATCATCCAAACAAATCACTGACCTATTGCCTACGAGTTTGTCCCACTGCTGTTGTTACTTGCTTTGCTCTGCTGCTACTTGCTATTGCTGTTACTTGCTACTGTTGCTACTTGCTACTGCTGTCACTACTGTTGTTCCTTGCCACTGCTCTTACTCGTTACACTGCTGCTACCTGCTACAATTCTTTTTGCTCGGTGTTGCCGGGAAAGAATATTTCCCGTCCACAGGCAACTTCTGGTGCCATTGATACAACCGTTAGGAATAGTGTGCCGTCAAAAGATCGTTTCTGGCACCGTTGCTATCGTACTACTTTGCTACTGATACTTTGCTTGCAGATACTAATCTTTCAGGTGTGGTTGAATCCAACACATTCAGCTGCTAATACTTGAGAGTATCCTTTCACTTCCTGTCGGGCGAACCAACAAATTTGGGTTGAATACTCTACCCTGGAAAACTGCCGCCAACCGATGCGCTGGTGGGCCATTGCAAGACAATTGCTAATTGTTGAGCAACTAGGAGCAGTTCCGGCTCCGTTGCTATGGAGGCATCAAGTGAGGAACACGTCAACAACATTATTCTAGTGCCGTTGCCGGGGACTGTTAGCAATACCATATGCCAAAGTTTGGTGTATGTATCAAGTATCTCACAATTATTTTCACAGCGTTTAGATGACACTCCTTATGTGTCGCTTGATATCGAGCACACATGCAAACACTCAACATGATATCGATACGGGAGGCACATAGATATAGCAATGAACCGATCATTCATCGATAAACCTTTTGATCAACTGGTTTGACCTCCTTGGTGATGTCAACATATCCACTACTCCCTCAGTTCCTAAATATAAGTCTTTTTAGAGGTTCACTACAGAACTACATACAGATGTATATATACATACTTTAGAGTGTAGATTCCTTCATTTTGCTCCATATGTAGTCCTCTAGTGCAATATCTGAAAAATACTTATATTTAGGAAAGAGGGAGTAGTAGGCATGGGAGTTTTCATAATTTTGCACTCTTGCATGTTGAACTTCATGATTAATTATTTGGTGTACTTGGTTTGAGAGAAAAATATACCTTCTCTTGTTTGTTCGATTTGCAAACCAAGGAAGAATTTCAGCTCACACATCATGGACATCTCAGAATTCTCACAAATCAACCTTCCAAACTTCGCACTAAAATGTGGGTTAGTAGATACAAAGATAATATCATCCACATAAATTTGGGACACAAATAATTCGCCTTTAATTCTTCTAGTTAATAAGGTGCCTCAATTTTACCAATCCCAAAATCCTTTTCAAAGAGAAACTTCGTTAGGCATTTGTACCAACCTCGAGGGGCTTGTTTATGACCATATACAGCTTTTCGTAGTTTATATACATGATCAGGTTTCTTAGGGTTCACAAATATGGGAGGTTGTTTAACATAAACTTCCTCCTCAATTTCACCGTTTAGAAAAATACTTTTGATATCCATTTGGTAAAGAGTAATATCATGGTGATTGGCATAAGAGATAAGATATGGATGGCTTCAAGTCGAGCAACGGGGGCATAGGTCTCACTATAGTCTATACCTTCGACTTGCGTGTAACCTTGAGCTACGAAATGTGCCTTGTTGCGTACAAATTGGCCATATTCATTTGCTCGTTCTGAAACACCCATTTTGTACGAATGATGTTGTGCTTGTCCCTGGGTTTCACCACGAGTGTCCATACTTCGTTCCTCTCGAAGTTGTGTAGTTGTTCGTGCATGGCATTCACCCAATCCGGGTCTTGAAGTGATTTTTCTACCTTCGTAGGATCAATGCTAGAGATAAATGAGTAATTCTCACAAGAGTTAGCTAAACTAGGTTTAGAGTAAGTGATTCTCCCGGTTTGTATGTCACCGAAGATTTGGCTTAGTGTATAATCCTTGTTCACTCTTGCTCGAACTCGTGATAGTATTTTCCTATTGGCTGGTGCAGCTTCCTCAGCATCATCTTCTCCTTCGTTGTCATTGAAGGTGTCATCTCCTTGAGGTGGCGGTGAAGATGGTTGAGGTGGATCATGATGCACTTCTTACTCCTCTTCATCTTGTCGTGTACCACTTGTGTATGCCTCCATGTCGTTTTGTGGTTCGCCTTAACGCGAAGTAGAAGCTTCCACTTGAATTGATGAAGCACTTTCCTTCACCTTCATGGGACAAATCTTGCCGATGGACAAGTCTTGGATGGCTTCCGAAGATTCCCTATCTCCTACATCATTTGGCAATTGTTTATCTTGCAAACCATTAGATTCACCAAACTTCATATCTACCGTCTCTTCAACTTTTTGAGTGTAACTGTTGTAGACATGGTAAATGTGAGAGTTCGATCCGTAACCAAGTGGGAAACCTTCATGAGATTTAAGAGCAAATTTAGTATGATGATGTTTATGAAGAATATATCACTTTGATCCGAACACTCGCAAATATCTGTAACATCCCAAAATTATAAATTTTGGAATGTTAATATAATTATTAGACTGATTGTTTGTTTGTTTGCCTGAGTGATTGAAACTTGTGTGAAATTTGAAACTTTTCGAAACTTTTGAACGAGAGGGAATAAAATGACTTTCCCCTTCTCCGGTGAATTCAAATTAAAGCTTTTAAAAGCAACGAGAGAAGATGACATGACTTCTTCAACTATAAAGAATTTGAACGGAGATATTTGCGTTGAATTCTTTTGCTTTTCCATTTTTCCATCGCGCGAGAAATGTCCGGAGAAAACTCTCTTGCACGCAAAAGAGAGAGCGGAGGAAAATGACCCTCCAAAGTGCGGGCAAATTTTTGAAATGTTTGAGCCAAGAAAAACCCAAGGTTTATTTGCAAAAATATTTGCAAAGAGAAATAAGGCAATTTAGTGAATTTCTGAAAAAAACATTTTTTAAAAGTTTTTATTTTGGCTTTAAAAAAATGTTATTCGGGTGGAGATTCTTTTTCTGATTTTTTTGGTATATAATACCATATATAAATATTTTTATTTACTGTCTCTTTTTTGCTTTTATATTTTTATTTTGTTAAAGGTTAGCTAATAGGAAGGGATATATTTTTTTCTTGCCACCGCCCTGAGCGTTTTTCTTAGCTGGGCCGAGCCCCCTTTTGCCTGGGATCAAATCCCTTAAAAAGAATTCGGCCAGCCACCCCCTCCTTACCTCCCCCTTTCTCTGCCAGTGGGCCTTGCCCGAAGCCCTCCACGTCTTCTTCCTTCCTCCCTCGTCACCTTCCTTCTTCTCTGCTGCTCACGACCGAGCCCCTCCCCAAACCGCGATTCCCTTCCCCCACCGCCTCCCCCTCCTTCCATAGCACCTCCCCTCCTAGCCTATATAAGTGCCCCATCTCCACCGACCCCGTTCCCACCCTAAGCACCTCGAACCGCCGCCCCTAGCTCCCTCCCCACCCCTCGCCGGCAGCGAGTTTCTGCTGCCCACCTTCGGCCCTGGAGGAGCCACCCCATCGCCACCCGTCGCCGCCCCTTCGCACCACCGCCGCCTCCCCCGAGGAGGAGGACTTCCACTCCACCGCCGCCCCCTTGCCACCCTCCACCCGTGCTGCACCTTCCCCCTCCACGAGCAGCAACTTTCCACCTCGCCTCTACCCCTACAACCACCCACACCTTCGGCCCCCTCCCTCTACCTCGCCTCCCTCCCCACCTGCAGGCCCCTTCTCCACCGGAGCCCCCCCTCCACCACTCCTCCTTCCGCCGGCCCCTCCCTTCCCCACCGGAGCCCCCCCTCCACCTCGGCCATTGCCAGCCACGGCCAGTCCAGGTAGCTCTCTCTCCCTTCTCTGTTATTTTTTGTTCTATTCCTAGCCCTTAGATCTTAGTGGATGGTTAGATTAGAACTGAGAATACCTCTTCGGTTTATATGAGAACACCCACGGTTTTAATTTCCCACTTAAGTTTTAACCAGCAACTTTTCCTTAGCGTCGGCCGTTTGCTCCAAACCGAGAAACAAACGTTCTCCGCAGCCAATAGTAGTATGCCACGTGTACCCACTGTTAGATACTAGTAGCTGCAGTTTTTTTTGTCTAAATAGCAAAAACAGAAACTTTCAATCTTGTTTTGACCACAACTTTTGATCCCGAAGTCCAATGACTTTGATTCTTTTTCCAGTAGCTCACAAATGTCCTGTAGTGTTTAAAAACATATAATTTGTCTATGTTTGAAATTTTGAAATATAAGTTAGAGCAGATTTAGTTTAAACACTGTTCTGCCTATTCCAGGAGGTTAAAAATAGATTTTAATTTGATTCCTTTTGGTACTGATCCCTAGTGATCCTATTTATAAGTGTGAAAAATTTCAGATTTGTTTGAGTATTTTAACTCATTATTTCTTGTGAAACAATTTCTGTTTCACCGCTTTTAGGTTTTCGGCTAATTCATTTTCTACTTTTGTTTTAAAATATTTTTTTATTATTTCAGAAAGATTATTATTGTTTTGTTTATGTTAGTTAACAGTAGTTTTGCAACAAGTTCTTATTTTAGTTTTATTTGTTTTCACGAAATCAATTCTAGCTCCGTAGTAACGTGCAATTGTTTTCACCGTTGTTTCAAATCCCGTTTGGGAATGCTTTCAAAAGTTTTGTGAAGAAGACTTTATTTTATCTTGGTTAAACTTATATCTTAGTTCCTTGTTATTATTTTCTGTTAGACAAAACTATTTAGTGGTTGACGTAGTAGAAGATTCTTTAGTTCTTTTTGAAGTTTCTTTCGGATATCTATTCGCTCTCTTTTGTTTTGATTGCTAGAATGAATGCTAGTATGTGTGCTTATGTGAATGATATGTTTGCTATATAGACTTCATCGGAGAGTGACGAGTAGTCTATCAAGTTATTTTCTCGAGAAATTCTTCTTCGTCAACATCACCAGGCAAGTCATCTTTGATCATGTTATTTTACCTATGTTTTCGATGCATGGTAGATCACCTTCTTTGCCCAATTGCATGCTGCCTAGGTACTTGGAAACTTTAGTGTAAGAGTAGTATCATGTGGTAGGAACACAACACCCCGACACTTGGCCCCGGGACAACAATTTCTTAATGCTATGCTTGAGTAGACGGGTTATCGGTTGAGTGTATACCACGAGTGATGCGAGATTGATATAATAATCAAGACCGGACTAAGACAAGATTTTCAAGACCTCGGACGCAATGCAACACTTGGTGAAGGACGGTTGATCGGCTCCCTGGAAAACCCAGTGGATGCCCGGGATGCTGGAGAGGCCATGTCATCCTACGGAAAGCTTCACCCAGGCTCGAAGAGACGGACGGAGACTTCAAGACTCAAGGCTTACCTGCACAGCCACAAGTCATTATGGGCTCTGGCTTGGTTGGACAACGCGGCGACTCTGGACAGGCGGTGCTAGCAGATGTAGACGAACGGTAGGAATGGATGGGCACCGACAGGGATTCAGAGGGACCCGTTGAAAGACCATGTTTTGATCTTCCGGTCTTCAAACACCTTGAAGTGCGAGGACATACACGAAGGCGATCAAATCTTGTGGGGAACGTGTGCAAAACTCTGCAGAGTACTCAAACCTAATCGATTAGCCGTGTCCACGGTCATGGATGACTTGAGCCAAAGGAACTGAAGTTATCTAGATTTCTCAACACCATTATATATATATTTGATGAGGGTAAATATTGACAACTCGGGTACGAGAACTGGTTGGCGGAACCATCTCGTTAACAACAAACCTTGTAGTAACATTTTGCTTTCAACCCCCTCTTGTTGTAGGATAAAACTGGCTTTATGCAAAACTTAGCTCCACCGACCAAATATGCATTTAGAGATAGTTGATTATTACTTTACCCCTCTCTTATGTGACTTGTCGGCATATTCAATATGCTGACCTACACGGCTGCAACGTCTTATGTTGCAGATATTTTCTTCGACGAGTAAGAGTACGATTCAGGGTTACGGTCTACACTCAACTTGCCGTTGGTGTTTATTTGGACTCCACTCCCTTGACTGCTTCCGCTGAGATATTTAAGATATATATCAGTTTTACGCTATTTACATGTGATTGCACTTTGATATATACATTGATGTACTGTGTGTGCCAGCATACTGATCCAGGGATGGCACAGAAACACAAAGGCTTGACTCGTTTTGAGTCGGGTCGCTATAGAAATGGTATGAGAGCACATGTTGACTGTAGGACGTGACCCCTAGAAACTGGAAATTTCTTAGGAAAGGATCTCTCAAATTTCTGCATGAGTAGTTAGTTCTCCTAAAGTCTTGCTGAGTACCTTCGTACTCATGTTTGCTTAATAAATGTTGCAGAGGTTGCTAATGACCCTAATGGAGGGTTATTCGTAGACATCGACGACGACGAGTAGCTGGTGTCCCAGCTACGATCTGGCCCTACGTCGACTCTGTAGTATAGTCAGGCCATGTGCCTTCTAGTTGCACTGTCTGTTCCCAGACAGTTTATAACTCTTCCGCTGGCTTGTATTGTATGACTGCTATTATGGGTCGTGAGACCCTTAATGTGTAATATTATGTGTGTGGCTCTTCCGAGCTTCTTAAATAAAGGTTGTATGTTTATGGTTATGTTGTGATGCCATCGATGTATCTATACATATCGGTATGCCATGCGTACGTGTGTCGTACTTGATATGTATGGGGTTCGATTACCTAGTCGTGAACTTTAGTAGCACTCCTTACAAGGAAATGCCCCTTTGTGATCCAACGAGCCTTGGTAGTTCGCTACTGCTCCGGACACATTGGTTGACCGGCATGTGTCCTTCTTAGCTGCTGTGTCTGTCCCCTTTGGGGAAATGTCACGCGATCTAATGGAATCCTTGTAGCTTGCTACGACTCGTCTACATTCGCTGATGACCGACACCTGCTTTGTTGGGTCATGTATGCCTGTCCTTGTGAGGTACTGCCACTTTGGTTTATGACTAGACATGTCGATCCGGGTTCTTTGACATTGGATTGCTAGCGACACTATCACATACGTGAGTCAAAAGACGCAAACGGTCCCGGCTAAGGTAAGGCTGCAGTCGTGGAGTTAACCGTGCGTGAGACCACAAAGGGATGCGATGTGTTACAGGCTGGATTCCTATGGCTTAGGATCGGGGTCCCGACAGCGTTGGTATCAGAGCCTGACTGACTGTAGGATTACTAAGCCAAACTGGTCGAAGTTGAGTCTAGAATTTCTTAGTTATATATAAGGGAATTGTTTGTGGAAGGGAACGTAACACTCTTGTTCTCTTCTCAAGATATTCTATTCTGGTCATCCTCGTCTTTTCTGCGGGAATTAAGGACTAGGTTACTCATCTTCTCCTTGGCTCGTGTTTCTGATCGGTAGATTATAGGACTGCGGGTCGAGAGATATTGGGTTTCTTTTATTCCTTGGAAGCAGGAAGTAAGTTTGATGATCAGAGAGTTGAACTTGATAGTTGAGTGGTTACGCTATTCCATTTTTTGGGTTGTCTCAAAATTTGTTTTGAGCAATTACAGCCGTTATGCTGCCCAATTTTGCATTCAGAGCTCTAATGCTTTTGCATTACTCTCTATTTACAGATGCCTGGCCGTCCTTCTCGTGAGGTGGTACATTTGACCAAGTGCATTGATGTACCGGGTCATACGGCCATGCTGGTCAGGGTGATGTCGGTGTGCGGTTACCGCTGGTACCCCGAGTACACACTGGAGGAACAGTACCGAGACTTCAACCAGAGCCAGTACATCTGCACTGTTAGGGTATTCCCAGACTACCCTGGAGCTGAGAAGCCAATCCATTGGTCCTATGGGTTGGGGGTCACCGTTGACATGGCAGTACAGGATGCTGCCTATTCAATGCTGACTATTATTAGAGCGAGACATGCACTGCTGTAGAATTCAGAGTTCTGCTATGTTCCGGCCTCTCAGTCTGGTGAAGAGGGATACCTCAGTGGAGTCTATTTTGATTCTTCTATGGAGGATCCACTTCTGCAGTCCACTGTTGAGATGCTAGAGAACAGAGACAGGGATGCTCGTGCTCTCCGCATGGAGCTTTATGCTACCCGTGCCCGTCTGTGGACAGCTTTGACGCAGCTGGCACCGGTAGTCCAGACAGGGTATGGAGAGATGGAGATGCTGAACCCTGTTAGAACCCATCTTCCGGCCCACGTTGACTGGCCAGCTATAGGAGGAGTCACACCTCTTCGGGGACCCCTCTTACCACCAGTCAGGGGACCAAGGCCATATCCGTGTCCTTATGGATCCCAGGGATCTAAGGCTAGAGTGTTTCCTGATCCGCAGGTTGAGCTTCCAGGTCATGGAGGTAATCTCTATGAGATGTTCTATGCGGATGCCTGAGCTGTGAGCGGAAGGATAGTATGGTAGTAGCCGTACGTTCACAGTCCTGCGTGACTTGTGAAGTATGGTAGTAATGTGAAATGAATTCCGGAGGCCTAGATAAATAATGTATAGGAAGCTTGTAAGCCTCTGATGAGTAGTTCCACCATTTCAGTAGTTTGCTCTTCGAGTAAGTTTGTACTGAACTATGTAAGGGTGTGTATGAACCATGGTGTATATATAGCAGTTGCTTGTTACCATGTTGTTCGGATATTCATTTCCGCATTCCGTGTGTTCAGTACGTTCTTAATCCATAGCTAGTATTGATATGATATTGGTCTAAGCTATGAGTTTGTTTGTCAGGATGGTGTTCACGAGGTTGAACCGTGCCCCTGCTCATGAGCAAGGTGAGGGTAGTCAAGCGTCGCAGGAAGACCTGCCTCACCCACCTTCTCTGGTAGAAGTGATGCTTGAGGCAGAAAGAAACAAAAGGGAGACCAACCGACTGCTAGAGCGTATTGAGCAGAATACGGCTCGACAGCCTAGGAATGCTGCAGTGTCCCTCAATGACTTTGTGAAGCTGAATCCTCCAAAGTTTCATCATTCCGTCGATCCCCTCGACGCTGATGACTGGCTGTGCAGCATCTCACGCAAGATTCGCTCGGCGAATGTGTCTGAGGTCGACAAGGTGACCTTTGCGGCGTATTTCCTGGAGGGACCCGCCAATCTGTGGTGGGAGAATTTTGAAGCTATGCGTCCCGCTGAACCAGTGGCCACGTGGGCAGACTTCAGTGCAGCTTTTCGTCTGCACCATATTCCAGAGGGCCTGATGGACAGAAAGAGAGAGGATTTCTATGCCTTCACTCAGGGCAAGTTGTCTGTGGATGCCTATAGCCGCGAGTTCGGTAACCTCGCCTGCTATGCAACAGAGGAGGTGTCTACTGACGCCAAAAAGCAAGCAAGATTCCGTAAGGGTCTGAGCCCTGAGCTCCGTCGAGACCTGCGCCTCCATGAGTGTGCAAGTTTTCAAGCCCTGGTCAACAAAGCGATCAGTGCGGAGACTGGTCATATTGACTTCGAAGCCACAAGGAAGCACTCCCGTGACTTTGGCTCATCTTCTGGTTCCGCGTTTCCAAAACGCAGGCTATGGGTTCCAAACAGTTCTCTGCCGCCAAGATACACTCCGAGGCCATCCTACGTGGCGCCTCAGACGAATCAGGCCAACCCTCCAGCAAAAGCTTATGGTGGTCCAGCTAGCAATGCTGCACCACGTGCCAACCAGGTGATATACTACAAGTGTGGAGAACCAGGGCATTATTCCCGTGAGTGTCCTCAGAATGTGGGTGCCAAGCAACCCGGAAAGTCCGTCGGGCAGGCCAAGTCGGGCAAAGCTTATTATGTGAAGCCAACTCCTGCACGTGGCCGTGTGAACTATGTGTCAGCAGAAGAAGCTACAGAGGATCCCGACGTCATGCTGGGTACGCTTCTTGTTAATCATCACCCAGCGTCCGTTCTCTTTGACACTGGGTCTTCTCATTCCTTCATTTCGGAAAGTTATGCACAGTTGCATAACATGTCATTTTGTGATATGCCAATCCCATTGGTTGTCCAAACCCCTGGTAGTAAATGGAAAACCTCTAGGATAACCTATGACAATGAAATTCTAGTAGACATGCTAGTTTTTCTAGCCTCATTGATAGCATTGAAATCTTCGGATATTAATATCATCTTGGGCATGGACTGGATGTCAGATCACTATGCCAAGATTGATACTCATTCTAGAAATGTCCAGCTTACCCATCCCTCGGGTGAGATAGTAAATGTCTCTACTCGAGTTGCCAAATGCCAACTCTATTCCCTAAATGCCAACCCTCTTCCGAAACTTGAAGACATTCCGGTAGTCCGTGACTTCCCGGATGTTTTCCCAGAGGAACTGCCAGGAATTCCACCTGACAGAGATGTAGAGTTTGTGACAGATCTTGTTCCGGGAACTGTCCCAATAGCTAGAAGACCTTATAAGATGGCACCCCTAGAGCTAGCCGAACTTAAGAAGCAATTAGATGAGGCCTTGAACAAAGGTTTCATTCGTCCTAGCTCTTCTCCTTGGGCTTGTCCCGTCCTCTTCGTCAAGAAGAAAGACGGAACGGATCGGATGGTTGTAGATTACCGACCAGTTAATTTGGTCACCATTAAGAACAAGTATCCGCTCCCCAGGATCAGCGATCTGTACGATCAGCTCGCTGGATCCTCAGTCTTCTCTAAAATGGATTTGAGGTTGGGATACCATCAAATCAAGATTAAGAACAGGGACATTCCAAAAACGGCCTTTGTTACTCGTTATGGCCAATATGAGTACACCGTTATGTCCTTCGGTTTAACCAATGCCCCAGCCACCTTCTCTCGACTGATGAATTCAATCTTTATGGAGTATTTGGATAAATTCGTCGTAGTATACCTCGATGATATTCTCATCTACTCAAAGAATGAACAAGAACATGCCGAGCATCTAAGGCTGGTATTGATGAAACTTCGAGAGCATCGCCTTTATGCCAAATTTTCAAAATGTGAATTCTGGTTACCAGAAGTGACCTATCTAGGCCACGTAATCTCTGGTAAGGGTATTGCTGTCAATCCCGAGAGAGTTCAAGCTGTCCTTGATTGGACTCAACCTGAATCGGTTAAGAAAGTTAGGAGTTTTCTTGGTCTAGCGAGCTATTGTCGCCGCTTCGTCGAGAATTTCTCCAAGGTTGTAAAGCCTCTAACTGAACTCCTCAAGAAGGATAAAAAGTTCGAGTGGACACCACAGTGTGAGCATAGTTTTCAGGAACTGAAAAGACGCCTGACTTCCGCACCAGTGTTGCTACCACCAAATTTTTCGAAGGACTTTGTTATCTATTGCGACGCCTCGCGACAAGGATTAGGTTGCATTCTCATGCAAGATCGTCATGTGATCGCATGAGCATCTCGACAGTTGCGTCCACATGAGGATAATTATCCCACACATGACCTTGAGCTTGCAGCTGTGGTCCATGCACTAAAAACCTGGTGACATTACCTTTTGGGTAATCGTTGCGAAATATTCACTGATCACCAAAGTCTGAAATATATCTTCACCCAGCCGGATTTGTATCTCAGGCAAAGACGGTGGGTTGAGTTGATCTCGGATTACGACTTAGGGATAACTTACACCCGGGGAAGGCCAATGTTATGGCCGATGCACTAAGTCGTAAATATTATTGTAACAATTTGATGCTACAACAAGGTCAACCACATCTCCATGAGGACTTTCGGAAGTTGAATCTTCATATTGTTCCTCAAGGATTCCTTTCTACCCTGGTGGCGAAGCCTACTCTTAAGAATCAAATTATAGCTGGCCAAAAGCGTGACAAGGGTATATCACGGATCAAGGAGAATATTTTTAGCGGAAACGCTAAAGAATTTTCCATGAATGATCAAGGTGTTGTGTTCTTCCAGAATCGTTTAGTGGTTCCTAAGAACCCACATCTAAGGAAGTTAATCCTTAAGGAGGCTCGTGATTCTCCTCTCACCATTCATCCCGGTAGTACTAAGATGTATCAGGACCTACACCAGAGGTTCTGGTGGACTAGGATGAAGAGAGAAATTGTTGAGTTCGTTGCTAACTGCGATGTTTGTCGTCGAGTTAAGGCAGAACATCAAAGGCCTGCTGGCACCCTTCAGCCTCTAGCTATTCCTGAATGGAAATGGGATAAAGTTAGCATGGATTTCATTACCGGATTTCCCAAGACCAAGAAAGGAAATAATGCTATCTTTGTGGTCATTGACCGTCTTTCCAAAGTGGCTCATTTTCTTCCTGTTCGTGAGAGTATAACAGCTAGCCAGCTAGCAGAGTTATATATCTCTCGAATAGTGTCTCTTCATGGTGTTCCCCTGGAAATTAACTCGGACCGTGGAAGTATCTTTACTTCTCGCTTCTGGGAAAGTTTTCAGAATGCCATGCTGACTCACTTATCTTTTAGCACTGCTTTCCATCCTCAATCAAGTGGTCAAGTAGAAAGAGTGAATCAAATCCTAGAAGATATGCTCCGCGCTTGCGTTATTTCGTTCGGTATGAATTGGGAGAAGTGCCTTCCATTCGCCGAATTCGCTTATAACAATAGTTATCAATCAAGCTTGGGCAAAGCCCCTTTTGAAGTTCTCTATGGACGAAGATGTCGAACCCCTCTTAATTGGTCAGAAACCGGAGAGAGGCAACTCTTTGGCCCGGACATGATCCAGGATGCAGAAGAGCAGGTTCGCATTATTCGTGAAAAGTTGAAAACAGCCCAGTCTCGTCAAAAGAGCCAATATGATCGTCATCATAAGGCTGTGACCTTTGAAGTTGACGAGAAGGCTTACCTTCGGGTTACACCTTTGAAGGGTACCCATCGATTCGGTATCAAGGGCAAATTGGCTCCTCGTTACATTGGTCCTTTTCGCATTCTTGCCAAACGAGGAGAAGTTGCCTACCAGTTGGAACTTCCTCTGCATCTTTCCAAGGTTCATGATGTTTTCCACGTCTCGCAACTCAGGCGTTGCTTCTCGGATCCTATCCGTGAAGTGGACCACGAAACGCTTGATCTCCAAGATAACCTTTCATACCGAGAATACCCCGTGCATATTCTTGATCAAGCTGAGCGTACCACTCGACATCGAAACCTCAAGTTTCTTAAAGTTCAATGGTCAAATCATTCTGAAAAGGAGGCAACTTGGGAAAGAGAGGATCGTCTCCGACTTGAGTATCCTGCGGTATTCCCGACGACTTCTAAATCTCGGGACGAGATTCTTTTGAGTGGGGGTGAGTTGTCACATCCCTAACCCTTAAGCAAGATAGAATTGTGCTCATTTCTTCTTTGCATTTGCATCTAAGAAGTTTCAACAAAAACAACAAAGTGGCAAAGGAAAAACTCAAAACCCTAGCCACCATTTCAATTAAAGGAAATCTCAAACTAGTTCAAAATCAATGAACCCAAAATGGCCTCAAGAAATGTTCAAACTTTATGATAAATCATGAAAGTAAATGAGCATTGGAGAAAAATATTTTCTTGACACTTTAAGCTTTTTGAATAAATGAAAAAGGCTACTGGTTTCAAGTTTTAAATTTGAAATCAGAAACTATAAATTTCCAAAAATGTTGAAAACCTTGGAAATGGTTGGGGATATTATAACAAATATTTCAGGAGGTCTAAAATAGTTTTTACTTTGTTTTGGAGCTGAATTAATTAGCAAAACAATAATTAGCAAAATAGAAAAACAAAAACAGAAAAAAAATGGAAAAACCTTACCTGTCGCCTAAGCCTGGCCCGGCCCATCCCTGGCTCGTCCCCTCCCTCGCGCCAGTAGGCAGCAGGAGGTGGCCGCCGCCCCCTCCGGCGCGGTCACGCACCTGCGTGCCTGCCTGGCCGCCGCCTCGCGCTGGCGACGACGGGGATAAGCTCCCCAGGGCCTCCCCTATCCATTCCCCGCCTCGGTTCTCTTCCTCCTCCCGGATCTCCTCCTCCTCCTTGCTTCCGCCATTAGAGCCGAGCTCGAGCTCGAGCTGCCCATGCCCCTAGCCATAGGATTCCCTCCCAGAGCACGCCATTAGCTCCGCCTCGTCGCCCTGGTCATCTCTGCAGAAGCCGAAGCTTCCTCGAGCCCTGCAACGCCCGCAACGCCGTCGTCTTCCACCTCCGGCCGCCGGACCTCTCCCGTCGATTCGTCGCCCCCAGGCCTTCCCCGAGCCGTCTAAGCTCTGCTCTGCACTCCCCGTGAGCATGCGGTCGTTTCCCCTAAGTTTTCCCCGTCGATCCCCTCCTCTAGCTCTAGTTTCACCGGAGCCTGACGAGGACCGCCGCTGCCGCTCGTCGCCGGTAGCCCTCCGATGATCAGCTCGTCCTTCCGAGGGCACCAGCAGCTCCAGGTCGACGCGTAGATGCTGTACCAGCTAAGAACTGAGTGTAGATCCCTCTGATTCAAAGACCCCGATGACGCCCGAGCCTTGGCCGCCGCCAAGCTCGTCGCCGGCGTCATCTCCGGCCAGATCAGCCTCGGCTAAGTGCAGAAATGAAGCTGCGGGAGACGTGTCGTTCCTCTGGTGCTCTCCGCGCAGCATTTGGCCCCCTGTGCGCCGTTTCCGAGCCCCTCCGCCGTGCTGGTGGTCGCCGGAGGCTCCCCGCCGGCGAGGACGACCTCGCCGCCGGTGGATGTCGACGTGGCAAAGCTAACCCAGCAGCTCAGCACCTAATCACTCGCTGACAAGTGGGCCCAAGGCCAAGTCAAACCTCAGTTAGGGCTGGTCAGCGCGGGATTAGTCCCAGAGAGGCTGACCAGTGGGGCCCCCGTGTCAGGTTTGACCTGAACAGGTCGGCTGACCTGCTAACGTCAGTCTGATGCAATAAATAGAATTTCTAGTATAAAACTAATTCAGGAAATTGCTAAAAATTGTAAAAATCATAGAAATTAATCTGTAACTCCAATGAAAATAATTTATATATGAAAAAGTATCAGAAAAATTCAAGGATTCTGATTATGCTATTTTCAACCATGTTTAAAAAAGGTACAGAACCCTAAATTGTGGAATAAGGAATAATTCAATTCTTATAATCACTTTTTAAATGGAATTTGCAAAAATATTCAAATTTCATTATATATACAATGTTCACCACTGTCCTAATTACAAATCAGTACCATAACATGACATTTCATGCATGTTAACATCAAGTTGATCTGAGCATCAGGTCGAATCAATTAAACCGGTATCCGAGAATACCCCGTTTGAATTGCTATTCGAATGTGATTCAAATCAACTCTAAACCTAATACATGTTGAAAATAATAACTTATCACCTTCTCATGCCATGCTCATGCATCATTTTGAGTGCATATGATTGTTATTGAATGTTGCCATTCATTTCGGTAGGCTCCGCACCCCTGGATTCCACCGAATATCCGTCTGACGGATATCGTTCCTCCTCTGAGCAACAAGGCAAGCAACCCTTTTGATCATCCCGATAATTCCCATGTTCTTGCTCCTGCACCTATTTATTGCATTTAAGATCAAATGCTTCAACTGCTTTTGCCACGATAGTTGAACCCACTTCCTTTGCATGACTTAACCTTGTCACAGTAAATAGCCAAACCTTGCAACCTAGCATACCTGGTAGTTGTTTGAGCTATGATGTGCCTTATCCTGCTATGCATGCTATGCTCAGAGTTGTGTATGGTCTGTCATCTGGGAGATGAACAGAAATGTGGAATGTGTTCGGTAGGCAAAGGTTGTGTGTTGAACTTGAGTTGGTAAAGGTACCGGTGAAAGGCTGTGTAGGAGTACATGACGGGTTGTTTCATTGGAACCGTCCTTAGGAACCGAGTTCCGTGTATGTATTCCAAGACTAGATACTACCACATGCTGGGCCCTGAAATATGACCCCGCTCGGCCTATTAATCGCGTAGTACCCGGTCCAGGAGTTGCAAGTAGTTTCTAGTGTTTATAGTAATGCTGGAGGTCGTGCATGGTGCTGACATGAGAGGTGGGCCGTGATGCGGTAGGCAGTGGCACGGTGTACCAAGTGGCACCCGGATGGTGGGCTTGGGAACCCTGCGCACATCGTTTGAGGCCGTGGTGGAAACCTCGGCCGGACTTCCGTACGGGTTACTCTCAGATAGGCGATAAACCTGGACTAGGTACTAGTGTGGTTAACGGTCGTGGCCGACTCCCTCGCTGGGCTTCCGCTTGAAGGTTGCCGAGGTGCATGATGTGCACATAGCGATAAGTGGCGAGAGCGTGTGTGACGAAGTACACCCCTGCAGGGTTATGATCTATTCGAGTAGCCGCGTCCGCGGATATGGACTACTTGGAGACATATGTTGTTCATAGATAACTTCAATGGCTACTCATAAAATTGTCAAGATAAACGTGAGTGTCGTGGACGGCATTTCCGTATGGAGACGGAATGATTCCACGATAGTGTATTGTTGTGGTGTTAGTGGACTCGTGTGCGAGAAATCAAGTTGTCAAAACTAATTTCAAAATGCAAGTTGTCTAGCCACGAGTCAAATGCTGGCTTCCCGCATGAAACCCCACAATACCTTTTGATACCTTGCATGAGTAGTTAGTTCTCCTAAAGTCTTGCTGAGTACCTTCATACTCATGTTTGCTTAATAAATGTTGCAGAGGTTGCTAATGACCCTAATGGAGGGTTCTTCGTAGACATCGACGACGACGAGTAGCTGGTGTGCGAGCTACGATCTGGCCCTACGTCGGCTCTGTAGTATAGTCAGGCCATGTGCCTTCTAGTTGCACTGTCTGTTCCCAGACAGTTTATAACTCTTCCGCTGGCTTGTATTGTATGACTGCTATTATGGGTCGTGAGACCCTTAATGTGTAATATTATGTGTGTGGCTCTTCCGAGCCTCTTAAATAAAGGTTGTATGTTTATGGTTATGTTGTGATGCCATCGATGTATCTATACATATCGGTATGCCATGCGTACGTGTGTCGTACTTGATATGTATGGGGTTCGATTACCTAGTCGTGAACTTTAGTAGCACTCCTTACAAGGAAATGCCCCTTTGTGATCCAACGAGCCTTGGTAGTTCGCTACTGCTCCGGACATATTGGTTGACCGGCATGTGTCCTTCTTAGTTGCTGTGTCTGTCCCCTTTCGGGAAATGTCACGCGATCTAATGGAATCCTTGTAGCTTGCTACGACTCGTCTACATTCGCTGATGACCGACACCTGCTTTGTTGGGTCATGTATGCCTGTCCTTGTGCGGTACTGCCACTTTGGTTTATGACTAGACATGTCGATCCGGGTTCTTTGACATTGGATTGCTAGCGACACTATCACATACGTGAGTCAAAAGACGCAAACGGTCTCGGCTAAGGTAAGGCTGCAGCCGTGGAGTTAACCGTGCGTGAGACCACAAAGGGATGCGATGTGTTACTGGCTGGATTCCTATGGCTTAGGATCGGGGTCCCGACACCAGGCTCGAAGAGACGGACGGAGACTTCAAGACTCAGGCTTACCTGCACAGCCACAAGTCATTATGGGCTCTGGCTTGGTTGGACAACGCGGCGACTCTGGACAGGCGGTGCTAGCAGATGTAGACGAACGGTAGGAATGGATGGGCACCGACAGGGATTCAGAGGGACCCGTTGAAAGACCATGTTTTGATCATCCGGTCTTCAAACACCTTGAAGTGCGAGGACATACACGGAGGCGATCAAATCTTGTGGGGAACGTGTGCAAAACTCTGCAGAGTACTCAAACCTAATCGATTAGCCGTGTCCACGGTCATGGACGACTTGAGCCAAAGGAACTGAAGTTATCTGGATTTCTCAACACCATTATATATATATTTGATGATGGTCAATATTGACAACTCGGGTATGAGAACTGGTTGGCGGAACCATCTCGTTAACAACAAACCTTGTAGTAACATTTTGCTTTCAACCCCCTCTTGTTGTAGGATAAAACTGGCTTTATGCAAAACTTAGCTCCACCGACCAAATATGCATTTAGAGATAGTTGATTATTACTTTACCCCTCTCTTATGTGACTTGCCGGCATATTCAATATGCTGACCTACATGGCTGCAACGTCTTATGTTGCAGATATTTTCTTCGAGGAGTAAGAGTACGATTCAGGGTTACGGTCTACACTCAACTTGCCGTTGGTGTTTATTTGGACTCCACTCGCTTGACTGCTTCCGCTGATATATTTAAGGTATATATCAGTTTTACGCTATTTACATGTGATTGCACTTTGATATATACATTGATGTACTGTGTGTGCCAGCATACTGATCCAGGGATGGCACAGAAACACAGAGGCTTGACTCGTTTTGAGTCGGGTCGCTACAATATCCAACTTGGGGTTTCTTACCGGTGAGCAGCTCGTATGTCGTTTTATCGAGAAGCTTGTGTAGGTACAGTCGGTTCGTGGCATGGCAACATGTATCCATGGCTTCTTCCCAAAAGTGTCTTGGCGTCTTGTATTTGTTAATCATCGTTCTAGACATCTCTATGAGAGTCCGGTCCGTCCTCCCAACAACTCGATTTTTTGAGCTGTATACGTCAACGGGAACTCATGTGAGACACCCTCTTCGGCAAGAAAACTATCCACATTTGTGTTCTTGAACTCTGATCCATTGTCGCTCTAAACTCTCTTGATCTTCACTTCAAACTGATTTTGAGCTTTCCGAGCGATGTTCCTGAAGATATTCTATACCTGCAACTTGTCATCAAGAAAGAATAACCACGTAAATTTGGAAAAATCATCAACAATAACTAGACCAAAAGAATTTCCGTCGAGGCTCCTGTAAGCGTTCGAACCAAAGAGATGCATCTGAAGCAACTCGAGTGTCCTTCTAGTAGTCATGAAGTCCGTCATGGGATGACTTCCACTGACTTGTTTTCCTGCTTGACAAGCACTACAAAGTCTATCTTTGTCACCAAGAATATGATCACTTTTGATAAGCCTATCAAGATTGCACATACAAACATGTCGTAGTCTATGCCATAACCAATCATGAGAAAATTTTGCAATAAGACATGTACGAGGTTTGGATCTTTTAGTGAAATCGATAACGTATAGATAACCTCTACGGAAACCAATAAAGACCATGTTGTAATTATCTTCATGAAACACTTGGCAATAAACTTCCGTAAATAGCACAATGAAACCAAAGTCCGCTAATCCAGATACGGAAAGAAGATTGTAGCCGAGTGATTCAACAAGCATGAAATTTTGAAAGGAACTATCATGAGATATCACCACTAATAACCCACAAGTATAGGGGATCAATTGTAGCCTTTCTCGATAAGTTGGAGTGTCGAACCCAACGAGGAGCTAAAGGTATAACAAATATCCCCTCAAGTTCTATCGACCACCGATACAACTCTATGCACGCTTAACGTTCGCTTTACCTAGAACAAGTATGAAACTAGAAGTACTTTGTAGGCAAGATAGGATAGGGTTGCAAGAAAATAAAGAACACATAAATAAAAACTAGGGGCTGCTTATGTAAATAAACAACTAAGTTAGTCTTAGTATAGATCTTTTTGTCACAAGAAGGTTTTTTTGTCCCTAGGCAATCGATAACTAGACCGGTAATCATTATTGCAATTTTATATGAGGGAGAGGCATAAGCAAACATACTTTCTCTACTTGGACCATATGCACTTATGATTTGAACTCTAGCAAGCATCCGCAACTACTAAATATCATTAAGGTAAAACCAAACCATAGCATTATAAGGTATGAAGTCCTCTTTACTCCCATATGCGACAACCCACCTACTCGGGTTTATGCTTCTGTCACTCAAGCAACCCACCATAGGAAAATCATGAACAAATTGCGACACCCTACAACAGGGATCCCTCGCGCTTGCGTGACACGGAGAGCACCATAGGACAACACCAATAATAAAACATGCAACTCAAACCAATCATGAACATCAATCAACCCATAGGACAAAACGGATCTAGTCAAACATCATAGGATAACCATACATCATTGGGAAACAATATATAGCGTTGAGCACCATGTTTTTGTAGAGATTACAGCGGGGATAAGGGGTATTACACTGCTGCAGAGAGGGGGAGAATTGGTGATGACGGTGGCGAAGTTGTTGGTGTAGATCGTCGTCACGATTATGGCCCCGATGGTGTTCCGGTACTACCGGGAGAGAGGGGGAGAGAGCCCCCCTCCTTCTTCTTCTTCCATGGCCTCCCCCTAGATGGGAGGAGGGTTTCCCCTTTGTTCCTTGGCCTCCATGGTGGCGGAGGGGCGAGAGCCCCTCCGAGATTGGATCTCTCTCTCTGTTTCCTTCTGTTTCTCCGTTTTTCTGCCTTCCAGATTGTGATGTTTCACCATTTCTTATATGCTCGGAGATCCGTAACTTCGATTGGCCTGAAATTTCAATACGCTTTTTTTTACAGAAATTAACTTTCTTGCGGTGGAAGAAGGGCACCAACCGCCTTACGGGGTGACCATAAGCCACCAGGGCGGCCCCTACCCCCAAGTCGCGCCCCTATGGCTTGTGGGCTCCTCGGGCACCGCTTTCTGTTGATTCTACTTCCCAAAATTCACATATATTCCAAAAAATATCTTCGTAAGTTTTTATCCCGTTTGGACTTTGTTTGATATGGATTTTCTGCAAAACAAAAAACATGCAACAAACAGGAACTGGCACTCAGCACTAGATCAATATGTTTGTCCCAAAAATAGTATAAAAATTTGCCAAAAGTATATGAAAGTTTTCGAATATTGGCATGAAACAATAAAAAATTATAGATACAACGGAGACGTATCAGCACCCCCAATCTTAATTCCTGCTCGTCCTCGAGTAGGTAAATGATAAAAAAGATATTTTTTTATGTGGAATGCTATCCAGCATAATCTTGATCATATAATCTAATCATGGCATGAATATTAAGACACGAGTGATTCAAAGGAACAGCCTATCATTTGAATTTAAGACAATAATACTTCAAGCATACTAATAAAGAAATCATGTCTTCTCAAAATATCATGGCTAATAGAAAGTTATCCCTACAAAATCATATAGTCTGGTGATACGTCTCCATCGTATCTCTAATTTTTTATTGTTTCATGCCAATATTGTACAACTTTCATATACTTTTTGCAACTTTTTTGTACTATTTTTGGGACTAACATATTGATCCAGTGCCCAGTGCCAGTTCCCGTTTGTTGCATGTTTTTTGTTTCGCTGAATATCCATACCAAATGAAGTCCAAACATAATAAAAATTTACGGGGATTATTTTTGGAATATTTATGATTTTTGGGAAGAAGAATCAATGCGGGGCCATGCACGGAGGGCCCATAAGCCCTGTAGCCGCCACCAGGAGGTACGTCGGCGGCTGGCAGGCTTGTGGCTACTCATTAAGGCGGTTGGAGCCCTTTTTCCGCCGCAGGAAAGATAATATGCGGAAGAAAATCGTGTTAAAATTTCAGCCCAATCGGAGTTATGGATCGCCGGGAAGTTTGGAAACACTGAAAGGCAGAATCTGGGAGCACAGAAACAGAAGGACACACAGAGAGAGATCCAATCTCGGAGGGGCTCTCGCTCCTCCGCCGCCATGGAGACCATGGACCAGAGGGGAAAACCTTCTCCCGTCTAGGGAGGAGGTCAAGGAAGAAGAAGAAGGAGGGGGGCTCTCTCCCCCTCTCTCCCGGCGGTACCGGAACGCCGCCCGGGACATCATCGTGTGACGACGATCTACACCAACACCTCCGTCATCTTCACCAACATCTCCATCACCTTCCCCCATCTATATTCAGCGGTTAACTCTCCTGCAACCCGCTGTACCCTCTACTTGAACATGGTGCTTGATGCTACATATTATTATCCAATGATGTGTTGCTATCCTATGATGTCTGAGTAGATTATATTTGTCCTATCGGTGATTGATGAATTGCTATGATTGGTTTAATTTTCTTGTGGTTATGTTGCTGTCCTTTGGTGCCCATCATATGATCGTGCGCGTGTATCACACCATAGGGTTAGTTGTATGTTGATAGGACTATGTATTGGCACGCTAGAGTGACAGAAGCTTCAAACCTAGCATAGAAATTGATGCATATGGGATTGAAGGGGGACCAATATATCTTATTGCTATGGTTGGGTTTTACCTTAATGAACGTTAGTAGTTGTGGATGCTTGCTAATAGTTCCAATCATAAGTGCATAGAATTCCAAGTAAGGGATGACATGCTAGCAGAGGCCTCTCCCACATGATACTTGCTATCGATCTAGTAACGTAGTCAATTGCTTAGGGACAATTCCATAACTCCTACCACCACTTTTCCACACTCGTTATACTAACATATTTGTTTCTTTTTCTAACCAGCCCCTAGTTTTATTTACGTGTTCTTTACTTTCTTGCAAGCCTATCCTATCCCTCCTACAAAGTACTTCTAGTTTCATACTTGGTCTAGGTAAAGCGAACGTAAAGTGTGCGTAGAGTTGTATCGGTGGTCGATAGAACTTGAGGGAATATTTGTCCTACCTTTAGCTCCTCGTTGGGTTCGACACTCTTACTTATCGTGAAAGGCTACAATTGATCCCCTATGCTTGTGGGTTATCAAGACCTTTTTCTGGCGCCGTTGCCGGGGAGCAATAGCGTGGGGTTAATATTCTCATGTGTGCTTGTTTGCTTTATCACTAAGTAGATTTATTTGCTGTTCTAAGTTGTTCTCTATCTTTAGTTATGGATATGGAACACGAAATACCAAAAAAATTAGGTGTACTTGCTACTCATGGAGATGGGGAACCTCCTAAAACGCTCGATGCTCGTTATGTGGAAAATATTATGTACTTCTTTAATAATCCTGAGAAAGCCCCATTCGATTATATAATGGGATACACGTTGGATCAACGTGAATACTTTAGGGATTATCGCTTGACTCAAAAAGGGAAACTTTTATGGGATCAAATCCATTTGTTGAAATGGTATGCTTGGGAGCTATGCAAGAGACATGGTGTTACTTGTTTCTCTAGGATGAAGGCTCCACACCTTCCCTTTTCTTGTGAGTTTAATGATTATAGAACCTTGGCTTCTTATGCTAATGGTATATATGATTACTATGTTGTGGATCAAATAGAAGAGTTTGTTGCTTTTATGGGTGCTTATGAAATTGAGGCTCTGTTTAAAAGGTATGATGATAATGATGATGCTCCTTACCGATCTGAAAATTTGGCTGTGCTTCGTTATTGTTATACTAATTATGAATATAATGCCCATATTGAACGATTTAAGGAGAAATCCTATGCTGCCCAAGAAGATACTATTATTTTGCAGGAAACTATGGAAGAAGAAAATGCTAAAATTGTGAGCTCATTAGATGAAAAAGATGACGAGGAGAGCGAAGAACAAAAGGAGGAAGAACGGACTAGCTACCCATGTCCACCTTCTAATGAGAGTAACTCTTCTACTCATACATTATTTATTTTCCCTTCGTTCTTATCGAAGGATGAATGCTATGATCCCTTGGATTCGTTTGAAATATCCCTTTTTGATGAACTTGATGCTTGTTATGCTTGTGGCCATGATGCCAATATGAATGCTGCTTATAAAGATGAGCTAGCTATAGTTCCTTATGTTACACATGATGATTTTGATGAATATAATATGCATGTGCTTGCTGCTCCTACTTGCAATTATTATAACAGAGGAACTACATCTCCACCTCTCTATGTTTCCAATACGATAAAATTGCAAGAAACTACTTATGCTATGTATTGGCCTTTACTTGATGTGCATGAATTGTTCTTTTATGACATTCCAATGCATAGGAAGAGTGTTAGACTTCGTCATTGCTTGATATATGTTACCTTGTGCTCACTACTAAATCTCAAATCATTGCTAATTAAAATTGGCTTTGATATACCTTGGGATCCGGATGGATCCATTACTTGAGCACTTTATGCCTAGCTTAATGGCTTTAAAGAAAGCGCTGCCTGGGAGACAACCCGGAAGTTTTAGAGAGTCATTTATTTCTGTTGAGTCCTTTTATTTAGTTAAAAAATAAAAAAAATATAGAGGGGAACTTAAAACTTTTTCAAAATGAGAAGTGATTGAAAGGTGATGCATTGCGGAAGTGAGGGTCGACCTTGAACGCTTGTGTTCATGCTCATGGAAACAATGTAGAATTTTTCATGGAAGTTTATCACAAAAATAATTATCCCCTTGTACAATTCCTTTGTGTTTTTAAAATAATGTGCCAAGTAAAGCCTTTACGATTAGTTTGGGTGATAGTTGTTTGATCATGCTGAGAAAAGACAGAAACTTTCTGCTCACGAAATTAATTTTGATTTTTATTATGGAAGAGATTTTGAGTTGATTCTTTTTTATTCTGATTTATATACAAATTTTACAGACGTTCGTAACGTTTCAGATTTTTTGAGATACCAGAAGTATACGGAATATACATATTGCTACAGACTGTTCTGTTTTGACAGATTCTGTGTTCTATGCATTGTTCTCTTATTTTGATGAATCTATGGGTAGTATCGGGGGGTATGAACCATGGTGAAGTTGGATTACAGTAGATACAATGCTTATATGAATTTATAATGAGTTCATAACAGTACTTGAAGTGGTGATTTATTTTATTATACTAAGGGATCTCACAAAGTTTTGTTGAGTTTTGTGTGATTGAAGTTTTCAAGTTTTGGGTGAGAGCACGATGGATGAAGGAATAAGGAGAGGCAATAGCCTAAGCTTGGGGATGCCCGAGGCACCCCAAGGTAATATTCAAGGAAGACTCAAGCGTCTAAGCTTGGAGATGCCCCGGAAGGCATCCCCTCTTTCGTCTACAATCTATCGGTAGTTTTACTCGGAGCTATATTTTAATTCGTCACATGATATGTGCAAATGCTTGGAGCGTCTTTTGTGTTTATTTTTCCTTTTTCTTTTATGCACCATGCTGTTATGAGATAGTCCTTGGCTGGATTTATAGAATGCTTCATGTGCTTCACTTATATCATTTGAAGTTTGGATTGCCTGTTTCCCTACACATAGAAAACCGCCGTTTGTAGAATGCTCTTTTGCTTCACTTATATTTGTTAGAGCGGGGCATATCTTTTGTAGAAAGAATTAAACTCTCATGCTTCACTTATACCTATTTAGAGAGTTAACATGAGTTGGCCATTCACATGGTTAGTCATAAAAACTTACATAAAACTTGTAGATCACTAAATATGATATGTTTGATTCCTTGCAATAGTTTTGCGACATGAATATGTCATATTAGAGTCATGCTAGTGAGTAATTGTGTATTCGTAGAAATACTTGTGTTAAGGTTTGTGATTCCCGTAGCATGCACGTATGGTGAACCGTTATGTGATGAAGTCGGAGCATGATTTATTTATTGATTGTCATCCTTTGTGTGGAGGTCGGGATCGCGCGATGGTTAACTCCTACCAACCTTTCCCCTAGGAGCATGCGTGTAGTACCTTGTTTCGATGACTAATAGACTGTTGCAACAAGTATGTGAGTTCTATACGACTAATGTTGAGTCCATGGATTAAACGCACTCGCACCCTTCCACCATTGCTAGCCTCTCTAGTACCGCACAACTTTCGCCGGTGCATTACACCCACCATATAGCCTCCCTCAAAACAGCCACCATACCTACCTATTATGGCATTTTCATAGCCATTCCGAGATATATTGCCATGCAACTACCACCGTTCCGTCTCATGACATGTGCCACCACTTCCATATTGCCATTGCATGATCGTAAGATAGCTAGCATGATGTTTCCATGGCTTGTCTGTTTTTTTGATGTCATTGCTATGCTAGATCATTGTCACGGTACACTACCGAAGGCATTTCATATAGAGTCATCATTGCTCTAAGTATTGAGTTGTAAGTGTGATGATCATTATTAATAGAGCATTGTCCCATGTGAGGAACTAAAAGAGGCCAGCGAAGCCCATTTACAAAAAAGAGGCCAAAGATGCCCACCAAAATAAAAAATATATAAAAATAAAAAAAGAGGCCAAAGAGCCCACAAAAAAATGAGAGAAAAGAGAGAAGGGACAATTGCTTCTATCCTCTTTCCACACTTGTGCTTCAAATAACACTATGATCTTCATGACACAGTCTCCTATGTTGTCACTTCCTTATACTACTGGAAAGTTTTCATTATATAAATTGGCTTGTATATTCCAATGATGGGCTTCCTCAAAATTGCCCTAGGTCTTCGTGAGCAAGCAAGTTGGGTGAACACCCAATAGTTTCTTTTGTGAGCTTTCATACACTTATAAGCTCTAGTGCATCTGTTGCGTGGCAATCCCTACTCACTCACATCTATATCTATTGATGGGCATCTCCATAGCCCGTTGATACGCCTAGTTGATGTGAGACTATCTCCTCCTTTTTTGTCTTCTCCACGACCACCATATTCTATTCCACCTATAGTGCTATGTCCATGGCTCACGCTCATGTATTCCGTGAAAGTTGAAAAAGTTTGAGAACACTAAAGTATGAAACAACTGCTTGGCTAAAACCGGGGTTTTGCATGATTTAAATACGTTGTGTGGGGAAGATGGAGCATAGCCAGACTATATGATTTTGTAGGGATAACTTTCTTTGGCCATGATATTTTGAGAAGACATGATTGCTTTGTTAGTATGCTTGAAATATTATTGTCTTTATGTCAAATGATAGACTATTGCTTCGAATCACTCGTGTTTTAGTATTCATGCCATGGCTAGATTATATGATCAAGATTATGCTGGGTAGCATTCCACATCAATTTTTTTTATCATTTACCTACTCGAGGACGAGCAGGAATTAAGCTTGGGGATGCTGATACATCTCCGTCGTATCTATAATTTTTGATTGTTTCATGCCAATATTCTACAACTTTCATATACTTTTGGCAACTTTTTTGTACTATTTTTGGGACTGACATATTGATCCAGTGCCTAGTGCCAGTTCCTGTTTGTTGCATGTTTTTTGTTTCGAAGAATATCCATACCAAACGAAGTCCAAACGTAATAAAAACTTACGGGGATTTTCTTTGGAATATTTATGATTTTTGGGAAGAAGAATCAACGCGAGGCGATGCACGGAGGGCCCACAAGCCCTGTAGCCGCCACGAGGAGGTACGGCGGCGGCTGGCAGGCTTATGGCTATTCCTTAAGGCGGTTGGAGCCCTTCTTTCTCCGCAAAAAATATAATATCCAGAAGAAAATCGTGTTAAAATTTCAGCCCAATCGGAGTTACGGATCTCCGGGAATTTAAGAAACGGTGAAACGCAGAATCTGGGAGCGCAGAAATAGAAGGACACACAAAGAGAGATTCAATATCGGAGGGGCTCTCGCCCCTCCGCCGCCATGGAGACCATGGACCAGAGGGGAAACCCTTCTCCCATCTAGGGAGGAGGTCAAGGAAGAAGAAGAAGGAGGGGGGCTCTCTCCCTCTCTCTCCCGTCGACGCCGAAACGCCGCCCGGGACATCATCGTGTGACGGCGATCTACACCAACACCTCCGTCATCTTCACCAACATCTCCGTCATCTTCCCCCATCTATATTCAGCGGTTCACTCTCCCGCAACCCGCTGTACCCTCTACTTGAACATGGTGCTTTATGCTACATATTATTATCCAATGATGTGTTTCTATCCTATGATGTCTGAGTAGATTATCTTTGTCCTATCGGTGATTGATGAATTGCTATGATTGGTTTAATTTTCTTGTGGTTATGTTGTTGTCCTTTGGTGCCCATCATATGATCGCGCGCGTGGATCACACCATAGGGTTAGTTGTATGTTGATAGGACTATGTATTGGCAGGCTAGAGACAGAAGCTTCAAACCTATCATAGAAATTGATGCATATGGGATTGAAGGGGGACCAATATATCTTATTGCTATGGTTGGGTTTTACCTTAATGAACGTTAGTAGTTGCGGATGCTTGCTAATAGTTCCAATCATAAGTGCATAGAATTCCAAGCAAGGGATGACATGCTAGCAGAGGCCTCTCCCACATGATACTTGCTATCGATCTAGTAACATAGTCAATTGCTTAGGGACAATTCCACAACTCCTACCACCACTTTTCCACACTCGTTAGACTAACGTATTTGTTTCTTTTTCTAACCATCCCCTAGTTTTATTTACGTGTTCTTTACTTTCTTGCAAGCCTATCCTATCCCTCCTACAAAGTACTTCTAGTTTCATACTTGTTCTAGGTAAAGCGACAATTGATCCTCGTTGGGTTCGACACTTACTTATCGAGAAAGGCTACAATTGATCCCCTATACTTGTGGATTATCATCTGGCTATGCTCCATATTCATCACACAAAGTAATAAATCATGCACAACCCCGGTTTTAGCCAAGCAATTGTTTCATACTATAGTATTCTCAAACTTTTTCAACTTTCACGCAATACATGAGCGTGAGCCATTTGTATAGCACTATAGGTGGAATAGAATATGGTGGAGGTTGTGGAGATGACAAAACGAAGGAGATAGTCTCACGTCAACTTGAGGTATCAACGGGCTATGGAGATGCTCATCAATTGATATCAATGTGAGTGAGTAGGGATTGTCATGCAACGGATGTACTAGAGCTATAAGTGTATGAAAGCTCAAAAAGAAACTAAGTGGGTGTGCATCCAACTCGCTTGCTCATGAAGACCTAGGGCTATTTTAGGAAACCCATCATTGGAATATACAAGCCAAGTTCTATAATGAAAAATTCCCACTAGTATATGAAAGTGACACTATAGGAGACTCTCTATCATGAAGATCATGGTGCTACTTTGAAGCACAAGTGTGGAAAAAGGAATAGTAGCATTGCCCCTTCTCTCTTTTCCCTCATTTTTTATTTTGTTTTTATCCCTTTTTTTGGTGGGCTTATTTGGCCTATTTTTATGGACTTCTTTGTCCTATTTTATTTTTCGTAAAGTCTGGAGACTCATCCCAATGTGAGGGAACCATAGCTTCCATCATCCTTTCCTCACATGGGACAATGCTCTAATAATGATGATCATCACACTTTTATTTACTTACAACTCAAGAATTACAACTCGATACTAGAACAAAATATGACTCTATATGAATGCCTCTAGTAGTGTACCAGGATGTGCAATGATCTAGCTTAGAAATGATATAAAAAACGAAGAAGCCATGAAAACATCATGCTAGCTATCTTACGATCATGTAGAGAAATATGACAATGATGGTGCGTATCATCATAAACGAACGGTGGAAGTTGCATGGCAATATATCTCAGAATGGCTATGAAAATGCCATAATAAGTAGGTATGGTGGCTGTTTTTGAGGAAGGTGGGTTTAATGCATCGGCAAAAGTTGCGCGGTACTAGAGAGGCTAGCAAATGTGGAAGGGCGAGAGTGTGTATAATCCATGGACTCAACACTAGTCATGAAGAACTCACATACTTATTGCAAAAATTTATTAGTCATCGAAACAAGGTACTACACGCATGCTCCTAGGGGAAGGGTTGGTAGGAATTAACCATCGCGCAATCCCGACCTCCACACAAAGGATGACAATCAATAAATAAATCATGCTCCGACTTCTTCACATAACGGTTCACCATACGTGCATGCTATGGGAATCGCAAACTTTAACACAAATATTTCTACCATTCCACAATTACTCACTAACATGACTCTAATATGACCATCTTTGTATCGCAAAACTATTGCAATGAATCAAAGATATCATATTCAGTGATCTACAAGTTTAATGTAGGATTTTATGACAAACCATGTGAATGACCAACTCCTGTTAACTCTCTAAATAGATATAAGTGAAGCATGAGAGTTTAATTATTTCTACAAAAGATATGCCCACGCTCTAACAAATATATGTGAAGCACAAGAGCATTCTAAAAATGGAGGTTTTCTATGTGTAGAGAAACATGCAATCAAACTTCAAATGATATAAGTGAATCACATGAAGGTTTCTATAAAGCCATAATCAAAGATATAAGTGAGGTGCAAAGAGTATTTTATAAATCAACCAATGACTTTCTCATACCATCATGGTGCATTATTAAAATAAAAATAAAAATCACACGACGCTCCAAGATTTACACATATCATGTGAAGAATACAAATATAGCTCCAAGTGAAATTACCGATGGTTGTTAGAAGAAAGAGGGGATGCCTTCCGGGGCATCCCCAAGCTTAGTTGCTTGGGAGTCCTCGAATATTACCTTGTGGTGCCACAGGAATACCCAAGCTTAGTCTATTTCCACTCTTTATTCCTTCATCCATCGTGATCTCGCCTAAAACTTGAAAACTTCAATCACACAAAACTTAACAAAACCCTCGTGAGATCCGTTAGTAATAATAAAGCAAATTACAACTTTAAGGATTGTTGCCAACCAATCCATATATTGTTTTGTTGCATTGTATCTACTGTAATATAAATTTTCCATGGCTTATACCACTCATACATCGATAGTTTCATCAAAATGAGCAAAACAATGCATCAAAAACAGAATCTGTCAAAAACAGGACAGTCTCTAGTAATCTGTACATTCACCATACTTCTGTAACTCTAAAAATTCTGAAAGATTAGGACGAAATAATTTTTTTGCATAGCAATACTGTGAAAATATTTCAAAAAGTTTTGACATTCCACTATAAATGTAAATTCACGCACTACAACCAAAGTTTCTGTTTTTGCACTTCATACACCAAACAAGCAATGTAATCATCCTTAAGGCAAATCTTGTCACATTATTTTTATAATACAATGGATTTATACAAGGGGATTAGTATTATTGTTGAAAAGTTTCTGTAATTAAGATTCACAAGGTTTCCATGGGCAAGAATAAAGTTCAAGGCATGCTCCCATTTTAAAAATGCTCGTCTCTCTCACTTTCACTTTTCTTTTTGAAAAGTTTTAGGTTCCCCTCTTTTTTGTTTTTTAAACTATATAAAAGCACACAACAGAATAAAATGACTCTCTAAAACTTTTGGGTTGTCTCCCTGCCAGCGCTTTCTTTAAAGCCATTAAGCTAGGCATAAAGTGCTCAAGTAATTGATCTACCCGAATCCCAAGGTATATCAAAGCCAATTTTAATTAACAATGTTTTGTAATTTAGTAGTGAGCACAAAGTAAAATATATCACACAAGAATGAAGTCTAACTCTCTTCCCATGCATTGGCATGTCATAAAAGAACAATTCATGCACACAAAGTAAAGGCCAATGCATAGTATAAACAATTTCTTGCAATTTATCATATTGGAAACATAGAGAGGCGGAGATGTAGTTCCTCTCTCATAATAATTGCAAGTAGGAGCAACAAGCACATGCGTATTATATCTATCAAAATCATCATGTGTAATAGTAAAAGGCAACCCATCTATATAATCCTTAATAAGTGCAAACTTCTCCATTATAGTGTAGTTGGGAGAATTCAAAAAGATAATAGGACTATCATGTGTGTGTACAATAGCAACAATTTCATTCTTAACATGAGGAAATATAGCAAGTTCATATCAATAATCATCATTCATATTGGCATAATTGCCACATGCATAGAAAGCATCAAGTTCATGAAAAAGGGATATTTCAAATGAATCCAAGGGATCATAGCAATTATCATTGCATTCAGCCTCCGGTAAGCAAGAAGAGAAATTAAACAATGTATGGTTGAAGAGTTACTCTCATTAGAAGGTGGGCACATGTAGCTAATATGCTCTTCCTCCTTTTGTTCTTTCCTCTCCTCCTCATCTTTTTCATCCAATGAGCTCACGGTGTCATCAACTTCTTCTTCCATATATTCCTGCAAAATATTAGTCTCCTCTTGGACAACGCAGGAGTCCTATATGGCTTAACATAAGCATTAGAAGCACAATTTTCATAGCAATATTTAAGTATGGCAAAACTTTCAGATTTGTAAAGAGTAGCATCATACTTTTCAATCAAAGAAGCAATTTCATAGGCACCCTTAAAAGCAACAAATTCTTGAATTTGCTCAATACCATAGTAATTATAAACACCCTTGGCATAAGAATATACGATTCCATTATCCTTAAACTCACATTGATAGGGAAGGTGTTTTTTAGGGTCTTCAGAACAACAAGTAAAATCATAAATTTGCATAAATTCCAAGCATAACATTGCAAAGTATTTATATGATGCCATAAAAGTTTCCCTTTTTGAGATAAGCGGCGTCGCACATAATAAGCATGCTCATTTAATGATTTTAACTCAACTAAGCTAGTTGGGGTTTCAGCACGAGCACAAATGGATCGAAGATGACCCAAGTAATATTCTTCGGTGGTACGGAACACTAGTAGTTCCTCAACTTTTGGAGCAGCAAGTACACCTAACTTTTTTTTGGTATTTCGTGTTCCATATCCATAACTAAAGATAGAGAACAACTTAAACAACAAATAAAATCTACTTAGTGATAAAGCAAACAAGCACACACGAGAATATTCACCCCATGCTATTGCTCCCTGGAAACGGTGCCAGAAAAATGTCTTGATAACCCACAAGTATAGCGGATCAATTGTAGCCTTTCTAAATAAGTAAGAGTGTCGAACCCAACGGGTAGCTAAAGGTAGAACAAATATTCCCTCAAGTTCTATCGGCCACTGATACAACTCTATGCACGCTTAACGTTTGCTTTACCTAGAACAAGTATGAAACTAGAAGTACTGTAGGCGTGATAGGATAGGTTTGCGAGAAAATAAAGAACACGTAAATAAAAACTAGGGGCTGCTTATGTAAAGAAACAGCTAAGTTAGTCTTAGTAGAGATCTTTTTGTCACAAGAAGGTTATTTGTCCCTAGGCAATTGATAACTAGACCGGTAATCATTATTGCAATTTTATATGAGGGAGAGGCATAAGCTAACATACTTTATCTACTTGGATCATATGCACTTATGATTGGAAGTCTAGGAAGCATCCACAACTACTAAAGATCATTAAGGTAAAATCCAACCATATCATTATAAGGTATCAAGTCCTCTTTACTCCCATATGCGACAACTCACCTACTCGGGTTTATGCTTCTCTCACTCAAGCAACCCACCATAGGCAAATCATGAACACATTGCAACACCCTAAAGCGGGGATCCCTCATGATTTGTACGACATGTAGAGCACCATAGGACATAACCAATAATAAAACATGCAACTCAAACCAATCATGATCATCAATCAACCCATAGGACAAAACGGATCTACTCAAACATCACAGGATGGCCATACATCATTGGGAAATAATATATAGTGTTGAGCACCATTTTTAAGTAGAGATTACAGTGGGGAGAAGGAGTGTTACACTGCTGCATAGAGGGGGAGAGAGTTGGTCATGAGGCCGCGAAGTTGTTGGTGTAGATCGTCGTCACGATGATGGCCCCGGCGGCGACGTGGGGGTAGGGGGCGCCCTCGTGGCTTGTGATCTCATGAAACATGTCTTTATCTCCGATCATCTGATCGGTGCATCTACTATCAAGTATCCACTCCTTTACTCCGACCATGTAGTCTCTAAGGTTTGCCATAGGAAATAGGCTCGTCATGGTATTCTCATATTCTATCCCAAACTTCTCGTCTTCATTGTAGTATCCATGCTCCACATTGTCATCGTCGAATGGAATATCGTCGTTACAAGAATCAATAGATTCGTTGACCATAAGAATGTTCAAGTTTATGAATGTGAATGGCTTCAACAATATGTTATTAATGGTAATGATATCTCCTTTAGCACACATGAGGTCACGAAGCTCAAATAGACATTTATCAGAATTTATATCATTGGGCTTCATTTATGAAAGGTAATGCATTTACGGAAAATGTTATCGAGATTTTTCAAGGGGTAGTCAGGATATATTTTCTCCAAATCTTTCCACAAAATATAAGCACACTCAAAGTTCTTCATTTGATTAAGCACATTTCTTGGCAGTCCTCTAATGATGAGATTAACAGTTTTAAGATTGCAAAGCATATCAACTCCTTCATCATGAGAATGATGTAAGGGAACAATTGGAGGCACATAGGGATTTTTAACATATTTAGTCAAATGGAATTCATCAAATATATCATGAATTACACCTTTCCATTGTCTATAATACTCCACATTGAGAATAGGCACTCTACAACTAAGATTCCCCAAACTAGACATATCCATCTTCCTCCAATGGTGATTAAACCAAGGCTATGGAGACCAAAGATCTGATACCAATTGTCGGATCACTAGAAGGGATGTCTAGGAGGGTGATTAGACTACTTGCATAAATTATAACCTAGCATTTTCCTAATTCTAATGCTTGGCAGAATTTAGTAAGTCGAACAAGTCTAGTGCACCCTCCACATGCTAGTAAACATATATGGCATAGCCTTTTCCTAATTTTAATGTTTGGCAGACTTTAGTAAGTCGAACAAGTCTAGTGCGCCCTCCACATGCTAGTAAACATATATGGCAGCGGAAAATTAAGACATTGCACATGTATGTAAGGAGTAGAGTTTAGGAAGATCAAACAGAAAGATTGACATGGTGATTTTTGGCGTGGTTCTGATAGATGGTGCTATCATACGTCCACATTAGTGGAGACTTCAACCCATGGAGGGTAATGACTACAAGAGTCCACGGAGGGCTCCACCCACAAGGGGTACATGTAGAAGCGGCCTTGTCTATTCCACCATAGCTTACGTCCACAAAGGACTAGCCACACTCGGGATAGATCTTCACGAAGTAGGTGATCTCCTTGCCCATATGAACTTCTGGGTTCAACTCCACAACACGAAATAGGAGGCTCCCAAGCAACACCTAACCAATCTAGGAGGCACCACCATCCAAAAGGTAATAGATGCGGTAGAACGATGTACTCCTTGCTCTTGTTCTTCAAAATATATGGTCCTCAACACCCAATCACTCTCTCACGATTTGGCATGTGTAGAAGAGATTGATTGGGCGGAAAGCAACTTGGGGAGGCTAGAAATCAAGTTTCAAATGGATGGATTCGAATATCTTGATCTCAACACATAAGTAGGTGGCTCTCTCTCAGAAATATGGATATGGCAAGTGTATGTGTGTTATGAGTGCTTCCTCTACGAACGAGAGGTGGTGGATGGGTATATATAGGTATCTCCCGAAATTCAACCATTACAACATTATTGCCCAACTAAGTGAAACCGAAGTGAATCTCGGTAGCACCGATTTGCACAAAATGTGGGAAATTTTGAATTCTTGGTGAGACTGATATATAAATCTCGGTGGTATCGATATGGTGACCTAAAGTATTTTCCAAATCTCGGTGAGAGTGATTCCAATACTCGGAATTTCTAATTCTTGAAAAAGACAAACTATAAAGTCGGTCACTGATTTTCAGTGGGACCGAATGGAATGTTGGTGGTACCAAGATTCTAGGCCTTGGCAAAAGTTGTGTAGGAAAATTGATAGGGCCGAGTGGAAAATATTGATGGCTCCCATTTTGATGTTTAGGCTTTTGTACAAAGAATTTTTTGGGAGAATGGCCGAGTATATTTGGTGGCTATCTGTAAGCAGTTGAGCAACCAATTCATTGTGATTTCTCATGGATAGTATTGGCTTTCCTATGGACTCAAATGTGATTTCTCACAAATATGAAATGTAGAGTCTTGTAGCTTGAAATCTCGCAAAACCTATTCCTTTCCTTCCTTGGGGCTTCTCCACACAATCCTTAGCCAATATTCTTTATGGACTATATTTGAAATACACTAGGTAAAAGTACTAGTCAAAGGGACAATATATGTTGTCATGAATTATAAAAACCACCAAGCAAGCGTATGTGCTTTCAGCTTCTGATACATGGAAATTTGTAGCAAACTCTGTGTTGTTGTCTAATTTATTCTTGATCTTTGGGCATATACTATGCCCTACCCACTTTTCTATTGCTTATCTCTATTTACTCACCAGATTTGAATGATCTTGTAAAAGATGTATTCAAGCATTGAAAACACTGCTATGTATCTTACTTCGAAAATGTGGATGCACAAAGATAGCAAAAATTCAGCTTACTATGATGTACACAAAAGTTTCAACAATTCAACGATATCCAAACTGAAAACTGATATGATTAGCAGTACTACTAACATTCTATAAGAGATTTACCTATTAAATACTTCAAAATTATTGTTCAACAGAATGTCACACGTGGAAAATTCACTAAAAGATGATTTGCACCAAATCTTTGTATCCATTCTTTTAGTCCAGTGGAAAGCAGTAGAGCTGTGTTCATCCATTTTCTCACAGTTCTGGCTCCATTTCACTGTGTTTGTTGATCTGGCGCAACTATCCTTTGTCCCTCTCATTGAAATTCTCATATATATGCCTCACACAAAACCTATGCTCAGCATCTCGGTAGACTGTATGCACAACGTTTATCAATCCTTTGTGCTTGTCACTCATTATTATGGAAGGAGCAGTGTTTGTGATGTTTAGATCATCTCTAAAAGTGGTGAGAAGTCACTCCCAAGCAATTGTGCATTCTAATTTTATGCAAACCATTGCAATGGGAAAAATGCAGTCATTAGGATCAATATCTACAACACTAAACAACACTCCTTTGAACCTTGTTTTCATATGGCGACCATCAATGAAAATAATAGGCATGCAACCCTTTACCACCCTCTTTTACATGCATCATAGGACCAATACAATGTTTTCATACACCGACCCAGATGTTTTCGAGCCGCCACGTTGTGCAGCCGTCTTCATGGCAGGAAATCATAGTTGGGGAATGTTTCATGGGAAATAATTTTTTTTCTACAAACACCCAAGATCTATCTATGGAGATGCAAACCAAGAAGACGAGAGAGTGTGTCTACGTACCCTCGTAGACCGTGTGTTACCTGCTTGTGCCTCCGCACCTTTATATAGGCATGGGAGAGGCTAGTGGCTTTCCTTCAAGCCCCTAGGGTCGTTTGCCAAAGGGGGGAGGAAGGAAATCCCTCCTTTCCTTCCCCATTGATCGATATCCTTTCTTCCTATATATCGGAGATTGATTTCCTTTGGTCGGCATGGGCCAAATAGGCAATTGTGCCCAACGTGTGTGGGGCCGGCGCACCTTCCTTCTAGTCCATGTGTACCCTCCGGGGTAGGTGCGTCTTACTAGTGGATCCCAATAACCTTCTAGATCTTTCCTCACACAATGCCGGAAAGAACAAACTTTTTCAGAACCCTGAAAAAAACTTTCCATATATAAATCTTTACCTCGTCCGGGATCTCATCCGGGACTGAAAACAACATTCGGTCACCCACGTACATATCCAAATACTACTCTGGCGTCATTGAATGTTAAGCGTACGAACCCTACGGGTTCGAGAATCATATAGACATGATGGAGACACCTCTAGAGTCAATAACCAATAGCGAGACATGGATGCCCATATTGGTTCTTACATATTTCACGGATATATTTATCAATAGAACCACGATGACAAGGATTCAGTCAATCCCAAATGCAGTTCCCTTTGTCCAGCGATATGTTACTTGCCCAAGATTTAATCGTCGGTATCTCCATACCTAGTTCAATCATGTTATCGTCAATTCTCTTTAGTTGTGTCGTAATGTAGGATCCCGTGACTAACTTCTTAGTCACATTGCTTATAAGCTTCTTGTGATGTTGTATTACTGAGAGGGCCCAGAGATACCTCTGCATCGTATGGAGCGACAAATCCCACTCTCGGAGATGCCTGTAGAGTAACTTTACGACCCGCCAATTACAACGTGACGTTTTATAAACACAAGGCATTCCTCCGGTGCCACACAGTTGCATGATATCACGGTCTTAGGATCATATACTTGACATGAAGAAAGCAGTAGCAATAAACTCAGTGATACGATCAAATGCTATGCTTACGGTTGGGTCTTGTACATCACACCATTCTCCTAGTGATGTGATCTCATTATCAAATGACTACTCATGTCTATGGTTAGGAAACATTAACCATCTTTGATCAATGACCTAGTCTAGTAGAGGATCACTAGGTACATGATGTTGTTTATATATCCACACATATATCCAAGTTTTCGATCAATACAATTCTAGCATGGATAATAAATGATTATCATGAACAAGGAAATATGATAATAACCAATTTATTATTTCCTATAGGGAATATTTACATCAGTCTCCCACTTGTAGTAGAGTCAATAATCTAGTTCACATTGCCATGTGATTAACACCCAATGAGTTCTAGGGTTTGATCATGTTTTGCTTGTGAGAGAGGTTTTAGTCAATGGGTCTCCAACATTCACATCTATGTGCACTTTGCAAATTTCCATGTCATATTGTAGATGTTACTATCACGCCCCACTTGGAGCTATTCCAAATGAGTGCTCCACTATACATATCTGGTTTGCTACCTAGAGTCATCCGGATCGGTCTCAAAGCTTGCATCTTCGTAACCCATTATGACGAACTATATATCACCTCCATAACCGATAAATATTTCCTTAGCCCTCTAAGTATAATTTTGACCGCTATCAAGTGATCCACTCTTGGATCACTCTTGTGCCCGCTTGCCAGACTCATGGCAAGGCACAAATCAGGTGTGGTACATAACATGGCATACATTATAGAGCCTATGGCTGAGTCATAGGGGACGAACTTCGTCCTTTCTCTTTCTACTGCCATGCTCGAGCTTTGAGTCTTCTCAACTTCACACCTTGCAATACATGCAAGAAATTCTTCTTTGACCGATCCATTTTGAACTCTTCCAAAATCTTTTCAAGGTATGTGATGAGCGAAAGACTTATCACTCGTCTTGATCTATCTCTATAGACGTTGATGCCTAATATGTAAGAAGCTTTACCCAGGTCTTCCTTTGAAAAACTCCTTTCGAACAACCCTTTATGCTTTCCAGAAATTCTACATCATTTCCAATCAACAATATGTCATCCACATATGCTTATCGGAAATGCTATAGTGCTCCCACTCACTTTCTTGTAGATACAAGTTTCTTCATAAACTTTGTATAAATCCAAAAGCTTTGATCACCTCATGAAAGCGCATATTCAACCTCCAAGATGCTTGAACCAGTACATAAAAGGATCGCTGGAGCTTGCACACCTTTTAGCATCCTTAGGATCAACAAAACTTGTTAGTTGTATCACATACAACCTTTCCTTAAGGAAACCGTCAAACAATTGATGTTTTCCATCTGCCAGATTTCATAATCGAGAAATGCAGTAACTGCTAAAATAATCACAATAGACTTTAGCATCACTACAGGTGCAAAAGTCTCATCACAGTCAACTACTTAAACTTGTAGGTAACCTGTTTGTGACAATTCGAGCATTATTGATAGTCACATTACCATTAGCATCTGTCTTCTTAAAGATCCATTTACCCTCAACGGCATGTCGGTCATCGGGCAAGTCTTGCAAAGTCCACACTTGGTTATCATACATGGATCCTACCTCGGATTACATGTCCTCTATAAATTTGTAAGAATCTAGACCCATCATTGCTTCCTCATAGTTCGTAGGCTCATCGTTGTCTAACAACACGGCTTCCAATACAGGATCGTCACACCAATAAGGGCAGTATGTGTTGTTTTCGTGCTACAAGGTTCAGTAGTAACTTGAGCCGAAGTTTCACGATCATTATTATCAACTTCCTCTTCAAGTGGTGTACACATTAGAGGAACAACTTACTGTGTTGTGCTACTTCCCAATTCAAGTGATGGTTCGATAACCCTATCAAGTTCTACATTCCTCCCACTCACTTCTTGCAAGAGAACCTCCTTCTCTGGAAAGGGTCCATTCTTGACAACAAAGGCATTGCCTTCGTATATGTGATAGAAGGTATACCCAATTGTTGCTTTAGGGTATCTTATGAAGATGCACTTTTCCACTTTGGGTTTGAGCTTATCACACATAAGTGTCGCATGCCAAACTCTAGGAAACGAGAACTTATGTTTCTTACCAAACCATCATTCACACGGTGTCGTACCAACGGATTTAAATGGTGGCCTATTTAAAGTGAATGTAGTTGTCTGTAATGCGAAAACCCCAAACGATAATGACAAGTCGGTAAGAGATATCATAGAACACACTATGTCCAATAGAGTATGGCTATGATGTTTAGACACACCATTACACCATGGTGCTCCAGGTGTCGTGAGCTATGAAACAATTCCACATTGTCTTAAATGCATACCAAAGTCGTAACTCAAATATTCTCCACCACGATCAAATAGTAGAATCTCTATCTTCTTGTTAAGATGATTCTCAACTTTGCCCTAAAATTGCTTGAACTTTTCAAATATTTTGGACTTGTGTTTCATTAAGTAAATATACCCATATCTACTCAAATCATTAGCGAACATAAGAAAATATCGATATCCACTTCGTGCTTCGACACTCATTGGACCACACAGATTGGTATGTATGATCTCCAATAATTCACCTGCCCGCTCCGTTGTTCCAAAAAACGGGGTTTTCATCATCTTACCGATGAGGCATGGTTCGCATGTATCAAGTGATTCAAAATGGAGTGATTCCAAAATTCCATAAGCATGGAATTTCTTCATGCGTTTTACACCAATATGACCTAAGCGAAAGTGCGATAAGTAAGTGCTACTCTCATCATTAACTTTGCATCTTTAAGCATCAATGTTACGAACATGGGTATCATTATGATCGAGATTCAATAAACCATTCACATTGGGTACATGACCATAGATGGTATTATTCATGTAAACTGAATAACCATTATTGTCCAACTTAAATAAATAATCGTCTCACAATAAATACGATCCAATCATGTTCATGATCAATGCAGACACCAAATAATATTTATTTAGGTTTAACACCACTATTGTTTAACACTAACCACGAAGGTAGAGGGACCATGCGATGGTGATCACATCAACCTTGTAGACACTTCCAACACACATTGTCACCTTTCCCCTAGCTAGTCCCAGTTTATTCCGCAGCTCCCGTATATTAGCAATCAAACCGGTATCAAATACCCAGGCACTACGACTACGAGAGCGAGTAAGGTACACATCAATAACATTTATATCATATATGCCTTTGTTTATGTTGGCAGCCTTCTTATTAATCATGTACTTGGGGCAGTTCCGCTTCTAGTGGTAAGTCTCATTGAAGTAGAAGCATTGAGTCTCAGGCTTGGGTCCAACATTGGGTTTCTTCATGGGAGTGGCAACTGGCTTGCCGTTCTTCTTGAAGTTTCCCTTCTTCCCCTTGCCCTTCTTGAAACTATTGGTCTAATCAACCATCAACACTTGATGCTCCTTCTTGATTTCTACCTCCGCAGCCATAAGCATCGCGAATAGCTCGAGGATCGTATTCTCCATCCCTTGCATGATATAGTTTAATACAAAGCTCTTGTATCTTGCTCGTAGTGACAGGAGAATTCTCTCAATATATATCTTATCTAGAAGATTAACTCCCATTTGATTCAAGCAATTGTAGCACCCAGACATTTTGAGCACATGCTCACCAACTAAGTTGTTCTCATCCACCTTGCAGCCAAAGAACTTGTCGAAGGTCTCATACTTCTCGACATGGGAGTGAGCCTGAAATACCAATTTCATCTCTTGGGACATCTCATATGCTCCATGGTGCTCAAAACATTTATAGAGCCCCAGTTCTAAGACATAAAGAATGGCACACTAAACTATCGAGTAGTTATGAGAACGTGCCTGCCAGACATTCACAACATCCACAGACGACACTTGAGGGGGTGGTGCACCGAGCGATGCATCAAGGACATAAGCCTTCTGTGCAGCAATGGGGACAATCCTCAGATCATGGACCCAGTCCGCATAGTTGCTACCTTCATCTTTCAACTTAGTTTTATTTAGGAACGTATCAAAAATACAGGGGAACCATAGTGTGTGCCATTGATCTACAACCTATTTTGCAAAGACATTTTTAGGCTATGTTCATGATAATTAGTTCAGTTAATCAAATTACTAATGAATTCCTGATATGTCAATTTTGCATGATGTTTGGTTACTGTTATTTATAATGTTTTTATGCATTTTTCCACTTCATGGAGTAATTCTAATAAATTTTCTCTCATAATATGCAAGGTTTACGTCAAGTGGGAGAATACCGGCTGATGGAATTCTAGACCTGAAAAAGCTACGGAAGGGATACCTATTCTGCACATCTCCAATTGGTTTCAAAATTTACAGACATTTTTTATAATAAATAAAACATACTAGAATGAAGAAGTGTCGGAGGCGGGCTACCACGCGGCCACTAGACACTAGGGCGCACCAGGCACCCCTAGCGCAATGTGATGTCTAGTGGGCCACCTCGCCCACCTCTAGCGCCCATCTTCTAGTACAAATTCTATTTCGACCTAAAATAATTAAGGAGAGGACTTTCAGGATGAAGTGAAGCCATCTTAAGGCGGAACCTGGGCAGGAGCACTTTTGCCCTCTCACCGGAGCAATTCCATCGGAGGAACTTCCCTCCCTGAGGGTGAAATCAAGGCGATCGTCATCACCAACAAACCTCTTATCTTGGGGAGGCTAATCTTCAACAACATCTTCACCAGCACTATCCCCTCCCAAAACCCTAGTTGATCTCTTGTACTCAATCTTGTACCAAAACCTCGGATTGGTACCTGGGGTGTGTCTAGTAGTGTTGATTACATCTTGTAGTTGATGCTTTATGGTTTATTTGGTGGAATATCATATGCTAAGATTCATTGATATATAATACCTCTATGGTCATGAACATGTTTATCACTTTCGAGTATTTACTTTTGTTCTTGAGGCCACGAGAGAAATCATGTTGCAAGTAGTCATGTGAACTTGATATTCGTTCGATATTTTGATGATTGAATGTTGTGATTCCCTTAGTGGTGTTTTGTGAACATCGTATACATAAAACTTCACCATATTTTGGGCCTAAGATAATTATAGGGTGGGTTGTGAGAGTGAAAGAAACTTAAACCCCAGTCCATGTTCTACTTCGTAAGGGGTTGATCTGGATCCCTATGTTTAATGTTATGGTTAGAATTTATTCTTAATACTTTTCTCATAGTTGTGGATGCTTGTGGGAGGGTTTATCATAAGTAGGAGGTTTGTTCAAGTAAGAACATCACCCAAGCATCGGTTCACCCACATATCAAATTATCAAAATACCGAACCCGAATTAACCCTACATGACGAAACTGACTAGATGAAATTCCCGTGTGCCCTCAAGAATGCTTTGCCTATTATAAGAAATTGTTCTGGCCTATACTTTTCCACAAAAGGATTGTGCTACCTTGCTGGACCTATTTTTACTATTTCTACTTGTCACTTATTAGAGTTATCTTGCTATCAAACAACTTGTTACCACTATTTCAATGCTTCCAGAAATTACCTTGCTGAAAACCGCTTGCCATTTCCTTCCGCTCCTCATTGGGTTCGACACTGTTAATTATCGAAAGGACTATGATTGACCCCTATACTTGTGGGCCATCAAGACTCTTTTCTGGCGCCATTGCCGGGGAGTGAAGCGCCTTTGGCAAGCGGAATTTTGTAAGAGAAAATTTATATTACGTGCTGAAATTTACTGCTACTTATTACTATGGAAAGTAATCCTTTGAGGGGCTTGTTCGGGGTATATTCACCTCAACCAGAAAAACCAAGAGTTATCCCTCAACCTGCTGAACCTACTAAAATGTTTACTATGTAATTCCTTCGGGTATGATAGAGAAACTGCTAGCTAATCCTTATGCACGACATGGAGCAAAACATCACGATATGCACCTAGTCTATGTGGATGAAGTTTGTGGATTATTTAATCTGGCAGGTTTATCCGGAGATGAAGTCAATAAGAAGGTTTTCCCTTTATCTTTGGTGGGGAAAGCATTGAAATGGTATAGGCTATGTGATGATACAGGATCATGGAACTCGAATGGATTGCAATTGGATTTTCACCAAAACATTTATCCTATGCATCTTGTTCATCGTGATCGCAATTTTATTTATAATTTTTAGCCTCGCGAAGGAGAAACTATCGCTCTAGCTTGGGGGAGGCTGAATTCAGTGTTATATTCATACCCCAATCATGAGCTCTCGAGAGGAATTATTGTTCAGAATTTTTATGCTCGGCTTTCTCGTAGTGATCAAACCATGCTTGATACTTCTTGCTCTCGTTCTTTTATGAAGAACACTATTAAATTCAGGCGGGATATTTTAGAAAGAATTAAACGCTACTTTGAAGATCGAGATCTCGATGAAGGTAAAAAGTTAGGTGTAAAACCTAAGTTTGATTGCGTTAAATCTTTTATGAATACTAATGCTTTCAATGATTTTAGCACCAAGTATGGACTTGACTTTGAGATAGTAGCCTCATTTTGTGAAACCTTTGCTTATCATGTTGATCTCCGTAAAGAGAAATGGTTTAAATATCATCCACCTATTAAATAAAAAATTGAAGAACCAATTAAATTTGAAGCTGAAACTGTTATTTACAATGTTGACCTAGTTCTGCCTACTGCTTACATTAAGAAACCACCTTTCCCTGTTAGGATAAAGGAAGATGCTAAAGCTTCAACTATGCTTGATAAAAGTTACGTTAGAACAAACAAACCCTTTAATAAAATCTAGGTAGAACCTAGTACTGCTATGGTTAAAGATCTCTTGGTAGACAATATTGATGAGCACGCTATTTATTTATACAATGAAGTTGCTAGAATTTCCAAACCTAATACTAAAGACAAGAATAGACCTGTTGTTGGCATGCTTGTCGTGTAGTCAAAATATGAGACCATTGCTATCATGGTTTATGTGATATGGGTGATAATAATAGTGGTATCCCTTTTTCCTCATATCAAGAAATTATGCATGAGATAGCACCCGCTAAGATTGAAGACATAGATGCCACTATTAAACTTTCTAATAGAGACACCATCGCACCACTTGGGATTGTTAGAGATGTTGGAGTCTTGTGTGGAAAAGTAACATACCCTACTGATTTTTCTAGTACTTGGCTCACCACAAGATAATTTTTGTCCCATAATATTTTGTAGACCCTTCTAGAACACTGTAAATGCTCAAATAGATTGCAAAAATGAATCTGTCGGTCTTAATTTTGGTGGTACGTGTGATGAGTTTCATTTCTCCAAGTTTAGTAAACAACCCCATGACAAAGAATTTCCTAGTAAAGATGAAGTAATTGGTCTTGCTTCTATTGCCATTCCTCTTACGGATCCATTAGAACAAAATTTTCTAGACCATGAAAATGATATGCATATGCATGAAAGAAATGAAATAGATAATATGTTCTTTGAGAAAAGACCTATCCTTATACACAACTTGCTTGTTGAAACTCTAGGAGGTTCGCCTCCACCCAAGGGTGATCCTGTGTTTGAATTAAATCAATTACCTAACACTTTCAAACAATCTTATCTTGATGAAAAGAAGATACATCATGTTATTATCAGTGCTAACTTTACAGAGCATGAAGAAGAAACATTATGAAAAACTTTAAGGAAGCATCGAGCTGCTATTGGGTATACTCTTGATGATCTTAAGGGCATTAGTCCCACTGTGTGTCAGCACAAGATAAATATGGAACTAGATGCTAAACCTGTTGTTGATCACCAATGAAGACTGAATCCCAAAATGAAAGAAGTGGTAAGAAATGGAATTTTAAAGATTTTGGAAGAAGGAATAATTTATCCTGTAGCTCATAGTAGATGGGTAAGTCTCGTTCATTGTGTCCCTAAGAAAGGAGGTATTAGTGTTGCTCCTGATGATAAAGATGAACTCATTCCACAAAGAATCGTGACTAGTTATAGAATGGTAATTGATTTTAGAAAATTAAACAAAGCTACTAGAAAATACTATTATCCTTTACTTCTCATAGACCAAATGCTAGAACGATTATCGTACCACAAATTTTTTTGCTTTCTAGATGGCTATTTTGGTTTCTCTAATACCTATGTCACAACCTGATCAAGAGAAAACCACCTTTACTTGTCCTTTTGGAACCGATGCTTATAGACGTATGCCTTTTGGATTATGCAATGCATATGCTACCTTTGAAAGATTTATGATTGCTATATTCTCCGATTTTTGTCAAAAGATTGTTGAGGTCTTCATGGATGATTTTTCTTCTTACGGAACTTCTTTTGATGATTTCTTAAGCAACCTTGATCGAGTTTTGCACATATGTGAGCAAACTAACCGTGTATTGAATTGGGAGAAGTGCCATTTTATAGTGAATGAAGGTATTGTCTTGGGCCATAAAATTTCCGAACGGGGTATTGAGGTTGATAAGGCGAAAGTTGATGCAATTGAGAAGATGTCATGTCCTAAAGACGTTAAAGGTATATGTAGCTTCCTTGGTCATGTTGATTTCTGTAGGAGGTTTATTAAAGACTTCTCTAAAATTTCTTGCCCTCTTGCTAATTTATTACAAAAGGATATTCCTTTTGTTTTTTATGATGAATGTGTAGAAGCCTTCGAAACACTGAAGAAAGCCTTAACATTTGCACCTATGGTTCAACCACCGGATTGGAACTTGCCTTTTAAAATTATGTGTGATGCTAGTGATTATGTTGTTGGTGCTGTTCTACAACAAAGAGTTGATAAGAAACTAAATGTCATTCATTATGCTAGTAAAAATCTAGACAATGCCCACAGAAATTATGGTACCACTGAAAAGGAATTTTTAGCAGTTGTATTTGCTTGTGATAAATTCAGATCTTACATTGTTTACTCTAGAGTAATTGTTCACATTGATCATGCTGCTATTAAATATCTTATGGAAAAGAAATATGCTAGCCCAGACTTATTAGGTGGGTTCTCTTGCTACAAGAATTTGATTTGCATATCATTGATAGAAAGGATCTGAGAACCCCATAGCTGATAACTTGTCTAGGTTAGAAAATATTCTTGATGACCACTAACTTTTGATGATAGCTTTCCTGATGAACAACTTGGTGTGGTCACTGTTTTTCATAACACATCGTGGTTTGTTGATTATGCTAATTACATTGTCGCTAAATACATACCACCTAGTTTCACCTACTAACAAAAGAAAAAAATCTTCTTTGATTTAAGACACTACTTTTGGGATGACCCACATCTTTATAAAGAGGGAGTAGATGGTACTATTAGACCTTTTATACCTAAGCATGAACAGGAACAAATCCTACAGAAGTGTCACTCCGAGGCTTATGGAGGACACCATGCGGGAGATAGAACTACACACAAGGTATTACAGTCTCGATTTTATTAGCCTATTATTTTCAAAGATGATCGAAAGTTTGTCCTCTCTTGCGATGAAAGTCAAATAATTGGTAACATTAGTAGATGTCACGAAATGCCTATGAATTATTCGCTTCTTATTAAATCATTGATGTTTGGGGATTTGATTATATGGGACCTTTTCCTTCCTCCAATAGGTATACACATATTTTTTGGTTGCTCTTGATTATGTCACCAAATGGGTGATGACCCACAAGTCTAGGGGATCTATCGTATTCCTTTCAATAAGTAAGAGTGTCGAACTCAACGAGGAGCAGAAGGAAATGATAAGCGGTTTTCAGTAAGGTATTCTCTGCAAGCACTGACATTATCGGTAACAAATAGTTTTGTGATAAGGTAATTCGTAACGGGTAGCAAGTAACAAATGTAACAATGGTGCGGAAAAGTGGGCCAATCGTTTTTGTAGCAAAGGACAAGCCTGGACAAACTCTTATATAAAGAAAAGCGCTCCCGAGGATACATGGGAATTTATGTCAAGCTAGTTTTCATCATGCTCATATGATTCACGTTCGTTACTTCGATATTTGATATGTTGGTGGACCGGTGCTTGGGTGCTGCCCTTACTTGGACAAACATCCCACTTATGATTAAAATCTCTTGGAAGTGTCCGCAACTACGAAAGAAGAATTAAGATAAATCTAACCATAGCATTAAACATATGGATCCATATCAGCCCCTTACGAAGCAACGCATAAACTAGGATTTAAACTTCTGTCACTGCAGCAACCAATCATCTAGTTATTACTTCCCAATGCCTTCCTCTAGGCCCAAATAATGGTGAAGTGTCATGTAGTCGACGTTCACATAAAACCACTAGAGGAGAGACAACATACATCTTATCAAAATATCGAACGAAAACCAAATTCACATGATTACTTATAACAAGACTTATCCCATGTCCTCAGGAACAAACGTAAGTACTCACTAAGCATATTCATGTTCATAATCAGAGGAGTAGTAATAATCATTAAGGATCTGAACATATAATCTTCCACCAAATAAACCAACTAGCATCAACTACAAGGAGTAATCAACAGCACTAGCAACCCATAGATACCAATCTGAGGTTACAAGACAAAGATCGGATACAAGAGATGAACTAGGGTCTGGAGAGGAGATGGTGCTGATGAAGATGTTGATGGAGATTGACCCCCTATCGATGAGAGGATCGTTGGTGATGATGATGTCTTTGATTACCCTCTCCGGGAGGGAAGTTTCCCCGATGAAATAGCTCCACCGGAGCTCTGGATTGGTTCTGTCGAAGTTCCGCCTCGAGACGGCGGTGTTGCGTCACGAAAGCTCTCTCTTGATTTTTTTTCTAGGTCAAAACCCTTCATATAGCAGAAGATGGACACCGGAGGCCTGCCAGGGGCCCCACAAGCCTGCCCCCTGGCTTGTGACCTCCTCGTGGGTCCCCTCCGTTCTTTCTTTCGCCCATTATTTTTCATATATTTTGAAACAATTCTCCATAACGTTTTAGGACTTTTGGAGCTGTGTAGAATGATCTCTCAGATTTGGTCCTTTTCGAGTCCAGAATTCCAGCTGCCGGCATTCTCCCTCTTCATGTAAACCTTGTGAAATAAGAGACAAAAGGCATAAGTATTGTACCATAATGTTTATTAACAACCCATATTTCAATAAATATTTATATAAAGGCATGATGCAAAATGGACGTATCAACTCCCCCAAGCTTAGACCTCGCTTGTCCTCAAGCGAAAGCCGAGATCGATAAATATGCCCACATGTTTAGAGATACGGACATGAAGGCAACATCGTTATCTTTAGAACAGGAACACATATTGACATAGAACATCTTATACTAGAGTAACAATTCATTCACAAGGCAAAATATGAATCAAGGACTCTAGTGAGAACTAACAAACTATGATTTCAGTCACTAAAGCAATTTCAATTTATCGCAACGTAGGAAAGAGTCAATATAAGAGCTTGTAAAGAAAATCCACATACTCAATCATCTTATGGTCTTTCATAATTGCTAACACTCATGCGGTACCTATGAGGTCAAAACTTCAATCGAACATAGAGAAAGATAGGGGCTTATAGTTTTGCCTCCCAACTATTTACCTCAAGGGTAATGTCAACAATAACAGCTCATGATCACCCACATCTGAGTGGATATATTTGTCTAGATCATTCCCCAACACATGTCGCTTGCCAAAAGATAAAAGCTAAATAAAGGAAATGGTTAAGATCACCATGACTCTAACATAAAGGTAAGCACTAGAAAGTAAAGGTGACAAATAGGCCCGTCGCAGAGGGATGCAGAGGTTGTCATGCGCTTTTATAGTTGGATGCACAATCCCTTAATGCAAAATAACATCACTTTATATTGCCCCTTGTGATAAAGAACTTTATTATCTAGTCTGTCGCTTTTATTTCTTCTACATCACAAGTTTGTATAAAGTTTATTTTCCTCACACTAATAAACCACACATATTTAAAGAGCAATTTTTATTGCTTGCACCGTTGACAACTTACTTGAAGGATCTTACTAAATCCATAGGTAGGTATGGTGGACTCTCAAGGCAAAACTAGGTTAAAGGTTTTTGGATGCACAAGTAGTATCTCTACTTGGTGCAGAAGTTTCTGGCTAATATGAGGTGGAAGCAAGCGACACATGTTGAAGGATCTACAACCATATAACTTCTATTCGGAAATAAGCAAACATAACTCATTATGTTGTCTTCCTTGTCCAAGATCAACCTTGTAGCATATAATATTTTAATGAGTTCTCATAATCACAAAAGATGACTAAGATAATATATTTATATGTGAACCTCTCTTTCTTTATTACTTCCTTTTAATTGCAACAATGACCAATAGATTTTCTTGTCAACTCACAATAAATTTCAATCGACATACTTTTTATTTGTGAAGTCATCACTCCCCATAAGATCATTATGTATGCTCTTTTGCTTTTATTCTATACTTCTTTCTATTTCTTTTTTCTCAAGATCATAGCAAGCAAGCAAAGCCCTCAACTCAAAACTACTCTATTATATAACTCTTGGACTTGCTTACATAAGCGAAAAAAAGAAAAACTCAAAACTAGAACACACTAAAACTTTATTCTACTAGCTCAAGATAAAACCAAAAGGATTGAATGAAGAAAAACAAAGAAAGTAAAAGGTGTGATGGTGATACGATACCGGGGCGCCTCCCCCAAGCTTGGCACAAGCGAAGGGGAGTCCCATACCCATGTGTTCAGTTGTCCTTCTTCGGAGGTAGCGACGCTGGAGTTGTTGGTGAAGTTGTAAGCTTATCAAGTTTCCTCTTAAGCATGAAATTTCATTCCCTCAGATCATCTACTTCTTGCTCGAGCCTCAATATATTTTGACATAATTCACACCTCCTCTCCTGTAGAAAATGAGAAGGGATAAATAGAACCTTGGGTTTTCTCCTTGTATTTGGCAGGCTTGACTTCTTTAACTCCACATGCATATCTCCGGGTTGAGGCACGGGAATCTCCTCTTCATACGAACTTTCTTCCGCAAACTTGCATATCTCCCGTTCCTCTTCCGAGAACAATCCATAAGGATCTACGTCCCCGTAGAGCTTGGGATTGGCAAGATAATGTGATACATAGCTCTCCCCATCGGAATCTTGTGTGCAGTTCTCTCTCTAGCGTAGTGTCCTCCGTAGGCCTCGGAGTGACAGTTGTGTAGGATCTATCCCTGTTCATGCTCAGGTACACAACGTCTAATAATACCATATACTCCTTATTTATAAAGGTGTGGATCATCCAAAAAATAATGTCTTAAATCATAGAAGAACTTTTTGTTTTGTTCGTATGTGAAGCTAGGTGGTATAAATATAGCAACGATGTAGTTAGCATAATCGGCATACCAAGGAGCATTGCATGAAGCATTTATGATAGCTAATTGTTCATCAGGGAAGCTATCATCAATATGTAGTGGGTCATCAAGAACATTCTCTAATCTAGACAAGTTATTCGCTACGGGGTTATCAGCACCCTTTCTATCAATAATATGCAGATCAAATTCTTGTAGCAGAAGAACCATCTAATAAGTCTATGTTTAGCATCTTTATTTTCCATAAGGTACTTAATAGAAGCGTGATCAGTGTGAATAGTTACTTTGGAATCAACAATATAAGGTCTAAACTTATCGCAAGCAAACACAACTGCTAAAAATTCATTTTCAGTGGTAGCGTAGTTTCTTTGATGATTGTCTTGAGTCTTACTAGCATAATTGATAACCTTTAATTTCTTATCAACTCTTTGTCCTAGAACAGCTCCAACAACATAAACACTAGCATCATACGTAATTTCAAAGGGTAAGTTCCAATCTGGTGGTTGAACAACATGTGAAGTGAGCAAGGCTTTCTTAAGAATTTCAAATGCTTCTACACAATCATCATAAAAAATGAATGGAACGCCCTTTTGCAAATATTAGTGAGAGGCTTAGTAATTTAAGAGAAGTCTTTAACAAAACTCCTATAGAAACCAGCATGACCAGGGAAACTTCTTATACCTTTGATATCTGTTGGACAAGGCATTTTTTCAATTGCGTCAACTTTAGCTTTATCAACTTCCATACCTCTTTCGGAGATTTTGTGTCCCAAGACAATGCCTTCATTAACCATAAAGTGGCACTTCTCCCAATTCAAGACAAGATTAGTTTCTTCACATCTCTGCAAAACTCGATCCAGGTTGCTCAAGCAATCATCAAAAGAAGTTCCGTAAACCGAAAAATCATCCGTGAAAATTTCAACAATCATTTCACAAAAGTCAGAGAATATAGCCATCATACATCTTTGAAAGGTAGCAGGTGCATTGCATAAACCAAAAGGCACACGTCTATAAGCAAAGGTACCGAAAGGGAAAGTAAAAGTGGTCTTATCTTGATCCTCTTTTGATACAGGTATTTGAGAGAAGCCAGAGTAACCATCTAGAAAGCAAAAATGTGTATGTTTGGATAGTCTTTCTAGCATTTGATCAATAAAAGGCAGTGGGTAATGATCTTTCCTAGTAGCCTTTTTAATTTCCTGAAATCAATTACCATTCTATATCCTGTAACAATTCTTTGTGGGATCAATTCATCTTAATCATTAGGAACAACATTAATACCTCCCTTTTTAGGGACACAATGAACGGGGCTAACCCATCTACTATCATCAATAGGATGAATTATACCTGCCTCCAAAAGCTTTAGTATTTCCTTTATTACCACTTCCTTCACTTTAGGATTTAATCGTCGTTGGTGATCAACAACTGGTTTAGCATCACGCTCCATATTGATTTTGTGCTGACGTAGAGTGAGACTAATGCCCTTAAGATCATCAAGAGTATATCCAATAGCGGCATGGTGCTTCCTCAGAGTTTTCAATAATCTATTTTCTTCATGCTTTGAAAGGTTAGCACTAATAATAGCATGATATATATCCTTTTCATCAAGATACGCATACTTTAGAGTATCAGATAATTGCTTAAGCTCAAACACGGGATCACCCTTGGGTGGAGGAGGATCCCCGAGTATTTCAACAGGCAGGTTGTGTTTCAGAATAGGCTGCTGATCAAAGAAAATCTTATCTATTTCATTCATTTCATTCATAGACATATCATTTTCATGGTCTAGCAAATATTGGTCTAAGGGATTGGTAGGAGGCACATCAATAGAAGAGAGACCAATAATTTCATGTTTACTAGGCAATTCTTTATCATCGGGTTGTCTACGAAATTTAGGGAAATTGAACTTATGAGAAGCATCCCCAAATCTTAGAATTAATAATATTCAAGAAGGGTCTATAAAATATAATGTGACAAAAATCATCTTGTGGAGAAAAAAGAACAAGAAAATTAGTAGGATACTTTATTTTCCCGCACAAGACTTCAACATCTCTAATAATCACAATTGGTGCAATATATCTCTATTAGCAAGCTTGGTGGTAACATCAATTTCCTTTAATTCGGCTGGTGCAATATCATTCATAATTTCTTGGTATAGGGTAAAGGGAATTGCACTCACAATAGCACCCACATCACATAAGCCATGATAAAAATAGGTCTCCTATTTTAACAAAAACAACAGACACGCCAACAATAGGTCTATGTTTACCTTTAGTATCAGGTCTAGCAATTATAACAGCTTCATCATAGAAATGAATGACATGCCCATCAATATTATTAACCAAGAGATCTTTAACCATAGCAATATTAGGTTCAACTTTAATTTGTTCAGGTGGTACAGGTGTTCTATTACAACTCTTACAAACCACAATTGAAGATTTAGCATGTTCCTTTATCCTAACATGAAAGGGTGGTTTCTCAATATAAGTAGTAGGAATAACAGGATCAACATTATAAATAATAGTTACTTCTTCAACTTTAATAGGTTCAACTACTTTAACTTCAATGGGAGGATGATATTTAAACCACTTCTCCTTGGGGAGATCAACATGAGTAGCAAAACATTCACAGAATGAAGCTACTACCTCAGAGTCAAGTCCATATCTAGTGCTAAAATCACGAAAAGCATCGGTGTCTATAAACGATTTAACACAATCAAACTTAAGGCTTATACCTGACTCCTTACCTTCGGAGAGTTCCCAATTTTCAGAGTTGCGTTTAATTCTTTCCAATAAGTCCCACTTGAATTCAATATATTTCTTCATAAAGGAACCAACATGAGAAATGTCGGGCATGGATAGATCATTACGAGAGAGCCGAGCATAAAAATTCAGAATAATAATTTCTCTCGGGAGCTCATGATTGGGGCATGAATATAGCATTGACTTAAGCCTCCCCCAAGCTTGAGTGATTCTTTCTCCTTCACGAGGCCAAAAATTATAAAGATAATTCCGATCACGATGAACGAGATGCATAGGATAAAACTTCTGATGAAATTCCAAATTCAATCGGTTGTAATTCCATGATCCAATAGCATGACATGGCCTATACCATGTTAACATATTTTCCTTCAAAGATAAAGGAAAGTCCTTCTTATTCACATCATCCTCGAGCAGACCTACAAACTTAAATAATCCACAAACCTCATCCACATAGATAAGATGCAAATTAGGATGTTGTGTTCTATCTCCTGCATAAGGATTAGCTAGCAGTTTTTCTATCATATCCAGAGGAATTTAATAATAAATATTTTCAGTAGGTGCAGCAGGTTGAGGAGCATCTCTTTGTGCTTCCGGACAGGGTGAAGATACCCCGAACAAACCCCTCAAATGATTATTTTCCATAGTGACAAGTGATAGTAAATTTCAGCACAGTATATAAATTTTTCCTTACCAAGTTCTACTCACCAAAGGGTCTTAACTCCCCGACAACGGCGCCAGAAAAGTGACTTGATGAGCCACAAGTGTAGGGGATCTATCATAGTCCTTTCGATAAGTAAGAGTGTCGAACCCAACAAGGAGCAGAAGGAAATGATTAGCGGTTTTCAGTAAGGTATTCTCTGCAAGCACTGAAATTATCGGTAGTAGATAGTTTTGTGATAAGGTAATTCCTAACGGGTAGCAAGTAAAAAATGTAACAATGGTGCAGAAAAGTGGCCCAATCTTTTTTGTATCAAAGGACAAGCCTGTACAAACTCTTATATAACGAAAAGCGCTCCCGAGGACACATGGGAATTTATGTCAAGCTAGTTTTCATCGTGCTCATATGATTCGCGTTCGTTACTTTGATCATTTGATATGTGGGTGGACCGGTGGTTGGGTGCTGCCCTTACTTGGACAAAAATCCCACTTATGATCAACCTCTCTCGCAAGCATCCACAACTGCGAAAGAAGAATTAAGATAAATCTAACCATAGCATTAAACATATGGATCCAAATCAGCCCCTTATGAAGGAGCACATAAACTAGGGTTTGAGCTTCTGTCACTCTAGCAACCCATCATCTACTTATTACTTCCCATTGCCTTCCTCTAGGCCCAAATAATGGTGAAGTGTCATGTATTTGGCGTTCACATGACACCACTAGAGGAGAGACGACATACATCTTATCAAAATATTGAACGAATACAAAATTCACACGATTACTTATAACAAGACTTATCACATGTCCTCAGGAAAAAACATAACTACTCACTAAGCATATTCATGTTCATAATCAGAGGATTATTAAGAATTATTAAGGATCTGAACATATAATCTTCCACCAAATAAACCAACTAGCATCAACTACATGGAGTAATCAACACTACTAACTACCAACAGGTACCAATCTGAGGTTTTGAGACAAAGATCGGATACAAGAGATGGACTAGGGTTTGGAGAGGAGATGGTGCTGATGAAGATGTTGATGGATATTGAACCCCTCTCGATGAGAGGATCGTTGGTGATGACGAAGGTTTCGATTTCCCCCTCCAGGAGGGAAGTTTCCCTAGCGGAATAGCTCCGCCAGAGCTCTAGATTGATTCTATCGAAGTTCTTCCTCGAGACGGTGGCGCTGCATCCTGAAAGCTCTCTCTTGATTTTTTTTTCCAGGTCAAAACCCTTCATGTAGCAGAAGATGGGCATCTGAGGCCTGCCAGGGGGCCCACAAGACTGCAGGGCTTGACCAGGTGGGTCCCCTCCGGTATTTCTTTCGCCCATTATTTTTGATATATTCCAAAAATATTCTGTGTAACTTTTCACGACTTTTGGAGTTGTCCAGAATAGGTCTCTTAGATTTGCTCCTTTTCCAATCCAGAATTCCAGCTGCCGGCATTCTCCCTCTTCATGTAAACCTTGTAAAATAAGAGATAAAAGGCATATGTATTGTACCATAATGTGTATTAACATCCCATAATGCAATAAATATTGTTATAAAATCACAAGCAAAATGGACGTATCAATGGGTAGAAGCTATTCCAACCAATAGTGATGATCATAACACCTCTATTAAGATACTTAAGGAAGTTATTTTCCCACATTTTGGAGTCCCTGGATATTTAATGACCGATGGTGGTTCACACTTTATTCATGGTGCTTTTCGTAAGTTACTTGCTAGATATGATGTTAACCATAGAATTGCATCTCCCTATCATCTTCAGTCTAGTGGTCAAGTAGAATTAACCAATAGAGGAATAAAACTAATATTGCAAAAGACACTCAATAGGTCCCGAAAGAATTGGTCGAAGATATTCGATGATACATTGTGGGCCTATAGAACAGCTTATAAAAATCTTATGGGTATGTATCCTTAAATAATTGTTTATGGGAAATCATGTCATAAACCTCTTGAGTTAGAACATAAATCTTATTGGGCAATTAAAGAACTCCACTATGATTTGAAACTTGATGGTGAAAAGAGTTTATTTTATATTAGCTCATTAGATGAATGGAGAACCCAAGATTATCAAAATTCAAAACGATTCAAAGATAAAGTTAAAAGATGTGAATATGTATAATTGTACAATTCTCGTCTCAGATTCTTTGCTGACAAACTTCTATCCAAATGGGAAATACCTTATATTATTGAAGAAGTTTATTGGTATGGAGCTATTAGGATCAATAATCCCGAAGGCACTAACCCGAAGGTGGTCAATGTACAAAGAATAAAGCATTACATCTCAAGTACACCAATTAATGTTGAAACAAATATTATCCAAACCATGGCACCGGAGGAGCACATTAGGGAGACCTTGCACAACACTCCAGAACCCTTAAAAGGAATATGTATGTGATAGGTAAGTAAACGGGCTCAGAAAAATCCGCAAAAATATTTTCTAGCAGATTTGGAATTTTAGGAATTTTGGAAACTCGGGAATACACACGAAGGCAACTGAGGAGTCCACTAGATACTAGGGCGTGCTAGCCCCCTTGGCGCGGCCTGATGTCTAGTGGGCCCCTCGGGTACCTTCCTAGCTCCGTCCTCTTGTGGAACACATATTTCCTTGTATAAAAATTATCTAAATATATCTCCCAATGATTTGACCCCGGTACCACGAAGAGATCCTTAGTTCTTGTTTCGTGTTGTTTCTCTGACAGATCTAGATTACCATGGACACAACAAGCTCCTCCAAGGATAAGTTCTCCGAGAAGGTCATCAACCCCTACTTACCGGAGGGTATGAAGCACCCTCAAAGCACGTGATGGGGTGCTTCACATCCGAGATGTTCAAGGGCCGAATAAGATGGGAACTGTGGAAGCTAGGCTCGAGGCAGTGGAGCAGGAGGTCTTGAGGTGCCAAGGCATGGTGGGGCGTGGACTCAGTGCTAACCACACCATGATCACGAAATTAACCTGTGATGTAAAGGTGGATGTTAGGCCCTTGGAGGATATCATCTTCAACCTCAACGATCAAATCAATTTTCTGAAAGGCCAAGTCTTCGATCTTCAAAATCAAATCTTTGAGTATGAAGAAAGGTTTGAACGTATGAGTTTACCTTACAGTTGTAGGACTCTAGAGACTCGTGCCTCTTCTTATAATGGCGAGCCACTACCATGGAAGCTTGAGGACAAGTTTGACGCTACCACATCATCTACACCACCACCTTCATATTCAATACCAAAGAAGGAGACGTGAGTACATGGGTATGTGCACTCCCCTTGGCTTGTGTCAAGCTTGGGGGAGGCGCCTAGGTATCATATCACCATCACTCTTCTTTATCTTTATCCATCTTAGTTTGATCCTGAACTAATTTGAAATCTAGTCCAATAAAAGTTTAGTTCAATCTTTTTCTTTTGGGTGCTAGCTTTGTGATCTATCTATATATCTATGTAATCGAGTGCGAGTTATATAATAAAGTTTAGTTTGAGTTTATGTTATAGATCCTCTAACATGTGGTGCCTTGCCAGTACCTTTGCTAGCCAAAAACTCCGCACTAAGTAGAGATAATACTTGTGCATCCAACACCTCATACCCAGATCCATGTTTCAAAACTCCACCATACCTACCTATGGATTGAGTAAGGTACTTAAGTAAGTTGTCATCGACGCACAAAGCAATAAAAAATGCTTATAAACATGTTTGGTCATTTAGAATAAAGGAAATTAAGTGTTGTACAAACTTGTGGTGGCGATAATAAAAGCGACGGACTACATAATAAAGGTTGCCATCACAAGGGGCAATATAACGTAACTTTACTTTGCAGTAAGAGATTTAGCATATAACCAAAAAGTGCATGACAACCTCTGCTTCCCTGTGTGAAGGGCTTATCTTTTACCTTTATGTATTTACTTTTGTGCAAGAGTCAAAGTATTTTCCTCCACTATCTTTATCTTCTCTTTGGCAAGCATCATGTGGTGGGGAAAGATCTAGACATATATATCCAGCTGAATGTGGGTGGCCATGATTTATTATTGTTGACATCACTCTTGAGGTAAATATGTTGGGAGTCAATACTATAAGCCCCTATCTTTCTATGTGTCCGGTTGAAACCTTTTTCTCATATGTATGCGGTGGTTCTTAGCAATCACGGAGGACTAAATAATGGTTGAGTATGTAGACTTGCTTAAAAGCTCCAATATGTGACCCTTCCTGAAAATATGATGAATTGTGTTGCAAAGTTGACTGAGAACATAGTTTTTTAGTTTTCAATAGAGTTTATGCTTCATACGTCGATGTTGTGATGAGTTGCTACTTGTTTATAAGAAGCCTTTATGATAAAAGTTATATGATGAGAATGTTGTGATGAAGTATTTTATAATGTTTTATTTGTTGTTATAATAACGAGCATGATTCTACTATGTCCGTATTTTATTTTTATCAACACCTCTCTCTCAAAGCATGTGCTCATGATTTTCGCTATCGGCTTTCGCTTGAGGACAAGCGAGGTCTAAGCTTGAGGGGTTTATACGTCCATTTTGCATCATATTTTGTTACTGTTATTTATAGTGTTTTTATGCATTTTGCCACTTGGTGGAGTAATTCTAATGCCCTTTCTCTCATAATATGCAAGGTTTACATCAAGTGGGAGAATACCGGCAGATGGAATTCTGGACGTGAAAAATCTATGTCACAAATACCTATTCTGCACATCTCCAATTGGGCTAAATATTTATGAAGATTTATTTCATAATAAATAGAAAACAAACTAGAATAAGAAGTGTTGGAGGCTCCCACTAGGCGGCCACTAGACACCAGGGCGTGCGAGGCACCCCTGGTGCGGCGTATAGTCTAGTGGGCCACCTGGGCCACCTATGGCACCCATCTTTTGGTATAAATTCTCCTTTGGCCTAAAAAAACTTAAGGAGAGGACTTTCGGGACGAAGCGCCGCCGTCTCTAGGCGGAACCTGGGAAGGAACTCTTTTGCCCTCCCGGCGAAGCGATTTGGCCGGAGGAACTTCTCTCCCACAGGGGGAAATCGAGGCCATTGTCATCACCAACCACACTCTTATCTTGGGGAGGATAATCTTCATGAACATTTTCACTAGCACCATCCCCTCTCAAAACCCTAGTTCATCTCTTATACTCAATCTTGTACCGGAACCTTGGATTGGTACCTCGGGTGTGTCTAGTAGTGTTAATTACATCTTGTAGTTGATGCTTTATGTTTTATTTGGTGGAAGATCATATGTTCAGATTCATTATGCTATATAATACCTCTCTGATCATGAACATGTTTATCACTTGCGAGTAGTTAAATTTTTTTTTGAGGCCATGGGAGAAATCATGTTGCAAGTAGTCATGTGAAGTTGATATTCGTTCGGTATTTTGATGATATGAATATTGTGATTACCTTAGTGGTGTTATGTGTATGTCGACTACATAACACTTTTCCATTTTTTGGGCCTAATGGAATGCATTGTGGATTAGTAATTAGTGGGTGGGTTGCGAGACGAACATAAACTTAAACCCCGGTCTATGCACTACTTCGTAAGAGGCTGATTTGGATCCCTATGTTTAATGTTACGGTTGGACTTTATTCTGAATACTTTTCTCGTTGTTGCGCATGCTTGTGGGAGGGTTAATCATAAGTGGGAGGTTTGTTCAAGTAAGAACAGCACCCAAGCACCGGTCCACACACATATCAAATTATCAAAATATCGAACGTGAATTAACCCAACTTGGTGAAAGTGACTAGAGGAAATCCCCTGTGCCCTCAAGAACGCTTTGCCTATCATAAGAAATTATTTTGGCATGTCCTTTACCACAAAATGATTGGGCTTACTTGCTGGACCTATTGTTACTATTTTGACTTGTCAATTGTTACAATTATCTTGCTATCAAACAACTTGTTACCACTATTTCAGTGCTTGCATAAATTACCTTGCTGAAAACCGCTTGTCATTTCCTTCCGCTCCTCGTTGGGTTCGACACTCTTAATTATCGAAAGGACTACGATTGAACCCCTATACTTTTGGGCCATCAACTCCCACCCAAATGGACATCCCCAAGGTTGTCTAAGTGTGACATGATTCAGATCCACCAAACCAAGTCTCACCATCATGTGAGATGAGGTGATTTCAATGGTGAACATCTCCATGTTGATCATATATACTATATGACTCATGTTTGACCTTTTTGTCTCCTGTGTTCCGACGCCATGTTTTTACATGCTAGGCTCGTTAAGTTTAACCCAAGTATTCTTCATGTGCAAAACTGGCTTACACCCTTTGTATGTGAATGAAGAGTCTATCACACCCGATCATCACGAGGTGCTTTAAAATGATGAACTTTCGCAATGGTGCATACTTGGGGAGAACACACTTTTATCTTGAATTTAAGTAGGTGATCATTTTATAATGCTACTGTCATCCTAAGCAAGATAATATGCATAAAAACATAAACATCACATGCAAATTAAATACGTGACATGATATGGCCATCATCATCTTGTGCTTTTGATCTCCATCTCCAAAGCACCAACATGATCTCCATCGGCACCGACATGACACCATGATCTCCATTATCATGACCTCCATCATCTTGTTGTCACGTGGTTGTCTCGCTAACTATTTCTTCTACAACTATTGCTAACGCATAGCGATAAAGTGAAGAAATTACATGGCGTTTAATGATTCACACATGTCATGAATTAAATTAAAGACAACCCTATAGCTCCTGCCAGTTGCCATTCTCAATGACATGCAAGTCGTGACAACTACTACAAAACATTATCATCTCATACGTCATCATATATGAAATCACATCTTGGGCATATCACATCACAACATGCCCTGCAAAAACAAGTTACACGTCCTCTAATTTGTTGTTGCAAGTTTTACGTGGCTACTATGGGCAACTAGCAAGAGTCGTTTTTACCTATGCAAAGCCAAAATGGTGATATTGAAGTTTCCTTTGAACCTTCTATAAGGACCGCCTATGTACAATCCGAATCAAGTAAAGTGGGAGAGACAAACACCCGCGAGCCAACTTATGCAAAACAAGTTGCATGTCAATCGGTGGAACTGGTCTCTTATTTGAGGACAAGTAAGGTTGGTCCGATACGCTTCATCTGACAATACCGCCAAATCAAAATAAGACAAGGGAGGTAAGAAATCTGAAAACCAACGCCCACAACTTCTTTGTGTTCTACTCATGCATACCATCTACGCATAGACCTGGCTCATGATGCCACCATTTTGGAATGTTGCATGGGAAACAAAAATGGCATACGAACACCCAAGATCTATCAATGGAGATGAAGATCAATGAGAGGGGAGAGTGTGTCTATGTGTCCTCATAGACCGTTAAGCGGAAGCGTTAAAAACGTGGTTGGTGCAGTCGTACGGCTTCACAATCCAATCATGATCTATCCCGATCCAACGCTAAACGGACGACACCTCCGCATTCACTACATGTGCAGCTCGATGATGTCTATGCCTCTTTGATCCAGCAAGCGAGGGTGGAGTACTAGATGGAATCTCTACAACATACTGGGGATGTTAGTGGAGTAGTGCTGGCAGGGCATCGCCAAACGCTACCGAAACGAATCCGAGGAGAAATGGGAGAGGGAGTGGTTCCACCGGGGTGTGGGGATTGGTGTGTTCGCCCCTTGCTCCTCCTCACCTTTATATAGGCACGCGAGGGGCTGGTGGCTTGACCTCCAGGACCCTAGGGTTGTTGGCCAAGGGGGGAGGAAGGAAATTCTTCCTTTCCTTCCCCACCGATAGCTATCCCTTCTTTCTATATATTGGAGATTAATTTCCCTTGGGCTGGATGGGCCAAAAAGGAAAGTGTGCCCAGCCTATGTGGGGTTGGTGCACCTTCCTTGTAGTCCATGCTGACCCTGTGGGCGGGTGGGTCCCACTAATGGACCCCCGAAACCATCTAGATAATTCTCGGTACAGTGCGAGAAAAACCAAACTTTTTCTGGAATCCTAAAAAAAATTCCATATATAAATATTTAATTCATCCGAGATCTCATCGAGGACTCTGAACAACATTCGGTTACGAACGTACATATTCCAATACTACTCGAGCATCGTCGAACGTTAAGTGTGTGGACCCTATGGTTTGAGAATCATGTAGACATGATCAAGACACCTCTCCAATCAATAACCAAGATCGGGACCTCGATGCCCATATTGGCTCCTACATATTCCACGAAGATCTTTATCGATCGAACCACGATGCCAAGGATTCGGTCAATCTTGTATGTAGTTCCCTCTGTCCAGCGGTATGTTACTTGCCCGAGATTCGATTGTCGGTATCTCCATACCTAATTCAATCTTGTTACCAGAAAGCGTCTTTACTCGTTCTCTAATACAAGATCCTATGACTAACTCCTTAGACACATTTCTTGCAAGCCTCTTGTGATGTTGTATTACCGAGAGGGCCCTGAGATACCAATTCGTCATAGGAAGTAACAAATCCCAGTCTCGATCCATGCCAACCCAACAGAGACCCTCGGACATGCATGTAGAGTACCATTATGTTCACCTAGTTACGAAGTGACATTTTATACGCACAGGGCATACCTCCGGTGCGAGGGAGTTGCATGATCTCATGGTCTTAGGAACAGGTACTTGGCATGTAGAAAGCAGTAGCAATAAACGAAGTGATACGATGAGATGTTTTGCTTACGATTGGGTCTTGTCCATCACATCATTCTCCTAATGATATCATCCCGTTATCAAATGACAACTCGTGTCTATGGTTAGGAAACCTTAACCATCTTTTATCGACAAGCTAGTCTAGTAGAGGCTCACTAGGGACATGGTGTTGTTTCTGTATCCGCACATGTATTTGAGTTCCCGGTCAATACAATTCTAGCATGGATAATAAACGATTATCATGAACAAGGAAATATGATAATAACCAATTTATTATTGCCTCTAGGGCATACTTCCAAATATCACACGCCTGGGAAAGTGATGATTCAAAATTTCACCACCACCGAAGCTAGGACCGAGGGCGAGACCCCAACTTTAGGGGGAGCCGCCTCGGGCAAACCATCAACTCAGACTCTAGTTTAATTGGCAACTGAATTGAGCACCCTTCTGACATCCCCCATAAGCGAGGAGAATGCACCGGAGTGTGGCGCCGATGTTAAGAAGCTCTAGGAGCATATAGCTGCAGTTTCGAAGGAGATTAACACAGAGAACACTCATATGGAAGAGGTGCAGGCCCACATACATAGTGAGTCTGAGGCATTCGACTTAGGTTTTTGCCAAAACACACGCTCCTGGTTCATGTAACAAGAAACCCGAGTTGCATGCCGTCAACCTTTGAGCCGACTCGGCTGTTTGAAATGCCACTTGATGCAACTATTCAAGGAGCTGGAGCCGGCACACCCGGAGAGACGCATGTGGTTCAATAGGCCAACCACTCTCATAGCATTCACCGGATTTATTCAAGTCCTCACAATAGTCGGAGTAAGAGCCTACATGATGAGTCACTAGTTGTATCCAGCAGCGCACGATGACAATTGGTTCCCCACCTCAGCCATGAATCTTAGCTGCTCAAGCAATTGTGGACGCCACATGATCCTAGTGAGAAGGAATGCATGCCCAACACACGTTCAGCATGCAATACATGCCGAGCCCGCCACTGCCCCGCCAGCCTCACAAAGTGTCGGTTTATCGAGCAGAACTATTGGTACTCCTTGTCCAGGATCGGCTCAATTCAACGAGCGCATGCCTCCTGATTTCAAGGGCCCTCACAAAGTCACCAATTACACAACCAATTTGGAACCAGCCGAGTGGATTGAGAGCTACGAGTTAGTTATGGATATGCTGGAAGTCAGTGATGCAGTCTATGCGAGGTACCTAACTATGATGTTAGAGGGACTAGCACACACCCTGTTCTAAAATCTACCCCCAAATTCAATCAACGCCTAGGATGAACTAAATGACCACCTCATCAAGAATTTCCAAGGAACCTACAAGCGCTTAAAATGATCGTTGAACTTGTACACTGCATCCAATACAACGACGAGTCTGGACATCATTGGTCACGATATGTTGTACAAATTATTCACTCTTCAAATAGCATTACAACTTCAAGTAGTTCTTGTTCTGGAACGCAGTTGTCACTTCCAGCCTTTGGTTGAAAAGCTTGGGCACTTGAAGAGAAAAGTTAAAGACTTCGGTTATCTCATGGATGTCCTCACCAGATGTGCGGACCTGCACAACACGATAGATCCATCTTCAGATGAAGAACGGATTGACAAGGGCAAGAAAAATGACGGCAACAAAGCTCATTCATGGGTTGGTCCTTTGGGTAATGACAATGGCAATCACGGTAGAAATGGTGGGAAATGCAAAAATTATGATAAAACGACAAACTTTGTCGCCAACACCAACACCAACCCAAGAATCAGTGTGGAAATAGCAATTCGGGTCATCCCTATAAAGGTACCCACCCTTGTAATTATGAGGAGGCTCTTCGAGGGCGGTGTCCTAAACATAGTGTGGATGGAAAGCCAACAAATCACTCATGGGAGAACTACTCCATTATGCAGAATTGACGAACCAAGCTTTCAAGAGTGGCAACAACAATGGTGGATACACCCTTGGATCTCCTCAAGCCGATAGCTCAAGGACCTACTTTACCAGTACCGCCTTCCAGGGAAATCATCCGAGCGCTAGGTTTTCTTGAGCACACGCTTCAAGAACTAGTTTTTCACGGGCTGGTCAGAATAGAGGTGGAAACCCGTGTTACTAGGGAAAGCAGAATCAGGGCAATCAGAACCACGTGAATAATTTTTTTCCAAAGTAATCCAAAGCAGTTAAATAGTGGGAAGTACCACGTCTTCACCATCAACACTTGCAAACGTGATTGTAAGATGCAAAAAACTGGCGGTCAATATTGTTGAGTCGGTAGTCCGGGAATATTTACATTGGTTCGAACGACCGGTAGTTTGGGTCATGAGGATCATCCGCCGCGGATTGATAACTTGGGAAGCCTCGCCTTAGTGGTGGCCCCACAGGTTGATGGCTACAAGCTTTCGAAAGTACTCATGCACGTAGGCAACATAATCAATATCCTTTATTATGACACTTTCAGATGAATGAACCTATCAAAAAATCAGTTCAAGCCATCTTCTACGGTCTTTCATAGGATTGTTCCTAGCAAGTCAGCGTACCCCATCGGCCAGATTTCCCTCGAGTTAGCCTTTTGTGACGTGCTCAACTATCATACCGAGTTCTTGACATTCGAGGTGGTCAAGATAAAAAGTCATTATCATGCTCTGTTTGGGCGGCCGTCTTGCACTCATTTTATGGCGCGTCCTTGCTATGTTTGCTTCAAGCTCAAAATACTAAGTCCTGGAGGCACTATTACTATTCATGGCAACAGAGAAATTGTGGTTGAGGGCGAGTAGGGAGATGCAGCTTATGCTGAGTCTGCTTGTGCTACTGAGTGATGACCCAAAACTATAGGGGATCAATCATAGTCCTTTCGATAAGTAAGAGTGCAAGAATCCAACAAGGAGCAGAAGGAAATGATAAGCATGTTTTAGCAAGGTATTCTTGGAAAGTGTTGTGAGTAACATTGATAGATAGTTTTGCAGAGAGATAACTGGTAGCAAGTAACAATTAACAAAATTAGCAAGGGTGCGGCAAGGTGGATGTAACACCCTGTTTTTTCAAATTTCTCTCAAGCAAGTTGGATTGTGAGTTTCTGATTTCTTGTCACAAGCAACCCAAAACCTTTTTCCTCTTGCCAAAACCTTCCTTGGAATAATTTGCAATATCTAAATCTTTCAAATAATTCTTTTTCTATTTTGGGGAATTATGGCATCACCATGGGTTGTGAAGCAACCTATAGTTGGGATAAGCTATTGACCCCAAAACGTTTTCCACATGTTCTAAGTATCATATGATTTCAAAATCTTCAAAAACATTTCATTGCCCAATGTAAAATTTTGGCTAGAAAAATTATTTCTTTTTTGACCAGAATTACCACTTTGTGAAGCAACCCTATTTTTCCTATATGAGAAAATTCCCAATAAAATCCCATAGCTCCAAGGGATCACATTTAGTTCAAATATGTTCTATTAAAACTGAACCTTTGTGAAGGAAGTGCTAGCTAGGGGTGCACTAATGATCTGAATTTTTTTGGACATGTGTGCACTACTAAATAACACTCCTCCACCAAGTTTCACCATTAGCGGGGCTTGCATGTGAGTGCCATGAGCTCATTTGCATTCTGGACCAGAAAGATGATTTAGAAAGGAACTATATTCATTTGACCTTCAAATCCTTTCAAACTTTGCCACTCTGTAGTCTTTCCTATGTCGATTAACCCAGACATGCTAGCTTGCCCTAACCCTAACCCATTTGAGCTCTAGATCCCCCCAAGTTTGCAGGCAGAAGTTGTAGTTGATGCTACACTTCGCAGGAGTGTGTGACTGGTCGAGCTAGTGATGGATAGTGACTGGTAAGAGTACGGTCGACGCAATGGACAAGGTCCCCGGGCTTGCGTGGCCTTGTGGCAGCCGTAACCGTGGTGACCAAGGTACTGGCATGCCAAAGCGCACGCTCTGTGCAGCCCCTGTGGCAGCCGAGCCGCTTGTGCCATCATTCGCTGCCCCCTCCTTGTCCGTCGTGTCGAGGGCGTTCCTGGTACCCGTGTGGCACCTATAGAAGGCACTGGGTCGCCGGAGAAGGTCGTCGCCGCTCCCTGCCAAGCTCCTCCACGGACCGAACAGTCGGCTCCGGCTACTGTGGTCATCCGCGCGCCTTCAATGGCGTAGGAGATGCCCCGTCGACCCTCTTCCCTCCTCCATCGCCTCAGGACGCTTCGCGACGACCAGCTCACCCCCCTGCTCCATTGGCCGAGCTTATCCTCGCCGCTTTGGGAGAGATCGGCCGCGCTCGTCGCCGGCCTATTTAAGGGTCGCCCTGACCCCTTCGAGCTCTCCATCCCCCTCCTGCAGCCTCCAATTGCCCCCCCCAAGAGTGAGCCAAGGCCAAGAGGCCCGCTGGCCTCGAATCATCGTCGGAGCTCCGCCGCTTGCAGCCCCACCATCGACTGCTCCAACCACCCTCCCGAGAGCCCTCTCCACAACTCCATCGAGCTCAGGGCTTCCCCCTGGTGCTCCTCGAGCCCTCGCCTGAGCCAATCGCCGCCAGAACCACCGTCTCCAACGACCACCCGAAGTCACCGCCGCCGGAGAAGAAGGGGACGACACCGTTAGTCCATCTCTCGTCGCACTGCGGGTACGTGCGTGCTCGTCGTAGACCAGCCATTCCATTCCCCTAGTCCCAGGCCTCGTCGTCGTCTCTAGCGTCGGCGACCGTTGCCGGAGAGCTGCAGTGTCCCTGTCTCCTTCTCACTCTCTCTGTTTAAAAGAGGTAGGCCCCACCTGCCAGTGGCTGAGGCCCGTTGCCGAAGCGGTAAGTGGAGGCGCCCCCTCCACTTTACGTCATCGACGTGGCCTCTGTCACGATCTTTTTATTTTTATTTATTTTCAGATTTGACCAGCAACTTTGACCATTTGTATCTTTTTATTCTTAAGTCCAAATCACTTGATTCTTTTTGCATTGAGTTGGTACTGGTCCCCTCTATTTTCTAGTAAAGTTTGGTAATTTTATTACACTCATAGAATTTCTGATTAATAAAAAGGTGTTATATGACTTTTTCCTTTCTTTTTCTATTTCAAATATATTTCAGAAGAAACTTTGAAGATGAGGAGTGTTTGAACAACACCACTGATCAAGGCAAGCCATTATATCCATGTGGTGTAGTATTGCATAAGCATAGCATATTCTCATGCATTATGTTCACTTACTTTGCTATAAAATAAATTATCAAATAAAAATATGTGTTTACTGTTATAAATCACTATGTTTACAATAACTTAGTGGTTGATCTTGAGTCACCTTTCCGGGCATAACCATACAACCACATCTTGCCGATATGGGACGGACGTGACTTGAGTTGATCACGTGATCTTTCACCAGTACCTCCAAAGAGGGAGGGTTATGCACACGTGCTACCTTGGCCCGGTAGGCGGTGATAACCCTATGAGCCCAGTTGAGTTGAGTTGGGCCCGTCCCTAGTAAGGACAGTTCACTTTGGCCACGATGGTGGCAGGTGTCCTGAGGACACAGGGCCACCTAGGGTAAGACTCCAGAGGAGAGTGATTGATGGTGGTATGATGAGAGAGTCACGGGCAGACAAGTCCTATTGGAGTAATGCTGGTCCACCTGAATGGGATCACGTGGTCTCCATAGTGTGGGTAAAGTGTGCAACCTCTACAGAGTGTCAAACCTATTCGAATAGCCGAGTGCACGGTAATGGACAGCCCGACCAGACCTCGGTAGATAGTCAACCATGTTAATATTAGTAATGATGGAAGAACTCTTCAACTAGGTGGAGATGCTTGATGAGTATCCTGGTGGTTGTGAGACAACCCTGAGCATGAGTAAGTTGATAATAAATATAGCCAGTTGTCACGCCCAAGATGCGACCCTATCCTCAATTTGGCACGAGGCCTCGTTAGGGATGGAAGCGCATCTCGTCGTGTCGCAAGAATGGATATCGTTACAAGTACATGTACTGAAAAGAAGAGATATATAAAGAGTTGGCTTACACTCGCCACAAGCTACATCAGAGTCACATTAGTACATTACATAATCATCAAGAGTAAGAGCAGGGTCCGACTACGGACGACAAGCTACATCAGAGTCACAGCAGTACAATACATAAATATCATGAAGAAGAGCAGGGTCCGACTACGTTCGAAAACAAACGAGAAAAGAAGAACGACGTCCATCCTTGCTATCCCAGGCTGCCGGCCTCGAACCCATCCTAGATCGATGAGGAAGAAGAAGAAGAAGCAACTCCAAATGAACAAGCAACGCGCTCGCGTGAAGTAACCTTTACCTGTACCTGCAACTGGTGTTGTAGTAATCTGTGAGCCACAGGGGACTCAGCAATCTCATTTCCAAAGGTATCAAGACTAGCAAAGCTTAATTGGGTGAGGCAAGATTAACTGGTGAGGTTGCAACCGCGGCTAAGCATATTTATAAGGTGGCTAACTTACGAGTACAAGAAATAAGAGGGGGAAGATCTACGGATAGCGGACGTGACTACTGATGATCAAATGAATGATCCTGAACACCTACCTCCATCAGACATAACCCCACCGTGTCCTCGATCGGAGAAGGAACTCATGAAAGAGACAGTCACGGTTACGCACTGAGTTGGCATATTTTAATTAAGTTAACTTCTCGTTATCTAGAACCAGTGCTAAACAAAGTTTCCACGTTGCCACATAACTGCGGGCACGGCTTTCCGAAAGATTTAACCCTGCAGGGGTGCTCCAACTAGTCCATCACAAATTACCACAAGCCGCATAGAAATCCTCGATCATGAAACTCGCAATCTCGTCGGATTCCTTAGTAGAAAACCTCAACTCTAAGATTACCCAAAGCATCACCGGAATCCCGATGCACAAGATATCTCGTCAAAGGTAAAACTAATGCAGCAAGGCCACCCGGCGGGTCGACGATCCCGATAGGAGCCGCGTATCTCGTTCTCAGGACACGACGGATAAGCTACGCGTACGGAGGCCTAATAGAAATCACCCAAGTTTCCCTGGGTTGGCCCCGCACAGTGCTCTGTTTTGGACCAGCACCATCGGCACTAGCCCCCCTGTATTATGTAGAATTACTCCTCGGGTAGCGCTAACTCCCTATGCATTTCAGTATTATCAAATTATTATGTTGGGCAAATGTAGTACCAATGTTGGGCCTTGCCAGACCAGCTTTAATCTAAAACGAATTATCAAGGGGGTCCCCATAACAACCCCGATCGTGTTAGGAGCGCTCAATTATGGAACATAACACCGGTAGCCGAAACTAAGGGGGCAAAGGTGGAACAAAACACCAGGCTAGAAAGGCCGAGCCTTCGACCTTTTACCAACTATATAGGTGCATTAAATTAAATAGAATTTAATATGGTGATATGACAAGGGACCCATGTTATCACATGGAAGCAACTGCACCTGCAACTAGCAACGCTAACACAAGGTTAAGCAAGCGGTAACATAGCTAATCCGTGGTTTGCTAGGTTGAACAGGTTGAAGGTGTTCATGGCAATGTTGAGAGGCTGATATTTAACATGTGGTAGGCAACGAGACATAAACGATAGAAACAATAAAACTAGCATGGCAATGATAGTAATGGTATCTGGGGAAATGGTCATCTTGCCTGAGATCCCGCTTGGAAGAAGAATGCCTCCGTGAAGCAGACGAACCGATGTAGTCGAATGGGTCCTCACAATCCGACACGCTTGCAGAACTCTATCGAGACGAAGGAAACCGGAACCAAGCATCAACAGACAATATTCACGTAAATGCGAGATAATAACCTAAACAAGGAAAATTAAATTAGCGGCAATCCCTACACGCAAAAATACCAACGTCTACACTAAAATACATGGCAAAGTGGTTCCTAAAACATGGGCATTTCTACTACGGCATACGAGCAATCCGGGCACGCACGAAAATTAAACACGGTCAATATCCTATTGGGACAGCACGTAAATCTATGCATATGGTGGCTCAAACTACGTCAAACAAATATGCAAGTTGTGAAATCGTATTCTACACGCAAAACTACCCCAAAACCATATAAAACTCATCGCGATCCGACTAACGGAATAAAAATTACAGGCGTTCTAAAATACGTCTATTTCCTGAAATATTACTAATTTGAATAAAACCCTAAAATGCTACTCGGTCGAACAGGGGGCGCAAATAAACCTATTCTACGCCTATGGCGCGACATAAGGCGGGACGGGGCGATTACCTCGGCTGGGCCCGGTTCGAGGGGACGCTAGGCCGACGACGATGCCTGGGGACAACCGGGGCGGTGAGGCTGGCGGGCGAAGGGGCCTGGCCTCGGCCTGGTCGCTGGGCCGTAGCGGGGGAAGCCCAGGCAAGCGAGGGGGCCGACCAGGGAGGGCGCTGCAGGGCGCACTGGGCCGTCGGGGCCCACGCGCGGGTGAACGGGGGCGACCTGGCTCTGCTCCATATCGAGAGCGGGCGGTGTTCTCGCGAACGGGAACCGGCGGCGACAGATCGGGGGGAGCGGGCGGCGGCGCAGTTCCCGGCGGCGGGGACCAGGGCGGCGAGGCGAGGCTGAATGGGCCGGCTTGCCGGCGATGGAAGGCGACGCTGGAGGCACATATATCCATGGCGGCCGGCCCCTGTCGATGGAGAGACAACGTGCAGGGCTCCGGCGGGGCAAGGTGGCTACGGGCGGCGCTCCGACGACGAGCTGATGCCGACAGCGGGGCAGGGGGAGCTTGGGGCACGGGCTCCGGCGACGAGCTTGGGAGGAGCTCGGCACGAGCGGCTGGCCGGAGGACCTAGACAGGAGGCGTGGGGGCACGGGAGGCAGAATGGGCGGCGGCGGCGGTTCGGGCCTCGGATGGGCTCGGTGGGCCCGCGGTGGCTGGCGGTTGGTGGGAGAGAGAGGGGGGATTAAATTAGGCATGGTTTTCGAGGCTGCTAGGGTTGGCTACCTAAAATTTAGGAGGGGGGGTCTATTTATAGAGAAAAGGGGGGACTAGGTTAACCGGAATTTCGTTCCGGATCCAACCGTGCGGTCGGATTCGGACGATTCCGCACGCGGGAACGAATAAGTGGCCGTGTAGTATAGATATCCGGAGACGAGAGGGGAAACGGGCGACACGGCAACGATTTTTAAAACGCCGACAAACATCCGACGGTAGACCGAATACGGTGCCCCTACGGTCGACCGTTCGGGTTCCAGACGGTCTCCGATCGCGACGAAATTCGACAAGCGGCCTAGCTATAACTAATCACGACCGCATGCCAAGTTTCACCCCGATCAGAGAAAGTTTTCAACCCACTTTTAAAACAAAGTTTTGGCGATGCCGCGGGCGCGTGCGTGTGCGGTCGGGCTCAGAACGGACAACGACGTGAACCGGCAACTAACAACGAATGCAAGTTTTGAAAACAGGCGGCAACGGAGATGCCGATGCAATGCAGATGATTCGACAAAAGAAAATAGACACACGACGAAAACGGAATAGAAGGGGAATCTTCTGGAACGTCGACATCGGGCTGTCACACACCAGTGGTATTATTTATAATTTATTGCCATGCTATTGTTTGCTGCATTACTTTGTTATTATGAGCTTGCGAGTACATTCCAAGTACTCACCTGGCGTATCATGCCAGATGCAGGAGAAGCCGAGGATGGAGGTCCTGATGGTCCGTACTAGGAAGTGTCCACACCAGTGTCCCTGTGTATGGAGTTGCCGCTATGTTCCGCTACGCCATAGAAGTACATAGTAGTCTCGAGGCCCCACTATGTTTCATAAATAACGTAGATACTGTTGCAACACCAAGGGTGCCTTTGGCCTCACTATCATTGTAAGATATGTACTTGTAAGCTTATGCGATCAATAAAGTCAACTCAATTTTTGTTCCAAGTTGTTGAGTGTTTCCAGAAGACATCATCTCTGGGTTCCAAACAATGGTAATACGGTTCTTGGAATCGGGGTGCCACAGTGGACAAATCCTTTTTGTAGCAAAGGACAAGCGTGAAAGTTCTCTTGTCTAAAGCAAAACGCTCTCGATGACACATGGGAATTTATATCTAGTATGACCATCATGTTGAGTTGATTCACGTTCGTTACTTTGATAATTTGATATGTGGGTGGACTCGTGCTAAGGTGTTGTTCTTACTTCAATGCGCAACTCACTTATGACTACCCTCTCTCACAAGCATCCACAGGAACGAAAGAAGAATTAAGATAAATATAACCATAGCATGAAACATTTGGATCCAAATAATCTCCTTATGAAATAATGCATAAACTAGGTGTAAGGGCATATTTCTACCTGTGTAATTTTGGTAATTGATGACGACACTTTTGAGGACTAATCGTGTGCAATAAGTCTTTCAGGTATTTGCTAGGTTTGCACAAAGACGATTCTTACCCCTCGGTGTTTTGATGAGAAGCCGGTTTTTGCTCTTACGCTTCGTTCTCGGTGGACTTGGGTCATAGGAAAAGTTGTACTATTAAGAGGGGATCCGCTTTGGAAAAGTCTCGGAGGAATCATCATGTACACTTCTCCCTCCCCCCTTTTCCACTTCAATGGAGCTTTCTCTTCCTTCCTATCCTGCCGAGCTTATCATCGGTAGTACCGCCCTGCAGGCGGTAGTACCGCTAAGTGCGGTAGTTTTCTGTCGTACCGCTGGGTTGTACCACTCTCAAAAGTGCGAACACTTTTTATGGGCGTGTTTTGCGGTAGTATGGTGTGATAGTACCACCCGTAGAGTCATACTACCATTTTGTACTACCGCCCCCACCAGTACTATCGTTGCTGCCTCTGGTTGGCTTGCCCCTTTTGTCTGAGCAGTAGTACCGCTCACCCTGAGCGGTACTACTGCTTATCATCGGTAGTACAACTTCCAGGAGCGGTAGTACCGCTCTGTCTCATGCAAATGCGTGGGTAATGGGCAGATTCCCTTCCCAGTACATAAGGGGGTTCTTCTTCCCTAAGAAATTCATCTTTTGCCCCCCTAAGCTCCATTGTTTCTCCAACCTCTATTTCAGGCCGATCACTCTTCCTAGCAAACAAAACTTGTTGATATTCTGGGGTTTGGTTGAAAGGGCCTTGATCTACACTTCCACGAAGAGAAAATTGATTCCCCCTGCTAATCCCTTGCGGATCTTGTTACTCTTGGGTGTTTGAGCACCCTAGATGGTTGAGGTCATCTTGAAGCCATATTCCATTGTAGAGAAGCTTCGTGGTCTTGTTGGGAGCCTCTAATTAAGTTGTGGATATTTCCCCAACCTTGTTCATAAAGGTTAGGTTGCCGCCTTCAAAGGCACCACTTAGTGGAATCAACGGCGCCTCGCAGCGTGTGAGGGCGTGTGAAGAATACGGTGGCCCTAGTGTCATCTTGGGGAGAATCGTGCCTCCACACCGCTCCAACAGAGACGTACTTCCCCTCATAGGGAATGAACATCGGAAACACACCCTCATCTTCATAGGTTTCACTCGTGGTTATTTCTTACCTTTACTTGTATTTACTTATTGCTTCTTATTATTTTTGTTAGCATCATATAGGTTGCTCTCCTAGTTTCATATCTAGTCAACCTATTTGTGTCTAAGCCATATTTATTTGTAGAAAAGTTTTAATTTTTGTTAGTTTCCTATTCACCCCCCTCTAGTCAACCATATCAATCCTTTCAATTGGTATCAGAGCCTCGTCTCTTTATTAGAGGATTCACCACCCAAAGAGTATGGTTGGCGAAGGGGAACGGATTGATGAGGTGCCCGAGGGAGCGGTTGCAAACTCGGTCACCCGAGAGGATTTAAATGAGGTCATGTCCACATTTAAACCCTGTGTGGCTATCGAAGTCAAAAGCTTGCTTAAGGATTTGCTTGATATGTACAAACCTCCTTCCGACCCGTTGTTGGTGGCTAATCCCTCAACTTCGAATTCAAGGGCAATTCCGGGAAGGAAATTTCTAGTGGTGAAAGGATAGAATGCATCAAGGAACAAGTGGGGCAAATGCCTTCGCATGTGTTCCTCCTCCCTTGGACTATGGAGGACCAGTCCACTCTTCGCATATTGTTAATATAGGTCATCCACCAAACTTGTTAAGAATGATTTTGCTAACTGGATTTTTCGTATCAAGTCTCATTTGAACCACAACTCAACACAACTTTGGAGAATCATTGAGCAAGGATACTACCCACATGATCCAAGGAATCTCACGCCAAGAGAAGAGGTCGACAATCAGCTCAACCATCCGCGGTGTTCATTCTTCAAGAAGATGTACCTGTTGAAGACCTTCCTCACTTGCGTCACTTCACTCATGCCAAAGATTGCTAGGAGAACATCATCTCCATGTACAAGGGAAGCTCAAGCATTCAACGATCCAACTATGAAGTAGTTCTTGATGAGGCCGATGAATTTGCTATGGTCGAGGATGAGGACCCCCGTGAACTGTATCGAATAGTTACAACTCTTGTTTTTGCTATTCGGGATCATGGAAGCAAATATGTGGTTAACACTTGGATTAAGCGCAAGTTTCTCAAGGCCATCATGCCTTTCAACAAGTCCATGTCCTCTGTCATTCGTCAAAGGCCGGATTTTCATTCCATGTCCTCAAGGAATGTGTTGGATGAGTTTATTGCCATGAACCTTTTGAACAAGACCGCTGACAATGCTCTAGCCCGAGTTCAACGGTCAAGAAAAGGCTCCCCCAACCTTGCTTTGAAGGCCAAGGCTGTTGTGGAGGAAGATGAGGAAGACGAAGAAGAATCTTGTCTAGAAGACACCAAGTATGCTTACCACGAGCACATGGCTCTCGCATCAAGGCAGTTTTCGGGCAACAAGAAAAACTCAAGGCCCAACTTCTCGAAGAACAACTCAAGTGGGTCTAAGGGAAAGCAACGTGTGAGAACTTGCTACAATTGTGGCAATGTGAGTCACTTTCTGGCAAATTGTCCCTATGAGAAGAGGGAAGACAATGGTGGCAAGCTCATTCCCAAACACACGACCAAGTATTTCCCAAAAAAGAACAACTTCCCTAAGAATATTCCCCCGAAGGTGTTTGTAGCTCAAGAAGAGTACCTCTATGATGAGGATGATGATGATGAGACAAGAGGTGAAGCAATGGCAATGGCCATGGTGGCCATTACATCATCTTCTCCAAGAAAGGTGTCTCTCTTCAAGGCCCCCAACGAGAACCGCATTGCCAAGTGCCTGATGGCCAAGGCATCCAACAAGGTAACATCTAACGCTCAAACCTCCAACATCAATGCTACCATTTCCGCTACCATGGATAGCGGAAATGAAGAGGAAGAGGTAGAGGAGGAGGAAAACTCCTTTGGTAACTTCATGAGAAATCTCAAAGGTTAATCCAAGAAGCATGTTATTGCTCTCTGGGAAAAACTCGGTGAGGCTAATGACCTTATTGAATGTCATGAAGATACTATCTCTATGCTACAAGCTCATAGTAGAGACTATGCCAATCAGATTGCGGATCTTTTCGTTGCTCTCGAAAAGGAGAAATGCCTTTGTTTGATTCTTGAGGAGTCACCTAAGGATGACCTTGCTAAGTTAAAGAAAGATCTTGACCATGTTGTTGTTCTTACCCGTGTGCTTCAATTCGAAAAGATTACACTTGGACTTGATCATGTTAGACGCAAGAAAGAGCTTGCAACACTTGACAAGGCTCATAAGACCTTGAAGAGTTCTCGTGTTTCTTTGAAAGAGTCTCATGCTCAACTCCAAGTAAAACTCACTAAGGAAGTAGCCACTTGCTCTCCATTTGTTTTACTTGATAATGTCCATGCTACTAACCCGTGTTGTGAGCATGCACATCTTGTGGAGGAGAACTCTAAATTAAAAGAACAACTTGAGAAAGGCCTCGTGACATGCATCCAAGGTGAAAAGAAACTTAACAACCTTTTGAGCAGTCAAAAGGAAGTGGATGCAAAAGAAGGAGTTGGGTCTGCACCCAAGTCCAAGAAGAAGAACAAGAACAAGAAGACCAAGTGATACGTCTCCAATGTATACATAATTTTTGATGGTTTCATGCTATTATCTTGTCAAACTTTGGATGTTTTGTATGCCTTTTATATCTTTTTTGGGACTAACTTATTAACTTAGTGCCAAGTGCGAGTTCCTGTTTTTTCCGTGTTTTTGACCCTTTTCAGAGGAGGATTTTAAACAGAGTCCAAACGGAACGAAACTGCCAAAAAGATTTTTCCGAAACATTAAAAGATCGAGAAGCCTGAGAATCAGGGCAGGGGGCCACCAGGGACCCCACAAACCCCCTAGCTGCGACCAGGGGGGCCCGTGCCTCCCAGGCTTGTAGGCTCCCTGGGCCTCCTCTGCCCTAGGTATTTTTCCTATAAATTCCCTAAAATCCCAGAAAAAATTAGGAGATCATCGAAAGTACTTTTCCGCCGCCGCAAGCTTCTGTTTCCGCAAGATCCCATCTGGGGCACGTTCTGGTGCCTTAACGGAAGGGGGATTCGGATACAGAGGGCTTCTTCATCAACACCTTGACCTCTCCGATGATGTGTGAGTAGTTCACCATAGACCTACAGGTCCATAGCTAGTAGCTAGATGGCTTCTTCGCTTTGTTGGATCTTCAATACAAAGTTCTCCATGATCTTCATGGAGATCTATCCGATGTAATCTTCTTTTGAGGTGTGTTTGTCGAGACCCGATGAATTGTGGATTTATGATCAGATTATCTATGAATCTTATTTGAGTTTCTTCTGATCTCTCTTATGCATGATTTCATATCCTTGTAATTCTCTTCGAATTGTGGGTTTTGATTGACCAACTAGATCTATGATTCTTGCAATGGGAGAAGTGCTTGGTTTTGGGTTCATACCGTGTGGTGACCTCACCCTGTGACAGAAGGGGTAGCAAGGCACGCATCGTGTTGTTGCCATCAAGGGTAAAAAGATGGGGTTTTCATCATTGGTTTGAGTTTATCCCTCTACATCATATCATCTTGCTTAAGGCGTTACTCTGTTCGTCATGAACTCAATACACTAGATGCATGCTGGATAGCGGTCGATGTGTGGAGTAATAGTAGTAGATGCAGAAAGTATCGGTCTACTTGTCTCGGACGTGATGCCTATATGTATGATCATTGCCTTAGATATCGTCATGACTTTGCGTGGTTCTATCAATTGCTCGACAGTAATTTGTCACCCACCGTAATACTTGCTATTTTGAGAGAAGCCTCTAGTGAATACTATGGCCCCGGGGTCTACTTCACACCATATTTTGAGCCTTACTCTTTTCTTCGGTGCACTTTCCGCCTTCAGATCTCACTTTATAGCGTTGGGTGCAAGCTCTTTTGTGTTTGTGCAAGTACTCTGGACTTGACGAGATTCTCCTACTGGATTGATACCTTGGTTCTCAAACTGAGGGAAATACTTACTGCTCCTGTGCTGCATCACCCTTTCCTCTTCAAGGGAAAATCAATGCAAGCTCAAGAGACGACAGAAGGTTTCTGTCAACGTAGCAGAAGGATTTCAGGCGCCATCGCCGGGGAGGATCAAGTTAATAAGTCATCTAAGTAAGTGTCGCAAACTCATCTCTTGCATTTACTTTTTTGCCTCTCATTTTCCTCTCCCCCACTTCTGAAGAACAAAAATTTACAAAAATATTTGCCTTTTTTTCGTTTGCCTTTTTCTTCGCCCTTTTCTTTCGCTTGATTTCTGTTCGCTTGTGTTCTATGTGCCTTCAAGATGCTTGCATCTTCGCTTGCTGAAAATCTATTGATATGGATCCTCATCCACTTGCTAATCTCTTTAAGAGATCCAATTATGTGGAATCAATTGCTAGTGAGTTGAGTGCACTTGACTTTCTTTATGGAGTTTTTCTTGAGATGCGTGAATGTGAAAATCGTGATGAAGAAATTTATGAAATGATTCACGAGGGCTCCTTGAATGAAAAGCATGATTGCAATGATTTCAGTATAAATTCTACTAATGACAATCATGCTAAAAATATGCAAAACCCTAAGCTTGGGGATGCTAGTTTTGCTATGTCCACTACTTGTTGCAATGATCATGAATTGGGTGATGATTTTTCTTATGAACTTGAAAATTTGTTTAAGCCTCGTGATGAATATGATATGTGCAATAAAATTGAAAGTTGGTTTGGAGAAGTCATGACTTCAGTTGATGATAATCCCACTATTTTTGAAGAGCGGCAACTTTGCATGCATGTGGATCATGAAAAGAATATCCTTTGTGATAGCTTTATTGTTGAATTTGATTATGATCCCACATGTTATTGCTATGAGAGAGGAAAATATTGTGGTAGAAACTTTCATGTTACCAAATTACCTCTCGTTATGTTGAGATTGCTATTGTCTCTTTCTTCTTCCTTGCATTTGGTAACTATTGGTTGTCTTGACAATCTGTTTTCCTATAAAATGCCTATGCATAGGAAGTATGTTAGACTTAGATGTGATTCTCACATGCTTCATGATGCTCTCGTTGTGCTTTAATTCTTGTCTTTTGTGTGAGCATCATTGAACTATCAATGCCTAGCTAAAGGGCGTCAAACAATAGTGCTTGTTGGGAGGCAAGCCAATGAATTTATTTATTTTTCTTTCTGTTTTGTTGCGTCCACACCATCGTAATTCTGTTATGATTGTGTTTTTGTGTTTCTTTTTGTGCTTGAGCCAAGCAAAGCCTTTATGACTAGTCTTGGTGATGGTTGTTTGATTCTGCTGGAAAAAGACAGAAACTTTTCGCTCACGAGATTATTTTTCATTTTTATTCAGAAAGAGCTTTTGAGTTGATTATTTTTGCTGCTGGTTGATATGCCTTTGGCCGAGGCAGTCATAATTTTTCAGATTTTTTGAGGTACCAGAATTATACGAAGTATACATATTGCTACAAACTGGTCTGTTTTTGATAGATTCTGTTATTGTTGAGTTGGTTGCTTGTTTTGATGAAACTATGGTTAGTATCGGGGGTACTAGCCATAGAAAAGTGAGAATACAGTAGCCCAACACAAATAAAAATAGAAATCAAGATTGCTACAGTACCTAAAGAAGTGGTAGTTTTTTTTTCTTGTGCTAATTTAAGTTTTGTGTTGTGAAGTTTTCAAGTTTTGGGTGATGTTCTCATGGACAAAGAGATAAGGAGTGGAAAGAGCTCAAGCTTGGGGATGACCAAGGCATCCCAAGCCAAATTCAAGGACACCAAAAAGCCTAAGCTTGGGGATGCCCCGGGAAGGCATCCCCTCTTTCGTCTTCAATCCATCGGTAACGTTACTTGGAGCTATATTTTTATTCACCACATGATATGTGTTTTCTTGGAGCGTCTTGTATCGTAGGAGTCTTTTCTTTTTGTTGTGTCACAATCATCCTTGCTGCACACCTTTAGATAGAGACAAGCACTCATCATGATTTTGCTAGAATGCTCATAGTGCTTCACTTATATCTTTTGAGATAGATAATTTTGCTCTATGTGCTTCACTTAGATCTTTTAGAGCACGACGGTGCGTGACTTGGTAGTTGGTTTATGCCATGAAAGTAGTCCCAAAGGTGATAGGTACCCAAAGAGGATACAAAAACCTCAATCTTCATGTGCATTGAGTAGAAAGAGAAGTCTTGATTCCTCTCAATTAGTTTGGAGACGTGGATTTGGTAATATTAAGAGTTATGTTAGTAGGGTGTTGTGAATCTAGAAATACTTGTATTGAAGTTAGTGATTCCTGTAGAATGCACGTATGGTGAACCGCTATGTTAGGAAGTCGGAGCATAATTGATCTATTGATTGTCATCCTTTGTGTTGCAGTCGGGATGGCGCGATGGTTAACACCTACCAACCCTTCTCCTAGGAGTATGCGTTTAGCACTTTGTTTCGATCACTAATAAAAACTTTCGCAACAAGTATGTGATTTCTTCATGACTAATGTGAGTCCATGGTATAGATGCACTTTCACCTTCCACCATTGCTAGCCTCTCTAGTGTCGCGCGACTTTCACCGGTACATAAACCCACCATATGCCTTCCTCAAAACAGCCACCATACCTACCTACTATGGCATTTTCATAGCCATTCCAAGATATAATGCCATGCAACTCCCACCGTTCCGTCTCGTTACTTGTGCCGTCACTCTCATATTTCCATTGCATGATCATAAGATAGCTAGCGAGATGTTTCAACGTCATACGCCAAGCTAGATCGTTGCACATCCCGGTACACTGCCGGAGGCATTTCCTATAAGAGTCATTTCTAAGCTTTGAGTTGCGAGTAAATAAAAGTGTGATGATCATCATTATTAGAGCATTGTCTCATGTGAGGAAATAAAAAAAGAGGCCAAAGATCCCAAATAAAAAAAGAGAGGCCCAAGAGCCCATATAAAATAATAATAAAATTAAAAAAAATAGAATAAAAAGAAGGGACAATGCTACTATCTTTTTCCACACTTGTGCTTCATAATAGCACCATGTTCTTCATGTTTGAGAGCGTCTCATTTCGTCACTACCATATGCTAGTGGGAATCTTCATTATATAATTTGGCTTGTATATTCCAATGATGGGCTTCCTCAAATTGCCCTAGGTCTTCGTGAGCAAGCAAGTTGGATGCACACCCACTAGTTCTCATTTTGAGCTTTCACATACTTATAGCTCTAGTGTATCATTTGCGTGGTAATCCCTACTCATTCACATTGATATATATTACTTGGCATCTCCATAGCCCTTTGATACGCCGAGTCAATGTGACCATCTCCTCCTTTTTGTCTCACAACCCCAACTACACTCTATTCCACCTATAGTGCTATATCCATGGCTCACGCTCATGTATTGCGTGATAGTTATAAAAAGTTTGAGAAAGTAAGAGTGTGAAAACAATTACTTGGCCAATACTGGGGTTGTGCATGATTTACATTAGTTGTGTGAGGATGATGGAGCATAGCCAAACTATATGATTTTGTAAGGATAACTTTCCTTGGCCTTGTTATTTTGAAAGTTCATGATTACCTTGCTAGTTTGCTTGAAGTATTATTGTTTTCATGTCAATAGCAAACTATTGTTTTGAATCTTACGGATCTGAACATTCATGTCACACCAAAGAAATTGCAAAGGACAACTATGCTAGGTAGCATTCCACATAAAAAATTCAGTCTTTATCACTTCCCTACTCGAGGACGAGTAGGAGTTAAGCTTGGGGATGCTTGATACGTCTCCAACGTATCTATAATTTTTGATGGTTTCATGCTATTGTCTTGTCAAACTTTGGATGTTTTGTATGCCTTTTATATCTTTTTTGGGACTAACTTATTAACTCAGTGCCAAGTGCCAGTTCCTGTTTTTTCCGTGTTTTTGACCCTTTTCAGAGGAGGATTTTAAACGGAGTCCAAACGGAACGAAACTGCCAAAAAGATTTTTTCTGAAACAGAAAAAGATCAGGAAGCCTGAGAATCAGGGCAGGGTGCCACCAGGGACCCCACAAGCCCCCTAGCCGCGGCCAGGGGGCCCGCGCCTCCCAGGCTTGTGGGCTCCCTGGGCCTCCTCTGCCCTAGGTCTTTCCCCTATAAAATCCCTAAAATCCCAGAAAAAAATTAGGAGATCATCGAAAGTACTTTTCCGCCGCCGCAAGCTTCTGTCTCTGCAAGATCCCATCTGGGGCACGTACCGGTGCCCTGCCGGAGGGGGATTCGGATACGGAGGGCCGATGATGTGTGAGTAGTTCACGATAGACCTATGGGTCTGCTACTGCGTCAACAGACCTTCCCTCGCAACGGCGCCAGGAATCCTTTTGCTACGGGCTACGCCTATAGGGACTTCCTTGGCAAATATGCAAAGGATTTCCCCGCGGCCTTGGATCCTTGCTTTGGTGTTCCCTTGAAGAGGAAAGGGTGATGTAGCATAGCGGCGGTAAGTATTTCCCTCAACTTGAGAACCAAGGTATCGATCCAGTGGGAGGATCACGTCAAGTCACAAGTACCTGGACAAACACGAAGAGCTTGCACCCAACGCTATGAAGGGGTTGTCAATCCCTTATAGATTGTTTGCAAAGTGAGAACTGAAAGTAAAGAGTAAACAAAGCAAAGTAAAAGTAAAGGTGGAGACGATAGTTGTGAATAGACCCGGGGGCTGTAGTGTTCACTAGTGGCTTCTCTCATGAAAACAAGTAGACGGTGGGTGAACGAATTACTGTCGAGCAATTGATAGAACTGCGCAAAGTCGTGACGTTCTCTAAGGCAATGATTATATCTATAGGCATCACGTCCAAAACAAGTAGACCGATACTTTATGCATCTACTACTATTACTCCACACGTCGACCGCTATCCAGCATGCATCTAGTGTATTAAGTTCAAAAGAACAGAGTAACGCCTTAAGCAGGATGACATGATGTAGATGGACAATCTCAAATTTATGATGAAAGCCCCTATTGTTATCCTTGATGGCAACAACATGATGCGTGCCTTGCTGCCCCTTCTGTGACTGGGAAAGGTCACCGCACGGTATGAACCCAAAACCAAGCACTTCTCCCATTGCAAGAATCATAGATCTAACTGGCCAAACAAAACCCAAGACTCGGAGAGACTTACAAGGATATCAAATCATGCATATAAGAAATCAGCAAAGACTCAAATATAAATCATAGATAATCTGATCACAAATCCACAATTCATTGGATCTTGACAAACACACCGCCAAAGAGGATTACATCGGATAGATCTCCATGAAGATCTTGGAGAACTTTGTATTGAAGATCCAAGAGGGAGAAGAAGCCATCTAGCTACTAACTATGGACCCGTAGGTCTGAAGTGGACTACTCACGAGTCATTGGAGAGGCGATGATGTTGATGCAGAAGCCCTCCAACTCCAAAGTCCCCTCCGGAAGGGCACCGGGAAGGGTCTCCAGATGAGATCTCGCGGAAACGGAAGCTTGTGGCGGCGGAAAAGTGTTTTCGTGGTTGCCCCGATTTTTTCTGCGATTTTAGGGAATTTATAGGCCAAAGAGCTAGGGCAGGGGAGCGCTAGGGAGGCCACAAGCTTGGTTGCCGCGGGCCCCCTGGCCGCGGCAACAGGGCTTGTGGGCTCCCTGTGGGCCCCCTGCCTTGGCCCTCAAGTCCCCCGATCTTCTTCTATTCTGGAAAAATTTATTTCGGGGATTTTATTCCGTTTGGACTCCGTTACAAAATCATATCTGAAAAGAGTCAAAAACACAGAAAAAACAAGAACTGACACTTGGCACTGAATTAATAAGTTAGTCCCAAAAAAGATATAGAAGGTATATAAAACATCCAAAGTTTACAAGATAACAACGTGAAACCATCAAAAATTATAGATACGTTTGAGACGTATCAAGCATCCCCAAGCTTAACTCCTGCTCGTCCTCGAGTAGGGAAGTGATAAAGAATGAATTTTTGATGCTTTCATGCTACCTAGCATAGATGTTCTTTGTAACTCCTCTTATGTGACGTGAATGTTCAGATCCATTAGATTCGAAACAATAGTTTGATATTGACGTGCAGACAATAATAATTCAAGCAAACTAGTAAGGTAATCATGAACTTTCAAAATAACAAGGCCAAAAGAAAGTTATCCCTACAAAATCATATATTCTGGCAATGCTCTATCAACCTTGCACAACGAATTTAAATCATGCACAACCCCGGTATTGGCCAAGTAATTGTTTTCACACATTTACTTTCTCAAAAATTTTCAACTCTCACGCAATACATGAGCGTGAGCCATGGTTTTAGCACTATAAGTGGAATGGAGTGTGGTGGAGGTTGCAAGGAAAACAAGGAGAAGATGGTCACATTGACTAGGCATATCAACGAGCTATGGAGATGCTGGGCAATATATATCAACGTGAATGAGTAGGGATTGCGATACAATTAATGCACTAGAGCTAAGAGTATGTGAAATCTCTTAAAGAAAACTAGTGGGTGTGCATCCAACTTGCTTGCTCACGAAGACCTAAGGCGATTTTGAGGAAGCCTATCATTGGAATATACAAGCCAAGTTATATAATGAAAATTTCCTACTAGGTATATGGTGGTGAAAAAACGAGAGACTCTCAATCATGAAGATCATGGTGCTTAATATGCACAAGTGTGGAAAGATAGTAGCATTGTCCCTTCTCTCTTTTTCTCTCATTTTTTGGTGGGCTCTTTGGCCTCTTTTTTTATCTTTTTTTATTATTTTGGTGGGCATCTTTGGCCCCTTTTTGTAAATGGGCTTCGCTGGCCTCTTTTATTTCCTCACATGGGACAATGCTCCATCACGGATGATCATCACACTTACAACTCAAAACTTAGAGCAATGATGACTCTATAAGGAATGCCTTCGGTAGTGTACCGTGACAATGATCTAGCATGGCATAGACATTAATGGAAACATCATGCTAGCTATCTTATGATCATGCAATGGCAATGTAGGAGTGGTGGCACATGTCATGGTGGTAGTTGCATGGAAATTATCTCGGAATGGCTTTGAAAAAGCCATAGTAGGTAGGTATGGTGGCTGTTTTGAGGGAGGCTAATGGTGGGTTTTGTGCACCGGCGAAAGTTGCACGGCACTAAAGAATATAGTGATGGTGGAAGGTGAAAGTGCATCTAAACCATGGACTCAACATTAGTCATGAAGAACTCATATACTTATTGCAAAAGTTTTAGTAGTAATCGAAATAAAGCATTCAACGCATACTCCTAGGGGAAGGGTTGGTAGGTATAAACCATCGCGCGATCCCGACCGCCACACAAAGGATGACAATCAATAGACTAATCATGCTCAGACTTCATCACATAGGGTTCACCATACGTGCATGCTACGGGAATCACTAACTTCAACACAAGTATTTCTAGATCCACAACACCTTACTAGTATAACTTCAATATTACCACAACCACAACTCAAAACTAATTGAGATGAATCAAACTTGTCTAACTATTCAATGCACATGAAGGTGGAAGTTTTCGTATCCCTTTGGATAACTACCCCTTTTGAGACTGCTTTCATAGCATAGATCAACTACCAAGCCACGCGCCGCTGTGCTCTAAAAGATAGAAGTGAAACATATCGAGCAAAATCAACTAGCTCAAAATATATAAGTGAAGCACATGTGAGCTGAATTGTCTAACCAAAGGATATAAGTGAAGCTCGACAAAATCATGGTGAGTGCATCTCTCTCTCTCTAGGTGTGCAGTAAGGAAGATTGTGACACAACAAAAATAAAAGACTCCTATGATACAGGACGATCCAAGCAAAACACATAACATGTGGTGAATAAAAATATAGCCCCAAGTAACGTTACCAATGGATTGAAGATGAAAGAGGGGATGCCTTCCCGGGGTATCCCCAAGCTTAGGCTTTTACGACATCCTTGAATCAACGTGGGGTGCCTTGGGCATCCCCAAGCTTGAGCTCTTGCCACTCTTTATCTTTTTGACTATAAGAACTTACCCCAAAACTTAGAAACTTCACAACACGAAACTTAAACAGAAACTCGTGATAACATTAGTATAAGAAAGCAAACCACCACTTCCTTAGGTACTGTAGCAAACTTAAATTCTACTTATGTTGATGTTGGGTTACTGTATTTTCAATCTTCCATGGCTAATACCCCCCCGATAGTATCCATAGTTTCATCAAAATAAGCAACCAACTCAACAAAAACAGAATCTGCTAACAGCAGACCAGTCTGTAGCAATCTGTATACTTTGTATACTTCTGTTACTTCACCAATTCTGAAACATTACGACAGTCTGAAGAATTTGCGTAGCAATCAGCAGCAAAAAGAATCAACTAAAAATATCTCACAGAACAAAAATGAAAATTCTTTTCGTGAGCAGAAAGTTTCTGTCTTTTCCAGCATGATGAAACGATCATCCCCAAGACTAATCATAACGGTTTTACTTGGCACAAACGCAAAAGGAACACAAAGAACACAATCATAACAGAATTATGAAAGTGTGGAAAACACAAAACAGAAAGAAAAAGGATAGATTCGTTGGGTTGCCTCCCAACAAGCGCTATTGTTTAATGCCCTTAGCTAGCCATTGATAATTCAATGATGCTCACACAAAAGACAAGAATTGAAGCACAACGAGAGCATCATAAAGCATGTGAAAATCACATCTAAGTCTAACATACTTCCTACGCATAGGAATTTTATAGGAAAACAGATTGTCAAGACAACCAATAACTGCCAAATGCAAGGAAGAAGAAAGAGACAAGAGCAATCTCAACATAACGAGAGGTGACTTAGTGATATGAAAGTTTCTACCACCATATTTTCCGCTCTCATAATAATTACATGTGGGATCATATTCGAATTCAACAATGTAACTATCACATAGGATATTCTTTTCATGATCCACATGTATGCAAAGTTGACGCTCTTCAAAAATAGTGGGATTATCATCAACTAAAGTCATAACTTCTCCAAACCCACTTTCAATCTTATGGCAAATATCATATTCATCATGGGGCTTAAACAAAATTTCAAGATCATAAGAAAAATCATCGCCCCAATCATGATTATTGCAACAAGTAGTGGACATAGCAAAACTAGCATCCCCAAGCTTAGGGGATTGCATATTTTTAGCATGACTATCACTAATAGAATTTATAGTGGAACCATTGCAATCATGCTTTTCATCCAAGGAGCCCTCGTGAATCACTTCATAAATTTCTTCATCACGATTTTCTAATTCACGCATCTCAAGCAGAACTCCATAAAGATAGTCAAGTGCACTCAACTCACTAGCAATTGGATCAACATAATTGGATCTCTTAAAGAGATTAGCCAGTGGATGAGGATCCATATCACTAGATTTTCAGCATGCGAAGATGCACGCATATTGAAGGCACATGGCACACAAGCAAAGGAAAGGCAAGCGAGAGAAAAGGGCGAATGAAAAAGGCAAACGAAAAAGGCAAATTAGTGAAGTGGGGGAGAGGAAAACGAGAGGCAACTGGCAAACAAAGTAAATGCAAGAGATGAGTTTGCGACACCTACTTGGATGAGTTCTTGACTTGATCTTCTCCCCGGCAACGGCGCCAGAAATCCTTCTGCTACTGCGTCAACAGACATTCCCTGGCAACGGCGCCAGGAATCCTTCTGCAGCGGGCTATGCCTATAGGGACTTCCTTGGAAAATATGCAAAGGATTTCCCCGTGGCCTTGGAGCCTTGCGTTGGTGTTCCCTTGAAGAGGAAAGGGTGATGTAGCACATCGGCGGTAAGTATTTCCCTCAGTTTGAGAACCAAGGTATCGATCCAGTGGGAGGGTCGCGTCAAGTCACAAGTACCTGCACAGACACAAAGAACTTGCACCCAACATTATGAAGGGTTTGTTAATCCCTTATAGATTGTTTGCAAAGTGAGAACTGAAAGCAAAGAGTAAACAAAGCAAAGTAAAAGTAAAGGTGGAGACGATAGTTGTGAATAGACCCGGGGGCCGTAGTGTTCACTAGTGGCTTCTCTCATGAAAGTAACTAGACGGTGGGTGAACGAATTACTGTCGAGCAATTGATAGAACCACGCAAAGTCATGACGTTATCTAAGGCAATGATTATATCTATAGGCATCACGTCCAAAACAAGTAGACTAATACTTTCTGCATCTACTACTATTACCCCACACGTCGACCGCTATCCAACATGCATCTGGTGTATTAATTCAAAAGAACAAAGTAACGCCTTAAGCAAGATGACATGATGTAGATGGACAATCTCAAATTTATGATGAAAGCCCATCTTGTTACCCTTGATGGCAACAACACGATGCGTGCGTTGCTGCCCCTTCTGTCACTGGGAAAGGTCACCGCACGGTATGGACCCAAAACCAAGCACTTCTCCCATTGCAAGAATCATAGATCTAGTTGGCCAAACAAAACCCAAGACTCGGAGAGATTTACAAGAATATCAAATCATGCATATAAGAAATAAGCAAAGACTCAAATATAAATCATAGATAATCTAATCACAAATCCACAATTCATCGGATCTCGACAAACACACCTCCAAAGAGGATTACATCGGATAGATCTCCATGAAGATCATGGAGAACTTTGTATTGAAGATCCAAGAGAGAGAAGAAGCCATCTAGCTACTAACTACGGACCCATAGGTTTGAAGTGGACTACTCACGAGTCATTGGAGAGGCAATGATGTTGATGTAGAAGCCCTCCAACTCCAAAGTCCCCTCCGGCAGGGCACCGGGAGGGTCTCCAGATAAGATCTCGCGGAAGCAGAAGCTTGCGGCGACGGAAAAGTGTTTTCGTGGATGCCCTGATTTTTTCTGCGATTTTAGGGAATTTATAGGCCAAAGAGCTAGGTCTGGGGAGCTCCAGGGAGGCCACAAGCCTAGTTGTCGCGCCCCCCCGGCAGCGGTAACAGGGCTTGTGGGCTCCCTGTGGGCCCCCTGCCTAGGCTCTCAAGTACCCCGATCTTCTTCTGTTCTGGAAACATTTATTTCAAGGATTTTATTCCGTTTGGACTCCGTTCCAAAATCAGATCTGAAAAGAGTCAAAAACACAGAAAAACAGGAACTGGCACTTGGCACGGAATTAATAAGTTAGTCCCAAAAACGATATAAAAGCTATATAAAACATCCAAAGTTGACAAGATAACAGCGTGAAACCATCAAAAATTATAGATACGTTTGAGACGTATCAGGGTCCATAGCTAGTAGCTAGATGGCTTCTTCTCTCTCTTGGATCTTCAATACAAAGTTCTCCATGGTCTTCATGGAGATCTATCCGATGTCATCTTGTTTTGCGGTGTGTTTGTCGAGATCCGATGAATTGTGGATTTATGATCAGATTATCTATGAATCTTATTTGAGTTTCTTCTGATCTCTCTTATGCATGATTTCATATCCTTGTAATTCTCTTCGAGTTGTGGGTTTTGTTTGGCCAACTAGATCCATGATTCTTGCAATGGGAGAAGTGCTTGGTTTTGGGTTCTTACCGTGCGGTGACCTCACCCAGTGACAGAAGGGGTAGCAAGGCACACATCGTGTTGTTGCCATCAAGGGTAAAAAGATGGGGTTTTCATCATTGGTTTGAGTTTATCGCTCTACATCATGTCATCATTTCTTAAGGCGTTACTCTGTTCATCATGAACTCAATACACTAGATGCATGCTGGATAGCGGTCGATGTGTGGAGTAATTGTAGTAGATGTAGAAAGTATCGGTCTAGTTGTCTCGGACGTGATGCCTATATGTATGATCATTGCCTTAGATATCGTCATGACTTTGCGCGGTTCTATCAATTGCTCGACAGTAATTTGTTCACCCACCATAATACTTGCTATTTTGAGAGAAGCCTCTAGTGAACACTATGGCCCCCGGGTCTACTCCACACCATATTTTCAGCCTTACTCTTTTCTTCGTTGCACTTTCCGCCTTCGGATCTCACTTTGCAATCAATCTCGAAGGGATTGACAACCCCTTTATAGTGTTGGGTGCAAGATCTTTTGTGTTTGTGCAGGTACTCTGGACTTGACGAGATTCTCCCACTGGATTGGTTCTCAAACTGAGGGAAATACTTACTGCTCCTGTGCTGCATCACACTTTCCTCTTTAAGGGAAAACCAACGCAAGCTCAAGCGACAACAGAAGGTTTCTGTCGACGTAGCACCAACCAACCTTCCCAGCTTATGGAAACCTTTGTTAATCCGGGAAGGGTACTCATGGGAAGAAACTGGACCAAGCTAAAGGTGGTGATGATGTAAAGCGCATTACCCCTCTCCCAACACAGGCAGTGACTTTAATCCCTCTTATGTGTTGTGTCATGTGAGTGATGGAAATGTTTTTGCTAAGTTTGTTGGGTCTTTTGATGAGTACATTGCATGGTCTATCTACGTTCCTAAGACCCTCGTGACTAACATAGGAGGACCCATTAAAAATGGGTACCTAAATCCAAGCATTGATCTCATGCAGGAGTTTGCTTCTGGTGGCGTGTCATGGTTGCTTGACAGTGAAGCAAAAAATCATATGACCGGAAACAAGGACTTGGTGGTGGACGTTCATCACGATCCATCCATTGCAACCTGATGTCTACTACACAACTTTATTCTTGTAGACTCGTGTTGGGCCTCCAAGCGCAAAGTTTTGTAGGACAGTAGCAATTTTCCTTCAAGTTGGATGACCTAAGGTTTATCAATCTCTAGGAGGTGTAGGATGAAGATGGTCTCTCTCAAGAAAATGTGTAATCAAATACAAGAAATATCTTGTGTACCCAACACACCAAATACAATGGTGAATTTTATAGGTGCACTAGTTCGGCGAAGAGATGGTGATACAAGTGCAATATGGATGGTAGATGTAGGTTTTTGTAATCTAAAAATATAAAAACAGCAAGGTAACAAGTTACAAACAACGAGTAAAACATTGTATTAATGCTTGGAAATAAGGCCTAGGGTACATACTTTCACTAGTGCAATCTCTCAACAATGCTAACATAGTTGGATCCCTCAACGTGCAACGAAGAATCACTCCAAAGTTCCTATCTAGTGGAGAACAATAAGATGAAATTGTGTAGGTAGTAAAACCACCTCAAAGTTATTCTTTCTGATCAATCTATTCAAGAGTTTGTACTAAGATAACATCCAGCTATCCTTTCCGTTCGATTTATCTAAGAGTTCGTACTAGAATAACACCAATGATACATATCAATCGACCCTAATGTCACCTAGATACTCCAATGTCACCTCAGTATCCGTGTGTAAATTATGCGACATGCATCAAACAATTCAGAGCTATCATATTCAATCCAACACAAAGAACGTGCAAGGAGCACCCCCAAGATTTCTATTGGAGAACATGGTATGAAAACGTGCAATCAACCCGTATGCATAGATCCCCAAGGTCATTGGAACCCGCAAGTTCATGCCTCAACATATATCAAGTGAATCAATAGAATACCCCAATGTCACTACGGGTATCCCATGCAAGACTTACATCAAGTGCTGTCATAGCAATATGCTCAATCCAACATGACGATATGTTAAAGGAAAAGACTTAATTCATCACAACTAGATGGCAAGGGAAATACATCATATGATCCAACTATATTAACAAAGCCCGTGTTCTTGAGATCGTGCCATCTCAAGAACACGAGAGAGAGGGAGAAACTGAACACATGGCTACTGGTATATATACCCTCAGCCTCGAGCGTGAACTACTCACTCCTCGTCATGGCCTCCGCCAGGATGATGAAGATGGCCACCTGTGATGGTTTTCCCTCTTCGGCTGTGTACTGGAATAGCTCCAGATTGGTTTTTCGGCGATACACACAGTTTCAACGGCAGAGCGGAAGTTCTCTCTTTATTTCTGGGATTTCTGGGATTTATAGGATTTTTCAGAGTTGGAATCACATGCAATGGAGCCACGTGGGCCCCAGAAGCCATCTCGGTGTGGCCAAGTCCCAGGTCACGCCCTGTTGGCTTGTACCTCCATGGTAGCCCTCCTCTGGTGGTTCTTCGCTCCAACGTTGGTCATATGTTCTAGAAAAAATCATAAAGAAGTTTTGGGCAATTCCGAGAACTTTCTTTTTCTGCACAAAAAACAACACCACGGTAATTCTGGTGAAAACAGCATCACTCCGGGTTAGTTCTAAATAAAGCATATAAAGTGCATCAATACCATATAAATTTATTATAAACATAGGCAAATATGGCATGAATACTTCATAAATTATCAATACGTTGGAGATGTATCAGCATCCCCAAGCTTAATTCCTACTCGTCCTCGAGTAGGTAAATGATAAAAGAAATAATTAAGAAGTGTGAATGCTAGCATAGTGTATAATATAGATCAAGAATAATTTCAGCCATTTTTCGAGCATCATAACCAACAAGTATTTCTCATAAAGCTTCTCAAGATCGAGTAGCAAGCTATTCACATGTTAAAGTATAGACTATAAACTTTCTTGAAAAATAGCAAAATATATTTTCAGTCATCAAACAACTATAATTCAACTTATTTTTAGGAAGGGTCTATGTAAGAGCTTTGGTTCAGCAAATTCCACATACTCAACTATCATTTAGTCTTCCATGATTGCTGACACTCAAAGTATATTTTTAGAACAAACAGTTTCAGTCAAACACAAGGAAGATAGGGGCTTAAAGTTTCGCCTCCGAACTTGTTTATCTCAGGGATAATGTCAACAAATAATGAATCATGATCACCTATATTCAATTGGATATATGTGTCTAGATCTTTCCCCACCACATGATGCTTTCCAACTAAGGAATTAATAGATTGGAATAAGAAGTTGACTCAACATGAAAAGTAAAATATAGGCCATTCACGGAGGAAGCAGAGGTTGTCATGTGCTTTTTATTTTGGGTTGTGCAATCTCTTAATGAAAAGGAATGTCACTTTATATTGCCCCTTGTGATGTCAACCTTTATTATGCAGTCCGTCGCTTTTATTTCTTGACCATCTCAAGTTTGTACAAAGCTTATTTTCCCTTCCAATAAAAGATCATACATATTTAGGAGAATTTTTTATTGCTTTTTGCACCGATGACAACTTACTTGAAGGATCTTATTCAATGCATAGGTAGATATGGTGGACTCTCATAGCAAGAAACTAGGTTCAAGGATTTGGATGCACAAGTAGTATCTCTACTTAGTACGAAGTTTTGGCTATCAAAAGGTTGTAAACAAGCACCACATGTTAGAGGATCCATGACAATATAACTGCTATGTGAATATAAACAAACATAACCATTATGTTGTCTTCCTTGTCCAACATCAACTACTTGATCAAGTTTGAAAATAATTAATGGGGATCACAATCATAGAAGATGTCCAATATAGTATATCTATATGTGAATCCTCTCTTTCTTTAATGTTCTTTCATGAATCGTTTAAATGACCAATGCTATATTTGCTAACTTCCAATATATTGTACCGCTTATACTCCTAGTATGTGAAGTCACTACTCCCCATCGGATAAGCATATGAAGCATATATATAATTTCGCATTTATGATATTCAATTCATTCAACGTTTTACTCTTAGGATATAAGTGAAGATCAATGAGTAGTCAAACAATTAAGTAGCTATATGAGGACTCTCTCTTAGTAAAGATCTTTATATCTTGATATTTTATTCAAACAGCAAACAAAACAAAAATAGCACTCCAAGAATAGCATATATCATTTGAACGAATAAAAAATTAGGCTCAAGATAGGCTAACCGATAGTTGACGAAGAGGGGTGGGATGCGTAGCATCCCCAAGGTTAGATGCTTGAGACTTCTTGTAATATTTTTTTGGGGTGCCTTGGGCATCCCCAATCTTGAGCATTTGCATCGCGTTCAATCCTCTCATTTCCTGGTTTCACCTATGTCTCAAAAACTTCATCCACACAAAACTTGAAAAGAACTCGTGAGATAGGTTAGTACACTTAAGAATAAATCAACACTTCATGTACTGCCACGACAAGTTGGATAATAATTTTCAGACATTATCTACTATATACTATCATTTCAACAATTTATATCTACCAATATAAGTCATGAAAACTATAGAAGAAGTAGATAACAAAACTATGACAACAATCTATCTAAACAGGACAGTCTGTAGCAATTTATTAAAATAGTGTACTTATGTATCTCCAAAAAATATGAAATTTAGGACATGATAAAGAATTTGTATGAACATGTTGTTTAAAAATTTCAGAAACTTTCCACGTTCCAGTAAAATTACATAATTCAAATACTACAGCAACAGTTTTTGTTTATATATGGGACAAATCACACATGCAATTCAAGCATTCTAAAGGCAATTCTTGGAAATTTTTATTGAAAAACAAGATTATAAATAACAACAAGCAAATACTAACAAAATAAAATGATTCTCCAAGCAGAACTCATATTATGCGACGAATAAAAATATAGCTCCAAGTAAGATATACCAATAGTATCGAAGAGGAAAGAGGGGATGTTTTCCGAGGCATCCCTAAGCTTAGACGCTTGGTTTTCCTTGAATATTAACTTGGGGTTCCTTGGGAATCCCCAAGCTTAGGGTCTTTCCACTCCTTATTCTCCTCATATTGGTATCTCATCCAAAACTTGAAAACTTCAATCAGACAAAACTTAACGGAACTTCATGAGATGGGTTAGTATAATAAAGATAGATCATTCACTTAGGTACTGTTAAGACAAGATTCATAATTGTTACCACATGATACCTACTTTATTATATCATTCCCATAATTTATGTCACTCCATATAAGCTATAGAAACACTAAAACAAGCAAACTATGCATGCAAAACAGAATCTGTCAAAACCCGAACAGTCTGTGAAGATCTGACTCAACACCATACTTACCTAACTCTAAAAATTCTTAACAATTAGAACAGAGCATAGTATTTGCATATAAAAACTGTGTCAAAATTGCATAATTTTGTTGACTATCTTCTAAAATCATATAATTCATATACTAGATGGCAAGGGAAATACATCATATGATCCAACTATATTAACAAAGCCCGTGTTCTTGAAATCGTTCCATCTCAAGAACATGAGAGAGAGAGAGATTGAACACATAGCTACTGGTATATACCCTCAGCCTCGAGGGTGAACTATTCCCTCCTCGTCATGGCCTCCACCAGGATGATGAAGATGGACACCGATGATGGTTTTCCCTCTCTGGTAGGGTACTGGAACCTCTACAAATTGTTTTTCGGCAATACTGAGAGTTGTGGCAGCGGAGTGGAAGTTCTCTCTTTATTTCTAGTGTTTCTGGGATTTATAAGATTTTTCAGCGTTGGAATCATGCGCAACGGAGCCACGTGGGCCCCACAAGCCATTAGGGCGTGGCCAAGGCCCAGGTCGTGCCCTCTCGGCTCGTGCCTCCGTGGCAGCCCTGCTCTGGTGGTTCTTCGCTCCAACATTTCTCGTATGTTCTAGAAAAAATCATAAAAAGTTTCAAGCGATTCCGAGAACTTCCATTTTCTGCACACAAAAACAACACCACGGTAATTCTCCTGAAAACACCGTTAGTTCGGGTTTGTTCTAAGTAAATCATATAAAGTGCATCAATACCATATAAAGTTATTATTAAAGTAGGAAAATATGACATGAATACATCATAAATTATCGATACGTTGGAGACGTAACACCACCCAAGTCTCCTTTGGTGATGATGTGATCTCAGAGGTATTGGGTCTCGGCAAGGTGGTAATTTCTCCGGAACTTACCATTGAAAAGGTTATGCATGTTGATACCCTTGCATATAATTTACTTTCTGTTTATCAACTTGCACTTATGGGCATTAGTAATTTCTTTGGCATTGACACTCTGGCCCTTTTGTGGAGCAAGACTCTTAAAGTAGCCTTCATTGGGCATGTCGAGAATGGTCTCTATGTGATTAACTTTTCGGAGCGACCCACTAAGACCGCGACTTGACTAATGGCTAAAGTTGATGTGGGTGGCTTTGGCATCGCCGGCTAGCCCATGTCAATGCGACATCTTTACAAAGTCTTCTCAAATGGGGTCACATTCTTGGACTAACAAATGTGAGTTTTGCCAAAGATCGTGCTTGCAGTGCGTGTATTGAAGGAAAGCTTCATGAGTCTGCTGATCGCCCCACGACTGCCATATACTCGAAGAGGACCTTGGAGCTCCTTCACATGGATCTCTTTCGTCCTCCATCTTATGATAGCCTTGGGGGAAGAAAGTATTGTTTGGTGATTGTGGATGATTACTCAAGATATACTTGGGTGTAGTTTTTCAAGAGAAAAAGTGAGACTCAACAAACAGACATCGACTTTGCCAATGAAGCACAACATCAACATGAGGCAAAGATTCTAATGATCAGAAGTGACAATGGCACCGAGTTCAAGAACTACACCCTAAATGAATTTCTGAGTGATGAAAGGATCAAGAATCAATACTCTACTCCTTACACTCCTCGACAAAATGGTGTAGCAGAAAGGAAGAACCAGACGTTGATGGATGCAACAAGAATCATGATGGCAGAGTTTAAATCTCTGTATAACTTTTGGGCTGAATCCATCAACACCGCATGTCATGCATCCAATCGGCTCTACCTTCACAAAGGCTTGAACAAGACTCCATATGAAATTCTTACCGGCAACAAGCCCAACCTCAAGTACTTCTGGGTGTTTGGCTGTAAGTGTTTCATTCTTAAGAAAGTTGCTCGTTTATCTAAATTTGAACCTAGATCTCAAGAGGGCATATTTGTTGGTTATGCTACAAACTCTCGCTCTTATCATGTCCTCAGTAAGTCCTCAATACTCATTAAGGAGACGTGTAACATGGAGTTTTATAAGAATAATGGCTCTCATGTGGAGCAAAGTGGTCTTCGTGATGTAGGTGATGAAACTCCTCCCCAAGCCATAAGAAGAATGGGCGTAGGATACTTCCTGTCCATTGAGGAACCCCTTGTGGCAGAAGGATAAGGACAATGTTCCACTCATGTGTAACCATCACCGACGCTTTCGAAGAACGCTCTGAAGGCCCTCATCCCCGTAATCCCAATCAAGGCGAAGATCCACCTCAAGATGGTCCTGCACCAAATGATGTCCTTGATTCTGCTCACCTCTCTGACGGTGCTCGAGATCAAGAGCTAACTCAAGATCTAGACCAGGTTCGAGACCAGGAGCAACTGCAATAACAAAAAAAAACTCAACATCAAGGGCAAACCCAAAAGGAAAACAAAAGTCTCAAGTAGGCTTCTCAGCTCACCCATGAGGAGATTCAAGAAAGACACGCTGCCAAGACTACCAAAACTATCAAAAATCTTTCTCATGTGCTGGAGAATGTCTACAGTGGCTCACAGAGAGGGGTAACCACACGTTGTCAATTATCAAACTTTAGTGACCATCACGCGTTTTTTCTTGCTTTGAACCACTAAAGGTACAAGAGGCTCTCGAAGACATGGATTGGGTTGAAACCATGAATGAAGAACTCAATAACTTCGAGTGCAACAAAGTGTGGCGTCTAGTGCCAAGACCTAAGGAGAACCCCAATGTCATTGGGACAAAGTGGATCTTTAAGAACAAGCAAGATTCGAATAGTGTCGTCACTAGGAACAAGGCAAGATTGACAACACAAGGCTACTCCCAAGTCGGGGGTATCGACTATGGTGAAACCTTTTCTCCTGTCGCTCGCCTTGAATCTATTCGTATGCTACTTGCATTTGCTTCTCATCATAACTTCAAATTATACCAAATGTACGTGAAGAGTGCCTTTCTTAATGGTCCCCTTAAGGAGTTGGTTTATGTCAAGCAACCCCCGGGGTTCGACTACCCCAAGTCCCCTAATCATGTGTGTGTTCTCGATAAGGCACTCTAGGGCCTTAAACAAGCCCCACGTGCGTGGTATGAGCATCTTACCGAGATGTTACATGACCGCGGATTTGAAGTTGGGAAAATTAACCCCACTTTTTTACTAAGAAGGTCAAGGGGACATGTTCATATGCCAACTATATGTAGATGATTTTATATTTGGTTCTCCTAACAAAGCTTTTAGTGAAGAAGTTGCTGCACTAATGACGAAGAAGTTTGAGATGTCTATGATGTGATATTTGGAGTTTTTCCTTAGATTCGAAGACAAGCAACGGAGTCAAGGAACCTGTAATGCCCAAAATGCGATCCTATCTTTAATTTGGCACAAGGGCCTCATCGGGGATAGAAGCGCATCTCGTCGTTTCGCAAGAATGGATATCGTTACAAGTACATGTACTAAATAGAAGAGTATATATAGAATTGGCTTACACTCGCCACAAGCTACATCAGAGTCACGTCAGTACAATACATAAATATCACGAAGAAGAGCAAGGTCCGGCTACAAACGAAAACAAACGAGAAAATAACGACGTGCATCCTTGTTATCCGAGGCTGCCGGCCTGGAACCCATCCTAGATCGATGAAGAAGAAGAAGAAGCAACTCGAAATGAACAATCATCGCGCTCGCGTCAAGTAACCTTTACATGTACATACAAGTGGTGTTGTAGTAATCTGTGAGCCACAGGGGACTCAGCAATCTCATTTCCAAAGGTATCAAGACTAGCAAAGCTTAATGGGTAAGGTAAGGTTAAGTGGTGAGGCTGCAGCAAGCGACTAAGCAATATAGGAGGTGGCTAACTTACGAGTACAAGAATAAAGAGGGGGAAGATCTATGCAACGCGGACGTGATCTAATGATGATCAAAGGAATGATCCTGAACACCTACTTACGTCAAACATAACCCCACCGTGTCCTCGATCTGAGAAGGAGCTCACGAAAGAGACAGTCATGGTTACGCACTTAGTTGGCATATTTTTAATTAAGTTAACTTCAAGTTGTCTAGAACCAGTGTTAAACAAAGTTTCCACGTTGCCACCTAACCACGGGCACGGCTTTCCGAAAGATTTAACCCTGCAGGGGTGCTCCAACTAATCCATCACAAATTACCACAAGCCGGATAGAAATCCTCGACCACAAAGCTCGCGATCTCGTCGGACTCCTTAGTGGAAAACCTCAACTCTGAGATTACCCAAAGCATCACCGGAATCCCGATGCACAAGATATTTCGTAGAAGGTAAAACTAATCCAACAAGGCCGCCTGACGTGTCGATGAACCCGATAGGAGCCGCGTATCTCGTTCTCAGGACACGACCAGATGGAACTTGCTACGAGAACCAAACCTCGAGTTTCCTCGCGGTGGCCCCACAGGCAGTCCATTTGGGACCAACACCGGCAGCACGGGGCCCCGTGTATTATGTAGAATTACTCCTCGGGTAGCGCTAACTCCCTATGCATTTCAGTATTAACAGAATTATTATGTTGGGCAAATATAGAACCAATGTTGGGCCTTGCCAAACCAGCTTTAACCTAAAAAGAATTATCAAGAGGGTCCCCATAACAACCCCGATCGTGTTAGGAGTGCTCAATTATGGAACATAACAACGGTAGCCGAAACTAAGGGGGCAAAGGTGGAACAAAACACCAGGCTAGAAAGGCCAAGCTTTCCACCTTTACCAAGTATATAGGTTCATTAAATTAAATAGCATTTAATAGGGTGATATAAAAAGGAACCCATGTTATCACATGTAAGCAACTGCACCTGCATCTAACAACGCTAACACGTGGTTAGGCAAGCAGTAACATAGCCAATCAGTGGTTTGCTAGGTTGTGAACAGGTTGAAGGTTTTCACGGCAATGTTGGGAGGCTGATATTTAATAGGTGGTAGGCAGTGAGACATAATGATAGAAATGGTAAAACTAGCATGGCAATGATAGTAATGGTATCTGGGGAAATGGCCATCTTGCGTGAGATCCCGCTTGGAAGAAGAACGACTCCGTGAAGCAGACGAACCGATGTAGTCGAACGGGTCCTCACTTTCCGACATGCTTGGGGAACTCTATCGAGACGAAGCAAACCGGAAACAAGAATCAACACACGATATTCACCATGGCACATGCACGACACATATGATGCATGAACGGTTGAATATATGCGAGACAAGGCATGGCAATTCACAACAATCAATCACTACACATTAAGTGAAGTTCGATATGCAACGAGTTGCATATCGACGAAACTCCACATACGGATTATTTAGTTCTATCCCGATTAGGTACACAGCAATATTAAATTGTGGTTAAACATAGCAAGAGGTGAAGCGTAACTAAGCTATCTATCTAGGGATTTTAAATGAGGTCGGGAATGACATATAGCATCTCCGAGATGACCTCATACGTTAATTTATAATTCTATCGAGATCTGAACTAACATGTTTTAATATTTGTTAAACAGAAAAATAAATAGGATCACGTGATTCTACGCGTCGTTACAATCAATTTACACATAGAGAACATCTCCAACGGAGCTACGGTTCAAAAGATACAAACACCGCAAGATATGATGTCATGAATGCAATATGTGTGCAACGGCAGACACAACATTTGAAAACACACAACCAGCAAGATATTATGAAACTACACGGGATTCTAAGCAAGTTTCGTGTAGGACACAAACAAAACGGAGCAATGGTTCAACAAATACGAGCTAAACAAGAAATACTCATAATTTGCACAAATTAGTCACATAGCATTTTCTACGCCCTCGAACAACTAGCTACGCAAATCAAATATGCTCAACCAAGGCATGAGATAGTAGAGGTCAAGATGCACTACAACATACCACTAATAACATCTAGCATGGGAGCATGGATCACTAGGAAAAGGACTCACAAAATGGCATCCCACACACAGTTCCAGGCTTAGTGAAAATATCAGTTTATGACAGTGCAGTTTTCGATCTGAAGGCATGTTGACAGCAGCAAAACCATAATCTACAGGACTCCAAATGGCATGTAAATTCATAGCATTCTAGAGAATCTTAAGTTCTACAACAAACTACATTGCACCAACCTCAAAAGAGCTATAGATCACCAGAAAAATCATGGAAAACCAGCAACATAATATAACAGATTTCAGACTTAGAAATATTTCAGCATCTCCAAATCAGCACTATTTTCTAGCAAGTTTAGAACAAGCAAACTATGCCTAAACATGGATTTCTAAAGAAACCAAAATTACGAGAGGCTAGCCTACACATCCAAGGGCATATCTCTAGTTGACAAGTCAATCATATCATGCACGGATTAAATCACACAAAATAGACAAGAGGGCAACATGGAAAAATATCACGCGCACTAACTTGCTCAAAAGCTAAAACTAAATGCACAGTTAAATTCTATGGATTTTTCTACCCCGAAAACATGTATAATATAAGGGGTTGCAAAATAAAAATAATGCCACACGAATATGGGAAAATATGTCCTAATCACGATATAACAAACTAGCGACGGAATCCTACATGCAAAAATACAAACAACTACTCTAAAATAAATGGAAAAAGGTCCCTAGAAACATGAGCATTTCATCTACGCGATTTGAGCAACCCGGACACACACAAAAATTAATACGGGATAATCCCCTATTAGGATAGCACGTAAAACTAGGCATTTTGCGGGTCAAACTATTCCAAACATGCATGAAAGTTGCAAATTATGAATCTACGTGAAAAACTACACAAGTTTCATATATAAAACGTTGCGATCCGATGCACGGATAATAAAGTACTTACGGTTTAATATCTAACATTTTCCTGAAATAACTAAATTCGCGAAAATCTAAAAAAAAACTAAACGGGCCGAATTCCTAACTCAGCTGTATCTGCAGCAAGCGCAATATACTCTAATGCGCTCTGGGCGGAAGATAGCGGGCAGAGGGGCGGCTCACCTTCCGGGCTCGGCCCAGGACGGCGTGGGAGGCAGGCCGGGGGAGTGGAGCGATGGGCCTGCTCGGCTGGGCCTGGGGCTGGCGCGGGACCTGGGCCGCGCGGGGTTGGTCGAGCGGGGCGAGGCCTAGGTGGAGGGGCGCAGAAAATGTGGTTCCTCGTCGTGCTCCTCCCGAGTGGAAGCCAGAGGCGGGGGCAGCTTGAGGCGAGCGCCGGCGGGGCGAGGACGCGGCGAATAGGGACGGCGGCCAGTGACGGAGGGCGGCGGCACGCGACGGAGGGCGGCGACCGGAGCACACGGCAGCCATGGGAGGCACGGCGCTGGAGGTGGCAGATCCGGCACGGGGCGGCGGCTGGCAGGAGGTCGGAGCAACGGCCGGAGCTAGCCGTACCCTGGCCGGAGCGCGGAGTGGCGGCGAGCGGCGGCGCGCAGAGGATGCAACAGGCGGCGGCGGCGCGGGAGCTCGTGGTGAGGAGCTGCGGCAGTCGGCAGGAGGCGGCGGCGCGGCGACGGTCGCCGGCGTGGAAGCGGATCGGGCTCGGGGAGCTACTGGCCAGATGGGCTTCACGGCGGGCCACGCGTGGGCTCGGGCGGTCCCGGCGGCTGGTGGAGGAGAGAGAGAGCAGGTGGGAGGCGGCTAGGGTTGCATGGATTTCGAGGCAAGGGCGTTGGTTGCCCAAAATTAGGAGGAGGGGTCTATTTATAAAAATGGGGGGGCTAGGTTTAGCGGAATTTTGCTCCGGTTTCAACTGTGCGATCGGAATCGAACGATCTCGAATGCGGGATGGGCTAAGTGTCCATGTAGAGTAGGATAGCCAGAGATGACACGGAAAACGGTACCAGGCAACGTAATTTTAAAACACTAGAAAACGTCCGACGACAGACCGAATACGGTGCCGCTACGGTCGACCGTTCGGGTATGAGACGGACTCCGATTGCGACAAAAATGGGCAGGCGGCCTACCTATAATAAAACACGACCGCACGCCAAGTTCCAACCCAATCATTGAAAGTTTTACACGCTCTTTTAAAAACGAGATTTTGACGATGTCGCGGGCGCGTGGGTGTGTGGTCGGGCTCAGAACGGCAACGACGAGAATGGAGAGAACCGGCAACTAATAACGGATGCAAGTTTGAAAACCAGCGGCAACGGGATGCCGATGCAATGTGGATGATGCGAATGATGCAATGATGATGCGAAAAGTAGAAATAATCATGCGACGAAAACGGAATAAAAGGGGAATCTTCTCGAATGTGAGTCTCGGGCTGTCACAGAACCTTCATCAATCAAGCAAAATACACTCAAGACATGCTCAAAAGGTTCAAGATGGATGTTCTCAAACCTGCCAAGGCCAACACTCCCATACCTCTCAAGTAATATCTTGACCTTGGTCCCAATGGTAAAGCTGTGGATCAAAAGGTATATCGCTCTATGATCGGATATATGCTTTACCTTTGTGCATCTAGACCAGGTATTATGTTGAGTGTGGGAATTTGATCACGATTTAAATCCGCACCTAAGCAAAGTCACTATGTGGTGGTCAAGAGAATCTTTTGATATTTGGCTCATACCCCAAACTTTGGCTTATGGTATCCCAAAGGGGCTTTATTTGTTCTCACAGGATATTTGGATTCGGATTGGGCGGGAGATCGTGTGGATAGGAAGTCAACTTCCGGTGGTGGCCAATTTCTTGGACGCTCTCTCGTAAGTTGGTCTTCCAAGAAACAAAATTGTGTTTCTCTCTCAACCACTAAGGCTGAATATGTAGCTGCCGCAAATTTCTATGCTCGGGTGCTATGGATGATGCAAACCTTAAAGGATTATGGTGTCACTTGTGACAAAGTGCCTCTTTACTGTGATAACATTACTGCCATCTCTATCTCCAACAACCTGATTCAACATTGCAAGACAAAGCACATCAGTATTCGTCACCACTTCATGCGGGAGCATATCAAGCATGGGGAGATTGATCTCATTTACCTCAACACTAACGAACAACTTGCAGATATCTTCACCAAGCCGTTGAGTGAAGCAAGATTTCACGAGTTAAGGCATGAGCCAAATATCATTGATTTGAGCAATGTGGATTGAAACTAGGCACATCCTACCACTCTCATCATTTTATCTTGTTTAGGTGTAGGCATGGATTTAGGGGGAATTTTCTTCTCTCAATGAACTCTCCCTCCCCCTATTGTGCATAAAATCATTCAGTCGTTCACTTTAGTCATCTTTGATGACACGTCTGCTTCAACAACGAGTTATGGTCTTGGGCCCAACGTTAAAATCTTCGCGGTGCCATACCTTCCACCTCAAACATAGGTGGCTTCGGCCACCGTGCGCCCCCCATTCCTCATGGCATTTGTCTCATGGGATCCTCTCGCTCCTTCGCTCCAAGTTATGATCTCTTTTTATTTCTTCTCTTTTTGGAGTGAACTCACCAAGTTGGCATGTTTTTGGAGTGACCATCTATATTATTTTTCCTCCAACTTTGCTTTTCCATGATTTTTGGACGTTTTTGGGCATTCTGGAGTGGTACTGCCGCTGCCCAAGCGGTACTACCGATGATAAGCGATACTACCGCTCGGCAAGTGGTACTACGGCTTCGAGTCCCCAAAAGTGGTTATGGGTCCGGGTAGGGGTAGTTTTCTCTCCCCCTTCCCATTCTTCCCCACTCCCTCTCGTGGGTGACTCTCTCCAGGCGACGCCTAGGCTCCGGCGGCCATCTCGGATCTCTGTTTTTTTCACGCTTTCGCAATTTCAACCAGATGGATCGTTCTCCACCCTCTCCTCTTGCCATGGATACCAGTATTGTCCCCGTTGTTCTCCTCTTTTGGTCTTTTTATTCAGATCTAGGTCTTGGACAATATGTGATGTATCTAGGTATTTTTGGTCCCGATTTGCGGCATGTGAGGGGAGTGGATGATAGCTTGAGTGTAGATATGTTGATTGTTTTGAAATTTTGTGGTTAAGGCATCCCCGGTATTACCGGATCTGAACTATGGTGGCTTTCACCCCAGGGTTCCATCCCTAAGCGGTACTACCGCCCATCTGCACGGTACTACCTCTCCTATGAGCGGTACTAGCACCCCTCATTGCGGTACTACCGCTGTGGGGTGGCCTTTTCCCACTGTTTTTCTTCTTGTTCATGATGTCTTTCTCCACTCTCGTTGTGTCTTGCCGTTGTTTTCTCATCGGTGTTCTCTCGCGCTTTCGTCTGGCTGTGTTTTTGTTCTCAGGAGGTGGCAGCTCGGTTGCTCCCGAGCATACGGTGTATCCCAAGAGTGGTAGCACAAAGAGATTCCGTTCTTCTAAGGAGGACAGCTCTAGTCAACCACCAACAGAAGTTCATGTCGAGCAGGCCAGTCAATGCGCTTTGAGAGTCAAGCGAAAGGGGAAGCACCCTGCTTTCAAGCCCTTGAAGTCCCAATCCATGGCTCGTCTGACAGCTAAAGAATTCTAGATGTCCCGCAAGCTTAATCCGTATGTGAATCCTCGGAAGCCTTCAATGTTCAACCGTCCCTTCTGGACCCGGCAGCAACTGTCCATCTACACACACGTTTTGAAGCCAAGGGAGAACCTATATGTTCCTCTTGTCAAGTCTATTGATGTTGCCCATATGCAGCGCAATGAGAGGTATTTTTGAACTACTCTCTCCCTCTGTGAGAAGCTGGGCATCCTTGGTATCATGCAATTCAACAAAGGCTTTGATGCTGAGCTTATTGCAGTGTTCTTCGCCACGGTTCACCTGGGTACTGACGAGGACTGGACTCTTCAATGGATGATCAACGGCAGGCTGCTCTCTGATCCGTGGAAACCTTCATGGATCTTCTCCGTCTTACGGACCAGGGTCTTGAGACCCCTCTAGGATTCCGTCCTCATCATGAGTATACTGCTACCCACAGGCAAGCCATGTACAAGTTCATCACTGAGAAGATCTCCTCTACTACAGGCAAGTCCACTTGGGTGCTGGAGCCCTTCTTATATATCATGCACCACATCTTTCACGCCACTTTGTATCCCCGTGTGGGAAATCTGGATATGGTCCACTCCTATATGGTCGACATGCTTCTGTTCTGTGAGCAACATAAGTTCAAGAGTGAGGTGCAACCTTTGGATATCTCTCACGTTATGTGGTCTAAGCTCCGTTCTGCGGTGTGTGAGCGTAAGTGCCCCATATATGGCCCCTTTCTGATGCATCTGATTGAGCAGATGTGAGGAGTCTCCTTTCCTTGTGAGTTGTTTAAAGTTGGGGACTTGGTTATTCATAAGTTTGTGTAGCTCAGGCAGAAGGACAAGTGGGCTACTCACCGTGCCCCTGAAAAAGATGTGCCTGATGACATGGATGAAGATTCCGCTGATGACGAGGCTGATGAGGACTTTGTGGCTAACAAGGACACTGCTGCTCATGCTGCGCCCACCAGTGGAGAACCTTCTTGGGCCCAAAAGCCCAAGGAGAAAATGAAGTAGCTCTTTTGTATGCAGGCTAAGGGTCAGTACCGGGCTCACGCGGCCAAAAAGGCGGCTATCAGTCATCACAAGGCTCTTGGGAGCAAGGTTAGCTTAACTATTAAGAGTGGTTCTGAGGATTTGCTCACTGTTGAGGACACCTAGATTGCTCACCACTGCCCATGGGATTCTGATACTGAGTTATCTTGCTCTCCTGCTCCTTTTGGCAATGTTCAACACAACTCTGAGTCTGTTGAGCCCTGATGCATCTTCTCTGCCCTTTTTGGCGTCTTGCTTCCAAAGGGGGATAGTGTTGGGATTTGCATATCAAAAGTTTTATTTTATTTGCTCATATTTTCACTCATGATCTTGTTTATCGTTTGCTTTGCTTTGAACACTAAGTTTGGTGGTGTGTAACTTGTTGGCTTGTGTTTTTAATGTGTGTGAGACTCCTGTGAGACTATGTTATATGGTGTGAGACATATGCTACCTTATCTTCTTCTTATGTCTTTAATTTCGTCAGATGCTTAATGTTTGCCCTTATGATTTTGCTCACGTCACTTCTTGCACCTATATTCTCTCAATTGTCCCTTATATGCAAGTAGTGCCTGTCTATAAAATATAGGGGGAGTGTTGATGCTCGTGTGTGCACTTTGCATTCCAAAACCATACTTAAAAAGTGCACATACCTAGGGGGAGCCTGGCTATATTCTGTAGACCGTGGGGTTGCATTCTATCTCAAGTTTATCCTCTATGCAAATCCCGTGTTGTCATCAATCCACCAAAAAGGGGGATATTGTAAGGACATATTTCTACCCATGTAATTTTGGTGATTGATGACAACACTTTTGCGTACTAATAGTGTTCAATAAGTCTTTCACGTATTTGCTAGGTTTGCACAAACACTATTCTTACCCCTCGGTGTTTTGATGAGAAGAGGGTTTTCTCTCTTATGCTTCATTGTCGCTGGACTTGGGTTGTTGAAAAGGCCGTACTATTACGAGGTGATCCGTTCGGAAAAGTGTGGGTGGAATCATCATGTACACTTCTCCCTCCCCCCTTTTTCGCTTCGATGGAGCTTTCTCTTCCTTCCTATCCTACTGAGCATTGTGCAAGCAGTTATACTGCTCCCTAGAGCGGTACTACCACTTATCATCGGTAGTACGGCCCTGCGGGCTGTAGTACCACTCACTGCGGTAGTTTTCTCTCGTGCCGTTGGGATGTACCACTCTCAAAAGTGCGAACACTTTTTATGGGCGTGTTTTGCGGTAGTATAGAGCAGTAGTACCACCCATAGAGCGGTACTACCGTTTGGTACTACCGCCGCTAGCGATACTAGCGTTGATGCATCTGTTTATCTTTCCCCTTTCGCCTGAGCGGTAGTACCGCTCACCCTGAGTGGTACTACCGCTTATCATCGATAGTACCGCTCCGAGGAGCGGTAGTACTGCTCTGTCTCGTGCAAAAAGGGTGGGTAACGGGCAAATTCCCTTCCCACTGTATAAGGGGGTTCTTCTTTGCTGAGAACTTATCCTTTTACCCCCCCTAAGCTCCATTGTTGCTCCAAGCTCCATTTGAGGCCGATCTGTCTCCCTAGCCAACAAAACTTGTTGATGTTCTAGGGTTTTGTTGAGAGGGCCTTGATCTACACTTCCATCAAGAGAAATTTGATTCCCCCATTAATACCTTGTGGATCTTGTTACTCGTGGGTGTTTGAGCACCCTAGACGGTTGAGTTAACCGTGAAGCCATATTCCACTATGGTGAAGCTCCGTGGTCTTGTCGGGAGCCTCCAATTAAGTTGTGGAGATTGCCCCAACCTCGTTTGTAAAGGTTCAATCGCTGCCTTCAAGGGCACCACTTAGTGAAATCAAGGCACCTCGCATCGTGTGAAGGCGTGAGGAGAATACGGTGGCCCTTGTGGCATCTTGGGGAGCATCGTGCCTCGACACCGCTCCAACAGAGACGTGTTCCCCTTCAAGGGAAGGAACTTTGAAAACACACCCTCGTCTTCATCGGTTCCACTTGTGGCTATTTCTTACCTTTACTTGTATTTACTTATTGTTTCTTATTATTGTTGTTAGCGTCATATAGGTTGCTCTCCTAGTTTCATATCTAGTCAACCTATTTGTCGCTAAGCCATATTTGTTTGTTGAAAAGTTTTAATTTTTGTTAGTTGCCTATTCACCCCCCTCTAGTCAACCATATCGATCCTTTCAATTGGTATCACAGCCTCGTCTCTTTATTAAGGGTGTCACCACCCAAAGAGTATGCTTGACGATGGGAACGGGTTGATGAGGTGCCCGGGGGAGCGGTTGCAAACTCGGTCATGTCCACATTTCAATCCTCTATGGCTATCACAGTCAAAAGGACGCTTAAGGATTTCCTTGATATATACAAACCTCCTTCTGACCCGCTATTGGTGGCTAATCCCTCAACTTCAAATTTGGGGGGCAATTCTGAAAAGGAAATTGTGGTGAAAAGGATAGAACACCTCAAGCAACAAGTGGGGTGAATGCCTTTACCTCTATTCCTCCTCCCTTGGACAATGGAGGACCGGTCCACTCTCCGCATATTATTAATATAGGTCCTCCACCAAACCTTGCTAACAATGATTTTGCAAACTAGATTTTTCGTATCAAGTCTCATTTGAACCACAGCTCAACACAACTTTGGAGAATCATTGAGCAGGGATACTACCTACATGATCCAAGGAATCTCATGCCAAGAGAAGAGGTCGACAATCATCTCAATCACTCCACATTGTTCATTCTTTAAGTAGATGTACCTATTGAAGACCTTCCTCACTTGCGTCCCTTCACTCATGCCAAAGATTGCTGGGAGCACATCATCCCCATGTACAAGGGAAGCTTCATCATTCAATGATCCAACTATGTAGTAGTTCTTGATGAGGCTGATGAATTTGCTATGGTCGAGGATGAGGAACCACGTGAATTGTATTGAAGAGTTACAACTCTTGTTGTTGCTCTTCAGGATCGTGGAAGCAAAGATGTGGATAACACTTGGATTACGCGCGAGTTTATCAAGGCCATCATGCCTTTCAACAAGTCTATGTCCTCTGTCATTCGTCAAAGGCCAGATTTTCATTCCATGTTCTCAAGCAATGTGTTGGATTAGTTTATTGCCATGAACTTTCTGAACAAGACCTCTGACAATGATCTAGCCCGAGTTCAAAGGTCAAGAAAAGACTCCCCCAACCTTGCTTTGAAGGACAAGGCTGCTGTGGATGAAGATGAGTAAGACGAAGAAAAAACTTGTCTTGAAGACACCAAGTATGCTTACCTCTTTGTGAAGGCCAAGGCTGGTGTGGAGGAAGATCAGAATTTCAACCTTTTTCTTGGTTTTCAGGTCCAGAATTCCAGTTTCTGGAAATTTCCCTCTTTGTGATGTACCTTGTAAATTTGGAAAGAAAAGGCATAATAATTGTATCATAAATTGGAATAGTGACCAAGAATAACATAATTATCAATAAGAAATCATGATGCAAAATGGACATATCAACTCCCCCAAGCTCAAACCTTCCTTGTCCTCAAGCGAAACCAAACTCAATAATTATGACCACATAATTACAGAGAGGTGTCGATAAAAACAAAACACGAACATGAGTGCATCATGAATATTAACATAGCAGGAAGTTTTCATCATATACCTTCTCATAAATAAGTAACAATCTATCCATGACTATTGTAGTATGGAGTGTAAACTTTATTGACAATCAACAAACTATGTTTCTAGTAATGTAGACAATCGCAATGCATCATATTTCAGGGAAGAGTCTATGTAAGAGCTTTTATTTTAGCAACTTGACATACTCAACCATCATTTAGTCTTCAATGATTGCTCACACTCAATGCATATTTTTGGAGCAAACTTTTCCATTAGACACATCGAAAGATAGGGGTTTCATTGTTTCTGTCACCCAACTTTTTTACCTCTAGGATAATGTCAACAATAACAACTCATTATCACCTACATCCAACCAGATATATATATCTGGATCTTTCCCCAACACATTATGCTTGCCAAGTGAAGAATCAATAGGTTGTAATAGGGATAAACATTACTGACTCTTTGCATAAAAGTAAATACATGAATGTAAAAGATATGCCATTCGCAGAGGGAAGCAGAGGTTGTCATACACTTTCTAATTTAGGATGTGCAATCTTTTAATATAAAGGAACGTCACTTTACATTGCCCCTTATGATACCAACCATTATTATGCAGTCTATCATTTTTATTTCTTTGCCATCACAATATCGTACAAAGGTTATTTTCCCTTACAATAAAAGACCATACATATTTAGAAGCCATTTTTTATTGCTTGGTGCACCGATGATAATTTACTTGAAGGATTTTATTCAATCCATAGGTAGATGGTGGACTCTCATGGCAAGAAACTGGGTTTAAGGGTTATGCATGCACGAGTAGTATTTCTACTTAGTGTGGAATTTTGGGCTAGCAAAAGATCCTAGACAAGCTCCACATGTTAGAGGATCCATGAAAATATTAATTCTATGTGAATGTAAACAAACATAACTTATTATTGTATCTTACTTGTTCATCATCAATTATTCAATCATTATACAATATTTGATGCAGGCTCACAAACATAAAAGATGTCCAAGATAGTATATTTGTATCTGAATAACCTCTCCTCTTTCATAATTTGCATGGATTGTATTGGTGACTGATGTTATGTTTGTTTACTCCCAATTTTTTTTATTAAACACACTTCTTTCTATGTGAAGCCATTACTCCCTATGAGATTAGCATATGACCTTTCTATTCCTTTTATTTCATTGCTATGATTGATGCATGAGAGTAAAGGAAACAAACTCAAACTAATATTTATTATTAACTCTCACTTTTATAAGGATAGATAGATCTCAAAGCAAGTACTCGAAGGAAAGCAATACTAAATTTTTATTCCTCTAGATCATGAAATAATTAAGGATTGAACTAAGATAAATGATGTTGTAAAAGCAATGTGTGATACGATACCGGGGCACCTCCCCCAAGCTTGGAACAATCAAAGGGTGGTGCCCATACCCATGTACTCAAGTGTCCTTCTTGGGTGATGGTGGTGATGATGCATGCTTATCCCCCACAATGGATATCAGAGAAGTTTTTAGCTCTCTCATCTCATGAAGCAGCTGCTAAATCATTGTAGTGTTCTTTTGCACCTCCACGATAATATGTTTGTTTTCTAGCCAACAAGAGCTCTTCCCTACATCACTTTCACTTGCACGAGAGATGTCACAAATGTACATATATGCGAGTGAGAAATATACTTAACTCCATAGTTATGAATAAAATTCTGAAAGTTGTTTGCATGTAACCTGCAGAGGGGTCTCCTCAGAGTGGATTCACCTTATGCTTCTTTGGCTATCTGAGCTCTCTTTCCCATCGGTAGACAAGGTTTGGATAAGTGGAGATTCCTGCTAGCATGCCATGTTTCGAGGCATGTGGATTCACTTCCATAGATTGGATAGGTTCTTCTCCCGTGATCACTTCCATAGATTCGATAAGTACATGAAGTTGCAATGGCTAACTTTTAACTAAACAAATCCCAAGCAAAAAGCTACAAGGTTGATCTACTTATATAGGAGCAAGGGGTGGCGGCCAAGGAGGTGGTAGGACATCCCAAGGCACCCTAAAACTAACCCTAGGTTGTACAAGTCCTATGGGTCCAAGTGGAGGTGGTGCAACACCTTTGGACTTGTTGTTTGGCTCGGATTCTGGTGCAATGTCATATTGTTTGGTCGATATGTCCACGCTCCGAATGAATTTGAAGGTGATTCCAATTGGGCCTGAAAGCACATAAAATCTACTCTGCGTCCCAAAACAAATCACACAATTTGGAGTCCGTGTGGAAAAGTTGAAGGCGTTTTGGTATAGGTATGTCTGTGCAGTCCGAATCTGAGTCGAGAACGTGAAAGACTTGGACTCTATCTTTTCTTGGGCTAAAAGTGACGTGAGAGGACTTCTTGAACAACAACTAATTATTTACTTTGACATGTGAGGACCTCTTGAATATCATCCAACCATTTCCTCTTCCCTTTTCATCACACATGATTCATACAAGTGTTCGGTCATTCTGCATTTAGGCATAAAATAAAAACACGTGAAGTATTTTTGTTCCGGATAACCTAAATAAATTATTGCATGAGTTTTATCAGAAATCACCTCAAATAAATACGCATATGCAATGATTGTGATAATATCAAAGTTAGTCATGTCCTCATTATCCTCCTCTTTTTGAAAATAAAGCCGTCCTCGACGCTCCTTAATGTGAAATTTGGCTAATAAAAGAGACAAGGTGTACATGTTGTATATGTATATGTCATCCATTTTTACTTCCCTTAGTTTTTGCACATATGACACATGTATACATGCGTAACTTTCATATGTTATGAAATATAAATGCAAAATATTATCACAAGAAGTAGAAAGCATGAAAATATTGCAACTCAGCTTGCACATATGAGTGAAGTCCTTATTCATATCAAAAGATTGACAATGTTCATCATTAAACCATCCTAACATTGGTGAATACACTTTCATTGTTTCAAATTTACATGCTACAACAAGCTTAAATAAACAAACATGCAACAAGTCATTTGACATAGAATCATCACCAAGATTAGAGGTCATATCAAAATGATTAAAAAGTGGCACAATTATTTTGAAAAATATTTGATGCAAATTTGATTTATTCTCTGATTCACATGGTTCGTATTCATCAACAGTTAATTCAATCGGTTCACTCAACATGTTGATATTGTACTTAGTTGATCACATGGCAAAGTCAAATCATGAAGATAGTCCTCCAAAATAGTCTGTGTGACCAAAGTAATGCATAGCTCATAACGTGTTACATTGCGATTGACAAGGCAATCATCATACTCATGTGGAGGTGGACGATAAGTACCTTTGTCATTACCTCTTATGATCAACTCAGATGATGTAGCCATTCTCGATGGTAATGTGTCACATGGTGAAGTTGATATAGCCCTCACAACAATTGATGTGGTTGTCATCGTATGCCCAGTAGTTGAAGGAACAACCATATCAACTCTTGGAATAAGCACCTTGCACTCTTTCTCCTTGTGGGCAACACGTCGTTTTATTTCCTGTTCAGCTTTGCAAGCTAGATGAAACAAACGATCCATAGGATAACAATTTTCACGAATTAGTATCTCCCGAATATCATGGTTTAATCCTCCCCAAAATCTATCCATAAAATCTTCTTCACTTTCTACTAATGAGGAATGCAACAAGGTTGTTTGTAAATCATCATAATATTTTGTTACGGTGTCACTACCCTGTTTTAGATGTTGTAACTTTTTAATCATGTCACGAGTATAATAAGTAGGAACGAATGTATGTCTCATGGAAAGTTTCAAATCATCCCAAGTAGTAGGTATATATTCAGGGTGTAACCGACAATATCCACTCCACCAAACTGAAGCATAGCCGGTGAAAGAACCAACCGCGACCATAACTTTCTTATGTTCAGCAAAATTATGGGAAGCAAATATATCATTTATATCAAATTCCCATTCAATATATAAAGCAGGTCTAAAACGACCGTTAAATGATTGTATAGAAACATTAACCTGATCATGCGCATTTGGATCTCTATGCACCTCTCATAACGGTTGTTTTGGTGGCACGTCTCCCACAATCGAAGAAGCCCATGGATTGGCAACTCTCGATCCTGTCATGACTAGTAGAAAAACAAAATCCATGTTTTGGTGGCTCTCACTTTTTTTCTCTTCTCTTGAACAACCAATTAAGATGCAGATTGGATCAAGCACAGATGCGAATGACCTCAAGTATGATAATGACAATGACCAATTGGAGTACGTGGTGAATATTGATGGATGGTGGTGGGCGACAACGGACGGGATGACGGCGGCGTGGTTGTGGTATATGGCAGCAGCGATGAAGATGGTGCGGCGGTGACGTGACAACTTGTGAACATAACTCGAAACTCTAAAAGACTAGACGCTAAGACCAGCAACTTGACACGACGATGCAACCGATAATTCAACTATGCAAACACTAAAAATAAAATTGCAAAGGCTCTGACTGGCTTGGACAAAGGATGACTAGATCTAACTCTTTTTTGTGGTTTTTCCTTGGGTAATAGGTAAGAAAAATAAATCTAATCTAGGGATAAGTGGAAATTCTCACCGAGCAACCTGAAAACTGATACCACTTGATATAGGTGAGGGTCCCGATCTTTCGATGAGATGGTGTCTATCGTTTTGGTGGAGACGACTTTGACGATCCAACTACAAACGTGCACAACGTTGCGCCTTAGCAATCGCTAAACCAATCTCCAAGAGGTTATTGACCACGCCGGAGCACGATCAACCTGACCACGATGGTCTCTTCCTGCAAGCAATCGAAGAACAAGCAAGAATATGACAAAAGCAATCTGAATATTGCGAATATATATGAAGTGTCGATAAGGGTGGGGATCCGAAAGCGGTCTTGGTCTGGTCGTGGGACACAAACAAAGTACATGAAGTTGCAATGGATAACTTTTAACTAAACAAATCCCAAACAAAAAACTAATAGGTTGATCTACTTATATGGGAGCAAGGGGTGGCGGCCAAGGAGGTGGGAGGACATCCCAAGGCACCCTAAAACAAACCCTAGGTCATACAAGGCCTATAGTCCCAAGTGGAGGTGGTGCAACACCTTTGGACTTGTTGTTTGGCTCGGATTCTGGTGCAACGTCATATTGTTTGGTCGATATCTCCACGCTCCGAACGAATTTGAAGGTGATTCCAATTATGTGTGAAAGCACATAAAATCTAAAGCAAAAGGGCCCGTGCGTTGCAACGGGAGAAAAACAATTAAATCTCCAATGGTGCTGATCATATTATGTCTTTAAAATTTTAGGACATTTCTTGAAATGCATGAACATTTTTTGAATTAGCAAACATTTTTTCAATTGCACTCAAAAAATAATACACATTTTTTTTGAAAATCATGGACATTTTGAATTAGCAAACATGTTTTCACCAACATTTTTCCCACAATTATGAAAAAATTTCTGAATATGCCAATATTTTTACAAAAACCCCGAGCATTTTTTGAATTCACAAACATTTTATGTTTTCTTCAAACTTTTATTTCAAAATTCTCAGTTTTATAAATTGCAAAAGTTTTTCAAAGTTCTAAATTATTTAAATTAAAAAATGAAACGGAAAAATAAAAATAAAAAACGAGACTAAAAACAGAGGCACAAACTGTTTTTAAGATATTTACACTGACTTTTCTTTAAAATCATTGAATTATATATTTTATGGACATTTTCTCAAAATTTAAACATTTTTTTGTATATGCAAACATTTTTCAAAACTCGTGAGTAGTTCTTGAATTCTCAAAAAATTATGCTTTTTTTGAATATTTTATTTCCAAATTCTCAGTTTCTTAAAATTTAGAAAAGTTATTTGAAGTTCTAAATTATTTAAAGTACACAAACAAAATGGAGATGAAAAGAAAAATAAAAGAAGTAAACCAGAAAAACAGGCACCCACGCATGGGCCGGCCCAAATAGGTGAGCTGCATCTTTTTCCAACGGCGAGAGCGTAATATAGGAGGTGCCTACATTGGCCGGCCGAGTCCGGAGATTTTTCTGTTTGAAACGTTTTTTATGACTTATAGGTGGCATTGGTGGGTAATTTTAGTCAACTTTAGGGGCGATTTAAATGACGTACGGCAGAAGCAATATTTGCTTTATTATTAGGTAAGACTTTGCATCCCAAAAAAATCACGCAATTTGGAGTCCCTATAAAAAAGTTGAAGGCGTTTTGGTACACGTATGTCTGTGCAGTCCGAATCTGAGTCCAGAACGTGAAAGACTTGGACTCTATCTTCTCTTGGGCTAAAAGTGACGTGAGAGAACTTCTTGAACAACAACTAATTATTATTTTTGACATGAGAGGACCTCTTGAATAGCATCCAACCATTTCCTCTTCCCTTGTCATCACACGTGATTCATACAAGTGTTCAGCCATTTTTGTTCCGGATAAAAACAGGTGAAGTATTTTTGTTCCGGATAACATAAATAAATTATTGCATGAGTTTTACCAGAAATCACCTCAAATAAATACACATATGCAATGATTGTGCTAATATCAAAGGTAGTCATGTCCTCATCATAAGGTCCTTCCCATTTGGAGAGAAGCCTACCTCCAAACTATCTGAAATGAGAATTGTACAAAAGAACTAGGTCTCCTACATGGTATTCCCATTTTTAGATTCTCTTGTCATGCCATCTTTCAACTTTTTCATTAAACAACTTGGCATTTTCATAGGCTTGTGTCCTCCATTCATCTAAGTAGCTAATATCAAATAACCTCTTTTCACCGACAAGCTTAAAATCATAGTTAAGTTCTTTAATTTCCGAATGAGCTTTATGTTCTAATCAAGAGGTAACTGACATGCTTTTCCATAGACCATTTTATACACAGACATTCTGTAACACCCTGATTTTTCAAACTTTTTATTTTCAAAGTATTTTGGAGTTTCACTTGCAAATTGGTGGATTTTCAAATTTCTCTCAAGCAAGATGGATTGTGAGTCTCTGATTTCTTGTCACAAGCAACCCAAAATTTTTTGCCTCTTGCCAAAACCTTCCTTGGAATAATTTGCAATATTTAAATCTTTCAAATAATTCTTTTTTCTATTTCAGGGAATTATGGCATCACCATGGCTTGTGAAGCAACCAAAACTTTTTCCACATGTTCTGAGTATCATATGATTTCAACATCTTCAAAAACATTTCATTGCCCAATGTAAAATTTTGGCTAGAAAAATTATTTCTTTTCTGATCAGAATTGCCACTTGTGAAGCAACCCTATTTTTCCTGTTTGAGAAAATTCCCAATATGTTCATATAGCTCCAAGGGATCATATTTAGTTCAAATATGTAAAAACATCTGATGGTCACTATCATATTTAGTGATGTATAGTGACTGGTAAGAGTACGGTCGACGCAATGGACAAGGTCCCCGGGCTTGCGTGGCCTAGTGGCAGCCGTAACCGTGGTGACCATGGTACTGGCATGCCACACCGCGCGCTCTGTGCAGCCCCTGTGGCACCCGAGCCGCTCGTGTCGTCATTCGCTGCCCCCTCCTTGTCCGTGGTGTCGACGGCGTTCCTGGTAGCCGCGTCGCACCTCCAAAAGGCCCTGGGTCACCGGAGAAGGTCGCCGCCGCTCCCTACCAAGCTCCTCCACGGACCGAACAGTCGACTCCGGCCATTGTGGTCGTCTGCGCGCCCTTAATGGCTTAGGATACGTTCCGTCGACCCTCTGCCCTCCTCCATCACCACAGGACGCTCCGCGACGGCCAGCTCACCCCCCTGCTCCAATGGCCGAGCTTATCCTCGCCGCTTCGAGAGAGATATGTCGTGCTCGTCGCCGGCCTATTTAAGGGTCGCCCCGACCCCTTCGAGCTCTCCATCTGCCTCCTTCAGCCTCCAATTGCCCCCCCCCCAAAGAGTGAGCCAAGGCCAAGAGGCCCTGTGGCCTCGAATCATCGCCGGAGCTCCGCCGCTTGCAGCCCCACCGTCGACACCTCCAACCACCCTCCCAGAGACCTCTCCACCACTCCATCGAGCTTAGGGCTTCCCCTGGTGCTCCTCGACCCCTCGCCCGAGCCAATCGCCGCCAGAACCACCGTCTTCGACGACCACCCGAAGTCGCCGCCGGAGAAGAAGGGGACGACGCCGTTAGTCCATCTCTCGTTGCGCTGCGGGTACGTGCGTGCTCGTCATAGACCAGCCGTTCCATTCCCCCTAGTCCCGGCCTCGCCTCGTCTCTAGCGCCGGCGACCCTCGCCGAAGAGCCACTGAGTCCCTGTCTCCTTCTCCCTCTCTCTGTTTAAAAGAGGCAGGCCCCACCTGCCAGTGGCTGAGGCCCGCGGCCGAAGCGCTAAGTGGAGGCACCCCCTCCACTTTACGTCTTCGACGTGGCCTGTGTCAGGATCTTTTTCTTTTTATTTATTTTCAGATTTGACCAGCAACTTTAACCATTTGTATCTTTTTATTCATAAGTCCAAATCACTTGATTCTTTTTTGAATTGAGTTGGTACTGATCCCCTCTATTTTCTGGTAAAGTTTTGTATTTTTCTTACACTCGTAGAATTTCTAATTAATAAAAATGTGTTATATGACTTCTTCCTTTCTTTTGTTATTTCAAATATATTTCAGAAGGAAACTCTAAAGACCGGGAGTGTTTGAACAACCCCACTGATCAAGGCAAGCCATTATATCCATGTGGTGTAGTATTCCATAAGGATAGTATATTTTCATGAATTATGTTCACTTAATTTGCTATAAAACAAATGCCTAATAAATTATCAAATAAAAATATGTGCTTACTGTTATAAATCACTATGTTTACAATAACTTAGTGGTTGATCTTGAGTCACCTATCCGGGCATAACTGTACAACCACACCTTGCCGATATGGGACGGCCGTGACTTGAGCTGATCGCGTGATCTTTCACTGGTACCTAAAAAGAGGGAGGTTTATGCACACGTGCTACCTTGGACCAGTAGGCGGTGATGACCCTGTGAGCCCAGTTGAGTTGAGTTGGGCCCGTCCCTGGTTGGGACAGTTTAGTTTCGCCACGAAAGTGGCAGGTGTCATGAGGACATAGGGCCACCCAGGGCAAGACTCCGGAGGAGAGTGATTGCTGGTGGTACGATGAGAGAGCCACGGGTCAGGCAAGTCCCGTTGGAGTAATGTTGGTCCGCCCGAATGGGATTACGAGGTCAGTGCTCCATAGTGTGGGTAAAGTGTGCAACTTCTGCAGAGTGTCAAACCTATTCGAATAGCCGAGTCCACGGTAATGGACAACACGACCAGACCTCAGTAGATGGTCAATCATGTTAATATTAGTAATGATGGAAGAACTCTTCAACTGAGTGGAGATGCTTGATGAATATCTTGGTGGTTGTGAGACAACCCCGGGCATGAGTAAGTTGATAATCAGTATAGCTAGTGGTATTATTCATAATTTATTGCCATGTTATTGTTTGTTGCATTACTTGGTTATTATGAGCTTGCAGTACATTCCAAGTACTCACCTGGCGTATCATGCCAGATGCAGGAGAAGCCGAGGAAGGAGGTCCTGATGGTCCGTACTAGGAAGTGTCCACAGCATTGTCCCTGTGTATGGAGTTGCCACTCTGTTCCTATACGCCGTAGAAGTACTTAGTAGTCTCGAGGCCCCACTATGTTTCATAAATAATGTAGATATTGTTGCAGCACTTAGGGTGCCTTTAGCCTCGCTATCATTGTAAGATATGTACTTGTAACATTATGCGATCAATAAAGTCAGCTCGATTCAGTTGCAAGTTGTTGAGTGTTTCCAGAAGACATGTTCTCTGGGTTGGAAACACTGGTAATCCGGTTCTTGGAATCAGGGTGCCACAACGCTTGGTATCAGAACCACACTGACTGTAGAACACCCTAGTAGCCGCGTTAGCACGACGAGTAGTATAGGGTTGTGAGTACGCATTTGCTTGCTGCATTTTGAGTGCTGCATTCGATTGTTGCATGGCATGCATCATGATTCATTGTTTTACTAACCTTTGGCTTTGTGAGTGTAGATGGCACCAGTTCCGTATCATTTTCAGTATGAGCCTGCACCATCCTCCTTCCCATCATTGCTTCGGAACGTCTAGTTTTGACTGTACCCTCACGGCGAGGAACTAGTGTACCAAGTGTTTCGGGAGCAGCTTGCCGAGTCCGTGTACGAGTTCCATGCTCAGGCTTACATGGTTGCCAGCTCATATATTGGTAGCTATTCTCTCTCCACTAAGGGCGGAACGGCTTCTACTCCAGAGATGGCAATCCAGTTTGCTGCAGTGGAGCCTCTCACTGACTTGCGCTACCACAAGGTCGAGATGCAGACTCATCCAGGTTTCTTCCACTACCCCACCATGTCTCCTTCAACAGGGCGAGTCATTTTTTCTCCTGTAGACCCGGCATGTGACCGTGCGACTGCTGTGTTGTCTCGCTACGTGAGCGCCAGCTATCATACGATTGTATCCCTGGCTGAGGAGATATCCCGTCTCCGGGCGACACTTGTTATAGCAATTCCAGTGCCACCCCCACCCAATCTTCCATTCCACCCCCACCTGCACCACCAGTTCCACCACCACCTGGATTTGAGATTCCAGGTAGCTCTTCAGTGCCACCAGGACTTCGTTTGGTAGCCTTCGTGAGACTCCTTCTGCGTGGGCCTCAATCCTTGCCACTCCTACTGCTCCAATGCTAAGGCGTCATGCTCCTTCTTCCTCGGAAGCAGGACCATCTCGTCAGCGTCGCCGTGTGGCCTTTGATCCGGAGAATGAGGTCAATATCATCAGTTCAGACTCCGACTCATGATCAGATGACGAGGAGTCAGAGGTCTTCCAGTGTTCGTGCCATCCGCGCAACTAGAGTCGAGGTTGGAGTTGTTGAGCATGCATCTTTGCATATATCAACTGCCGTATGAGCAGTCTAGTCATGATGTTGCCCCTACTAGCTTGCCATAGATAATGCTGAGTCGTATTGTGTAATTATGTTATTTGCTTATTCGCGTTTCCATGTGAACTCTTTCATGGTGTTTTATGACCATGCTTTTCCGTTATGGATGTTTCTCATCGATTCGGTATTTTGCAATGGGAACAATAATTTAGGATGAAAGGAAGCTGTAGACAAGGCGGCGATGGAACCCCTATCCGTCGATCTGCCAAACAGGCAGGTCAACAACTAGAAGACCTACTACCTCCACCACCCCAGGCACCAAATACTGAGCAGATCATGAGGATGTCTGAGGAAAAGAGGAATCAGGATCTTATGGAATTTCTGAGAAGCATGCAAGCTATGGTAGGCCAGAATAACAACAACGGGGCACGTTCCAAGTTGTCAGATTTTCAGCGCACTAAGCCTCCCAAATTTGGCCAAGTCGTGGATACAATTAAAGCCGATGACTGGCTAAGGACTATGGAGAAGAAACTAGACATAGCCCGTTGCGATGAAGCAAACAAGGTTCCTTTTGCCACTCACTACTTAGAAGGGCCAGCAGCTATATGGTGGGATAACACAAAGGCAACATGGCCCCGTGGAGAAGAGATTACATAGGAAACATTCAATGAAGCATTCCGCAAATATCACATCCCTACAGGTATAATGAAGCTGAAGCAAAGAGAAATCCTTGCTCTTATACAAGGAGGCATGACAGTGGCCGAGTATGTGAACAAGTTCAACAATCTGGCACGATACTCTACCCATGACGTAGCCACTGAGGAAAGGAAGATAGATCGGTTCCTAGGAGGTGTAAATCGTACTCTCCGTTGTCAGATCTGTATGCTGGACTTCCACACTCTTGTGAACAAAGCCTTCATAGTCGAACGAGAGCTTAAGACCGGGTACGATGCCCGCAATAGGAAGTTTGAACCTAAGAAGGACAACAAGGAACAGATTTCACAGAAGCCACGTACCTGGCAACCAAACACCATCGTCTACAAGCCTACCTGGAACAATAGTAACAATACCAACAAGACAGTGAGCCGGAACAAGGCCTTCGGCAAACAGGTAGTACTAGAGGATTGCCACCGCAACAAGACCTATTTCACTTGTGGCCAAAGTGGACACTATGCGAAGCACTGCCCCACCAAAATGGAAAACCACCCTCTGGCATCAAGCCGCAGGTCAACACCATTGGATGCCGCCCTAACCATAAATAAAATCAAGGACACGTCTACCACATCTCCGCTGAAGAAGCGTGCGAAGTTCCAGAAGTCGTTACCGGTATGTTCCCTATTAACAACAAACCCGCAGTAGTTTTATTTGATTCAGGGGCTTCCCACTCATTTATTTCGAGGAGTTTTTCCACCGTGCACCAATTTTCCCCTTCATTGTTGGATAAATCATGGTGGTACAATCCCCTGTCTCTATGCTTAGAAAAAAATCTCATATATCGAGACCTGGAAATACGGATACAACGAGCTACGTTTCCAGCTGCACTGATTGCTATCAAATCCTCGGGATTAGATGTGATACAAGGAATGGACTGGTTGACAACCCATCAAGTGTGTATCAACTGTGCCACCAGAACAGTGACGCTGGTTAATCCAGCCGGACAAATCGTCCAATTTCTTGCCAACAAGATGAGGTCAAGGAAAGGAATGGCATACCAAGCAGATGTCACGGACATGAACTTGGTTCCGGTGGTATGCGAATTTCCAGACATATTCCCCGAGGAATTACCAGGAATGCCACCTGACCGGGAGTTGGAGTTCGCGATTGAGTTAGTCCCCGGTACTATCCCAATTTACAAGAAATACTATCGTATGCCAGGTCCCGAGTTGGCAGAGCTAAAGAAACAGTTGGACGAATTACTGCAAAAAGGATACATCCATCCAAGCATCTCACCATGGGGATCACCAGTGCTGTTTGTGAAGAAGAAGGATGGAAGTTTGAGAATGTGCATAGACTATGGTCAACGTCAACTAAATGAGGTCACTATTAAGAATAAGTACCCTCTCCCACGCATTGATGACTTATTCGACCAGTTGAGTGGAGCACGAGTATTCTCCAAAATTGACATCAGGACTGGGTATCATCAGCTGAAAATCAGAAAAGAAGATATACCTAAGACAGCGTTCTCCACCCGATATGGCCTGTACGAGTTTATGGCCATGTCATTCGGACTGACGAATGCTCCATCCTATTTCATGAGCATGATGAACAAGGTCTTCATGTATTTCCTGGACAAATTTGTGGTGGTGTTCATTGATGATATCTTGATATATTCTAAGGATGAAGAAGAGCATAAGCAACACCTCCGTGTTGTCTTGGAAAGATTGAGATCCCATCAACTGTATGCCAAGTTTAGTAAATGCGAGTTCTGGCTAAAAGAAGTGGGATTTTTGGGACACATCCTGTCAAAACAAGGTGGGGCCATCAACCTCAGTAAGGTAACATCAATATTGAACTAGAAGACACCAACCTCGGTGACCGAAGTTCGTAGCTTCCTGGGATTGGCATGCTACTACCGACAATTCATAGAAGGCTTCTCCAAGATAGCTAAGCCAATGAAAGAATTGCTCAAGAAAAATCAGAGATTCGTCTGGACGATCGCATGCGAAAGCAGTTTCCCGGAATTAAAAACAAGACTAACGACCGCACTTGTCCTAGTCCTTCTGGACATTCAGAATAGTTTTGTCATTTACTATGATGCTTCCCGACGAGGAATCGACTGTGTGCTGATGTAGGAAGGAAAGGTTGTAACATACGCATCTCGACAGCTACGACCACATGAAGAGAACTACCTCACACATGACTTGGAGCTAGCAGTCGTGGTTCATGCCTTGAAAATTTGGAGGCATTACCTTATTGGACAACGGTGTGAAATATACACATACCAAAAAAGTCTTAAGTACATTTTCACCCAACGAGATCTGAACCTCAGGCAACGACGACGGCTTGAACTAGTCAAGGACTATGACCTTGGAATCAATTATTATTCGGGAAAAGACAATGTGGTTGCAAACGCTCTTAGTAGAAAGCCAATCACGGTAAATGCATTAATGGGAAGTATGCATCCGAGACTGCAAGAATAATTCGCTAGTCTCCACATGATACTATGCGGTCCAACTACTCCAGAGACCCTGGAAATTACCCCAACTCTCATAGAAGAGATCAACAAAGCTCAAGGATTAGATGAACGAATCAGGAAGATCAAAGAGTCGCTGCCAAAATGGAAGGACAAATCCTTCCGGGTGGATGACCAATGCATCTTATGGTTCGAGAGGCGGATATGCGTCCCCGACCAGGATAGCCTGAGACAGCAAAGACTCAGAGAGGCGCATGATTCCGCATATTCTATTCATCCAGGAGGTATGAAGATGTACCAAGATCTAAGAAAGACATTTTGGTGGTCAGGAATGCGAAGGGATATAGCCTATTATGTCGCCTGTTGTGATATATGCAACACGGTTAAGGCGGAACACCAAAAGCCCGCTGGGTTACTACAACCTTTACCGGTGCCTCAGTGGAAATGGGACGACATATGCATTGACTTCATTGTCGGACTACCCAAGTCGACAAGGGGCAATGATGCTATCTGGTTCATTATGGATATGCTCACTAAAGTATCCCACTTTATTCTCGTAAAGACCACTTTCAATGCCAATCAACTCGCACAGTTATACATATCCCGGATAGTAAGCCTCCATGGAGTACCTAAGTCGATCACCTTAGATAGAGGCTCTCTATTCACCTCGGCATTCCGGCTACGGCTACATCAAGCTTTGGGAACCATGCTGAAGCACAGCACAACATGCCATCCTCAGACTGATGGACAGACAAAAAGAGTGAACCAAATACTGGATGACATGCTTCGGTCATGTGCTCTCACCCATGCACCCAAATGGGAAGACAGCCTACTCTATGCAGAATTGTTTTACAACAATAGCTATCAGACAAGTCTGAAAATGTCACCGTTCGAGGCATTATATGAAAGAAAGTGTTGTACCCCTTTGAACTGGTCCCAAACATGAGATAGTCACATCTTTGGAACAGACTTGATGCAGGAGGCTGAAAAACAGGTCAAAGACATCCAGGAACGCCTTCAAGCAGCCAAGTCCGTCAGAAAAGCTATTATGATCCAAAGCACCGGGAAGTGACCTTTGAACCATGAGAATATGCTTACCTCCGAGTAACTCCCATGAGAGGAGTAAAAAGGTTTCGCATGCGGGGAAAGCTCACACCAAGGTATATCGGTCCCTTTCTAGTGATCGCGAGAAGAGGCAGAGTCGCCTATTAGTTTGAATTACCGCCCGAATTGTCGGATGTGCATGATGTCTTTCACATCTCACAACTAAGAAAGTGTATTGCACTGCCAATTAAGCAGGCAGATATGAGTGAGCTGGAATTGGCTAAGGATCTGACCTATGAGGAGAAACCCGTCAGAATCCTGGGTGAGATGGAAAGAACTACAAGGAGTAAGGTGCTCAAGTTTTATAAGGTACTATGGGAACACTATACTAAGGAAGAGGCTACCTGAGAGAGAGAAGATTTCTTGAGATCCGCATATCCATACTTGTTCCCTGAGCAACCGAATCTCGAGGACGAGATTCATCCTAAGGGGGTAGGTTTGTAACACCCTGATTTTTCAAACTTTTTCTTTTCAAAATATTTTGGAGTTTCACTTGCAAATTGGTGGATTTTCAAATTTCTCTCAAGCAAGTTGGATTGTGAGTCTCTGATTTCTTGTCACAAGCAACCCAAAACCTTTTGCCTCTTGCCAAAACCTTCCTTGGAATAAATTGCAATATTTAAATCTTTCAAATAATTCTTTTTCTATTTTGGGGAATTATGGCATCACCATGGGTTGTGAAGCAGCCTATAGTTGGGATAAGCTATTGACCCAAAACTTTTTACACATGTTCTCAGTATCATATGATTTCAAAATCTTCAAAAACATTTCATTCCCAATGTAAAATTTTGGCTAGAAAAAATATTTCTTTTCTGGCCAGAATTGCCACTTTGTGAAGCAACCCTATTTTTCCTGTTTGAGAAAATTCCCAATAAATTCCCATAGCTCCAATGGATCATATTTAGTTCAAATATGTAAAAACATCTAATGGTCTAGTACAAGTTTTGAGCAGGAAAACTCTGCTAAGTTTCTGTTAAAACTGAACCTTTGTGAAGGAAGTGCTAGCTAGGGGTGCACCAATGATCTGAAAAATTTTGGACATGTGTGCACTACTAAATAACACTCCTCCACCACGTTTCACCAGTAGCAGGGATTGCATGTGAGTGCCATGAGCTCATTTGCATTCTGGACTAGAAAGATGATTTACAAAGGAAATATATTCATTTGATCTTCAAATCCTTTCAAACTTTGCCAGTTTGTAGTCTTTCCTATGTTGATTAACCCATACATGCTAGCTACACTTCGCAGGAGTGTGTGACTGGTCGAGCTAGTGATGGATAGTGACTGGTAAGAGTACGATCGACGCAATGAACAAGGTCACCGGGCTTGCATGGCCTTGTGGCAGCCATAACCATGGTGACCACGGTACTGGCATGCCACAGCGCGCGCTCTGTGCAGCCCCTGTGGCATCCAAGCCGCTCTTGCCGCCATTCGCTGCCCCCTCCTTGTCCGTGGTGTCGAGGGCGTTCCTGGCAGCCGCGTGGCACCTCCAGAAGGCCATGGGTCGCTGGAGAAGGTCGCCGCCGCTTCCTGCCAAGCTCCTCCATGGACCGAACAGTCGGCTCCGGCCACTGTGGTCGTCTGCACGCCCTTAATGGCGTAGGAGACGTCCCGTCGACCCTCTGCCCTCCTCCATCACCTCAGAACGCTCCGCGATGGCCAGCTCACCCCCCTGCTCCGGTGGCCGATCTTATCCTCGCCGCTTGGGGACAGATTGGCCGCGCTCGTCGCCGGCCTATTTAAGGGTCGCCCTGACCCCATCGAGCTCTCCATCCCCCTCCTGCAGCTTCCAATTGCCCCCCAAAGAGTAAGCCAAGGCCAAGAGGCCATGTGGCCTCGAATCATCGCCGGAGCTCCGCCGCTTGCAGCCCCACGGTCGACAGCTCCAACCACCCTCCCAGAGCCCTCTCCACCACTCCATCAAGCTCAGGGCTTCCCCCTGGTGCTCCTCGACCCCTCGCCCGAGCCAATCGCCCCCACAACCACCGTCTCCAACGACCACCCAAAGATGCCGCCACCGAAGAAGAAGGGGACGACGCCATCAGTCCATCTGTCGTCGCGTTGCGGGTACGTGCGTGCTCGTCGTAGACAAGCCGTTCCGTTCCCCTAGTCCCAGGCCTCGCCGTCGTCTCTAGCGCCGGCAACCGTCGACGGAGAGCCGCCTCGTCCCTGTTTCCTTCTCCATCTCTCTGTTTAAAAGAGGCAGGCCCCACCTGCCAGTGGCTGAGGCCCATGGCCAAAGCGGTAAGTGAAGGCTCCCCCTCCACTTTACGTCTTCGACGTGGCCTCTGTCAGGATCTTTTTCTTTTTATTTATTTTCATATTTGACTAGCAACTTTGACCATGTGTATCTTTTTATTCTTAGGTCCAAATCACTTGATTCTTTTTGCATTGAGTTGGTACCGATCCCCTCTATTTTCTGGTAAAGTTTGGTATTTTTCTTACACTCGTAGAATTTCTAATTAATAAAAAGGTGTTATATGACTTTTTCCTTTCTTTTGCTATTTCAAATATATTTCACAAGGAAACTTTGAAGACCAGGGGTGTTTGAACAACCCCACTAATCAAGGCAAGCCATTATATCCATGTGGTGTAGTATTGCATAAGCATAGCATATTTTCATGCATTATGTTCACTTACTTTGCTATAAAATAAATGCCTAATAAATTATCAAATAAAATATGTGCTTACTGTTTTAAATCACTATGTTAAGAATAACTTAGTGGTTGATCTTGACTCACCTGTCCAGGTATAACCGTACAACCACATCTTGCGATATGGGACGGCCGTGACTTGAGCTGATCGCGTGATATTTCACCGGTACCTCCAAAGAGGGAGGATTATGCACGCGTGCTACCTTGGCCCAGTAGGCGGTGATGACCCTGTGAGCCCAGTTGAGTTGAGTTGGGCCCGTTGATATGTCCATTTTGCTCATGCTTTCATGTTGATATTTATCGCTTTATGGACTGTTATTATACTTTGTGGTACTATACTTATGCCTTTTCTCTCTTATTTTGCAAGGTTTATTTGAAGAGCGAGTATACCGGCAGCTGGAATTCTGGACTGGAAAAGGAGCAAGTCTGAGTCCTCTATTCTGCACAACTCCAAATGCCCTGAAAATCAACGTGGAATTTTTTGGGAATATATAAAAAATAATGGGCGAAAGAAGTGCCAGAGGGGCGCTACCACGGGCCCACAAGCCTAGTAGCTGCCGCCCCCCTAGTGGCGGCTACAGGGCTTGTGGGCACCCTGGCGGCCCACTGGCCCCCCTCTTTTGCTATATGAAGGGTTTTGTCCAGGAAAAAATCAGGGTGGAGCTTTTTCATGGATTCTCCGCCGCCACGAGGCGGAACTTGAGAAGAACCAATCTAGAGCTCCGACAGGACGATCCTGCCGGGGAAACTTCCCTCTCGGAGGGGGAAATCGTCGCCATCGTCATCACCAACACTTCTCCCGTCGGAGGGGAGTCATCTCCATCAACATCTTCATCAGCACCATATCCTCTCCAAACCCTAGTTCATCTCTTGTAACCAATGTCTGTCTCGCGACTCCGATTGGTACTTGTAAGGTTGCTAGTAGTGTTGATTACTCGTTGTAGTTGATGCTAGTTGGATTACTTGGTGGAAGAGTTTATGTTCAGATCCTTGATGCTATTCATTACACCTCTGATCATGATTATGATTATGCTTTGTGAGTAGTTACTTTGGTTCCTGAGGACATGGGATAAGTCATGCTGATAATAGTCATGTGAATCTGGTATTCGTTCGGTATTTTGATATGATGTATGTTGTCTTTTCCTCTAGTGGTGTTATGTGAACGTCGACTACATAACACTTCACCATATTTGGGCCTAGAGGAAGGCATTGGGGAGTAGTAAGTAGATGATGGGTTGCTAGAGTGACACAAGGTTAAACCCCAGTCTATGTGTTGCTTTTTAAGGGGCTGATTTGGATCCACTAGTTTAATGCTATGGTTATACGTTGTCTTAATTCTTCTTTCGTAGTTGCGGATGCTTGCGAGAGGGGTTAATAATAAGTGGGATGGTTGTTCAAGTAAGGGCAGTACCCAAGCACCGGTCCACCCACATATCAAACTATGAAAGTAACGAACGCGAATCACATGAACATGATCAAACTAGCATGACAGAAATTCCTGTGTGTCCTCGGGAGCGTTTTTCCTCCTATAAGACTTTGTTCAGGCTTGTCCCTTGCTACAAAAGGGATTGGGCCACTTTGGTGCACCATTGCTACTACTTGTTACTTGTTACTTTTCACCTGCTACGTTTCACCTCACTACACCATCACTTGTTACCGCTACCTTCAGTGCTTGCAGTTATCACCTTCCTGAAAACCGTTTATCAGAGCCTTCAGCTCCTCGTTGGGTTCGACACTCTTATTTATCGAAAGGACTACGATTGATCCCCTATACTTGTGGGTCATCAAGACTCTTTTCTGGCGGCGTTGCCAGGGAGTAGGTGCGCCTTTGGTAAGTGGAATTTGGTAAGGAAACAATTATATACTGTCCTAAAATTTATTGTCACTTGTCACTATGGAAACTATTCCTTTGAGGAATTTGTTCGGGGTATCTTCACCACGAACGGAAGCACGAGGAGTTGCTCCTCAACCCAAGGTACATACTGAAAATATCTTTTATGAAATTCCTTCGGGTATGCTTGAGAAACTGTTGGCTAATCCTTTTACAGGAGATGGGCATGTTAAACCCAATCTAGTTGAAGAGAAAGTCATTGTCTTTAGTGCTCCTATTGTTCCTTGTGCCTACGTTGAGAAACCACCTTACCCTGCTAGGAAAAAGGATTATTCTAAAGCTCCAACGGTGATACGTAGGGGTTACATTAGACCACTTGCACACCTTGAGGAAATTAGAGTTGAACCTAGTGTTGCTATTATCAAAGATCTCTTAGCCGAAGACATAGACGGGCATGTTATCAAATTCTGTGAGGACTCCGCTAGAATTTCTAAACCTCACGCGAAAGACAAGTACGGACCTGTAGATGGCCTGCCCGTTGTTTCTGTCAAGATAGGAGATCACTGTTATCATGGTTTATGTGATATGGGTGCTAGTGTCAGTGCAATACCCCGGTCCCTATATGATGAAATCAAAGATGAGATTGCACCTGCAGAGTTAGAACCCATTGATGTCACTATTACACTAGCTAAAGGAGACACTATCTGCCCTCTGGGAATTGTGAGAGACGTGGAAATCTTGTGTGGTAAGACGAAGTAACCTACTGATTTCCTCGTCCTTGCTACTGCACAAGATAGCTTTTGTCCCATCATATTTGGTAGACCCTTTCTCAACACTGTCAATGCTCATATTGATTCCATTAAACAGATTGTCACCGTTAGTTTCGAGGGTGTGTCTAATGAATTTAACTTCTCCAAGTTTGGAAGACAACCCCATGAAAAAGAGTCGTCTGATAGGGATGAAATCATTGCTCTTGCCTCTATTGCCGTACCTCCTACGGATCCTTTAGAGCAATATCTGCTTGAGCATGAAAATGATATGCATATGGATGAAAGAGATGAGATAGATAAAATTGTCTTAGAACAATATCCTATTCTCAAGAATAATCTGCATGTTGAACTGCTTGGGGATCCTCCCCCACCAAAGGGTGATCCTGTGTTCGAGCTAAAACAGTTACCAGATACTCTTAAGTATGCCTATCTTGATGAGAAGGAGATATATCCTGTTATTATTAGTGCTCACCTCTCGAATCACGAAGAGAAGAATTTATTAAAAACTTTGAGGAACCACCGTGCGGCTATTGGATATACTCTTGATGATCTTAAGGGTATTAGTCCCACTCTATGTCAGCACAAGATTAAAACTGACCCTGATTCTAAACCAGTTGCTGATCATCAAAGGAGATTAAATCCTAAGATGAAAGAAGTCGTGAGGAAAGAAATATTGAAGCTTCTGGAAGCAGGAATCATTTATCCTGTTGCTCATAGTAATTGAGTAAGTCAAGTACATTGCGTACCTAAGAAGGGAGGTATCACCGTCGTTCCTAATGATAAGAATGAACTAATCCCACAAAGGATTATTAGTGGCTATAGGATGGTGATAGACTTCTGGAAACTGAACAAGGCAACTAGGAAAGACCATTATCCTTTGTTGTTTAGCGACCAAATGCTAGAAAGGCTATCTAAACACACACACTTCTGCTTTCTAGACGGTTATTCACGTTTCTCGCAAATACCTGTTGCACAATCTGATCAGGAGAAAACCACTTTCACCTGCCCCTTCGGTACCTTTTCTTATAGACGTATGCCTTTTGGCTTATGCAATGCCCCCGCCACCTTTCAAAGATGTATGATGGCTATATTCTATGACTTTTGTGAAAAGAATGTTGAGGTTTTCATGGATGATTTCTCCGTTTACGGTTCTTCCTTTGACGATTGCCTCAGCAACCTTGATCGAGTCTTACAGAGATGCAAAGATACCAATCTCGTCTTGAACTGGGAGAAGTGCCACTTCAGGGTAAATGAAGGCATCGTCTTAGGACACAAAATCTCTGGGAAGTTGATAAGGCTAAGGTTGATGCAATTGAGAAAATACCTTGCCCCACAAATATCAGAGGTATACGAAGTTTCCTAGGTCATGTTGGTTTCTATAGAAGGTTCATTAAAGACTTCTCTAAGATTTCTAGGCCTCTTACCAACCTCTTGCAGAAGGATGTTACTTTTTCTGATGAGGATTGTGAGGAAGCTTTCGAAATACTTAAGAAGGCCTTGATAACCGCACCTATTGTTCAACCACCTGATTGGAACTTACCCTTTGAAATCATGTGTGATGCTAGTGACTATGTTATTGGTGCTGTTCTAGGATAAAGAGTTGACAAGAAGTTGAAATGTTATTCACTACGCTAGTAAAACTCTAGACAGTGCCCAAAGAAACTATGCCACTACGGAAAAGGAGTTTTTAGCAGTTGTGTTTGCATGTGAAAAGTTTAGAGCTTATATAGTTGACTCCAAAGTCACTATTCACTCTGATCATGCTGCTATTAAGTACCTTATGGAGAAAAAGGACGCTAAGCCTAGGCTAATCAGATGGGTTCTCCTGCTACAGGAATTTGATATCCACGTTGTTGACCGAAAGGGTGCTGATAACCCTGTAGCAGATAACTTGTCCAGGCTAGAGAATGTCCTTGATGACCCACGACCTATTGATGACAGATTTCCTGATGAGCAATTGAATGTCATCCGCACTTCACATAGTGCACCGTGGTATGCTGATTATCCAAACTATATCGTAGCAAAATACATACCACCCAGCTTCACCTACTAGCAAAAGAAGAAATTCTTCTTTGACTTGAGACACTACTTTTGGGATGATCCTCACCTTTATAAGGAAGGAGTAGATGGTGTTATTAGACGTTGTGTGCCTCAACATGAACAGGGACAGATCTTGCAGAAGTGTCATTCCAAAGCCTACGAAGGACACCATGCTGGAGATAGAACTGCTCATAAGGTATTGCAATCAGGTTTCTATTGGCCCACTCTCTTCAAGGATGCCCGTAAGTTTGTCTTGTCTTGTGACGAATGCCAAAGAATAGGGAACATCAGTAAGCGTCAGGAAATGCCTATGAACTATTCACTTGTCATTGAACTGTTTGATGTCTGGGGCTTTGATTATATGGGACCCTTCCCGAGTTCCAATGGGTATACTCACATCTTAGTCGCTGTTGATTATGTCACTAAGTGGGTAGAAGATATCCCCACTAGAAATGTTGATCATCACACCTCTATTAAGATGCTTAAAGAAGTCATTTTCCCAAGATTTGGAGTCCCTAGATATCTGATGACTGATGGCGGTTCACACTTCATTCATTGTGTTTTCTGCAAGATGCTCGCTAAGTATGATGTCAACCATAGAGTTGCATCTCCTTATCATCCTCAGTCTAGTGGTCAAGTGGAGTTGAGTAATAGGGAGATAAAATTGATCTTACAAAAGACTATCAATAGATCTCGAAAGAATTGGTCTAGCAAACTTGACGATACACTATGGGCTTATAGGACTTCTTATAAGAATCCCATGGGCATGTCGCCGTATAAAATGGTTTACGGTAAGGCCTGTCATTTACCTCTTGAGCTAGAACACAAAGCTTATTGGGCAATCCAAGAGCTCAACTTCGATTTCAAACTTGCCGGTGAGAAGCGGTTGTTTGATATCATCTCATTAGATGAATGGAGGGCCTAGGCATATGAGAATGCCAAGTTTTTCAAGGAAAAAGTTAAGAGATGGCACGATAAAAGAATACAAAAACGAGAGTTCAATGTAGGTGATTATGTCCTGCTATACAATTCTCGCTTAAGATTCTTCGCACGCAAGCTTGTCTCTAAATGGGAAGGTCCTTACGTTGTCGAGGAAGTATATCGTTCCGGTGCCATCTAAATCGATAACACGGAAGGTAGTTTTCCTAGAGTGGTTAATGGGCAAAGAATCAAGCATTATATCTCTGGTACTCCCATAAACGTTGAGACCAATATCATCAATATCATAACTCCATAGGAGTACATAAGGGATGTTTATCAACCTGTTTCAGACCCTGAAAACAAAGAGGTATGTGTTTCGGTAAGTAATTGGACTCCAAAACTTTTCCAGTAGTAAATTTTCTCCGTTTTCAAATTTTTGGAAAAATAGAAAAATAAAATGCAGTCCGGACAGTGCACGAGGTGGCCACAAGCTTGATAGCCGCCACCTACCCCCCTGGCGGCGGCTACAGGGCTTGTGGGCACCTCGTGTGCCTCCCGGACTCCGTTTTCTTGCGGAGCACTCCTTCTGGTCTAGAAAAAATCATTATATATATGCCTGAGTGTTTTGATCTCCGTATCGCGCAGTTTTCCTCTATTTTCGTTTCGGGCCTGTTTCTGTTGTAGATCTAGGTCGTCATGACTTCCCCAAAAGCTCCTAAGGACAAGATCTTCGAGAAGGTCATCAATCCCTACCTCACGGAAGTGCTGAGACACCCTCAATCTATCAAGATGAGTGAGGGGATGTTGCACATCTGTGATGTTGAGGGGACTAAGAAGACCGGAAGCATGGAGACGAGGCTCGAAGCAATGGAGCAACAAGTCTTCAAGTGCCAAGGGATGGTGGAGCGTGGACTCAACGCCAACCACATGATGATCACGGAGTTCACCAACAAGCACAAGATGGATGCCATTGACATTGGGAAACACCTCTCCAGGCTCTATGACAGGGTTGATCAACTCCAGGGCCAGATCGATGACCTGCAGAACCAAAACTGTGAGTATGAGTATAGATTTAAATCAATACGGATGGCTGCAGATTTGAAGATTCCTGCAACTCGTTCATCCTGCCATGATGGAGCACCTATGCCTTGGAAGACGGAGGATCAGTAAGCTTCAACAACACCACCACCATCACCACCAAAGGAAGACAACTAAGCATTGGTATGGGCAATCCCCTTTGCTTTTGCCAAGCTTGGGGGAGTTTCCCTCGTATCGTATCACCTTTATATCTTTTGCTTTTACCTTTGTTTTAGTTATTTCCTTTTCAGTTTTTATTTCTTCTCTTAGTCGAATAAGTCTTTAGTGTTCAGTTTGAGTCTTTTGCTTTGTGTCTCCCCCGATGTATTCGAGCTTGCAAGCTATATAATAAAGAGTATCTTAGTCAAGGGCTTTGTTTTGTGCCGTGATCAAAAGTATGAAAAGAACGATAGCATGAAAGATCATGAGATGATCTTATGGAAAGTGATAGCTTCACATATAACAAGTATGATGATTGAAACTTGTTGAGAATAGACCAACATAGACCCAGTCATTGTTGCAATTAATAAGAAGTAATAAGGAAAGAGAGGTTCACATATAAATATATCATCTTAGACACTTTTTACAATTGTGAGCACTCACCAAACTATTACATGCTTAGAGGTAGATGTTGGACAAGGAAGACAATATAATGAATTGTGTTTGCTTGGTTCCAAACAATGTTAGATGATTAGAGATCCCTTAGCATGTGATGATTGTTTCCAACTCATATTAGCCAAAACTCCCGCACAAAGTAGAGATACTACTTGTGCATCCATACACTTTCAACCCAGTTTGGCCATGAGTTTCCACCATACCTGCCTATGGATTGAATAAGCTCCCTCAAGTAAGTTGTCATCGGCGCAAGCAATAAAAATTGCTCTCTAATATGTATGATCTATTAGTGTGTGGAAAATAAGCTTTATACGAACCTGTGATGAGGAAGACATAAAAGCGACAGACTGCATAATAAAGTTCTTTATCACAGGAGGCAATATAAAGTGACGTTCCTCCGCACTAAGAGGACACGCATCCAAACCTCAAAAGCGCATGACAACCTCTGCTTCCCTCTGCGAAGGGCCTATCTTGTACCTTTACTTTTTGCACGTGGAAGAGTCATGGTGATCTTCACCAATTCCTTATTTTGCCTTTGTCTTGGCTACTGTCACATGCTAAGGAAAGATCTATATTCACATATCAACTTGGAGATGAGTACTTATGCTTTATTATTGTTGACATTACCCTTGAGGTAAATGGTTGGGAGGCAAAACTATAAGCCCCTATCTTTCTCTCTGTCCAGCTGAAACTTTGATACCATGAGTACCACGTGAGTTGTAACAATTGTGGAAAACAAAAGAGATGATTGAGTATGTGGGTTTGCTTCACAAGCTCTTATTTGACTCTTTCTGATGTTATGATAAATTGCAATTGCAATTGCTTCAATGACTATGGACTGTTGTTGGCTACTTCTCGGTAAGGTTTTTGTTTCATACTTTGCTATGTGAAGGAATTGTTACTTTCCCCTAAGAATCTTTATGATGTATTGTTGTTCTATGTGTGATCATGATGCCCTCATGTCCGTATTATGTTTTATCGGCACCTTCATCCCTAAGCGAGGTCAAGCGAGGTTTTCGCTTGAGGACAAGCGAGGTCTAAGCTTGGGGGATTGATACGTCCATTTTGCATCATGCTTTCATGTTGATATTTATCGCTTTATGGACTGTTATTATACTTTGTGGTACTATACTTATGAATTTTCTCTCTTATTTTGCAAGGTTCATTAGAAGAGGGAGAATACCCGCACCTGGAATTCTGGAGTGGAAAAGGAGCAAGTCTGAGTCCTCTATTCTGCGCAACTCCAAATGCCCTGAAAACCAACGTGGAATTTTTTGGGAATATATAAAAAATATTGGGCGAAAGAAGTGCCAGAGGGGCGCTACCAGGGGCCCACAAGCCTGGTAGCCGCCGCCCCCCCCCCCGGGGTGGCGGCTACAGGGCTTGTGGGCACCCTGGCGGCCCACTGGCCCCCTCTTTTGCTATATGAAGGGTTTTGTCCAGGAAAACATTAGGGTGGAGCTTTTTCGTGGATTCTCCGCCGCCACGAGGCGGAACTTGAACATAACCAATCTAGAGCTCCGGCAGGACGATCATGTAGGGGAAACTTCCCTCCCGCAGGGGGAAATCGTCGCCATCGTCATCACCAAAACTCCTCTCGTCGGAGGGGAGTCATCTCCATCAACATCTTCATCAGCACGATCTCCTCTCCAAACCCTAGTTCATCTCTTGTAACCAATCTCCGTCTCATGACTCCGATTGGTACTTGTAAGGTTGCTAGTAGTGTTGATTACTCTTTGTAGTTGATGCTAGTTCGATTACTTGGTGGAAGAGTTTATGTTCAGATCCTTGATTCTATTCATTACACCTCTGATCATGATTATGATTATGCTTTGTGAGTAGTTACTTTTGTTCCTGAGGACATGTGATAAGTCATGCTGATAATAGTCATGTCAATCTGGTATTCGTTCGGTATTTTGATATGATGTATGTTGTCTTTTCCTCTAGTGGTGTTATGTGAACGTCGACTACATAACACTTCACCATATTTGGGCCTAGAGGAAGGCATTGGGGAGTAGTAAGTAGATGATGGGTTGCTAGAGTGACCGAAGCTTAAACCCCAGTCTATGCGTTGCTTTGTAAGGGGCTGATTTGGATCCACTAGTTTAATGCTATGGTTAGACGTTGTCTTAGTTCTTCTTTTGTAGTTGCGGATGCTTGCGAGAGGGGTTAATCATAAGTGGGATGATTGTCCAAGTAAGGGCAGTACCCAAGTGCCGGTCCACCCACAAATCAAACTATCAAAGTAACGAACGCGAATCACATGAACATGATGAAACTAGCATGACACAAATTCCCGTGTGTCCTCGGGAGCATTTTTCCTCCTATAAGACTTTGTTTAGGCTTGTCCCTTGCTACAAAAGGGATTGGGACACTTTGCTGCACCGTTGCTACTACTTGTTACTTGTTACTTTTCACCTGCTACGTTTCACCTCACTACACCATCACTTGTTACCGCTACATTCAGTGCTTGAAGTTATTACCTTGCTGAAAACCGTTTATCAGAGCCTTCTGCTCCTCGTCGGGTTGGACACTCTTACTTATCGAAAGGACTACTATTGGTCCCCTATACTTGTGGGTCATCACTCGTCCCCAGTTGGGACAGTTCAGTTTGGCCACGGCGGTGGCACGTGTCATGAGGACACAGGGCCACCCAGGGCAAGACTCCGGAGGAGAGTGATTGTCGGTGGTACGATGAGAGAGTCACGGGTCAGGCAAGTCCCGTTGGAGTAATGTTGGTCCACCCGAATGGGATCACGAGGTCAGTGCTCCATAGTGTGGGTAAAGTGTGCAACCTCTGTAGAGTGTCAAACCTATTCAAATAATCGAGTCCACGGTAATGGACAGCCCGACCAGACCTTAGTAAATGGTCAACCATGTTAATATTACTAATGATGGAAGAACTCTTCAATTGAGTGGAGATGCTTGATGAGTATCCTGGTGGTTGTGAGACAACTCCGGGCATAAGTAAGTTGATAATCAGTATAGCCAGTGGTATTGTTTATAATTTATTGCCATGCTACTGTTTGCTGCATTACTTGGTTATTTTGAGCTTCCGAGTACATTCCAAGTACTCACCTGGCTATCATGCCAGATGCAGGAGAAGCCAAGGACGGAGGTCCTCATGGTTCGTACTAGGAAGTGTCCACAGCAGTGTCCCTGTGTATGGAGTTGCCGCTATGTTCCGCTACGCCGTAGAAGTACTTAGTAGTCTCGAGGCCCCCCTATGTTTCACAAATAATGTAGATACTATTGCAGCACCAAGGGTGCCTTTGGCCTCGCTATCATTGTAAGATATGTACTTGTAAGCTTATGTGATCAATAAAGTCAGCTCAGTTTTGTTCCAAGTTGTTGAGTGTTTCCAGAAGACATGATCTGTGGGTTGGAAACACTGGTAATCCGGTTCTTGGAATCGGGGTGCCACACATTCCCATAGGATTTTTATAAGTAATTCTATAAGTCCATAAAGCATCATCAATTTTCTTAGACCAATTCTTTCTAGATCTATTAAAAGTATTTTGCAAGATCAATTTAATCTCCTAGTTACTCAATTCAACTTGACCGTTACACTTAGGATGATAAGGTGGTGTAATTCTATGGTTAACATTATATTTAGCTGGAAGTTTACGGAAAGCACCATGAATAAAATGTGAACCACCATTAGTCATTGAATATCTAGGGACTCCAAAGCTCGGGAAGATAACATATTTAAGCATTTTAACAGAAATGGTGTGATCAACACTTATAGTAGGAATAGCTTCTACCCTCTTAGTAATGTAATCAACAACTAAAATATGAGTAGACCGATTAGAGGAAGAAAAAGGCCCCATATAATCAAAACCCCAAACATCAAATGGTTCAATTGCAAGTGAATAATTCATAGGAATTTCCTGGCGTCTACCAATGTTACCAATTCTCTCACGTTCATCACAAGAGAGGACAAACTTTTAGGCATCCTTGTGTGCAGTTCTGTCACCACTGTGGTGCCCTCCCTAGGCCTTGGAATGACACTTCCATAGGAACTATTCCTGTGCACGCTCACATACACAATGTCTAATAACACCATCTACTCCCTGTTTATATAGGTGTGGATCATCCAAAAAGTAAGTCAAAGAAGAACTTTTTCTTTTGTTGTTAGGTGAAACTAGGTGGTATATATTTGGCAACAATATAAATAGCATAATCAGCATACCAAGGAGTACTATGACAAGCATTCGTAACAACTAATTCCTCATTAGGAAAATTATCATCAATACGTAGTGGGTCATCAAGAACATTTTTCCATTCTACGCAAATTATCTGCTAGTGGGTTTTCACCTCCCTTTCTATTAAGAATATGCAAATCAAGATCTAGAAGTAAAAGCACCCACCTAATCAGTCTAGGCTTAGCATATTCCATTTCCATAAAGTATTTAATAGCAGCATGATTAGTGATACATCTCCAATGTATCAACAATTTTTGATGGTTCCATGCTATTATCTTGTCAAACTTTGGATGTTTTGTATGCCTTCTATATCTTTTTTGGGACTAACTTATTAACTCAGTGCCAACTGCGAGTTCCTGTTTTTCCGTGTTTTTGAACCTTTTTAGAGGAGAATATTAAACGGAGTCCAAACGGAATAAAACCTCCGAAAAGATTTTTTCCGGAACGGTAGATACGCAGGGAGCTTGAGAACCAAGGCAGAGGGCACTAGGGGAGGCCATAAGCCCCCTAGCCGCGGCCTGGGGGCGCGCCTAGCAGGCTTGTGGGCCCCCTGTGGCTCCTCCGCCCTACTTCCTCCGCCTATAAATCCCCGAAAAATCCAAAACCACGGGAGAGAGCCACGAAAGTACTTTTCCGCCGTCGCAAGCTTGTGACTTCGCAAGATCCCATCTGGGGCACGTTCTGGTGCCCTGCCAGAGGGGGGATTCGAATACGGAGGGCTTCTTCATCAACACCATTGCCTCTTCGATGATGTGTGAGTTGTTCACCATAGACCTTCGGGTCCATAGCTAGTAGCTAGATGGCTTCTTCTCTCTCTTGGATCTTCATTACAAAGTTCTCCATGATCTTCATGGAGATCTATCCGATGTAATCTTCTTTTGCAGTGTGTTTGTCGAGATCCGATGAATTGTGGATTTATGATCAGATTATCTATGAATCTTATTTGAGTTTCTTCTGATCTATTATATATATGCATGATTTCATATCCTTGTAATTCTCTTCGAGTTGTGGGTTTTGTTTGGTCAACTTGATCTATGATTCTTGCAATGGGAGAAGTGCTTGGTTTTGGGTTCATACCGTGCGGTGACCTCATCCAGTGACAGAAGGGGTAGCCAGGCACGCATCGTGTTGTTGCCATCAAGGGTAAAAAGATGGGGTTTATATCTATTGCATGAATTTATCCCTCTACATCATGTCATCTTGCTTAAGGCGTTATTCTGTTTGTCATGAAATCAATACACTAGATGCATGCTGGATAGCGGTCGATGTGTGGAGTAATAGTAGTAGATGCAGAAACTATCGTTCTACTTGTCTCGGGCGTGATGCCTATATGTATGATAATTGCCTTAGATATAGTCATGACTTTGCGCGGTTCTATCAATTGCTCGACAGTAATTCGTTCACCCACCATAATATTTGCTTTCATGAGAGAAGCCTCTAGTGAACACTATGGCCCCCGGGTCTACTTCACATCATATTTTCAGCCTTACACTTTTACTTTGTTGCACTTTCCGCTTTCAGATCTCACCTTGCAATCAATAGCGTTGGGTGCAAGTTTGTTGTTTTTGCGCAGGTACGGTGGAGACTTGGCTTGATACTCCTACTGGATTAATACCTTGGTTCTCAAACTGAGGGAAATACTTACTGCTATTGTGCTGCATCACCCTTTCCTCTTCAAGGGAAAAAACCAATACAAGCTCAAGAGGTAGCAAGAAGAATTTCTGGCGCCGTTGCCGGGGAGCATCAAGTGAAGCTTATCTAAGTAACTGTCGCAAACTCATCTCTTGCATTTACTTTCTTGCCTCTTGGTATCCTCTCCCCCACTTCTGAAAAACAAAAAAATACAATAATATTTGCCTTTTCCGTTCGCCCTTTTCTTTCGCTTGTGTGCTTGTCTGCTTGCTGAAGTCAACATGACTGAAAACACCAAACTTTGTGACTTCTCAAATACTAATAATAATGATTTTATTAGTACTCCGATTGCTCCCGCACCTAGTGCGGAATCATACGAAATCAATGCTGCTTTGCTGAATCTTGTTATGAAAGAGCAATTCTCCGGCCTTCCTAGTGAAGATGTCGCATCCCATCTTAATACCTTCATTGAGTTATGTGATATGAAAAAGAAGAAATATGTGGATAATGATGTGATTAAATTGAAGTTATTTCCGTTCTCATTGCGAGATTGAGCAAAAACTTGGTTTTCATCTTTGCCCAAAAATAGTATTGATTCTTGGAACAAGTGCAAAGATGCTTATATATCCAAGTATTTTCGGTCGGCTAAGATTATCTCACTCCATAATGCTATCATGAATTTTAAGCAACTTGATCATGAGCATGTTGCACGATCTTGGAGAGAATGAAATTGATGATTACAAATTGTCCCGCTCATGGCTTGAGTCTTTGGATGATTATACAAATGTTCTATGCTGGTTTGAATTTTTCTTCTAGAAATATCTTGGACTCCGCCTCCGGTGGAACCTTCATGGAAATAACATTAGGAGAAGCCACAAAACTCCTAGACAATATCATGACAAACTATTCTCAGTGGCACACTGAAAGGTCACCTACTAGTAAAAAAGTACACGCTATAGAAGAAATTAACTTATTGAGTGCTAAGATGGATGAGTTAATGAAATTGTTTGCTAGTAAAGGTGCTCCTTTAGATCCAAATGATATGCCATTGTCTTCCTTGATTGAGAGTAGCATTGAAAGCTTGGATGTTAATTTTGTTGGTAGGAATAATTTTGGCAACAACAATGCTTTTAGAGGAAACTATATTCCTAGGCCTTTCCCTAGTAATCCCTCTAATAACTTTGGCAACTCCTACAACAATGTTCATGGAAATTACAATAAATTACCCTCTGATCTAGAGAGTAATATTAAATAGTTTATCAACTCGCAAAAGATTTTCAATGCGTCCATAGAAGAAAAACTACTCAAAATTGATGATTTGGCTAGGAGCGTTGATAGAATGTCTCTTGATATTGATGCTTTGAAAGTTAGATGTGCTCCTCCCAAGATCAATATGGATGAAACTTTGAAAGTTATGTGTGTTTCCATGAATCAGAGTAAAGAAAGAACCGCCCAAATTCGTGCTAGACATGAATGGCTTAAAAAGGCGTGTTCTCGTGATGAGAATCACGAAGATCTTAAAGTGCTTGGTGTGACTCCCATTGAATCCTTGTTTTCTAGTGTCAAACCTAATGATGATGGGGCTGGATATGAATCCACTTTGGTTGAAAACCTCCCCAATGATTCGGAGTCCATCTACCTTGATGTTAAAAGCATTAAAAGTGGAGTAGAGGATATCAAAACTATGAGTAGTAATGAAACTACTACTTTGGATTTCAAGGAATTCAATAATGATAGTTGCTCTTTGATTGAATGTATTTCCTTGATGCAATCCATGCTAATCTCTCCACACGCTTATAGCCAAAACAAGGCCTTTACCGATCATATCGTCGATGCTATGATGAAATCTCTTGAAGAGAAACTTGACTTGGAAGTTTCAATTCCTAGAAAACTTCATGATGAGTCGGAACCTACTATAAAAATCAAGATCAAAAACTATAAATGCAATGCTTTGTGTGATTTGGGTGCTAGTGTTTCCCCGATTCCAAAGTCTTTATGTGATGTTCTAGGCTTCAATGAGATTGATGAGTGCTCTCTTAATTTGCATCTTGCGGATTCTACTGTTAAGAAACCTATGGGAAGGATCAATGATGTTCTTATTATTGCAAACAGGAACTATGTACCCGTAGATTTCATTGTGTTTGATATTGATTGCAATCCTACATGTCCTATCATTCTTGGTAGACCTTTCCTAAGGACTATTGGTGTTGTCATCGATATGAAGGAAGGGAATATTAGATTTCAATTTCCATTAAAGAAGGGCATGGAACATTTTCCTAGAAAGCAAATAAGATTTCCTTATGAAACCATGATGAGGGCTACTTATGGTTTGAGTACCAAAGACGACGATACGTGATTCTTTCGCCTTATGCCTAGCTAAGGGCATTAAACAATAGCGCTTGTTGGGAGGCAACCCAATGAATTTATCTTTGCTTTTTGCTTTCTGTTTTGTTGCGTCCACACCATCATAATTCGGTTATGATTGTGTTTTTTGTGTTTCTTTTTGTGTTTGAGCCAAGTAAAACCTTTATGACTAGTTTTGGTGATGGTTGTTTGATCATGTTGGAAAAAGACAGAAACTTTTCGCTCACAAAATTATTTTTCATTTTTATCCAGAAAGAGATTTTGAGTTGATTCATTTTTCTGCTGGTTGATATGCCAATTTCCCAAATTGTCGTACATTTCAGAATTTTTGGGATACCAGAAGTATACGAAGTATACCTATTTCTATAGACTCGTCTGTTTTTGACAGATTCTGTTTTTGTTGTGTTGATTGCTTATTTTGATGAAACTATGGATAGTGTCGGGGATACTAGCCATGGAAAAGTGAGAATACAGTAATCTAACACAAATATAAATAGAAATCAAGTTTTCTACAGTACCTAAAGAGGTGGTAGTTTGTTTTCTTGTGCTAATGTTACCACGAGTTTATGTTTAAGTTTTGTGTTGTGAAGTTTTCAAGTTTTGGGTGATGTTCTCATGGAAAAAGTGATAAAGAGTGGAAAGAGCTCAAGCTTGGGGATTCCCAAGGAATCCCAAGACAAATTCAAGGACACAAAAAAGCCTAAGCTTGGGGATGCCCCGAGAAGGCATCCCCTCTTTCGTCTTCAATCCATTGGTAACATTACTTGGAGCTATATTTTTATTCACCACATGATATGTGTTTTTGCTTGGAGCGTCGTGTATTATAGGAGTCTTTTCTTTTTGTTATGTCACAATCATCCTTGTTGCACACCATTTTAGAGAGACATGCACTCATCGTGAATTTGCTAGAATACTCATTGAGCTTCACTTATGTCTTTTAAGTTAGGAAATTTAGCTCACATGTGCTTCACTTATATCTTTTGATCTAGATAACTTTGCTCTAAGTACTTCACTTAGATCTTTTAGAGCACGGTGGTGTCATATTTTGGAGAAATAATAAATCTCGATCTTCACTTATATCTTTTTGAGAGTGCTCTTCTGAGTAACTTGGTAGTTGGCTTGTGCTATGAAAGTAGTCCTAAAGATAATAGGTGTCCAAAGAGGATACAATAAAACTTCCATAGTCTTGTGCATTGATTAGAAAGAGAAGTGTGATTCCTCTCAATTAGTGTTGAGACATGGATTTGGTAATATTAAGATTCATGTTAGTAAGGTGTTGTGAATCTAGAAATACTTGTGTTGAAGTTAGTAATTCCCGTAACATGCACGTATCGTGAACCGCTATGTTAGGAAGTCGGAGCATAATTGATTTATTGATTGTCATCCTTTGTGTTGCGGTCGGGATCGCGCGATGGTTAACACCTACCAACCCTTCCCCTAGGAGTATGCGTTTAGCACTTTGTGTCAATTAGTAATAAAAACTTTCGCAATAATTATGTGAGTTCTTCATGACTAATGTGAGTCCATGGTATAGATGCACTTTCACCTTCCACCATTGCTAGCCTCTCTAGTGCCGCGCAACTTTCGCCGGTACACAAAACCATAATAGACCTTCCTCAAAACAGCCACCATACCTACCTATCATGGCCTTTTCATAGCCATTTTGAGATATATTGCCATGCAACTCCCACCGTTCCGTCTCATGACTTGTGTCGTCACTTACATATTGCCATTGCATGATCATAAGATAGATAGCGAGATGTTTCAACGTCATATGCCAAGCTAGATCGTCGCACATCCCGGAACACTGCCGGAGGCATTTCCCATAGAGTCACCATTGTTCTAAGCATTGAGTTGTGAGTAATCGAAAGTGTGATGATCATCATTATTAGAGCATTGTCCCATGTGAGGAAATAAAAAAAAGAGGCCAAAGTTGCCCACACAATATATATATATATATATATATATATGGGAAAAGAGGCCAAAGAGCCCAAACAAAAAAGAGAGAGAGAGAAAAAGAGAGAAGGGACAATGCTACTATCTTTTTCCACACTTGTGCTTCATAATAGCACCATGTTCTTCATGATTGAGAGTCTCTTGTTTTTTCACCACCATATACTAGTGGGAATATTCATTATAGAACTTGGCTTGTATATTCCAATGGTGGGCTTCTTCAAAATTGCCCTAGGTCTTCGTGAGCAAGCAAGTTGGATGCACACCCACTAGTTCCCCTTTTGAGATTTCACACACTTATAGCTCTAAGTGCATCCATTGCATGGTAATCCCTACTTTTTCACATTGATATCTATTAACGGGCATCTCCATAGCCCTTTGATACGCCGAGTCAATGTGACCATCTGCTCCTTTTTTCCTCACAACCTTCACCACACTCTATTCCACCTATAAGTGCTATATCCATGGCTCACACTCATGTATTGCGTGAGAGTTGAAAAAGGTTTGAGAAAGTAAGAGTGTGAAAACAATTACTTGGCCAATATCGGGGTTGTGCATGACTTAAATTCGTTGTGTGGGGATGATGGAGCATAGCCAGACTATATGATTTTGTAGGGATAACTTTCTTTGGCCTTGCTATCTCAAAAGTTCATGATTACCTTGGTAGTTTGCTTGAAGTATTAGTGTTTTCATGTCAATAGCAAACTATTGTTTTGAATCTTACAGATCTGAACATTCATGTCACACGAAAGAAGTTGCAAAGGACAAATATGTTAGGTAGCATTCCACATCAAAAATTCAGTCTTTATCACTTCCCTACTCGAGGACGAGCAGGAGTTAAGCTTGGGGATGCTTGATACGTCTCCAACGTATCTATAATTTTTTATGGTTCCATGCTATTATCTTGTCAAACTTTGGATGTTTTGTATGCCTTTTATATCTTTTTTGGGACTAACTTATTAACTCAGTGCCAAGTGCCAGTTCCTGTTTTTTTCGTGTTTTTGACCCTTTTCAGAGGAGAATATTAAACGGAGTCCAAACGGAATAAAACCTCCGAAAAGATTTTTTACGGAACAGAAGATACGCACGGAGCTTGAGAACCAAGGAAGAGGGCACCATGGGAGGCCACAAGCCCCCTAGCCGCGGCATGGGGGCGCGCCTAGCAGGCTTGTGGGCCCCCTATGGCTCCTCTGCCCTACTCCTTCCGCATATAAATCCCCGAAAAATCCAAAACCACGGGAGAGAGCCACGAAAATACTTTTCCGCCGCCGCAAGCATCTATTTTCGCAAGATCCCATCTGGGGCACGTTCTGGTGCCCTGCCGGAGGGGTGGGTTCGAATACGGAGGGCTTATTCATCAACACCATTGCCTCTCCGATGATGCGTGAGTAGTTCACCATAGACCTTCAGGTCCATAGCTAGTAGCTAGATGGCTTCTTCTCTCTCTTGGATCTTCAATACAAAGTTCTCCATGATCTTCATGGAGATCTATCCGATGTAATCTTGTTTTGCGGTGTGTTTGTCGAGATCGCATGAATTTTGGATTTATGATCAGATTATCTATGAATCTTATTTGAGTTTCTTCTGATCTCTTATATGCATGATTTCATATCCTTGTAATTCTCTTCGAGTTGTGGGTTTTGTTTGGCCAACTTGATCTATGATTCTTGCAATGGAAGAAGTGCTTGCTTTTGGGTACGTACTGTGCGGTGACCTCACCTAGTGACAGAAGGGGTAGCGAGGCACGCATCATGTTGTTGCCATCAAGGGTAATAAGATGGGGTTTATATCTATTGCATGAATTTATCCCTCTACATCATGTCATCTTGCTTAGGGCGTGATACGTCTCCATCGTATCTACTTTTCCAAACTCGTTTGCCCTTGTTTTGGAATCTAATTTGGATGATCTGAATGGAACTAACCCGGACTGACATTGTTTTCAGCAGAATTCCCATGGTGTTGTTTTTGTGCAGAAATGAAAGTTCTCGGAACGTCCTGAATATTTACGGAGAATATTTCTGGAAAATATGAAAAATACCTGCGCAAAGATCCACCGGAGGGGACGGCCCAGTGGGCCACAAGCCCTGTAGCCGCCCCCCGGGCTGCGACTACCAAGCTTGTGGGGCCCACGTGGCTCTGCCGCCCCCAATTCCAGTGCCATTTATTCCCTTTCGTCCCGGAAAAAATCAGGAGAGAAGAATTCATCGCGTTTCATGATCCAGAGGCGCCGCCACATCCAGTTCTTGCCTTGGAGCGCACATCTGGAGTCCGTTTTGGGCTCCGGATCAAGGAGATCGTCGCCATCGTCATCATCAACCATCTTCCCTCTCCAATTCCATGAAGCTCTTCATCATTCGTGAGTAATCTATTTGTCGGCTCGCTGGGCGGTGATGAGTAGGATGAGATCTATCATGTAATCGAGTTAGTTTTGACGGGGATTGATCCCTAGTATCCACTATGTTCTGAGATTGATGTTGCTACTACTTTGCCATGCTTAATGCTTGTCACTAGGGCCCGAGTGCCATGAATTCAGATCTGAAATTATTATGTTGTCACCAATATATGTGTGTTTTAGATCCGATATTGCAAGTTGTAGTTATCTACTATGTGTTATGATCCGACAACCTCGGAGTGACAATAACCGGAACCACTCCCGGTGATGACCATAGTTTGAGGATTTCATGTGTTCACCAAGTGCTAATGCGTTGGTCCGGTTCTTTATTAAAAGGAGAACCCTAATATCCCATAGTATCCATTTGGACCCCGCTGCCACGGGAGGGATGGAAAATAGATGTCATGCAAGTTCTTTTCCCTAAGCATGTATGACTACACACAGAATGCATGCCTACATCACATTGCCAAATGGGAGCTAGTCACATATCTCTCCATGTTATAACTGTTGCATGATGAATATCATCCAACAAATCACCGATCCATTGCCTACGAGTTTGTCCCACTGCTACTGTTACTTGCTTTGTCCTGCTGCTGCTGCCACTACTGTTGCTACTACTGTTACTTGCTTTGTCCTGCTGCTGCTGCCACTATTGTTGCTACTACTGTTACTTGATGTTGCTGTTACTAGCTACTGTTGCTACTTGTTGCTGCTGTCACTATTGTTGTTCCTTGCCACTACTGTTACTCGTTACACTGCTACTACCTGCTACAATACTTTTCTGGCGCCATTGATACTTCAGTTAGGAATAATCTGCCGTCAACAGATTCTTTCCTAGCACCGTTGCTATCATACAACCTTTGCTACTTATATCCTGCTTGCAAATACTAATCTTTCAGGTGTGGTTGAGCCGACAACTGAACTACTAATACTGGAGAATATCCTTTCACTCCCATCGTGTCGAACCAACAAATTTGGGTTCAATACTCTACCCTCGAAAATTGCCGCGATCCCACACGCTGGTGGGCCATTGCAAGACAATTGCTAATTGTTGAGCAACTGGAAGCAGCTCTTTTCTGGCGCCGTTGCCGGGGAGAGATAGCTATATTCTTTGAGTAACTTGGGATTTATATCTAATGATCACTATGAAGAATCTGAAAGATCCAAGAACCAAAGTCTTGCCCTCAACTACGAGGGGAGGTAAGGAACTGCCATCTAGCTCTGCACTTGATTCACCTTCAGTTATGAGTAAGTTTGCGACACCACCTCCTGCCAGAAATCTTGATATGTCGTCTGTGCTAGATGATGCTAGAGATTCTATGCCTGATACTGCTAGAGATGCTATGCCTGATACTGCTAGAGATGCTATGCCTGATACTGCTGGAGATGCTATGCCTGATACTGCTGGAGATACTATGCCTGATACTGCTTTGCCTGATGATGCTAGAGATGTTATTTTTCCTGATGATGCTATGCTTGATACTGCTAGAGATGCTACTTTTCCTGATATGCCACTAGGGGTATTCCTTGATGCTCATATTGCTAGAGTTACTGCCAATGCTCGTGATGCTTCTGAAACTACCGATACTATTGAGATAGAACCGGCCTTTGCTCCTGCTAGATCTAGCTCTCCTAGATATGAATTGCCTGATATACCTGAGGGTTATGTTATGGAGGGAGAGATAGCTGAGGATTTTCTTGCGTGTAAGGATGCCTATGATGCTGAGAAATTACTTCTCAGGTGGAAGGAAAAAATCTCTGAAAGCTAGGATAAAATACGACCCGAAGTTTGCCACTTCACCTATCTTTATCACCGATGAGGATTATGAATTCTCTGTCGACCCTGAGATAATCTCTCTAGTCGAATCTGATCCTTTCCACGGTTATGAGTCTGAGACGGTCGTAGCCCATCTTATGAAACTACACGATATAGCCACCCTTTTCACTAGTGAGGAGAAGATCCGCTACTACTATATCCTTAAGTTGTTTCCTTTCTCTCTAAAGGATGACGCTAAAGCCTGGTTCACTTCTCTTGCTCCTGGATGTGTGAGTAGTCCCCAGGATATGGTCTATTACTTCTATGAGAAATATTTCCCTGTCCATAAGAAGCAAGCTGCCTTGCAGGAAATATACAACTTTGCTCAACTCAAAGAAGAGAGTCTCCCACAAGCTTGGGGGAGGCTCATCCAGCTACAGAATGCTTTACCTGATCACCCTCTTAAGAAGAACGAGATACTTGATATCTTCTATAACGGACTTACCGATGCTTCTAGAGACCACCTAGATAGTTGTGCCGGTTGTGTTTTTAGGGAACGAACTGTAGAACAAGCTGAGATCCTACTGAATAACATCTTGATCAACGATAATATTCGGACTATTCCCGAACCACCTCCTAAGAAAAGAGGTATTCTATTCCTCAGTCCCGAAGATATGCAAGAAGCCAAGAAATCTATGCAAGAGAAAGGCATTAGATCTGAAGAAGTCAAAAATCTACCGCCCATCGAAGAGATCCATGGTCTCGATAACCCGATACAAGTAGTAGAGGTGAATTCTTTGTGTAGATTCAATGAGAGTGATATTCCTTTTGACAAACCTGCTATCATATGCTTTGATGAACTTGACAACTTTGTTGCCAAACAACAGAGTTTCAATGATTATATTAGCAGACAATTGGAACAAAGTACTCGTATGCTTAGTCATTTAAGTGCTTGTGTAGACAGAAATGTAAATGATCTGAAGCTTCTGAGTAAACATGCCTCTATGATTACTACTCAGGTAGAACAAGTACTTAAAGCTCAGAATGACTTGCTCAATGAATTAAATGACAACTCTGCCAGAGTCATTACTAGAGGAGGCAAAATGACTCAGGAACCTTTGTATCCTGAAGGCCGTCCTAAGAGAATTGATCAAGATTCTCAAGGAATTAATGTTGATACACCTAGTCATCCTAAGAATAAGAAGAAGGATGATAGAGACCTACATGTCAGTTCACCAAATACTGTCACACCTGAAGAACCAAATGATATTTCCGCGTCTGATGCAGAAACACAATCTGGTGATGAACGTGAACCTGGTGACAATATGGACAGCGATGTTCGTAATAATGCTCAACCTAGCAATGATAAGGATGTGGAGATTGAATCTACGGTTAATCCTGATAACCCACAACCTAAGAGATACGATAAGAATGACTTCACTGCTAGGAAGCATGGTAAAGAAAGGGAGCCATGGGTTCAGAGACCCATGCCCTTTCCTCCTAAGCCATCCAAGAAAAAGGATGATGAGGATTTTGAGCACTTTATTGAAATGTTGAGACCCGTCTTTCTGTAGATGCGGTTAATTGATATGCTCAAAATGTCTCCATATGCCAAGTCCATGAAAGATATCGTGACCAATAAACGGAGGATACCAGATCTTGAGACCTCCACCATGCTTGCCAATTACACTTTCAAAGGTGGAACTCCTAAGAAACTTGGTGATCCCGGAGTGCCCACTATACCTTGCCCCATTAAAGGAAACTACGTAAGAACTGCCTTATGTGACCTTGGAGCCGGTGTTAGTGTTATGCCTCTCTCTCTCTTTATCGTAGACTTGAACTGGATAAGTTGACACCCACTGAAATTTCTTTGCAAATGGCCGACAAATCAACTACTTTCCCTGTCGGCATTTGTGAGGATGTGCCTGTTGTGGTTGCTAACGTTACTATCTTGACGGACTTTGTTATCCTGGATATTCCTGAGGATGATGCCATGGCGATCATTCTTGGTAGGCCATTCTTAAACACCACAAGGGCTGTTATAGATTGCAGCAAAGGCAATGTCACCTTCCATGTCAGCGGTAATGAGCATACAATGCACTTTCCGAAGAAACGATATCAAGTACATTCCATCAATGCTATCGAAAAAACTTCATCGATTCTTATTAGGAGCTTTGAATGCCCTATTCCTGATGTTAAGATGAAGTATGATTTGCTTGTTGGGGAGATTCGTGTCCCCATTGAGGTGACTTAGTGGCTATTCGACAATTCTTCGTTTCCTTTTGCGATTCGAAAAGGTTTTGTCGAGGGGATTTGATCAACCCCATTGACGGATTTCTTTCGATGACCATGAAATGGATGAATCAAGGAGTCACATACCTCTATTTAAGCTTTCACTTTCTGTTGCTTAGAAGGAAAATGATAGATTTAGTTTTAGTTTTTCCTGTTTTCTGTTTTAGCGTCCCGGAGAAAAGTACCCTGAAAATAAAAGTTCTCCGATGGTCCTGAAAATCAAATATGATTTTTTCTGGATTTTTTTGAAAAATACTGGGACTGAGAGCTGGCCTGGGGGCCACACCAGTGGCCACAAGCCCTGTAGCCGCGGCCTCCCCCCTGGTCGCGGCTACCAAGCTTGTGGGGCCCACGGGGACCCCCTCCACTCATTCCAGCTCCCATCCTTTTCTTCTACCTCCAAAAAAATCGTTTCGCAGCTCAAACCCGTGTTCTTGCTTATTTGGATGTGATTTTCGATCTCCTTGATCAAACCACCATTCTCCGAACCGTTTTGGGGAAATTACTCCTTGGTAAGTGACTCCTCCATTGGTCCAATTAGTTTCTATCTAGTGCTTTATCCTTCGCGTATTCTTGCTACCTTGGTGATCCTGTTCTCGAGCTTGAAATGTTGATTTTAGCTGGTCCCAAGTAGTTTTAGCGCATGATACGGTCTCTAGGCACTAGTAGGAGTAGTTGCTACAAGGTGTGGTTGGTCTTTATTCACTTTTCTCTTGAACTTCAAAAATTTCAGCAAAAAGAAATTATGTTCAGGAGGAAGTTTCATGATGGTTCCTCAAGTAAGAAGGGTCCCCGTCTTTCTATTCGGGAGCCCGATCCTTATCAACTAAGGGACGCACCGGTACAACCATGTGAATGGCCTTCCGATGACTTCATGATCGAAGCAGGCTTCAAGGATGAGTTTGATACACTTGTCCGCAATGTCGGGTTAGAAGAATTCCTCGCAGATAAATGTGAACAGTATGCTATGCTCACTGCCTCTTTCATGCGTAGATTTAAATTTTCAGTTGGCCGTGACTCATCCATACTATTTGATCTCTATGATAAATCCTACACCATCGATTTGGAGGATTTCAATAGGATTTGCAAGATACCCGATGGGGGTAGTCTTAATGATCATGTTAAGTCTTCGGTTAGAGATTTTGTCTCTAGTATAACTGTTGGAGAAACTAGAGACATCACACAAGCTACCATAGGAAGCATTCATTTCCCTGCCTTGCAGTACTTTGCCCTCTTCATAGGTAGATGCATTAACGGCAAGGTTGAACATTGTCACCTATGCGCATCCGACCTTAGTATCCTTAAGAGCGCAGTAACAGGTGACAGGAGCTTCAACATGGGAGCTATAATAGCAAGGAGGCTGAATAATAATGCCATTGATGGGGATTTCTTTGGTGGGATTTATGCTACGCGCTTAGCAAATTTTCTCGGAGTACCCATCCGCGCAGGAGATCCCCTGCTCCATATAGCTTTCCTTGACCGCGTCGCTATGACACGCTACCATTTCCTTGAGAGGGATGATGAATCCCTCCTATAGCGATTGATTTTTAACCGGCAGCGTGTTTTCCATATTACCCTTCCTGCTCCTACTTTCTTTGACTTTCAGGTAAAACGAACATATTACATAACCACAGGAGAGGCAGAGGAGTATGAGAGGGAGGCGACGGCTGCTCGTCTCCGTGAGGCAGCTATTCAGGCAGTGGCTGGAGCGCTCCCGTATAACCCCGATTATGATTTTGGGTTTCGCCAGGACCCTCCTTGGGAGTAGACCAAGCTAGGCCAAAAGCCTAAGCTTGGGGGAGTATGGGTTTGCACCAACTTTACATTCATGCTTATGCTTTCACTTTGTTAGTCGGTGTTTACACTTTGCCATTGTATTATCCATGCTAGTTTATTTTCGTTTTCTTGTTTTCTTGTTTTTTGTCCTTTTGAGAAAACCAAAAAATATTTTCGTTTCTTCTTTTGCTTGTTGGGAGCTTTCCCGTGTAAATAGTTTTCTCTTTCTTTGAGTCGAGGTAGAAGACCATGGTTACAATGTTTAGTGGCTCTCGCATGTATACCTGTTCATTTGTTAAAGATCCATATTACTTTGTCTTCTCCTTTGTGTCTGCCTGCAGATTAAGCTTAGTCCAATGCACGAGCACTCTTATTATTGTTCACATCGTTCGATCGTGCAAGTGAAAGGCAATATTGATGATATATGATGAAGTGACTAAGACTGGAAAAGCTGGTATGAACTCTATCTATTTTGTTTTTGTAAATATGACTAGCTTGTCGTCCCAGATTCAGCTTTGTTGAGAGAGAACCATGTTTGCAATGACAACTTAGAGATAATAGTTTCTGATGCCATGCTTAATTAGCTAGGAGCATATAATGGTTTGTCTTGAATGCCAACATATATTTTGAGATGACTATGATGTAGTATGATAGCATGGTATTCTCCTTTGAATGATTCAAGTGGCTTGACTTGGCGCATGTTGATGCATGTAGTTGAAACAAAATCAACATAGCCTCTACGATTTTTGTGTTCATGGTGATTTATACCCTGCTCATGCTTGCACTCAATGTTAGTCAAACTCATTGCATCTTGATGACTATTGTCGCTCTCTAGTTGGTCGCTTCCCAGTCTTTTGCTAGCCTTCACTTGTACTAAGCGGAATATTGCTTGTGCATTCACTTCCATAAACCCAAAAGTTTTTCCATGAGAGTCCACCATACCTACTTATTTGCGGTATCTACCTGTCGTTCCAAGTAAATTTGCATGTGCCACTCTCTAAACCTTCAAGAAATAATCTATTTTGCATGCCTGAACCGCTCATGTGATGACAGGGGGCTATTGGTATCTTCCATGTTAGGCGTGTTATCCTCGACATTTGTTTATTCACTGTCATTCACGAGAAAGGGGCCGGTAATTGGAATGCCCAGTTCCACGCTTAAATCGAAAACATAACTGTAAAACAAGACTCCCCTGGATTGATGTTAGTATGGACGGTACCCGAGGATTCGGCTAGCCGTGTAGTGTGATGGATTGGTGGTGGGGGAGTTAAAACTTTACTTTTCTGTTTGGGAACCTCCTATAGCATGAATAGCATGGAAGATATTAAGAACTCTTGGTCATTGCGTTGAAAATGAAAGCATGCCACCCAAAATTATTATCTCTGTTTTCAAAGCTTGAGCTCTGGCACCTCTGCAAATCAATGCTTCCCTCTGCGAAGGGCTTGTCTATTTATTTTCCTATTGAGTTATCCTCTTCTTATATAAGCACCAATTAGAGAGAACCTCTGTCATTTTTAATGCTTTGCTTTTGATTGATATTGAGTATGACTATGATTGGATCTTCGTTGCTATGAATTACAATGTTTAGTCAGCCCTTGATCTTTGAAAGTGCTCTACATTTATGTTTTGCGGTCTCAGAAAGAGCTAGCGAGATACCACTTATTCATACTGCTTCATGCTTGTTTTGATTGAATTGTTGGTATCTGAAACTCATTATTATTTGCTCGCTAGCTGATTATGCAATTGATATTAGTTTATCGTGAGACCTATGCGTCACTTGCTTATGTGGTTAACTTGTGATCTTGCTGAAATTCTGGTTATGAGTTAGACATAGTTGCAACAACAAGATCAAACAGAGTTTGTCAAAGTTTTTCTTTCTCTCTCAGTTTGTCAACTGAGTTGCTTGAGGACAAGCAAGGTTTTAAGCTTGGGGGAGTTGATAGATCTCCATCGTTTTCCAAACTCTTTTGCCCTTGTTTTGGACTCTAATTTGCATGATTTGAATGGAACTAACCTGGACTGACGGTGTTTTCAGCAGAATTCCCATGGTGTTGTTTTTGTGCAGAAATGAAAGTTCTCGGAACGTCCTGAAAATTTACGAAGAATATTTCTGGAAAATATGAAAAATACCTGCGCAAAGATCCACCAGAGGGGACGGGCCAGTGCGCCACAAGCCCTGTAGCCCCCCCCCCTACCGCGGCTACCAAGATTGTGGGGCCCACGTGGCTCTACCGCCCCCAATTCCAGCGCTATTTGTTCCCTTTCGTCCCGGAAAAAATCAGGAGAGAAGAATTCATCGCGTTTCACAATCCAGGGGTGCCGCCACATCACGTTCTTGCCGTGGAGGGCAGATCTGGAGTCCGTTTTGGGCTCCGGATCAAGGAGATCGTCGCCATCGTCATCATCAACCATCTTCCCTCTCCAATTCCATGAAGCTCTTTATAGTTCGTGAGTAATCTATTCGTAGGCTCGCTGGGCGGTGATGAGTAGGATGAGATCTATCATGTAATCGAGTTAGTTTTGATGGGGATTGATCCCTAATATCCACTATGTTCTGAGATTGATGTTGCTACTACTTTGCCATGCTTAATGCTTGTCACTAGGGCCCGAGTGCCATGAATTCAGATCTGAAATTATTATGTTGTTACCAATATATGTGTGTTTTAGATCCGATCTTGCAAGTTGTAGTTACCTACTATGTGTTATGATCCGGCAACCCCGGAGTGACAATAACCAGAACCACTCCAGGTGATGACCATAGTTTGAGGAGTTCATGTGTTCACCAAGTGCTAATGCGTTGGTCCGGTTCTTTATTAAAAGGAGAACCTTAATATCCCGTAGTATCCATTTGGACCCCGCGGCCACGGGAGGGATGGACAATAGATGTCATGCAAGTTCTTTTCCCTAAGCACGTATGACTACACACGGAATGCATGGCCACATCACATTGACGAACGGGAGCTAGCCACATATATCTCCGTGTTATAACTGTTGCATGATGAATGTCATCCAACACATCACCGGTCCATTGCCTACGAGTTTGTCCCACTGCTACTGTTACTTGCTTTGTCCTGCTGCTGCTGCCACTATTGTTGCTACTATTGTTACTTGCTTTGTCTTGCTGCTGCTGCCTCTACTGTTGCTACTACCGTTACTTGTTGTTGTTGTTACTTGCTACTGTTGCTACTTGCTGCTGCTGTCGCCACTCCTGTTCCTTGTCACTGCTGTTACTCGTTACACTGCTACTACCTGCTACAATACTTTTCTGGCGCCATTGATACTTCAGTTAGGAATAATCTGTTGTCAACACATTCTTTCCTAGCACCGTTGGTATCATACTAACTTTGCTTCTTATATCCTGCTTGCAGATACTAATCTTTCAGGTGTGGTTGAGCCGACAACTCAACTGCTAATACTGGAGAATATCCTTTCACTCCCATCGTGTCAAACCAACAAATTTGGGTTGAATACTCTACCCTCGAAAACTGTCACGATCCCACACGCTGGTGGGCCATTGCAAGACAATTGCTAATTGTTGAGCAACTGGAAGCAGGGCGTTACTCTGTTTGTCATGAACTCAATATACTAGATGCATGCTGGATAGAGGTCGATGTGTGGAGTAATAGTAGTAGATGCAGAAAGTATCGGTCTACTTGTCTCGAACGTGATGCCTATATGTATGATCATTGTCTTAGATATAGTCATGACTTTGCGCGGTTCTATCAATTGCTCGACAGTAATTCGTTCACCCACCGTAATATTTGCTTTCATGAGAGAAGCCTCTAGTGAACACTATGGCCCCCGGGTCTACTTCACATCATATTTCAACCTTACACTTTTACTTTGTTGCACTTGCCGCCTTCAGATCTCACCTTGCAATCAATCTTGAAGCGATTGACAACCCCTTTGTAGTGTTGGGTGCAAGTTTGCTGTTTTTGCGCACCTACGGTGGAGACTTGGCTTCATACTCCTACTAGATTGATACCTTGGTTCTCAAACTGAGGGAAATACTTACTGCTACTGTGCTGCATCACCCTTTCCTCTTCAAGGGAAAAAACCAACGCAAGCTCAAGAGGTAGCAATTAGTGTGAATAGTAACTTTGGAATCAACTATATATGGTCTAAACTTCTCACATTCAAACACAACTGCTAAATAATCCTTTTCACTAGTAGCATAGTTCCTTTGGGCACTGTCTAGAGCCTTAATAGCATATTGGATAATATTCAATTTCTTGCCTACTCTTTGCCCTAGGTTAACACCAACAATGTAGTCACTAGTATCACATAATCTCCAATGGTAAATTCCAACTAGGTGGTTGAATAATAGGTGAAGTGATTAAGGTTTACTTAAGTATTTCAAAGGCTTCTACACAATCATCATAAATAACACATGGAATTTCTTTTTGAAGAAGATTTGTTAATGGCCTAGAAATCTTTGAGAAATCCTTAATGAAACGCCTATCGAAACCAACATGACCAAGAAAACTTATTAAACCTTTAACATCTTTAGGACATGGCATTTTCTCTATTGCATCAACTTTAGCGTTGTCTACCTCAATATCTTGTTCATAAATTTTATGTGAAAGTACTATACCTTCATCCACAATAAAGTGGCACTTCTCCCAATTCAAGACAAGATTGGTTTCTATACATCTGTGCAAAACTTGATCAACATTGCTTAAGCAATCATCAAAAGAAGTCCCATAAACGGAAAAATAATCCATGAATACCTCAACAATATTTTCACAGAAGTCAGAGAATATATTAGTCATACATCTTTGAAAAGTAGTAGGTGCACTTCATAAACCAAAAGGCATACGTCTATAAGCATAAGTTCCAAATGGGCATGTAAAAGTAGTTTTGTCTTGATCTTCCTTTGACACAGGTATTTGAGAAAAGCCAGAATATACATCAAGGAAGCAAAAGTATGTGTGGTTAGATAGTTTTTATAACATTTGATCAATAAAAGGCAATACGTAATGACCTTTTCTAGTGGCTTGTGGGGGAACGTTGCATGGGAAACAAAAAAATTCCTACGCACACGAAGACCTATCATGGTGATGTTCATCTACGAGAGGGAGATCGAATCCACATACCCTTGTAGATCGCTAAGCAGGAAGCGTTAAAAACACGGTTGATGTAGTGGAACAGCTTCGTGATTCAAATCACCGTCGTCCCACGATCCGTCCCGATCTAGCACCGCACGGACGGCACCTCCGCGTTCAGCACACGTACAGGTGATGATGATCTCCGCATTCTTGATCCAGCAAGAGAGACGGGGAAGTAGATGAGTTCTCCGGCAGCATGACGGCGTGCCGGTGATGGTGATGAGCTATTCCTGCAGGGCTCCGCCCGAGTTCCGCAGAAATCCGATCTAGAGGAAGAACTACGAAGTAGAGGTTTAGGGTTGCACGTGGAAAATTTGTGTCTCAAAAACCCTAAAACCTCTAGTATATATAGGAGGAGGGAAGGGGATATCCTTGAGGCTCAAGGGATCCCCAAGGGCGTCGGCCGAAGGCAGGAGGAGGGACTCCTACTCCAATTCGGTTTGGAAGGAGGAGTCCCTTCCTTCGTTCCCACCTCCTTTTTTTCTTTTCTCCTTTGATTTTTTCTCTTGGCCGAAATAGAACTATTGGGCTGGCCTCACCAGCCCACCAAGGTCTGGTGCGCCACCCATGGGCCTATTAGGTTCACTCCTGGGTGGGTGGCCCCTCCCGGTAAAAACCCGGAACCCATTCGTCACTCCCGGTACACTGCCGGCAATGCCGCAAATCTTTCAGGAAGCCAAATGAAACAATCCTATATATCAATATTCGTTTCTGGACCATTTCGGAAACCCTCGTGACGTCCGTGATCTCATCTGGGACTCGGAACAAAACTTCGGTTGCCAGCACCTATAACTCAACTATACCAAAACGTCATCGATCCTTAAGTGCGTAGACCCTGCGGGTTCGAGAACTATGCAAACATGACCTGAGACACTCCCCGGTCAATATCCAATAGCGGGACCTGGATGTCCATATTGGATCCTACATATTCTACGAAGATCTTATCGGTTGAACCTCTGTGCCAAGGATTCATATAATCACGTATACCATTCCCTTTGTCCTTCGGTATGTTACTTGCCCGATATTTGATCGTCGGTATCCCTATACCTATTTCAATCTTGTTACCGGCAAGTCTCTTTATTCGTTCTATAATACAAGATCACATGACTAACACTTTAGTCACATTGCTTGCAAGGCTTATATGTGATGTTGTATTACCGAGTGGGCCCCGAGATACCTCTTCGTCACACGGAGTGACAAATCCCAGTCTTGACCCATGCTAACTCAATGGACACCTTCAGAGATACCTGTAAAGCACCTTTATATTCACCTAGTAACATTGCGACGTTTGATACACACAAGGTATTCCTCCGGTGTCAGTGAGTTACATGATCTCATGGTCATAGGAATGAATACTTGACATGTAGAAAACAATAGCAACAAAATGACACGATCACATGCTACATTTATAGTTTGGGTCTTTTCCATCACATCATTTTCCCAATGATGTGATCCAGTCATCAAGTGACAACACTTGTATATGGTCAGAAAACCTTAACCATCCTTGATCAATTGGCTAGTCAACTAGAGGCTTACTAGGGACATAGTTTTGTCTATATATCCACACATGCATTTATGTTTTCATCAATACAATTATAGCATGGATAATAAATGATTATCTTGAAACAGGAAATATAATAATAACTATTTTATCATTTCCTCTAGGGCATATTTCCAACAGTCTCCCACTTGCACTAGAGTCAATAATCTAGTCTCACATCGCTATGTGATTTACATTGGAATGAATCTAACACCCATACAGTTCTGGTGTTGATCATGCTTCGCTCGTGGAAGAGGTTTAGTCTTGCAAATATTTACGTCCTCTCCTTTGACATTGTCACAGATGAGGTTGAAGCGTCATTTGATGTCTCTGGTCTTCTTGTGAAACCTTGGTTCCTTGGCTAGAGCAATGGCACTAGTGTTGTCACAGAACAAAGTTATTGGATTTAGTGCGCTCGGCACAACTCCAAGATCCGTCATGAACCACTTCATCCAGACACCCTCCTTAGACTCATCCAAGGCAGCCATGTACTCTGCTTCACATGTAGAATCTGCTACGACGCTTTTCTTGGAACTGCACCAGCTTACCGCACCCCCATTGAGAATAAATACGTATCCGGTTTGAGACTTAGAGTCATCTGGATCAGTGTCAAAGCTTGCATCGACATAACCCTTTACGACGATCTCTTCGTGACCTCCATAAACGAGAAACATTTCCTTAGTCCTTTTCAGGTACTTTAAAATATTCTTGACCGCCGCCCAGTGTTCCACTCCTGGATCACTTTGAAACCTTCCTCCCATACTTATGACCAGGCTGACGTCCGGTCTTGTGCACAGCATTGCATGCATGATAGACCCTATGGCTGAAGCATAGGGGATGGTACTCATCTTTTCTCTATCTTCTGCAGTTACTGGACATTGAGTCTTACTCAACTTTATACCTTGTAACACACGCAAGAACCCTTTCTTGGATTGTTCCATTTTGAATTTCTTCAAAAATTTCTCAAGGTATGTGCTTTGTGAAAGTCCTATCAGGCGTCTCGATCTATCTCTATATATATTAATACCTAATATGTAAGAAGCTTCTCCTAGTTCTTTCATTGAATTTTTTTTGTTCAAGTAATCATTTACGCTCTCCAAAAAATCCACATTGTTTCCAATCAGCAATATGTCATTCACATATAATATTAGAAACGCTACAGAGCTCCCACTCACTTTCTTGTATATACAAGATTCTCCTACAACTTGTATAAACCCAAACGCCTTAAACACCTCATCAAAGCGCTTATTCCAACTCCGAGATGCTTGCACTAGTCCATAAATGGATCACTGGAGCTTGCATACTTTGTCAGTATTCTTGGGATCGACAAAACCTTCGGGTTGCATCATACACAACTCTTCCTTAAGAAAACCATTAAGGAACGCCATTTTGACATCCATGTGGCATATTTCATAATCGAAAAATGCAGCTATTGCTAACATGATTCGGACGGATATAAGCATCGCTACCGGTGAGAATGTCTCATCGTAGTCAACTCCTTGAACTTGTGAAAAACCCTTTGCCACAAGTCGAGCTTTATAAACGGTCACATTACCGTCCGCGTCCGTGTCACATCCCTGACACCTTAAGCAAGTTAGCTTTGTGCTCATGTTTTCTTTGCATTGCATCTAGGAAATTTTCAACAAGAATAAAGCAAGTGGTGAAGGATAATGCTAAAAACCCTAGCCACTTCTCAAATAAAGGAAAATTCAAACTAGTTAAAATCAACAAACTCAAAATGGCCTCAAGAAAAGTTCAATCTTTCTGATAAATCATGAAAGTATATAAGCAATGAAGAAAACCTTTTCTTGACACTTTAAGCATTTTAAATAAATGCAAAAAGCTACTGGTTTCAAGTTTTAAATTTGAAATCAGAAACTTTAAACTTCCAAAAATATTGAAAACTTTGGGAATGGTTGGATATATTCCAACAAATATTCTGGTGTGTTTAAAATAGCTTTTACAAACTATTTGGGAGCTGAAATAAATAGCAAGTTAATGAAATAGCAAAACAGAAACAAATCAGAAAAAACAAAAGAGAAAGAATGAGAAAACTCTTACCTGTCACCTGAGGAGGCCCAGCCCACCACGGGCAGGGTCGTCTTCTTCCTCTGCCTTCTGGCAGAGGGGAGATCGACCACGGCGGCCCCCTCCACCTCCTGCTTCACCGTGGCGAGCTCCAGAGCCCCCAGGACAGCGCGACAACGGGGATATCCCCCCCCCCCCGAGGCCGTCCCTATCCATTCCCTAGCTCCAGTTCCCCCTCCTCTCGGATCTCTCCTCCCTCCTTCTACCGCCATTGCCACGAGCTCGAGCTCGAGCCTCCGCGCCTCTAGCCACAGGAACCTCCCTCCGAGTAGTCCAGCAGCTTCGCCTCGTCGAGCTAGTTCTCTCTGCAACGGCCGAAGTCTCCCCGAGCTCTGCAACGCCCCCAATGCCATCATCTTCAACCTTCGGTCGCTGGCAAATCGACGGCGAAACACCGGCAACAGACCTTCCTCGAGCCGTCTAAGCCCTGCTCTGCACTCCCCGTGAGCCTGCAGTCATTTCCCCTCTCTTTCCCCTCGGATCCGAGCCCCCTAGCCACTGGACCATCGAACCCGTACCCCGGCAGCCGCCCCGGCTCGTCTCCGGCTTACTCCGGCCACCTATAGCTCTCCCTGAGGCCAGCGCTGGATGTGGTCGAGCCTGGAGATCACTCCAGTGCTCTCAGCATTCTTTTCCGAGCACCACAACACATTTTAGCGTGTCTCCGACGAGGTTCTGCCGCAGATCTGGTCGCCGCCGGCCAGGCTCCCGCGAGGGACGACGTGGCCAGCCTAATCCAGAAGTTTTAAGCTTAATCTCTCACTGACAGTGGGCCCAAGGCCAAGTCAAACCCACTTAGGGGCTGGTCAGCGCGGGATTAGCCCGTGAGAGGCTGACCAGTGGGTCCCCCCTGTCAGGTTTGACCTGATCAGGTTAGTTGACCTGCTGATGTGAGGCTGACGCAATAAAGGGATTTTCCAGTATAAAAATAATTCCACAAATCTTTAAAACTTCAAAAATTCATAGAAATTAATCTGTAACTCCAATGAAAATAATTTATATATGAAAGAGTATCATAAAAATTCAAGGAATCTGAATATGCCATTTTCAAACATGTTTGAAAATGTTACAGAACCCAAACATGTAGATTAATGAATAAGTTAATTCTTATAAATACTTTATAAATGGAATTTGGAAAATACTTAAATTTCAGTATAAATGACATGATCAAACACTGTCCTAACTACAAACCAGCAACCTAACAAGTCATCCCATGCATGTTAAAAGCAGGTTGATCTGAGCATCAGGTCGAATCAATTAAAATGGTATCTGAGAATACCTCGTTTGAAGTGATATTTGAATTTTATTCAAATCAACTTCAAACCTACTATATGTTAGCTATAATAAAATATCACCTTGCATCCTCATGCCATGCTCATGCATCATCTTGGTTGCATATGTTTGATATTGATTGTTGTCATTCCTTTCGGTAGGCTCCGCTCCCCCGGATTCCATCGAATATCCGTCTGACGGATATTGTCACCCCTCTGAGCAACAAGGCAAGCAACCATTTTGATCATCCCGATAAATCCCATGTTCTTGCTCCTGCACTTATTTATTGCATTAGGATCAGATGCTTCAACTGCTTTTGCCACGTTAGTTGAACCCACTTCCTTTGCATGACCTATCCTTGTCACAGTAAATAGCCGAACCTTGCAACCTAGCATACCTGGTAGTTGCTTGAGCCATGATGTGCCTTATCCTGCTATGCATGCTATGCTTAGAGTTGTGTATGGTCTGTCATCTGGGAGATGAACAGAATTGTGAGAATGTGTTCGGTAAGCAAAGGTTGTGTGTTGAACCTGATTTGGTAAAGGTACCGGTGAAAGGCTCTGTAGGAGTACATGGCGGGTTGTTTCATTGGAACCATCCTTAGGAACTGAGTTCTGTGTATGTAATCCAAGATGAGATACTACCACATGCTGGGCCCTGAAATATGACCCCGCTCGACTTATTAATCGCTTAGTACTCGGTCGAGGAATTGCAAGTAGTTTCTGGTGTTTATAGTCATGCTGGAGGCCGTGAATGGTGCTGACCTGATAGGTGGGTTGTGATGCGGTAGGCAGTGGCATGGTGTACCAAGTGGCACCCGGATGTTGGGCTTGGGAACCCTGCGCACATCGTTTGGGGCTGTGGCGGAAACCTCGGCCGGATTTCCATGCGGGTTACCCTTAGATAGGCGATAAACCCGGACTAGGTACTGGTGCGGTTAACGGTCGTGGCCGACTCCCTCGCTAGGCTTCCGCTTGAAGGTTGCCGAGGTGCATGACGTGGACATGGCGATAAGTGGCGGGAGCGTGTGTGACGAAGTACCCCCCCTGTAGGGTTATGATCTATTCGAATAGCCGCGTCCGCGGATATGGACTACTTGAGACATATGTTGTTCATAGATAACTTCAATGGCTACTCATAAAATTGTCAAGATAAGCGTGAGTGTCGTGGACGTCATTTCCGCATGGAGACGGAAGGATTCCACGATGGTGTATTGTTGTGGTGTTAGTGGACTCGTGTGCGAGAAAATCAAGTTGTCAAAATTATTTAAAAAAATGCAAGTTGTCTAGCCACGAGTCAAATGCTGGCTTTCCGCATGAAACCCCACAATACCTTATTGATACATTGCATGAGTAGATAGTTATCCTAAATTCTTGCTGAGTACCTCCGTACTCATGTTTTCTTAATAAATGTTGCAGAGGTTGCTAATGACCCTAACGGAGGGTTCTTCATAGACATCGACGACGACGAGTAGTTGGTGTCCCAGCTACGATCTGGCCCTATGTTGGGTCTATAGTATAGTCAGGCCATGTGCCTTCTAGTTGCATCTGTCTGTACTCAGACAGTTTTAAACTCTTCCGCTGGCTTGTAACTGAATGACTGCTATTATGGGTCGTGAGACCCTTAATGTGTAATATTATGTGTGTGGCTCTTCCGAGCCTCTTAAATAAAGCTTGTATGTTTATGGTTATGTTGTGATGCCATCGATGTATCTATACATATCGGTATGCCATGCGTACGTGTGTCGTACTTGATATGTATGGGGTTCGATTACCTAGTCGTGAACTTTAGTAGCACTCCTTACAAGGAAATGCCCCTTTCTGATCCAACGAGCCTTGGTAGCTCGCTACTGCTCCGAACACATTGGTTGACCGGCATGTGTCCTTCTTAGCTGATGTGTCTGTCCCCTTTGGGGAAATGTCACGCGATGTAATGGAGTCCTTGTAGCTTGCTACGACTCGTCTACATTCGCTGGTGACCGACACCTGCTTTGTTGGGTCATGTATGTCTGTCCCTGTGCGGTACTGCCACTTTGGTTTATGACTAGACTTGTCGATCCGGGTTCTTTGACATTGGAATGCTAGCGACACTATTGCATACGTGAGTCAAGACACGCAAACGGACCCGGCTAAGGTAAGGCTGCAGCCGTGGAGTTAACCGTGCGTGAGACCGCAAAGGGATGCGATGTGTTTCAGGCTGGATTCCTATGGCTTAGGATCGGGGTCACGACAGCATTGGTATCAGAGCCTGACTGACTGTAGGATTACTAAGCCAAACTGGTCGAAGTTGAGTCTAGAATTGCTTTAGTTATATATAAGGGAATTGTTTGTGAAAGGGAACGTAAGACTCTTGTTCTCTTCTTAAGTTATTCTATTCTGGTCATCCTCGTCTTTTCTGCGGGAATTAAGGACTAGGTTACTCATCTTCTTCTAGGCTCGTGTTTCTGATCGGTAGATTATAGGACTACGGGTCAAGAGATAGTTGGGTTTCTTCTTCCCTAGGAAAAAGGAAGTAAGTCTGATGATCAGAGAGTTGAACTTGATAGTTGACTGGTTACGTTATTCCATTTGTGGGTTGTCTCAAAATTTGTTTTTGAGCATTTACAGCCGTTATGCTGCCCATTTTTGCATTTGGAGCTCTAATGCTTTTGCATTACTCTCTATTTACATATGCCTGGCCGTCCTTCTCGTGAGGTGGTACGTCTGACCAGGTGCATTGATGTACCGGGTCATACGGCCATGCTGGTCAGGGTGATGTCGGTGTGCGGTTACCGCTGGTACCCCGAGTACACAGTGGAGGAACAGTACCGAGACTTCAACCAGAGCCAGTATATCTGCATTGTTAGGGTAATTCCAGACTACCCTGGAGCTGAGGAGCCAATCCATTGGTCCTATGGGTTGGGAGTCACTGTTGACATGGCAGTACAAGATGCTGCCTATTCAATGCTTACCATTATGAGAGCGAGACATGCACTGCTGCAGAATTTAGAGTTCTGCTATGTTCCGGCCTCTCAGCCTGGTGAAGAGGGATACCTCAGTGGAGTCTATTTTGATTCTTCTATGGAGGATCCACTACTGCAGTCCACTGTTGAGATGCTAGAGAACAGAGACAAGGATGCTCGTGCTCTCCGCATGGAGCTTTATGCTACCCGTGCCCGTCTGTGGACGGCTTTGACGCAGCTGGCACCGGTAGTCCAGACAGGGTACGGAGATATGGAGATGATGAACCCTGTTAGGACCCATCTTCCGGCCCACGTTGACTGGCCAGCTATAGGAGGAATCACCCCTCTTCGGGGACCCCTCTTACCACCAGTCAGGGGACCAAGGCCACATCCGTGTCCTTATGGATCCCAGGGATCTCACGCTAGAGTGTTTCCTGATCCGCAGGTTGAGCTTCCAGGTCATGGAGGTAATCTCTATGAGATGTTCTATGCGGATGCCTGAGCTGTGAGCGGAAGGATAGTATGGTAGTAGTCGTACGTTCACAATCCTGCGTGACTTGTGAAGTATGCCTGTGATGTGAAATGAATTCCAGAGGCCTGGATAAATAATGTATAGGAAGCTTGTGAGCCTCTGATGAGTACTTTCATAATTTCAGTAGTTTGCTCTTCTGTTAAGGTTGTACTGAACTATGTAAGGGTGTGTATGAACCATGGTGTATATATAGCAGTTGCTTGTTACCATGCTGTTCGGATATTCATTTCCGCATTCCGTGTGTTCAGTACATTCTTAATCTATAGCTAGTATTGATATGATATTGGTCTAAGCTGTGAGTTTGTTTGTCAGGATGGTGTTCACTAGGTTGAACCGTGCCCCTCGTCATGAGCAAGGTGAGGGTAGTCAAGCGTCACAGGAAGACCTGCCTCACCCGCCCTCTCTGCCGGAAGTCATGCTTGAGGCAGAAAGAAACAAAAGGGAGACCAACCGACTGTTAGAGCGTATTGAGCAGAATACGGCTCGTCAGCCTAGGAATGCTGCAGTGTCCCTCAACGACTTTGTGAAGCTGAATCCTCCAAAGTTTCATCATTCCGTCGATCCCCTCAACGCTGATGACTGGCTGTGCAGCATCTCACGCAAGATTCGCTCGGCGAATGTGTCTGAGGCAGACAAGGTGACCTTTGCGGCGTATTTTCTGGAAGGACCCGCCAAACTGTGGTTGGAGAACTTTGAAGCTATGCGTCCTGCTGAACCAGCAGCCACATGGGCAGACATCAGTGCAGCCTTTCGTCTGCACCATATTCCAGAGGGCCTGATGGACAGAAAGAGAGAGGAGTTATGTGCCTTCACTCAGGGCAAGTTGACCGTGGATGCCTATAGCCGCGAGTTCGGTAACCTCGCCCGCTATGCAACAGAGGAGGTGTCTACTGACGCCAAGAAGCAAGCAAGATTCCGTAAGGGTCTGAGCCCTGAGCTTCATCGTGATCTGCGCCTCCACGAGTGTGCAAGCTTTCAAGCCCTGGTCAACAAGGCGATCAGTGCCGAGACTGGTCATACTGACTTTGAAGCCACAAGGAAGCACTCCCGTGACTTTGGCTCGTCTTCTGGTTCCGCGTTTCCAAAACGCAGGCTGTGGGTTCCAAACGGTTCTCTGCCGCCAAGATACACTCCGAGGCCATCCTACGTGGCGCCTCAGACGAATCAGACCAACCCTCCAGCAAAAACTTATGGTGGTCCAGCTAGCAATGCTGCACCACGTGCCAACCAAGTGATATGCTACAAGTGTGGAGAACCAGGGCACTATTCCCGTGAGTGTCCTCAAAATGTGGGTGCCAAGCAACCCGGAAAGTCCGTCGGGCAAGGCAAGTCGGGCAAAGCTTACTATGTGAAGCCAACTCCTGCACGTGGCCGTGTGAACTATGTGTCAGCAGAAGAAGCTGCAGAGGATCCCGACGTCATGCTGGGTACGCTTCTTGTTAATCATCACCCAGCGTTTGTTCTCTTTGACACTGTGTCTTCTCATTCTTTCATTTCTGAAAGTTATGCATAGTTGCATAACATGTCTTTTTGTGATATGCCAATTCCATTGGTTGTCCAAACTCCTGGTAGTAAATGGCAAACCTCTAGGATAACCTATGGCAATGAAATTCTAGTAGACAGGCTAGTTTTTCTAGCCTCATTGATAGCCTTGAAATCTTCGGATATTAATATCATCTTGGGTATGGACTGGATGTCAGCTCACTATGCCAAGATTGATACTCATTCTAGAAATGTCCAGTTTACCCATCCCTCGGGTGAGATAGTAAATGTCTCTACTCGAGTTGCCAAATGCCAACTCTATTCCCTAAATGCCAACCCTCTTCCGGAACTTGAAGACATTCCGGTAGTCCGTGACTTTCTGGATGTCTTTCTCGAGGAACTGCCAGGAATTCCACCTGACAGAGATGTAGAGTTTGTGATAGATCTTGTTCCGGGAACTGTCCCGATAGCCAGAAGACCATATAAGATGGCACCCCTGGAGCTAGCCGAACTTAAGAAGCAACTAGATGAGGCCTTGAATAAAGGTTTCATTCGTCCTAGCTCTTCTCCTTGGGCTTGCCCCGTCCTCTTCGTCAAGAAGAAAGATGGAACGGATCGGATGGTTGTAGGTTACCGACCAGTTAATCTGGTCACCATAAAGAACAAGTATCCGCTCCCCAGGATCAACGATCTGTATGATCAGCTCGCTGGATCCTCAGTCTTCTCCAAAATGGATTTGAGGTTGGGATACCATCAAATCAAGATCAAGAACGGGGACATTCCAAAAACGGCCTTTGTTACTCGTTATGGCCAATACGAGTACACCGTCATTTCCTTCGGTTTAACCAATTCCCCAGCCACTTTCTCTCGTCTGATGAATTCAATCTTCATGGAGTATTTGGATAAATTCGTCGTGGTATACCTCGATGATATTCTCATCTACTCGAAGAACGAACAAGAACATGCCGAGCATCTAAGGCCGGTATTGATGAAACTTCGAGAGCATTGCCTTTATGCCAAGTTTTCAAAATGTGAATTTTGGTTACCAGAAGTGACCTATCTAGGTCACGTAATCTCTGGTAAGGGTATTGTTGTCAATCCCGAGAGAGTTCAAGCTGTCCTTGATTGGACTCAACCTGAATCGGTTAAGAAAGTTAGGAGTTTTCTTGGTCTAGCGAGCTATTGTCGCCGCTTTGTCGAGAATTTCTCCAAGGTTGCAAAGCCTCTAACTGAACTCCTCAAGAAGGATAAAAATTTCGAGTGGACACCACAGTGTGAGCATAGTTTTCAGGAATTGAAAAGACGCCTGACTTCCGCACCTGTGTTGCTACCACCAAATTTTTCTAAGGACTTTGTTATCTATTGCGACGCCTCGCGACAAGGATTAGGTTGCATTCTCATGCAAGATCGTCATGTGATCGCATACGCATCTCGACAGTTGCGTACACATGAGGATAATTATCCCACACATGACCTTGAGCTTGCAGTTGTGGTCCATGCATTAAAAACCTGGCGACATTACCTTCTGGGTAATCGTTGCGAAATATTCACTGATCACCAAAGTCTGAAATATATCTTCACCCAGCCGGATTTGAATCTCAGGCAAAGACGGTGGGTTGAGTTGATCTCGGATTACGACTTAGGGATAACTTACACCCCGGGGAAGGCCAATGTTATGGCCGATGCACTAAGTCGTAAATCTTATTGTAACAATATGATGCTACAACAAGGTCAACCACATCTCTATGAGGACTTTCGGAAGTTGAATCTTCATATTGTTCTTCAAGGATTCCTTTCTACCCTGGTGGCGAAGCCTACCCTTAAGGATCAAATTATAGCTGGCCAAAAGCGTGACAAGGGTATATCACGGATCAAGGAGAATATTTTTAGCGGAAACGCTAAAGAATTTTCCATGAACGATCAAGGTGTTGTGTTCTTCCAGAATCGTCTAGTGGTTCCTAAGAACCCACATTTAAGGCAGTTAATCCTTAAGGAGGCCCATGATTCTCCTCTCACCATTCATCCCGGTAGTACTAAGATGTATCAGGACCTACGCCAGAGGTTCTGGTGGACTAGGATGAAGAGAGAAATTGCTGAGTTCGTTGCTAACTGCGACGTTTGTCGTCGAGTTAAGGCAGAACACCAAAGGCCTGCTGGCACCCTTCAACCTCTAGCTATTCCTGAATGGAAATGGGATAAAGTTTGTATGGATTTCATTACCGGATTTCCCAAGACCAAGAAAGGAAATAATGCTATCTCTGTGGTCATTGACCGTCTTTCCAAAATGGCTCATTTTCTTCCCGTTCGTGAGAGCATAACAGCTAGCCAGCTAGCAGAGTTATATATCTCTCGAATAGTGTCTCTTCATGGTGTTCCCCTCGAGATTAACTCGGACCGTGGGAGTATCTTTACTTCTCGCTTCTGGGAAAGTTTTCAGAATGCCATGGGGACTCACTTATCTTTTAGCACTGCTTTCCATCCCCAATCAAGTGGTCAAGTAGAAAGAGTGAATCAAATCCTAGAAGATATGCTCCGAGCTTGTGTTATATCGTTCGGTATGAATTGGGAGAAGTGCCTTCCATTCGCCAAATTCGCTTATAACAATAGTTATCAATCAAGCTTGGGCAAAGCTCCTTTTGAAGTTCTCTATGGACGAAGATGTCGAACACCTCTTAATTGGTCAGAAACCGGAGAGAGGCAACTCTTTGGCCCGGACATGATCCAGGATGCAGAAGAGCAGGTTCGCATTATTCGTGAAAAGTTGAAAACAGCCCAGTCTCGTCAAAAGAGCCAATATGATCGTCATCATAAGGCTGTGACCTTTGAAGTTGACGAGAAGGCTTACCTTCGGGTTACACCTTTGAAGGGTACCCATCGATTCGGTATCAAGGGCAAGTTGGCTCCTCGTTACATTTGTCCTTTTCGCATTCTTGCCAAACGAGGAGAAGTTGCCTACCAGTTGGAACTTCCTTCGCATCTTTCCAAGGTTCATGATGTCTTCCACATCTCGCAACTCAGGCGTTGCTTTTCGGATCCTATCCGTGAAGTGGACCACGAAACGCTTGATCTCCAAGATAACCTTTCATACCGAGAATACCCCGTGCGTATTCTCGATCAAGCTGAGCGTACCACTCGACGTCGAAACCTCAAGTTTCTTAAAGTTCAATGGTCGAATCATTCTGAAAAGGAGGCAACTTGGGAAAGAGAGGATCGTCTCCGACTTGAGTATCCTGCGTTATTCCCGACGACTTCTAAATCTCGGGACGAGATTCTTTTGAGTGGGGGTGAGTTGTCACATCCCTCACACCTTAAGCAAGTTAGCTTTGTGCTCATGTTTTCTTTGCATTGCATCTAGGAAATTTTCAACAAGAATAAAGCAAGTGGTGAAGGATAATGCTAAAAACCCTAGCCACTTCTCAAATAAAGGAAAATTCAAACTAGTTAAAATCAATGAACTCAAAATGGACTCAAGAAAAGTTCAATCTTTCTGATAAATCATGAAAGTATATAAGCAATGAAGAAAACCTTTTCTTGACACTTTAAGCATTTTAAATAAATGCAAAAATCTACTCGTTTCATGTTTTAAATTTGAAATCAGAAACTTTAAACTTTCAAAAATATTGAAAACTTTGGGAATGGTTGGATATATTCCAACAAATATTCTAGTGTGTTTAAAATAGCTTTTACAAACTATTTGGGAGCTGAAATAAATAGCAAGTTAATGAAATAGGAAAACAGAAACAAATCAGAAAAAAAAAAGAGAAAGAACGAGAAAACTCCTCCTTGTCGCCAGAGGAGGCCCAGCCCACGAGGGGCAGGGTCCTCTTCTACCTCTGCCTTCTGGCAGAGGGGAGATCGACCACGGCGGCCCCCTCCACCTCCTGCTTCGCCGTGGCGAGCTCCAGAGCCCCCCAGGACAGCGCAACAACGGGGATATCCCCCCGAGGCCGTCCCAATCCATTCCCCAGCTCCAGTTCCCCCCTCCTCTCGGATCTCTCCTCCCTCCTTCTGCCGCCATTGCCACGAGCTCGAGCTCGAGCCGCCGCGCCTCTAGCCACAGGAACCTCCCTCCGAGTAGTCCAGCAGCTTCGCCTCGTCGAGCTGGTTCTCTCTGCAACGGCCAAAGTCTCCCCGAACTCTGCAACGCCCCCAACGCCATCGTCTTCAACCTTCGGTCGCCGGCAAATCGACGGCGAAACGCCGGCAACAGACCTTCCCCGAGCCGTCTAAGCCCTGCTCTTCACTCCCCGTGAGCCTGCGGTCATTTCCCCTCTCTTTCCCCTCGGATCCGAGCCCCCTAGCCACTGGACCATCGAACCCGTACCCCGACAGCCGCCCCGGCTCATCGCCAGCTTACTCCGGCCAGCTATAGCTCTCCCTGAGGCCAGCGCTGGATGTGGTCGAGCCTGGAGATCACTCCAGTGCTCTCAGCATTCTTTTCCGAGCACCACAGCACGTTTTAGCGTGTCTCCGGCGAGGTTCTGCCGCGGATCTGGTCACGGCCGGCCAGGCTCCGGCGAGGGCCGACGTGGCCAGCCTAATCCAGAAGTTTTAAGCTTAATCTCTCACTAACAGTGGGCCCAAGGCCAAGTCAAACCCACTTAGGGGCTGGTCAGCGCGGGATTAGCCCCTGAGAGGCTGACCAGTGGGTCCCCCCTGTCAGGTTTGACCTGATCAGGTCAGTTGACCTGCTGATGTCAGGCTGACGCAATAAAGGGATTTTCCAATATAAAAATAATTCCAGAAATGTTTAAAACTTCAAAAATTCACAGAAATTAATCTGTAACTCCAATGAAAATAATTTATATATGAAGAAGTATCAAAAAAATTCAAGCAATCTGAATATGCTATTCCCAAACATGTTTGAAAATGTTACAGAACTCAAACATGTATATTAATGAATAAGTTAATTCTTATAAATACTTTATAAATGGAATTTGGAAAATATTTAAATTTCACTATAAATGACATGATCAAACACTGTCCTAATTACAAACCAGCAACCTAACATGTCATCCCATGCATGTTAAAAGCAGGTTGATCTGAGCAGCAGGTCAAATCAATTAAAATGGTATCTGAGAATACCTCGTTTGAAGTGATATTTGAATTTTATTCAAATCAACTTCAAACCTACTATATGTTAGCTATAATAAAATATCACCTTGCATCCTCATGCCATGCTCATGCATCATCTTGGTTGCATATGTTTGATATTGATTGTTTTCATTCCTTTCGGTAGGCTCCGCTCCCCCGGATTCCACCGAATATCCGTCTGACGGATATTGTCACCCCTCTGAGCAACAAGGCAAGCAACCATTTTGATCATCCCGATAAATCCCATGTTCTTGCTCCTGCACTTATTTATTGCATTAGGATCAAATGCTTCAACTGCTTTTGCCACGTTAGTTTAACCCACTTCCTTTGCATGACCTATCCTTGTCACAGTAAATAGCCGAACCTTGCAACCTAGCATACCTAGTAGTTGCTTGAGCCATGATGTGCCTTATCCTGCTATGCATGCTATGCTTAGAGTTGTGTGTGGTCTGTCATCTGGGAGATGAACAGAATTGTGAGAATGTGTTCGGTAAGCAAAGGTTGTGTGTTGAACCTGATTTGGTAAAGGTACCGCTGAAAGGCTGTGTAGGAGTACATGGTGGGTTGTTTCATTGGAACCGTCCTTAGGAACTGAGTTCCGTGTATGTAATCCAAGATGAGATACTACCACATGCTGGGCCCTGAAATATGACCCCGCTCGACTTATTAATCGCTTAGTACTCGGTCCAGGAGTTGCAAGTAGTTTTTGGTGTTTATAGTCATGCTGGAGGTCGTGCATGGTGCTGACCTAAGAGGTGGACTGTGATGCGGTAGGCAGTGGCACGGTGTACCAAGTGGCACCCGGATGGTGGGCTTGGGAACCCTGCGCACACCGTTTGGGGCCGTGGCGGAAACCTCAGCCGGACTTCCGTGCGGGTTACCCTCAGATAGGCGATAAACCTGGACTAGGTACTAGTGTGGTTAACGGTCGTGGCCGACTCCCTCGCTAGGCTTCCGCTTGAAGGTTGCCGAGGTGCATGACGTGCACATGGCGATAAGTGGCGGGAGCGTGTGTGACGAAGTACCCCCCCTGCAGGGTTATGATCTATTCGAATAGCCACGTCCGCGGATATGGACTACTTGGAGACATATGTTGTTCATAGATAACTTCAATGGCTACTCATAAAATTGTCAAGATAAGCGTGAGTGTCGTGGACGGCATTTCCGCATGGAGATGGAAGGATTCCACGATGGTGTATTGTTGTGGTGTTAGTGGACTCGTGTTCGAGAAAATCAAGTTGTCAAAATTATTTAAAAAAATGCAAGTTGTCTAGCCACGAGTCAAATGCTGGCTTTCCGCATGAAACCCCACAATACCTTATTGATACATTGCATGCGTAGATAGTTATCCTAAAGTCTTGCTGAGTACCTCCGTACTCATGTTTTCTTAATAAATGTTGCAGAGGTTGCTAATGACCCTAACGGAGGGTTCTTCATAGACATCGACGACGACGAGTAGCTGGTGTCCCAGCTACGATCTGGCCCTATGTTGGGTCTGTAGTATAGTCAGGCCATGTGCCTTCTAGTTGCATCTGTCTGTACTCAGACAGTTTTAAACTCTTCCGCTGGCTTGTAATTGAATGACTGCTATTATGGGTCGTGAGACCCTTAATGTGTAATATTATGTGTGTGGCTCTTCCGAGCCTCTTAAATAAAGCTTGTATGTTTATGGTTATGTTTTGATGCCATCGGTGTATCTATACATATCGGTATGTCATGCGTACGTGTGTCGTACTTGATATGTATGGGGTTCGATTACCTAGTCGTGAACTTTAGTAGCACTCCTTACAAGGAAATGCCCCTTTGTGATCCAACGAGCCTTGGTAGCTCGCTACTGCTCCGGACACATTGGTTGACCGGCATGTGTCCTTCTTAGCTAGTGTGTCTGTCCCCTTTGGGGAAATGTCACGCGATGTAATGGAGTCCTTGTAGCTTGCTACGACTCGTCTAGATTCGCTGGAGACCGACACCTGCTTTGTTGGGTCATGTATGCCTGTCCTTGTGCGGTACTGCCACTTTGGTTTATGACTAGACTTGTCGATCCGGGTTCTTTGACATTGGAATGCTAGCGACACTATTGCATACGTGAGTCAAAAGATGCAAACGGTCCCGGCTAAGGTAAGGCTGCAGCTGTGGAGTTAACCGTGCGTGAGACCGCAAAGGGATGCGATGTGTTACAGGCTGGATTCCTATGGCTTAGGATCGGGGTCCCGACAGTCCGTCTTCTTCTTAAAGATCCGTTTGTTCTGAATGGCCTTGCGACCTTCAGGTAATACTTCCAAAGTCCACACTTTGTTTTAATACATAGATCCTATCTCGGATTTCATGGCCTCTTACCATTTATTGGAATCCGGGCCCACCATTGCTTCTCCATAATTCGCAGGCTCATTGTTGTCTAACAACATGATAGATAAGACATGATTCTCGTACCACTCTGGAGTAGTACGTGATCTTGTCGACATGCGCGGTCCCATAGTAACTTGACCCGAAGCTTCATGATCATCATCATTAGCTTCCTCCTCAACTGGTGTTGCCTCGACAGAGATTTCCTTCTACCGTGCGCCACCATCTTGTGGGAGCAGAGGTTCCAAAACCTCTTCAAGTTCTATTATCCTCCGACTCAATTCTTTCGAGAGAAACTCTTTATCAAGAAAATCTCCGTTCTTCGCAACAAACACTTCGCCCTCAGATCTGAGATAGAAGGTATACCCAAGTGTCTCTTTTGGGTAACCTATGAAGACGCACTTTTCCTCTTTGGGTTCTAGCTTTTCCGGCTGATGCTTTTTGACATAAGCATCGCATCCCCAAACTTTAAGAAAAGACAACTTTGGCTTCTTGCCATACCATAGCTCATATGGTGTCGTCTCAACGGATTTTGATGGTGCCCTATTTAAAGTGAATGCAGTTGTCTCTAATGCATAGCCTCAAAACGATAATGGCAAATCGGTAAGTGATATCATAGATTGCACCATATCTAACAAAGTACGATTACGACGTTCGGACACACCATTATGTTGTGGTGTTCTGGGTGGTGTCAACTGTGAAACGATTCCACATTGTCTTAAGTGAGCACCAAACTCATAACTCAGATATTCACCCCCTCGATCAGATCGTAGGAACTAGATCTTCTTGCTGCAGTGATTTTCATCTTCACTCTAAAATTGTTTGAACTTTTCAAATGTTTTATACTTGTGCTTCATCAAGTAGATATATCCATACCTATTCAAATCATCAGTGAAGGTGAGAAAATAACGATATCCGCCACGCACCTCCACACTCATTGGTCCGCACACATCATTATGTATGATTTCCAACAAGTCACTTGCACGCTCCATTGTTCCAGAGAACGGAATCTTAGTCATCTTGCCCATGAGGCATGGTTCGCACGTGTCAAGTGATTCAAAATCAAGTGACTCCAAAAGTCCATCAGCATGGAGTTTCTTCATGCGTTGTACACCAATATGACCTAAGCGGCAGTGCCACAAAAAGGTGGCGCTATCATTGTTAACTCTATATCTTTTGGTCTGAATGTTATGGATATGTGTGTCATCACAATGAAGATTCAATATGAACAAACCCCTCACATTGGGTGCATGACCATAAAAGATATTACTCATGTAAATAGAACAACCATTATTCTCTAACTTAAATGAGTAACCGTCTCGTAATAAACAAGATCCAGATATAATGTTCATGCTTAACGGAGGCACTAAATAACAATTATTTAAGTTCATAACTAATCCCGATGGAAACTGAAGTGCGACCGTGCCGACGGTGATTGCATCAACCTTGGAACCATTTCCCACACGCATCGTCACTTAATCCTTCGCCAGCCTTCGTTTATTTCGCATTTCCTGCTTCGAGTTGCAAATGTGAGCAACAGGACCGGTATCAAATACCCAACACTACTATGAGAGTTGGTTAAGTACACATCAATAACATGTATATCACATATACCTTGTTTGGCGTTGGCCACCTTCTTATCAGCCAAATACTTGGGGCAGTTGCGCTTCCAGTGATCCATCCCTTGCAATAATAGCACTCAGTTTCCCGCTTAGGTCCAGCATTGGGTTTGTTTCTCGGAGGGGCAACAGTTTTGCCACTCTTTTTGGTGTTACCCTTCTTGCCTTTGCCGCTTTTCTTGAAACCAGTGGTCTTATTGACCATCCGCACTTGATGTTCTTTCCGGATTTCTGACTCCGTGAATTTCAGCATCGCAAAAAACTCGTCGGGTGACTTATTCATCCCTTGCATGTTATAGTTCAACACAAAGCTCTTGTTTCTAGGTGGCAGTGATTGAAGAATTCTGTCAGTCATAGCCTCTTGCGTGAGTTCAATCCCCACTTAAGCTAGACGGTTTGAGTACCCAGACATTTTGAGCACATGTTCACTGACAGACGAATTCTCCTCCATTTTGCAAGCATAGAATTTATCAGAGGTCTCATACCTCTCGATTCGGGCATTCTTCTCAAAGATAAACTTCAACTCCTGGAACATCTCATATGCTCTATGACGTTCAAAGCGTTGTTGAAGTCCCGGTTCTAAGCCATACAAAACTACACATTGAACTACTCACTAGTCCTCCTTACGTGCTTGCCAAGCGTTCAAAACATCTTGTTCACACATAGCTGGTGGTTCATCTCCTAGCGGTGCATCAAGGACATAATTCTTTTGCCCAGCTTGTAGGATAAGCCTCGCATTATGATCCCGGACTACAAAGTTGCTACCATCATCTTTTAGCTTAGTTTTCTCTAGGAACATTTTGAAATTCAGGGTTGCTACTGCGCGAGCCATTGATCTACAACATAAAATATTGCAAAGTTTACTTATACTATGTTCAAGACAATTAGAGTTCAGCTAATCATATTACTAATAAACTCCCACTCAAATAGACATCCCTCTAGTTATTTGAGTGCCGCATGATCCAAATTCACTAACTCAAGTCCGATCATCACGTGAGTTGAGTGTAGTTTTAGTGGTAAACATCTCTATGTTAATCATATCTACCATACGATTCACGCTCGACCTTTCGGCCTCTCATGCTCCGGGGCCATGTCTGTACATGCTAGGCTCGTCAAGTTTAACCTGAGTGTTCCGTGTGTGCAACTGTTTTGCACCAGTTGTATGTGAACATGGAGTCTATCACACCCGATCATCACGTGGTGTCTCGAAATGGCGAACTGCCGCAACGGTGCACAGTCAGAGAAAACACAATTTTATCTTGAAATTTAAGTGAGGGATCACCGTATAATGCTACCATCGTTCTAAGCAAGATAAGGTGCATAAAAGGATTAACATCACATGCAATTCATAAGTGACATGATATGGCCATCATCTTGTGCTTCTTGATCTCCATCACCAAAGCACCGGCATGATCTTCATCATCACCGGCGCCACACCATAATCTCCATCATTGTGTCGCCATCGAGGTTGTCGTGCTATCTATGCTATTAGTACTAAAACTACAACGTAGCAATATAGTAAATGCATCTGCAAGCACAAACGTTAGTTTAAATACAACCCTATGGCTCCTGCCAGTTGTCGTAGCATCGACGCGCAAGTCGATATTTAACTATTACAACATGATCATCTCATACATCCAATATATCACATCATGTCTTTGGCCATATCACATCACATGCATACCCTGCAAAAACAAGTTAGATATCCTCTAATTTGTTGTTGCATGTTTTACGTGGCTGCTATGGGTATCTAGTATGATCGCTTCTTACTTATGCAAAGCCACAACTGTGATATACAAATTGCTATTTAACCTTTATCCAAGGACCGCCTCGGTCAAATTCGATTTAATTAAAGTTGAAGAAACAGACACCCGCCAGTCATCTTTATGCAACAAGTTGCATGTTAGTACATGAAATCGGTCTCTCGTAAGCGTACGAGTAAGGTTGGTCTGGGCCGCTTCAATCGAACAATACCACCGAATCGAGAAAACACTAAGGAGGGCAGCAAATCGAACATCAACGCCCACAAAAACTTTTGTGTTCTACTCGAGATTACATCTACGCATGAACCTAGCTCATGATGCCACTGTTGGGGAACGTTGCATGGGAAACAAAAAAATTCCTACGCACACGAAGACCTATCATGGTGATATTCATCTACGAGAGGGAGATCGGATCCACATACCCTTGTAGATTGCTAAGCGGGAAGCGTTAAGAAACGCGGTTGATGTAGTGGAACAACTTCGTGATTCAAATCACCGTCGTCCCACGATCCGTCCTGATCTAGCACCGAACGGACGACACCTCCGCGTTCAGCACACGTATAGCTCGATGACGATCTCCACCTTCTTGATCCAGCAAGAGAGATAGGGAAGTAGATGAGTTCTATGGCAGCCTGGCGGCGTGCCAGTGATGGTGATGATCTATTCCTGCAGGGCTCCGCCCGAGCTCCGCAGAAATCCGATCTAGAGGAAGAACTACGAAGTAGAGGTTTAGGGTTGCACGTGGCAAAGTTGTGTCTCAAAAACCCTAAAACCTCTAGAATATATATGAGGAGGGGAGGGGCTAGCCTTGAGGTTCAAGGGAGCCCCAAGGGAGTCGGTCGAAGGGAGGAGGAGGGACTCCTACTCCAATTCGGTTTGGAAGGAGGAGTCCCTTCCTTCCTTCCCACCTCCTCTTTTTTTCTCCTTTGATTTTTTCTCTTGGCCGAAATAGTCCTATTGGGCTGGCCTCACGAGACCACCAAGGGCTGGTGCGCCACCCATGGGCCTATTAGGTTCTCTCCCGGGTGGGTGGCCCCTCCCGGTAAAAACCCGGAACCCATTCGTCACTCCCGGTACACTGCGGGCAATACCCGAAATCTTTCCGGAAGCCAAATGAAACAATCCTATATAGCAATCCTCATTTCCGGACCATTCCAGAAACCGTCGTGACGCCCGTGATCTCATCCAGGACGCCAAACAAAACTTCAGTCATCAGCACCTATAACTCAACTATACCAAAACGTCACTGATCCTTAAGTGTGCAGACCCTACGGGTTCGAGAACTATGCAGACATGACCTGAGACACTCCCCGGTCAATATCCAATAGCGGGACCTGGATGTCCATTTTGGATCTCACATATTCTACGAAGATCTTATCGGTTGAACCTCCGTGCCAAGGATTCATATAATCCCGTATACCATTCCCTTTGTCCTTCGGTATGTTACTTGCCCGAGATTTGATCGTCGGTATCCCTATACCTATTTCAATCTCGTTACCGGCAAGTCTCTTTCCTCGTTCCGTAATACAAGATTCTGTGACTAACACTTTAGTCACATTGCTTGCAAGGCTTATATGTGAAGTTGTATTACCGAGTGGGCCCCGAGATACCTCTCTGTCACACGGAGTGACAAATCCCATTCTTGATCCATGCTAGCTCAACGGACACCTTCGGAGATACCTGTAGAGCACCTTTATAGTCACCCAGTAACGTTGCGACGTTTGATACACAGAAGGTATTCCTCCGGTGTTAGTGAGTTACATGATCTCATGGTCATAGGAATGAATACTTGACACGTAGAAAACAATAGCAACAAAATGACACGATCACATGCTACGTTTATAGTTTGGGTCTTGTCCATCTCATCATTCTCCCAATGATGTGATCCATTCATCAAGTGATAACACTTGTATATGGTTGGAAAACTTTAACCATCCTTGATCAACTGGCTAGTCAACTAGAGGCTTACTAGGGACATAGTTTTGTCTATATATCGACACATGCATTTATGTTTTCATTCAATACAATTATAGCATGGATAATAAACGATTATCTTGAAACAGGAAATATGATAATAACTATTTTATCATTTCCTCTAGGGCATATTTCCAACATGGCTTTGTTTAATTTTCTAAAATTAATTATCATCCTATAACAACTCACAATTCTTTGTGGGATAAGTTCATTTTTGTCATTGGGAACAACAGTTATACCTGCTTTCTTAGGGACACAATGAACAAGACTTATCCATCTACTATCAGCTATGGGATATACTATACGTGCCTCTAGGAGCTTTAATACTTTAGTTCTTACCACTTCTTTCATTTTAGGATTCAAGCGGCATTGATGATCGACAAAATGTTTAGCATTCGGTTCCATATGAATCTTGTGCTGACATAGAGTGGGACTAATGCCTTTAAGATCATCTAGAGTATATCCAATAGCATCTGGGTGCTTCTTCAAAATTTTGCGCAATCTCTTTTCTTCATGATGTGAAAGGTCAGGACTAATAGTAACATGATATATCTTATTTTCATCAACACAAGCATATTTCAAGGTATCGGGTAATTTCTTTATGCCAAATACGGGGTCACCCTTAGGTGGAGGAGTATCCCCTAAAATGTCAATGGGCAAGTTGTGTTTAAGAATAGGTGTTTGTCTAAAGAATTTTGTCGGCCCAGTGGGAACTAGGGTACCATGGCCCGTGTGTCGCTGGCCTAGAGGACAACGCGTGGGCCGGCCCAAGGGAGACGGACCTGCCCCGACCGCTCTTACGGAAGCTGGATCAGGAGGTTTTGTCTCGCGAGGTCCCCTCATCTCCAGTCCAGACCTTGTTGAGGTCCTCTACTACTAAGCCGCCTCTTGATGCCCCTCTCGCGAGGCTGTCTCACCAAGCCTGGTGCGTAGCATTGACCGCAGGGCTCCATAGCAAAGGAAGATGGGTACACTGTTGGTCGGCATGGACATGGAAGATTTTCCCTTTGGTGATTAATGTGCAGCGCCAGCTGCACCTCAAAAAGCAGGATGTCAAGCTTACCATTTCGGTGATAGAGGATCAGGATGGATCAACATTGCAGGACGGAGATCACTACCGAGCACACGACCGCAACATGATGGCCACTTTACCAGGCGAAGACCACATTTAGTCAGGATAAGCCAAGCTCATGTCCCCCTTCGAATTGCCGCCCTATGGCTACCTTTCCCGCTGATATTTTTGGGGAATGGGACCAAGGCAGTACAAAGGGGGAAGGGCCACATCCATGTAAGGGGATCGAGACATTATCTCCAGCAACACCCATGTATGGGAGCCTCAAGATCCTTTCTTTCTAAGGCAACAAAATCAAACACATGAGTAGGGTTTTACGCCACACGGCGACCCAAATCTGGGTATCTCGCGTCGATGAGGAAGAGTAAACTCACCTTCGATCTTGTAGTGTTTTTCAGCGCGTTGCAGGTCACGAGCCAAGCCCCCAGTGTCCGAACCTTGTTTTTGGAGAAGTTCTTGGGAGCAGATCCCAAACTCCGACATTTGGCGCGCGAGGTAGGGGGACTTGCCGTCTTCGCGCCCTCGACCATGACACCATCATCAACATGGAAGAAGCCGCCATGCACCGGGAACATGTTGTGCGCTGCACTGCCACCAGGGCACTCGCGTCCCCCGCCGCCTCTGTTGCCCCGGGCTAACACTGAGCTTGTTGGGGAGCATGTGGCCTCCTCTATCCACCAGTCGTTGAATGAGATTGCACGTGGCCGCTCGACCACCATCTCCTCACTCGCGCGCCGCAACCCGCCTGCTCCGCACGTCGGGCTTCTCATGGCACATGAGATTCTGCTCTATCGCCCCGCCAATAGTGGCTATGACACCTGGCTTGAGCGCATCATCGAGCTCATCGACGCCGCGCACAACGGTCTGAGTCACGATGGTCAGGCGCCCTCCCGCTCCCAACTTCCTCCGTCGTTTCTTGCTTACTTGGCCAAGCACGATGCTCCTCCTCCGACTCCTTTGTCCTGCGACGTGCCCGAGCGGCACCCCGTGGTGCACAAAGCAGAGCTTCCTTACGGATCGACGATGCTCGCGGGTGGCAGCGACAGCTACGAGATCGTACACTATGAGCCCCAGGATTGCACCATCCAAGACGTCGCCCCACCCGGGCACCAGCATCGCGTGACCCTCAATGGAGGTGTCACCACCATCAGGGGCTACCTGACCCTCGCTCTTGAGCTGCGCCGAGTGGTGTGTCCCGACAAGTTCAAGGCAAAGCTTTCTCCTCACTAAGACGGTAGCACCAACCCCATCGAGTTCCTCATGCTCTACACCATGAACATCCAAGCCATGAGAGGAGATGACCGGGTCATGGCAAACTGGTTCCCCATGGCACTCAAAGAATTTGCACGCACGTGGATCCTGAACCTCCCTGAGCCGTCCTTCTCTTCGTGGGAGGGCCGACACAAGTAGTTCATTGCCAACTTCACGGGCACGAGAGACCGGACCCTCATTCTCAATGACCTGCGGGCCATGCACCAGCGCCCTAACGAGCCTCTCCACAAGTTCGTCCAGCACTTCTACTAGGTGCACAACAGGATCCCCAAGGCCTCTGACACAGCAATTATCTCCTCTTTCACCAGCGATGTCACCAAGGTAAAGATGCGCGAGAAGCTCTTCGTTGGGGATGAGCTGGACTCCGTAGCAAAAATTTTGTCGCCGTCGAACGTCGTACCAAGGTTGAAGAGGGACGTGTGTTCCTCCACATCGACCCTAACGCTGATCCTGGCACGACAAAGTCCAAGGGCAAGGACCTCAAGTGCAAGGGGGCCGCCGTGCTCGCGGCGGAGCCGGACTACAAGCACGGCCGTGACCACTCTTAATCCAAGAAGGATGACCGTCCCACCTATGCCTATTGTGGTGTGAACTCCCGCAACACCGATGACTTCTATGAGCTTGGGCAGCTTCGTGAGGGCTGCACCGACCGTCGCGGCAGCCGCAAGGAACACAGCGGCAATGGCCCCGATGGCGATGACGGAGGTGGCTGCTGGGGTAACAACAACGACAACAACCATTAGGATGGTAGGTCCAAAAAGACCCCTCCTGTGCCGAACACAGGGGGCGGGGGTGATGACTGCTACTTCTCAAACAACAGCGCCAGAATTTGACACGTTGACGGGGACTTGCTTGTGTTGGTTTTTCCCTTGAAGAGGAAAGCATGATGCAGCACAAGAGCAATAAGTATTTCCCTCAGTTTGAGAACCAAATTATCAATCCAGTAGGAGAATCTCGTCAAGTCCAGAGTACCTGCACAAACACAAAAGAGCTTGCGCCCAACGCTATAAAGGGGTTGTCAATCCCTTCAAGATTGATTGCAAAGTGAGCTCTCAAGGCGGAAAGTGCAACGAAGTAAAAGAGTAAGGCTGAAAATATGGTGTGGAGTAGACCCGGGGGGCCATATTGTTCACTAGAGGCTTCTCTCAAAATAGCAAATATCACGGTGGGTGAACAAATTACTGTCGAGCAATTGATAGAACCGCGCAAAGTCATCACGATATCTAAGGCAATGATCATACATATAGGCATCACGTCCGAGACAAGTAGACCGATACTTTCTGCATCTACTACTATTACTCCACACATCGACCGCTATCCAGCATGCATCTAGTGTATTGAGTTCATGACGAACAGAGTAACGCCTTAAGCAAGATGACATGATGTAGAGGGATAATCTCAAACAATGATGAAACCACATCTTTTTACCCTTGATGGCAACAACACGATGCGTGCCTTGCTACCCCTTCCGTCACTGGGTGAGGTCACCGCACGGTATGAACCCAAAAGCAAGCACTTATCCCATTGCAAGAATCATAGATCTAGTTGGCCAAACAAAACACACAACTCGAAGAGAATTACAAGGATATGAAATCATGCATAAGAGAGATCAGAAGAAACTCAAATAAGATTCATAGATAATCTGATCATAAATCCACAATTTAACGGATCTTGACAAACACACCACAAAAGAAGATTACATCGGATAGATCTCCATGAAGATCATGGAGAACTTTGTATTGAAGATCCAAGAGGGGGAAGAAGCCATCTAGCTACTAGCTATGGACCCGTAGGTCTATGGTGAACTACTCACGCATCATCGGAGAGGTCATGGTGTTGATGAAGAAGCCCTCCGTATCTGAATCCCCCTCCGGCAGGGCACCAGAACGTGCCCCAGATGGGATCTTGCGGAGGCAGAAGCTTGCGGCGGCGGAAAAGTACTTTCGATGATCTCTTGATTTTTTCTGGGATTTTAGCGAATTTATAGACGGAAAACCTACGGCACAGGAGGCCCAGGGAGCCCACAAGCCTGGGAGGCGCGGGCCCCCTGGCCACGGCTAGGGGGATTGTGGGGTCCGCGTTGGCCCCCTGCCATGATTCTCAGGCTTCCCGATCTTCTTCTGTTTCGGAAAAAATCTTTTTGGCAGTTTCGTTTCGTTTGGACTCCATTTAAAATCATCCTCTAAAAGGGGTCAAAAAACATAGACAAAACAGGAACTGGCACTTGGCACTGAGTTAATAGGTTAGTCCCAAAAAATATATATATAAGGCATACAAAACATCCAAAGTTTAACAAGATAATAGCATGAAACCATCAAAAATTATAGATACGTTGGAGACGTATCAAGCATCCCCAAGCTTAACTCCTGCTCTTCCTTGAGTAGGGAAGTGATAAAGAATGAATTTTTGATGTGGAATGCTACCTAGCATAGTTTTCCTTTGCAACTTCTTTCGTGTGACATAACGTTCAGATCCGTAAGATTCAAAACAATAGTTTTCTATTGACATGAAAACAATAATACTTCAAGCAAGCTAGCAAGGTAATCATGAACTTTCAAAATAACAAGGCCAAAGAAAGTTATCCCTACAAAATCATATAGTCTCGCTATGCTCCATCATCCTCACACGACTAATGTAAATCATGCACAACCCCGGTATTGGCCAAATAATTGTTTTCGCCCTCTTACTTTCTCAAACTTTTTATAACTATCACGCAATACATGAGCGTGAGCCATGGATATAGCACTATAGGTGGAATAGAGTGTGGTGGTGGTTGTGAGACAAAAAAAGGAGGAGATGGTCACATTGACTCGGCATATCAAAAGGCTATGGAGATGCCCATTAATAGATATCAATGTGAATGAGTAGGGATTGCGATACAAAGGATGCACTAGAGCTATAAGTATGTGAAAGCTCAAAAGGAGAACTAGTGGGTGTGCATCCAACTTGCTTGCTCAGGAAGACCTAGGGAAATTTTGAGGAAGCCCATCATTGGAATATACAAGCCAAGTTATATAATGAAGATTCCCACTAGCATATGGTGGTGACGAAACGAGAGGCTCTCAATCATGAAGAACATGGTGCTATTATGAAGCACAAGTGTGGAAAAAGATAGTAGCATTGTCCCTTCTCTCTTTTTCTCTTTTTTTTATTTGGGCTCTTAGGCCTCTCTTTTTTCTATTTTTTTATATAGGCTCTTTGGCCTCTCTTTTTTTCCTCACATGGGACAATGCTCTAATAATGATGATCATCACACTTTTATTTACTCACAGCTCAAAGCTTAGAAATGACTCTATAGGAAATGCCTCCGGCAGTGTACCGGGATGTGCGACGATCTAGCTTGGCATATGACGTTGAAACATGTCGCTAGCCATCTTACGACCATGCAATGGCAATATGAGAGTGACGGCACAAGTCATGAGACGGAACGGTGGGAGTTGCATGGCAATATATCTCGGAATGGCTATGAAAATGCCATAGTAGGTAGATATGGTGGCTGTTTTGAGGAAGGCATTTGGTGGGTTTGTGCACTCGCAAGAACTGCGCGGCACTAGAGAGGCTAGCAATGGTGGAAGGTTAAAGTGCATCTATACCATGGACTCACATTAGTCATGAAGAACTGACATACTTGTTGTGAAAGTTTTTATTAGTAATCGAAACAAAGTGCTAAACGCATACTCCGAGGGGAAGGGTTGGTAGGTGTTAACCATCGCGTGATACGTCTCCATCGTATCTACTTTTCCAAACTCTTTTGCCCTTGTTTTGGACTCTAATTTGCATAATTTGAATGGAACTAACCTAGACTTACGCTGTTTTCAGCAGAATTGCCTTGGTGTTATTTTTGTGCAGAAACCAAAGTTCTCCAAATGTCTTGAAAATTTACGGGAGCAGTTTTGGAAAATATCAAAAATATCTGCGCCAAGTTCCACCTCAGGGGGTGGGCCAGTGGGCCACAAGCCCTTGCTCCGCCACCACCCCCTGGTGGCGGTGGGCAGGCTTGTGGGGCCCACACGGCTCTGCCGCCCCCAAGTCCACCTCTATAAGATCCCTTTCGTCCCAGAAAAAATTAAAAGAGAAGTTTTCGTCGAGTTTTCGATACGGAGGCACAGCCACCACCTGTTCTTCATCTCGAGGGCAGATCTGAAGTCCATCTTGGGCTCCGGAGAGGTGAAATCGTCGCTATCGTCATCATCAACCTTCTTCCCTCTCTAATTCCAAGAAGCTCTTCATCGTTCGTGAGTAATCTATTCATAGGCTCGCTGGGCGGTGATGAGTAGGATGAGATCTATCATGTAATCGAGTTAGTTTTGATGGGGATTGATCCCTAGTATCCACTATGTTCTGAGATTGATGTTGCTACTACTTTGCCATGCTTAATGCTTGTCATTAGGGCCCGAGTGCCATGATTTCAGATGTGAAATTATTATGTTGTCACCAATATATGTGTGTTTTAGATCCGATCTTGCAAGTTGTAGTTACCTACTATGTGTTATGATCCGGCAACCCCGGAGTGACAATAACGGGAACCACTCTCGGTGATGACCATAGTTTGAGGAGTTCATGTGTTCACCAAGTGCTAATGCGTTGGTCTGGTTCTTTATTAAAAGGAGAACCTTAATATCCCGTAGTTTCCTTTTGGACCCCGCTGCCACGGGAGGGATGGACAATAGATGTCATGCAAGTTCTTTTCCCTAAGAACATATGACGACACACGGAATGCATGCCTATATCACATTGAAGAACGGGAGCTAGCCACATATCTCTCCGTGTTATAGTTGTTGCATGATGAATATCATCCAAACAAATCACCGACTCATTGCCTACGAGTCTGTCCTACTGTTGTTACTTGTCTTGCTCTGCTGCTGCTACTACTACTGTTGCTATTGCTGTTGCTACTTGCTACTGTTGTCACTACTGCTGTTCCTTGCCACTGCTATTGCTCGTTACACTGTTGCTACCTACTACACTTTTGGTTCACTGGCCGTTCACGGGAATTGATAACTTCCGTCAACGCGGCAACGGAGGCGCCATTGATACAATCGTTAGGAATAGTCTGCCGTCAACACATCGTTTCTGACACCGTTGTTATCATATTACTTTGATGTTACTACTGTGCTTGCAGATACTAATCTTTCAGGTGTGGTTGAATCTGACAAATTCAGCTGCTAATACTCATGAGTATTCTCTCACCTCCTATAGGCGATCAACAAATTTGGGTCGAATACTCTACCCTCGAAAACTGCTGCAAACCCACGCGCTGGTGGGCCTTCAACAACATTCTTCTAGTTTCGTTGTTGGGGAGTGCTAGTAGCATTCTTCTGGTACCATTGCAAGGGAAGGTTTGATGTCATCAGCATTCATCTAGCTATCGCCAGAGATTGCAATCATCGCGCGATCCCGACCTCAACACAAAGGATGACAATCAATAGATCACTTATGCTCCGACTTCCTAACATAGAGGATCACCATACGTGCATGCTACGGGAATCACTAACTCCAACACAAGTATTTCTAGATTCACAACACCCTACCAACATAACTCTTAGTATTACCAAATCCACGTCTCAAAACTAATTGAGAGGAATCAAAATTTCTCTTTCTACTCAATGCACATGAAGATCGAGGTTTTTGTATCCTCTTTGGGTACCTATCACCTTTGGGACTACTTTCAAAGCATAAGCCAACTACCAAGTCTCGCACCGCCGTGCTCTAAAAGATCTAAGTGAAGCACATAGAGCAAAATTATCTAGCTCAAAAGATATAAGTGAAGCACAATGAGCATTCTAGAAAAATCACGATGAGTGCATGTCTCTCTATAAAGGTGTGCAGCAAGGATGATTGTGACACAACAAAAAGAAAAGACTCCTAAGATACAAGACGCTCCAAGCAAAACACATATCATGTGGTGAATAAAAATATAGCTCCAAGTAATGTTACCGATGGATTGAAGACGAAAGAGGGGATGCCTTCCCGCGGCATCCCCAAGCTTAGGCTTTTTGGTGTCACTGAATTTGGCTTGGGATGCCTTGGGCATCCCCAAGCTTGAGCTATTTCCACTCCTTATCTCTTTGTCCATGAGAACATCACCTAAAACTTGAAAACTTCACAACACAAAACTTAAACAGAAACTCGTGATATCATTTGCACAAGAAAACAAACTACCACCTCTTTAGGTACTGTAGCAATCTTGATTTCTATTTATATTAGTGTTGGGCTACTGTATTCTCACTTTTCCATGGCTAGTACCCCCCCCCCCGATACTAACCATAGTTTCATCAAAACAAGCAACCAACTCAAAAAAAACAGAATCTGTCAAAAATAGACCAGTCTGTAGCAATCTGTATACTTCGTATACTTCTGGTACCTAAACAATTCTGAAAACTTACGACTACCTGGGCAACATGCATATCAACCAGAAGAAAAAATAATCAACTCAAAAGCTCTTTCTGAATAAAAATGAAAAATCATCTCCTGAGCGAAAAGTTTCTGTCTTTTTCCAGCAGGACCAAACAACCATTACCAAGACTAATAATAAAGGTTTTGCTTGGCTCAAACACAAAAAAGAAACACAAAAGACACAATCATAACAGAATTATGATAGTGTGGACGCAACAGAACAGAAAGAAAAAGATATAAATTCATTGGGTTGCCTCCCAACCAGCGCTATAGTTTAACGCCCTTAGCTAGGCATAAGGCGATAGAATCACGTATGTTGTCTTAGGTGCTCAAACCATAAGTGGCCCTCATCATGGATTCATAAGGCAATCTTATTTTCTTTCTAGGAAAGTGCTCCATGCCCTTCTTTAAAGGAAATTGAAATCTAATATTCCCTTCCTTCATATCGATGATGGCACCGGTAGTCCTTAGGAAAGGTCTACCAAGAATAATAGGGCATGTAGGATTGCAATCAATGTCAAGCACAATGAAATCCACGGGTACATAGTTCCTATTTGCAAAAATAAGAACATCATTGATCCTTCCCATGGGTTTCTTGACAGTAGAATCCGCAAGATGCAAATTAAGAGAACACTCTTCAATCTCATTAAAACCGAGAACATCACATAAAGACTTTGGAATCGGGGAAACACTAGCACCCAAATCACACAAAGCATTGCATTCATAGTTTTTTATTTTGATTTTGATAGTAGGTTCCCACTCATCATGAAGCTTTCTAGGGATAGAGACTTCCAATTCAAGTTTCTCTTCAAGAGATTTTATCATAGCTTCGACGATATGATCGGTAAAGGCCTTGTTTTGGCTATAAGCGTGCGGAGAGTTTAGCATGGATTGCATCAAGGAAATGCATTCAATCAAGGAGCAACTATCATAATTGAATTACTTGAAATCCAAGGTAGTAATTTCATTACTACTCACAGTTTTAATATCTTCTACACTACTTTTAATGCTTTTAGCATCAAGATAGATGGACTCCGAATCATTGGGGCGTTTTTCAACCAAGGTGGATTCATATCCAGCCCCATCATCATTAGGTTTGACACAAGAAAACAAAGATTCAATGGGAGTCACACCTAGCACGTTAAGATCTTCGTGATTCTTATCAAGAGAGCACGCCTTTTTAAGCCATTCATGTCTAGCACGAATTTGGGCGGTTCTTTCTTTGCTCTCAATCATGGAAACACGGATAGCTTTCAAAGTTTCATCCATATTGATCTTGGGAGGAGCACATATAACTTTCAAAGCATCAATATCACTAGAAATTCTATCAACACTCTTAGCCAAATCGTCAATTTTGAGTAGTTTTTCCTCTGTGGACGCATTGAAAATTTTCTGCGAGTTGATAAACTCTTCGATATTACTCTCTAGGTCAGAGGGTAACCTATTGTAATTTCCATGAGTATTGTTGTATGAGTTGCCAAAGTTATTAGAGGAGTTACTAGGAAAGGCCTAGGAACATAGTTTCCTCTAAAAGCATTGTTGTTGCCAAAATTATTCCTACCAACAAAATTAACGTCCAAGCTAGCGTTGCTACTCTCAATCAAAGAAGACAAGGGCATATCATTAGGATCTAAAGGAACACTTATACTAGCAACCAAATTCATTAACTCATCCATCTTAGCACTCAACGAGTTAATTTCTTCTATAGCGTCTACTTTCTTACTAGTAGGTGACCTTTCAGTGTGCCACTGAGAGTAGTTCGTCATGATATCGTCTAAGATTTCGTGGCTTCTCCTAACGTTATTTCCATGAACGTTCCACCGTACGCGGAGTCCAAGATATTTCTAGAAATGAAATTCAAGCCAGCGTAGAAGATTTGTATAATCATCCAAGACTCAAGCCATGAGCGGGACAATTTCTAATCATCAATTTCAGTCTCTCCCAAGATTGTGCAACGTGTTCACGATCAAGTTGCTTAAAATTCATGATAACGGAGAGAGATAATCTTAGCTGGCGGAAAATACTTGGATATATAAGCATCTTTGCACTTATCCCAAGAATTGATACTATTTTTGGGCAAAGACGAAAACCAAGTTTTTGCTCGATCTCGTAACGAGAAAGGAAAAAAGCTTCAATTTAATCACATCATTATCCACATCTTTCTTCTTTTGCATATCGCAAAGCTCTATGAAGGTATTAAGATGGGATGCGGCATCTTCACTAGGAAGGCCGGAGAATTGCTCTTTCAGAACAAGATTCAGCAAAGCGGCATTGATTTTGTATGACTCCGCACTAGTGGCGGGAGCAATCGGAGTACTAATAAAATCATTATTATTAGTATTCAAGAAGTCACAAAGTTTGGTGTTTTCAGTCATGGTGACTTCGGCAAGCAAGCAAGCATACAAGCGAACAAAGAGCAAGCGAGAAAAAGGGCGAACGAAAAGGCAAACGAAAAAGGCAAATTGGTGATGTGGGGGCGAGGAAAACGAGAGGCAACTGGCAAACAAAGTTAATGCAAGAGATGAGTTTGCGACACTTACTTGGATGAGTTCTTGACTTGATCCTCCCCGGCAACGGCGCCAGAAATCCTTCTGCTACTTCTGAAACAACAGCGCCAGAATTTGACACGTTGACGGAGACTTTCTTGTGTTGTTTTTTCCATTGAAGAGTAAAGGGTGATGCAGCACAAGAGCAGTAAGTATTTCCCTTAGTTTGAGAACCAAAGTATCAATCCAGTAGGAGAATCTCGTCAAGTCTAGAGTACCTGCACAAACACAAAAGAGCTTGCACCTAACGCTATAAAGGGGTTGTCAATCCCTTCAAGATTGATTGCAAAGTGAGATCTAAAGGCGGAAAGTGCAACGAAGTAAAAGAGTAAGGCTGAAAATATGGTGTGGAGTAGACCCGGGGGCCATAGTGTTCACTAGAGGCTTCTCTCAAAATAGCAAAAATCACGGTGGGTGAACAAATTACTGTCGAGCAATTGATAGAACCGCGCAAAGTCATGACGATATCTAAGGCAATGATCATACATATAGGCATCACGTCTAAGACAAGTAGACCGATACTTTCTGCAACTACTACTATTACTCCACACATCGACCGCTATCCAGCATGCATCTAGTGTATTGAGTTCATGACGAACAGAGTAACGCCTTAAGCAAGATGACATGATGTAGAGGGATAATCTCAAACCAATGATGAAAACCCCATCTTTTTACCCTTGATGGCAACAACATGATGCATGCCTCGCTACCCCTTCTGTCACTAGGTGAGGTCACCGCACGGTATGAACCCAAAACCAAGCACTTCTCCCATTGCAAGAATCATAGATCTTGTTGGCCAAACAAAACCCACAACTCGAAGAGAATTACAAGGATATGAAATCATGCATAAGAGAGATCAGAAGAAACTCAAATAAGTTTCATAGATAATCTGATCATAAATCCACAATTCATCAGATCTCGAGAAACACACCACAAAAGAAGATTGCATCGGATAGATCTCCATGAAGATCATGGAGAACTTTGTATTGAACATCCAAGAGAGAGAAGAAGACATCTAGCTACTAGCTATGGACCCGTAGGTCTATGGTGAACTACTCACGCATCATCGGAGAGGTCATGCTGTTGATGAAGAAGCCCTCCGTATCCGAATCCCCCTCCGGCAGGGCACCAGAACGTGCCTCAGATGGGATCTTGCGGAGACAGAAGCTTGCCGCGGCGGAAAAGTACTTTTGATGATCTCCTGTTTTTTTCTGGGATTTTAGGGAATTTATAGGCGGAAAACCTAGGGCAAAGGAGGCCCAGGGAGCCCACAAGCCTGGGAGGCGCCCCCCTGGCCGCGGCTAGGGGGCTTGTGGGGTCCTTGCTGGCCCCCTGCCCTGATTCTCACGCTTCCCGATCTTCTTCTGTTTCAGAAAAAAATCTTTTTGGCAGTTTCGTTCCGTTTGGACTCCGTTTAAAATCCTCCTCTGAAAGTGGTCAAAAACATGGAAAAAACAGGAACTGGCACTTGGCACTGAGTTAATAGGTTAGTCCCAAAAAATATATAAAAGGCATACAAAACATCCAAAGTTTGACAAGATAATAGCATGAAACCATCAAAAATTATAGATACGTCGGAGACGTACTCAATGACATCATGGCCGAGGTTAACACCTCGGTCGCCGAAGACCAGGAGGGACAATCCCTTCGGGCGAACAAAGAGGGGGTGCACGATCAGCCCGAGCTCTTTCCGAAGACAGTCCCGGAGACCCCCAGCCCCCCAAAGTCAACCAATCCAGCTTCCAACACAGGGAAAACTGAGGTGTCGCCGCCAGAGCCACTCGTAGCAGAGCGGGCCAAAACCGGGTGGCTAGTCATGATGGAGGAGTCTTTAAATGGTTTGTCCATCGCCGAAGAGTACCCGCTCTTCTCGGTGTGGTTTTGCAACGCATCCACCGTTGACAGTGGACTGAAGGAGGCTTTCGGCAGACTCTTGATGAGCTTCAATGTAGATTAATACCTTTTTACCAAGAGAATTTATGTTATATGGTTATGTAATCCTCATATATTGTAACATCCCAAATTTTGGTATGTTATTACATTTACTAGATTGATAGTTTGTTTGTTGAGTGATTGAAACTATAGTGAAATTTAAAACTTTTTAAAACTTTTGAATGAGAGGGAATAAATTGACTTTCCCGTTTTTCTTTTGAATTCAAATTCATCCATTTAAAATCACTGAGAGAAGATAACATGACTTCTTCAAATATAAATAATTTGAATGAATGTGACATTTGAATTTTCCTTTCGTTTTTTATATGAATTTTTATTTTTATTTTTGGCACAAGATTTCAATCACAAATTTTTTCGTGACAATATACTTGCCAAGCAAGAAAGAGAGGAGGTAACATGACACCCCAAAAAAATAGAAGTCAGAAAAAAAATAGTGCCAAAAATTTGAATTTTATTGAATTTAAAAAATATATATATAAAGTTTTTATTTTGTGAAAAGTAAAATGTCCATGTTGTAGGAAATTTTATTCTGAAATTTTTTATATATAATATGCCTATATAAAATATTCTCTTAATTTCGTTTATATTTGTTTTCGCTTTTTATTTTCAAAAAATAAAAAAGGCACTATTCACCAGGAAACATTGTTCATCCGAAATATAAGAAAAAAACAAGCCTCGCCGATTTGGGCTGATGCGGCTGGTTGATTCCTTTTGGCCCATGCGGCTCCTCTCCCTCCTTTTCTCCTCTTTTCGTCTATGTTCAGTCCTACATTGCCTATCTAATGACTTTTAGACCTTCTTTCCACCTATAAATATAGATCCATAGGAGCATCCAAAAATCATCTATTTCAGGTTAAATCAATCTTTTGGTTTGACTAGGTTTATTAAGTAAAAATATTCTTTTCTTTTCGGCGGGATTTCTAGAAGTGGTCTCCTCTTTGGAATTAATTCTTACTCTGCATTCTAAAGGTATTCTCTTCGTATTTTTTTAATACTCTCGTAGTTTATTATTTCTAGACTAGTATTCCTACACTAGTATATGGTAGAGTAATTAGTTTATCAATTAGTCTCTGTATTTACACATTAGTCCTACAATTCCTTTAGACATATCACTTTTCTTCCGTAAAACAGCTTGGGCCTGATTTTTCAAATAGCCATAACTCTTTACTTGTTTATCCGAATTAGATGAAACCAACGCCTAGAGTTTCATCTTGATCCCACCTATCCGGTGAACCTATCATATCAGCTTTTTGAAATTTTCAAATTTCGAAATTTGTTCACACTCATATTCAAACTTCTTTTGATCATATATTTTTAACCGTAGCTCCGTTTTAGATGAATCCAATTGGGTCGGATTCGTATCAAAGTAATATTCCCATTTGTATCATTAGTTTTAACTTTTCGACTTACATTTTTGATCAAATCGGATTTATCTATTAGTGCCTAAAAGTGTACACATCGTTCTAAGGCGATTCAATGTTATATTGAAGTATTTGTATCTTTTGATCCGCTATTTCAAATCTAGTAATTATTTTTTTCTACACGCTCATATTGATCTCCTATATCCAGTAGCATCATTAGTTTCGACCTCTGAACCTTACAAATTTCAGCAATTCAAATTTGTATTCGAACATTCATTTGATCTTATCTTGCAAATAGTAACACCTTTTCAATTGATTCCTTTTACCCCTAAACACTCATGTCATATATTTTTGTATGTAACCATCATACTTCAGTTCAACTTCTCTTGACCTATTGAATGCAAATTCAATTCATACTTCCATTCGCTATAACTTTTGTTGTAGTGCTCCATTTCAAGAAATTCTTTCTACAAATAAATTCTTATGTCTTATACTATTTGTCAAACAACATTCATGTTGTTCTCCCAATATTTTTGATCATCTCCCATAGTGTATGCAAGTCGAGATTATATAGCGATAGTTGATCATCCTTTGACTCTTTTGAGTTGACCCCTTTCACCTTTCCTTTTACAACACCATAAGGCCCTATCTTTTCTTATTGAATCTTGGTATGTTATTATTTTGCACCAAGACATGTTTTTTTCTTATGTTCTTTTGGTTCTTCCTTCTGGCATGAATGTTTTTTGAATGCTATTTCATTTACGATAGATTGCTCGGAGTGTGATGAGTAGAATTATCAGGATTATGAGAGCGACTATCTTCATCAAGTAATACCAGGCAAGTCACGTTGATCATGTTTTTTACCTATGTTTTATATGCATAGTAGCTCTACCTTCTTCACCCAATTGCATGCAAAGTAGGTACTTGGAAATTGGATCTTGATGTAGTATCATGTGGTAGGCACCCATCACCCTTGTTACTTGGCTCGGGAGATGAATTTTATTTTGCTATGATTTTAGTAGACGGGGTTTTGGTTGAGTGTTTATCATGAGTGTTGCAAGAACTTAATAAATCAAGACCTGAAGACTCAAAGACTTGCAAGACCTCAGAATGAAATATACCTCTGGTTGAAAGATGGTTTAGATGGGCTCCCTGGAGAAACCAGTGGACGACCCGGGATGCATGGAGAAGCGCCATGACATCTTGCGGAAAGCTTCACCCAGGCACAAAGAGATGGATGGATACTTCAAGACCCATGGCTTACCTGCACAGCCACAAGTCATTATGGGCTCTCGCTTGGTTGGACAACGTGGTGACTCTGGACAGGCGGTGCTACAAGATGTAGAAGAACGGTAGGATTGGATGGGCACCGATAGACGCTCAGAGGAACCCGTTGAAAGACCATGTTTTGATCATCCGGTTCTCAAACACCCTGAAGTGCGAGGACTTCAACGGAGGCGATCAAATCTTGTGGGGAACGTGTGAAAAACTCTGCAGAGTACTCAAACCAAATCGATTAGCCGTGTCCACGGTCATGGACAACTTGAGCCGAAGGAACTGAAATTATCAAGAATTATCAACACCATTTATTATTGATGTGGGTAATATTGATAACTTGGGTATGAGAAATGGTTGGTGGAACCTTCTCGTTAACAACCAACAATGTAGTAAATTTTGCTTTTAGCCCTCTCTTGTTGTAGGAAAAATTTGCTTTACGCAAAACTTAAACTGCTGCCCCACCTGCCATAAATGCATATAGTATAGACGATATTTTTACCACTCTCTTTTGTGACTTGCCGGCATATTCAATATGCTGACCTACACGGCTGCAACTTCTTATGTTGTAGATACTTTCTTCGACGAGTAAGAGTACGATTCAGGGTTACGGTCTGCACTCAACTTGTCGTTGGTGTTTATTGGGACTCCACTCCCTTTGACTGTTTCCGCTGAGATTCTGAGGTATATATCAATTTTACGTTATTTACATGTGATTGCACTTTGATATATACATTGATGTACTGTGTGTGCTAGCATACTGATCCAGGGATGGCACAGATACACAGAGGCTTCACTCGTTTTGAGTCGGTCGCTACATATATGGTATCAGAGCACATGTAGACTGTAGGACGTGACCCTAGAAACTGGAAATTTCTTAGGAAAGGATCTCGCTAAAATTTTATTTCCAAGAACATCCTTTACTTATCATCTCTTCTGATTTCATCAAATGTTCTCTCTCACCTCAAATAGTTAGACAATACCCTTTCCCATTCGACCACACGAAGGATCAACTGAGTTCTATTTCAAAGTAAAGAGGATTTCAATATGCATTTGAAGAATTGAAGCTGCACCACTTGAAGACTCTCAAGACTCGAAGCATTCGAAGACCCTAAAGCGTTCGAATATTTATATGACCATTAGAAGTCCAAACCCCTATTATATACCCATGTTAGATATGATGATTTGTGAGCCCTCATTGGTGTGTGTTTTCCGACAGCCACAAACAAAACCTATTCTCAAAAATGTTGTTTGTATTGTGTGTATCTCCCTCTCTCTCTTACCCATCTCATCCCCAAAACCTCAACCCTACCAGATGGAGTATGGAGTTGGACTTGTAATCTTTGGACCAATGACCCAGCTGGAGGCTGATATATGGATTCAGGACATGGAGAACCACTTGGGAGCAATTTGATTTCAAGGAAGTATGAAGTGGCACACGCTCTTCAGTACTTTACACAAAGTGCTGCTATCTGGTGGAAAATGCATCATGCCATACAAGGATTTAGTGGAGCAGAAACTTGGGACGAATTCAAGAAGACTCTGTTAAGATCCCGTCTTATTCAGAAGTGCTATGATAATCCGAAGAAAAAGACTTGTGCATGCAAGATCTGTGGAGAAATAGGACACACCCAGGAGGAACACGAGGATGGATGCACTCATCATTTACCCCAAGGTGCAACAAGTTGTCAAGCAGCAGAAAGAAGCAATGAAGGAAACCCTCAAGAAGAAGATTCTAGTAAAACCTGTGATGAAGGAAATATAGAAGACCCTGATGGACAAAGCCTAACCAGGTTTTTCTCCAATGCCTACTACTCATGTGGCGAAGAAGGACATTTCTCAGAGGAATGCACGAAGGAAAGCCATAAATATCTGGGAGATTTCCCGAGAGAAAAAGTAGACTTGGACCCACTTGAAATGGAAGTACTAACCAGAATGAAGCAGTCCGGAAAGAAGAGAAAGTACACCAGCTAGAGTCAAATCCCGACACATAAAGACCTGAGCCATATCAGATGTTTCAAGTGTAAGGAATTGTGCCACTGCAACGATATGTGCCCAACAAGGAAGCAGGAAAACCAAAGAGTAATAGCAAACACCAAGAAGCCTCGAGACTTGTCGGAACTCATTTGTTTTCATTGCAAGGAAGCAGGACATTATGCTAGTAATTGTCCACAGGGGAAGAAAGCTAAAATGGAGTAGTTAAGTTTCTACAATGGCAATAAGTGTGACATGAAGCACTCTTGTTTTCATGAGACTATGGAGTTAAATTTTGTAGTGGAAGTCTCTAAGATTGTAATAACTTCATGGATCAATGGAATTTATGTGTCATGGTTTCCTATGTCGAAATTGTATGAGTTATTTCTCTATGAACAAATATCTCTGACCTTTTCGAGGATATGAGAAAATATGGTCTATGCAGACATGAGTATATTTTATTTTAAGTGTGGTAGTAATCGGTAAATCCACAGGACCCAGGGAGTAGGAATGTACCATGCATACCAAGAAGCCAAACCCACTGAATACAGTCGAAGGAAATGTTGGATCATATCAAACTATGGGGGTGACAACAGAAGAATAGTGTACCTTGGAATTGGAAATTTGAGAAGAGATTTAATATGAGGAACAAACACTTTTGTTGATACACAGACCAATGGAAGGGAAAATGAGTTCAAGGAATACAACAGGTACCAAGGGTGCATCTCAAGATTTCATGAAGGTTGCCCCAAGAGCATGAAGGAATAAGCTATGATGCACCAGCAAACATTTTTCTTAGGAGCATACGAAAAACCTGAGAGCTATGAAGTTACGATAGATGTTTTGTTCAACTTGCAGAATCAATGGATTATCCGAACTTCGTTCGTGGACAAGAGAAATTCTGCAACGCTTGTGAGGATGCCCAAGTGTTAGAATGCGAGATTCGCTAAACCTTATACAGAGTAATGATTTGGGTGCGGAATGGATTGATCACCATGACAACTTACTCTTATCATTCTCTTGCTATTCAGAATGGTAAATCTGAGAGACTTACCCATAGAGAGAGAAGACGTTCTTTGAAGCCTTTGTTAAGCCTTAGAATGGTATGATGAAAGCCCATGTACATGGCCACGCGTAGGAATTTTTTTTACGGTGAGGATGAAGCCAAGACCCATTTCACTACAGGATAACCACAAATGATAGACCACCATGAGAATCATAGATCAGTTATTTAGAATGATCACGAGACCTATCAGTTAAGAAGACCCAGTAACGGAAGAACTTTGTATTGACCAAGGACACACTGAATCTTGAGTGAATACGTTATGAATATAACGGAAGAGCATCACCAAAACAGTTACTATGAAGAATGTGAGGAGTCAAATGCCAAGACCCTAGAGGATTGTTAAAATTTTGAGGGACCGATAACTCTCATTTTAAGTGTGGTAGCACCCCACTTTGCAGGAGACTGGATTTGTTAGAAGACCCCCAAACCCTAACATTTTTTTCTAGCCTCTTCGAATCTCGAGGACGAGATTCATTTTAAGTGTGGTAGGTTTGTAACATCCCAAATTTTGGTACGTTATAATATTTACTAGATTGGTAGTTTGTTTGTTGAGTGATTGAAACTTGAGTGAAACTTAAAAAAATAATAAAACTTTTGAATGAGAGGGAATAAAATGACTTTCCCGTTTTTCTTTTGAATTGAAATTCATCCATTTAAAATCAGTGAGAGAAGATAACATGACTTCTTCGACTATAAAGAATTTGAATGAATGTGGCATTTGCATTTTCCTTTGGTTTTTGATTTGAATTTTTATTTTTATTTTTGGCACAAGATTTCAATCACCAAAATTTTCCTGACAATATACTTGCCAAACAAGAAAGAGAGGAGGTAACATGACACCCCCAAAAAAATAGAAGTCAGAAAAAAATAGTGCCAAAAATTTTAAAGACAAAATTTGAATTTTTTTGATTTAAAAAAATTATATAAAGTTTATATTTTGTGAAAAGTAAAATGTCCATGTTGTAGGAAATTTTATTCTGAAATTTTTTATATATAATATGCCTATATAAAATATTCTCTTAATTTCGTTTATATTTGTTTTCGCTTTTTATTTTCAAAAACAAAAAAGGCACTATTCACCAGGAAACATTGTTCATCCGAAATAATAAAAAAACAAGCCTGGCCGATTTGGGCTGATGCGGCTCGTCGATTCCTTTTGGCCCATGCGGCTCCTCTCCCACCTTTTCTCCTCTTTTCGTCTATGTTTAGTCCCACATTGCCTATCTAATGACTTTTAGACCTTCTTTCCACCTATAAATATAGATCCATAGGAGCATCCAAAAATCATCTATTTCGGGTTAAATCAATCTTTTGGTTTGACTAGGTTTATTAAGTAAAATATTCTTTTCTCTTCGGCGGGATTTCTAGAAGTGGTCTCCTCTTTGGATTAATTCTTACTCTGCATTCTAAAGGTATTCTCTTCGTATTTCTATACTCCCGTAGTTTATTATTTCTAGACTAGTATTCCTACACTAGTATACGATAGAGTAATTAGATTTATCAATTAGTCTCTGTATTTGCACATTAGTCCTAGAATTCTTTTAGACATAGCACTTTTCTTCCGTAAAACAGCTTGGCCCTAATGTTTCCAATAGCCATAAATTTTTACTCGTTTATCCGAATTAGATGAAACCAACGCATAGAGTTTCGTCTTGATCCCACCTATCCAATGAACCTATCATATCAGCTTTTTGAAATTTTCAAATTTTGAAATTTGTTCACACTCATATTCAAACTTTTTTTATCATGTCTTTTTATCCGTAGCTCCGTTTTAGATGAATCCAATTGCGTCGGATTCGTCAAAGTAATCTTCCCGTTTGTATCATTAGTTTTAACTTTTCAACTTATAATTTTGATCAAATCAGGTTTATCTATTAGTGCCCAAAAGTGTTCACATCGTTCTAAGCCGATTCAATGTTATAATGAAGTATTTGTATCTTCTGATCCGCTATTTCAAATGTAGTATTTCTTTTTTCTGCGCACTCATATTGATCTCCTATATCTAGTAGCATCATTAGTTTCGACCTTTGAACCTTACAAATTTGAGCGATTCAAATTTGTATTCCAACATTCATTTGATCTTATCTTGCAAATCGTAACACCTTGCCGGTCAAGAAAAAATCGTAACACATTTTCAATTGATTCCTTTTACCCCTAAACACTCATGTCATATATTCTTGTATGTAACCATCGTACTTCAGTTCAACTTCTCTTGACCTTCTGAATGCAAATTCAATTCATACTTCAATTAGCTATAACTTGTGTTGTAGTGCTCCATTTCAAGAAATTCTTTCTACAAATAAATTCTTATGTCTTATACTATTTGTCAAACAACATTCCTGTTGTTCTCCCAATATTTTTTATCATCTCCCATAGTGTATGCAACTCGAGCTTATATAGCGATAGTTGATCATCCTTTCACTCTTTTGAGTTGACCCCTTTCACCTTTCCTTTTACAACACCATAAGGACCTATATTTTCATATTAAATCTTGGTATGTTGTTATTTTGCACCAAGACATGTTTTGTTCTTGTGTTCTTTTGGTTATTCCTTTTGGCATGAATGTTTATTGAATGCTATTTCATTTACGATAGATTCCTTGGAGTGTTGCCAGTAGAATTATCAGGATTATGAGAGCGACTATCTTCATCAAGTAATACCAGGAAAGTCACGTTGTTCATGTTTTTTACCTATGGTTTATATGCATTGTAGCTCCACCTTCTTCACCCAATTGCATGCAAAGTAGGTACTTGGAAATTGGATCTTGATGTAGTATCATGTGGTAGGCACCCATCACCCTTGTTACTTGGCTCGAGACGATGAATTTTATTTTGCTATGCTTTTAGTAGACGGGGTTTTGGTTGAGTGTTTATCATGAGTGTTGCGAGAACTTAATAAATCAAGATCTGAAGACTCAAAGACTTGCAAGACCTCAGAACAAAATATACCTCTGGGTGAAGGATGGTTTAGATGGGCTCCCTGGAGAAACCAGTGGACGACCCGGGATGCATGGAGAAGCGCCATGACATCTTGCGGAAAACTTCACCCAGGCACAAAGAGATGGATGGATACTTCAAGACCCATGGCTTACCTGCACAGCCACAAGTCATTATGGGCTCTCGCTTGGTTGGACAAAGTGGTGACTCTGGACAAGCGGTGCTACGAGATGTAGAAGAATGGTAGGATTGGATGGGCACCGATAGAGGCTCAGAGGAACCCGTTGAAAGACCATGTTTTGATCATCCGGTTCTCAAACACCCTGAAGTGCGAGGACTTCAACGGAGGCGATCAAATCTTGTGGGGAACGTGTGAAAAACTCTGCAGAGTACTCAAACCAAATCGATTAGCCGTGTCCACGGTCATGGACAACTTGAGCCGAAGGAACTGAAATTATCAAGAATTATCAACACCATTTATTATTGATGTGGGTAATATTGATAACTTGGGTATGAGAAATGGTTGGTGGAACCTTCTCGTTAACAACCAACAATGTAGTAAATTTTGCTTTTAGCCCTCTCTTGTTGTAGGAAAAATTTGCTTTACGCAAAACTTAAACTGCTGCCCCACCTGCCATAAATGCATATAGTATAGACGATATTTTTACCACTCTCTTTTGTGACTTGCCGGCATATTCAATATGCTGACCTACACGGCTGCAACTTCTTGTGTTGTAGATACTTTCTTCGACGAGTAAGAGTATGATTCAGGGTTACGGTCTGCACTCAACTTGTCGTTGGTGTTTATTGGGACTCCACTCCCTTTGACTGTTTCCGCTGAGATTCTGAGGTATATATCAATTTTACGTTATTTACATGTGATTGCACTTTGATATATACATTGATGTACTGTGTGTGCCAGCATACTGATCCAGGGATGGCACAGATACACAGAGGCTTCACTCGTTTTGAGTCGGTCGCTACATATATAGTAGCCCCCGAGCCCTGGGTGAGTTTGAAAAACTCAAGCGGAGGGTCCAATAGCTCGGAAAACACTGATGACAGTAAAGGTGAGTCATAGCCCACGAGACTCTGGCGGGAGTGAAGAAATCCTGGGAGAGGATCTAAAATCCTATAACCCAGGGGTCTGACACGTACGAGTTGTTATACCGGCCTCGTCTTCGGCAGTAGCCATCAATGTTGTGGAGCTAGCGGAGATGAATCGAAAGCTCAGGAGCTCCGAGGAGCTCGACCTTCTCAACACACGGTTTGTCAACACACAAGGTAAGTCCGAACTGGACTACTTAATACCATTACTTTCCTCATTAAGTGAGCTACTTTGGGTTTTATCCCTAAGCGTGGGATGCTTATTGTAACCGTAGTTATCTCTACAGAGGTCGAGAACCTCAAGGTCGAGCTGAAGAAAGTGAGGCAAGAGGCTGCGAACGGAAGTTGGTGGCCGAACAAGCGGCCACCAAACTAGCATCCGTAAAGGCCGCTAGTGATAAGCACGAGGCCAAGGTGACCGAGGTGCAGCTGGAGCTCAAGGATGTCATCAATAAATGTGAGTCCCTTGAGCAAAATAATAAGGATTGGCCCTCTATGCTGACATCATTGACCTAGGTGATTCAGGAGGCATGGGTGAAGGCGCAAGGCTACCAGAAGGAGATCTGCCTAGTCAAGCTTATTGCGGATGGTAAGAAATACTTACTGCAATGTGTCTTCCGTGGTAGAGGTTCGTGTTGCTCACATGAGGAGTGCGGCGAATGAGGCAAGGCACTTCGCATCCTCGGAGGGGGATGCCGAGCTGAGGCTGTTGTGGACGCAATTCCAAGCCCCCGAGCACCCCCTCCTCCTCACCGGTCAGATGAAGCAGCAGATTGAGTTGCACCAAATGGCAGAGCTGGCCATGCAGGACCTATGCATCAGGCTATGGCCTACGGAGCCGCTGCCGAGCAGCTACTTCGGCCTGGTGCAGAGGTTGTGTGATATCGCTTGCCGGATTGACATACTGAAGCATTCTGTATGCATCGAGGGAGCTCGGATGGCCTTTGCAAGGACCATGGTGCACTGGCCGAAGATCAAGTCAATCGCGATGGCCACCGGACCCCCGCCTCCCGGGAAAGAGCATAGGCACCCCATGTAGTACTTCTCCATCGTAATGGATGGTGCTCGGGTGATAGAAGCCCCGCTCCTAAAGGATATAATTTATGAGTGAGCGTACAATCATGTATTGTATAACAGTTAAACTCTGGTGCATTTATGATGCCCGTGCTCTGCATGGTATATCATGCTTTATTTTGTTTATTTTGACTCGTGTGTGTCCATTCTAATCTGACAGTTACCAGTCATCGGCTTCAGCCCCTTTGTAGATGCTAGAAGAGGTGTTTAGCCGACATCTCGATGCCCGGAGGTGGTAGTGCAGAAGGGAAACGAGGCAATCAAACTATGTGGCTTTAGTGCTTTCACTTAGTCGTAGGAGCTTGACTATGGGGACTAGTTATTAGACCCCGGTGTTTTGTGATGTTTGGGCATGTCAAAATTGAAACCATTATCACTTGGTTTGTGTAAGTACAAACCCTTTGTATAACACAACGTAACCTCCATTGATTTTTTTACCACTTGCCACCGGATCCCCGACCGGTTCTCGCTTATTATGACAGTCAGCTTTAGGCTTTCTCCACTGAGGTACTTAACCAGGTGAGCCAGAAGTACAATTGCAGTGGCTCTCCCTTTACCCTCTGAGCCAAATGGTAAAAACGGGAGCTGGGCAACCCAACTATGGACCCAAGACATAATTCCGAACCAATTCACATAATGCAATATCCGAGACGCCGAGCACATAAGATAAAAATAGTGTTGAAATGATGCTTGGGCCGGGCTTTATAGTCGATTATCCGGCCACCTCGAAGGAAAACATCTATGGAACTAGCTTGTTTCGTTCTCGAAGAGCGAAAAGAAAAAGGTTATGCAACATAAATGACTGCAATGTGACTGTAAAAATTGTACTTTATTTCAATGAACTCATGACGTTTATCCGTACAATCCGAACTACCAAAGCAACTGTTACAAATAATTTATTTAAAAATAAACTTACGGAGGAAAGTTTTAAACATGGCCTTTACGCGTAGTTTTACGTCTCTACTGTGACATGTTGCACGTTTGTGCCTTTGCTCTTGATATAGTGATCGACGAGTGGACCTTTGAGAGAGGGTCTTGAGAGTTCATTGCACTGTGTTAGCTTGATGTTGGGGTAGGTCCTAGATGGTACCTAGTTTTGTCCGAAGACTTGTTTGATCATAGCTCGATCAAACCGAACAATTTGTGCTTGGATAGTCGGTCCTCATAGCTGTCCATGGTATTTTCAGCGCAAAATTGTGCCCCTAAGGCATCTACTTTGCGGCTAGCAAGCCATGCTGGGGGTAGCGTGTTCCTATTTATGTTGAGTGTGGGAAGACTCCGGGATCTGCGGTAGGGCTCAGGCTCGTTTGTTCGCCTCTCGCGTCTTGACGGCATACTAGGGCATCAGAGCCTCATTGACAGCCTGGACTTCGGCTGCCAGAGCCGTTGTGTGCTCCTCATTTCAAAGTGAGAGCTCAATGTTGCCATTGACAGTGATGACACCCTTGGCTCCGGGCATCTTAAGCTTCAAATATGCATAATGGGGGATGGTGTTGAAGCTAGCGGACGCTGTACGGCCGAGAAGTGCGTGGTAGCCGTTGCGAAAGGGGACGATATTGAAGATCAAGTCTTCACTTCAGAAGTTGTGGGGTGAGCCAAACACTACTTCCAAAGTTACAGTACTGATGTTCCGGGCCTCGATGCATGGGATTACCCATTTAAAGGTGGTGTTGATGTGCTTGTTCCTTGACGAATCAATACCCATTTTCTTACTATATCTGAGTAAATTAGATTGAGGCTACTACCTCTGTCCATGAGGACTCTAGTTAGGTGGTACCCATTGATAATGGGACAATTACTAGGGTCGCTGACCCACCATGACGGATATTGGTCGGGTGGTCCCTACGGTAAAAGGTGATAGGGCATGCCGGCCATGGGTTGAACTTCGGGGCTACGAGCTCTATGGCGTACACATCCTGAAGCACACGCTTCCTCTCCTTCTCTGATATATGCATAACCTAGATCATGTTCACAGCTTTTACCTCATCAATTAATTGCTTTTGGCCTCCATTTTCAGCCTACGCGTCATCATCCATGTTGGGTGGGCACTTGCCCAGCTCCTTCACTGCGAGTTTGCCCACCTCTTTGATCACCCAACAGTTACGGTTAGTGTGGGTGGCGGGCTTGTCTGGGGTGCCGTGGATCTGGAACGGCCTATCCAGGATTTAATCCAGTGTGGTAGGTCCATCCTGATTCCCTTTAGAGGGCTTCTTCCGTTGTCCAAACTTTGAATTGCTGAATCTGTCATTTACTGCAGTATCCTCGGCATCGCCATCATTCTGTTGATGCCTGTTCTTGTTGCATTGTGGTTTCTCGTTGTCGTCCCGAACTTCAGAGGTGTCAGGGTCTCCGAGAGTGTTGCTTCGACGGGCTAAGAAAGTGCCCGCGCAAAAGCAGGTCATAAGTGAGGTGAGGGCCGACATTGTTCTCGGCTTGTCTAGACCGAGCTGACGAGCTAGCCACTCGTCTGGGGAATTGTTTCTGAAAGAGGATATTGCCTCGGCATCAGAACAATTGATGATTTGTTTTTTTCTTAGTCAAGAATTGGTTCCAAAATTGTTGAGCTGACTCGCCGGACCATAGAGAGATGTGGCTCAAGTGATAGGCATCCGCGGGTCGGACATAAGTGCCTTGAAAGTTAGCTCGGAAGGCATCCTCGAGCTCTTCCTAGCTTCGAATGGAGTTTTCAGGGAGGCTGTTCAACCAGTATCGTGCTGGTCCTTTGAGCTTTAATGGCAAGTATTTTATGGTGTGATGGTCATGTCCTTGGTCCATATGAATGTGGATAAGGAAATCTTCAATCCACACAGACGGGTCCATTGTCCCATCGTATTTTTCAATGTTTACGAGTTTACACCCTTCCGGGAACTGATACGCCTCCGTCGTATCTATAATTTTTGATCGTTTCATGCCAATATTCTACAACTTTCATATACTTTTGGCAACATTTTATATTAACTTTTGGGACTAACTTACATATCCAGTGACCAATATTAGTTCGTGTTTTTTGTTTCTTAGAAATTTCATATCAAACACAGTCAAACGCGATAAAAATTTATGGATATTTTTTTGAAATATATGTGAATTTTGGCAAGAAGAATCAACGCAACACGGTACCTGTGGGAGACACAATCTAAGAGGTCGCGCCTAGGGGAGGTCAACATGCCCTCATGGCTTGTGGCTCCCCGTTAGGCCGGTTGGGGCTCTATTTTTCCGCAAGAAAGATAATTTTCTGATAAAAATCCCCTCATAATTTCAGCCTGATCGGAGTTACGGATCTCCAAATATTTAAGAAATGGTGAAGGGCTGGAAAAAGTAGCGAAAAGAGAAGAGAAATAGAGAGACAAATCCAATCTCTGAGGGGTTCCTACCCTCCGGGAGACATGGCTCCATGTGCCAGAGGGAAAACCCTCCTCCCACATAGGGAGGAGTCCATGAAAGAAGAAGAAGAAGAAGAAGAAGGGGCTCTCTCCCTCTCTCTCCTGGTGGTGACTGAGCGCCCCCGGGGTAATCATCGTCACGATGATCTACAATAACAACTTCGCCGTCGTCACCACAAACTATCTCCTCCTCTATGCAGCGGTGTAACACCAATATTCCCCACTATAATCTCTACTTAAACAAGGTGCTTAATGTTATATCTTTATCCAATGATGTGTGGCTATCCTATGATGTTTGAGTTGATCTCTTTTGTCCCACGGTTAATTGTGGTATGATGTTATTGATATGAGTCGTATGTTGATATGGTGATGTCCTAAGGTGGCTTTCGTGAGGCGCACACTTGAAGTATTCACGCTGGAGGGTTTGCAATATGTTCATGATTCGCTTATAGTGGGTGCCTAGAGTAACACAAGCTTACACCCGAGTAAGGGAGTTGTTTCCGTATGGGAGTGAAGAGGACTTAATGTTTAATGCTATGGTTGGGTTTACCTTAATGATTTCTAGTAATTGAGGATGCTTTCTAGAGGTCCAATCATAAGTTCATATGATCCAAGTATGGAAAGTATGTTTGCGTATGCCTCTCCCTCATTGTATATGATAAATATCTATCATGTTATATTCAATCGCTTATGGACAATCTTTCTCTGGCGTTACAAAAAAAACAGCCTTCTACCAAACAACTAATTAAATTAATATTTATTTAAAATTACACCTAACTTTTATTTTTGTGTTCTTTATTATCTTGCAAAACTATTTATTAGACCTACTAAGTACTTCTAGTTTTATTATCGCAAAGTAGTATCATACTTGTTCTAGTTAAAGTAAGCGTTAGAGTGTGTAGAGAGGTATGAGTGTTCGATAAGACTTGAGAGAATATTAATTCTACCTTTAGCTCCTCGTTGGGTTCGACACTCTTAGTTATCGAAAAAGGCTACAAAGGACCCCCTACAATTGTGGGTTATCAAGACCTTTTTCTGGCGCCGTTGATGGGGAGCAATAGCATAGCGGTGGATATTCCCGTGTGTGTTTGTTTGCTTGATCACTAAGGAATTTTATTTTCTGCTCTAAGTTGTTTTCTATCTTTAGTTATGGGTAGTAAACGCAAAATACCAAAAAAAAAAGTTGTACATGCAATTCCCGTGGTTGAGGAACCACCTAAAATGTACTATACTCATGAAGCTTTTTACTGGGATCATCTTTGATCCCTTTGTGCTCGTGTTGATGACCCAACTAGCTTAATTTAGGGAAAACCATTAAATGAGCATGCTTATTATGTGTGATACCACTTATCTCAAAAAGTGAAACTCTTGTGGCATCAAACTAATATTTTGTGTTGCTACGCTTGAAATTGATGTGAATTACATGATTTTAATTGTTGTTCCGAAGACACTAAAAAACACCTTCCCTGTCAATGTGCGATTAATGATAATGAAATATGATCTTCTTATGCCAAGTATGCCTATTGTTATTATTATGTTGAACAAATTGAAGAATTACTTGCTTTTAAGGGTGCTTATGAAATTTCTACTTTGATTAAAAAGTATGATGCTACTATTTACAAATATAAAAAATTTGTCGTACTTAAATATTGCTATGAAAACTATGCTTATAATGCTTATGTAAAATAATTTATTGAAGGAATGTTTGCTGCCATGGAAGGGACTAATATTTTGCAGGAATCTATGGAAGAACAAACTCCTAAACTCTGAGCTCATTAGATGAAAAAGATGCGGAGGAGAGCGAAGAACAAAAGGAGAAGAGAGAATTAGATACCCATGCCCACCTTCTAATGAGTGTAACTCCTCAACTCATAATTTTTTTAGTTTCTCTTCGCACATACCGAAGGATGAATGCTATGATGATTGCTATGATCCCTTGGATTCGTTTGAAATATCCCTTTCTGATGAACTTGATGCTTGCTATGCTTGTGGCCATGATGCCAATATGAATTATGCTTATGAAGATGAACTTGCTATATTTACTTATGTTAAGAATGAAATTGTTTCTTTTGCATCCACACAAGATAGTCCTATTATCTTTTTGAATTCTCCCAACTACACCGTATCGGACAAGTTTGCACTTATTAAGGATTGTATTAATGGGTTGCATTTTACCACTACAAATGATGATTTTGATGGATACAATGTGCATGTGCTTGCTGCTCCTACTTGCAATTATTGTGAGATAGGAACTAAATCTTCACCTCTCTTTGTGTCCATTACGATAAAATTGTAAGAAACTACTTATGCTAGGTATTGGCCTTTACTTGATGTGCATTAGTTGTTCTTTTATGACATGCCAATTCATTGGAAGGGAGTTAGACTTCTTTTCTACTTGATATATATCACTTTTTGCTCACTACTAAATTACAAATCATTATTAATTAAAATTGGCTTTGATATACCTTGGGATCCGGGGTGGGTCAATTATTTGAGCACTATATGCCTAGCTTAATGAATTTAAGAAAGCGCTGCTAGGGAGCAACCCAGAAGTTTTAGAGTGTCATTTATTTTCTGTTGTGTGATTTTAGAATAAATAAAAACAATAAATAAAGTTGGGAACCTAAAATGTTTTCAAAAAGAAAAGTGAAAGTGAGAAGGATGACCACTATTGAAGTGGGGGCTAGCCTTGAACTTTATTGATGCCCATGGAAACTTATTCTATCTTGATTACAGCAAATTTTCAACAAGAATAATTATCCCCTTGTACAAATACATTGTATTATAAAAATATTGTGCCAAGATTTACCTTTCGGGTGTTTGAATTGCTTGTTTTATATATGTTGTGCAAAAACAGAAACTTTGGTTGTAAAGTTTGATTTTTCCTATTTTACTAGTACGTCAACGAAATTTGAATGTTTTAAACAGGAGTGTTATGCAAATTTTTACCACGTCCTGATTTTTCGGAATTTTCTGAGTTACATAAGTATATGTTTCATCAGCATATTTCGAGATTGTTCTCTTTTTCACAGAATGTTGTTATAGTTGCTTTGTGCGCTTATGTTTGAATTCTTGTTGAGACCCATTGACTTGGGAGCCATAGAATTGTGATAGCATACAGAGGTAATGTTGGATTATGTTTATACAAAAATGTTATGGTAGGACATGATGAGATTTGATGTTATATGAACTAACCTATGTAATGAAAGTTATGTTAAGTTTTGTGTGGATGAAGTGTTCAAAGATCGAGGAGGTATCGATATGTGAAGAATAAGGACAGCCATGATTTCAAGCTTGGGGATGCCCAAGTCACCCCAAGTAAATATTCAAGGAGACTCAAGCATCTAATTTTGGGGTTGCCCCCAAAGGCATCCCATCTTTCTTCTTCAACAATTATCGGTATGTCTCGGTTTTTGTTTGGTTCACATGATATGTGTAAATTCTTGGAGCGTCGTGTGTCTTTTATTTTCCTTTTAGTAGTGCACCATGCTGGTATGGGAAAGTCCATGGTTGATTTATAGAATGCTTCATCTGCTTCACTTATATCATTTCAAGTTGGATGCCTGTTTCTCTACATATAGAAAACCGTTATTTGTAGAATGCTCTATTGCTTCACTTATACGTATTAGAGCATGGTATTTTGTAGAAAGAATTAAACTCTCATGCTTCACTTATACCTATTGATAGAGTCAACATGAATTGGCCATTTACATGGTTAGTCATAAAATCCTATATAAAACTTGTAGATCATTGAATATGATATGATCGATTCCCTGCAAAAGTTTTGCGACATTAAGTTGGTAATATGTGGGTGCACCAGTGGATGATTGTGGATTAGAAAGAATATTGATGTTAAGGTTTGTGATTCCCAAAGCATGCACGTATAGTCTCTAGTTATGTGATGAAGCCAGAGCATAAATTATGCTTGATTGAAATCCTTTGTGTTGTTATAATCGGGGGCGCGATGGTTAAATCCTACCAACCTCCTCCCTAGCGGCATGCGAGTAGTGCGTTGATTTGAGAGAGCTAATAAAATCTTGCAATAAGTATGTGAGTTCTTTATGACTAATGTGAACCCATGGATATACGCACTCTCACCTCCACATATTTGCTAGCCTCTTTGGTACCGTGCATTGCCCATTCTGACCTCGAGGATGAGGGCAACTTTCGTCGGTGCATCCAAACCCCGTGACATGATACGCTCTATTTCACATAAGCCTCAATATATCTTCCTCAAAACAGCCATCATACCTACCTATCATGGCATTTCCATGGCCATTCCAACATATATTTCCATGCAACTTCCATCATCATCATATACATGACTTGATCATTCATTGTCATATTGCGTTGCATGATCGTAAGATAGCTAGCATGATATTTCCATGGCTTGTCCTTTTTTGATATCTTTTGCTACGCTAGATCATTGCACATCCTGGTACACTGCGAGAGGCATTCATATTGAGTCATATTTCCTAGTAATTTTATATATCAAGTTGTGCGTAAATAAAAATGTGATTATCATCATTATTAGAGCATTGTCCCATTGAGGAAAGGATGATGGAGACTATGATTCCCCCACAAGTCGGGATGATACTTCGGACAAAAAAATAAAAAATGGGGGAGGCCAAATGAGCCCACCACAAACAAATGGGGGAGGCTAAAAAAAGAAAAAAAGCCCACCATGAAAAAAAAATATCAAAACAAACAAATAAATGAGAGTTCAAGAGATAAGGGACTTTGCTACTATCCTTTACCACACTTGGGCCTCAAAGTGGCACCATGTTCTTCATATAGAGAGTCTCTTGCTTTTTCACTTCCATATGCTAGTGGCAATTTTTCATTACAGAACTTGGCTTGTATATTTCATTGATGGGCTTCCTCAAATGCTAGAGGTCTTCATGAGAAACCAAGTTATATTCACACCCACGTAGCTTCAGTTGAGCTTTCATACACTTATAGCTCTAGTGCATCCGTTGCATGGAAATTCCTACTCCTCACATTGACATCTATTCATGGGTATCTCCGTAGCCGATTGATACGCCTAGTTGATGCGAGCCTTTCTTCTCCACTTTCACCCCTTTGAAACCTAGCACCATATTCTATTCCACCATTATGCTATATCCATGGTTTACGCTCATCAATGGAGTGAGTAATAAAAAGCTGAAGTGTGTTAAGAAGTACGATCCAATTGCTTGGTTTGACATCGGGGTCCTCGTGATTTATACTTTATGCTAGGAAGACCAAGCATGCCAGGCTATATGATTTTGTAGGCATAGCGTTCTTTACCGTTGTTATTTTGAAAAGACATGATTGTTTGCTAGTAAACCTTAGTATTGGTGTCTTTATGTCAAATGATAGACTATTGCCTTGAATCACTTCTATCTTATCATTCATGCCATGATTAGACATTTGTTCAAGATTATATTAGGTAGCATTCCACATAAAAATTTATCTTTTCATCATTTATCTACTCGAGGACAAGCAAAAATTAAGTTTGGGGATGTTGATACTTCTCCGTCGTATCTATAATTTTTTATTGTTTCATGCCAATATTCTACAATTTTCATATACTTTTCGCAACATTTTATATTATTTTTTAGGGCGAACTTACTTATCCAGTGCCTGGTGTCAGTTCCTGTTTCGTGTGAGTTTTTCTTGTTTCACGGAAATTTCATATCAAATAGAGTCGAAATGCGATAAAATTTACGGGGGATTTCTTGGAATATATATGAATTTTGGGAAGAATCAACGCAACACGATGCCGGAGGGAGGCACAAGCCAATAGGGCGCGCCCAGGGGGGTCAGCGCGCCCTGATGGCTTGTGCCCCCCCCCTCGCTTAAGTAGGTTGGGGCCCTACTTTGATCGCAAGAAATATAATTTTTCGATAAAAAAATCCCTCAAAATTTCATCCCGGTCGGAGTTACGGATCTCCGGATGTTTTAGAAACGGTGAAGGGTCGGAAAATAGTAGCAAAAAGAGAAGAGAAACAAAGAGATAGATCCAATCTGGGAGGGACTCCTACCCTCTGAAAGACATGGCGGCCATGGACTAGAGGGTAAACCCTCCTCCTACCTAGGGACGAGGCCAAGGAAGAAGATGGATGAGGGCGGCTCTCTCCCCTCTCTCCTGGTGGCACCGGAGCATCGCTGGGGCAAAAATCGTGATGGCGATCTACACCAACAACTTCGCCGCCAGCACCACCAACTCTCTCCTCCTCTATGCAGTTGTGTAACACCTCTCTTCCCTGCTGCAATCTGTACTTAAACATGGTTCTTAAGGCCATATATCATTATCCAATGATTTGTGGCTATCCTATGATGTTTTAGTAGATCTCTTTTGTCCTACGGGTTAATTGTGGTATGATGCTATTGATATGAGTTCTATGTTGATATGGTGTTGTCCGAAGGTGCCTTCCGTAAGAGCACACGTGATGGATTCACACTGGAGGGTTTGTAATATGTTCATGATTCGCTTATAGTGGGTGGCTAGAGTGACGTAAACTTACACCCGGGTAATGGAGTTGCTTGTGTATGGGAGTAAAGAGGACTTAACGTTTAATGCTATGGTTGGGTCTAGCTTAATGATTTCTAGTAATTGCGGATGCTTGCTAGAGGTCCAATCATAAGTTCATATGATCCAACTAAGGAAAGTGTGTTTGCATATGCCTCGCCCTCATTGTATATGACAAGTATCTATCATGTTATATTCAATTGCCTATGGAGAATCTTTCTCTTGCATTACACAAAAAAGCTTTCAACTAAACAACTAACTTAATTAATATTTATCTAAAACAGTACCTAACTTTTATTTTCGTGTTCTTTATTATCTTGCAAAACTATTTATTAGACCTACTAAGTACTTCTAGTTTTATTCCCGCAATGTAGTTTCATACTTGTTCTAGTTAAAGGAAGCGTTAGCGTGTGTAGTGTTGTATCGATGGTCGATAGAACTTGAGATAATATTAATTCTACCTTGAGATCCTCGTTGGGTTCGACACTATTACTTATCTAAAAAGGCTACAAATGATCCTCTAGACTTGTGGGTTATCAGGAACTGATGTTGCATCAGCTCATATGTAAAGCACGCCGAGCAAGCGGCGCCCCTGACCAGAGCTACGTCACGTTGGAGGTTGGATGTCATCTGGACCCAGTGTTGTTCCTGAGCTCTATCATTTATGTCATGCCAAGATTGGTACCCGTCCAGTCTATTGGGAGTGTGCCCTCTGGATTAATAGATGGATCTTATTTGACCCGATCTAGCATTTACGTTGTGTCGTAGGTCATACGGGTCCTCAGGCTATATTATCTCTTTCCTTCTTCTATGGGGAGGGGGTTGAGGTCGATCTTCGGCCTCTCCAACCATCATGTACCGTCCTCAAGGATAGCGGTCGTGCGTGAGTGAGTTCAGTTTCTACAGTGTGGGTGTGGCGTGCGTGAGTTGATGCCTGAACCAAAAAAACTCACTTTCAGCAACAGTTGGTTGTACATTCCAGCAATTCGTTTGTGTTTCTATTAAAAGGATAGAGGTTCACCATGCAAAACGTGCATAGTTCATATGGTAAAATGAAGATAGAAAATAAAACAACATAAAAGTTCACTATGAAAATGCAACTTTTTACAATTCAAAAAAATAGCAAATTCTCACTTTACGATTCAAAAATATAAATTTTTTACAATAGAAAAGTTCGCTTTAAAAATGCAACTTTTTACAATTCAAAATACTTTTTACAACTTCACACTATACAATTCAGTTTGTGTTTTTCTTTTCAAAAAATAGCAATAAAAGTAATATGTTGAATCCACTTGTGTTTATGTCTCGAATAAATTAAAATAATAAGAACAATTACCTCGATCCGTAACACACCTTCCCAAATCAAAAAGAAAAGTTTCCTGCGTGAGTAGAAAAATTACAATTTTTTCAGAACATTTCAATTGATCAATATATGTATGTCCAAAAGAACAAAAAATATTTCAACAAACAAACCCATTAGGATTGCAAAAAAAAAACTTTTAGTTAACACGTTGAGAACCGAGAAGTTCAAGGATGAAACCAATATTTTCACAATTACTAAAGAATAACCAAGTAATTCAAATAAAAAACACAGTAGTTCAATGTTTATAGAAAAAGGGATTTTCCTCATTTCTAAAAAAATATCCACACTCGTACTCCATTTCTATATTTGTATTACATAGAAATTATCATTCATGCATAACTATGTGGGGAACCTTACACTATAGAACTTGGTTTGCATATTCCAATGATGAGCCTCCTCAAATGAGCTCTAGGTATTCATGAGAAAACAAGTTGGATGCACCCCCACTAGTTCCATTGGAGAGCTTACCTTAGCTCATATGTGCATCCGTTACATGGCAATCCCTACTCCTCACATCATATCTATCATTTGGCTTTCTCTTGCCTATGATTGTCCTCACTGATGTGAGCCTATCACGCCTTTTTGTCTTCCTTCCCCATCATTATTCTATTTGCCATCCTAAGTGCCAACATATGTTGCTTACGCGCATCCATTGCATGAGTGCTCAAAGTCGAAAGGGAGAGGATCATTTTGACTTGTGCGTGACTAGTGTTCTGGGGATGAGTCAAAATAAGATTTCGAAGGAGACCATGTGTGAAATTTTAGTAGATTGAGTTCATTGCCCTAGGTATCTTCGGTACCGTGCATTGCCCTTTCTCACAGTGAGAGTTGGTGCAAACTCCGCCGGTGCATCCAAACCCATGACATGATACGCTCTGTCATACATAAGCCTCATTATATCTTTCCTCAAAACAGCCACCATACCTACCTATTAAGTCATTTCCATAGCCTTTCCGAGATACATTGCCATGCAACATCCACCATCTCATGACTCGATCTTCATGTCATACATGCTTTTGCTTGAGCGTGCATCCGCAATAGTTGGGCCTTGCCCCAATTATTGCTACATGACGCACTAGTATTGTTGGGGAACGTTGCATGGGAAACAAAAAATTCCTACGCACACGAAGACCTATCATGGTGATGTTCATCTACGAGAGGGAGATTGGATCCACATACCCTTGTAGATCTCTAAGCAGGAAGCATTAAGAAACGTGGTTGATGTAGTGGAACAGCTTCGTGATTCAAATCACCGTCGTCCCACGATCTCTTCCGATCTAGCGCCGAACGGACGGTACCTCCGCGTTCAGCACACGTACAGCTCGATGACGATCTCCGCCTTCTTGATCCAGCAAGAGAGACAAGAAATTAGATGAGTTCTTCGGCAGCGTGACGGCGCACCGGTGATGGTGATGATCTATTCCTGCACGGCTCTGCCCGAGCTTCGCAGAAAACCGATCTAAAGGAAGAACTACGAAGTAGAGGTTTAGGGTTGCACGTGGCAAAGTTGTGTCTCAAAAACCCTAAAACCTCTAGTATATATAGGAGGAGGGGAGGGGATAGCCTTGGGGCTCAAGAGAGCCCCTAGGACGTCAGCCGAGTGGAGGAGGAGGGGACTCCAACTCCAATTCGGTTTGGGGAAGGAGGAGTCCCCTTCTTCCTTCCCACCTCCCTCTTTTTTTCTTTTTCTCTTTTGATTTTCCTTTAGCCGACATAACCCTATTGGGCTGGCCTCACCAGCCCACCAAGGGCTGGTGCACCACCCATGGGCTATTGGGTTCTCTCCCGGGTGGGTAGCCCCTTCCCGGTAAAAACCCGGAACCCATTCGCCATTCCCGATACACTACCGATAATGCCCAAAATCTTTCCGGAGGCCAAATGAAACAATCCTATATATCAATATTTGTTTCCGGGCCATTCCGCAAACCCTCGTGACATCCATGATCTCATCCGGGACTCCGAACAACCTTCGATCACGAATACCTATAACTCAACTATACCGAAACGTCACCGAACCTCAAGTGTGCAGACCCTGGGGTTCGAGAACTATGCACACATGACCTGAGACACTCCCCGGTCAATATCCAATAGCGGGACCTGGATGTCCATATTGGATCCTAGATATTCTATGAAGATCTTATCGGTTGAACCTGTGTGCCAAGGATTCATATAATCCCGTATACCATTCCCTTTGTCCTTCGGTATGTTACTTGCCCGAGATTTGATCGTCGGTATCCCTATACCTATTTCAATCTCGTTACCGACAAGTCTCTTCACTCGTTCTCTAATACAAGAACTCGTGACTAACACTTTAGACATAGTGCCTGCAAGGCTTATATGTGATGTTGTATTACCGAGTGGGCCCCCAGATACCTCTCCGTCGCACGGAGTGACAAATCCCAGTCTTGATCCAAGCTAACTCAACGGACACCTTCGGAGATACCTGTAGAGCACCTTTATAGTCACCCAGTAACGTTACGACGTTTGATACACACAAGGTATTCCTCTGGTGTCAGTGAGTTACATGATCTCATGGTCATAGGAATGAATACTTGACATGCACAAAACAATAGCAACAAAATGACACGATCACATACTATGTTCATAGTTTGGGTCTTGTCCATCACATCAATCTCCCAATGATGTGATCCAGTCATCAAGTGACAACACTTGCATATGGTCAGAAAATCTTAACCATCCTTGATCAACTCACTAGTCAACTAGAGGCGTACTAGGGACATTCTTTTGTCTATATATCCACACATGCATTTATGTTTTCATTCAATACAATTATAGCATGGATAATAAACGATTATCTTGAAACAGGAAATATAATAATAACTATTTTATCATTGCCTCTAGGGCACATTTCCAAGAGTCTCCCACTTGCACTAGAGTCAATAATCTAGTCTCACATCGCCATGCAATTTACATTGGAATGAAAATAACACCCATACAGTTCTGATGTTGATCATGCTTCGCTCGAGGAAGAGGTTTAGTCATGGATCTGCAACATTCAGATCGTGTGCACTTTGCAAATATTTAAGTCCTCTCCTTCGACATAGTCACGGATGAGGTTGAAGCATCGTTTGATGTGTCTGGTCTTCTTGTGAAACCTTGGTTCCTTGGCTAGAGCAATGGCACCAGTGTTGTCACAAAACAGAGTTATTGGATTTAGTGCGCTCGGCACAACTCCAAGATCCGTCATGAACTGCTTCATCCAGACACCCTCCTTAGCTGCCTCCAAGGCAGCCATGTACTCCGCTTCACATGTAGAATCTGCTACGACGCTTTGCTTGGAACTACACCAGCTTACCGCACCCCCATTAAGAATAATACGTATTCGGTTTGAGCCTTAGAGTCATCCGGATCAGTGTCAAAGCTTGCATCGACGTAACCCTTTACGACGAGCTCCTCGTCACCTCCATAAATGAGAAACATTTCCTTAGTCCTTTTCAGGTACTTCGGAATATTATTGACCACCGCCCAGTGTTCCACTCCTGGATCACTTTGAAACTTGCTTGTCATACTTATGGCCAGGATGACGTCCGGTCTTGTGCACAGCATTGCATACATGATAGACCTTATGGTTGAAGCATAGGGGACGGTACTCATCTTTTCTCTATCTTCTGCAGTCACTGGACACTGAGTCTTACTCCACTTTATACCTTGTAACACTGGCAAGAACCCTTCTTGGACTGCTCCATTTTGAACTTCTTCAAAACTTTATCAAGGTATGTGCTTTGTGAAAGTCCTATTAGGCGCCTTGATCTATCTCTATAGATCTTAATGCCTAATATGTAAGCAGCTTCTCCTAGGTCTTTCATTGAAAAACATTTGTTCAAGTAATCCTTTACGCTCTCTAAAAACTCCACGTTGTTTCCAATCAGCTATATGTCATCCACATATAATATTAGAAACGCTACACAGCTCCCACTCACTTTCTTGTATATATAAGATTCTCCAACAACATGTATAAACCCAAACGCCTTGATCACCTTATCAAAGCGCTTATTCCAACTCCGAGATTCTTGCACCAGTCCATAAATGGATCGCTTGAGCTTGCATACTTTGTTGGCATTCTTTGGATCGACAAAACCTTCGGGTTGCATCATATACAACTCTTCCTTAAGAAAACCGTTAAGGAATGCCGTTTTGACATCCATCTGCCAGATTTCATAATCGAAAAATGCAGCTATTGCTAACATGATTCGGACGGACTTAAGCATCGCTATCGGTGAGAATGTCTCATCGTAGTCAACTCCTTGAACTTGTGAAAAAACACCTTTGCCACAAGTCGAGCTTTATAAACGGTCATATTACCGTCTACGTCTGTCTTGTTTTTAAAGATCCATTTGTTCTGAATAGCCTTGCGACCTTCATATTACCGTCTACGTCTGTCTTGTTTTTAAAGATCCATTTGTTCTGAATAGCCTTGCGACCTTCAGGTAATACTTCCAAAGTTCATACATAGATCCTATCTCGGACTTCATGGCTTCTGGCCATCTGTTGGAATCCGGGCCCACCATTGCTTCTTCGTAATTCGCAGGCTCATTGTTGGCTAACAACATGATAGATAAGACATGATTCCCGTACCACTCAAGAGCAGTACGTGATCTTCTCGACCTGCGAGGTCCGACAGTAACTTGATCCGAAGCTTCATGATCATCATCATTAGCTTCCTCCTCAACCGGTGTTGCCTCGACAGAGATTTCCCTCTGCCTTGCGCCACCATCTAGAGGGAGCAGAGGTTCCGCAACCTCATCAAGTTCTATCTTCCTCCCACTCATTTCTTTCGAGACAAACTCCTTCTCAAGAAAAGCTCCGTTCTTAGCAACAAACACTTTGCCCTCGGATCTGAGATAGAAGGTGCACCCAACTGTCTCTTTTGGGTAACCTATGAAGACACACTTTTCCGCTTTGGGTTCCAGCTTTTCAGGCTAAAGCTTTTTGACATAAGCATCGCATGCCCAAACTTAAGAAACGACAACTTTGGCCTCTTGCCATGCCATAGTTCATATGGTGTCGTCTCAACGGATTTTGATAGTGCCCTATTTAAAGTGAATGCAGTTGTCCCTAATGCATAACCCCAAAACGATAATGGTCAATCGGTAAGAGACATCTTAGATCGCACCATATCTAACAAAGTACGATTACGACGTTCAGACACACCATTACGCTGTGGTGTTCCAGGCGGTGTCAACTGTGAAATCATTCCACACTGTCTTAAGTGAGCACCAAACTAGAAACTCAGATATTCGCCCCCTCGATTAGATCGTAGGAACTTGATCTTCTTGTTACGATGATTGTCAACTTCACTTTGAAATTTCTTGAACTTTTCAAACGTTTCAGACGTGTGCTTCATCAAGTAGATATATCCATACCTACTCAAATCATCAGTGGAGCTGAGAAAATAATGATATCCTCCGCGCGCCTCCACACTCATTGGACCGCACACATCAGTATGTATGATCTCCAACAAGTCACTTGCACGCTCCATTGTTCCGGAGAACGGAGTCTTAGTCATCCTTCCCATGAGGCATGGTTCGCACGTGTCAAGTGATTCAAAATCAAGTGACTCCAAAAGCCCATGAGCATGGAGTTTCTTCATGCGCTTTACACCAATATGACATAAGCGGCAGTGCCACAAAAAGGTGGCGCTATCATTGTTAACTCTACATCTTTTGGTCTCAATGTTATGTATATGTGTGTTATCACAATCAAGATTCAATATGAACAAACCCCTCACATTGGGTGCATGACCATAAAATATATTACTCATAAAAATAGAACAACAATTATTCTCTGACTTAAATGAGTAACCGTCTCACAATAAACAAGATTCAGATATAATGTTCATGCTTAACGCACGCACTAAATAACAATTATTTAAGTTCATAACTAATCCTCATGGTAATTGAAGTGAGAGTGCGCCCACGGCGATTGCATCAACCATGGAACCATTTCCCACGCGCATCGTCACTTCATCCTTCGCCAGCCTTCGTTTATTCTGTAGCTCCTGCTAGTTGCAAATATGAGCAATAGAACCGGTATCAAATACCCAGGCACTACTACGAGAGTTGGTTAGGTACACATCAATAACATGTATATCACATATACCTGGTTTGGCGTTGGCCGCCTTCTTATCAGCCAAATACTTGGGGCAGTTGCGTTTCCAGTGACCCATCCCCTTGCAATAGTAGCACTTAGTTTCCGACTTAGGTCCAGCCTTGGATTTCTTCGTCGGGGGAGCAACAGCTTTGTCGCTCTTCTTGGAGTTACCCTTCTTGCATTTGCCACTTTTCTTGAAACCAATGGACTTATTCAACATCAACACTTGATGTTCTTTCCGGAGTTCTTACTCTCCGACTTTCAGCATCGCGAAAAACTCATCGGGTGACTTATTCATCCCTTGCATGTTACAGTTCAACACAAAGCTCTTGTAGCTAGGTGACAGTGATTGAAGAATTCTGTCAGTGATAGGCTCTTGCGGGAGTTCAACCCCCAGCTCAGCTAGACGGTTTGAGTACCCTGACATTTTGAGCACATGTTCACTGACAAACGAATTCTGCTCCATCTTGCAATTATAGAATTTATCGGAGGTCTCATACCTCTCTATCCGGCCGTTCTTCTGAAAGATAAACTTCAACTCCTGGAACATCTCTTATTCTCCATGACGTTCAAAGTGCCGTTGAAGTCCTGGTTCTAAGCCATACAAGACTGCACATTGAACTACTGAGTAGTCCTCCTTACGTGCTTGCCAAGCGTTCAAAATATCTTGATCAGACGTATCGGGTGGTTCATCTCCTAGCGCTGCATCAAGGACATAATTCTTTTCCCAGCTTGTAGGATGAGCCTTAGATTACGAGCCCATTCTACAAAGTTGCTACCACCATCTTTCAGCTTAGCTTTCTCTAGGAATGTATTGAAATTCAGGGTTGCTACTGCGTGAGCCATTGATCTACAATATAAAATATTGCAAAGTGGACTTAGACCATGTTCAAGACAATTAGAGTTTAGCTAATCAAATTACCAATAAACTCCCACTCAAATAGACATCCCTCTAGTTACTTGAGTGCGGTATGATCCAAATTCACTAACTCAAGTCCGATCATCACGTGAGTTGAGTGCAGTTTCAGTGGTAAACATCTCTATGTTAATCATATCAACTATATGATTCATGCTCGACCTTTCGGTCTCATGTGTTCCGAGGCCATGTTTGCACATGCTAGGCTCGTCAAGTTTAACCCGAGTGTTCCGTGTGTGCAACTGTTTTGCACTTGTTGTATGTGAACATTGAGTCTATCACACGCGATCATCACGTGGTGTCTCGAAACGACGAACTGTCGCAATGGTGCACACTCGGGGAGAACACATTATCTTGAAATTTAGTGAGGGATCACCTTATAATGCTACCGTCGTTCTAAGCAAGATAAGGTGCATAAAAGGATTAACATCACATGCAAATCATAAGTGACATGATATGGCCATGATCTTGTACAAGATTATAAATTGTCCCGCTCATGGCTTGAGTCTTTGGATGATTATACAAATCTTCTATGCTAGTTTGAATTTTGCTTCCAGAAATACCTTGGACTCCGCCTCTGGTGGAACTTCCATGGAAATCACATTAGGAGAAGCCACAGAACTCCTAGACAATATCATGACAAACTATTCTCAGTGGCACACTGAAAGGTCACCTACTAGTTAAAAAGTACACGTTATAGAAGAAATTAACTCGTTGAGTGCTAAGATGGATGAGTTAATGAAATTGTTTGCTAGTAAAGGTGCTCCTTTAGATCCAAATGATATGCCCTTGTCTTCCTTGATTGAGAGTAGCAATGAAATCTTGGATGTTAATTTTGTTGGTAGGAATAATTTTGGCAACAACAATGCTTTTAGAGGAAACTATATTCCTAGGCCTTTTCCTAGTAATCCCTCTAATAACTTTGGCAACTCCTACAACAATACTCATGGAAATTACAACAAATTACCCTCTGATCTAGAGAGTAATATTAAAGAGTTTATCAACTCGCAAAAGATTTTCAATGCGTCCATAGAAGAAAAACTACTCAAAATTGATGATTTGGCTAGGAGCGTTGATAGAATGTCTGTTTATATTGATGCTTTGAAAGTTAGATGTGCTCCTCCTAAGATCAATATGGATGAAACTTTGAAAGCTATGTGTGTTTCCATGAATGAGAGTAAAGAAAGAACCGCCCAAATTCGTGCTAGACATGAATGGCTTAAAAAGGCGTGTTCTCATGATGAGAATCACAAAGATCTTAAAGTGCTTGGTGTGACTCCATTGAATCCTTGTTTTCTAGTGTCAAACCTAATGATGATGGGGCTGGATGTGAATCCACTTTGGTTGAAAAACGCCCCAATGATTCAGAGTCCATCTATCTTGATGCTAAAAGCATTCAAAGTGGAGTAGAGGATATCAAAACTTTGAGTAGTAATGAAACTACTACTTTGGATTTCAAGTAATTCAATTATGATAGTTGCTCTTTGATTTAATGTGTTTCCTTGATGCAACCATGCTAAACTCTCCACACGCTTATAGCCAAAACAAGGCCTTTACCGATCATATCGTCGATGCTATGATGAAATATCTTGAAGAGAAACTTGAATTGGAAGTTTCTATTCCTAGAAAACTTCATGATGAGTGGGAACCTACTATCAAAATCAAGATCAAAAACTATGAATGCAATGCTTTGTGTGATTTGGGTGCTAGTGTTTCCGCGATTCCAAAGTCTTTATGTGATGTTCTAGGCTTCAATGAGATTGATGAGTGCTCTCTTAATTTGCATCTTGCGGATTCTACTATTAAGAAACCCATGGGAAGGATCAATGATGTTCTTATTATTGCAAATAGGAACTATGTACCCGTGGATTTCATCATGCTTTATACTGATTGCAATCCGACATGTCCCATCATTCTTGGTAGACCTTTCCTAAGGACTATTGGTGTTGTCATCGATATGAAGGAAGGGAATATTAGATTTCAATTTCCATTAAAGAAGGGCATGGAACATTTTTCTAGAAAGAAAATAAGATTGCCTTATGAATCCATGATGAGGGCTACTTATGGTTTGAGCACCAAAGACGACGATACGTGATTCTATCGCCTTATGCCTAGCTAAGGGCGTTAAACAATAGCGCTTGTTGGGAGGCAACCCAATGAATTTATCTTTGCTTTTTGCTTTCTATTTTGTTGCGTTCACACCATCATAATTCTGTTATTATTGTGTTTTTTTTGTTTCTTTTTGTGTTTGAGCCAAGTAAAACCTTTATGACTAGTTTTGGTGATGGTTGTTTGATCATGCTGGAAAAAGACAGAAACTTTTCGCTCACGAAATTAATTTTCATTTTTATCCAGAAAGAGATTTTGAGTTTCTTCTTTTTGCTTCTGGTTGATATGCCAATTGTTCAAATTGTCGTAATTGTTCAGAATTTTTGAGATACCAGAAGTATACGAAGTATACAGATTACTACAGACTGGTCTGTTTTTGACAGATTCTGTTTTTGTTGTGTTGATTGCTTATTTTGATGAAACTATGGATAGTATCGCGGGGTACTAGCCATGGAAAAGTGAGAATACAGTAATCTAACACCAATATAAATATAAATAAAGTTTGCTACAGTACCTAAAGAGATGGTAGTTTGTTTTCTTGTGCTAATGATATCACGAGTTTCTGTTTAAGTTTTGTGTTGTGAAGTTTTCAAGTTTTGGGTGATATTCTCATGGACAAAGGGATAAAGAGTGGAAAGAGCTCAAGCTTGGGGATGCCCAAGGCATCCCAAGACAAATTCAAGGACACCAAGAAGCCTAAGCTTGGGGATGCCCCGGGAAGGCATCCCCTCTTTCGTCTTCAATCCATCGGTATCATTACTTGGAGCTATATTTTTATTCACCACATGATATGTGTTTTTCTTGGAGCGTCGTGTATTATAGGAGTCTTTTCTTTTTGTTGTGTCACAATCATCCTTGCTGCACACATTTTGAGAGAGACATGCACTCATCGTGAATTTGCTAGAATACTCATTGAGCTTCGCTTATATCTTTTGAGTTAGGCAATTTAGCTCATTGTGCTTCACTTATATCTTTTGAGCTAGATAACTTTTATCTATGTGCTTCACTTAGATCTTTTAGAGCACGGCGGTGTCATATTTTAGAGAAATAAGAACTCTCGATCTTCACTTATATCTTTTTTAGAGTGCTCTCTCTGAGTAACTTGGTAGTTGGCTTGTGCTATGAAAGTAGTCCCAAAGATGATAGGCGTCCAAAGAGGATACAATAAAACTTTCATATTCTTGTGCATTGATTAGAAAGAGAAGTCTGATTCCTCTCAATTAGTTTTGAGACATGGATTTGATAATATTAAGAGACATGTTAGTAGGGTGTTGTGAATCTAGAAATACTTGTGCTGAAGTTAGTGATTCCCTTAACATGCACGTATGGTGAACCGCTATGTTAGGAAGTCGGAGCATAATTGATTTATTGATTGTCATCCTTTGTGTTGCGGTCGGGATCGTGCGATGGTTAACACCTACCAACCGTTCCCTAGGAGTATCGTTTAGCACTTTGTTTCGATTACTAATAAAAACTTTCGCAATAAGTATGTGAGTTCTTCATGACTAATGTGAGTCCATGGTATAGATGCACTTTCACTTTCCACCATTGCTAGCCTCTCTAGTGCCGCGCAACTTTCGCCGGTACACAAAACCACCATAGATCTTCCTCAAAACAGCCACCATACCTACCTACTATGGCATTTTCATAGCCATTCCGAGATATATTGCCATGCAACTCCCACCGTTCCGTCTCATGACTTGTGTCGTCACTTACATATTGCCATTGCATGATCGTAAGATAGCTAGCGAGATGTTTCAACGTCATACGCTAAGCTAGATCATTGCACATCCCGGTACACTGCCGAAAGCATTTCCTATAGAGTCATCATCGTTCTAAGAATTGAGCTTTGAGTAAATGAAAGTGTGATGATCATCATTATTAGAGCATTGCCCATGTAAAAAAAAGAGGCCAAATTTGCCCACACACAAAAAAAGAGAAATATGGAAAGAGGCCAAAGAGCCCAAACAAAAAATAGAAAAAGAGAGAAGGGGCAATGCCACTATCTTTTTCCACACTTGTGCTTCATAATAGCACCATGATCTTCATGATTGAGAGTCTCTTGTTTTGTCACCGCCATATACTAGTGGGAATCTTCATTATGTAACTTGGCTTGTATATTCCAATGATGGGCTTCCTCAAAATTGCCCTAGGTCTTCGTGAGCAAGCAAGTTGGATGCACACCCACTAGTTGTCCTTTTGAGCTTTCACACACTTATAGCTCTAAGTGCATCCATTGCATGGTAATCCCTACTCTTTCACATTGATATCTATTAATGGGCATATCCATAGCCCTTTGATACGTCGAGTCAATGTGACCATCTCCTCCTTTTTGCCTCACAACCTCCACCACACTCTTTTTCACCTATAGTGCTATATCCATGGCTCACGCTCATGTATTGCGTGAGAGTTGAAAAAGGTTTGAGAAAGTAAGAGTGTGAAAACAATTACTTGGCCAATACCGGGGTTGTGCATGATTTAAATTCATTGTGTGGGGATGATGGAGCATAGCCAGACTATATGATTTTGTAGGGATAACTTTCTTTGGCTTTGTTATTTCGAAAGTTCATGATTACCTTGCTAGTTTGCTTGAAGTATTATTGTTTTCATGTAAATAGCAAACTATTGTTTTGAATCTCACGGATCTGAACATTCATGTCACATGAAAGAAGTTACAAAGGACAAATATGCTAGGTAGCATTCCACATCAAAAATTCATTCTTTATCACTTCCCTACTCGAGGACGAGCAGGAGTTAAGCTTGGGGATGCTTGATACGTCTCCAACGTATCTATAATTTTTGTTGGTTCCATGCTATTATCTTGTCAAACTTTGGATGTTTTGTATGCCTTTTATATCGTTTTTGGGACTAACTTATTAACTCGGTGCCAAGTGCCAATTCCTATTTTTTCCGTGTTTTTGACCCTTTTCAGAGGAGAATATTAAACGGAGTCCAAGCATAATAAAACCTCCGAAAAGATTTTTTCCAGAACAGAAGATACACGGGGAACTTGAGAACCAAGGCAAAGGACCCCGGGGGAGGTCACAAGCCCCCTAGGCGCGTCCTGGGGGCGCGCCTAGCAGGCTTGTGGGCCCCATGTGGCTCCTCTACCCTACTTCTTCCGCCTATAAATCTTCGAAAAATCCAAAACCACGGGGGAGAGCCCCGAAAATACTTTTCCGCTGCCGCAAGGTTTTGTCTCCGCAAGATCCCATGTGGGGCACGTTCCGGTGCCCTGCCGGAGGGGGGATTCGGACACGGAGGGCTTCTTCATCAACACCATTGCCTCTCTGATGATGCGTGAGTAGTTCACCATAGACCTTCGGGTCCATAGCTAGTAGCTAGATGGCTTCTTCTCTCTCTTGGATCTTCAATACAAAGTTCTCCATGATCTTCATGGAGATCTACCCGATGTAATCTTATTTTATGGTGTGTTTGTCGAGATCCGATGAATTGTGGATTTATGATCAGATTATCCATGAATCTTATTTGAGTTTCTTCTGATCTCTTATATGCATGATTTCATATCCTTGTAATTCTCTTCGAGTTGTGAGTTTTGTTTGGCCAACTTGATCTATGATTCTTGCAATGGGAGAAGTGCTTGGTTTTGGGTTCATACCGTGCGGTGACCTCACCCAGTGAAAGAAGGGGTAGCGAGGCACGCATCTTGTTGTTGCCATCAAGGGTAAAAAGATGGGGTTTATATCTATTGCATGAATTTATCCCTCTACATCATGTCATCTTGCTTAAAGCGTTACTCTGTTTGTCATGAACTCAATACACTAGATGCATGCTGGATAGCGGTCGATGTGTGGAGTAATAGTAGTAGATGCAGAAAGTATCAATCTACTTGTCTCGGACGTGATGCCTATATGTATGATCATTGCCTTAGATATCGTCATGACTTTGCGCAGTTCTATCAATTGCTCAACAGTAATTCGTTCATCCACCGTAATATTTGCTTTCATGAGAGAAGCCTCTAGTGACCACTATGGCCCCTGAGTCTACTTCACATTATATTTTTAGCTCCACACTTTTACTTTGTTGCACTTTCCGCCTTCAGATCTCACCTTGTAATCAATCGTGAAGGGATTGACAACCCCTTTGTAGCGTTGGGTGCAAGTTTGCTGTTTTTGCGCACGTATTTTAGGAACTTGGCTTGATACTCCTACTGGATTGATACCTTGGTTCTCAAACTGAGGGAAACACTTACTGCTACTGTGCTGCATCACCCTTTCCTCTTCAAGGGGAAAACCAACGCAAGCTCAAGAGGTAGCAGGCTCTGCCCGAGCTCCGCAGAAAACCGATCTAGAAGAAGAACTACGAAGTAGAGGTTTAGGGTTGCACATGGCAAAGTTGTGCCTCAAAAACCCTAAAACCTCTAATATATATAGGAGGAGGGGAAGGGCTAGCCTTGGGGCTCAAGAGATCCCCTAGGGAGTCGGCCATGTGGAGGAGGAGGGGACTCCAACTCCAATTCGGTTTGGGGAAGGAGGAGTCCCCTTCTTCCTTCCCACCACCCTCGTTTTTTTCTTTTTCTCCTTTGATTTTTTTCCTTTAGCCAGCATAACCTATTGGGCTGGCCTCACCATCCCACCAAGGTCTAGTGCGCCACCCATGGGCTATTGGGTTCTCTCCCGGGTGGGTGGCCCCTTCCCGGTAAAAACCTGAAACCCATTCGTCACTCCCGGTACACTACCGGTAATGCCCGAAATCTTTTTCGATGGCCAAATGAAACAATCCTATATATCAATTTTCGTTTCCGGACCATTCCGGAAACCCTCGTGACGTCCGTGATCTCATCCGGGACCCCGAACAATGTTCGGTCACCAATACCTATAACTCAACTATACCGAAACGTCACCGAACCTTAAGTGTGCACACCCTGCGGGTTCGAGAACTATGCAGACATGACCTGAGACACTCCCCGACCAATATCCAATAGTGGGACCTCGATGTGCATATTGGATCCTAAATATTCTATGAAGATCTTATCAGTTGAACCTCTGTGCCAAGGATTCATATAATCCCGTATACCATTCCCTTTGTCCTTCGGTATGTTACTTGCCTGAGATTTGATCGTCGGTATCCCTATACCTATTTCAATCTCGTTACCAGCAAGTCTCTTTACTCGTTCCATAATACAAGATCCCGTGACTAACACTTTAGACACATTGCCTGCAAGGCTTATATGTGCTGTTGTATTACCGAGTGGTCCCCCAGATACCTCTTCGTCGCACGGAGTGACAAATCCCAGTCTTGATCCAAGCTAACTCAACGGACACCTTTGGAGATACCTGCAGACCACCTTTATAGTCACCCAGTAACGTTGCGACGTTTGATACACACAAGGTATTCCTCTGGTATCAGTGAGTTACATGATCTCATGGTCATAGGAATGAATACTTGACACGCAGAAAACAATAGCAACAAAATGACATGATCACATGCTACGTTCATACTTTGGGTCTTGTCCATCACATCAATCTCCCAATGATGTGATCCAGTCATCAAGTAACAACACTTGCATATGGTCAGAAAACCTTAACCATCCTTGATCAACCGGCTAGTCAACAAAAGGCTTACTAGGGACATTGTCTTGTCTATATATCCACACATGCATTTATGTTTTCATTCAATACAACTATAGCATGGATAATAAACGATTATCTAGAAACATTAAATATAATAATAACTATTTTATCATTGCCTCTAGGGCATATTTCCAACAAGTATCATTGCATATCCTGCTACACTCGCAGAGGCATACATTTGCATACATCATGATAGTTTTCACTTGTGTTTATGTTGAGTACTTCTTATAAAGTGTGATGATCTTCCTTTTATTCATGTAAAACATAGAGTATTGCCCTTAAGTGAGGAAAAGATCCCAAAGAGGACAAATAAGAGATAAAAAGAAAGAGCCAAAGAGGCCACAAAAAAATAAAAACTAGAGAAAAAGAAAACAAATAAAGAAATAAAAAGAGAGAAGGGGCAACACTACTATTCCTTTGAAAGATCCACACTCGTACTCCATTGCTATATTTGTACTACATAGAGATTATCATTCATGCATAACTATGTGGGGACCCGTACACTATAGAACTTGGTTTGCATATTCCAATGACGAGCCTCCTCAAATGAGCTCTAGGTCTTCATGAGCAAACAAGTTGGATGCACCCTCACTAGTTCCATTGGAGAGCTTACCTTATCTCATATGTGCATCCGTTACATGGCAATCCCTACTCCTCACATCATATCTATCATTTGGCTTTCTCTTGCCTATGATTGTCCTCATTTATGTGAGCCTATCACACCTTTTTGTCTTCCTTCCCCATCATTATTCTATTTGCCATCCTAAGTGCCAACATATCTTGCTTACGCTCATCCATTGCATGAGTGCTCAAAGTCGAAAGGGAGAGGATCATTTTGACTTGTGCCTGACTAGTGGTCTGGGGATGAGTCAAAATAAGATTCCGAAGGAAACCAATTGTGAAATTTTAGTAGATTGAGTTCTCAATTAAAAAATATTTTATGATATCAACCCATCTCCCACTTCTTGCACGCAAACACCATTTGGAGACATTCGAATCACGAACAGCGAGAGCTCTTGCACCTTTATGTTCTTACTTTCTAAACTCCATACTAGATATAAACTCTTGCTTGTTATTGTCTTGCCTTGAATTTCATATCTTACTTGCTTTACTTTGAAGTTCTTATATGTGTGTTAGCATGTCACCACAGAAATTATTGTGTGATCATTTATCTACTAGAGGACGAGCACAAATTAAGCTTGGGGATGTTGATATGTCCCAAACGTATCTATAATTTCTGTTTGCTCCATGATCTTTTGGGTGACATTGTTATATGTTTTGCTACACTTCTAGATCATTTTACACATATTTTGACTAACCTACTAACTCAGTGCACCTAGTGTCAGTTTATGTGTGCTGATGTCTATTTTGCAAGGGGCTTTTACCCAATTTTTCGAAGCCCGAAAAATTCCAGGAAAAATATATAAAAAATCAGCATAACGGAAGCTTCGAGATCACCAAAGATGGGCCAGAGGGGGGCCAGGGGCCGCCCAGGCGACCTGCCGGCGCGGCCTACCCCCTGGCCGCGCCAGGAGCTCGCCTGGGTGGGGCCCACCTCCTCCGGTGCCCTCCTTTGGCCTATATTTAGAGTCCCGAGAGGAAACCCTTGCACAACTTCCAGAATCATGAATTTCTCCATCGTTCCGCCGCCGTAACGCTTCCGAGATCGGAAACGTGAGGAGACCTCTTCCCGGCACCCTGCCGGAGGGAAGATTGACCTCCGAGAGCTTCTCTACCGCCATGGACGCTTCTCGGACGTGCCGTGAGTAGTCCTCCTTGGACCATGGGTCCATGACTAGTAGCTATGTGATGTCTTCTCTCCAATCTTGTGCTTCAATGGTTAGTCCTTGTGAGCTGCCCTACATGATCAAGACATCTATGTAATTCTCTTGCTATTGCTATGCTCGGTTTGTTGGGATCCGATGGATTATGAGATTATGTTCAGATTGTTATGAGTTATATATTTGATTATCCTTTTATATTATGTTCCTTAGTGATTCATGCATGTTCTCCATTGCTATTTATTGCTTTGGCCGAGTAGTAGATTGCAACTCCAAGGGGGAGCGTTATGCATGATTGTGGGTTCATGCCCCTCGATGTCTATCTTGAGTGACAAAAACATGAGACTAGGGGATGTGATGTTGCCACCAGGGAGAAAACAATGGTGCTTGTGACCACGGTTGCAAGGATTGTTTACCTTACCCATAGTTCGTTAAAGCAGTTGTCCGTTGCTTTGAGTTTACACTTTGGGTGGGGCTCCCAACTTAATACCGGCGAGATGTTCTGGATAGATATCTCAAGGTGGATGATTAGTAAGTAGATGCTGATGAATAAACGGTCTACTTGTCTTGGCGTACTGCCCATTACTATTGAACCTCTAACTATCAAGTAGCATAATTAGCATTCGGTGCGTTCATAATTTTGTCAATTGCCCAACTGTGATTTGTTTACCCAAGCATAGTTGTTTATCGTCTTTTGGAATAGAGACATAACTAGTGAACATCATGTGACTCCGGTCCATATCACCATCATTGTTTACACCTCCATCATTTACCGCTTTCATTTACTTTTCCGTTGCAATCACTACTACCTTCCCGCTTGTGTTTTGATCCTTTGCAAACTACAAGGCATGAGAGATTGATAATCTCTGTGTACTCGTTGGGAGCAAAGTTATTTGTGTGTGTGCAGGTCCACGTCTTCTGCTGGCGCCTGGGTGGAATACACCTACTTGTTGATCCTAGGAGTCCTCCTGGTTTGATAGACCTTATACTTCCCATGTAAGAGAAAACTTGCTGATGTCTACATCTCAACCTTCCACTTGGGGTAACCAACGAGGTGCGAGAAGTATATACATCATCTCGTCATCGGGGCTCACAATAATGAGGAGGGAAGATCCCGAACGAGCACACGAGATGAGCGGAGGGAGGCGCCTCCACACCGCCTGTGAAGAACTCCGATGATGCCACGGGTTGGCTGATGCCATCAACAGCCAATCACCCATCAACTCATGTTGCCCCCGATCGGACAGAACATGGGAAGCAACAAAAGATATATGTGAGGGAGACAATATTAATTCAGGTGGGGCTATAGTGCTAGTTGATTAGAGAAAATGGTATGGGGGTTGTGCAGAAGTGCGCGCGTCGACCAGATCAACCAACTGGCTATCTCTGATTGGTCTAGGACAAAGTCGTCACAACGCGTGCACGTTTAAGGATGGCGAGGTACACTTTTGCAAGTCTTAGACCAAATCATCACATTTTGGACAAGTTATAGGACTTCGGGTGCTATTACCTCTTTCTAAAACTAGCTATCAGTCATGAATGTGGGTATTACTACAACACATAACTTAGGGCATCTCCAACACACTTAGAGCATTTATAGTCACACTAGACAAAGTTAGCGCCTTAAACGTCATCGGACGCACCCGGAGAGTGTCAGACGTGTTCGCTTTGACTCTTTATTCATTTGTCCAGGCAGTCATGTCCCTCATATTTTCCTCTATACGTCTGGTCACATGCATGTGATGGTGAAGAAGAAGAAAGATAAATGAAAGAAATAATAAAGAAAAAAAGTTGCTCCATGGTGGATTGAATCCTATGTGACACACGTAAGACCACTAACCGGGTACGCTTGGGAACTCCATATACCCATATCATATATGAGGGCTATATGACGAGTGCCGGACAACCCTGACATTTAGGAAAGCTTTATGGTTTCGGTTAGGTCAATTTTTTTCCTTCTCTCTCCAGTTTGGTCAGTGCGCGTGCATTCGTCCGGTCAATTTTGAGAGTCGAGTTGTAGATAATTTTAGATGTAACATGACAAACAGCCCCTCCCTCCTCCCTTCGTGCGACGCCCTCCTTTGGCGACATACGGGAGCCCTAGTTGACGCTTTCCCCCGCTGCGCATGGACCCTAGGTTGTCGGCTTCGGGGCGGATTTGAACCCTTGCCTCTTCCCCTCCATTCTACTCCCCGTCATGGCGAGGTGTGTGAGCTCCCCTCCTACCGTTGCGGTGGCCTTCCGCTAGTTCGGGGGGCTTCGGCATGCCCTAGTCTTGGCTCATGGATAGCTTTGGGATCCCTCCTTACTGACCCGCCCTGGCGCCTCAATAATAGGAGCGACATGCTCGCTTGGGGTAGCATGCGAGTGTACCCCGTCCCTCCTCGGAACGCTTGCCCCTGCGCGGCTCAAAGTTTCCTCCTCTCGTGCCCTCCCTTTGGGCTATGCACGATGGCTCTCTCAGGCCACTCCCATCCAACCCAATCGTCATCCATCTCATGAGCTACAGTGTTGACTAGCGGCGTTTGTGGAGGTCCCCTAGTGATACCCTGGTGGCGGCTGCATTTGCAGTGTGCCGCGAGGTGGCACGTCACGCACATGCTCTCCATGGTGGCCCTCTTTCCCTCGCGAGTGCACTCTTGCTTCGGCCCGTGGAGGCCTGGACCTGCGCCCCCTCCTGTGTCGATTTGGTTGGCCCGTGTCCACGCTCGCGCGGCTCTGTACCCGACTTGCTCTTGGAGCTGCGTATGCTTCCAACTTCTTGGGCCTGTCAGCGCCCGGATAGTTCTCACTCCGACGGCCTGGATCTGTGCTGCTTATTGGATCATGACTCGTCTTTGAGGTTAAATCCAACTTAGCTATCCCATTCATAGAACCGAAATCAATGTGTCAAAAACGTGAATGCCAAACTTTAGATTCGTCTACACTGGAATGAATATGGTTTACGACTTTATTACAGAAATCCTCTAGGAAAAGGCGGAACAAACCTCCGCATTCATACCCTTTTTCAACAAAAATACCTTATTTGGATATGACGATACTATTGGACCCAAATACAAACTTAAAGCCTTCTTTACACACAACAGATCCACTAACGAGATTCATGTAGATAACGGGCACATGATGCATGTTCCTTAGGCCCTGTTTGAAACCACCCAGATTATATAATCTGGTTTTATAATCTATTATGTTTCCAAACAGGACAATTTATATTGTAGATTTTAAAAACTAGATGACCAGATTATTAAAAACTCATAATCTACTCTACCCCAGCTAAAATCAGATTATGGAATACTAATAACCTATTACCCTTGTAAACTTGAAGATAATTACCTACTGCCACCGCCACCGTCTTATTTTTATACAGGACATACATGTCATTGTACAATATAAAACCTGAATTACAGTTTATATAATCTGATCTCCAAACATACCCTCCTGGATTATTTTTATAAACCAGATTATATAATCTATCTTCATAATCCAGATTATTATAATCTATTATGGTTCCAAACAGGGCCTTAGTTGCACGACCTTTGCCCGATGTAAACCTCAGATCTAGTGTGCCAATACCATGAATAGAAGCATGTGAGCCATTCCCGATTGTTAGAAAAAATAAAACACGACGCAGCAGTGAAGACCAGTGTGTGTGCGTGCACTGGGTGTGCTGGTCGTCGTGGCGTTTGTATGTGCATGAGTGTTGCAGGTTAGCTGCATGCATGTTTGAGTCTTCTCGTTCTGGCTCGGCTGCATGTTAGATTGAGTCCGGCAGCAGGGATGACTCGTGGTCAAGATGGCGTCCGGGTCTCGCGGATGAGGATATGGCTCACGATCGAGGGAAGACCGGATCGCCAAGGTGTTTGTGCGCATATAGATCGCTGAAGTGGACTGCTTGGCTGCTGCGTTGCCGTAGGTTTTAAAAGGGGTTGTGTAATCTTGTTATTTGTGAGCCAAACCGAGTGATGGTTCGTTGCCATAGTTTGAGCTGAAGGATACTGCCTGTACGCGCAGTCGGACGTTCGTCGCCAACAATTCTTGTGTACGTCTTCCACCTGTGTCCGTGAGCTGAGAGAGAGAGCTAGCTAGCTAGGGTAATCCCAACACCGATTAGGACCTGACGACCTGGTAAGAAGAGAATAAAGACATATTAACACATATATGAATGTTGGATCAAGTGCCAATCCATCAATCAATGGGCTGACAAACTAATAGTACACTAAATGAATTACTATACCCAATTGTCGCATCATCCTTATTTCTTATGGTCATGTTGACAAACTTGGAGTCTTGTCCGGCTTACTAAGCTTATTTAGACACCTATGTGCCGAGTGATTTTCTTCACCACATGTGAAGCAACCTTTCTTCTTGTCTTTCTTTTTACCCGTCTTCTAGAAAGTATAATTATGGGCATTGTCCTTTCCCTTGAACTTGTGGAAATTCTTTTGCACCACATTGGCGCTTGAAGACCCCCTACCCTTTTCACGTGCGAGTCCTCTTCTCTTGAACTCTGCTCGACACTTAGATGACTGGTGACATTCTCAACAGAGAATTCACGTCTTAAATGCTAGAGAGAATTACTAAAGTTCCCTCAATGAGGAGGGAATTTTCCAATAAAGCAACCCACGAAAAACTTGTCTGGTAACTCACACTTTAGGATTTTCAACTCTTTAGCGATGCATTGTATCTCATGAGCCTGGTCAAATATAGGATGGTTATCAACCATCTTGTAACCATGAAACTACTCCAAAGCATATAGTTCACTTCTAGCGTCGGTTGCGCAAAACTTAGCCTCGAGCGCATCCCACGAGTTTTTGGCAAACCGCATATTATGCATCAATCAACTTGTCTTTTATCACATTTAGAATGACTCCCACAAAGACGGCGGTTGCCTCTTGAAACGCCTTCTCCCTATCCGGAGCAATCGTTCCCACAGGAGTCACACAAGCCAACCAGAACATGTTCATTGTTGTGAGCCACAAAATGGTCTTGGTTTGCGAATACTTGAAATGCATCCCTGTAAAAGGAACCATTTTCAATGTTGCATCAAATCCTTCAATGGAAAAGTGCCTAAAATAAGGTTTTTGGGTCCTTGGAAATATTAGCGCTTTAGCGACTGATTTAATCCAGAGCCAGACATGAGCATGATAAAACCGGTTTGAAGCTCATACCGAAAACTAAATGGGGGAGGCTACGAAGAACAAAGAGTCGAAAGATCTATGAACACATAACATCCGGCTAGCACATGAACAAGTAAATAGGGGACAATCGGATCGTACCCTCAAGTAGGCAATGCCGAAGCATCGACGACTTCAGCGGTTGCAACTTCGTCTACAACCTACTTCTTGATGGCGCCGTGTTCAACCATGTCGTGGGTGTCGTGGCAGTAGTCTAATCCGAGGATGACGACACGAACAAACAAAAAGCAGTCGCGTTGAGACGCTCCCCAAAAACCTTATCACTCTTCTCTCGATGAGGGATCTCAAGGGGGGTCCAGAGACCTGCTCTCCTGTTTGGCCATGCACACGATCAACGAGATGGTATCATTGAAGGCAATACAAAGCATGAAACCATGGATGATGGCTAGGGCTACGCGAGCAGGAATGGGTTGGTTAGCCCTCTGGCTGGACAACACCTCTTATATATAAGCACCCGGGTATGAGTTGTGGGCCCAGCCTCATGACATAGTCGGTGTACAGCCGTGTAGGCTTACACTCGAGTCGGCACATAGCCGGGTAGGCTCACACCCGAATCGGCACGCTGTCGGTCCAACCGACTCGGCACCGAGCAAGCCCGATAGAGTCGGCACAGGATCGGTCTGACAGAGTTGGCACCGCATACACATGCAACCGAGTCCAACGTCTTGGACAATGAAGCATCCATCAGCATAATTAATTTAAGATTAACTAACCATTTCCGACTAGTAAATATTGTTGGAATTATGCCCTAGAGGCAATAATAAATGTATAGTTATTATTATAATTCCTGTATCAAGATAATAGTTTATTATCCATGCTATAATTGTATTGAATGAAGACTCATTTACATGTGTGGATACATAGACAAAACACCGTCCCTAGCATGCCTCTAGTTGGCTAGCCAGTTGATCGATGATAGTCAGTGTCTTCTGATTATGAACAAGGTGTTGTTGCTTGATAACTGGATCACGTCATTGGGAGAATCACGTGATGGACTAGACCCAAACTAATAGACGTAGCATGTTGATCGTGTCATTTTGTTGCTACTGTTTTCTGCGTGTCAAGTATTTATTCCTATAACCATGAGATCATATAACTCACTGACACCGGAGGAATGCTTTGTGTGTATCAAACGTCGCAACGTAACTGGGTGACTATAAAGATGCTCTACAGGTATCTCCGAAGGTGTTAGTTGAGTTAGTATGGATCAAGACTGGGATTTGTCACTCCGTGTGACGGAGAGGTATCTCGGGGCCCACTCGGTAATACAACATCACACACAAGCCTTGCAAGCAATGCAACTTAGTGTAAGTTGCGGGATCTTGTATTACGAAACGAGTAAAGAGACTTGCCGGTAAACGAGATTGAAATAGGTATGCGGATACTGACGATCGAATCTCGGGCAAGTAACATACCGAAGGACAAAGGGAATGACATACGGGATTATACGAATCCTTGGCACTGAGGTTCAAACGATAAAGATCTTCGTAGAATATGTAGGATCCAATATGGGCATCCAGGTCCCGCTATTGGATATTGACCGAGGAGTCTCTCGGGTCATGTCTACATAGTTCTCGAACCCGCAGGGTCTGCACACTTAAGGTTCGACGTTGTTTTATGCGTATTTGAGTTATATGGTTGGTTACCGAATGTTGTTCGGAGTCCCGGATGAGATCACGGACGTCACGAGGGTTTCCGGAATGGTCCGGAAACAAAGATTGATATATAGGATGACCTCATTTGATTACCGGAAGGTTTTCGGAGTTACCGGGAATGTATCGGGAATGACGAATGGGTTCCGGGAGTTCACCGGAGGGGGGCAACCCACTCCGGGGAAGCCCATAGGCATTTGGGGGGTCACACCAGCCCTTAGTGGGCTGGTGGGACAGCCCACCAGTCCCCTATGCGCCAAGAGAGAAAAAATCAAAGGAAAGAAAAAAAAGGAAGAAGTGGGAAAGGGGAAGGACTCCCTCCCACCAAACCAAGTAGGACTCGGTTTGGGGGGGGAGAGTCCTCCCCCCTGGCTCGGCCGACCCCTTAGGGATCCCTTGGACCCCAAGGCAAGGTCCCCCTCCCTCCTCCTATATATATGGGGCTTTTAGGGCAGATTTGAGACGACTTTCTCACGGCTGCCCGACCACATACCTCCATAGTTTTTCCTCTAGATCGTGTTTCTGCGGAGCTCGGGCGGAGCCCTGCTGAGACAAGATCATCACCAACCTCCGGAGCGCCGTCACGCTGCCGGAGAACTCTTCTACCTCTCCGTCTCTCTTGCTGGATCAAGAAGGCCGAGATCATCGTCGAGCTGTACGTGTGCTGAACGCGGAGGTGCCGTCCGTTCGGTACTAGATCGTGGGACTGATCGCGGGATTGTTCGCGGGGCGGATCGAGGGACGTGAGGACGTTCCACTACATCAACCGCGATCTCTAATCGCTTCTGCTGTACGATCTACAAGGGTACGTAGATCACTCATCCCCTCTCGTAGATGGACATCACCATGATAGGTCTTCGTGCGCGTAGGAAAATTTTTGTTTCCCTTGCGATGTTCCCCAACAGTGGCATCATGAGCTAGGTTCATGCGTAGATGTCTTCTCGAGTAGAACACAAAAGGTTTTGTGGGCGGTGATGTGCGTTTTGCTGCCCTCCTTAGTCTTTTCTTGATTCCGCGGCATTGTTGGATCGAAGCGGCTTGGACCGACATTACTCGTACGCTTACGAGGGACTGGTTTCATCGTTACGAGTGACCCCCTTTGCTCAAAGATGACTGGCAAGTGACGGTTTCTCCAACTTTAGTTGAATCGGATTTGACCGAGGAGGTCCTTGGATGAGGTTAAATAGCAACTCATATATCTCCGTTGTGGTGTTTGCGTAAGTAAGATGCGATCCTACTAGATACCCTTGGTCACCACGTAAAACATGCAACAACAAAATTAGAGGACGTCTAACTTGTTTTTGCAGGGTATGATTGTGATGTGATATGGCCAATGATGTGATGTGATATATTGGATGTATGAGATGATCATGTTGTAATAGAAATATCGACTTGCACGTCGATGGTACGGCAACCGGCAGGAGCCATAGGGTTGTCTTTATACTAACATATGTGCTTGCAGATGCGTTTACTATTTTGCTAGGATGTAGCTTTAGTAGTGATAGCATAAGTAGCACGACAACCCCGATGGCGACACGTTGATGGAGATCATGATGATGGAGATCATGGTGTGGCGCCGGTGACAAGAAGATCGTGCCGGTGCTTTGGTGATGGAGATCAAGAAGCACGTGATAATGGCCATATCATGTCACTTATGAATTGCATGTGATGTTAATCCTTTTATGCACCTTATTTTGCTTAGAACGACGGTAGCATTATGAGGTGATCTCTCACTAAAATTTCAAGACGAAATTGTGTTCTCCCCGACTGTGCACCGTTGCTACAGTTCGTCGTTTCGAGACACCACGTGATGATCGGGTGTGATAGACTCAACGTTCACATACAACGGGTGCAAAATAGTTGCGCACGCGGAACACTCGGGTTAAGCTTGACGAGCCTAGCATGTGCAGACATGGCCTCGGAACACATGAGACCGAAAGGTCGATCATGAATCATATAGTTGATATGATTAGCATAGGGATGCTTACCACTGAAACTACTCTCGACTCACGTGATGATCGGACTTGAGATAGTGTAAGTGGATCATGAACCACTCAAATGACTAGAGAGATGTACTTTTTGAGTGGGAGTTTAGCATATAATTTGATTAAGTTGAACTCTAATTATCTTGAACATAGTCTAAGTCCACTTTGAATATATTTGTGTTGTAGATCATGGCTCACGCAAGTGTCATCCTCAATTTTAATACGTTCCTAGAGAAAGCTAAGTTGAAAGATGATGGAAGCAACTTTGTAGACTGGGCTCGTAATCTTAAGCTAATCTTACAAGCTGGAAAGAAGGATTATGTCCTTAATGCTGCGCTAGGAGATGAACCACCCGCTACGGCTGATCAGGATGTTAAGAACGCTTGGCTAGCACGTAAGGAGGACTACTCGATAGTTCAATGTGCAGTCTTGTATGGCTTAGAGCCGGGACTTCAACGTCGCTTTGAGCGTCATGGAGCATTTGAGATGTTCCAGGAGTTGAAGTTTATCTTTCAGAAGAACGCCCGGATCGAGAGGTATGAGACCTCCGATAAATTCTATGCTTGCAAGATGGAGGAAAGCTCGTCTGTCAGTGAACATGTACTCAAGATGTCTGGGTACTCAAACCGTCTAGCTGAACTAGGGATTGAACTCCCGCAAGAAGCTATCACTGACAGAATCCTCCAATCACTGCCGCCAAGCTATAAAGGCTTTGTGTTGAACTACAACATGCAAGGGATGAACAAGTCTCCCGGCGAGTTGTTTGCGATGCTGAAAGTCGCAGAGTCTGAACTCCGTAAAGAACATCAAGTGTTGATGGTGAGCAAGACCACTAGTTTCAAGAGAAACGGCAAAGGCAAGAAGGGCAATTCGAAGAAGAGCGGCAAGCCTGTTGCCAATCCGCCGAAGAAACCCAAGGCTGGACCTAAGCCTGAAACAGAGTGCTTCTATTGCAAGGGTATGGGTCACTGGAAGCGCAATTGCCCCAAGTATCTGGCAGATAAGAAGGCGGGCAAAGAAAAATCAGGTATATTTGATATACATGTTATTGATGTGTACTTAACCAGCTCTCGTAGTAGTGCCTGGGTATTCGATACCGGTTCTGTTGCTCACATTTGCAACTCGAAGCAGGAACTGCGGAATAGACGGAGGCTGGCGAAAGACGAAGTGACGATGCGCGTAGGAAACGGTTCCAAGGTTGATGCAATCGCCGTCGGCACCGTGTCACTTCAACTACCATCGGGATTAGTGATGAACTTAAATCATTGTTATTTAGTGCCTGCGTTGAGCATGAACATTATATCTGGATCTTGTTTATTGCGAGACGGTTACTCTTTTAAGTCTGAGAATAATGGTTGTTCTATTTCTATGAGTAACATCTTTTATGGCCATGCACCGAATGTGAGAGGATTGTTCATATTGAATCTTGATAGAGATACGCATATACATAACATTGAGACCAAAAGAGTTAGAGTAAACAATAATAGCACCATATTTTTGTGGCACTGCCGCTTGGGTCATATTGGTGTAAAGCGCATGAAGAAACTCCATGCTGATGGACTTTTGGAGTCACTTGACTTTGATTCACTTGACACGTGCGAACCATGCCTCATGGGCAAGATGACTAAGACTCAGTTCTCCGGAACAATGGAGCGTGCAAGTGACTTGTTGGAAATCATACATACCGATGTGTGTGGTCCAATGAGCGTGGAGGCACGCGGCGGATATCGTTATTTTCTCACCTTCACTGATGATCTAAGTAGATATGGTTATGTCTACTTGATGAAGCACAAGTCTGAAACATTTGAAAAGTTCAAGCAATTTCAGAGTGAAGTGGAAAATCATCGTAACAAGAAGATCAAGTTCCTACGGTCTGATCGTGGGGGTGAGTATCTGAGTTTCGAGTTTGGTACTCACTTAAGACAATGTGGAATTGTTTCGCAGTTAACACCGCCTGGAACACCGCAGCGTAATGGTGTGTCCGAACGTCGTAATCGTACTTTATTAGAAATGGTGCGATCTATGATGTCTCTTACTGATTTGCCGTTATCGTTTTGGGGTTATGCATTGGAAACAGCTGCATTCACTTTAAATAGGGCACCATCGAAATCCGTTGAGACGACACCATACGAACTGTGGTGTGGCAAAAGGCCAAAGTTGTCGTTTCTTAAAGTTTGGGGATGTGATGCTTATGTCAAAAAGCTTCAGCCTGAAAAGCTGGAACCCAAAGCGGAAAAATGCGTCTTCATAGGTTACCCAAAAGAGACAGTTGGGTACACCTTCTATCTCAAATCCGAGGGCAAAGTGTTTGTTGCTAAGAACGGAACTTTTCTCGAGAAGGAGTTTCTCTCGAGAGAATTGAGTGGGAGGAAGATAGAACTTGACGAGGTTGTCGAACCTATCATCCCTCTGGATGGTGGCGCAGGGCAAGAGGAAACCTCTGTCATTGCGACGCCGGTTGAGGAGGAAGTTAATGATGATGATCATGAAACTCCAGTTCAAGTTTCTGTTGAACCACGCAGGTCGACGAGATCACGCGCTGCTCCAGAGTGGTACGGTAATCCCGTCTTATCAATCATGTTGTTAGACAACAATGAACCTGCAAATTATGAAGAAGCAATGGTGGGCCCAGATTCCAACAAATGGCTGGAAGCCATGAAATCCGAGATAGGATCCATGTATGAGAACAAAGTGTGGACTTTGGAGATACTGCCTGAGGGCCGCAAGGCTATTCAGAACAAATGGATCTTTAAGAAGAAGACGGACGCTGACGGTAATGTGACCGTTTATAAAGCTCGACTTGTGGCAAAGGGTTTTTCACAAGTTCCAGGAATTGACTACGATGAGACTTTCTCTCCCGTAGCGATGCTTAAGTACGTCAGAATCATGTTAGCAATAGCTGCATTTTTCGATTATGAAATTTGGCAGATGGATGTCAAAACGGCGTTCCTTAACGGTTTCCTTATGGAAGAGTTGTATATGATGCAACCCGAAGGTTTTGTCGATCCTAAAAATGCTGACAAAGTGTGCAAGCTCCAGCGATCCATTTATGGACTGGTGCAAGCATCTCGGAGTTGGAACAAACGCTTTGATGAGGTGATCAAAGCAAAGCATTTGGGTTTATACAAGTGGTTGGAGAATCTTGTATTTACAAGAAAGTGAGTGGGAGCTCTGTGGCGTTTCTAATATTATATGTGGATGACATATTACTGATTGGAAACAACGTAGAGCTTTTGGAGAGCATAAAAGGTTACTTGAATAAAAGTTTCTCTATGAAGGACCTAGGAGAAGCTGCTTACATTCTAGGCATTAAGATCTATAGGGATAGATCAAAACGCCTGATAGGACTTTCACAAAGCACATACCTTGATAAAGTTTTGAAGAGGTTCAAAATGGAACAGTCCAAAAAAGGGTTCTTGCCAGTGTTACAAGGTACGAGATTGAGTAAGACTCAGTGCCCAGCAACTGATGAAGATAGAGAGCATATGCGCTCCGTCCCCTATGCTTCAGCCATAGGCTCTATCATGTATGCAATGTTGTGCACTAGACCGGACGTTAGCCTGGCCATAAGTATGGCAGGTAGGTTCCAGAGTAATCCAGGAGTGGATCACTGGACGGCGGTCAAGAATATCCTGAAGTACCTGAAAAGGACTAAGGAGATGTTTCTCGTGTATGGAGGTGACGAAGAGCTCGCCGTAAAAGGTTACGTCGATGCAAGCTTTGACACCGATCCGGACGACTCTAAGTCGCAAACCGGATACTTATTTATTCTTGATGGGGGTGCAGTAAGCTGGTGCAGTTCCAAGCAAAGCGTCGTAGCAGATTCTACATGTGAAGCGGAGTACATGGCTGCCTCGGAGGCGGCTAAGGAGGGTGTCTGGATGAAGCAGTTCATGACGGATCTTGGAGTGGTGCCAAGTGCACTGGATCCAATAACCTTGTTCTGTGACAACACTGGTGCCATTGCCTTAGCAAAGGAACCAAGGTTTCACAAGAAGACCAGACACATCAAACGACGCTTCAACCTCATCCGCGACTACGTCGAGGAGGAGGACGTAAATATATGCAAAGTGCACACGGATCTGAATGTAGCAGACCCGCTGACTAAACCTCTTCCACGACCAAAACATGATCGACACCAGAACTGTATGGGTGTTAGATTTATTACAATGTAATTCACATGGTGATGTGAGGGCTAGATTATTGACTCTAGTGCAAGTGGGAGACTGTTGGAATTATGCCCTAGAGGCAATAATAAATGTATAGTTATTATTATAATTCCTGTATCAAGATAATAGTTTATTATCCATGCTATAATTGTATTGAATGAAGACTCATTTACATGTGTGGATACATAGACAAAACACCGTCCCTAGCATGCCTCTAGTTGGCTAGCCAGTTGATCGATGATAGTCAGTGTCTTCTGATTATGAACAAGGTGTTGTTGCTTGATAACTGGATCACGTCATTGGGAGAATCACGTGATGGACTAGACCCAAACTAATAGACGTAGCATGTTGATCGTGTCATTTTGTTGCTACTGTTTTCTGCGTGTCAAGTATTTATTCCTATAACCATGAGATCATATAACTCACTGACACCGGAGGAATGCTTTGTGTGTATCAAACGTCGCAACGTAACTGGGTGACTATAAAGATGCTCTACAGGTATCTCCGAAGGTGTTAGTTGAGTTAGTATGGATCAAGACTGGGATTTGTCACTCCGTGTGACGGAGAGGTATCTCGGGGCCCACTCGGTAATACAACATCACACACAAGCCTTGCAAGCAATGCAACTTAGTGTAAGTTGCGGGATCTTGTATTACGAAACGAGTAAAGAGACTTGCCGGTAAACGAGATTGAAATAGGTATGCGGATACTGACGATCGAATCTCGGGCAAGTAACATACCGAAGGACAAAGGGAATGACATACGGGATTATACGAATCCTTGGCACTGAGGTTCAAACGATAAAGATCTTCGTAGAATATGTAGGATCCAATATGGGCATCCAGGTCCCGCTATTGGATATTGACCGAGGAGTCTCTCGGGTCATGTCTACATAGTTCTCGAACCCGCAGGGTCTGCACACTTAAGGTTCGACGTTGTTTTATGCGTATTTGAGTTATATGGTTGGTTACCGAATGTTGTTCGGAGTCCCGGATGAGATCACGGACGTCACGAGGGTTTCCGGAATGGTCCGGAAACAAAGATTGATATATAGGATGACCTCATTTGATTACCGGAAGGTTTTCGGAGTTACCGGGAATGTACCGGGAATGACGAATGGGTTCCGGGAGTTCACCGGAGGGGGGCAACCCACTCCGGGGAAGCCCATAGGCATTTGGGGGGTCACACCAGCCCTTAGTGGGCTGGTGGGACAGCCCACCAATCCCCTATGCGCCAAGAGAGAAAAAATCAAAGGAAAGAAAAAAAAAAGGAAGAAGTGGGAAAGGGGAAGGACTCCCTCCCACCAAACCAAGTAGGACTCGGTTTGGGGGGGAGAGTCCTCCCCCCTGGCTCGGCCGACCCCTTGGGGATCCCTTGGACCCCAAGGCAAGGTCCCCCTCCCTCCTCCTATATATATGGGGCTTTTAGGGCAGATTTGAGACGACTTTCTCACGGCTGCCCGACCACATACCTCCATAGTTTTTCCTCTAGATCGTGTTTCTGCGGAGCTCGGGCGGAGCCCTGCTGAGACAAGATCATCACCAACCTCCGGAGCGTCGTCACGCTGCCGGAGAACTCTTCTACCTCTCCGTCTCTCTTGCTGGATCAAGAAGGCCGAGATCATCGTCGAGCTGTACGTGTGCTGAACGCGGAGGTGCCGTCCGTTCGGTACTAGATCGTGGGACTGATCGCGGGATTGTTCGCGGGGCGGATCGAGGGACGTGAGGACGTTCCACTACATCAACCGCGATCTCTAATCGCTTCTGCTGTACGATCTACAAGGGTACGTAGATCACTCATCCCCTCTCGTAGATGGACATCACCATGATAGGTCTTCGTGCGCGTAGGAAATTTTTTGTTTCCCTTGCGATGTTCCCCAACAAATATAGCCTAAAATATCATAGCAATCCGGGTGGCTAAGAAGAATCCCTTGTGATGCACCTTTCTTCTCATGCCCCAAATAGTGAGAGGAAGAGCTCCCTTAATGAAGGGTCTCAACCTTCTCACCATGCCATACACATACATGGGTCTTAGAAAAGATTAATATTTTTTTTTATTATAAGGGTCTAAACCCATCTACAATCCAACAATTTATTAAAAGAAAAAGAGGTCCTCGGTTAGCTATATCAAATCTTGATATTGATCAAGTAACGAGGTAGCACTCATTTCGGTTTTACTTTGCATACAAGATTTATCTTAAATTAAACTTCATAAAGTGTGATCAAATTTATATACAAAATTTTCAGCATCTCCAATACTAGAGATATGCAATAAGAAAGTTAATTCAATGATGCATCTAATAATATTGATTTCATATTATAAATATTGATATTACTTCTTATAATCTAAGTTGAACTTTACTACGATTTCACTATGGGATTACGTATCAAATAAAACAAGTTCATATTTTAAAATATATCTATATAGGTATGCATATGATCTTTTAGTAAAATATCTAAAATGACCGAAACAGAGGAGTATATATATTTGGAAACTGAGGAGTATATATTAAGATAAAAAACACTATTTTTTGGTCATGGAGTACGATTCAATCTGTTCTGGCATCATGTATAAAATGAGAGGATTTGCAGCAGCTATTCAACGCCATCTCGTTTGACTCATTCCAACACGTTGTTTAGAAATAGGATCGAAACTATAATTCATGTTTTTTGTATGAACAAGCATGGTTTTCAAAACGGCTCTTAAACCGTGAATATTTTGACAAAAATTCAACCTAGACTGTTGTCAGGGTGTTCATAGATTTTAAACGGTATATCGCAAACCCTATTTAAACACTTTTAGCATAAGTTCAACCGAACACCTTGAAAAGTTGAAGTGCTACAACTGGGACGAGAATAATGTTTATGTATTACGTATACAGTAACGAGGAACGATCTTTGCCTCTAAATCGTACCGTGTATATATTATGATAAAAAGAAGACACTATTTTTTGGTCATGGAGTACGATTGAGTCTGCTGTGGCATCAGGTGCGGTTTGATGATCATTTTTTACAAGCAGGGTTGGACGCGAGACTGGTGATCCAAGTCTGGTCAGCCACCACGGGCTCGTCGTCGTCGTTCCGGTGCCACGTCCACAGGGCGTGCGTGACGTTCACCACCTGCAGCCTGCCGTGCCCGAAGCTGGCCTCCCGAAACACCGACGTCTTGGGCTGCGGTTCGATGTACTTCTCCGCCAGCCCTTCCCGGTTCCCGCCGTCTCCGATGGTCACGTACACCGGCCCGCACTGGTCCTCCTTGTCGCCGTACACGCGCGCGAACCTCTCGTACGCGTGCACGTGCCCGGCGAACACCGCGTCCACGCGGGCGCCGTAGAGCAGCGCCTCCATGGCGTCCCGCATGCCGTCGCCCTCCCCCTGGTGCGCCTTGTTGCTGTTGTACCACGGCGCGTGCACCAGCGCCACCACGAACGGCGTCTTCCCGCGGTCGACCCCGGCGAGGTCGCCCTGCAGCCACCTGTGCTGCGCCGTGCCGGCGTCGTAGTCCGTGTACGAGCCCAGCATGATGACGTGCACGGCGCCGCCGGCCACGTCCAAGGAGTAGTAGAGGTTGGACCCCGACGGCGAGGCGCCGGCGTCGTACGGCATGCGCCACCGCGCGTTGTACGACTTGAAGGGGTGGCGCTCGAGGAGGGGGATCTTCTCCACCTCGTGGTTGCCCTCGGTCACCATCCAGGGCCGCGCGCTCGCCAGGGGCTCCACGAGGCGGCCGTACGAGTCCCAGCGCGTCTGGTCCAAGTCGGCGTACGACAGGTCGCCGGGGAGGAGCAGCATGTCATAGTCGGCGGCCGCGATGTGCTGCAGCGTGGAGTTGGTCCACTCCGTCTGGCCCAGGTCGCCTGCACGTCCCCATTCCATGGTAGCATGAGACACTGAAAACTGTAACCAAAAAAATGCATGCAGCATTAGCATTACCGGCGATGGCGAAGGTGAAGGGGAGGCCTGACGGGGGCGTTCGGAAGGAGAACTCCCGCGACGGGTCGGAACTGTAGCGGTAGTAGTAGGTGGTGCTGGGTTTCAGTGGGCCGACGACGGCGTCGTGGATGTTCCCCGAGTGGTACATGAGGTAGGAGTAACTGGTGGTGGTTCCGGTGGCCGAGAAGGGGTACTGGCCTGAAGCCGTGCCGTACTCCACCGTCGCCGGTGCGTCGTCGTCGGTAATCCATGTAACCCTCATCTTGTCAGGGCCTACAGCCGACACATGCACCTGAAAGTTGTAGTACCACATATTGACTGATTCAAATCTCTTTGCCACCCAAAGTAACTAGTAGGACAAACTGTACTAACAGAAAAGGATTACTAATTTGGAAGAACTGGGCGTTCCCAAAGTGCAAATTCTTTTCCTGGTTAATTGTTCAGAACCGTGTTTAGACGGCTGACCGCCTGATACGACGGGGGTGGCCAAACTGCGGGCTCTGCCCGCTTTGCAAGCAAGTGCATGAATCCGCCGTTCATCTACTATTCCAATGCCGTTTCTCTGAACGGGTCTGGAACGCGATCACTGCCTAGCTGGGCATCCAAGACCGTTCACCAATGATATGGAGGCATAAAGAATCAGTCAGTGCCTGCTGGCAGAAGGCGACGACTGCTGGAGGTCCAAACCGGAAGGCCATCGCATCGGTTATGATGCTTGTCTCATGGGAAATATGAAAGGAGCGTAACGCTAGAATTTTCAAGAACACGGCGGCAACAACCTCCATCGTCATCAACAGGATTAAAGCTGAGGCCCATCTCTGGGCTTTGGCGGGAGCCAAGCACTTGAGTCGCCTAATATCGCGGGAGTAGTTCTTTTCTTTTTCGCCGCTTGCCGGCTATTGTCTAAACCTTCTCCTTAATTAATGAAATTGGCAAATCTTTTGCCTCGTTTAAAAAAAAATTTATTACTGAATGCCACATTTGGGTTTTATTCAGAATTCCCCTTGCAGTTTAGGACTGAAAGAGGCAGGAGGAACGTCATTTCTGCAACACGTTCAGAAACTGCATAATGTCTGTAAAAAGGGATCATGTTTGTTTCTGGAAACTAAACAGTTACAACTTTCAGGGAAACTAAACAGTTACGGAGAATGCGATTACTCCTGACTGAAAAGTTTCCTACTACGAGTAATTTGCATCGGATGAAAAGATGGAGCCAATCCCTATCAATACAGCAGTTAATGCAAGTGTGAACATTCGGAGGCGGTGGTTTATGGTTTCTAGCGTGAGCTGTCCATACCAACTCTGATGCGGTATAGTTTCACACAGGCCGGCCAAAGTTTGGCAGATGAATGGAACACTCGCATCCAGTTTTGGTTTGGTTGCCTTCCGAAAGGAAAAGGCAAGGCATGGGCACTGAGCAGTGGCTCAAGATTGCAATCATTAATTGCAGCACTATAATGGAGTAGGTTCTAAGGCCTTCCGTAATGCATCGTCTCTTAGCGTGGTATCCTAGGTATCGTTGCATTATAAGATACAACCATCCTAATGCATGGTTTCTTAAGTGTTGTATCTTAGTGGGCTAGTATTTAATGAATTTGGCCTCATGCATGTATTTGATTGGTCTAATCATATTTTTTGCCTATGATCTCGTGCAAGAGCCGTATACTAAATAAGATACGGCACCACTCTCTTTCTTCAATTAATATGGTGCCACATCAGCAATATGCCTATGATACCGTGTCAACATACAAGCATCAGGGAAGGCCTAAAGATCCTCACCTCCGTAGACTAGTGCTCTACTTACCAACTACAGTATAACATGCTATGGCGCCTAGACCTAGGCCAAACCACATGCCGACATGGCTTGCACTTTTTTCATACAGTAATCTAAAGATCACAAGGAACCCCAAAGCAGCGCAGGATGTTGCTGCGGGGGTTAGGATTTTGGTGGACTCATCACTCATGTAGTCATGTACAGAACACTTTTCTTCCACTAACACTCAATCCAACAGAAAAAGAAAAACCCAGGGAAATGGTCTCCGCGGGGCCGCACAACTGACATTTCAAGATTTCAGATTGCAAAATGCCCCGATCACGCAGGTTGGTCCGTGTTTCGAAATCTAATGTGCCGGAGGAAATCCCGTCGACAGAGTAGCAACGTCGCCATCTACGTGGAGTATTAACTTGAGCAGACGCGCGGTACCTGCTGCGGCGTCAGGCCGCCGGCGTCGGCGTCCCGGGCCAATGAGAGCGTCGCCCTGGGGCTCGGGCGCACGTACGGCGACGTGACGGCGAGGCACGCCGGGGTCAGCGACGACAGCGCGGAGGCGGCGAGGACGAGGAGGGCCAGCGCCGCCGTGCTCTTCTTCTTCCCCATCGTCCTGACCTTGGACTGAATGGAGGTGAGGGAGCGATGGATGGCTTGATGATGGGGGCTCCAGGCCGGTATATAATATAGTAGGAGGCTGGCAGGTTGCGCGCAGGCGACGGACGGACGCGATAGTCTTGTTTTCTAGAGCGCACAATAATGGCGGGCTGCCGCTGCCGTGGATGGACAGGGCCGGATTTGATTTTGGATGTGTTTTCAGGTGGGAATCTGGCTCCTGGATCCCGGTACTGCGTCAATCTTGGGTGACTTGTGTCCCTGGAGGACTAGACTGGAGTAGTGAGGAAGCGCGGCTGTGGGGTGCGAACTGCGAGGCGGGGCTCTGTTCTTCCGAACATCTGGTGGGCGGTTCACGTGTATTGGGAGATGGGATTTGGTTTGGGTTCGCCGTTGCCCGTGCCCCCGTGACGTGCCTATTCCGAGATCCCTTTCTTTTTTGGCTGGCTGGAGCGGTGATCGGATAGCTGCAACATGGTGACCAGACGGCACGCAACTTTACATGAACGTGAATATTGAATCTAGAAGTCAGTCTTTTTCTTTCTTTCTTTCTTTACTAGCAAAATGACCCATGCGTTGCAACGAGAGAAAGAAATACCACACGGCACACACTTTTAATTTATAAAAAATGTCTATAATTTGAGAATTTATAGTTACGATACAAATAAAGATGATCTTATCCTACAAAAATGCAGTTCAAAATTTCACAGGTCTTCTATTTTAACACGGCTTGCATGTAGATTTAATGCGTACAAAGAATCAGTCAAGTGACCTTCAGTTTCATCTCTAATCATTTTGTTGGCGTGTTTATCCCCAACCCGGATGAGTACCGGTATGAAAGAAATACGAATAATGACTTATTTATTAAGATTGCATCCTAGATAGTATTTTTATTAAACGTTTAACAGATAAAATAATATCATATTTTAATTCTACATATTTTTCTAATCAAATTCCATGTATAATATGTTAAATTTGGAGTTACGGTTTAAAAGATATGAATGTTTTAAAAAATATTTAATATATACTACAAGTTTAATGTCATAAACAGTAAGGGCTTTTTTGTAAAATCACCTCGGTGGGTTTTCCAACGGAAGCGATAGCCTCTTTATTATTAGGTAAAGATTTAGAACATCTACAGGCGCGCTCATCTAAGACATTGTTTGTTTCAAAAGTTCTATATTTTTTTTAGTCTCAACTAAAAAGTCATTAGTCTCTATCCGTTTGTTTTCATGGATTAAATAGGGATTAGAGGTCATTGAATGACATGCAAAAAGACCATGTTACCCTAGTAATGTACAACCTTTTTTCTTTAGTCCCAAATACCCTATTTTAGTCTCTAAAAGTCCCTTCTGTTTGTTTTATATGAAACTAGCAAAAAAAACCGTGCGTTGCAACGGAACAGAAAATAACACATGCTTTGAACGCAATATATTTTCACATGGCATCACATTTGTATTGTCGACGATGGCCTCAGTGCTCACACAATAAAAACGTGTTTGAATGTACAATCACTCGAAATAAGATGAGAAATATGTTGTTTCTCCCCACGAGATTTTCCAAAGGTGTGCATGTGTGGTTAAGGATGTTTTCTTTCCTCTTGATTTTAATTTAATGAATATTTATTGCAATTTGTATGGTCGCCGGAAAGAGAGGAAAAAAAGGACCGTGCACTACAGATTAAGTTTGCACCAAAAATAATATTTACGAAGTATTCAACAGCTAAAAATAACATCCTATTTAGATTCTACACATTTTTTCAATCAAATTTCATATATAACATGTTAAAATCGGAGTTACGGTTTAAAAGATATGAATAATTTTGTTTTAGATAAAATATGGATTGATTAACTAAAAAGTCAGGATTTTTTTGTTGAAACAAAAAAACGTTTCGGCTAACTTACATAGGGACGGTGGGTTGATTACCTAAAACATCAAGGATTATTATGAAAAATGGAAAAAAACGGTTCGGCTGTGACTAAAAGATGGACCACGGGTTGATTATCTAAAATTATGAGGACTTTTCTGCAAAATGACAAAAAAAGGTTCGTTCTGACTTAAAATTGGACTGCGGGTTAATTATCTGAAACTGCAAAGGCTTTTCTGCAAAATGACCGATGACGGACGCTTGCTTTATTGTTAGGGAAGACTAAAAGTGACTTTTTTTAATTCCTACATCAAAAAATTCATGTAAACAAACGCCCTCTAGTATAATCCCTCAAACGTCTAGGGACGTATCCGGTCAGTGTTTTTTTAAAGGGGTTCCGTCTGTGTTCGGGCACGTTCATTTTCATCCTCGCTTTATCTCTTCAAAACAAACATACCCTTCAAATCTGACTTATCATTTCATGGCATTTTAACAAACAGGTGGTGTACGGACGTCGTAGAGCACGCAGCGTGAAGAAAGAAAAAGCAGATGAACCTTTGCTGGATGCGGTGGTGGCGGCGAGCTTTCCATGCGCAGGTGCAAGGGCCTCGGCCACCATGCAACGGCAGCATGCACGCAACCAACGAATAGCACGCACGCCGGAACCAATACACGGCATCTGTGCACGCGCGATGCGGCTGCGCGCGCCAATCAGCACGGACGACAGCATGCGAGGCGGCCTGCTGCGCTAGCACCTGCGCGCCCACGACGGCCCTAGCGCCCGCGGTGGCCAGCCGTACGGCCTGCCGCGGGCCCGCTAAACCGGACTGCACCAGCCCGTGCGGCCTGCTGCGTGCACACGACGGCCGGCTGCGCACTCGGCGCGGTGGCCCCAGCACCCGTGGCGGGCAGCCCGCGCGGCCTGCTGCGCGCCCACGCGTCCATGGCGGCGGCTGAACGCGCCCTGGTGTGCCCGCACAGCACGGACGAGCACCGGCGCGGTCCTCAGGCCAACTTCAGCCCGCAACCCTATCTTGTCCGTCCCAGTATGTTTAAGGTTAAACGAACGAATCGCGCAGGTCAACGCACGGTCCGAAACAGATAAATGTTTAGTTTTCGTCTGTGTTTGACTCATTTCCGCCATAAGCATGCGTCACGTTTGGGTTAAAACGGATAGCACGCGGATGGGCAGGACACATACCCTTATCTTTCCCGTGGCCCACCTGTCGGGGACACTAGCACTTCATTCACCTCCACCCCCTCCACCCGTCCTTCCCGCCCCACCCCGCCATCGGCGTCGCCACTATTTTCCAGCCGCCTCCTCACTGCTCACCCCCCGGTTGTCTATACCAAACCACGTCTCGCCATGGTCGCGAGCACGCCTGCACTTTCGTAAGACTTTTGGCCATCGTTTGGAGTCGTCGTCGTATCCAGTGCCAGAGGGGATAAGATCGTCGACGACGCCTATCGACCAGGACAGCTCCCATCGGGTGCTCCAGAGCGACCCGTAGTCGGCCGCCAAACGCCCCTGCTACATCGAGGTGATCTTCGCGGCCTCTTTGCCACCGCGACCGCAAGGTGTTTGACACTGTGCCCATAAAGGTATAGATAGTGGAGATGAATTTTTCTTCAACCACTTCATTTGTTCATTGGATGATTCGTCCTCGGTTGATAAAGATCTTGTGGTGGTTGCACTGGTCGTTCACGACCACATTGCAAGGAAGCGGCCTCGGTACAGGGGGTCAGTCCCTGGTCGTGCTCCTAACCTGACCCGCAACAAAGAGAGAGGCCACACCATGCTCTATGCTGGTTACTTTGAAAATACCGCGCTCTTCAAACCGGAGAAATTCCGTCGCTGTTTTCGTATGGCAAGGCATGTGTTCAACCGTATCCGAGAGGGAGTGGTTCGTCATGACCCATTCTTCGAATGCAAAACGGATGCCCTTGTCAAGCTTGAATTCTCCTCTTATCAAAAATGCATAGCCGCTGTTCACATGCTTGCATATGGAATTCCAGACGATCTTGTTGATGAGTACGTGTGTATGAGTAAGTACACATGTCTGGTGTCAATGTACAGCTTCTGCAAGGCCGTGTTGGCAATGTTTGGCCCTGAGTACTTGAGGCAGCCAAATGTCGTTGATACAGAAAGGTTGTTGACGATCAAAGCCAATAGAGGTTTTCCAGACATGCTTGACATCATAGATTGTATGCGCTGGGAGTGGAAAAATTGTTCATTTGCTTGGTAGAGCCGGTACAAGGGGCATGTGAAAGCTTGCACTGCCATATTAGAAGCGATGGCGTCGCAAGATCTTTGGATATGTCATTCCTTCTTCGGCATGGCAGGTTCTTACAATGGTATCAACGTGCTGCAGCGTTCTCGAGTCTTCGCAAGGCTTGTAGAAGGCCATTCCCCACCTGTCAACTTTGAGGTCAATGGCCACCACTACAACAAGGGATACTACCTAGCTGATGGTGTATATCTTGAGTGGTCAACTTTTGTGAAGACTATCTCGAAACCGGAAGGTGAGAAGAGAGAGATTTCCCCAAATGCAAGAGAGTTATAAAAAGAATGTGGAGCATGCTTTTGGTATGCTTCAATCTTGATGGGGTATCTTTTGAAATCCTGCACTAGCATGGGATGAAGAGAAGCTTTGGGAGATGATGACTACTTGTGTGATCATGCACAACATGATCGTCGAGGACGAGCGTGATAACAACATCTCCGATCAAGGATTTGATTTTCAAGGTGAAAATGTTGAGCCCCTATATCAGGAACCGACAGTGTTTAAACAATTTACCCAATTCCACTTTTACCACAATGCGGTGGCGGCGCTCCGGCGAAGTGAGCTAATGGAGAACCTCCGGATTCGGCGTACAAGGACAACCTTCAGATTCGAGGCGTACAGGGACAACCTTCGGATTCGAGGCGGTCGTGGCGGTGGCGGGAAGCACCAGTAGAGTTGATGCAGGCGTGGCATGGGCAGAAGTGAGAACGGCGGGGTAGGCGGTCGCACGCGGGAGGGGGTGCTTTTTTTAGGGCAGTGCTCTGCGCCGGCGCGCCGAACTTTCGGCCGGCCGCACGTGAGCCGCCCGATCCGCCTAATCAAATCTGGTTTGACCATCAAATTTGTCCATGCAGCAAAAATAAACAACAATGTAGCAAACTTCAGTCACGAATGCAACAAAAATATGATTGTAGCAAAAAATATCAACGTGATCGTAACAAAAAATGACGTTGATGATGCGTGGTAGCAAAATAAAAATGTGGGTTATAGCAAAATAATCCAGTGAACTCGAGTTGCAACTCTCACGAACGTGTATGCAATTCTTGTAGTGAACGGTTGTAGCAAAAAATGATACCGGTTGTAGCAAAAATTAACATCGGTTGTAGCAAAAATCTAACACCGATTGTAGCAAAAAATCCAACAAACTCGGATTGCAACCAAACATGAATGCAACTTTTTTAATGAATAAATTGTAACAAATGAGAAACGGTTATAGCAAATTTAAACGTCGGCTACAGTAAATCTAAACGAAAAATACTAGGTTGTATGTGACTGGACCACTACACGCCGGCTCCAAATGTTTCTTTTTTTATGGCGAGTACTGACCTACTCCCTCCGTTTCTAAATATAAGTCTTTTTAGATGTTTCATTAGAGTACTACATACGGATGTATATAGACATACTTTAGAGTATAGATTTACTTAGTTTATTTTATATGTAGCCCTTAGTGAAATCTCTAAAAAAAATTGTATTTAAGAACAAAGGAAGTATTTTACATCACCTGTTGATGGAAGCCGGTAGCGCCGCGTTAGGCTAAACATCACCCGCTCACCATCTTCCGGACGGACTGGGATCAGGTGACATGCCTACAGCATGTCACGCTGCAACATGCGCCCTCGCATCCGCCCTTCAATCTTCATCCAACGTCCCACAACGATCCAAGGCAAAATATACTTACAGACAATAAACTACACATGTAAAATACATCAGACTACTGTTTTCAAAGTTGGTTCAATAGAATCATCAACTTTTCAGTCATTATATAATATAAACAGCAGCTATATTTTTTTTACCAAATTTGCATAAATTAAATTTCAAACTTAGTTATACAAAAAAAAAACTGTATGCAAACAGCAGTCATATAGCAACATAAACAGCGGTAATTTACCAATACAAATTAAGTACCACTTGCTTGTAATTCAAAAGCTCGATACATTCAAATTCTCCACCAAACGGCCATTTCACTTGTACACTTAGGCCACAAAATAATATAGTTAACCCCATACTACTATAGTTAACCATGTCCAAAATACTATCTAACAAGTTTCATGCTATAACAGATAATCATCATCATCACCACCATGTACAAAATATTATCTAAGAAGCTTTCATGCTAGAACAGATTATCATGGTCTGTCGTCAAGAGCTGAGTGAAACTCATAATATTATTGCACCCTTGAAGCACCACGTTTACTTCTTTGTTGTTGTCATACTTCTCCACTTGTACTTGAGGCTGCACATCATCTTTTTTCTTTTGTTGCACACCATCCTTCTTCCTTTGTGGCTGAGAACAAAAATCATTGTAGTTAGTTAACAAATGAGCAATAACAACATATCATGTATCAATTTCAACATACCTTTTCTTCATGTTTTGTTGGTCCTTTAGTTACTCTGTGCTTCCCCTTGAGTAACTTATCAAGCCAACTTTTCTTTCTCCTTAAGTTCTTTGACTGAACCTCTTTTTTCTTCAACCGTGCAGATCTAAGCAACTCATCTACTTGCTGGACATTCTCTTTGTCTTTACATAGTTCATTCATGACACTAGTGGATGCATTGAGTAAATCATGTATATGCGGAGCGACGGAATCAAGTGCATTATCCAATAGAATACAACATTGTGGAGAGTTGGCTGCTTTTTGTGCCATTTTGTGAAATTTATAAGACAGATCCTTGTATCGAAGTTCAGCTTCCATTTTTGGATTTTCTACCACATTCCTTCCTTCTCTGTCTTGTATACTTCCATTGCGAGCTTCTCTAGTCCACCTCTTCAAGACATAATGTGCCGGCAGTGTCTTTATGTTCATCAAATCAAGCACTTTTAGACCATGTGCACACAAGATTCCTGTCCTATTGAACATCCCACAACTACATGAAACCGTTTTGGTTAAAGGATCACCTATCACTATGCGCTCCTCCTCAAACTGTAAATCTCCATGCAACCTCGCAATGGCAACAACAAAATTGTTATTTCCATCCAATACTCTACAACATGCAGCCGTTGATCTTTCATACTCACCTTGGAAAGCCTCAAAAATAATCGGAGTGTATAGCTCGCTTGCTTCCACCAAAATAGGAGTCTTCATCTTAATTATTGGTATATTCTTTATTGCATCAAATTCAGATTCTAATTCAACTCTTCTTTTTACTGCCACTGTCCTCTCAAAATGCATCAAGAATCGAAGAATATGAAAATCTGATTTCAAATGATTTTTCAATGCATTGTTGAAGCTCTCACTTAATTGTGTACTTCTCACTCCCAAGCTAAAGACATCTCTCATATAACATTCAGCCCATTTTTCTTTCACCTTGTAGATACTATCTAACCAAGTTTGCTTATGCACTTTGAGCCTCATGTTGGCAAACGCTTTGTCAAATGCTACCTTGTCTTCATAGCCATACATACAAGCACCAAAATCTGTGAGAATATGAGGCTCTTTTTCTTCATCCTCCACTTCATCTCTCTCTTCCACTTCATCATTTTCTTCGCCCTTCACAGAAGTTAAGTGTTTGACAGCATTTTGCATTATATGAAAGGTGCACAATCCATGATATGATTCTGTGAAGACCTTTTCTATGGCTTTTCCCATTGCAGCATCTTGATCTGTATAGATAGTTCTAGGTTGCCTTCCATTATGTGCGGCTAGAAAAGTCTCAAAAAGCCATATAAAGGAGTCACGTGTTTCATCGAACATCAATGCAGCACCAAAAATGGTTGTTTTTCTGAACTGGTTCAGCCCAAGAAAAATACCAAATGGCCTATACTCTTTGTTTGTGCCAAATGTAGTGTCAAATGTGACAACATCGCCAAAGTGTGCATAGTCAAGTAGCATTTTAGCATCAATCAAGAATATGTTGGCTATATGCTCCTCACTATCCAACTGCAAATGGTATTTGAATGCTGCATTCTCAGCCTGCTTGTCACGAAAATAATTCAACATACTTCCAGCCTGTCCATAAGCCAACTCCCGCTGCCGCTTGCTTCGCAAATGGTTCTTTTGGTCACGGCAAGTGTAACTAAGGTTGTTAGGACCACCAACTAGACGACAAGCATACTCATGTGAAGCTTTTGGCATAATTCCAGAATCATCGGCTGTTTCTATCTCGAAAGCTTGCACTTCTGAAATCTTCCTTTGTGATGCTAACAAGTGGCGGGTTTGTGGCAATTGAAGGCGATGATTGTGCTCCAAAACGACTTCGGTGACTTCAAAATTGTTGGCAACTCGATCATATGTAACAATCACATGAGCCTTACAATTGGTTCTTGTTTCAGCTCTAATACGCTTTGGCTCATGATCTGTTTGGTTTTTCCTTCGATGGCCTTCATTTGAACAAACAAACCAGCGTGAAGTAATCACACCATCACATTTACTTTTGATTGTGGATCTTTTCCTCACATCAAAGCCGATGTGACCCCCATAATCTACCCAAAACTCCCAAGCCTCTTCCGAATCTCTGAACCTCATACCTACTTTGGGTGTCCTCTTTCCAATTTCTGGCATTGCACAACATTCAACTCTGTCAAATGAAAACAGGGGTATCTTAGCTGGAGTTACACTCTGCCCATAAACCACAGCAAGGACCTGCTTTTGACATCAAAATAATAGCAGGTAAGCGATGTTTGCAACCCAAACAAGCTAAATGAACCATACATGCTAACTGAACCCATATGCTAATTAAATCCATACTGACGTGCAAGGAAGAGGAGAGGCGACCTGGGCGGCTCGGCGGAGCGGCGTCAGGGGCGGCGTTTCGACCGTGCGGGGGCTCGACGGAGCGGCGACTCGGGCGACGACACGACCCTGCGGGAGCTCGACGGAACGGTGACTCGAGCGGCGGCGCGACCTTGCGGCGGTTCAGCAGAGCGGCGAATCAGGCGCGGCGACCCTGCGGGCGCTCGACGGAGGCGGCGCCGACGCGACCCTGCGGGCGCTCGACGGAGGCGGGGGCGACGCGAGCGCGACCACCAGTCCGCGGCGACTCGGGCTGCAGCGGCGCGACCACCAGTCCGCGGCGACTCGGGCTGCAGCGAGAGCGATTTCATCCAAGCTGTATTTTTTTTATTGTCTGTAAGTATATTTTGACCTAGGATCGCTGTGGGACGTTGGATGAAGATTGAAAGGCGGATGGGAGGGCGCATGTTGCAGGGTGACATGCTGTAGGCATGTCACCTGATCCCAGTCCCGTCGAGCCAAATTTACCAACTTCAGCCAACGCACAAACCGCCCCTGGACCTACGGAGCATGGCTCTCACACGTCGGCTTGCTTCTAATTCCATCACTCAGCCACAGTCGCGATCCACTACGTCCCTCGTCTACTTGTGCAGGAAACGTAAACGAGTCGACCAAGCTGACAGGAGCCAACGTCCAAAGTTGAGATATCAGACACAAAAGACATCCAATTTAAACGGACTTCTTTCGTGGTTGCCCACTAAAATCATGCGATTCAGCGGCCGAGCGGCGTGCCTTGGCTATACTATATACTCTAGGACCCACCTGTTCCTCTCTCCAGTTTGCTTCCGTTCTTTGGACCATGGCAACAGGAGCACAGCATTGGCTCTCATCCTCCTCGCCGCCTTCGTCTTGTCCATGCGGCTCGCCGTCACCTCGCCTTTAAGAGCAACTCTGCACATCCCGCATCCCGCCGCATCCCTCCCTGACCCATAAAAATAACCGATAAAATACGGATCGGGCAAAAAAATCAGTCCGGTCACACCCGCATCCCATCTTGGCCCACAAAAAATTTTAGGGGACATGGCAAAATCCCGATCCCAACCCGGGAAAACGCGGGTTTCCCGCTCGCGGCTGCAGTGCCCTGCATATAAGCGGAAGCGGTTGGTGGGGAGACATTTCATCCCGCGCTTTCTTCCACCAACAACCTCTCCTCTCCCCCCTCGCGTCGCCGTCGGCCGTCGCCCAAGATTCCGGCGACAGCAGCCGGCACGAGCACGCCGGAAGGCCGCCACGCGCACGAGGCATCCCCTCCCTTGCCCCCTGCGTCGGCAGGCCGCCGGATTTGCAGATCTGCGACACTTCGTTGCGGACCGCCAGATTTGGCTTTTTCCGGCCGCCGGTTGCTGCCCCAGGCGATGGAGTGGTTGGGGAGCCTCTCCCGCAGCCCAGGCAAGGGCGCATCGACGCATGCAGGCACGGGTTCGTCCGCCCGCCGCCGCCGAAGGTTTGTGGGTATGGACTCGTCCGGCCGTCCACCGAGCTCGATGCTCGCACAACGTCTTTGTGGCCTGCCGATGCCGCTCATACAGTGCAACGACTGCCCACGCCAAGTGTTGTGGCTCACTTCGGGCACGCCGACGCACCCCAGATGGGTGTTCTACAAGTCCAAAAACGATGGGGTACGTGTACTTGCGTTAGCTCGTTTCATAGCTCATTCTTTAGTTCAATTGCGATAGCTCATTTCGAGCTTGCTTATTCTTTTGTGTAGGACGATGGATGCTCATTTTGATTTTGGAAAGGCCAATACATTGATTTGTTGATAGAAAAAATTTAATAGATGTTAGTGCACTCCTTAGTACAATCGAAGGCAATGATGCGGCTGCATGTGTAACTAGAGGGGAAGCAACGTCTACTTCTTTGGAATCAAAGATGAAGAATGAAGACAACAAGATCAAGAATCCACAGATCAACAATGAGTGCATGGAGAAGATATTGCTTCAACTAGTGGGAGCAGTTATGTAAGTTGGAAATCTTCTGAAATGCATACTTGTCGTTCTTGTTTCTTTGATTTTGCTATTCTAGCCAAAATTTGGTGATATCTTTTGTATCTAATGTTGTTGCAAAAGCAAAGAAAAACATTGTGCTAGATCAATTTAAGTTGCAAATCTAAGTTTTATGGGCCAGGAGGAGTTGCACCAAATCAGAACCCGTAGAAGCCGACCTGTAAAAAAAGTATATTCCACGAATATGCTTTTTTACGGGTCCATTATGCGGGGTCTGCATCTGTGCCAGCCCGCGCCGGCCCGCAAAAGCGGTTTTGCGTGAACTACAAACGCGTTTTGTGGGCCGACCGGATGCGGGGTCTGCTAGAGTTGCTCTTAGGTCCGGCCCAGGTCGAGGGCGACGCTCTCCGTGCCCAAGGACGCCGCTGGTCAGACGGCAACGCAGGTATATGCTTTCTCAGTTATCTTTTTTTTTTGTGAACAAAGCATAATCGAAGTCGTTCACATACACGAGCGTACACTCACCTCTATGAACGCACGTCCTATCTTTATGAGCACCTTCGAGAGACTAAGCCGGCACATCATCTTAAGATTGACGAAGTCGCCACTGACGCCTTCGTTGTCGACGGGAACGTCTCCTCCCACTGAAAGCACTTCGCGCCAAGTCTGGGACTTGAATTCTGGTGGGGTAGGGAATACCAATGTCCTCCTAACCATCCAACCACGGATTGGATTGCTACTTTCTTAGTTATCATTCCTGTATTATATGGAAGTTATTTCGAGCTTTCAGTTCATGAAAAAAGAGTAAATTGCACGGAGGTACAACAATTAAGGAATTGGAAGTAAATTGGTATTAAGATTGATAATTTTTCCGTATCATTACCATATCTGAGGCGATACGTTGCAAAAAGGATTAAAATCGGGGTTTATACGTATTGACGGTGTATCTGACCGGTTGAGCCCGCCCGCCAGATGCCCACGTGGCCTGATTTTTACACAAAATGCTCTTGCTATATACGTAATCACATAAATGTCTAATTTTTTATGGGAAAATAATTTTTATCAGAGACTTTTTTTCGTTTGCAGTTTTTCAACACGGAATTGGACTCTTCTAGAAGTTTCCACCGAATGGAACAATCAGAGAAATGAAAAATAATCAAACCCGCGAGGCTGCATGAACCAGTATGCATTAGTGTTGGGATCGTTTGCCCTTCGCTTCTTTTGTCGGAACAAAAAAGAGGATGATTTGGTACTACGCTATAATTATTACGAGAATCATATGTATAACCCAGTCCCCGGCGGCAGCTGCTCCCGTCGGTTCGTCGTCCCACGAGCCGCCTGATAGTTCATCCGCGAGGCGTAGGAGGCGCAGATGGCGTTGATATTGTCCGCGATCACCTCCAGTTGCGCCTCCACGGCAGTCGCTTACTGGCAATCGACGGCTTGACCACGGAGGGTCTCGTAGATCGCACACTGCTCCGCGACGAAGTTGGGGTTCACGACGACTATGGTCGATATATACAGCCTCCTCGCTCAAGCGCTCATCGGTGATTTGGATTTTGGCCCTTTGCCAGCCGATGCTACTCTAGGAGGAATAGGTTGTACCGATGTTCCTCATGCGCGTGCTAGAATGCCGACATAGGCGCCGACACAAGCTTCTCCTCCGTCATAGCGACGTTGAAGTGCGCCTCCGCCTGCTCCATGATGAAGCTGGCATGCACAACCGCGTGCTCCGGTGTGCTGTAGTCGGGAGCCCGTCTCCGTCGCAGGGTCGTTGTCGTTGAAAACCTCACGCGAGCTGGCCGACATGCCAGCCTTGATCCACCTGGCACAACGGCTCTACTAGCCGCAATGGTGGCCACGTCATGCTTCATCTACGTTCAAAGGCTCTCCCACAGATTGTTGTCGCATGCCGGCATAGTGGATGTTGTATGGCACAAGGGAAGGATGTGAAGCGATATGTGTTGTGGAGTGGAGTTAGCCACGTGTGGTCAATGTTTAAATAATAGATTCCTGTGAGGTCAGGCTTTCGGATCTGTCAATATACATCGCGAGAGTGGGATTCTAAACCGGCGAGCTTCCTTAATGACGACATATGAATGGACGGGGCATTGATCGGGCATCGTAGATACCTCTCCTTTCCCATCCAGTAACACATCACCAGCATTGAACAGGCACATGCACCGGGGACACATCGCGAGCAGCGCCCTCGGCTGGCACGCCACTTCAATGGTAGAGCCAATGAAAAGCCACATCCGCACTCGGCCGACAATGGTTGCTGCACAGCGGCATGAATGCGGGCAGCTGAAGTTGGGCTGGAATTCGTACGGGCGAGAGAGGAAGGTCTTAAGTGGGCCAAGATGGTCACAAGCGGGCTTGGGTGTTGTTGGAACGTCCACCAAGCCGCCCTAGTTTGTCTATGTTTGCTGGAAAAAACACGAAGAGACCATCGAGCGGATAGAGACAGACTCGCGTTGCATGGCTTACGTGGTCCGGACTGTACATCCGAGATGCGTGCGGACGGTTTACATGTCGGTGTTGAAGATGCCTTTACTCAAAGTTGCAACAAAAGTTTGTATATGCACATAATCACTAAAGTTGCACACTTGTAAGAAAAACTTATTGAAAGCTACCTATTTTTTATAGAAAAAATAAAATATAGGATCATCAAATTGTTCTCGTTTGATTAAGAAAAACCGAAAAGGAGGACAACCCGACCTATGCAACAATTGATCTACACAGTCTTATATTATTCTCAAAATAAAACAATGCAGGCATACAAATTCTAGTAGGAAAGTAGAAAACCGAGGCCGCAAGCCTCGCGAGAGTAACTCATGCAACTACTAACCGTAGACTAAAGGGCATAAAAAACAAAGAATACACACCTTCCAGGCTAAGCCGACAAGAAAGAAACACCACACGTGCGAGGATGGTGAATTATCAAACTGATTGTCTCTTAGTCTGGCCATAGTAGGGTAACTAAGATAGTATCATGTACTCTTTCGTCATAGTTTATAAGGCATGAACGTGTATCTAGGTTGTCAATTTGACTTATATAAAATATATTATTTAACATAAAAAAATATATCATTAAAAAATAGAACATCTAAAGTTTCTAATGATATATTTTTTATAATATATACTTCTCATTAAGTTTGTCAAATTGACAACCTAGATACACGTGCCGGACTTATAAACTGAAACGGAGGGAATATTTGGGATTAGCAAACATGCCGATGTGACAGACAATTAAAGAAGAGAGAAAGGGTTAGAGTAACATAGGTAGATAGCGTAACATGTTAAATGATATGCTACTATGTGTCATGCATGTCAATAAATAAGGTCATCTTGTTAAGTTGATCTCCTCTCGAGTGGGCCCAACGGCCCACCGGACCTTGATCTATGCGTCCTGATCGGGGGCGCCGAACCATTATGGTTGGTGGGCCCCTGTGACCCGCGCTATATAAAGGAAGGTGGGGTGCCGGGGCATGACTTACGAGGTTCGCCGACGCCACACTCCCACCTACAAACCCTTTTGATCTAATGTTAGCGCGGTGCTCACGGGAAGCACCACCCACGCCACACCCATCTCTCCTTCCACACCGTCGTCACCACCTCACGATGGACGTCGGCGGAAGCTCATCGAGTTCGGGACAAGGTAAAGTACTGGTACTACCGTATTCATCTAAGCCTAGAGGATCCACGGATCTATCAATGGTATCATGAGCCACTAGGCATTAGATGCGTTTCGGTTGAAAGAAACGAAAGCGAAAAGATTTCCCCATCCCCAATATGAACCCGAGAAGGGCAAAGTTCAAAGGAAAAAGAAAGCTTCACCGGAGCCCTCTCCGGCAAAGAGCGCCGCCGCAAGGCCGCGCCTATTCCTCTCGATCCCCACACGCATCGGCAAGCCGAGGTGTGGGGAAGAAGAACCTACCTCTTCGGAGGCAAAGAACGGATCTGATTAGATCCAAAAGGCAAACAAAAAATGTGAAAGAAAAAGCAACGACAACACCCCAACCGGGGCAAAGGGCACCACCATCGCGCCCTTGACGGTGGCGCGTTCACCTTGGAGGTGCTCGCGCGCGCCGGCAAAGGGACGGAGTTGGCGCCGTCGTATCACGTCGGTGCCGGATTCTCTGCACGGAAAGGAAAAGGGGCGCCACGGCCAACCCACTCGACGGCGACGCGTTCACTACAAGGGAACGCACAACCGCGAAAGGGGAGGCCACGGCGCCACCATCTGTTGCTCTGTCGGCGTCGTGCTTCCTCTCTCTGTCTAAGAAGAAGAAGGGGGAGGAGGGGCTGGTCGAGCAGCGAAACAGAGGAAAGAAGAAAAGCGGCGCGGTGCAAGTGACAGCCCGCGGGGGCAGGGACCCCCTCGTCGCCGTCGCGGTGGCTCGGCTGTGCTCACCGGCCGGCCGGCCACTGTTGCCTCGGGCAACAGAAAGGAAGGGCTAAGAAGGACACGCGCGGCGTGGTGGCCGGCGTGCCTCCTCCTAGCCGCTGTTACTGTTACCGCGAGGGAGCAGTAGGGGGCCAGGAGGTGAGCTCGCGAGAGGAGAGACAGAGCGGCGCGATGGGGGGCAAATGAGCTTAGGGTTTTTTGGTGATGGCTGGCTGGGGCATTTTTGTTCTAGCGCAAGTGATGGACAACCGTCAGATTCGATCCGATGGCAGCAACCGAAACCCTAGAGTGGCGTGGGCTTTTGGGACAAAGTGAAGGCGGTCGGGTCACTCGGGCCGAGCCTAGAGGCTCGCAGGCCGATGCGAGGCCTCAGGCCGGCGGGAGAAGGGTCGCGCGAGGCCACACGCGAGGGAGCAAAGCGCCGGCCCACACACACACACGTGCCCATAGGCCGCACAGGAAAGTGCCGTCTCGAGCAGTCTCTGTTGGGCCAAAAGAAGAGGGCTGGCCCAGGCCGTGGTGCCACAGCCTGGCCATTTTTTCTTTTCTAGACAATATTAAAACGGTGCAAATTTGTTTTTTCTATGCATTAATTTTCCAACGAATTTTTTTCTTAGAGAAATAGAAAAGAAAAATAAATAGTTTCTATAAAAGAAATATTAATTTTTCTGCAAAGAAAAATAAAAGTTTCTGAAAATAAAATAGATTTTTCACAAAAAGAAAAGTTCATGGATTTTGTAAAAGGAAAATAAAGTTCATGAATTTAATTAAGTAAGAGAATATTTTTTCTATAGAGATAAAAGGTACCTGAATTTTAAATTCACGTCTTCCGGTGCTAAGTAATATATGAAATATGGTTATGTTATTTTTCTGACCAACATTGTTAATAACATAATCATGTTGCATTATTAGCATAAAAGATGCATTTATTTCTATCATTTGCCCAACGGTAATGTAGATTTATTTGCATAGGCAGTTGTATGTTTAATTTGACCAACATTAATTAATGCATATAATTGTCGTACTCATCTCGCTTAAATTGTGATTTCAGAAGGTTTTCACCTAATGAGTTGCCTCAAGGACGTTCCTACACTCAGAGGTGATAATTACTCTGAGTGGAGTAACAAAGTTGACATGACTCTTGTCATTCCTGAGGTGGACTAGGTTCTGGAGGAACCACGGCCAGTTGAACCTCCAGAGCCAGTCAGAAATGTTGATGATGATGATGAGGCTTGGGAGAAAAAGAAGTGGGATAGTGACAATGAGGAGATGTCATACTCCATAAACAACAGAAAGTGGATAAATGCCAACAAAAATGTTTGGCATTTATAAAGAACATAATTGAGACTACCATTGTGGGCTCAATTGCAGAGTGCACTTCCGTAAGGGATACGCTAACCAAGATAAAGAGTCAGTCCACTGGCTCTTCAAAGACATATCCCACCCAGTTGATAAAACAACTGATCATAGAGAGCTACACTAGAGGTGGCCATGGTATAAGAGAGCACATCCTACGGATGAGCAATACGGCAGCCAAGCTCAAGCCCATGGATGCGGATCTAGGGACCAAACCAGCTCTCCTCGTCCATGTGGTCATGGCTTCGCTGCCAAAGGAATTTTAGACCTTTGTTGTGAACTACAACATGCAGCCTAAAACATGGGACATAGAAAAGGTCATAGCCACGTGTTCACAAAAAGAGGAGAGAGTCAAAGCTTCACATGGTGGCTCCCCGAACTATGTGAAGGAAAAGAAAAAGGTTTTCCAACCCAACAAAGGTTCTCCCTCAAAGCCACATGGCAAAGATTATGGCAAAGCTCCCGCTCATTATCAGCAAAAGCCTATTCCAGTGGACAAGGACACTTGCCTCCACTTCAAGCACACAAGGCACTGCAAGAAGAATTGCCCTGCCTGGCTAAAGGCCTTCATGGCAAAGAGAGGTAACGACATCGTTTCCTTTGTAAACGAATCTCTGTATTTAAAGTTTTCGAAATCTACTTGGTGGATTGACTCAGGAGCAACTGTTTATGTTGCAAACTCTTTACAGGGATTCAGTTTGACGAGGACCATGCGCAAAAAAGAAAGAAGTATTGAAGTCGCAAATGGTGTCCAAGCAGAAGTTGAAGCTGTAGGTGACGTCTCCTTGGAGCTAACCGAAGGATTCAACCTTTTCCTTAGAGATGTACTATTCGTGCCTTCATGTAATAGGAATTTAATAAGTGTTTCATGCTTGGATAAAGACAATTATCAATGCTTTTTTGGACATGGCAAATGTACCATTTGGTATAATAATGATTATGTAGGCGATGCCTTCCTTCATAATGAGCTTTATTTGTTATCACTTCGTGAAAAAGTGCATTATGCAAATAATGTGAATGAGCATAGTTCCTCGTCGAACAAAGAACAAAAGAAAAGAAGGAGAACTCACGACTCCTCGAAATTATGGCATTGTCGCTTGGGCCATATTTCCAAGGGGAGAATAGAAAGATTAGTGAAAAGTGAAATTCTTCCTTAGTTGGAGTTCTTTGACTTAGAATAATGCATAGATTGCATTAAAGGAAAGTATGTAAAACAGATAAAGAAGGGTGCAAATCGAACCATAGGAACATTGGAAATTATTCACACTGATATTTGTGGGCAAACAGATAAAGACGGCTTCCAGCTCCCGCGGCGCAGGAATCGCCGCTGTTGCGCGCCACGCGCGGCCGCGCCCAACCCCCCGCGGCGTCGCAACCCCTCCCCTGAGCAGAACGACGGCCTCTGCTTCCGTTGCCTCGACCCCGGCCACCCTATGCGCGCCTGCACCAACGACATCCGCTGCCGCCGTTGCCTCTTCTTCGGCCACGACTGTCGGGACTGCCACAAGTACTACCGCGGCGTGGTCCGTGAGCTCCCGCGTACCGTCACTCCCACCGCCGCTGCCGCTCGGGTCGCGCCGCGCTAGCGCACGCCTCCCCGTGCCCCCACACCGCCGGCCCAGCCCGCCGGCCCAGAGCGCGTCATCATGTCGCGCTCTATAGAGATGGCAGAGGCCGAGGCTGTGTTGAGGCGCGGGATGGTGGCCTCCATCACCGGGACAAGGCCCGAAGTCACCCCTGGCCAGGTCGAGGGTGTGATGTACTCCTCCTTCGACTTCTCCCCCAGCGACTTCACCGTCCACGCGCGCCAGCCAGAAGACTTCCTCATCGTCTTCGCCACCGATGTGCTGATGAGTCGCCTCCGAGGGATCACTTCGTCAATGGCCCTGGCTTCACCCTCTCCATCCGCCCTTGGTGCAAGCTCGCGCACGCCGGCACGGGATCCTTCTCGCATCATGTCCAGTTGGAGCTCCGCGACATCCCCTCCCAGGCCTGGCACCTGTCGACGGCGGAGCACAACCTCGACCGTTCATGCTGGATTGAGCGCCTGCACCCCGCCACACGGTCGCGTGCGGACCTCGCCACCTTCCGGCTGATGGCGCGCACGCACGACCCTGCCAGCATACGTCGCGAGGCCGTCCTGGAGATCGTGGAGTCCGTCCCCGCCCGCAACCCTGCCCTGCCGCCGACCATTCGCATCCTCACGTATCGGTGTCCATTCACACCGTACGTGCCGACGACGACCTGCCTGCTCCGCCTAACACTGGCAATGGCGCTCGCCCTGGGGATGCCGCGCCGGACAATGGCAATGATGCGGCTGCAAACGCCCCCGATGCTGGACGCAACCCAGCCTGTCGTCGCAGCTACAAGCGCCACCGCACGGGCAATGCTCCAGACGGCCGCGCGGACGGGATGGCCATCGATGCACCCGGCTAGAATGCCCCTGACCGCCGTGTCCGCAGTAATGGGGTCGCCGTCGCCGCTAGCTGCCCCCTCCTGCCGTCGTGCGGTCGAGGCGGTGCCGCTGGCCCGCGCCCCGGGACGTACGGTGGAGCCTTGGCCCTGCACCCGGGGACCCCGACGTTCTCGTCGCTTTTCCAAAAGGGGAAGCGTGGTGGCAGGAAAAAGCACACTCGGGAAGGAGACAACTGTGCAAAGGATGCTTCCACCGCTGCCTCTCTGCCTCACGACCCACCCACGCAGCCAGGGTTGTGCAGCCCAGCGCCAGCTGGCCACCGTTCCTTGGACTAGAGCCCCTTTGTCCCTGCGTCGGACGCCCCGTTTATGTCGCCTAGCACACGTGACCAGGACTCCGCGGAGGCCACGACTGACCCGACCAATACGTGTGCGTGCAGGGATCCGTGCAGCTCTGGTGGCTGCCTCCCCTTGGACAGCGAGGTCCCGGACTCTTGGACCCCGAGGCAGATCCGTTGTCTCGACAAAGCGGTGCTTCCCCTGCGTCAGCTTCTGCCACGGTTAGGCCCGCCCCTGACCAGTCCACGACGCCAATTGTCCCTCCACGGGAAAAACCGCGGGAAGAAGCGGGCGGATTTCAAGCGACGGGTCCCATCCCACCATGCGAGGAGCTCCTGGACGCTTCCACTAGGAAGGATCTGAGCACGGGCAGCCCCACCACTGCCGAACTCATGGCCCAAAGCGGCCCAAGCACCAGGCCCACGACGCCGCCTCCACTGGTTGACCCACGGACTGCCCCGACATGCCCTGCCAATGGAAGGACCACTCTGGGATCCCGTACACGCTTCGCATCGCCATTGATCACCATGCGCCGCTCTCGTCCGCGCAATATGCCAATCGCGGCATTGACGCTCGACGACTTCCTGGCTGCGGCATCCAAGCAGCTCTGCTCAGCCCTCCCGACCCCAGGAAAGAGGCAGCGAGGCCGTCCGCCAAGCTTCTCCGCCCCTAGTTGCGGGCGCTCTGCTGCGTCTATGACATGCAAGGCTGCCGGTCCACCCACGGCCGAGCGACGTGTGCAAGTCCATATCTTGCGCACATTGGGAATTGTCGGGATCCACCAGAGGATCACCGATGCCGAGATGCAAACCTACGACGGGCTCTTCACCACCCCGCTCCCCACATCCGTCCTCGCCGCCATTGCCGCGCTGGTTGATCGTGAGCTCCCCTCCGATCCCGCAACGGCGCCGATCACAACGATGATCGCGGGCAACCCGATCGAGGCATAGCTGCGCGTTGCGCCCCTCTGTCGATACTTGTCCCATGGATTAGGGCCTCAACATGCTTGTGTGGAACCTGCGCGGACTAAACATGCGCCCCCGTCGTCTCTCCATTCGATCACTTATTGTAACCTCTAGTGCTTCAATCGTTTGCTTTCAAGAAACGAAGATGGAATTGATCTTCACGTCGATTGTCCTCGAGACCCTAGGCACGGAATTCGGCGATTATGTGTACCTCCCCGCGACTGGAACCCGTGGCGGCATCTTGTTGGCATGGAAGAGTAGAGAGGTGACCATCACCGATCCTCTTTTCACTGCCAACACCCTATCTGCTAGGGTTTCCACTCCGACCGGAGCAAGTGCTCCCTGGTGGATCACTTTCGTCTATGGCCCACAAGAAGATGCCGACAAGATCGCCTTCTTGCAAGAACTCTGCGGCGCTCGCGTTGAGTGTCCTCGGCCGTGGATGTTGTGTGGCGACTTCAACCTAATCTACCGAGACGAAGACAAAAACAATGGCAATGTCAATCGTTGGATGATGGGTCGATTTCGACGCATGCTCAACCACCTTGCGCTCAAAGAGGTTTACCTCAATGGATGCCGCTACACATGGTCGAACGGGCAATCGCCCCCGACGCTTGTCCACCTAGATCGCGTCCTCTGCACTGCAGATTGGGAGGAATTCCACGGCGAGTGCCATTTGCGTTGCCTCGCCTCGGTCGTCTCCGACCATAGCCCTCTCCTGCTCGATTGTTCCCCGGTAGGGCCAACCCATCGACGATTCCACTTCGAGGACTTCTGGACACGTCTCGATGGCTTCCAAGACATAGTTGCGGAAGCGTGGGTCTCCGTCTATGACGGCGATCCCTTCCGGCGCCTTGATAACCCACAAGTATAGGGGATCAATCGTAGTCCTTTCGATAAGTAAGAGTGTCGAACCCAACGAGGAGCAGAAGGATTTGACAACTGGTTTTCAGCAAGGAAAAATCTGCAAACACTGAAATTGTCGGTAGCAAGTGATTGGGTGCTGAGATGATTCGTAGCAAGCAACAAGTAACAAAAGTAGCAACGATGCAGCAAAGTGGCCCAATCCCTTTTGTAGCAAGGGACAAGCCTGGACAAAGTATTATAGGAGGAAAAACGCTTCCGAGGACACACGGGAATTTCTGTCATGCTAGTTTCATCATGTTCATATGATTCGCGTTCGTTACTTTGATAGTTTGATCTGTGGGTGGACCGGCGCTTGGGTACTGCCCTTACTTGGACAAGCATCCCACTTATGATTAACCCCTCTCGCAAGCATCCGCAACTACAAAAGAAGAATTAAGACAAAGTCTAACGATAGCATTAAACTAGTGGATCCAAATCAGCCCCTTGCGGAGCAACGCATAAACTAGGGTTTAAGCTTCTGTCACTCTAGCAACCCATCATCTACTTACTACTTCCCAATGCCTTCCTCTAGGACCAAATAATGGTGAAGCGTTACGTAGTCGACGTTCACATAACACCACTAGAGGAAAAACAACATACAACATCTCAAAATACCGAACGAATACCAAATTCACATGACTATTATTAGCATGACTTATCCCATGTCCTCAGGAACAAAAGTAACTACTCACAAAGCATAATCATATTCATGACCATAGAGGTAATGAGTAGCATCAAGTATCTAAACATAAACTCTTCCACCAAGTAATCCAACTAGCATCAACTACAAAGAGTAATCAACACTACTAGCAACCTTACAAGTACCAATCGGAGTCGCGAGATGGAGATTGGTTACAAGTGATGAACTAGGGTTTGGAGATGAGATGGTGCTGATGAAGATGTTGATGGTGACGAGTCCCCTCCGATGAGAGGAGTGTTGGTGATGACGATGGCGACGATTTCCCCCTCAGGGAGGGAAGTTTCCCCGGCAGGATCGTCCTGCCGGAGCTCAAGATTGGTTCTGCTCAAGTTCCGCCTCGTGGCGGCGGCGAAACCACGAAAAAGCTCCTCTGTGATTTTTTCCTGGAAGAAACCCACCATATAGCAAAACAGGGGGGCCAGTGGGCCAGTGGGCTGCCCACAAGCCCCCATGGCGCGGCCTCGGGGGGTGGTCGCGCCGTGCAGGCTTGTGGGCACCCCTGGTGCCCCTCTGGCACTTCTTCGGCCTAGTATTTTTGATAAATTGGGAAAAAAATCCCCGTTGATTTTCACAGTGTTTGGAGTTGCGCAGAATAGGTATCTCAACTTTGCTCCACTTTCAAGCCAGAATTCCAGTTGCCGGTATTCACCCTCTTCATGTAAACCTTGCAAAATAAGAGAGAAAAGGCATAAGAATTGTTCCGTGAAGTGAAATAACAGCCCGAGAAGCGATAAATATCAACATGAAAACATGATGCAAAATGGACGTATCAACTCTCCCAAGCTTAGACCTCGCTTGTCCTCAAGCGAAAGCCTAGCTCATTAAATATGTCCACATGTTTAAGGAGATAGGTGTAAAACAAGATACGAACATGCATGCATCATGATCAAGATCAGGACCGCAATACCAACATATAATCTCTCATGCTAAAGTGATAATTCCTTCACAAAGTAAAGCATGGATCAAGAACCTTACCGAGAAGTAACAACCGATAGCCTTTACTCATTGAAGCAATTGCAATTTACCACAACATCAGAAGGAGTCAATTAAGAGCTTGTAAAGCAAATCCACATACTCAATGATTCTTTTGTTCTCTACTTGCTACAACTCACGTGGTACTCATGAGATCAAAGTTTTAGCTCGACACAAAGAAAGATAGGGGCTTATAGTTTTGCCTCCCAACTCCTTACCTCAAGGGTAATGTCAACAATAATAATTCGTGAATGCCTACCTCCAAGTTGACATATGAGTATAGATCTTTCCCAAGCATGTGACGGTAGCCAAGATAAAGGCGAAATAAGGAATTGGTGAAAATCACCATGACTCTTTCAAGGGCAGAAAGTAAAGGTACAAGATAGGCCCTTCACAGAGCGAAGCAGAGGTTGTCATGCGCTTTTGAGGTTTGGATGCGTGTCCTCTTAGTGCGGAGGAACGTCACTTTGTATTGCCCCCTGTGATAAAGAACTTTATTATGCAGTCTGTCGCTTTTATGTCTTCCCCATCACGGGTTTGTACAAAGCTTATTTTCCACACACTAATAGATCATACATATTAGAGAGCAATTTTTATTGCTTGCACCGATGACAACTTACTTGAGGGATCTTATTCAATCCATAGGTAGGTATGGTGGACACTCATGGCAAAACTGGTTTGAAGGTTCATGGATGCACAAGAAGTATCTCTACTTAGTGCGGGAGGTTTGGCTATTGTGAGGTGGAAGCAATCGTCACATGCTAAGGGATCTCTAATCATATAACATTGTTCGGAACCAAGCAATCACAATTCATTATGTTGTCTTCCTTGCCCAACATCTACTTCTAGGCATGCAATAGTTTAGTGAGTGTTCACAATCAAAGATGGTGTCAAAGATGATATATTTGATGGGGTTAAAGTCCCAGGGTAGGGTCATAGGTCTGCCCTATAGGTCCTACCCAAGGACCACCCTTCATAGAAGACAAGGCCATTCGATAGTTCCGACTGAACTGAGGATGCCCCCATCATCCAGTCGGCGACGATCCACTCGGAGCATATCTAACGTACCGACTGGAATCCACTCTGTACATCGTAACCTCCCAGGAGGGCAACGGTCATACGTTTTCATTCACCATTATTAGCATTTAAAGCTTACGTTACCTGTAACGTAAGCATTTACTCGCCACTATTCCACCCCTGTTCACCGGGCCATTATGAAGGGCAGCGCACTCTACATAAGCCGCCCTTTCCCACCGGTGCAAGGGTTGGCACTTGCTGTAATCCTATAATCCACTCGACAGAAAGCTTCCAAGAGCACTGAGACATAGGGCTTTTACCTCCACCGTAGAGGGGCCTGAACTCATACATCCTCGGCGTAGCTAAGGCTCTGCCCATATACTTTCGTACCCCATTCTTCTACTATCACTCTTATACCCACGCCAGTTGGCACCCACCGTGGGGCAGGCGTCTAAGCGAATTCCGGCAAGTTTGCGATTTCATACTGTCGTCATGTCGTCCGGTGGAGATCTGTGCATGGGTCATGAGATCATCTTCGGTGCCCTCTCCTTCATCGCCGACGATTCGGCATGGCTTCGGGATGCGCCTCTCGACGTCCAGGTGCTTCCCAGACGCGGGGCTACGCACTTCCGTGCCAGTTCCTGCGGTGTTCTTCTTCTCCAGCCATCGGCCCCGGTGTCGATCCTCGCCCCCGTCACGCGCCGAGCGTTGGGTGCGACACGCCCAAGCGCGACAAAGCGCGTCCTCTCAGGTGGCGGTGCTCGAATCGGTTGTGGTCCCGCCGTCATCCCAGTATTTGGAGTCAGTTCCGACTAAACTACCCTCCGAGTATCCAGGTCACGGGCCTGCAGCCGAAATGATCATGGCCGATTCCCACAAAAGTCCCCTCGGGACTGGTCGGAACGAGCATGATTTTGGAGAATCATCCGGCGTTCGTCGTCAGCACCATCGTTCTTCCAGTCGACGCACTCGCCAGGGCAACGTCGAGGTGTTCCGCACACCCATCCTCAACTTGGCCGCAGCCGCCAGGATAGTCGATTCTCTCCAGCCGACTGATTCAGAGGCTGGTAGAGGAATCGAGCAGATCCGTGCCCTGGTGCATACGGTGCAGCAGCAAAATTCGGCGGTCTCCCAGTCGCACAATAGGATCCACAACAGTTCTGTTCAAGCGAACACGCATCGGTCGGTTTTCAGTCTCGACTCTCATCAGCGACGCAGAGGGGGCAGCCGTTCCAAGGACCCGAGTCGGAATCCGCTTCCCATTCGGTCTCATCCAGAAGATCATCGCTGTTCGCGTACTCCTCTGCGGGGTGGGCCTTACGGGCCCCGGCATCACGATGATCGTCGTTCGGGCGGTGACGCGCATGATCCAAGGCCTGATGCAAGAGGGTACATCGCCCAGAAGAAGGCCGACGAAAGTCGAGCCCACCGTGATGGTCAAGATAGAGACCGTCCGAGTGGAAGCAGGACCGTTTTTTCTGGCCCCGAGTGCTTTAGTCGAGCCATCCGCTCAGCTGACATCCCTCCCAACTTCCGATTGGCGACGGGAATCAGCAAGTTCACAGGATAGTCCAAACCAGAAACTTGGTTGGACGACTACAGAGTGGCGGTCCAGATCGGTGGCGGAGATGACCATGTCGCCATGAAACATCTTCCCCTGATGCTCGACGGTTCGGCGCGAGCTTGGCTAAACCAGTTAGCTCCGTCAAGCATCTACAGCTCGGCAGGTCTATCCCAAGTCTTCATCAGGACCTTCGAGGGTATGTGCAAACGCCCTGCTGGTCTCGTAGAGCTCCAGCACTGTGTCCAGAAGCAGAACGAGCCCTTGCGCGATTTCATCCAGCGCTGGACGACCCTCTACCACACGGTGGAGAACGTCACAGAGCACCAAGCAGTCTGCGCCTTCAAGGCAGGCGTGCGGTACAAAGATCTATACCTGAAGTTCGGTTGGACAGGCGACATCTCCATGAGCAAGATGATGGAGATAGCCGCGCACTATGCAAATGGCGAAGAGGAGGACCGCATACGTAGCGGCAAGCATAAGTCAGTCGCTGATGGAGATGGGAACAACAATCGGAAGAAGAAGCAGAAAGCTCAATCCACTCCGCAGGCAGAGGCAGCAACCGTTACAAATGCCAAGTTCAAAGGCAAGGGGAAAGTACAGTACACCCCCAAGAAGAGGCAGTCAGGAAATTCCATCCTAGATCAAACATGTCCAATCCACACGAAGACGGATGAAGAAGTCAATGTCATATTGCCGAAGCATACCACTCGGCAGTGTCGCCTCCTGATCCAAGGATTCGGCGAAGGACAACCGAGTGAGAAGGACACCGAGCAGGATGATGAGGACAAGGAGGATCCGTTCCCCCAAGTCCATGCAACGTTGATGATTCTTGCTGATGTGGAAAGCAAAAGTCGAGTGAAGCTGGTCAACAGGGAGGTAAACATGGCAACCCCATCCACTCCCACGTTCCTCAAGTGGTCACAGACTGCGATCACCTTTGATCAGTCCGACCACCCAGCACACGTATCCACCCCAGGGAGGCAGGCTCTGGTCGTCGACCCGGTGGTGGAAGGAGTTAGGCTGCGCAAAGTCCTCATGGACGGCGGCAGCGGCTTGAATATCATGTACACCGACACTCTCAAGGGAATGGGCATTCCGATGTCCAAACTTAGCGAGAGCAGTATGCAGTTCCACGGAGTCGTCCCAGGAAGAAAGGCCAAATCACTCGGCCAGATCGCTTTGGATGTCGTCTTCGGCTCTGACAAGAACTTCCGCAAGGAGAAGCTGACATTCGAGGTGGTAGACTTCCAGAGTGCATACAATGCGATTCTGGGCCGTCCGGCATATGCGCGTTTCATGGAACGTCCATGTTACGTCTATTTGAAGCTGAAGATGCCCGGTCCCAAACGTGTGATTACTGTCACAGGAAATCGGCAGCGGGCCGAGGAGTGTCTGCAGCAGGGGTCGAGGATTGCTGATCACCAGATGGCTATACTCGAGCTGGATGAGTACAAGAAGACTGCCGACCCCGCTGATGTGATGCGTTCAAAGAAGCCAGCTTCCGAGTCTGCATTCCAGTCGGCGGGAGACACGAAGAAAGTCAGCATCCACCCGACGGACGACACCGCCGCCCCGACAAACATCTCCACCACCCTTGATCCAAAATAGGAAGCCGAGCTCATCCAATTCCTCCGTGAGAACTGGGACATTTTTGCATGGAAGCTTGCTGACATGCCAGGTGTACCCAGGGAGTTGGCTGAGCACCGACTGCACGTGGATCCTGCCGCTCAGCCCGTCCGAGAACGCGTGCGTCGGTCCGCCGCGCACAAGAGGAAAGCAATCAGAGAGGAGGTGGCTAAACTTTTGGCAGCCAACTTCATTCGCGAGGTACACCACCCCGAGTGGCTCGCTAATGTTGTCATGGTGCCCAAGAAGGACAAGTCTCTCCGTATGTGCATCGATTTCAAGGATCTCAATAAGGTCTGTCCGAAAGATCACTTCCCGCTCCCCCGCATTGATCAAATTGTTGATTCGACTGCGGGTTGCGAGCGCTTATCCTTCCTTGATGCCTATTTGGGCTATCGTCAGATCCGTCTGTATGGTCCAGATGAATTAAAAACAGCCTTCATCACCCCATTCGGGTGTTTCTGTTACATCACTATGACATTTGGTTTGAAGAATGCAGGAGCAACTTTTATGCGCATGATCCAAAAATGCCTCCTAGACCAGATCGGTTGAAATGTGGAGGCATATATGGATGATATCGTCGTCAAGTTAGGCAAAGGTTCCGACCTGCTGATTGACTTGGCAGAAACATTCGCCAACCTACGTAGGTACGATATCAAGCTCAACCCAGCCAAGTGTTCATTCGGAGTTCCCAGCAAGAAGTTACTCGGTTTCTTCGTTTCCGAACGAGGGATCGATGTCAACCCCGAAAAGATTGGGACCATTGTTCGAATGGAGCGCCCGGTAAGAGTACATGATGTTCAAAGGCTCACAGGTTGCCTAGCAGCTTTGAGCAGGTTTATCGCTCGACTCGGCGAGAAGGTGTTACCTCTGTACCGACTCATGAAGAAGTCAGATACCTTCGAGTGGACAGACGAAGCCCAAATCGCATTCGAAGACCTCAAAGCTCTGCTTTCCACCAAGCCGGTTCTTACTGCCCCGCTCAGTAAAGAACCCCTTCTTCTGTACATCGCGGCTACAAATCAAGTCGTCAGCACCGTTCTGACAGTCGAACGTGAAGAAGAAGGCAAAGCGTACAAGGTTCAGCGACCAGTATATTATGTTTCCGAAGTCCTGACTCCTTCCAAGCAGAGGTATCCCCATTATCAGAAGCTTATTTATGGGATCTACATGACTGCAAAGAAGGTGGCTCATTATTTCCAAGACCACTCGGTGTCTATCATATCTGATGCTCCGTTGTCGGAAATTCTCCACAATCGGGACGCATCAGGCCGAGTGGCAAAGTGGGCAATGGAGATGCTATACTGCGACATCAAGTTCGAAGCCAACAAAGCTATAAAGTCTCAAGCTCTGGATGACTTCATAGCAGAATGGGTAGAGCAATAGCAACCGACTCACATCTACTCGGCTCATTGGACCATGTTCTTCGATGGGTCCAAGATGTTGAATGGCTCCGGCGCCGGCGTAGTGATCATATCCCCAAAAGGTGATAAACTCAAGTATGTGTTGCAGATCCATTTTGATTCTTCCAACAACGAAGCAGAGTACGAAGCTCTCCTTTACGGGTTGCGCATGGCCATCACACTCGGCGTCCGTCGCCTGATGGTCTATGGCGACTCAGATCTAGTGGTTAATCAAGTAATGAAGGAATGGGATGTAAGGAACCCCACCATGACTGCATACTGCAACACAATAAGGAAGCTCGAGAAGAAGTTCGAAGTTCTGGAACTTCACCATGTTCCCCGACTGAAAAACCAAGCAGCAGATGAATTGGCAAAACTTGGATCCACTCGGAGACCGGTCCCGAGTGATGTCTGCCTCGAGCACCTACACCTCCCCTCGGTAAAAGAAGATCCTTTTACAGAGGAACCAGTACAACCGAAGAGCTCAACAGATCAGACTGAAGTCGAGGTCCCCGCTGTGGTTGATTTGATCATGGACATTCTAGCTGTCATTCCCGAATGGACTGTGCTGTTCATTGCGTACATCATGAGGCAAGAGTTACCAGAGGACGAAGTCCAAGCTAGGCAGATCGTTCGCAGGTCGAAGTCCTTCACCATCATTGATGACCAGTTATACAGGAAAAGTGTTTCAGGCGTCCTTCAGCGGTGTATCTCTCCTGAGGAGGGACAGTTAATCTTGGAAGAAATTCACTCGGGAACCTGCGGTCATCATGCCTCCTCAAGAGCAATCGTTGCCAAAGCATTCAGAGCTGGTTTCTTCTGGTTGCAGGCGAGTGAAATGGCAAAAGATATGTTCGACCGTTGCGAAGGTTGTCAGTTCTATTCAAACAAGTCCCACAAGCCAACGTCTGCGCTGAAGACAATTCCTCTTGCTTGGCCATTCGCCGTGTGGGGATTAGATACAGTCGGACCATTCAGAACAGGCCAAGGAGGATTCACTCATCTGCTGGTAGCAGTCGACAAGTTTACCAAGTGGATTGAAGCCAAGCCCATCAAGAAGCTTGATGCCCTTACGGCCATCAAGTTTATCAGAGACATCATCGCGAGATACGGGGTTCCGCACAACATAATCACCGACAATGGCACAAACTTTGACTCGGACAGGTTCAAAGGTTTTTGCACATGCCAAGGTATCCGAGTGGATTTTGCATCCGTGGCGCACCCCCAAACAAACGGGCAAGCAGAGCGGGCGAATGGACTTATTCTTCAAGGGTTGAAGCCTTGACTCCTGCGAGAAGTTGGACATGCCGCCGACGCATGGGTCACCGAGCTGCCTTCAGTGCTGTGGGGCCTTCGCACAACTCCGAATAGATCGACAGGGCAATCCCCATTTTTCCTCGTTTATGGAGCAGAGGCAGTCCTTCCGAGTGACTTGCTTCACAACTCTCCACGAGTCGAACTCTTCTCCGAAGCCGAAGCAGAGCAAGCCAGGCAAGACGGAGTTGACCTTTTAGAAGAGGAGCGCGAGATGGCACCGATCCGTTCAACAATTTATCAACAAGATCTGCGGCAATTTCATGCGCGGCACATCAGGAGCCGCACGTTCCAAGCAGGCGACCTGGTGCTCCGTGTGGATCAACAGAGACCACACAAGTTGGTTGCCGCCTAGGAAGGACCGTTCATCATCTCTAAGGTGCTGAACAACGGAGCATATCGACTCTACAACCTCGACAGGGAAACGGACGAGCCGTGAGCATGGAATGGAGATCTACTGAAGCGCTTCTACACATAACCACCGATGGAGACAATGTAAAGAACAAGTATCATTGAAGTAATAGAAAGCAGATTGATTTCTTGCCGATTCAAAATTCTTTCACGTTTGCAGACTCCGGTCCAAAAAACTAACTCCGAGTGTGCACTAAAAGTCACACTCGGGGACTTAGCTACGACCCAGAGTCGCCTAAGTACAAACTCGCTCCGAGTGTGCACTAAAAGTCACACTCGGAGACTTAGCTGCGACCCAGAGTCGCCTAAGTACAAACTCGCTCCGAGTGTGCACTAAGAGTCACACTCGTAGACTTAGCTGCGACCCAGAGTCACCTAAGTACAAACTCGCTCCGAGTGTGCACTAAGAGTCACACTCGAAGATTAGCTGCGACCCAGAGTCGCCTAAGTAACAACTCGCTCCGAGTGTGCACGAAAATTCACACTCAGAGACTTAGCTGCGACCCAGAGTCGCCTAAGTAACAACTCGCTCCGAGTGTGCACGAAAAGTCACACTCGGAGACTTAGCTGCGACCCAGAGTCGCCTAAGTACAAACTTGCACCGAGTGTGCACTAAAAGTCACACTCGGGGACTTAGCTGCGACCCAGAGTCGCCTAAGTACGAACTCGCTCCGAGTGTGCACGAAAAGTCACACTCGGAGACTTAGCTGCGACCCAGAGTTGCCTAAGTAACAACTCGCTCCGAGTGTGCACGAAAAGTGACACTAGGAGACTTAGCTGCGACCCAGAGTCGCCTAAGTACAAACTCCCTCCGAGTGTGCACTAAAAGTCACACTCGGGGACTTAGCTGCGACCCAGAGTCGCCTAAGTACGAACTCGCTCCGAGTGTGCACGAATAGTCACACTCGGAGACTTAGCTGCGACCCAGAGTCCCCTAAGTAACAACTCGCTCCGAGTGTGCACGAAAAGTCACACTTGCAGACTTAGCTGCGACCGAGAGTCGCCTAAGTACAAACTCGCTCCGAGTGTGCACTAAAAGTCACACTCGGAGACTTAGCTGCGACCCAGAGTTGCCTAAGTACAAACTCACTCCGAGTGTGCATGAAAAGTCACACTCGGGGACTTAGCTGTGACTCAGAGTCACCTAAGTAAAAAGCTTCCTCCGAGTATACACTCGAGATACACTCGGAGGCTTAGCAGACCCTCATTGAGGCTCGTGTGGATGTGAAGACAACTGACAACTACATGAGTAACAACTCGCTCCGAGTGCGCACTAACAGTCACACTCGGGGACTTAGCCATGACCCAGAGTCGCCTAAGTAAAAACTCGCTCCGAGTGTGCACCAAAAGTCACACTCGGAGACTTAGCTGCAAACCAGAGTCGCCTAAGTAAAAAGCTTCCTCCGAGTGGGCACTCAAGATACACTCGGAGGCTTAGCAGACCCTCATTGAGGCTCATGTGGATGTGAAGACAACTGACAACTACATGCTCCGCATGTTTTCCATTGGCTTCACCAAGAGACGCCAAACAAAAACCACGAGCCAAAATCGTGTAAAAAAACTCAGCGAAAGAAGAGCAAAAGATCCGATTCGAATTCAAGTTGGATCTACGATCAGTCGGCTCGGTGTGAATCAAGTTTATCCACACCGAGCCACGAATGTAACGGTCAACAACAGTGGCCAAAGTTTAATATAGATTCCACTTGGCATACCGAGGTAAATGTGCGTTCACCATAAAGTTTTTTCAAGCGTCGCCGAGACTGGCAGGCTCCACAAAGGTGTTGAGGTCGATTTCGTCTGCAATGCGAGTGGCTGTGTCGATGAAGGTCTCCATGAAATCTTCGAATCGAAGCTTCTTGGTGTTGGCCACCTACAACGTCTTCAGCTTGTCTTTGCGGGCTTCCTTGCAGTGCACTCGGACAAGAGACAACGCCACGTCCGCACCACACCGAGCGGCAGACTTCTTCCATGCCTGCACTCTGCTTGGGACGTCCTCCAGTCGAGTCATCAACCCCTCTATCTCATTCCGGGAGTCATCTTCAGGCCACAGCTCCTTGTCGATTCGGCCGACAACTCTTCTCAGGCGACCAATGAAAGGGCCCACCCTGTTAAGGCGAGAATGCACTCGGAACATGTCCCGATTAGCTTCATCACCGAGTGGAACATTTGGAACAAGCGACCGTTCAATTTCGGCTGTTTCAACCTCAACGTCCCGACAGAAGTCTGCAAAGAAAAGACAAGCAGAAAATAAGCGCGGAGTGAACTCCAAAGTCAAGAAGCACTCGGCAACAACTTTCCACCAAGCAGTGCGACCATCTTCCTCGCCCAGTCACCGACGTAGTTCTCCTGCGCTATGCACCGAGTGTTCATTACCTTCAGCTGGCCCATCCATTCGGATCTCTCCCTCTTCATTTTTTCTACTTCGGCTAGCAATGCCTTGTTGGTCTCCCGAGACTCCTCCAAAGATTTCTCTCGTTCAGCGAGAGCCTTCTTCATGCCAGCCAGGTCATTCACAGCTACCTCCAAGTCCGGAGCAAGTTGGGTCTTCTCAGCCTTTAGAGCATTATAAGCCGATCCCATTTCACAAGTCTTCTGTCAAAGAGACACAAAGGGAGGATCAGCCACATTCAACAAGGAAAAAGTCTCCACAGATATGGCAAAACAATCAAAGTTCAAAATTCATCAGACCCCTGCCGATGCAAGCAATCGACAACGGTCTCGAGGACTACACCCAGTGGGTTCACTGTGAGTGACCCCACTGGTATGAAGCTCGAACAGGTCGGCCATATTGAGCTCCATACCAAACCAACAACACTATGAGATTACTATTACTCGACCCGAGTAACACTACTCTCGGGGACTACACCCAGTGGGTGCACTCAGAGTGCCCCCACTGGTGCCATTCGGGCAGATCAGCTCTGATCTGTTCAGATTACGGAAAATACATATAAAGACAACTGTCGGTGCAAGCACTCGGCAGAAGTCTCGGGGACTACACCTACTGGGTTCACTCGGAGTGAACCCACTGCAAAATCATCCTACTGTATCCGAGTATATCGCTGAAACCCCGAGTGGGTACCAAGAGGAATGTAAACACTTACTAGCGCACTTACTCGGATATCGTCCCGAAGCTCCAAGCTCTTCTTGTACAGAGACGCGATGGAGTCATACGCTCCCTTGGCGTCGCCCACCATCAGCTCCACCTGCACCATGGCGTCCTTGGCGGCTCCTACCTGGTCTTCCGGGAGGCGTCGGACGTCATATTGAACAGCCGACGGACCCGGCGTGGCAGAAGACTCCCTGGGCATCCCGAGCTCTGCTCCAGTCAGTTCCGCCATGAAGGCCACCATCTCAGTAGGCGGCACGTTCATGGTGGGATTGGCAGCACACGGGATAACCCCAGGGACAGGTGCCAAAGCTGGCTCCGACCTCCTTTGGTCGTTGTCGTCCAGATGGATCACCTCCGAAGGAAGCCCAACTGAACAAAATAGAATTACAGAAAAAGGTCAAGATCAAAGACAGCACTCGCGAAACAGTAATACAGCTCTCGGAGTCGTGACAACGTACCTTGCTGAGACGTGGCGGCGTTATCCGTGTCCATGGGATCATCGTCCTGGCGCGGCACAGTGGTGGCGGAGGTAGAAGCTCTGTTGAGTGAAATCCACTCGACGGATAAACATGAGTTCCCAAAAAGAGGAGTTCAATCAGATACTGAAGGAAGATGAAAGAGTAAAGATACTTACGCTGAGGCGACTGGAACAGCGATCCTCATCCGGGGCAAGGCTTTCCAAGGTTTAGGCCCACTAGGTTTAGCCACCTTGGACGGCTGATTCGCGGGCTCGGCAGAAGCACCCCTGGTTCTCTTCACACTCCGAGCACTCGGAGCCACAAGAGGAGCTGGCGGAGCACTCGGGGCCGCGGGAGGAGCCGGTGGAGCAGCGGGGTCATGACGGCGCTTGGTTCGGTGCTCAGGTGGTGAGGGTGGCGAGCTCTCCTCTCCACTCTCCTCCTCCTCCTCTTCCATATCCTCCTCTGTCTCCCCACTGTCGGAGACGTACTCGGCGCTATCCGCGCTGCCCTCCTGGCTACCCTCCTCTTCCTCGGCTGGATTCCCGTTCGAGACTGCGGAATGCCAGTTCGTCCACTCCTGCACAAAACACAGTCGGCAACGTTAGTCAGCGAGACAAGAAAAGCAATAAAGCTGAGAAGGTTAAAAGCACTCGACAACATGAACTCACCTCATTCGGAGGAGGATTTTCGGCGCGGAAGGGGTTCACACGCCGGGCTCCCACGGGGTTATCACACGTGCCTGTAATGCTGCGGACCCACAAGCTCACAGTATCCCCGCTCACGTCCTCTGGATGAGACCGAGTGGAATCCGAAGGCCCCGCGTAATGCCACATGGCGTGGTCTCAGGCCTGCAGCGACTGGATGCGCCGACCCAGAAAAGTCTCCAGCAGGTCCATGCCGGTGACTCCCCTCCGGATGACGGCTATCAGCGCGTCGACCAAAGGCTGGATCTGGGTTCTTTCTCCCTTAGAGAGCGCAAGCTTCCTGGGAGGGCCCGGACGGTCTAAACTGAAAGGTGGCAACCCACTCGAAGCATTCGGACAAGCAATGTCCTGGCAATAGAACCAGGACGATTGCCAGTTCCTAATTGACTCGGATAGCTGGAGGGAGGGATAGCTACTCTTTGTTTTCTTCTGGAAGCCTAAACCCCCGCAGAGCTGGAGGATGTGTGTCTTATCACCCGACTGGCTAAGCTTTTTAACAGTTTGGGATCTAGCGGAGAAGACATACTTAAAGAGCCCCCAGTGGGGAGGACATCCAATGAAGCACTCTTAGAGGGTGACGAATGCAGAAAGGTGAGCTATTGCGTTCGGAGGAAAGTGATGGAGCTGCGCCCCGAAGTAATTCATGATACCTCGGAAGAAAGGATGGGGAGGCAAGGAGAAGGCTCTGGCCACGTGGCCGAGCAGCAGAACGCGCTCCCGCTCCTTCGACGCTGACTCCGTCTCGCCTTCCGGCAGCCTCCAGGACTTGTTGGCGACCATGCCGTGCTCCACCAGCTCGAGGACGTCGTTCTCCGTCACCGAGGAGGGGAGGAAGTCCCCCTGGATCCAGCCCGCCGGCAGCGCCCGCTGCCGGCGCTAAGTGTAGGCTCCCCCTTATTCTTCTTCTTCTGCGCCTCGAGCTTGCTGGTCTGCCCCTTCGTCATGGCGAGGGCGACGGATCCGCAGAAGAGGAGGGGAAGGAGGTGGCTTGAGGTGTGCAAAGAGCTGCGGGAGGAGCGAGATTAATGGGAGGAGAATGAGCAGCGCAACAGGAAATCCCGCTGGGGAGGCTTAAATAGGCTTCCGACTGGGTCACTTACAGGTGGACCCAAGATCTTATCCCCCCAACCGGCCGCTGCAAGATTAGTGGAGAAGATAACGGCGCGTTAATCGAGGAGGCAAAACCTACTCAATGGCGATGTCTTCATCCCCGCTGAGCGCGCGGCAACCGAAATTTGAGGGTCCCGGAAAATCCGACGCTGTCAGTTTGACCAGTCACGTCGAAAGATTCCGCGGAAGCACTCGGTCCCTGGCGGTTCGTCTCACTGGTATATTCACTCGGATCACTGGTTGAAAGGATAAACTGGATCGAGGCAAACAACGCTAAAGTCACCTCAATACCAGTCGGTTCCATACTCCAGACATCACTTCATCGTTCCAACCCCGATCCATTCGGGGACTAATGATGGGGTTAAAGTCCCACAGTAGGGTCATAGGTCTGCCCTATAGGTCCTACCCAAGGACTACCCTTCGTAGAATACAAGGCCCTTAGGCAGTTCCGACTGAACTGAGGACGCCCCCATCATCCAGTTTGCGACGATCCACTCGAAGCATATATAACGTAGCGACTGGAATCCACTCTGTACATCGTAACCTCCCAGGAGGGCAACGGTCATACGTTTTCATTCACCATTATTAGCATTTAAAGCTTATGTTACCTGTAACGTAAGCATTTACTCGCCACTATTCCACCCCTGTTCACCGGGCCATTATGAAGGGTAGCGCACTCTATATAAGCCGCCCTTCCCCACTGGTGCAAGGGTTGGCACTTGCTGTAATCCTATAATCCACTCGACACAAAGCTCCCTAGAGCACTGAGACGTAGGGCTTTTACCTCCACCGTAGAGGGGCTTGAACTCATACATCCTCGCCCTAGCTAAGGCTCTGCCCATATACTTTCGTACCCCATACTTCTACTGTCAGACTTATACCAACGACAATATTTATATGTGAACCTCTCCTTCTTTATCACTTCCTATTAATTGCAACAATTACCAAGGTCTACGTTTGCCTACCCTCAACAAGTTTCAATCCTCATTCTTTTTATATGTGAAGCCATCACTTCCCATAAGATCATTACATGATCTTTCATGCTTTTGTTCTATTCTCACTCTTTTGATCATGGCAAGAGGCAAAGCCCTTCAACTAAGACACTCTTTATTATATGGCTCACGAGAAAGAATACATCGGGGGTGACACAAAGCAAAACTCAAGACTAAAACACTAAGACTTTTACTCTACTAGAAAAAGAGAAAACTAAAAAGGAAAACTAAAACAAAGGTAAAGGCAAAAGATGTGATGGTGATACGATACCGGGGCAACTCCCCCAAGCTTGGCACAAGCCAAGAGGATTGCCCATACCAATGTTCAGTTGTCTTCCTTTGGTGGTGATGGTGGTGGAGTTGTTGAAGAGGTCTTGAGCTTGTTTAATTTCCACTTGAGCATAAAATTCTGCTCCCTCAGATCATCATTTTCCTCTTCAAGCTTCAACACCCTTTGGCATAATTCCTGCTTACTCTCGTGCAAGAAACGAGAAGGGAGGAGTGTTGGTGATGACGATGGCGACGATTTCCCCCTCCGGGAGGGAAGTTTCCCCGGCAGGATCGTCCTACCGGAGCTCTGGATTGGTTCTACTGAAGTTCCGCCTCGTGGCGGCGACGAAACCACAAAAAAGCTCCTCTGTGATTTTCTCCTGGACGAAACCCTCCATATAGCAAAAGAGGGGGGCCCAATGGGCCAGTGGGCTGCCCACAAGCCCCCATGGCGCCGCCTGGGGGGGGGGGGGTGGCCACGCCGTGCAGGCTTGTGGGCACCCCCTGGTGCCCCTCTGGCACTTCTTCGGCCCAGTATTTTTGATAAATCAGGAAAAAAATCCCCGTTTATTTTCACGGTATTTGGAGTTGCGCAGAATAGGTATCTCAACTTTGCTCCACTTTCAGGCCAGAATTCCAATTGCCGGTATTCTCCCTCTTCATGTAAACCTTGCAAAATAAGAGAGAAAAGGCATAAGAATTGTACCGTGAAGTGAAATAACAGCCCAAGAAGCGATAAATATCAACATGAAAACATTATGCAAAATGGACGTATCAACTCCCCCAAGCTTAGACCTCGCTTGTCCTCAAGCGAAAGCCTAGCTCAATAAATATGTCCACATGTTTAGGGAGAGAGGTGTGGACAAAACAAGATATGAACATGCATGCATCATGATCAAGATCAGAACCGCAATACCAACATATAATCTCTCATGCTAAAGTGATAATTCCTTCACAAAGTAAAGCATGGATCAAGAACCTTACCGAGAAGTAACAACCGATAGCCTTTAGTCATTGAAGCAATTGCAATTTATCACAACATCAGAAGGAGTCAAATAAGAGCTTGTAAAGCAAATCCACATACTCAATTATTATTTCGTTCTCTACAATTGCTACAACTCACGAGGTACTCATGAGATCAAAGTTTCAGCTGGACACAGAGAAAGATAGGGGCTTATAGTTTTGCCTCCCAACTTCTTACCTCAAGGGTAATGTCAACAATAATAATTCATGAATGCTTACCTCCAAGTTGACATATGAGTATAGATCTTTCCCAAGCATGTGACGGTAGCCAAGATAAAGGCGAAATAAGGAATTGGTGAAGATCACCATGACTCTTTCAAGGGCAAAAAAAATTAAAGGTACAAGATAGGCCCTTCGCAAAGGGAAGCAGAGGTTGTCATGCACTTTTGAGGTTTGGATGCGTGTCCTCTTAGTGCGGAGGAACGTCACTTTGTATTGCCCCATGTGATAAAGAACTTTATTATGCAGTCTGTCGCTTTTATATCTTCCTCATCACAGGTTTGTACAAAGCTTATTTTCCACACACTAATAGATCATACATATTAGAGAGCAATTTTTATTGCTTGCACGGATGACAACTTACTTGAGGGATCTTATTCAATCCATAGGTAGGTATGGTGGACACTCATGGAAAAACTGGATCATAAATCCACATCGGATCTCGACAAACACACAACAAAAGAAGATTACATCGGATAGATCTCCATGGAGATCATGGAGAACTTTGTATTGAAGATCCAAGCGAGAGAACAAGCCATCTAGCTACTAGCTATGGACCCGAAGGTCTATGGTGAACTACTCACGCATCATCGGAGAGGCAATGGTGTTGATGACGAAGCCCTCCGTATCCGAATCCCCCCTATGGCAGGGCACCTGAACGTGCCCCAGATGGGATCTTGCGGAGACAGAAGCTTGCGGCGGCGGAAAAGTATTTTCGTGGCTCTCTCCCATGGTTTTGGATTTTTCGGTGATTTATAGGCGGAAGAAGTAGGGCACAGGAGCCATAGGGGGCCCACAAGCCTGCTAGGCTTGGCCCCCTAGGCCGCGGCTAGGGGGCTTGTGGCCTCCCCTCGTGCCCTCTGCCTTGGTTCTCAAGCTCCCTTCGTATCTTCTATTCCGGAAAAATCTTTTGGGAGGTTTTATTCCGTTTGGACTCCGTTTAATATTCTCCTCTGAAAAAGTTCAAAACACGGAAAAATAGGAACTGGCACTTGGCATTGTGTTAATAAGTTAGTCCCGAAAAAGATATAAAATGCATACAAAACATCCAAAGTTTGACAAGATAATAGCATGGAACCATAAAAAATTATATATATGTTGGAGACGTATCAAGCATCCCCAAGCTTAACTCCTTCTCGTCCTTGAGTAGGGAAGTGATAAAGAATGAATTTTTGATGTGGAATGCTACCTAGCATATTTGTCCTTTGTAACTTCTTTCATGTGACATGAATGTTCAGATCCGTAAGATTCAAAACAATAGTTTGCTATTGACATGAAAACAATAATACTTCAAGCAAACTAGCAAGGTAATCATGAACTTTCGAAATAACAAGGCCAAAGAAAGTTATCCCTACAAAATCATATAGCCTGGCTATGCTCCATCACCCCCACACAACAAATTTAAATCATGCACAACCCCGGTATTGGCCAAGTAATTGTTTTCGCACTCTTACTTTCTCAAACCTTTTTCAACTCTCACGCAATACATGAGCGTGAGCCATGGATATAGCACTATTGGTGGAATAGAGTGTGGTGGAGGTTGTGAGGCAAAAAGGAGGAGATGGTCACATTGACTCGGTGTATCAAAAGGCTATAAAGATGCCCATCAATAGATATCAATGTGAAAGAGTAGGGATTACCATGCAATGGATGCAGTTAGAGCTACAATTGTGTGAAAGCTCAAAGCAGAATTAGTGGGTGTGCATCCAACTTGCTTGCTCACGAAGACCTAGGGCAATCTTGAGGAAGCCCATCATTGGAATATACAAGCCAAGTTACATAATGAAGATTGCCACTAGTATATGGTGGTGACAAAACAAGAGACTCTCAATCATGAAGAAGATGGTGCTATTATGAAGCACAAGTGTGGAACAAGGATAGTAGCATTGTCCCTTCTCTATTTTTCTCTCTTTGTTTTGTTTGGGCACTCTGGCCTCTTTCCATATCTCTTTTTTTGTGGGCAACTTTGGCCTCTCTTTTTTTCCTCACATGGGACAATGCTCTAATAATGATGACCACCACACTTTTATTTACTCACACCTCAATGCTTAGAACGATGATGACTCTATAGGAAATGCCTCCGACAGTGTACCGGGATGTGCAACAATCTAGCTTGGTGTATGACGTTGAAACATCTCGCTAGCTATCTTACGATCATGCAATGGCAATATGTAAGTGACGGCACAAGTCATGAGACGGAACGATGGGAGTTGCATGGCAATATATCTCGGAATGGCTATGAAAAGACCATGATAGGTAGGTACGGTGGCTGTTTTTAGGAAGGTCTATGGTGGTTTTGTGTACCGGTGAAAGTTGCGCGGCACTAGAGAGGCTAGCAATGGTGGAAGGTGAAAGTGCATCTATACCATGGACTCACATTAGTCATGAAGAACTCACATACTTATTGCGAAAGTTTTTATTAGTAATCGAAACAAAGTGCTAAACGCATACACCTAGGGGAAGGGTTGGTAGGTGTTAACCATCGCGCGATCCCGACCGCCACACAAAGGATGACAATCAATAAATCAATTATGCTCCGACTTCCTAACATAGCGGTTCACCATATGTGCATGTTACGGGAATCACTAACTTTCAACACAAGTATTTCTAGATTCACAACACCCTTCTAACATGACTCTTAATATTACCAAATCCATGTCTCAAAACTAATTGAGAGGAATCAAACTTCTCTTTACTAATCTATGCACATGAATATGGAAGTTTTATTGTATCCTCTTTGGATGCCTATCATCTTTAGGACTACTTTCATAGCACAAGCCAACTACCAAGTTACTCAGAGACAGCACTCTCAAAAAGATATAAGTGAAGATCGAGAGTTCTTATTTATCCAAAGTATTACACCACCGTGCTCTAAAAATATCTAAGTGAAGCACTTAGAGCAAAGTTATCTACCTCAAAAGATATAAGTGAAGCACATGTGAGTTAAATTGCCTAACTCAAAAGATATAAGCGAAGCTCAATGAGTATTCTAGCAAATTCACGACGAGTGCATGTCTCTCTCAAAAGGTGTGCAGCAAGGATGATTGTGACACAACAAAAAGAAAAGACTCCTATTATACACGATGCTCCAAGCAAAACACATATCATGTGGTGAATAAAAATATAGCTACAAGTAATGTTACCAATGGATTGAAGACGAAAGAGGGCATGCCTTCCCGAGGCATCCCCAAGCTTAGGCTTTTTGGTGTCCTTGAATTTGGCTTGGGATGCCTTGAGCATCCCCAAGCTTGAGCTTTCTCCACTCTTTATCACATTGTCCATCAGAACATCACCCAAAACTTGAAAACTTCACAACACAAAACTTAAACAGAAACTCGTGATATCATTAGCACAAGAAAACAAACTACCACCTCTTTAGGTACTGTAGCAAACTTGATTTCTATTTATATTGGTGTTACATTACTGTATTGTCACTTTTTCATGGCTATTACCCCCGATACTATCCATAGTTTCACCAAAATAAGCAATCAACACAACAAAAATAGAATCTGTCAAAAACAGACCAGTCTGTAGCAATCTGTATACTTCGTATACTTATGGTATCTCAACAAATATGAAACATTACGAAAATTTGGGAAATGGCATATCAACCAGCAGCAAAAAGAATCAACTCAAAAGCTCTTTCTGGATAAGAATTAAAAATAATTTCGTGAGCACAAAGTTTATGTATTTTTCAGCAAGATCAAACAACCATCACCAAAACTAGTCATAAAGGTTTTACTTGGCTCAAACACAAAAAGAAACACAAAACACAATCATAACAGAATTATGATGGTGTGGACACAACAAAATAGAAAGCAAAACACAAAGATAAATTCATTGGGTTGCCTCCCAACAAGCGCTATTGTTTAACGCCCTTAGCTAGGCATTGATAATTCAATGATGCTCACACAAAAGACAAGAATTGAAGAACAACGAGAGCATCATAAAGCATGTGAAAATCACATCTAAGTCTAACATACTTCCTATGCATAGGCATTTTATAGGAAAACAAATTGTCAAGACAACCAATAGTTACCATATGCAAGGAAGAAGGAGACAATAGCAATCTCAACATAACGAGAGGTGCTTTAGTGATATGAAAGTTTCTACCACAATATTTTCCTCTCTCATAAAAATTACATGTGCGATCATATGCAAATTCAATAATATAGCTATCACATAGGATATTATTTTCATGATCCACATGCATGCAAAGTTGACGCTCTTCAAAAATAGTGGGATTATCATCAACTAAAGTCCTGACTTCTCCAAACCCACTTTCAATATTATTGCAAATATCATATTCATCATGAGGCTTAAACAAATTTTCAAGATCATAAGAAAAATCATTACCCCAATCATGATCATTGCAACAAGTAGTGGACATAGCAAAACTAGCATCCCCAAGCTTACGGTTTTGCATACTTTTAGCATGATTGACACTAATAGGATTTATAGTGAAACCATTGCAATCATGCTTTTCATTCAAGGAGTCCTCGTGAATCACTTCATAAATTTCTTCATCACGATTTTCAGATTCACGCATCTCAAGCAAAACTCCATAAAGATAGTCAAGTGCACTCAACTCACTAGCAATTGGTTCAACATAATTGGATCTCTTAAAGAGATTAGCAAGTGGATGAGGATCCATATCAATAGATTTTCAGCAAGCGAAGATGCAAGCATATTGAAGGCACATAGCACACAAGCAAAGGAAAGGCAAACGAAAAAGGCAAAAAAGGTAAATGCAAGAGATGTGTTTGCAACAGTTACTTGGATAAGCTTCACTTAGAGTAGTCCCCGGTGCCAGAAATTGACACGTTGAAGGGAGACTATTCTTGACTTGATACTCCCCGGCAACGGCGCCAGAAATTCTTCTTGCTACCTCTTGATCTTGCATTGGTTTTTCCCTTGAAGAAGAAAGGGTGATGCAGCACAATAGCAGTAAGTATTTCCCTCAGTTTGAGAACCAAGGTATCAATCCAGTAGGAGTATCAAGCCAAGTCTCCAAAGTACCTGCGCAAAAACAGCAAACTTGCACCCAACGCTACAAAGGGGTTGTCAATCCCTTCACGATTGATTGCAAGGTGAGATCAGAAGGCGGAATGTGCAACAAAGTAAAAGTGTAGGGCTGAAAATATGATGTGAAGTAGACCCGGGGGCCATAGTGTTCACTAGAGGCTTCTCCCGTGATAGCAAATATCATGGTGGGTGAACGAATTACTGTCGAACAATTGATAGAACCGCGCAAAGTCATGACGATAGCTAAGGCAATGATCATACATATAGGCATCACGTCTGAGACAAGTAGACCGATACTTTCTGCATCTACAACTATTACTCCACACATCGACCGCTATCTAGCATGCATCTAGTGTATTGAGTTCATGACAAACAGAGTAACGCCTTAAGCAAGATGACATGATGTAGAGGGATAAATTCATGCAATAGATATAAACCCCATCTTTTTACCCTTGATGGCAACAACACGATGCGTGCCTCGCTACCCCTTCTGTCACTGGGTGAGGTCACCGCACGGTATGAACCCAAAACCAAGCACTTCTCCCATTGCAAGAATCATAGATCAAGTTGGCCAAACAAAACCCACAACTCGAAGAGAATTACAAGGATATGAAATCATGCATATAAGAGATCAGAAGAAACTCAAATAAGATTTATAGATAATCTGATCATAAATCCACAATTCATCGGATCTCGACAAACACACCGCAAAACAAGATTACATCGGCTAAATCTCCATGAAGATCATGGAGAACTTTGTATTGAAGATCCCAGAGAGAGAAGAAGCCATCTAGCTACTAGCTATAGACCCGAAGGTCTATGGTGAACTACTCACGCATCATCGGAGAGGCAATGGTGTTGATGAAGAAGCCCTCCGTATCCGAATCCCCCCTCCGACAGGGCACCAGAACATGCCCCAGATGGGATCTTGCGGCGGCGGAGAAGTATTTTCGTGACTCTCTCCCGTGGTTTTGGATTTTTCGGGGATTTATAGGCGGAAGAAGTAGGGCACAAGAGCCACAGGGGGCCCACAAGCCTGCTAGGCGTGTGCCCCCTAGGCCGCGGCTAGGGGGCTTGTGGCCTCCCCTGGTGCCCTCTGCCTTGGTTCTCAAGCTCCCTGCATATCTTCTGTTCTGGAAAAAATCTTTTCGGAGGTTTTATTCCATTTGGACTCCGTTTAATATTCTCCTCTGAAAAAGGTCAAAAACACGGAAAAAATAGGAACTGGCACTTGGCACTGAGTTAATAAGTTAGTCCAAAAAAAGATATAAAATGCATACAAAACATCCAAAGTTTGACAAGATAATAGCATGGAACCATAAAAAATTATAGATACGTTGGAGACGTATCAGTCACTGACCCTAGCGGCATGGCTGCTACGGCCTTTGCACATTTCGACGACCTGCTTGGCTCCACGGTGTCTCGAGAGTGCACCCTCGACCTCTCAGACCTCATCACGCCGTCCAGCCTAGATGACCTCGATGCGCCCTTTTGCGCCGAGGAGATTTGGCAGGCGGTGAAGCGGTTGCGAGCGCGCAAGGCACCAGGACCGGATGGCTTCACCACCGAATTCATGCGCGCTTGCTGGCCCATTGTTAGGCAGGACTTCATCGACGTGTTTCAGCAGCTGTACATGCTAAGGGGACGAGGTTTCAGCTCCCTGAACCAGGCCCTCCTCACGCTGATCCCCAAGCGCGCGGACGCGAGTGGCCTTGCTGATTACAGACCCATAAGCCTGATCCATCTCGTGGCAAAGATCTTCGTGAAGGTCCTGTCACTACGCCTCGCCCCCAAGCTCAATGACCTCGTCAGCGCGAACCAAAACGCGTTCATCCCAGGGCACAGCCTACACGACAACTTCGTCCTCGTGCGGCAATCTGCGCGCCTGCTACACCAGCTTGGAGCCCCTTGCGTGCTTGTGAAGCTGGACCTGGCACGCGCCTTCGACTCGATCAGTTTGGCGTTCCTCTTTGAGGTCTTGCGCCAATACGGCTTTGGCAACCGATTCCTGGACTGGCTGGTGATTCTTCTCCCGACAGCCAGCACTAAGGTGCTCTTAAACGGCGCGCTTGGTCCTGCCATCTGGCACCGCCGCGGACTACGGCAGGGCGACCCCCTGTCGCCCTAGCTCTTCGTCCTCGCAATGGACACCCTAGGGCGCCTGCTGCACCGCGCCATCGAGCTCGGCATCCTGCAGCAACTGCATCCCCGACGCTCGATTCCCGTTGTCTCGCTATACGCCGACGACGTGATTCTCTTTTGCCACCCCTCGCGCGGCGACATCGAGGCAGTAAAGAGCATCCTGTAGCTGTTTGGACGCGCCTCTGGACTCCAGGTTAACTTCCTGAAGAGCTCCGCCACGATAATTCGCTGCGGCCCTGTCGAGGCCGCGCCCGTTGTTGACCTGCTTGGGTGCCCCATTGTGGACTTGCCCATCATCTATCTGGGCATCCCACTAACAATCCGGCGCCCAACTGCAGCCCAGCTACAACCCGTCGTCGACAGGACCGCCGGCATGCTCCCGTGCTGGAAGGCGCGCCTCATGAACAAGGCTGGTCACCTCGCGTTTGTTAAAGTCGTCCTGAGCGCGATCCCTATTCACCAGCTACTCGTGCTCGCGCCGCCGAAAAAGACAATCAAGGCGCTGGTGAAGATCCAGCGGGGGTTCCTATGGGAGGGCACGCTGATGCCAATGGCGGAAACTGCCATGTCAATTGGCAGCGTGCCGCACGCCCAATCTCATTGGGTGGCCTTGGCGTCCGCGATCTGGAGCGCTCCGGCCTCGCGCTGCACATGCGTTGGCTATGGTTCAACCGCACTGATAACACTAGATCATGGCGTGGCCTCGATCTGCAATTCTCGACGAAGGAACGCGACTTCTTCTTCGCCTCCACCACCATGCAGCTCGGCAACAGCCAGCAGGCCCTTTTCTGGGAAGACAGATGGATTGAGGGACGTTCCATCCGCGAAATCGCGGCCCTGCTACATGCATGCATCCCCAAGCACCGGCGCGAGGTACGAACAGTGGCCGACGGGCTGCAAGCTCACAAGTGGGCACGGGATATCCATGGCGTGATCGGGATCCAAGAGGTTGGCCAATACCTACAGCTCTGGCACAAGATTGAACACACGATGCTCTCCAATGAGCCTGATCACCTGCTATGGAAGTTGACTACAAGTGGCACTTATACCGCGCAATCGGCCTACCAGGCTACCTTCCACGGCTCCATCTCATGCGATGCCTGGAAGCTCACCTAGAAATGTTGTGTGCCGCCGCGCGTCCGATTCTTCCACCGGCTCGCCCAGCTCGATCGCTGCTGGACGGCTGACCGGCTTGCCAGAAGAGGGTTACAACATCCCCCGCGGTGCCCCCTATGCGATCAGGAACCAGGAACCATACACCACCTCCTCCTCACCTGCCCATTCTCTCGACAGGTTTGGCATGAGGCCCTCGCATGGCTGAGGATGCCCTGCCACCCACCCGATGGCAAGGAATCGCTCAATGCTTGGTGGACCACCACGAGGCATACTACGCCGAAGCCGATGCGCAAAGGCCTCGCATCCCTGACCCTGCTCGTGCCTTCGATGACATGGAAACACAGGAATGACTGCGTGTTTGACAGAGGTCGCCCCTCGACCATTAACCTGGTAGCGAAGATCAAGGAGGAAGCAACGCTTTGGGCCAGAGCCGGCACACAAGGCCTCAAAGCTGTGATCCCACAGACCTGGGACGTCCACTGATATTCTTTTGTGGCCCTGTAACCACCTCCTAGGAGGACTGTAACGCAAACCCTCTTTTTTCAATAAAATGAAACGCAAAAGTCTTTTGCGTTTTCTCAAAAAAAAGGCGCAACCGTACCCTTATGGATATGGTGCGCAGCATGATGAGTTACTCCGACCTGCCATTGTGATTGTGGATGGAGGCACTTAAAACCGCCATTCACATTCTCAGCAGAGTACCAAGCAAGTCGGTGCCCAAAACACCGTGGACAGGAAGAGTGTCATCCCTGCAACACTTCACGGTGTGGGGATGTCCAGTTGAGGCCAAAATGTTTAATCCAAACATTGGAAAGTTAGATCCCAAAACAGTGAGTTGCCATTTCATTGGCTATCCTGATAGATCAAAAGGTTTTCGTTTCTACTGTCCTGGAAGATACACAAAGTTTGTAGAAACGATACATGCGGTCTTCTCAGAGGACGAAATGATGAGGGGGAGCTTGGTAGCTCAAAAAATTGATCTTGAGGAGAAGAGGGTGCAAGCACCCATTCCGATGATTCAAGAGCCATTTTTCTCACTACCCGATGTGACTGCAACGATGACAACTATGGGAGAAGACCCGGAACCTGTCCTTCAGGAGCTGTCTGAACCTGTTGTTGATCATGAAAGGGAAGTGCAGCAAGAAATAGTAGAAAGTGTGCCAGAAAATGAGGCACTTAGAAGGTCTAATAGAACAAGAAGACCAGCTATTTCTACTGATTATAAAGTCCATAACACAGAAATGGTTCATATGGAAGGTGATCCCACCACATATGAAGGAGCCATTAAAAGCCCTCACTCATCAAAATGGCTAGAGGCAATGGAAGATGAGATGAAATCGATGAGTTCCAACAATGTTTGGGACTTAGAAATTATTCCTAAAGGAGCAAAGACAGTAGGCTGTAAATGGGTCTACAAAACCAAGTATGACTCTAATGGGAATATAGAAAAGTATAAAGCCAGACTTGTGGAAAAAGGATTTACGCAAAGAGAAGGGATAGACTACAATGAGACTTTTTCTCCAGTCTCTTGTAAGGATTCCTTCAGAATCATAATGGCACTAGTTGCTCATTTTGATTTAGAGCTGTATCAAATGGATGTAAAGACGACATTTCTAAACGGAGATTTAGAAGAAGTTGTCTACATGAAACAATCCAAGGGTTTTATCATGGAAGGCAAGGAAGATATGGGATGCCGCCTAAAGAAATCCATTTATGGACTAAGGCAAGCCTCTAGACAGTGGTATCTAAAGTTTAACGATACTATTGAAAGGTTTGGATTTCAAGAAAATGTTGAGGATAACTGCATTTATGCAAAGTTTAAAAGTGGGAAATATATTTTCCTAATCTTGTATGTGGATGATATCTTGCTTGCAAGCAATGGTATTAGTCTACTGCAAGAAACAAAGAAGTTTTTATCCTCGAACTTTGATATGAAAGACCTTGGTGATGCTTCATATGTTTTGGGCATTGAAATTCACCGAGACAGGAAAAATGGAGTCTTAGAACTGTCGTAAAAAGCATATTTAGAGGAAGTTCTCAAAAAGTACAATATGCATAAGTGTAAAGCCACACCTGCTCCTATAGTCAAGGGCGATAGTTTTGGGAATTACCAATGTCCCAAGAATCAGTACGAGCTCGATGAAATGAAAACAGCGCCATATACTTCGGTTGTTGGAAGCTTAGAGTATGCACAAGTGTGCGCACACCCTGACTTAGCTTTTGTCACCGGGGTACTCGGTAGATATCAAGCAAATCCAGGCCAAGAGCACTGGAAGATGGCAAAGAAAGCATTGCGTTATGCGCAAGGCACAAAGGAAATCATGCTAACATACAGAAGATCTTATTTCCTAGAGATAAAAGGGTACTCAGACGCAAATTTTGCGGGAGATAGAGAAGATAGAAAATCCACGTTTGGGTACGTGTTCACTCTCGCTGGAGGAGCTATTTAATGGAAAAGCTCCAAACAGACCATAGTTGCATCATCCACGATGCAAGCAGAGTTCATAGCATGTTTTGAAGCCACCGGGCAGGTGATATGGTTAAAGAAATTTATACCCGACTTGAAAGTGGTAGATTGTATTCACAAGCCACTAAAAATATACTATGACAACCAGCCCGTAGTATTTTATGCTCACAACAACAAGTCGAGTAATGCTTCCAAGACAATAGATATAAAGTATTATGTTGTGAAAGATAAAATCCAGGATCAAACTATAAGTCTCGAGCATATAATACGAAGTATATGCTTGCGGATACGCTAACGAAAGGCTTACCACCCAGTGTGTTCAAGGAACACTTAGCCGGCATGGGTTTGATGGAAAGCCTATGATTCCTGGATCATAAGAGGCCCAAAAGTAAATGAATTTGTTTCAAAACAAAAGGTGTGTTGTTGCTGTATGATTCTATCGGTAATTAAGCTGTGACGATGAGACATGCTCTACATGCCTATATGTGATGGAACAAATAAACTAGAAAGTATAAAGTCAAAAGTAAAAGTTGAGATCAAGGGCGAGAATGTTAAGTTGATCTCCTCTCGAGTGGGCCCAACGACCCACCGGACCTTGATCTATGCGTCCTGATCGGGGACGCCCAACCCATTATGGTTGGTGGGCCCCTGTGACCCACCTATATAAAGGAAGGTGGGATGCCAGGGCACGACTTACGAGGTTCGCCGCCGCCACACTCCCACCTACAAATCCATCTGATCTAGGGTTAGCGTGGTGCTCACGGGAAGCACCACCCACGCCACACCCATCTCTCCTTCCACACCGTCGTCACCACCTCACGACGGACTCCGGCGGGAGCTCATCGAGTTCGGAACAAAGTAAAGTACGGGTACTACCGGATTCATCTAAGCCTAGAGGATCCATGGATCTATCACATCTACTTCCTCTATTCCTAAATATAATTCTTTTTAGAGATTTCACTAGAGGGCGACATACGGAGCAAAATGAATGAATCTATACTCTAAAGTATGTCTATATACATCCGTATGTAGTCCTTTTAGTGAAACCTCTTAAAATACTTATATTTAGGAACGGGGGAGTATGATACTGTTTTATGATAGTATGCACTATGAAGGTAATATCCTACAATAGTATCATATGCATGATACTACTATGTCATTCTCCTCACTATGACCGCCTTAAAAGGAGGTTTGTTTTGTTTTGAAGATCCCTTAAGAGAAGGTGGATTAGCCATATCTACCAAGAATAAATGCACACGTGCAATGTTGATACATTGAGAAGGAAATTAATTGAATGTTGACCCTATAGCCATGAAGACACCAAGCGAAGCTCAGCAAAGGAGTTGGGGGCCAATTGACACCCATCCTGGACCTAATGCAGCACCAAGCCAATTTGACAAGAACACATCCATGGTTGGAGCCCTCAAGAGCAGAACACAAAACGTAGCGATCAGAACCAGGCCCGTTCCTCTTGCAAATTTGGCCAGCAGCAGGTAGCCGCCCTCTAATAGTTTGCCACATGAAAATCTTAATTTTGGGATGGACTTTGGCTTGCTAAACATGTTTGTGTTTAGAAGGAGGAACGCCCGAAATAAATGTGGGGTACAAAGACTTAACATAAAACCTATTCACCTCCATCACAACAACTCTTGAGTTTTGAAGGCAAGCAGGAACAGTTTTTCTTGAGCACCCGTTTAGGGAAATTATGTGAGGAGTCCGGCGCCTGTGCCAGGCTACCTTTTTTCAACCTCTTTTTTCGGAAGATTTTCCGGTTATGTCTCTTGATCTACTGATCAACCCCATTTTTTGTATTTCCGTCATGCTATCTGCTATCTCAATATATGCCAACCATCAGCTGTATCTTTCCAAAAAAAAAAAAAACAGAATGCGGCCAGACTACAGAATGTTCCTCATCGGAGAGTAGTGGGAACAAGGCAGCAAACATGAAAACAAATCGGCAAAGGTAACTGGTATAGATTTACGTTCATTCTATAACTGAGTGAGATTGTATTAGTGCACGGAATAAAAAAATCAGTTAGATGCTACTCCTGATGCGATGATTGAGAAAACAGAATTTCCATTCTCGAAATACTTATCTTGCCAATACTTTTTTTTTGAGCCGAGACCGTAGAACAACCAATACTTTTTGTTTGCTACTTTCAGGTCCATATATCGGTTGTAGGCCGTGACGAGATGAGGGTGACATGGACCACCCAAGACGATGCACCGGCAATGGTAGAGTACGGCACGACTTCAGGCCAGCACCCATTCTCGGCGACCGGGACAAGCACGGGCTACTCGTACCTTTTGTTTTTTGTCTCCGCAAAAAAAAAAAAAAAATCAATTCTTCTAAATAGCGTTCCATAAACATGATTTTTTGTCTTTTTTGCACAAGCCACAAGAAAAGTTATCTTTTCCTGAAACTTTATGCACTGAAATAAAACATGAAGGTGTACCCACGCAACCTTTTTTTTAGTTTTTTCTAGCATTTAGAAAAAATATTTTCGAAGTTGGTTCATATATACCCACGTTTATCCATGCATTTTTCCCTGAGTTAGTACTCTAGTAAGGGAGTGACAAGAAATCATTTGGCTCGACATTGAAAAACTAACTAAAGTTACCTTTTGAGATAATTTTTTCCTCAAAGTATGTCCAGACACCATGACATGTCGCCGTGTTGGACGCTTTCTGTGTATTTCGGTTTTTTATTTTTCTATACTCGTTTTTGAATTTTAGATGGCTTCATTTCTGGCTTTTTGATTTTTATCTGGTTTTTTAGGTCCTGGAATAATTTTTGATAAACAAATAGGACGCAGCGCTTCTTCGCAAGAGGCACGACATGTTTATGCAAGAAGCATAATTATGCCTTCCAAAAAGAAAAGACACAACTTATGCTTCTTTCAAAAGGAAAAGAAAATACAATATGTGTTTCTCTAATAAGCACAATCCTGCTTCCGTGAAAAGCACAGTCTTACTTCCGCGGAAAGATATGATTCCCAAAAGAAAGTGATAACCACAAACTTTCTACTGAGCTCCGTTTTTTCTTTTTTCTTTTTTTATGTATTTGTCTTCTTGTTGCCTATTTTTTTTCTTTTTTTTTTCTTTTATGGTTTTCATGAAAACAAATCATCAACACCTATTAACATGGTTTCCAATTCTGAAAATCCGGCATGAGAAATTCAGTAGTCGGAACAGTTTAATATTTGAACACATGATTAAAAAATACATTTTAAACAACCAAATCTATAAAAAATAGAAAAATTCACAAGTTGTGATAAATGACGCACATTGCAGTATTTGTCAACATGCGAAAACGTAGAGAGTGACATTTACAAGGGGTAATTCTTAACTAATGATTTCAGTTGTTGATTGTTATCGTCCTCGTTTTTAGTTGGCTTTGTTCAAAACATGTTCGGCTTGTACATGAGAAAAGAATGTCATATTTTCTTGCTGTATTTGCTCGTTTGTTTTTGCTGAGCTATATCTTGATTATAGCCAAATCTATGCTCCTGTCGCCTGAAGCTTTTTCCTGCACGCGGTAGTATTTGGTGGCCTTATTTTTTTTTTCCTTTCTTTTGCTCTCTCATCTTTGGTTCTTTTTTTCCATTTCCAATTTGTTTTCTTCAACTTTATTTGTTTTATTCTCTGATTCCTCCTGATTTTCACTGATTTTCTTTGTTTTTATCAGTTTTCTTCTTTTACTTATTTGTTTAAATATTTTTTTGTTTGTTTCCTGGTTTTAATTAGTTTCTCCTTCTCTTTCTTATCTTATTCTTCTTTTTCTTTGAGTTTCTTTCTTGGTTTCTATCATTTCGTTGTTGTTTCTTTCTCGGTTTAACTATTTTTCATCCGTTGCACTCATTTTCTATGATTTTCTTTTTTCCTTTTTCTTTGCTTTCCTTTTTTTGTTTACTTTGTTTTTTTGTTCCATCAGTTTTTTCCTTTATTCTTTTAGAGAACAAGAACATTCTTATACACATTTAGAATTTATTCAAAAAATGGAACATTTTTCGTGTATATGTGAAACATTTCTTGTGTACACAAAGGAAGAAGCTTAAGGATATAATAGTAGCGTATCTTTTTATCATTAGTAAACAAAGCAACAATATCATTCATCTTCATGAGATGTTCGACAATAGTTTCATTTTCATAACCATGGAAAGGATCGGATTCAACTATAGGAATCAGTTCAGGGTCTATAGAGAATTTATAGTCCTTATCAGTGAAAAATATAGGAGACCTGGAAAATTTAGGATCATGTCTCATTTTCTCCATCATAGATTTTTCTTTTAGTTTGCATAGCAGTTTCTTCAAATCGTCTCTATTTTCACAAGAAAGAAAGTCCCTAGCTAGTTCCCCTTCCATAACATAACCTTCAGGTACATAGGTTAATTCATATGGATTACGAGAGCGTGGAGTATAAGGTGATTCAAAATCTTCATTAGTTTCAACATTTTGATGTTCTCTAGGTTTAGCAAGATGAGCGTCAAGTAATTCATTCAGTGGCAGAATTTCAGTTTCATCAAATATAGGAGTAGTATCATCATTAATTTCAGAGGTAGCATCATCAAGTTCATGTGACATATTAGGACGAGCCATAGGTTATGGTGTAACAAGCTGATTCAAAACAGTATGCGAAACAACAGCAGAGCTAGATGCCAGTTCCTTACCTCCTCTCGTGTGAGAGTGAAAGGACCACGATGACGCCTAGAGGGGGGGGGGGGGGGTGAATAGGCTATTTAAAAACTTCTTCGGATTTGGCTTAAACCTAATGCGGAAATAAACTAAGAGGATACTTTTCAAGCACAAATCCTAAATGCAATAGACACCGCAACGTGCACCAACAACACGATCTACCAAGATGGACACAACACTGTTATTAATAAGCACAAGTAAGTTACACAAACTTACTTGAGCTATATCACACGACAAGTAGGTGAACGACACAAGATACTATATCACACTATAACACACGATATATCAAAAGCTGCAAGTGTGAACGTGTGGATATAGAGGGTATGCTTGAACGATTAATCTTGTACAAAGAAATAGCCAACACAATATAATGAGGACAAACAATATGCAATGTATGTATGCTCAAGTAACACAAGTAAACCACAAGTAAGAAGTTAGGGTTAAGGATAACCAAGGTCACTGAGACAAAGATGTATCCTGATGTTCACTTCCTTGGAGGGAAGCTAGTCACCGTTAGAGAGGTGGATGTTACCACGAAGGCACACCAACGCCACGAAGGCTCACCCTATTCTCCCTTTGAGATAACACCATGAAGACGTTTCTCAACCACTAGTGGTAAGCCTTTGAGGTGGCTTCCAAACCCTCACAAACTTTTCCGGGGGAAATCACACGGATTGATTCCTCTCCGAAGAATTCCTACCGCCTAGGAGTCTCCAACCTCCAAGAGTAACAAGATCACGGGGAATGCTCAAAACTTGCTCAAATCTCAAATAGCTTGGGTTGAGAGGAGGAGATGGAGACGATCTATCTTTTGATTGGAACAACTCTCAAAGGGGCTCACAAATGCTCTTGGGATCTAAGATTTGGTGTGAGCAAATGTGTGTGAGGTAGAAATGTGTTCTTATGAGGATATGGTTGTATTGGGCGCCCTCTCATGAAGTGGGAGGGGGGTATTTATAATGGAGAGGGGAAAGTGACCGTTGGGGTCACTTAAGTCCGACAGTGGTCGGACGTCCGGCAGTTCTCGGATGTCCGGACGCCCACAAGGGGTCGGACGTCCGACACGGGTCGGTCGTCCGAGGGATGTATATATATCAGGAACCACTGCATAGATATCAGGAATCACTTTATAGACGAACAGGGACCGGACGACCGAAGAGAAGGTCAGATGTCCAAGAGTTCAGCTCTGTTCAAGGGTACCGGATACCAAAAGTGGTCGGGCGTCCGACCCTCGGACGACAAGGGGAGGCCGGAAGTCCGAGTTATTTGACTCGGATTTCTCTCGTGCAAGGTTCCTGTTTTCCGAAGTGGTCGGGCGTCCGGCCCTCGGACGTCCGGAGGGAGCCGAAAGTCCAGGTTATTTGACTCTGGATTTCTGTGGTATAAGCTTCCGGATTTCCGAAGTGGTCGGGCGTCCGGCCCTCGGACGTCCGGAGGAAGCCGGATGTCCGAGGCATTGGTTCTGTTTTTGAGGTCAAAGCAGAGTAGTGGAGATGTGGTATGAGCACAAAAGTAGAGATGTAGTTTGAGCAAGTTCTTCGCAAAACCTGTGATCCCCTCTTAATAGTGCGGAATCCCTAAAGACTCAAGAATCATAAAAAAGGTACTGATGATACATACTTAAGTGTATACTTTTATTCGTTGATCATCATTCCGCACCACTAACGTCAAAGGAACTGATACCTTTGAGTTAGCCCTTTCACTTGAGCTTGATGTTGTTGTTCCTTCTTGGCTCAAGTTGAAAGCAAGACATGATGAAGTCTTCAAGTAGCTCTCCCATACACAATGTGGAAAGCCTAGCTTATGTATTCATCTTCATTTGTCCACCATGTGAACATCCACAAGAATCAAGCATGTAGTGCTCAGGAATGCTTATCTTGATCTTGTCCTTGTTAGCACATGAGCTTGTCCTTATCAACACATGATCATTAACAATAGTTTCAATGATACATTCGTGCTGATCCACTTGAACTTGCACACCACAATCTTGATGACGATCACCACTTGACGTCATCCTTCATGGGTTGTATGAGATCTTCCTTTTGACGCAAGCCCATGGAAGCACACCTAACCCCCACATGGGACTCTCACAAAGACGATGGGTTAGTGCACAAACACGTAATGGACAATGCTTACCATACCATGGGATCACTTGATCCCTCTCGGTACATCTTATACGCTTTGTGTGTTGATCATCTTGATTTACTCTTTGTCTGAGATCTTGATCAACCTAGTGTCTCTATGACCATTCTTTGGATAATACCTTGAATACCATCTTGGTCATCATATAAACTCCTTGAACCCAACAGATGGACTTCAAGAAGTGCCTATGGACAAATCCTATAAATATAACTTAAGGCAACCATTAGTCCATAGGAATTGTCATCAATTACCAAAACCACATATGGAGATATATGCTCTAAGAGAGAGGGGATGATCTTAGTTCGATTATCTTTCAGATTCTTCATAGTGGCAATTGGATATCCTCAAATTATTATAATAAATATACCCATGCTCCCCGGTAATGGCGCTAGAAAAAGGTCTGGATAAACCACAAGTATAGGGGATCACGACAATCTTCACGGCTAGTATATAACCCTAATTTATTGATTCGACACAAGGGGAGCCAAAGAATATTTACCGGCCTTGACAGTTGAGTTGTCAATTCAACCGCACGTGAGATATCTCTCTGCAACAAAGGATTTAGTAGCACAACAAATAATAGTAGTAGCGGTAAGAGTGATAGCAGCAATTTTGGTAACAGCAGTAACATTAGCAATTAGTGGCAAGTGTGACAGTAACTGCAACAATAGTAACTTAGCAAGAATCGACATGTATTCTGTATAATGTAGGCATGTATTCCGTATATAGTCATACGTACTTGCGATAAGAACTTGCATGACATCTTTTTTCCTACTCTCCCATGGCAGCGAGGTACTATTGGAAACTTAGGAAATTAAGGCCTCCTTTTTATAGAGAACCGGAACAAAGCATTAACACATGGTGAATACATGAACTCCTCAAACTACAACAATAACCACAAAGAATCACAATTGTTTTCACCTTTGGGTATGCGGATCATGACATGTAATAGGTGCATACAACTTGCAAGACAGGATCCAAATCACTCTTATATTCATGAAAACATAATAGGTTCAGATCTAAAATCATGGCACTCGGGCCCTAGTGACAAGCATTAAGCATAGAAAAGTCATAGCAACATAAATCTTAGAACATAGTGGATACTAGATCAAGCCGTATCAAACTTAACTCAGTTACATGATCAATCTCAACCAAACCTCATCACCATCCAGTAAGCCTACTAAGGAATTACTCACACACGATGGTGAGAATCATGGAATTGTTGATGGAGAAGGTTTGATGATGACGACGGCGATGAATCCCCTTCTCCGGAGCCCCAAGCGAACTCCAGATCTGGCCTTCTTAGGAAGAACTGGAGGTGGCATCGGCTCCGTCTCACAAAATGCAATGAAATCGTCTCTCTGATTTTTTACTCCGAGAATAGGAATTTATAGGACTGAAATTAGGGTCGGGGGAGCCACGTGGGCCTCACAAGCCATGAGGGTTTGGCCAGTGGGTGGTCGTGCCCAGTTGGCTTGTGCCCAGAAGCAACCGCCCTCCAACGGATCTTCGCTCCAAAATTCATCGTATATTCTAGAAATAATTCACAAGAAGTTTAGTCCAATTCCATGAACTTTTATTTCTGTACAAAAAAAACACCAAGGTAGTTATGGTGAAAACAGTGTCAGTCCGGGTTAATTTCATTCAATTCATGCAAAGTAGAGTCCAAAACAAGAGCAAAAGTGTTAGGAAAACTAGATGTGTTGGATACGTATCAAGGGGTCATCCTCGGGTGGGGTGGAATTCCACGCCTCAGACATCGTTTGTTGGAATTCGTCCAGCTTAGGCCATAATCTTTGAAAGTGGAACCGTCGCTTCCCGTCAAGTCGACAAGAGCAATCAACCAACAATGGGCAACGGTCGGACGCGGCTGAGCTCAAGCATCGAAGAGTGTGGTGTGGCTGCAAGGTTTCCCAGTCAGTGGTGCACATCACTCTGTCATTGCAGACGAGGGTGGGAGCATGTTGCTCACTGGACCAAGTATAGCACCGACCATGAAGATAGATATCGTGTATTGCCAGATCGGTGATGAAGCATCGAAAGCGATGCATAAGCCAAAGATTGATGTGATCATTATTTTTGTCCTGTGTAGATGTGCTCATGTTAAAGTCCCCGCCAACAAGCAAGGGGATGGTGGTGAGGGCTTGATAACCCACAAGTATAGGGGATAAATTGTATACTTTCTCGATAAGTAAGAGTTTCGAACCCAACGAGGAGCTAAAGGTAGGACAAATATTCCCTCAAGTTCTATCGACCACCGATACAACTCTACGCACACTTTATCTTCGCTTTACCTAGAACAAGTATGAAACTAGAAGTACTTTGTAGGTGTGATAGGATAGGTTTGCAAGATAATAAAGAACACGTAAATAAAAACAAGGGTCTGTTTAGATAAAGAAACAATTACGTTAGTTTAACGAGTGTGGAAAAGTGGTGGTAGGAGTTGTGGAATTGTCCCTAAGCAATTGACTACGTTACTAGACCGATAGCAAGTTTTATGTGGGAGAGCCGGCTGCTAGCATGTCAACCCTTACTTGGAATTCTATGCACTTATGATTGGAACTATTAGCAAGCATCCACAACTACTAACGTTCATTAAGGTAAAACCCAACCATAGCAATAAGATATATTGGTCCCCCTTCAATCCCGTATGCATCAATTTCTATGCTAGGTTGAAGCTTTTATCACCCTTGCCTTCCAATACATAGTCCTATCAACATACTACTAACCCTATGGTGTGATCCACGCGCGCGCTCATATGATGGGCACCAAAGGACAACAACATAAGCACAAGCAAATTAAACCAATCATAGCAATTCATCAATCACCGATAGGACAACGAAAATCTACTCAGACATCATAGGATGGCAACACATCATTGGACAATAATATGAAGCATAAAGAACCATGTTCAAGTAGAGGGTACAACGGGTTGCGGGAGAGTGGACCGCTGAATATAGATGGGGGAAGGTGATGGAGGTGTTGGTGAAGATGACGGAGGTGTTGGTGTAGATCGCCGTCACACGATGATGTTCCGGGCGGCGTTCCGGCGCCGCCGGGAGAGAGGGGGAGAGAGCCCCCCTTCTTCTTCTTCTTCCTTGACCTCTGCTACGACAACAAAAGTCCTTCCCAAGCAACGCCAGGAATTCTTCCTGCTACTTCTCTTGTTTGCGTCGATTTTTCCCTTGAAGAGGAAAGGGTGATGTAGCACAGGAGCAGTAAATATTTCCCTCAGTTTGAGAACCAAGGTATCGATCCATAAGGAGGGTCTCGTCAAGTCCATAGTACCTGCGCAAACACAAACGAGTTTGCACCCAACGCTTCAAAGGGGTTGTCAATACCTTCAAGATTGTTTGCAAAGTGAGATCTGAAGGCGGAAAGTGCAATGAAGTAAAAAGTGTAAGGCTGAAAATATGGTGTGGAGTAGACCCGGGGGCCATAGTGTTCACTAGAGGCTTCTCTCAAAATAGGAAATATCACGGTGGGTGAACAAATTACTGTCGAGCAATTGATAGAACCGCGCAAAGTCATGACGACATCTAAGGCAATGATCATACATATAGGCATCACGTCCGAGACAAGTAGACCGATACTTTCTGCATCTACTACTATTACTCCACACATCGACCGTTATCCAACATGCATCTAGTGTATGGAGCTCATGACGAACAGAGTAACGCCTTAAGCAAGATGACATGATGTAGAGGGATAATCTCAAACCAATGAGGAAAACCCCATCTTTTTACCCTTGATGGCAACAACATGATGCGTGCCTCGCTACCCCTTCTATCACCGCGTGAGGTCACCGCACAGTATGAACCCAAAACCAAGCACTTCTCCCATTGCAAGAATCATAGATCTAGTTGGCCAAACAAAACCCACAGCTCGAAAAGAATTACAAGGATATGAAATCATGCATAAGAGAGATCAGAAGAAACTCAAATAAGATTCATAGTTATTCTGATCGTAAATCCACAATTCATCGGATCTCGATCACTGTTCAAGAATTCGTCCTATTAACCAGTTAACTTGCCAGTTAATCTCTACTCTTAGGGTGACCGAATCGAATAACACCTATTCATCGTGTTAACTTGCCATGCCGATTAATTGGCCAGTTAGACCGATAATGAGTTGTCATACCGATTAATTAGTTGCCAGACCGATTAATCACTACTGGCCTATTAACTGGTGGGCAAACGAATTCCAAAATTTTGGCACATAATGCCTCCCACCCCCTCTTTCTACTAAATACCTAGGGTTTGGCCCTCCTCGCGCTTCCTCATGCTCCTTTCATCCCCTCCTAACCTGGCTGGTGGCTAGTCGTGTTCTCACGAGTGCCAGTCTCCACACTACACCTGGAAGATCTAGTTGCTCCGCCATTCTGGTCGCTTGCCTCGACCCCACCCCCCTTGGACAATCCCCATCCTCTCCCATGGTATGATCCCCAATCTCTTCCTCAATGGCATCACCTGTAGGCAAGGTACTACCATCTTCCCCCCCATACCTTACTGGAGAATCCAGCATTCATATATTAGTAGATTCTGAATTACAATTTTGTAGATGGATGGATGGAATTGTTGGTTTTGGCTGTTATCTGTAGTATGTTATTTGATGTATGTTAGCGAGTATATGGATAACTTTAAATGTTTAATTGCTCAATTTGAATTTTGAGATTTTATATATTTAGATGTATAGCGGTTATTAATTTTACCTCTTATCTATTTTTTATATGCCTACAATAGAATATTTTGGTATATTACATAGCTAGGTGAAGGAATTATGGTATGATACATAAATTTTTTAGATATAAGTTGGCAAGTTTCTGTTTAATTTGTCGATTAATAGTCGACCGATTAATCCAGTTAATAGTCCGATTCACCGATTAATCGCTACTCCCAAGCCGACCGAGCAGCTACCAATTACCGATTTCTTGAACAATGATCTTGACAAACACACCACAAAAGAAGATTACATCGGATAGATCTCCATGAAGATCATGGAGAACTTTGTATTGAAGATCCAAGAGAGAGAAGAAGCCATCTAGTTACTACCTATGGACCCATAGGTCTATGGTGAACTACTCACGCATCATCGTAGAGGTCATGGTGTTGATGAAGAAGCCCTCCGTATCCGAATCTCCCCTCTGGCAGGGCACCAGAACGTGCCCCAGATGGGATCTTGTGGAGACAAAAGCTTGCGGCGGCGGAAAAGTACTTTCGATGATCTCCTGATTTTTTGTAGAATTTTGGGGATATATTGGCGCAAAACCTAGGGCAAAGGAGTGGGGGCTTGTGGGGCCCCTGGGGCTCCCTTGCCTTGGATCTCAAGCCTCCTGATCTTCTTCCGTTGCGGAAAAATCTTTTCGGGGATTTTCTTCCGTTTGGAGTCCGTTTCAAAATCTCCTCTGAAAGGGGTCAAAAACATGGAAAAAATAGGAACTGACACTTGGCACCGAGTCAATAAGTTAGTCCCAAAAATATATAAAAGGCATGCAAAACATCCAGAGTTTGACAAGATAATAGCATGAAACCATAAAAAATTATAGATACGTTGGAGACGTATCAAGCATCCCCAAGCTTAACTCCTGCTCGTCCTCGAGTAGTGAAGTGATAAAGAATGAATTTTTGATGTGGAATGCTACCTAGCATAGTTGTACTTTGCAACTTCTTTCACGTGACATGAATGTTCAGATCCGTAAGATTCAAAACAATAGTTTTCTATTGACATGAAAACAATAATACTTCAAGCAAACTAGCAAGGTAATAAAGAACTTTCAAAATAACAAGGCCAAGGAAAGTTATCCCTACAAAATCATATAGTCTGGCTATGCTCCATCATCCTCACACAACTAATGTAAATCATGCACAACCCCAGTATTGGCCAAGTAATTGTTTTCGCACTCTTACTTTCTCAAACTTTTTATAACTATCACGCAATACATGAGTGTGAGCCATGGATATATCACTATAGGTGGAATAGAGTGTGGTGGTGGTTGTGAGACAAAAAGGAGGAGATGGTCACATTGACTCGGCGTATCAAAGGGCTATGGAGATGCCCATTAATAGACATCAATGTGAATGAGTAGGGTTTGCCATACAAGAGATGCACTAGAGCTATAAGTATGTGAAAGCTCAAAAGAAGAACTAGTGGGTGTGTATCCAACTTGCTTGCTCACGAAGACCTAGGGGAATTTGAGGAAGCCCATCATTGGAATATACAATCCAAGTTATATAACGAAGATTCCCACTAGCATATGGTAGTGATAAAGCAAGAAGCTCTCAATCATGAAGAACATGGTGCTATTATGAAGCACAAGTGTGGAAAAAGACAGTAGCATTGTCCCTTCTCTCTTTTTATCTTTTTTTTCATTTGGGCTCTTAGGCCTCTTTTTTCTCTTATTTATTTATTTATTATTTTTGGGCTCTTTGGCCTCCTTTTTTTATATTTTCTCACATGGGACAATGCTCTAATAATGATGATCATCACACTTTTATTTACTCATAGCTCAAAGCTTAGAACGATGATGACTCTATAGGAAATGCCTCTCGCAGTGTACCGGGATGTGCAACGATCTAGCTTGGCGTATGACATTGAAACATCTCGCTAGCTATCTTACGATCATGCAATGGCAATATGAGAGTGACGGCACAAGTCATGAGACGGAACGGTGGGGATTGCATGGCAATATATCTCGGAATGGCTATGAAAATGCCATAGTAGGTAGGTATGGTGGCTGTTTTGAGGAAGGCATATGGTGGGTTTGTGTACCGGCGAGAATTGCTCGGCACTAGAGAGGCTAGAAATGGTGGAAGGTGAAAGTGAATCTATACCATGGACTCACATTAGTCATGAAGAACTCAAATACTTGTTGCGAAAGTTTTTATTAGTAATCGAGACAAAGTGCTAAATGCATACTCCTAGGGGAAGGGTTGGTAGGTGTTAACCATCGCGCGATCCCGACCTCAACACAAAGGATGACAATCAATAGATCAATTATGCTCCGACTTCCTAACATAGCGGTTCACCATACGTGCATGCTACGGGAATCACTAACGTCAGCACAAGTATTTCTAGATTCACAACACCCTACTAACATAGCTCTTAATATTACCAAATCCACGTCTCAAAACTAATTGAGAGGAATCAAGACTTCTCTTTCTACTCAATGCACATGAAGATGGAGGTTTTTTGCATCCTCTTTGGGTACCTATCACCCTTGGGACTACTTTCATAGCATAAGCCAACTACCAAATCACACACCGCCGTGCTCTCAAAGATATAAGTGAAGCACATAGAGCAAAATTATCTAGCTCAAAAGATATAAGTGAAGCACTATGAGCATTCTAGCAAAATCACGATGAGTGCATGTCTCTCTCTCTCAAAAAGGTGTGCAGCAAGGATGATTGTGGCACAACAAAAAGAAAAGACTCCTACGATTCAAGACGCTCCAAGAAAAACACATATCATGTGGTGAATAAAAATATAGCTCCAAGTAATGTTACCGATGGATTGAAGACGAAAGAGGGGATGCCTTCCCGAGGCATCCCCAAGCTTAGGCTTTTTCGTGTCCTTGAATTTGGCTTGGTATGCCTTGGGCATGCCCAAGCTTCATGTCTTTTCACTCCTTATCTCTTTGTCCATGAGAACATCACCCAAAACTTGAAAACTTCACAGCACAAAACTTAAACAGAAACTCGTGATAACATTAGCACAAGAAAACAAACTACCACTTCTTTTGGTACTGTAGAAAACTTGAATTCCATCTATATTGGTGTCGGGCTACTGTATTCTCACTTTTCCATGGCTAGTACCCCCCGATACTAACCATAGTTTCATCAAAACAAGCAACCAACTCAACAAAAAACAGAATCTGTCAAAAACAGACCAGTCTGTAGCAATCTGTATACTTCGTATACTTCTGTTACCTCACAAAATCTGAAAAATTACGATTGCCTGGGAAAAAGGCATATAAACCAGCAGCAAAAAGAATCAACTCAAAAGATCTTTTTGAATAAAAATGAAAAATCATTTCGTGAGCGAAAAGTTTCTGTCTTTTTCCAGCAGGATCAAACAACCATCACCAAGACTAGTCATAAAGGTTTTGCTTGGCTCAAACACAAAAAGAAACACAAAATACACTATCATAACGGAGTTATGATGGTGTGGACGCAAAAAAACAGAAATAAAAATATAAATTCATAGGGTTGCCTCCCAACAAGCGCTATTGTTTAACGTCCTTAGGTAGGCATTGATAATTCAATGATGCTCACACAAAAGACAAAAATTGAAGCACAACGAGAGCATCATAAAGCATGTGAAAATCATATCTAAGTCTAACATACTTCCTATGCATAGGCATTTCATAGGAAAAAAAATTGGCAATACAACCAATAGTTACCAAATGCAAGGGAGAAGAAAGAGACAATAGCAATCTCAACATAACGAGAGGTAATTTGGTAACATGAAAGTTTCTACCACAATATTTTCCTCTCTCATAGCAATAACATGTGGGATCATAATCAAATTCAACAATATAGCTATCACAAAGGATATTCTTTTCATGATCCACATGCATGCAAAGTTGACGCTCTTCAAAAATAGTTGTATTATCATCAACTAAAGTCATGACTTCTCCAAACCCACTTTCAATATTATTGCAAATATCATAATCATCATGAGGGTTAAACAAATTTTCAAGATCATAAGAAAAATCATTACCCCAATCATGATCCTTGCAACAAGTAGTGGACATAGCAAAACTAGCATCCCCAAGCTTAGGGTTTTAAATATTTTAGCATGATTGTCACCAATAGAATTTATAGTGAAACCATTGCAATCATGCTTTTCATTCAAGGATCCCTCGTGAATCACTTCATAAATTTCTTCATCACGATTTTCAGATTCACGCATCTCAAGCAAAACTCCATAGAGAAAGTCAAGTGCACTCAACTCACTAGCAATTGGATTAACATAATTGGATCTCTTAAAGAGATTAGCAAGTGGATGAGGATCCATATCACTAGATTTTCAGCAAGTGAAGATGCAAGCATATTGAAGGCACATAGCACACAAGCGAGCAGAAATCAAGCGAGAGAAAAGGGAGAATGAAAAAGGCAAACGAAAAAGGAAAATTGTGAAGTGGGGGAGAGGAAAACGAGAGGCAACTCGCAAACAAAGTAAATGCAAGAGATGAGTCGCGACACTTACTTGGATGAGTTCTTGACTTGATCCTCCCCGGCAACGGCACCAGAAATTCTTCTGCTACGGCAATAAGTCCTTCCCAAGCAATGCCAGGAATTCTTCTTGCTACTTCTCTTGTTTGCGTCGGTTTTTCCTTGAAGAGGAAAGGCTAATGCAGCACAAGAGCAGTAAGTATTTCCCTCAGTTTAAGAACCAAGGTATCGATCCAGAAGGAGGGTCTCGTCAAGTCCAGAGTACCTACGCAAACACAAACGAGCTTGCACCCAACGCTTCAAAGGGTTTGTCAATCCCTTCAAGATTGTTTGCAAAGTGAGATCTGAAGGCGAAAAGTGCAACGAAGTAAAAAGTGTAAGTCTGAAAATATGGTGTGGAGTAGACCCGGGGGCCATAGTGTTCACTAGAGGCTTCTCTCAAAATAGCAAATATCACGGTGGGTGAACAAATTACTGTCGAGCAGTTGATAGAACCACGCAAAGTCATGACGATATCTAAGGCAATGATCATACATATAGGCATCACGTCCGAGACAAGTAGACCGATACTTTCTGCATCTACTACTAGTACTCCACACATCGACCGCTATCCAGCATGCATCTAGTGTATTTAGTTCATGACGAACAGAGTAACGCCTTAAGCAAGATGACATGATGTAGAGGGCTAATCTCAAACCAATGATGAAAACCCCATCTTTTTACCCTTGATGGCAACAACACGATGGGTGCCTCGCTACCCCTTCTGTCACTGGGTGAGGTCACCGCACGGTATGAACCCAAAACCAAGCACTTCTCCCATTGCAAGAATCATAGATCTAGTTGGCCAAACAAAACCCACAACTCGAAGAGAATTACAAGGATATGAAATCATGCATAAGAGAGATCATAAGAAACTCAAATAAGATTCATAGATAATTTGATCATAAATCCACAATTCATCGGATCTCGACAAACACACCACAAAAGAAGATTACATCAGATAGATCTCCATGAAGATCATGGAGAACTTTGTATTGAAGATCCAAGAGAGAGAAGAAGCCATCTAGTTACTAGCTATGGACCCGTAGGTCTATGGTGAACTACTCACGCATCATTGAAGAGGTCATGGTGTTGATGAAGAAGCCCTCCATATTCGAATCCCCCATCCGGCAGGGCACCAGAACGTGCCCGAGATGGGATCTTGCGGAGACAAAAGCTTGCGGCGGCGGAAAAGTACTTTCGATGATCTCTTGATTTTTTGTGGAATTTTTGGGGATATATAGGCGCAAAATCTAGGGCAAAGGACGTCCAGGGGGGCCACAGGCCTGTGGGCCGCGGCCTCCCCCCTGGCCGCGGGGTGGGGGCTTGTGGGGCCCCTGGGGCTCCCCTGCCTTGTCTCTCAAGCCTCCTGATCTTCTTCCGTTACAGAAAAAATCTTTTCGGGGATTTTCTTCCGTTTGGACTCCGTTTCAAAATCTCCTCTGAAAGGGGTCAAAAACATGGAAAAAAGAGGAACTCACACTTGGCACTGAGTCAATAAGTCAGTCCCAAAAATATATAAAAGGCATGCAAAACATCCAAAGTTTGACAAGATAATAGCAAGAAACCATAAAAAATTATAGATACGTTGGAGACGTATCAACCTCCTCCCTAGATGGGAGAAGGGTTTCCCCTATGGACCATGGTCTCCATGGCGGCGGAGGGGCGAGAGCCCATCCGAGATTGGATCTCTCTCTGTGGCCTTCTGTTTGTGCGCTCCCAGATTCTGCCCTTTCACTGTTCCTTAAATTCCTGGAGATCCGTAACTCCGATTGAGGTGTCCTTTTAACACGATTTTCTTCCGGATATTAGCTTTCTTGCGGCGAAAGAAGGGCCAAAACCGCCTTAGGGGTTGGTCACGAGCCTGCCAGGCGCGCCTGGGAGGGGTAGGGCGCGCCTCCTAGGCTCGTGCCCCCCTCGGGCATCGTTTCGCGTTGATTCTTCTTCCCAAAAATCATAAATATTCCAAAAAAATCCCCGTAGTTTTTTATTGCGTTTGGACTTCGTTTGGTATGGATATTCTGCGAAACAAAAAACATGCAACAAACAGGAATTGTCATTGGGCACTGGATCAATATGTTAGTCCCAAAAATAGTATAAAAAGTTGCCAAAAGTATATGAAAGTTGTAGAATATTGGCATGAAACAATCAAAAATTATAGATACGACGGAGACGTATCAGCATCCCCAAGCTTAATTCCTGCTCATCCTCGAGTAGGTAAATGATAAAAAAGATAATTTTTTTATGTGGAATGCTACCTAGCATAATCTTGATCATATAATCTAATCATGGCATGAATACTAAAACACGAGTGATTCGAAGCAATAGTCTATCATTTGACATCAAGACAATAATATTTCAAGCATACTAACAAAGCAATCATGTCTTCTCAAAATATCATGGCCAAAGAAAGTTATCCCTACAAAATCATATAGTCTGGCTATGCTCCATCTTCCCCACACAATGTATTTAAATCATGCACAACCCCGGTTTTAGCCAAGCAATTGTTTCATACTTTAGTGTTCTCTAACTTTTTCAACTTTCACGCAATACATGAGCGTGAGCCATGGACATAACACTATAAGTGGAATAGAATATGGTGGTTGTGGAGAAGACAAAAAGGAGGAGATAGTCTCACATAAACTAGGCGTATCAACGGGCTATGGAGATGCCCATCATTAGATATCAATGTGAGTGAGTAGGGATTGCCATGCAAGAGATGCACAAGAGCTATAAGTGTATGAAAGTTTAAAAAGAAACTAGTGGGTGTGCATCCAACTCGCTTGCTCACCAAGAGCTAGGGCAATTTTAGGAAGCCTATCATTGGAATATACAAGCCAAGTTCTATAATGAAAATTTCCCACTAGTATATGAAAGGGACAACATAGGAGACTCTCTATCATGAAGATCATGGTGCTACTTTGAAGCACAAGTGTGGTAAAGGATAGTAGCATTGTCCCTTCTCTCTTTACTCTCATTTTTTATTATTCTTTATTATTATTTTTTCTCCTTTTTTCTTGTGGGCTTCTTTGGCCTCTTTTTTTATTTGGGCTTCATTGGCCTCTTTTAGAACAAAATATGACTCTATATGAATGCCTCCGGCGGTGTAGCGGGATGTGCAATGATCTATCATAGCAATGACATCAAAAAACGGACAAGCCATGAAAACATCATGCTAGCTATCTTACGATCATGCAAAGCAATATGACAATGATGGTGTGTGTCATAATAAACGGAATGATGGAAGTTGCATGGCAATATATCTCGGAATAGCTATGGAAATGCCATAATAGGTAGGTATGGTGGCTGTTTTGAGGAAGGGTATATGGTGGGTGTAATGCACCGGCGAAAGTTGCGCGGTACTAGAGAGGCTAATAATGGTGGAAGGGTGAGGGTGCGTATAATCCATGGACTGAACATTAGTCATAAAGAACTCACATACTTATTGCAAAAGTCTATTAGTCATCGAAACAAGGTACTACACGCATGCTCCTAGGGGAAGGGTTGGTAGGAGTTAACCATCGCGTGATCCCGACCTCCACACAAAGGATGACAATCAATAAATAAATCATGCTCCGACCTCGTCACATAACGGTTCACTATACGTGCATGCTACGGGAATCACAAACCTTAACACATGTATTTCTACGAATACACAACTACTCACTAGCATGACTCTAATATCACATCTTCATGTCGCAAAACCATTGCAAGGAATCAAATATATCATATTCAATGATCTACAAGTTTTATGTAGGATTTTATGACTAACCATGTGAATGACAAACTCCCGTTAACTCTCTAAATAGGTATAAGTGAATCATGAGAGTTTAATTCTTTCTACAAAATATATGCCCCGCTCTAACAAATATAAGTGAAGCAAAAGAGCATTCTACAAATGGCGGTTTTCTATGTGTACGGAAAGAGGCAATCCAAACTTCAAATGATATAAGTGAAGCACATGAAACATTTTATAAAGCCATACTCAAAAGATATAAGTGAAGTGCAAAGAGCATTCTATAAATCAACCCAGGATTACCTCATACCAGCATGGTGCAAAAAAGAAAAAGGAAAAATAGACACAAAAAACGCTCCAAGCATTTGCACATATCATGTGACGAATAAAAATATATCTCTCAGTAAAATTATCGATAGATTGTAGACGAAAGAGGGGATGCCTTCCGGGGCATCCCCAAGCTTAGACGCTTGAGTCTTCCTTGAATATTACCTTGGGGTGCCTCTGCATCCCCAATCTTAGTCTCTTGCCTCTCCTTATTCCTTCATCCATCGTGGTCTCACCCAAAACTTGAAAACTTCAATCACACAAAACTCAACAAAACCTTTGTGAGATCCGTTAGTATAATAAAGTAAATCACCACTTTAAGTACTGTTGTGAACTCATTCCAAATTCATATTAGCATTATATCTACTGTAATCCAACTTCACCATGGTTCATACCCTTCGATACTACCCATACATTCATCAAAATAAGAGAACAATGCATAGAAAAGAGAATCTGTCAAAAAACAGAACAATCTGTAGTAATCTGAACATATACCATACTTCTGATACTCCAAAAATTCTGAAACAATTATGATAATTAAGGTAATTTGTATATCAATCAGTAGCAAAAATAATCAACTCAATAGCGCTCTCTGTATAGAAATAAGAAATGATTTCGTGAGTGCAAAGTTTTTGTCTTTTTCAGCATGATCAAACAACTATCACCCAAACTAATCATAAAGGCTTTACTTGGCACATTATTTTGATAATACAATGGAATTGTACAAGGGGATAATTATTTTGTTCGAGAAACTTCCATGAAAAATTCTACATTGTTTCCATGAGCATGAACACAAGTGTTCAAGGTCGACACTCACTTCCGCGATGCATCACCTTTCAATCGCTTCTCTTTTTGAAAAAGTTTTAAGTTCCCCTCCATATTTTGTTTTTGTTTTTAAACTATATAAAAGCACTCAACAGAAATAAATGACTCTCTAAAACTTTTGGGTTGTCTTCGAGGCAACGCTTTCTTTAAAGCCATTAAGCTAGGCATAAAGTGCTCAAGTAATGGATCCACCCGGATCCCAAGGTATATCAAAGCCAATTTTAATTAACAATGATTTGTAATTTAGTAGTGAGCACAAGGTAACATATATCATGCAATGACAAAGTCTAACTCTTTTCCCATGCATTGGCGTGTCATAAAGGAACAATTCATGCACATCAAGTAAAGGCCAATACATAGCATAAGCAATTTCTTGCAATTTTATCGTATTGGAAACATAGAGAGGTAGAGATGTAGTTCCTCTCTCATAATAATTGCAAGTAGGAGCAGCAAGCACATGCATATTATATTCATCAAAATCATCATGTGTAATAGTAGAAGGCAACCCATCTATGTAATCCGTAATAAGAGCAAACTTCTCCGATATAGTGTAGTTGGGAGAGTTCAAAAAGATAATAGGACTATCATAAGTGGGTGCGATAGCAACAATTTCATGTTTAACATAAGTAACTATAGCAAGTTCATCTTCATAAGCATCATTCATATTGGCATCATAGCCACAAGCATAGCAAGCATCAAGTTCATCAAAAAGGGATATTTCAAACGAATCCAAGGGATCATAGCAATCAACATAGCATTCATCCTTCGGTAAGAACGAAGGGAAATTAAACAATGTATGAGTTGAAGAGTTACTCTCACTAGAAGGTGGGCACGGGTAGCTAGTCTGCTCTTCCTCCTTTTGTTCTTCGCTCTCCTCGTCATCTTTTTCATCTAATGAGTTCACAGTTTGAGCATTTCCTTCTTCCATAGTTTTCTGCAAAATATTAGTCTCTTCTTGGGCAGCGGAGAATTTCTCCATAAATTGATAAATATGGGCATTATATTCATAATTAGTATAACAATAACGAAGCATAACTAAATTTTTAGATCGGTAAACATCATCATTATCATCACACTTTTTAAACGAAGCTTCAATTTCATAAGCACCCATAAAAGCAACAAACTTTTCTATTTGTTCCACATCATAGTAATCATATATACCATTAGCATAAGAAGCCAAGGTTTCATTAGCATTAAATTTACAAGAAAAGGGAAGGTGTTTAGCCTTCATCCCAGAGCAACAAGTAATATCATATCTCAAGCATAGTTCCCAAGCATACCATTTCAACATATGAATTTGATCCCATAATAGTTTCCATTTTTGAGTCAAGCGATAATCCCTAAAGTATTCACGTTGATCCAACGTGACTCCCATTATATAATTGAATGGGGTTTTCTCAGGATTATTAAAGAAATGCATAATATTTTCCACATAACGAGCATCGAGGGTTTTAGGAGTTTCCCCATCTCCATGAGTAGCAAGTACACCTAATTTTTTGGTATTTCGTGTTCCATATCCATAACTAAAGATAGAGAACAACTAAGAATGGCAAATAAATCTACTTAGTGATAAAGCAAACAAGCACACACGAGAATATTCACCCCATGCTATCTCTCCCCGGCAACGGCGCGAGAAAAAGGTCTTGATAACCCACAAGTATAGGGGATCAATTGTAGCCTTTCTTGATAAGTAAGAGTGTCGAACCCAACGAGGAGCTAAAGGTACGACAAATATTCCCTCAAGTTCTATCGACCACCGATACAACTCTACGCACACTTTACGTTCGCTTTACCTAGAACAAGTATGAAACTAGAAGTACTTTGTAGGTGTGATAGGATAGGTTTGCAAGATAATAAAGAACACGTAAATAAAAACTAGGGGCTGTTTAGATAAAGAAACAATTACATTAGTTTAACGAGTGTGGAAAAGTGGTGGTAGGAGTTGCTGAATTGTCTCTAAGCAATTGACTACATTACTAGACCGATAGCAAGTTTTATGTGGGAGAGGCCACTGCTAGCATGTCAACCCTTACTTGGAATTCTATGCACTTATGATTGGAACTATTAGCAAGCATCCGCAACTACTAACGTTCATTAAGGTAAAATCCAACCATAGCAATAAGATATATTGGTCCCCCTTCAATCCCGTATGCATCAGTTTCTGTGCTAGGCTGAAGCTTATGTCACCCTTGCCCTCCAATACATAGTCCTATCAACATACTATTAACCCTATGGTGTGATCCACGCGCGCGCTCATATGATGGGCACCAAAGGACAACAACATAACCACAAGCAAATTAAACCAATCATAGCAATTCATCAATCACCGATAGGACAACGAAAATCTACTCAGACATCATAGGATGGCAACACATCATTGGATAATAATATGAAGCATAAAGCACCATGTTCAAGAAGAGGGTACAGCGGGTTGCGGGAGAGTGGACTGCTGAATATAGATGGGAGAAGGTGATGGAGGTGTTGGTGAAGATGACAGAGGTGTTGGTGTAGATCGCCGTCACACGATGATGTCCCAGGCGGCGTTCCGGCACAGCCGGGAGAGAGGGGGAGAGAGCCCCCCTTGTTCTTATTCTTCCTTGACCTCCTCCCTAGATGGGAGAAGGGTTTACCCTCTGGTCCATGGTCTCCATGGCGGCGGAGGGGCGAGAGCCCCTCCGAGATTGGATCTCTCTCTCTCTGTGCCCTTCTGTTTCTGCGCTCCCAGATTCTGGCCTTTCAACGTTCCTTAAATTTCCGGAGATCCGTAGTTCCGATTGAGGTGTCCTTTTAACACGATTTTATTCCGGATATTAGATTTCTTGCGGCGAAAGAAGGGCCCCAACCGCCTTAGGGGTTGGTCACGAGCCTGCCAGGCACGCCTGGGGAGGGGGGGGGGGGTAGGGCGCGCCTCTTGGGCTCGTGACCCCCCCGGGCATCGTTTCGCATTGATTCTTATTCCCAAAAATCATAAATATTCCAAAAAAATCCCCGTAGTTTTTTTTATTGCATTTGGACTTTGTTTGGTATGGATATTCTGCGAAACAAAAAACATGCAACAAACAGGAACTGGCAGTGGGCACTGGATCAATATGTTACTCCCAAAAATAGTATAAAAAGGTGCCAAAAGTATATGAAAGTTGTAGAATATTGACATGAAACAATCAAAAATTATAGATACGACGGAGACGTATCAGGGCTCGCATGTCGTGGAGCTCAGCTAGGAAGGCCAACTTCAGGTCCTTGTCTTGGGGGCATAGACACTAGTGATCCAGCACGACGTGCCATGGACAAGAGAGACGGTAGGCAAGAAGTGGAAGATGCCAATAGAAGGGTTGGCTAGAGAGGCATGATCACTATGCCAGTCGAGGATGATGTCGGCTCTAGTGTCATTCACGGGGAGGCAACAGTAGTCGCGAAACGCCCCTCGAAGGGTGTCAACGACGATCTCCAAAGAATTGTTGGCCGATTTGGTTTCTTGAAGACATATGATGTAGGGAGAAATAGAGGAGATCATAGAACGGACGACAGTGCGTTTAGCTCCAGAATTGAGACCATGGAAGTTCCAAAAATGATTTTAAGGTATAAATCCATAAATATGTTGGGTGAGCTAGGGTGGGGTCAGGAAAAGAGAAAGCCTAGACCTCGACCAGGTGTGGTGCATCCAGGCCTTCAGAGCAAGTACAATAAGGTACACTGAGCAGGCTGTAAGGATTAAAATACTATATTTTTGCTGAGTTGGATGAGAGAGAACAGGAAAAAGAAGGGAAGCGGGCTCTTCGTGAAGAGCTAGTTCTAACACGTGCTCTAGGTGCTTTGTGAGAATGAAAGATGTGTCATATATGATAAAGATAGTACTCTTTTATAGCTAACTATTGTACAAGCTAGCTATAAGATGACTTATAGCCAGCAGTTGGCTGTACCATCAACCATGCTCTCAAGAAGGTTGGTGGCATAGGCGATCCATAGAAATCTGCAAAAGCCTGGACCACATCCACGACTAATGGCTGCTCGAAGAGCTTGGTGTAGAGGGTGAGAACATCGTTAGTCAGCATCTCATCCTCCTTGAGGAGACCAAGCCGACGGAGAAGAACACGCTTGGCCTTGGTCTCGTAGTCAAATCCATGATCAGCTATGGGAATCCTGCCGCTGCGCCGGGGAGTGAAGTTGGGAGCACCTCATTCCTCTTGCGTCGGGGAGCCGACGATGGAAGGATTGGCATGATGGAGGATCAAACGACCCCAAGAATTGGCGGACGTTGCATGCTGTGTCAGCAACCGGTTCAGCACTACGAAGCATCGATACGGCGACACTGATACGGTGATACGGGTACGGCGATACGGGATACGACAATTTTTAAAAATAGTAATAGGGTGATACGACAAGCATATATAAATAATGATAAAATGACATGTAATAAAAACTAACATAATAAAATGTGTGAGATGAAATCAAAATACTGCCCCACTCGTTGCCTAATTGCTTACATGCCTACTTGTTTTTCATTTTAAAAATCTCACTATCATCAAGAGGGAACACGACCATAGGCTGCCCCAATCCAATTTAGATTGTAATACCTATTAACATGACAACATAAAATTCACAAGCCTTTTTAAAGTTTAGAACTTGAGATTGTCAAATGACAAACATATACAAAGAGCAACCTTGAATTTCACGAGTCGGCCAAATAATGAAGGAGGTACTACTCCTTTTTCAATGTTTTAGAAGTTTTTCTTGATAACGATATAGAGAACACAATGTTCACTGAGCTTCTTATTCTCATAACGATAAATATATAGGAACTCTCACCTATGAACATGACGATAATTAAAATCAGGAAGCAATATACATTAATAATGCTTAAATAATAGCGAAAAAAGCTAAAAGATGCCATAATTTATAGTTGTATCTTTTTCCATAGCAATAGGAGGCAACAGAGTAATTTTACGTCATAAAAATCAACAAGGAGCAAGCCAACAACATCACAAGTAATTTTACCTAACAAGCAACATCCTTTGCAAGCACTTTTATCCAACTACTACATCAGTACAGTACACGTCCAGTATCTATATGAACAGATCAACGATACACCAAGGCATGAGCAATACTGAACGGCGATACTTCTGGGATACTCGTACGCCATTTTTTCTTTTATTTTTAAATTAAAAAATACGATACTTCAGGGATATTCATATCGAAGACGTATCTGATGTATCGAAGTATCGGCCAAGTTCTGAATGATAATACACAGATTTTTGAAGTACCGATGCTTCGTAGGTTCTGCATGGGAACAACTGATGGGGTGGGAAGTGGTGTGTTGTGTCCACACGAAGTGGCGAGGCAGTATGGGGCTGCATGCAAGCGGGGACGTGGGAAGGCACCACCATTGTGGGGATGGGGGTAGTGACATCCTCCAACGACACGGTAGAGCGATCTTCCTAGGGCTACGTGGGTGCTAGTGGGACAGAGTCGTGGCCAGCAGTCCTGGACGAGGCAGGTGCGGGTGGGACCGCCGCACAAATCGTGAGAAAATCAGCAGCAGGAGTAGTGTGGAAGACAACAATGGATGCGGTGGGATTCTTGTTGTGCACTACTAGAGTACCAACCTATAGAATCGACAGGGAAGGATTTGAGGGCATGCAGCCAATCGGGGAGGTTCTCGTGGATTCCAGACCGAGTGGTCGGTTGGTGCTACTGAAATTGGGATTGACATACTTAGGACCCTGTTCGGCAGCTCTCCGCTCCTGGAACGGCCGGCCTACAGCGTATTTCCTTAGAGTCGTAAAAGTGCCGCTCCGTCCGTTCTCGTATTTTACGGAGATGGAGGGTTACCAAACAGTACCTTAGCAATATATATGATGATGATACATAAATTCCCGGCCTCGGTGTGGAAACGGTTGCTGCAAATTTGTCCCGCCTCGCTATGGAGTGGCGAAGCTGGCGCCGCGCTGAAAAATTAGTCCTTTTTATGCGCTCTACCGCTCCGGGCGCTCGAGGGGAGGCGCAAAAACCGCGCGCGCGGCATAACCAGTTCAGCGCGTGGGCGAAAACACCATCGCACGCCGTTTATTTGTTGCGCTTGCTCCCGCGCGCTACATACTCGAGCGCCCGCTCGCAACTCCACCTATCCCATCCAGCCGCGGCGCCGCCGCCGCCTGTGCCACCCCATTTCTTCCGGCGACCGTTCCAACACTTCCCCGACCTATCCCCCACGCCGTCGTTGCTTCCTCCGTCTCTCTCTAGTCACCGCCGCCCCTCGCGTGCAGCAGTCGTCCAACGAACAACGCCCCGCTGCCCACTGCCGCTCAA